>NC_136059.1:909380969-910693484 GCF_964261635.1 Lissotriton helveticus | reverse complement strand
ACTGTTCTGCTCAATGTAGCAACCTGTGTGGTATTAAAGGAACTGAGTTTTAAGATCTAGAAAAAGTCGTTCCCGGTACAAATATGAGTTATCACACATTACACCATCACACTCACGGTTACAGCATGGCCAGGCAGGCTCTCATCCCCTCAACGCGTCTCCGACGAAGTGTAGGTTCACTGACAAACACACTCCTTTTGTAGTGCCCCAGGAGGTCTTAATTGACACCTAATTGAAAGAGGAAAAGGCCCAAACAAGGACTTAGCCATTAAGTTCTGATCCGGTTCTGCGCGAGTATGGTAGGTGTGTCTGATGTTCAAGACACATATGCAAAGGAAAAACATTACCCGTGAGCGCATGCGCGATGCGGTAGTGTCTTCAGACACGCCTGGGCGTTTCTCGTGGAGCTGGCAGAATGACTTTGCCGGCGTTCGCGCATGCGCGTGTGAAGTACCTCGATTTTCTTCGTGTTGCAGGAGCTTACCCTGTAGCAAAGGGGTTGTATAAGGTCTGCGTATTATTGTGCAGCATGTAAGTGCACTTAGCAGATATTATTATCAGTGTTGCTGGGACTTTTTCAAGGTTATATACAGAGACCTCTACAATGCATGGGTATATTTGTCAAATCAGAGCAGTGAGAAACACATTCACTACGGATTGGTAATATTCAAGAGTAGTGTGACAGTCACTAGTGGGCTGTCATCGCAATTGGCTCCATGGAATGGAGTCATTTAATCCAGTGGTGTCCGTGACCAAACGAAACACCCACCTTTGTTCTTTTTCAAAAAGGCCCCTCTCTGATGGTAGTTGCTCAAGTATTTCATTCACACAGTGTTGTGCCTCCAAAAAGTGTGTTGCCATTTTTGTTGTTTGTTTTTTACACCTAACATTGCTTTTGTGTTCGTTTATTCTTGTTTTCACAGCACGTGTTGTCATACCCACATATTCTTTTCCACATGGGCATGTAATCAGGTATACCACATTTCTACTGTTGCAGTTTGTGAATGCACATTGTTCCCATTTTGTGCCGTTTTTGAAGGTGAGAGTAAGACTCTTCTCAGTCAGGTGGCAGCTATTACAATTGCCACATGGATGGTGTCCATGGAGACCTTGTAGTCTGGTTTGTTGGATCACCTTGGTACGAGGTCTAGTATGCACCAGGATGTCTTTCAAGTTCCTTCCTCTCCTGTGTGCGAATAAGGGTTTTTCTAGATCCAGACAACCACTTGTCAAAATCCGCCAATGTTTATTTACCAGCTTAGAGACCTGGTTGGAAACAGAACTGTATGTTGTCACACAGACTGTTCTGTTTTCTGCTTTTTCTCCTTGAGTGTTATCTTCTAGGAGGGCTTCCCGATTGTTATTGCGGGCCCTTTTCATTGCTTGCTCTATGATTCTGTCGGGATACCTTCTTTGTCGTAGTTTTTTACTCAGATCTTGTGCTTGGGATTTGTATTTACCCACATCGCTACAATTGCGGCGTAGGCGTAGGAACTGACCATATGGTAAGTTCTCTCTTAGGTGAAGTGGGTGGAAACTGTCATACCTAAGGAGGCAGTTCCTAGCAGTGGGTTTAAAATGTGTTTCGGTTTTTAGGTATCCTGCCTCATGGTAGATGTTCAAGTCCAGGAACACCATTGATTCACTGGACATCTGGTGGGTAAACTTCAGAAAGGCATTCTGATTATTGATCCACTGCATGAAATCCATGACTGATTGATCATTCCCTTCCCAGATGACCAGGACGTCATCGATATAACGCCTCTAGGTGAGAATTTTAGTCCTGAATGGATTACTGGGATGCAGGATTTTGGTACTCTCCAAGTGGTGTACGTACAGACCTGCTAGGCTCAGCGCAAATGTGCTTCCCATACTCGTTCCGTGACATTGTAGGTATAGAGTGCCTTCATACTCAAAAAAGTTTCTGGTAAGGGCCATAGAGATACATTCCATCACTACTCCTCGTGGAGTATGATAGTTCCATTGTTTGGTATGTAGTACCTCCTCAATGATTAGGAGGGTTTCATCGTCTGGGAGACTGGTGTAAAGGCTCTCCACATCGAGGCTCAGTAGCATTTGGGAGTCTGGGTTGAATGCTTGGTTTTGTAACATCTGGAGCACAGCCTTTGTGTCCCTAAGGTAAGTGTCCGTAGCTTGAACCAGCTTGAACCAGAGGTCTTAAGAAGGCATCGGCCTTCTTAAGACCTCTGGTTCAAGCTACGGACACTTACCTTAGGGACACAAAGGCTGTGCTCCAGATGTTACAAAACCAACCATTCAACCCAGACTCCCAAATGCTACTGAGCCTCGATGTGGAGAGCCTTTACACCAGTCTCCCACACGATGAAACCCTCCTAATCATTGAGGAGGTACTACATACCAAACAATGGAACTATCATACTCCACGAGGAGTAGTGATGGAATGTATCTCTATGGCCCTTACCAGAAACTTTTTTGAGTATGAAGGCACTCTATACCTACAACGTCACGGAATGAGTATGGGAAGCACATTTGCGCCGAGCCCAGCAGGTCTGTACGTACACCACTTGGAGAGTACCAAAATCCAGCATCCCAGTAATCCATTCAGGACTAAAATTCTCACCTGGAGGCGTTATATCGATGACGTCCTGGTCATCTGGTAAGGGAATGATCAATCAGTCATGGATTTCATGCAGTGGATCAATAATCAGAATGCCTTTCTGAAGTTTACCCACCAGATGTCCAGTGAATCAATGGTGTTCCTGGACTTGAACATCTACCATGAGGCAGGATACCTAAAAACCGAAACACATTTTAAACCCACTGCTAGGAATTGCCTCCTTAGGTATGACAGTTTCCACCCACGTTACCTAAGAGAGAACTTGCCATATGGTCAGTTCCTACGCCTACGCCGCAATTGTAGCGATGTGGGTAAATACAAATCCCAAGCACAAGATCTGAGTAAAAAACTACGACAAAGAAGGTATCCCGACAGAATCATAAAGCAAGCAATGAAAAGGGCCCGCAATAACAATCGGGAAGCCCTCCTAGAAGATAACACTCAAGGAGAAAAAGCAGAAAACAGAACAGTCTGTGTGACAACATACAGTTCTGTTTCCAACCAGGTCTCTAAACTGGTAAATAAACATTGGCGGATTTTGACAAGTGGTAGTCTGGATCTAGAAAAACCCTTATTCGCACACAGGAGAGGAAGGAACTTGAAAGACATCCTGGTGCATACTAGACCTCGTACCAAGGTGATCCAACAAACCAGACGACAAGGTCTCCATGGACACCATCCATGTGGCAATTGTAATAGCTGCCACCTGACTGAGAAGAGTCTTACTCTCACCTTCAAAAACGGCACAAAATGGGTACAACGTGCATTCACAAACTGCAACAGTAGAAATGTGGTATACCTGATTACATGCCCATGTGGAAAAGAATATGTGGGTATGAGAACACGTGCTGTGAAAACAAGAATAAACGAACACAAAAGCAATGTTAGGTGTAAAAAACAAACCACAAAAATGGCAACACACTTTTTGGAGGCACAACACTGTGTGAATGAAATACACTGGACTGTGATTGAGCAACTACCATCAGAGAGGGGCCTTTTTGAAAAAGAACAAAGGTGGGTGTTTCGTTTTGGCACGGACACCACTGGATTAAATGACTCCATTCCATGGAGCCAATTGCGATGACAGCCCACTAGTGACTGTCACACTACTCTTGAATATTACCAATCCGTAGTGAATGTGTTTCTCACTGCTCTGATTTGACAAATATACCCATGCATTGTAGAGGTCTCTCTATATAACCTTGAAAAAGTCCCAGCAATACTGATAATAATATCTGCTAAGTGCACTTACATGCTGCACAATAATACGCAGACCTTATGCAACCCCTTTGCTACAGGGTAAGCTCCTGCAACACGAAGACAATCGAGGTACTTCACACGCGCATGCGCGAACGCCGGCAAAGTCCTCCTGCCAGCTGCACTAGAAACGCCCAGGCGTGTCTGAAGACACTACCGCATCGCGCATGCGCTCGCGGGTAATGTTTTTCCTTTCCACATGTGTCTTGAACATCAGACACACCTACCATACTCGCACAGAACCGTATCAGAACTTAAGGGCTAAGTCCTTGTTTGGGCCTTTTCCTCTTTCAATTAGGTGTCAATTAAGACCTCCTGGGGCACTACAAAAGGAGTCTGTTTGTCAGTGAACCGACACTTCGTCGGAGCCGCGTTGAAGGGATGAGAGCCTGCCTGGCCATGCTGTAACCGTGAGTGTGATGGTGTAATGTGTGATAACTCATATTTGTACCGGGAACGACTTTTTCTAGATCTTAAAACTCAGTTCCTTTAATACCTCACAGGTTGCTACATTGAGCAGAACAGTGAACCCCCAATACCACGCTTTTGGCTCATGAGGCTACCTAACCCATTACTATAAGTAAGCAATGTACTTTTGTTGATAATTGTGTATTGTTAAAATCCGCTTCCTTTACCTTGCGGAATCCATTGGAGACCTTCAGAGAGAATTAATGTGTGTCCTAGTCTATATGTTTGTTCGTGTTTTTCTTTTTTCTTTTTCAGGGTTCCTGGACCTTATTTTTGGTTCGCCGTTACCCCTCTGTGTACTTACACAGTTTTTCTTGAACATGTGTTCTATATCAAGACCCTTTGTTTATATTACCTTTGTTCATTCACAGGTTCGATATATCGCCAATTGGGCGCAAAGAACGTCCTCTCTAATAAACAGATAGGTACATTTCACTATATTTTATTTTTGTAGAGCACACTTTGACATCTACATAATACATGTGAGTAAGGTGAGGATAACTAGTGCACATCCTTGTCCTGAAGAAGGAGTCTTCTACTCCGAAACATGTCGACGCACTTTTTTGGTTGTCTTACCATAATCAGTAAATAAACAACCTCCCCTACACTTTTTTAATAATACCAGCCGAGGACTTAATAAAAAAAAATTTTGTTTACCGCCTACGAGCCATGTATTTTTTATCCAACACTTTCACCTCACCACTCACACACTATTACCCTACACACACCATCACATAGTTCACCCTCAGTGCTCCTGCGTAGTCGTGAATCGTAGCACGCCGCATTCCATAGAGGTTTGCGAAGACCCCGATGATGAAGCATGACACCAAGGGGCCTTTTGGTGTGTGAGGGGTATTTAAACAACACGAGTTGCTCCCCACCACTGTAGGGATCACCAAATCTATCCGAGTGGATTCCTTTTGTTTATGCATATTACCAGGGGAGACAGAATCCACTTATTCCTCTCCCTCCCCCCTTTGTTAATTATTTAATAAAACCGTTTCTGCATTCCTCAGAGGCCACAACATTGGCTATATCTGTAACAGTGATACTCAAAGTATGGCTCGAGTACTGCATACAACCCTCCTGACATTCACACGTGGCCCTCAGCAGAATGACTGCACTGGGCTGTTGTTTGCTTGCTGAGCAGTAAAATTCATAAAGATGTTAAATAAACGGCAAGTGTTTATTTACACTAACTGAAGTAAAAGAGAAGCAGCAAATAAGGTGTGGTGCACCACTTTACTTTAGGAAAGCATTATTTTTTAAGACATTTAACAACAAACGTGTAAAAATATAAGTTTTTTCAAAATTAAAAAAAGTATTTAATTAACATGCAGATTAATTTCACCTTATCACATCAGATTATATCAGTGCATTCAGATTTTTTTACAAACTGAATATTTAAAAAAATAAACGTAGAAACATTCATGCCTCTGCCCACCCTGCCAACAATGCCACTAGTGAACTAAGAGATGAGACATTTGTCACATACAATCTCCTGGGTGGTCTGGGTTATTATTATACATGGATAACATTACAGTTTATTAAAACTAACACAAGAGAGAAGGTTTTCTACAGCGCATATACTGAACTCATGTATTTCAAGGCACTCCGCTATGTCATAATGAAGAAAAAGGAGGCAAAGTGAAATTAGACAGTTGTCTTGGTTCACACATGGTCATGTAGGAAAGCCAGGATTGATCCAGGATTTCTGATTTCACACTGTGCAGTTCTATTGCATTCTGATCCAATTATCAAGTTATTTCCTTTTTACACTTCAGTCTCCCAAGCTAGCGATAGCCCCCATCTTAATTCCTCCCCTCACAAAGCCCCACTTTTACCATACTGGCATCAATGCAGCCCTCTGGCAACCACAGACCACACTTTGCGGCCTCTAAGAAAATGTTTGTGAGTACCCATGAGCTACAACAACAATTTACACTTTGACTTTGAGGGTATATATATGGAAGTGACGGAGTTCATTTTACAGAGAAAGGTAACAGGATATTACTTAACACCTTGAAAGATGGCAGCCTGTTTTATGTGTAGTTATCATTTACACGCAATAAACACAAAGGCTGTTCCAAAAGGCACCCATTCTCAAACACTGCTTCACTTTCTTTTTACATCCCTATTTTAAAAATGTTTCTCACTTTCCAAATTCATCGTTAATTTGCAAAACAAATGCACACATTCAATGCACAGACGCACCCAAAAGATTCTCAACTGTGTGACTGACTCTGTGTCTCTAAGTGGGTGTGTGAGTGTCTGGAAGGGTCTGTGAGTGGGTGTGTGAGTGTGTCAATGGGTCTGTGACTGAGTGTGTGTGTGTGTGTGTGTCTGACTGGGTCTCTGATTGGTCGTGTGAGTATCTGAATGAGTCTGTGAGTGGGTGCAAGAGTGGATGAGTGGGTGCATGAATGTCTGAGTGGGTCTCTGACTGGGTGCAAATGTCTGAGTGGGTGTATGAGTAGATACATGAGTGTCTGAGTGGGACTGTGAGTGGGTGTGTGGGTGTATGAGTAGGTCTCTGACTGGGTGCAAGTGTCTGAGTGGGTGTGTGAGTAGATACATGAGTGTCTGACTCGGTCTCTGACTGGGTACATGAGTGAGTGGGCCTGTCAGTGGGTTCATGAGAGTCTGAGTGGGCCTGTGAGTGAGTGCAAGAGTGTCTGAGTAGGTCTGTAATTAGGTGTAAGAGTTTCTGCCTGGGTCTGTGAGTGTGCTCATGAATGTTTGAGTGGGTCTCTGACTGGAAGCGTGAGTGTGTGAGTGGGTCGGTGAGTGGGTGGATGAGTGTCTGACTGGGTCTCTTGGTGAGTGGGTACCTTGAGTCTCTGAGTGGGTCTGTGAATGGGTGTGTGAGCCAATGAGTGGGTCAGTGAATGGGTGCATGTGTTTTTGAGTGGGTGTCTGACTGGATGAGTGGGTGTTTGAATGGGTCTGTTAGTGGGTGTGTCAGTGTCTGAGTGGGTCTGTGAGTGGATGCAAGAGTGTCTGACTGGATGTGTGAGTGGGTGTGTGAGTGTTTGAGTGAGTCTCTGACTAGGTGTGTGAGTATCTGAATGGGTCTGTGAGTGGGTCTCTGAGTGGGTCCAAATGTGTCTGAGTGGATATGTGAGTGAGTGCAAGAGTGTCTGTGAGTGGGTACATGAGTTTTTAAGTGGGTCTATGACTGGATGCATGAGTGTCCAAGTGGGTCTCTGACCGGATGCCTGAGTGTCTGAGTGGGTCTGTGAGTGGGTGTGTTGGTCTCTGAGTGAGTCTGTGAGTGGGTACAAGAGTGTCTGAGCAAGTCTCTGAGGAGGTTTGTGAGTGTTTGAGTAGGTCTCTGACTGGGTGTATGAGTGTCTGAGTGGGTCCGTGAGTGAGTGCATGAGTGTCTGAATAGGTCTGCGAGTGGGTGCATGAATGTCTGAGTGAGTCTGTGGCTGGGTGCATGAGTGTCTGAGTAGGTCTGTGAGTGGGTGTGTGAGTCTATGAGTGGGTCAGTGAGTGGATACAAGAGTGAGTGGGTCTGTGAATTGCTGAATGAGTGGGTGCAAGAGTGCCTGAGTCGGTCTGTAATTAGGTGCAAGAACTTCTGCCTCAGTCTGTGAGTGGGCTCATGAGAGTTTGAGTGAGTCTCTTGGTGAGTGGGTATGTGAATCTATGAGTGAGTCTATGAGTAGGTGCATGAGTTTTTGAGTGGGTCAGTGACTGGATGCATGGGTGTCTAAATGGTCCTGTGAGTGAGTGTGTCAGTGTCTGAGTGGGTCCGTGAGTGGTGCAAGAGTGTTTGCCTGGGTCTGTGAGTGAGTGCCTGAGTGCCTGAGTTGATCTCTGACTGGGTGCATGAGCGTCTGAGTGGGTGTGTGAGTGTGTACGTGAATGTCTGAGTGGATCTTTGACTTGGTGTGTGAGTGTCTGAATGGGTCTGTGAGTGGATGCATGAGTCTAGGAGTAGGTTTATGAGTTAGTGCAAAAGTATCTGTGTAGGTCTGTGAGTAGGAGCGTGAGAGTCTGAGTGGGTTTGTGAAAGGGTGTGTGAGTTTCCGAGTGGGACTGTGAGTAGGTGCATGAGTATCTGAGTGGGTCTCTGACTGGCTACATGAGTGTCTGAGTAGGTATGTGAGTGGGTACATAAGTGTCTGAGTGGGTCTGTGAGTGTCAGAGTATATATTTTTCAATTTTTCAGCAGAATTTGTGAATCTGCTGCAAACTTACACAGGGGCACTGCGCTGAGTGTCATGATGGATTTACGAATCCTTGCATGTGGAAAAAAACTTTTCTGCAAATTTTCTTGCCCCTCATGGGTTCTTCACAGACACCTATATTCCATCCAGGGGGTTAGTGTGCTTCTACCCAGCCCCATTTCACCACATTTCATATTTATTTTTTCATATTTATTATTCCTGCGAGGAACATTTGAATTTTTTTACAATTCTCTCTATTATTAGCTATAAGTATATAGGTCACATTAACAAAATGGCAAGTAGGTTGATAAAACTAGGTGAATCATTTTCACCCACTGTTTGAGACCTGCCTGTGCTTTCATCATGCCCCAAGATCCAGCAAAGAAATGGTCTGGTAATACCAATGAAAGTGTGAGCTTTCTTTTAAGAGAGATTAGCTTAACTAACCTGACACAAAAAGACTTATCTTACTGCACCAGGGTAAGCTCCACTTTGTCCATATGATTTTGACTGTTTTTGTAGTTAATGTTAATGTTAATGTTAATGTTATATGGACTTATAAAGCGCACGGCTGCCCCAGCCAAGGGGCGTCCCGGCGCTAGCTGCATGAAGCTGGGCGGAAGGAGATGTTTGGATTGACATAATAGAGATATTGCACACTAACAGAAAAGATGAGTCTTTATGGCTTTCCTGAAGGGTAGCAGGTCTTCTATTCCTCATATATGAATTGGAAGTTCTCCAGTGGTTCTCGGAAGCCAATTCCAGTGGCCTCCAGAAATGGAAAGCAGCCATATCTCCCTTTAAATAACTCTTTTAAAGAATCTTAATCTTATCATTGTAGGTTATGAACAGCCTCCTGTCATTAGAGACCACCATTAGCCTTTGCCTGATCGAAGAAGTGACTGCAGTTAGAGCTGGTTTTCTGGCTTTAACCAATGAAACCTTTGCTCCTTTCTTTGCCGCAAAACCATTGCCTCACTGTGCTTTAATTCTGTGGTGGGGTTCTAAGTTCACTAATTCTCCTTCAGTGCCCGCCTGTCAAGATTGTGTTATGATGTGGGGTTTGAAAGAAGTATATGTTCTTCAGATTTTTTGGTAATGTATTAGTCTCTCAGGATTGGCATGGGTACAGCAGGTATTCAGGATGATACAGGATACACCAGCTCATATGCCTAGCATATGGAAATCATGTATTATTATTTTAAATGTGCAGACATAGCATATAAGATAAGTATTTAACAGTAATAATATTTCACTTAAGATATGCAGTTTGTTTACAGCAGTGTTCAATCAGACGAAGTGTGACTGGTCTCAAAAAGTGCCTAGACACCCCTTGCAATCCCGTGGTAACAGGCAGAGGTTTTAGCTTTAGAGGGACAGACCGTGTAGACACCCATAAGTCTCAAATGCAGGAATATAGGATACAGCTACAACAAAATACAAAACTAGGAATAGGAAAAAACAACAAAAATGCAACTCTAAATGATTGTGGCACTTCAGCAGCTGGAACCCTACAACTGAAGATGTTGCAAGGCGTCAATCCAATCCTGCTGCCCCTACTTATATTACCGAGTAAGAAAACATCCCAAGAGTCTGGAGGTCTGCGATGTAGGTAGCCTGTAAATTGTTGTCTTCCCGACATGGCCCCAGAAGTCCCTCCTTCTCCGCCTGAGCCTCCAAGTGTCCATAATCCATGGTCTCCAGCCAAGCCATTGCCTATTTCCCAAGTGTATGTTTATCTAAATACTAAATTACCTCCTTATTGTGTGTTTTCCCTGTCAACCCATTGCCCCCTCATTTCCTCAATGCCTTAATCCTTACACTAATTACCAGCAATGTGCTGATAATCTTCTCAGCCTCAGGGGTCACTGGTTTTTCCTAGGTTTGCTCCTCCTCCTCCTTCCCTTCCATTACTGTGCTGTTGCCTGCATGCCTTGAAGCCAATGTTCTACATTGCCTAGGTGTAGCGTGTTCATCTTCTTCTGCATTGGTGCTGCCCACTGCAGAAAAAGAATGAGAATGGGCTGTCTGCGAAGGTGTGAGGGATTAGATGCAGTGCAACAAACAACTTACATATCATGATGAGATATTTAAATTGCAATAAATGAATTAAGTGCAATGAATTGCCCGGAGACCCTCTGCTACACTATGTCTTCATAAATAAAGTTGATGATTTTCTCAGTTCTTTCTGAATCATTTTAGAGCACACCTGGGTCCACGGAGCAACAGCATTGTGGTTGATTCCTGACAAAGAGTTGGGAGGCTCCCGAGTGGCCAAATTTGTATTTCAGTTTTTTTCACTCTGGGTATGTGTGGTTGTGTTATATTCCATTGTGCATTGCCTAATGTGACACTGCACAGAATTTAAGAAGAGATCAAAACAGGTGATACGAAAGAATGGAAGTTGCACAGCAACCATTCATGGATTAGCATTTTACTTTAGATAATGTTTCCACTTGCAAATCCACACCACTGGTCACATAAAAAGTGAAATATTGAAGTTTACATCTATAAGATGTAAATGTAAGCATGATAGCCATACTATTGCGGATAGCTTAAATACGTCAAAATACAAGTCACACTGTTTCCACAAAACTGTGCTCAATATTCCCCTATACGTGTTTGAGTAGTGTCAACAATGTGTGGATGTAACATAGTCATGTTGGACTGCTACATTAGGGACACATCTACAGACTTTTTTCAGGATAGTAGGTGTGATTGAGGTATGTTATGCATTCCTTCATTTACTCAACAATGTCTGATTACCGTGGAACTAAAAGCAAACATATGGGTATAGTGAAGAATGAGACCACAAGCAGGTTAAACATCTGCAGAGAATGACCTATGGCAATGGCCCAACACAAGGATCAATACTGGACAGAAGTACAGGTCATGGTCAATGTGTATACCCACTGCAAGTTGATACTGTGCAAAAATCAAATGGCAAGGGTGATCTCGCATACTACTTCAGAAGAATACAATACCACGCCCTTTTGTATAAAGACTTATAAAGCATGACTTGAAGATGTCAAATGTGCGGTGTGTGATGTATCAGGTCAGTTTGTGGGCTCTGTTATAATTTGATTGAATTACATTGGTAGGAAATCTCAATAGGAGGGTACCTAGATGAGGAGCAAAACCAATAACACAATTGTCTGTTACGAGCAAAGAAGAATTGATTGGTGAATGTCTTCAAGCATATGTATTTGTATTATGCGCATGCAACCATTTTCAATTTGCATCAGGGATTATGTAGGGAAAGGGTATTGTGACTGTGCAGTCACTGTAATGGTGTGACCCGAGTAAATATGCATATCTTGTGTGTTTTTGCTGTAATCTGCAAGAATTGTAATGGAGACCTGGACAGCCCACTATGCCTCATCGGAACACTGGTCAAAAAATACATTGAAAACAACGGTTGCGGGGCACTACAGAGCCCACGGCAAGATGGCCGCCCCCTAGTACCAGCTGGGAGTCTGAAACCATCGATTATCCTGCATTTCAGCTCACATCTACACTGAAATTGTGAGACCTTGCGTGCCAGGGGGTGCTGGAGGGGGTCCATTTACCCTGAAAATGAACAGTGGCACTGTGCTGTGCACCCAATGTGGCCCGTGGGAGAGAGCCTCATATGAGGTCTGTCGCAATGAAGATGGCAGCTGAGTGATCCGCCTTGGTACTGACTGCTAGGCTGAGGCACCCTAGTGCTCTGGTTGCAGGCTTGTGGCTGGGACTTATCGCTGTGGCCTAGGTTGCTGCCATGGGCCATGACCTGTGGTGCTGAGGTGACATGGTGATATTGCTGGATGCGAGAGTAATGCAACAGCGGTGTAAAGCTGCACCGACGGTGCCTTCTAGACTGAGTGGCTCATGTCTGAAGGCCGCTCTATCCAGACTACTGGTATGAGACTGCAGGCAAAGAGAGTTTGCATTGACTGGCCCCAGCTGCGGGTGACTCCGGTTGGGGAGCCCTGTGGTGCGGTATAGGACCAGACTGCATGCAGCCACTGGCTGGAAGTCGGTGCAGTGCCCTGTGGTGCAGCGATTCAGTCACCATTGAACGATTGCCTATTAATATTGCGAATTGTGCTGCTCGTTGTTGAGGCGGTGAAGGCGAGGGTAACCCTGAAAGTAGTGTGCGTATTGGGGCACGGAATTAAAAACAAACACTGTGGAACTCCGCTCACTCATCTACCCCAACCCTCAATATAAAAATTATTTAAACATTATTAAAAAATAAATGTAAAACACTTACCTTGCATGCGACGTAGTCGGGCTACCCTCCTCCTCTTCTTCGCCATCTCTCGCTAATCCTTATGAGAACTGCACACGAGCGCGAGCCCGCACATGCACATTTCTTGCAAGACATCCACCCACCATCCTAATGGGCCCCTAAATATTACATTCATCTTTAACATTTTGTGATACCTTTTTTATCAATCTCAGTGGACTAAGATGAATTATTACATTTTAAAAGTCTCCTAACTCATACAGATATCTAATATTTACCAGTCTGTAATAAATCAAACCATCAAGACAAGCAACTGAGCTGAATTATTAACATGCATTATTCAATGATGTTCGAAATTGAGCTTTCTTGTTAGCAGAGGTATGCACCCTGTCCAAGCAGGAACCACAATCCTAATCAGGGTAAGTAAGATACACACTATAAGTTAACCTGTGCTCACCCTCTGGTAGCTTGGCAGACACCAGTCAGGCTAAACATAAGAGTCAATGTGTAAAGCATTTGTGCAACACAACACACAGTAGCACAGTGAAAACACCACAAAAAGACTCCACACTAATATAGAAAGAAATTTGGATTTTATAAATAAAACAAGATCAAAATGACAAAATCCAATAAGAAGAACTTGAGATATGATTTTTTAAAGATTAAATGTAAAAAACAGCACATAGAAGCAATAAGAGCCTATGGGGGTTATCTGGTTGCATTGGACCGGGCCAAAGCCAACAGTTCAGGCCAACCCCAATGGAGCCAGGGCCAGATACAGAAGCAGCACAGGCCCGCTGAACAAGGTACTGTGGTCCTGGTTGCAACAGTGAGATGAGGGGTGCAACCGAGTGATGCGTCGGTGATGATCCTGCCGTCCAGATTATGTGCTGATTTTTTTCACACAGTGGTGGTGATGCGCCAGTTCCGAAGAAGATGCACTGAGCAATGAGGCATTGGTTCTGTGGATGATGTGCCGGATTTCTCTATGTAGTCGAGGGGATGCGTCGATCTTCCCACACAGTAGCTGCAGCAATGCGGAGATTCCGATGCATTGGTTCTTTAAGGTGATGCGCTGGTTCCGAGTGCGATGTGCCGATTCAGCTCCTGCAACAGGGTCGATGCACCGGTTCTGCTACACGTAGACTGTTGATGCATCAATTGTACTGGGGCAAGAACATGAGTCCACTGCCAATGGACCAGCAACAAGAGCAGGCGGTAAGACTTTGAGATCCCTATGTCTCCAACAACAAGATACAAGACAATCAGTTCCCTGGAGATCACTCTAGGATCAAGGCAGAGTCCTTCTCTCCCTCAATAGGGTCAGAGTACAGTAGGGAGGGGGCAGCACAGCAAAAAAGCAGTTCTTCCAGAGCAGCAGTCCAGCAGAGTGACAGTCCTTATAACAGCATAGCAGTTCCTATGACAGAGGTTCTTTACAGGTCCAGAAGGATCTGATTTGGTGGGGGTCTGAGACCCATTATTTACAGCCAGATGTGCCCTTGAAGTGGTGGTGACTTCAAAGAAGAGTCTTTGCAGTGCACAGAGGTCATTTTTTCCAGCCGTCACCCCAGACTCACTACAGGGGGGTAATCAACCTTGTGTGTGGGGGCTGGAAACATCCTATTCAAGTGTAAACATAAGTGTCAGCTCCTCCCTCCCATCCTGCCCAGGATGAGCCTCCAGGATGCAGATGGGCACTGAGACACACCTAACCTTCCTTTGTGTGTGACTGTCTGGAGGGAATGCACAAAGTCAAACTGTCACCCTCCCCAGATGTGTATAGGATACAGGCTGCATGCACACAGAGCTTTAAGAGCAGAGAAATGTCCACTTTCTAAAAGTGGCATTTCTAAAATAGGAAATTAACTCCAACATTTCCAGTAGAGAGGATTTAATCATTACCAAATCACCAATAACATTACCAAACATGACAGAGATGCTCATTCTCAATCAGGAATGACAGCTTTGAATAAGTAATTCCCAATGTCAATCCATGAAAGGAGTAGACCTCACAGTATTGACAAAATGAATTTAGTTTTTTTCACTACCAGGGCATAAACATTTTTGAAGTACATATGTTACCTTTTATTTACGTAGCACCCTACCATATGGGCTACCTAGGCCGGACCTTTGGGGTGTCTTATGTGTAATAAAAGTTTAAGGCTTGGCAAAGGGTTTTAAATGCCAAAGTGGAATGGCAGTATAAGGGAACACACAGGCTCTGCAGTGGCAGGCCTGAGCCATGTTTAAAGGGCTACTTGTGTGGGTGACACAATCAGTGCAGCAGGCCCACTATTAGCATTTAATGTATAGGCCCTAGGGACAGGTAGGGACAGAATCACTGGTGGCAGAATCGCCACTAGCGATTCTGCTCCGCTCGTCTTGCAAGAACGTATGGCATCCCTTCTGATTGGCAAGTAGCCGTGTTCCCTTGATCAGCCTGTTCCAGCCACGGATGCTCCGCTAATTAACCCTTGGTTGGTCGTGGTCTAATATCGGAAATGGGTTCCAACCCTCCTAAATACAGTTAGGCAGTGTAATTTCAGGCTTGCTAATAACTCTCGTCCTGATGATGATCTATGTATCTCGGTATAGATCGAAACATTGTCGACTCTTTAGACAGTATGCATGTTAAACCCATATGTTAAAGCCAGTGCATTACTGTTTACTTCTTAAAAGCTTGCCCTTACTATTTGTATTGGCGATAAGCTCTTCTTTTTTGCCTGAAAAAATGTTTGTTTATTTGTGAATGTCTTAATGTTTTGTTCTTGAAGGATACAGGACTGTGTCCCACTCAATTAAGCTGTGGTTGATCACAAATACTCACTTTTGAAATTTTTAAATCTAAATGTCAGGCTGGACATAGTAAATCAATATAGCACTGATTCTGGTCTATATTCATTTTTTCTGACTTATAATTGTTTGAAGGACCAATTGTTTTAAATAACTAGTTGATACCCAGGGTCCTTCCTACCTTGCGGGTTTCCTTGTTTATAATAAACACACCAGAAGCATGGCAATAGTACCACATAACCATAACTATCACCCCTGTCATGCACTGCTTGTGACCTGACAGAACACATCACTCATATTTAGTTAAATTGCTTCATTTTGATATATTCATACATAAATATATATTTACATCAAATGTCAATTTCCTAAAATATTTAGATTATGTTTAAACAATTTACAAAATGCTATTCAGTGAAAGTCTCACTTTTGAAACTGCTGCCAAGTTTCAAATAAATATTTTCCAGCTCGCTTTTAATTTTTGTGCCACAGAATGCAATTATTAATTAGATTTAAAATGTTATGAGAAAGAATGTTATTGTAAAAGATGTTTTTCAAAATTTGTTTTTTACATAACAACTTTTGAAAAATGATAGTCTTACCTGCCACCCATGGCCAAGCCTCTGAGATTCATGATTCTGGAATATCTACCATGACAGTAGAATTTCTCCAATGGTCAAGTTCCTGCTCCATAAAAATGGAACAAACCTACTCAATGTATCTCAAAGCAAACTTATGGGTGTTTTCACAACTCAGTTAATTATTGGGGTGAAAGTTAGCATATCAGCATGTGCAATTTGCTTTTCATTACATAGGCCTCATGTACAAAACATTTTTTGGAGGTGGCAAGAAACCCAATTAATGGAAATGGGCCCTTTGTGACCACAAAAAAGATTTATGAGATCTATAAAAGCCGATTTGCAACTCAACAACTTGGCACACAATATGGTTTTGCAATTCCGTATTTGGAAGCGACGAGTTTAGGGTGTCCCTTCCAAATACAGAATTGCAGTCTTATGTATTGTTTTGTGACCGAATTATGGTCGCAAAACATTATTTTTTTCTGACACATCAAAGGAGGCTGTAACCATCCCCATGGACCACTGCCTCCTCTTAACCCTTTCGTTTCTAGGCTGCCTCCCCCGCATGCTCTGTGCCCCCCCCCCTACCACACACAGTGCTAAGCCTTGTTTTGGCTATTTGGGATAGTTCTAACTTAGGCCTCATAACCTTTTTTTGACATAGGCTATCCAAGCCAAAGTTGCGTCCCTTTTTCCAGCATCCTATGGATTCTAAAGGTATCCAGGGTTTGCGGATTTCCTTAGAGGGGACCAAGAAATTAGCCCAAAATATCTACATTTTGTTTTATGGGGAAAATGAGAAAAAATGCTGCAGAAAAAAAGTGTTTGTTTTTTTACTGCAAATGGCATCAAAGAAAGATGTGCAGTGTTAAAATTACCATATTCCCAGATTTCAGGAACAGTTAGACTTGAATCAAAAACCCATTTTTTTCCAAAGGTTTTGGCATTTTACTGGGACATAGTCCATTTTCCCTATTTTTTGTGCTTTCAACCTCCTTCCAGTTTGAGATGGAAATAGTTGTGAAACCCATGGTGAATCCAAAAAAGTTATACCTTTCTGAAAGCTTGACAAAATTCAGAAAACTAGACAAAATTCTGAATATATCAAGGGGCTTATTAGTGTAGATCAGTGTTTCCCAAACTAGGGTCCGTGGACCCCCAGGGGTGCATGACACATTCGCAGGGGGTCCTCAAGTAGCAGTTTTAAAAGCACTCCAAGATTCCTTGTAGAATTAGCAGTTTGAGCAACAATAAAAGTGTCAAAATAACACCAGTGATTAGTGTACCTGCTGGAAAGAGCTGAGAGTTGTGTCCAGTGGCAGGTTTGACTTATCTAATGTAGCACAGAGGGTTAATATGCCTGCAGCAAAGAACGCGTATCATGTATTTAAAAAAATAGTATTTTATGTGCATAGGTCAGTGCATTACTTCTTTTGTCAGAGATTCTTTTGTTACTCTTCTGCTCATAAGAGACAATCATAATCTTGCACAGTGACCTATAAACTGTCAGCAAAGAGCTGCTTAGACACTGCATGGTACAAGTTAGTAACTTATGTTTATTCCCAGTCTTTCATTATCCTGATGTTGCTAAAGGGGTTTATTTGGGTGGAAATAAATTTTTATTGTTAAAGTCAATGCTAACCACTATGTCAGGTTCTGAATCCCGAATGTGTGCTTTTCCAGACCAAGCTCTCTTTGAAAATGCCTACCAGTATGAATGTGATGTGAATCCTACACTTTGTAGTCCCCTTTGCCTTATGCAACATTTTCTCTACACTGATTTACAAGTATCACTCATTGTCTCTATATGTGTGTGATGTAAAGTGCTCTGACATCCTACAATGGTATGAGAGATGCTATAAAACAAATTATATACATGTGACAGATGTGCTATGGAGAAATGAGAGGCAATGTTGAAGGGTGATAATAAGGATATCATTGAAGAACCCCAACAAAGATTGTTGTATCCTGGTGCACAGTAAGGTCATCATTTACTAATCTTTAAAAGCTAATACAATTCAATATATAATGATAAATGTGCTGTAGAATGCACCATTGTAACCTACATTTTCTTGGGGGGGTGGGGGGGGAGAGCCTCCTAAAGCCCCCTTTGTAGTGGTCAGCCTCACTCACTGCACTTGGTGTGCGCTGTATGTGGACTGGTCTGAAAACATTCGCCAGGGCTGCTTTTGGTTTCCACTCTGGCTCTGGCAGGAGCAGGAGCCTTGTACTGCGAAATAAAAGTAACCATTTAAAAGGTAATCACAGAGATGCAGCACCAACCTTCCCATTAAGGTATTTGTTTTGGGTGCACATGTGTTTATTTTTTTTAATTATTCTTTTAATGTTTGAATTTAAATCGTACAAATTGCTTAGGGGTCCCTGGCTTCCCGTGGTGAGTCAATGGGGGTCCTCAGGAGTCAAAAGTTTGGGAACCACTGGTGTAGATCCTTCAAGGTTTCACCCCAAAAGTGTTAAAATAATAAAAATGTTGAAAATTAGTAGGAAAAAAGCATCCATTTACAACAACATTTTCATTTATTACTTCTCGTCTCAATGGCCTATTTACAAAAGCAATTTACCATTACATGTGGAAGACCTTTCAGTATGTGAGGGCTTGTGGGTATGCCAAGAACTCGAAGTACCCAGAACCAATAACTGAGCTGCACCTTGCAATGGTTTTCATTGGGTACCGGGTATAGAGCAATTCAGATGGTAAAATATGAAGAGTGAAAAATAGGTATCAGAGGAACCTATGTATTTCCGAAATGGGCACTAGATATGGAGTTTAGTAGCAGTGGTTATTTCCACATCTCTGAATTTGTGGGTACCCATTGTAGTATGTGAATTATAGGGCATTTCTCAAAATATCTTCTTTTGTAGATACTGTCTTACATTTGGAAGGCACAAATGCAGAGAAATACAATTGGTAATAACACATGTTCTACTCTTTTATATTCCTTTAAGTTTCCCAATTAAAATTGTACCTCACTTGTACATTTTTGAAAACTAGTCACCTAGGGGTATCGAGGATGGAGTGACTTGCATGACTCTCACCAGGTTGTTCTACCCAGAATCCCTTGCAAACTTCAAACTTTGACTAAAAAAACATATTTTCCTCACATTTATGTGCTGAACATTTTGGAATCTGCAGGGAGCCTCAAAATGTAATATTCCACTCATGCATTCCCCTAAGTCTTATGATAAAATGGTATCTCACTTGAATGGGGAGACCTAGTGCCCACGATAAGAAACGGCCCAAGGATATATCACATTTTTACAGTGAAAAATTACGCTTTTCTTGCAATGTGACTAGCTGTGGATTTTGGGCCCTAGCTCAGTCAGCACCTAGGAAGACTTAGCAAACGTATACATTTTAAATAACTGGGCATTTAGGGGAATCCAGGATGAGGTGACTTGCGTGGTTCTCACCAGGTTGTTTTAACCAACAGCCCTTGCAAACCTCAAACTTTAAATAAAAAAGCAACATTTTCACCCATTTCTGTGATGGAAAGTTCTGGATTCTACAGGAAGCTGCAAACTTCCTTCCAACCAGCATTCTCCTAAATCTTCTGAGAAAAATGCTACCTCACATGTGTGGGTTTGCCAAGTGCCGGCAACAGTAAATGGGCCAAAACGCAACATGGATATATCACATTTTTTGACTGAAACTTGACCCTTCTTATTTTGCATTGTGCTAAGCTGTGGATTTTGGGTCAAAGCTCAACCGGCACCTTGGGAAGCCTAGCAAACCTGTATATTTTTTAAAACTATACATGTAGAGGAATCCAGAATGGGGCAATTTGTGTGGCTCTCACTACGTTGTTTTACCAAGACTCCCTGGCAAACCTCAAACTTTGAATAAAAACACACATTTTCCTAACATTTCTGTGATGGAAAGTAATGGAATCTGTGGTGAGACCCAAACTTCCTTCCAAGCAGCATTCCCCAAACTCTTCTGCTAAAAATGGTACCTCACTTGCGTGGGTAGGCCTAGTTCTACCACAGGAAACAGCCCTAAATGCAACAGGTATACATCACATTTCCCACTGAAAACTGACCTTTTTTCTCAACGTGCCTAACTGGCTTGCTGACCCTAGCTCAGCTTGCACCTAGGGAAACTAGCAAACCTGTACAAGTTTGAAAACTAAACACCAAGGGGAATCCAGGCTGGAGTGACTAACGAGGCTCTCACCAGGTTTGTTTTCCCAAGAATCTCATGCAAAGCTCAAACTTTGTCTAATAAAATTTATTTTAGTAGGAAACGCCCTACAATCTGCATAGAACCACGCATTTCCTATCACCTAGCATTCCCCAAGTCTCCTGAGAAAAAAGGTCCCTTACTGGTGTGGCTGGGCCAAGTTCCTGTGACAGGAAGGGGCCCAAAACATATTGTGGAAACATCAAAATTATCTGTTACAAAACAACCTTGTTTTGCAAAGGGGCACCTGTGTATTGGTCCCGGGCTCAGTGACCATCTAGGAAAACCTACCAAACCCAAACATTTCTAAAAACCCTGGGGAGTTCAGGGAGATGTAGCTAACTTGGGACCCTCAACGTTTTCCTACCCAGAATCACCTGCATACCCCAAATAAAGTTAAAAAGTCAACATTTCCTCACAGTTCTGTGTGGGATCACCAGGCTGGTCCAATTTTTTACTACCCAGCATTCCCCCACAAATAGTACCTAACTTGATTGGGCTGGCCAAGTGCACGCCACAAGGAAGGACACAAAACATAATGTTGCGATAATTATAACTGCAGTAGGTGAGCTAATTGGTCCTGGGGACGGCAACCATGTATGGCAACCATGTAGGGAAACCTACCAAACCCAGACCTTTCTGAAAAGTAGATATGCAGGAGAGCCTCGGGAGGTGTCACTAGTGTGGATCCTCCAACATTTTCTTACACAGAATACCCTTCAAAGGTGAAACATTGACTAAAAACAGCAATTTTTCTTAAATGTCTGTGATGTAAACTACAGAAATGTGTGGGGATTCACAAACTTCCTACCATCCAGTGTTTCCCCACTTGTCTAGATAACAATTCTGCCCCGCCCTACTTGTGTGCCTGGACCTAGTGCCGTGATAGGAATAGATCATATTAGAGTTAACAGTAGTTCTTGCATGAGAAGCCATCCTCAGCACAGAAGGACTTGTGTGGAAGACGGCACGGGGCTGTCCTCCACACACAAAGGGTTAAAAAATGAAAGGTAAATGTTTTTGTTTTAAAAAAATGCTTTCTTAGAAAGCAATCACAGCATGGTGGTTCACTGACCCCAACAGGCCACCATCCGTGAGATGGCTATCATTCCTACTCCGTCACAAATTGCCACCTACCTCATTAATATTAATGAGGTAGGTCGATTTGCGAGTTAGCAACCCAATAAGAATCACTAATTAAGAGTTCTAAGCTTTTTTACATTAGGAATTGCAAACCCAAATTGCAATTTGGTAAGAATCACAATTTAGTAATCAACAATTCTAAATGTATGCACATTTGGCCCATGATTCATTGTTAGAGTTATCAAACCGCTCTTTGGTGCAAACATGCGCCCTTCAATTTGTTGTCTCTGGCATACCCTTCTCAGTCTCATATTTGAGCTGTTCTGCCTCTGCCTCGAATTGCTATCTTTGTTACAAAGGTCTATAGCATGATTGATCTGGCCTTGAGCATCCTTCCCTGTTAATGAAAAAGCAATCTGAAGCTGGCAAGATCTCAGCAGATAAGAGCCACTTTCGAGATTCTGTGCTTGTGCTTCAACTACTTTTATATAGTAATGGAGGTCTTTGACAGGAACAGTCTTGCATACAGATTCCCATCATATTTCAAAAAAAGATCTTAAAGCGGAGCTTTACTTTCTGAAGTCCTGCAAAAGTCACTTACCTTAAACTGAACTGTGAGTGCGCCACAAGCAGAAATCTGTATTTTATTCCTATAATTCTACGCACAAGTATTTGATTGTAGTTATCAATGTTTCAAGTAGACAGGGGAATCCTGAGAAAAGATGTGAATAAATCAAAATTGGGGCGGCTCCTCTGTTTGAGCGTAGGCATTTCGTCCCACTTAATTTCCCCAGAATTGCCCCAGAGAGGAAAAAAAATGTCAGGACGGGATGGGACCAGTTGTGGTGGGCTGCATGTGCACTAGTTTATAGTGCATATGTCCCTTTGAGCTGTTGTCTTGCAATGACCAGCCTGACAAGCGCACTACAAACCTCTCAATCCAGCTGTTTTAGACAGCTGGATTGGGAGCCTACACAAGCTTTCAATGTCCTTGGGAGTGGCAAGAGAAGCTACTCCCTCCAATCCTGAATCTGCTCTCAACAGCCTGAAAGCAGCGCAAGGAGTGGTTAAGCCGGGCTGGACGTGATGTTAGGAGACCAGAGCGAGGAGGACGTGCCTCCTTAAAGCATGGTAAGTACCTTTTTATTTTTTTATTTTATGTATTTAATTTTATTTATGTATTTCTTTAAAGTATTAACCCATTTCCCGCCTCTCCAATCGCCGTACTTTCCACCCGCCACTAAATAAAAACTGAATTAAATGGATCAACAATTAAACTGGAGCTGCCACACATTCTGCTACTGAGAACAAATGCCTGGTGACCGTGGCACAGCACGAAATGGTGACTGGCCAGCCTCCAAATGTCCTTGACATGCTGAGAGCAACCTTACCGATTACCAAGAACATTTTAAATGTGAATATTGTGATTGTAACCTGTATAATGTGCATATTTCCAGCACCAAATTTGTCATAGCAGTGCCACCCTGCCTTGGCTCTGTGAACCTGCAATCCTAAACATTGTTCCCTCTTTGCGATTCCCAACTTTCATGTTGCTGTCACTGAAGTAGAAGGAGCCATTCGTCTCCAAGGTGGGTAAATCAAAATGTGGCTGCTAAACTTAAAATCAGGTTCCCGGTCTCTGCTGTTTTTCCTTACAAGAAAGGCTGAGGTTGGTGGTTCTTCTGAAGCCGAATGCCCTATGTGGGGCACTCTGGGGTTCAAATAATTTGTTCTCTATGACTGAAGTCTGTGGCAGAAACACCCAACATAGATTTTTTTTATAATGGCGACATATAAGAATTAATGAAGATCTACTATTTTGATGTTTCTTTGTGCATACAAGAAAAAAAACTGCCACTGTGTACAACAGGTTTGTGTAATAATGGGTGGTTGTGATAGCATAGGCATTTCAATAAAGAACAAAAAAGCAGCACCAGAAATTTTAAACCGAAATTATCATTACTCTGAACAAACAATTCAGACAATAATGGCATGACAAACCACTGAATTGTTGTTTAATAAAGGTTGCATTACAACAGCTCTAGATCGCCTGATTTACAGCTTGTGGGGTGACTTTTTGTACCTACCACAAGTGAGGAAGACATGTTATTTTCCGTTCCCACCCCAAGTGATAACCCTGCTTTTTTCAAGAAAAATGCATTTGCTTGTGGTTGAATATTTAGGTCTACTGCAATGGAAGGGGTACTTTTTTTCTGTCTCAGGGATCTGGACGTGAACACAGGCTGACTGCATCGAGTTTTTAGATGATGTATCCTATGTACTTGTGCTGTGTTCTAAGTAAACCTCTGCAAAAATTTCAGAATTATTGTTAAGTTATGTAATGTTATGACTATTTTTAGAGTGCACATCTCACCCGAGAGGATATCCAGGCACCTGAATAGTAGGGAACTGAGCTGGCTGAGTCTGAGTGTTAGGTTGAGAGCCATGTCTTCAGTTTCTCGTGGAATTCATTGACTTATGAGGTGGATTTGATGTGCAAAGGGAAGCTGATCCAGGCCTTGAGTGTGCGGTACAATAAGATTTGGCCTCAGCTCCAGGCTGTGAAGGCGGGTGATGTGAGCGAGTAGGAGACTGGTCAATGGAAGCTTTCTGGTTGAGGCGTGAAATTGAAGTGACTTTTGAGGTAAGCAGGGATTGGTACATGGGGGTCGTGATCTTGAAGAGTGTTCATTTGTGGACAGGCAGCCAATGGAGTTCTTTGAGGGGCAGGGTGTTACGTGTACGGGTTGGGAGCCTGAGTATGAGGCTGGCCACTGTGCTTTGCATTGCCTGGAGTCTCCTGGTTACTTGGCGGTGATACCGTCATAGAGTGCAGTGCCACAGTCCAAGTTGCTGGTGATATAGGCCTGGGTGATGGTTCTCCATGTGCTGATAAGGAGCCATTTGAAGATTTGTTTGAGGACCTTTCGGTGTAGAAGCATGATGAGGAAGCCATGTTCACTTGGTTGGTCATCAAGAACTGATTGTCCACCACTATGCCCAGGTTTTTGGCTTGAATGGCCAGGTAGAGTGTTGGTCAGAGGTGTGATGTCCACCAGGGGCCATATTACAGAAGATCCTCGGTGCGCAACGGACATTTACGCCTACTATGTGCGCTCCCTCGAGGCACTTCGGTATTACAGAAGGGGCCCCAAATGCTTGGACGACCCCTTCTGTAATGCAGATAATGCTCTTGAACATGTTCCACCAGGGCTATCATTAGAGGGGATTCCCTCATTTGCATGGGGGTATGGGCCAATGTGAATAAGGGAATCTGTTTGCCTCTGCGCCTGTGCTGCATTACTGATTTGGGCGCAGAGGCACAAATGCCTCTAAGAGATGCACTGTGAGTGCACCAAAAAAAGGTGACACACTTTCAGTGTGCCTCCTAAAGGCAGCCCTCTGGAAGGATGTCTGAGAGTTCATCGACTCCGGATATATTCTTTCAGGTGGATGCAATCACTCACTGCACCTGTCTGCAAGGGCATCAAAATTCCTTATTAAAAGTGCAGGTGGGTTGCCGCCTGCACAGAGAAACACTAAGTAGCTTTTAAATAGCTACTCGTTATTTTTCTTGAATGTGTTGCCATGGGGTCTGCGCAAGTTCATGGCTTCCCTGAGGGCAGCGCATTCAACATAATAGTGCGCACTTTCACTGTGTGCATCGTGGTGCAAACAGGAAAAGTGCACCCTATCTGTAATAGGTCTCTAGGTTGAATGCCATTTATGTCTGTGTTAAATTTCAGACACTAGGGGGACCATTAGGATGTCGGGCGGATTGCCCCCGCCAGGCTGGTGGTAGCCACCGCCAGCCTGGCGGGGGCAATCCGCCCGACATCCTCACTCGTTTTCCCCCCGCCATATTAGTATGGCAGGGGGGACCTCGGCAGACGGAAAGACCGTCCGTTACTTTTCCGCCACGGTCGCCTTGCAGCCGGGGCGGAAAAGGAATAATATGGTGGCGGTATTATGATGGGCATTTTACAATGCCTTTCCGCATGCGGTCTTCACTTTGGGGGCCCCCTGTGGGCCCCCAAAGTGAAGGAGGGGTGGGGGTGCACACGGGGGGTACCTGTGGTACCCCCCAGCATTTGCATATACAATGCGCTAGGCACCACGCGGTGCCTGCCGCATTGTGTATGCAAATGCATACATGCATTTATGGCATTGTGGCGGGCGGTGCAGAGAGCAGTCCGTCCGCCATCGTGTCGGGGAAGGGGACTGCCCGCCTATGATGCAGTGGTCCCACACATGGAAGTAAGATGTATCCGCCACCCCGCAGTTGCATCTGCTTAATTTAATTTTGCAGAGGGTGCTGCTAGCTGCAGCATCCACTGCAATGTTATCAATGCACCTTGTATATTTCCCTGCACTACGTGACAGGCACCATGCAGTGCCTGACACATGGTGTAGGGAAAGGTAGGGGGCACCATAGGTGCCCCCCAAGTGGATGGTCAAGGTGCCTGGGGCAAGGGGGGCCCACTACAGGTCCCCAAAGTCTATCCCCACCAGCTTCTCCATGGCTGTTGTACCGCCATGGAAAGTCTGGCAGGGATACTGCATCCTAATCAGGCGGGCAGTGCCTGCAAGGCACTGCCACCATTCCAGGGATGCGGGCGGTCCGACAGGCAATCGGAACAATTACCACTGTTGGACCTGTGGCGGTCGGGCTTTCTGACCACCAGCACACCTCCTGCCATCACAATCTGGCGGCGAGAAATGGCAGCACGATGCCAGTGAAGCCGCAACCAGCAGCCTGCCAGTGGTGGATTCACCACCATCGTAATCAGCCCCTATGTTCCAAGGATACAAATGGACAAGGAGAATCTCTAGAAATGATTACCGCCAATTACACAGGGAGCAGGAAGATTGATTAGAGCTATTGAAAAGCAAACTGCAGGCATCACCTTTGGAATAGGATATTTAAAGAGTCTGCTTAGCTCTCTCATAGGAGATAAAAGAGACATTGTCTTTCAGAAAGCTAGAGTGAGCACTGCTACCCTCACTGAAACTAGATATGATGGATTCCAGTTTAACTTGGTTAAAGCAGTAGTTTGGGATCAGTTGAGAAAAATGTATCCTGGCAGGCCAGCAGTCACTGGATCCCTCATGGCTCAATCAATGCAACCAAATGAGGACCCCATTTAGTTTATTAGTAGAATGAAGGAAAATTGGACCCAAGAAGTAGATCAGAGTTGGGAAGTAACAGAAGGAAATGCTGGGTTATATTACAATGTAGCAAAGAAAGGGTTACCCCTTATGTGCAGCGTAACCTAGCAAACATAGTGGCATTAGAAGCCAAGAGGTGTGCATTCCTCATTGATACAGGAGCAAATCAATCCTGTATTAGAGAAGGAGACTTTCCAAACTCTAATAGATCAGTCGACACTCAAGGATTCTCTTGGGAAGTAATGAAGGTTCTATATATTGAACCAGTGGAGATGGAAGTAGAAGGGAGGTAGGTTGGTGGCTATTTACTATTTTATCCTGCTGCCCCAGCTAATCTATTGGGGAGAGATCTTATAGCCGAGTTAAATATGACCATTAATTTTGAGTTGATGGTGCTATGATTTATTCTACCCCTGGAGTTTCACCTTCCAGAATCATGTCAGTAACAGTAGATTCCTCTGCTCGATATCAAATCCGAGCATTACCTGCTGATATGGAGGCACTTACTACAGCAGTGTATTCAATGGATCACCGACACAACATCGACTCTTATAATATCGATGTACAAAATTATCACTAATATTGTATACAAAAATATCGACACCCAATACACAAAACTAAAATAACACGAATATAAATGAAAAATGGTCAAATAAAATATCGACTACAAAAATATCGACACCAAAAAAACACAAATATATCGATAAGATTTAAATGACATATATTACAAAAAAATATCGATATGCATAATATCGACAACACAAACATCAATAAAAAACATATAAACTATACAAACAAATAACATTTAAACATAAAAATACATTATTTTCAAAAATATAAACAAATAACATTTCAAACATTAAAAAAAATACAGTATTAATAACACTTAAACACAAATTTACTTAAAACTCAAAAACAAATAAATAAACAAACATTACAACATAAAAAATATCACCACTATCAAAAATAAACAGACATATATATAACATATTTAAAAAATGTATAACATTTATTTACGCATACAGTTTGATTTTTTTAGTAAACAAAATGAAAACGTACATTAAATAAACATAATTAACATTAAACAAATTAAAATATAACTGCCCAAAGAAACGTTTTAAGCTATCTCAGCGAATGAATTTAAACTACACCAACACAAACCAATAGAAAACTCTAACTAATTAAATAAACACTAATAAAGCAATCAATTAATTAACACAAAATTTACCGTGAAACAAACAAACACTGCAGAAGGATGAAACTTTGTGAGACAGGAAACAGAACGAAAAATATTGACACATACAACTGAACAGAAAAGCTCTCATTAAAGGTAAGAACAAAACCTTTTAAATAAATAAATAAAATTAGCTTAAAACAAAAAGGCATATAAACAGACTAACTTAAAATATAACATGTGTTCCTGTACATTTCATAGACTAAACTTAACTAAAACGCTACCTAGAAAATTCAAAAAAACTATTTCCTTCCAAAACAACTAAAAGAATCAATATTAATGAAAAATATAAAATAAAGTATGTATATATCTTAACTAAGAGTTAACTGATTAAAAATAAAAAAATTATTATAAAAGCAAAACATAACTAACAAATACTTTTATTTTACTTGCTTCTACAGACTACAACAAAACAACAACATCAAGGAAATAAATTACATCAACTAAAAATAGTAATTATTTTTTGTAGAATAAAATAGCTAAGGGGCCAATTACGATTTCGCTAGGAAAGCCCTCCATACGACTATGATCTGGAGTGCTTTCATAGCGAATCGCGCTGTGCGAGTCCGACTGAACAAATACGATGCAGCTGTATGCTGACGGACTCAGTTCGCTTGGACTCCCATTGAACTCTATGGGAGCCTGTGTACCGACGTGTACACAGGCTCCCATAGCAAAAATGGGGTGGGTGGGGAAAAGCGTACACCCTGTGGTCGGTACCCCATGTTGCCTGCCACACCATGCATGCTTGGATCGTGGGACCCATGCGACCCCCTCCCGACCGATTCGGAGGGCTCCGGTGGAAGGGGGGCTTGCTACAGCCGTTTCTTCTCACTAATATCGTTTCGATACAGCTGTTCGAATCGTACTCGCTCGTTCGGAATCCGGTTCCATTGCGCTCCACGATTCAGCTCCAAATGACTCGAACAGACAAAATCTGATTCAGAAACGATTTGGTCAACGTGCACAAAATCTTCGCATTCTACCTGGTCTTTCAGAATGGGGGAACGACTCGGTCAGAAACGTTGGCTCCGAATCTGATTTTCTAGTTCCATAACCTGTCTGGAGGCATTCCTAGCAAGATCCTAATGAGTCCCTTAGTAAGAAAACAAAAACAATGTACAAACACCTACAGTACAAAACTAGACTCTACCCAAACACCAAAGGACTAGAATACCTAGACCCAATAGCCAAATCTATACTTTAAAAATAAGAGAATAGCAAACACCTTGCTGTATTTAGAAATGAGAAAACAATTAAACAACATATTTCTACTCTTTTTTTAATTAATAATTATAATCATGTCATTTAAAAAAAATTAAAACATATGGCATAATATAATTATTAAAAGAAAAAAGAAACAAGCAAACAAAATGTCTAAAAAAACATTTCCTACCCATAATAATAAAAAATAACTTACAGTTTTGTCACAGTACGTCAAAAACGAACAAATCCATAGTATTTACAACAAAATATGAATCCATTAAAAAAGGAATGCCAAAATTGTAAAAATACAACTGTAGAAAAAATGCTCCAGCGACGCAATCCTCTCATTAATGAACCCCTCAAAAACCCAAAAATGTGTTTAAAAAAAAAATGCTCAAACAAACCTGAAGAATAAAAGGAAATGTAAAAATGTAATTTGTTTCAAAGAAACAAAATACATTTTCCTTTTTTTCAGCACCATAGCGTATTGAAACAGAAAACCTGCAAAGAGAAAAAAACAACACCGTCCCACATAAACACGTACAAACCCACACACATTAATTACTACATTAAATACAACATAAAATAATTAAACATTACATAACTAACACCATATAACACTCTACTACTCTTCGAACAACACTGAAAATATCAAACCCTAAACTACAAAAACAACCTAAAGTAAAAAAAACAGACATTTAACACTCTAACAAGTCTAACTACACTACAACTACCATCACCCGCCCTAAAATTACCTTAAAAGTAAATTTAATCAAACTTACCTTAAGCAACGAAACGCAGCTCCCAGCCGTGAGGTTCCAGCTTCCAAAATGACTTAAAAACTAAATAGATCGACAGAAAAGTGAGCAAATGGAAAAATAATTGCCTTGTAATAAAAATTAAAAAATACTTCCTCCCCATAAAAAATGTAAAACATTAAGGGGCCTATTACAATTCCGGGCAGATCACCACCGCTGGCCCGGCGGTGGTGATCCGCCCGCCAAATGACCCTGTGACACCCCCCAACATATTAGCATGGTGAGAGGCACTACGGCGGACGGAAAGATCGTCCGCCACTTTTCTGCCGGTCAGATTGTCGACAGGGCAGAAAAGATAGATAATATGGTGCCTTGCAGGCACCGCCATCCATATTATCATGTGCCATTGAAAAGGCCTTTCCATGGCGGTGATGCCGCCATGGAAAGGCCGGCGGAAAATGCTTCGTGGGCCCGTTACATGCCCTCGGGGGGGGGTAGAGGCTGAACTTGCCTCATTGGCATAAACAAGGTGGCAGGCCTTGTCACGTTGTGATGTACTTTAAACATACAACATTACAAGAAAACTGTTGTGAATCTGCAAACAATATAACAGTTTATATAAAAAAAATGATACAAAAATATATATATTTATATTTGTATTTTAAATATGTAATTTTCTTTTAAAAAAATGATATTCAATAGACTAAATATTTGAAAAATTATGTACTATAACAATGTAAAATACATATTATATAATTGTATTACAAAGCTAAAATTATCTAAAATGTATTAAAGAAATATGTAAAAACAAATGTACTAAATTGTTTACTTTTCTTTAAAATAAATGAAAAATAACTAAAATCAAAAAAGTCCATAATGAAACTGCCAAAAAATATACTTATTTTACTATTGCATAACTATGCTTGAATAAAAATGTTCCAATTTTTTTAAATTGTTTAAAAATGTATATATATATATTTAAAAATATATTTGTAATGTAAATGTACATTAAAAATATATGTTTAAATGTTTTATGCTTTATAATCTATTCTGATTAACATCAAAATGTGTTAATCCTTTTTTTGTTATTTACCAAAATTGTAAAATAAAACTGAATAAAAGCAATTTAATTGGGAACAACTAAAATAAATACACGTTATTGTGAATATAAATATTAACAAAAAAATTCACATGAGTGGAAAATAACTATTCCAACTCCAAAGAAAATAAACTCACAGAAAGTGCAGGATAATAAACCATAAAAAATACTATTCCAACTTCCAAACAACTTAACTCAGGGAAAGTGCTGAATAATAAACCATACAAAAATTACTATTCCAACTCTGAAACAACTAGACTCTAGGAAAGTGCTGGATAATTAACCATAAAACATTACTTTTCCAACGCCAAAACAACTAAACTCAGGGAAAGTGCTGGATAATAAACCATAAAAAAATACTATACCAACTCCAAACCAACTAAACATAGAGAAAGTGCTGGATAATAAACTATAAAAAATTACTATTCCAACTCCAAACAACTAAACTCAGGGAAAGTGCAAGATAGTGAACCAATTACATTTACTATTCCAACTCCAAACAAACTAAACTTGAGAAAGTGCTGGATAATAAACCATACAAAATGACTATTCCAGCTCTAAAACAACAAAACTCAGGGAAAGTGCTGGAAATAAACCAAATAAATGTACTATTCTAACTCCAAACAAATCAAGGAAAGTGCTAGATAATAAACACATTAAAATTACTATTCCAACGCCAAAACAACTAAACTCAGGGAAAGTGCTGGATAATAAAATCTGAAAAATTACTATTTCAACTCCAAACCAACTAAACTCAGGTAAGGTGCTGAATAAATAAACCACAAATAATTACTATTCCAACTCCAAAACAACCAAACTCAGGGAAAGTGCTGGAAAATGAACCATAAAAAATTACTATTCCAACTCCAAAGAAACTAAACTCAAGAAAAGTGCTGTTTATTAAACCATTAAAAATTGCTATTTCAACTCCAAAACAACTAAACTCAGGGAAAGTGCTGGATAATAAACCATAAAAAAAGTACTATTCCAACTCCAAACCAACTAAACGTAGAGAAAGTGCTGGATAAAAAACTATAAAAAATTACTATTCCAACTCCAAACAACTAAACTCAGGGAAAGTGCAGGATAATAAACCAATTACATTTACTATTCCAACTCCAAACAAACTAAACATGGAGAAAGTGCTGGATAATAAACCATACAAAATGACTATTCCAACTCTAAAAGAACAAAACTCAGGGAAAGTGCTGGAAATAAACCAAATAAATGTACTATTCCAACTCCAAACAAATCAAGGAAAGTGCTAGATAATAAACACATTAAAATTACTATTCCAACTCTAAAACAACTACATTCAGAAAAAGTGCTGGATCATAAGCAAATTAAATTTACTATTCAAACTCCAAAACAACTAAACTAAGGGAAAGTGCTAGGTAATGTAAAATGTATTGAAAATATTAAAATTAACAATTTCCAAAACTATGGGGAAAAAAATTCAATATACAAATATTTTCAAAATATTTTTAACATTAAAAAATAACCAAATCATTTAAAAAAAGAACTATGGGGGTGATTGCAATGGCGGGCAAACTTGAGTCTACCCGCCATCGTAGCGGTACCTGGGAACAGCCGCCTGGCAGTCACATCATGCTAGGTTAACATTGCGGTGGGTGCTGCTGGCTGCAGCATCCACTGCAATTCTAATAAAGCATGTTGTGTGTTTCCATGCACTACGTGACAGCCACCACGAGGTGCCTGCCACTTAGTGCAGGGAAATGTAGGAGGGTACCATGGGTACCCCCCCAGTGCACCACCACCTCCCCCACAACTGGCCCCCGAAACCAATCCCCGCCAGCCTTTCCATGGCAGTTTCACCGCCATGGAAATGCTGGCTATAGCCAGCATTGTAATTTGGTGAACCATACCAGCTAGACACCGCCACCATTTTACAAATGCTGACCGCTCCGCTAGGCAATTGGTATGGTACAATATGGCGGAAGCATGGTGGGCGGTCGTTGAGACCGCCGCTGTCCGAAAGGGGGAAAAATTACTGTCAGGTGGAGGAGTGCCCGCCATTGCATGGCTGGTTGTGGCTGGCCTTCCGCCATCGTAATCACCCCCAATGCCTTATAAATTAAAATCTTTCAAAAATGTAAAATTTTTTAAAATAAAATAGTTTTTTCTTTTTTTGATGATGTTGATACCAGGAAAAGAGTTACATTCTTTCAGGATGACATACCATTGAGGACAGTAATGGAAGTAAGGACGCCCACACCAGTAAAGCTTTTGACAAAGTTCAGTATTGTCAGGTGGAAGTCCATTCTTTCGCGCAATTACTGTCAGATTTTGGCCAACGCGTAACCCCTGAAAAAGCAGCATCAATACTTCAAATGAATGAGCCAGAAAGGTCAAAGGAATGCAGATGTTTCTTGGTCTCTGTAATTATGTGAGACAATGGGTTTTGATTACATCAATTTAATAGCACCTTTGCTGGCTTCTATCAAACAATTAAAAGACAGAAATGACAAGATAACATGGACAGAAGAATTGAGGGAGACTTTTCAGAAATTAAAGACGGAGATAACAAATGCTCCAGTTTTGGGAACTCCTGATTATACCAAGACACTTTATCAATTCTGCCATTGCAATGGTCAAGTGATAACAACTGTCCTTATGCAGAAATGTCCTTTTGGACATTGCATATTTTAACAGACAGTTGGATTCAGTGATGAGAGGAGATTATCCTTGCAAGCAAGCTCTCACCACTGCAGCCTTTGCAGTTCAGAAGAGTACCCCCATTGTTATGGGGGCACCTTTGATGCTCTATACAGAGCATGCAGTGTTTGCTATCATTCAGAAGGCTAAGGCTACTCTGTTATGTATAGCAAAAGAACAAAACACACTGCCTGTAAAGGATTGTTTGGTGGAATATCTTGCCATACTAAAGGGCGCTTGCCATGTCATCCATGGGGTCTTAGGGGTCCATTAGGATGACGGGCGGATTTAGTCCGCCCGCCATCCTATCGGGACCAGGGACCACCCGCCATAAAGGCGGGGGTCCCGTGTGTGGCACTAGAATGCGGCCACCACAGTGGCGGCCGCATCCTGCATTCATAACATTGCGGCGGGTGGTGCACTCTGCACCGCCCGCCACAATGCCATGAATGCATGCATGCATTTGCATACACAATGCAGCAGGCACTGCGCGGTGCCTACCGCATTACATATGCAAATGCAGGGGGGTACCACAGGTACCCCCCGTGTGCACCTCCCACCCCTACTTCACTTTGGGGGACCGCAGGGGGCCCCCAAAATGAAGACAGCATGCCTTTCCGTGGCGGCATTGCCGCCACAGAAAGGCATCACTTGCACCCCATCATAATATGGCTAGCGGTGTCTGTTAGACACCGCAAGGTGACCGGGGCGGAAAAGCGGCGGATGGTCTTCCCGTCTGCCGCGGTCCCCCCACCATACTAATATGGCAGGGGAATTCTGGACACGATGTCGGGCGGATTGCCTCCGCCAGGCCGGATTGCCTCCGCCAGGCCGGCGGTGGCTACCGCCAGCCTGGCGGAGGCAATCCGCCCGACATTGTAATGGGCCCCCCTTAATGTGTATATATATAATTCACATAACAAATGTTTTTTAATCAAACATAAAGAAAACATTAGTGCTGTAATCCAGAAACAAGAATTATTTGTATAAAAAATATAAATATAAATTATCCATTGTAAACAACCTCATATAAAAATACATATATCTATACATCTCAAAATGCAGGACATGACAATAAAAAACCCAAAGAACAGAGAGGATGATATCTCCCAGTGTTTAAGCACCAAAACTCTATTCTCACCCAAGCCCATATTCAAGAATCCCATACACCTTTGAACACATTCATTCAACAACTAATCTCAAACATACCAACAGCCAGCAGATATACAAAAAATATAATAGTAAATAAACAAATAAAACAAACATACACACAAAAAATCAGTTGCTTTGCCATACATATAGTTCACAAATAATTTCTTCAGAACATGTAGTAGTTAAACATTTTAATTAGTTTGATGGTCGAGTCTTGTTAACTTGAAATGTGCGACGCATGTTTCGGTGAAGGCCTACAGATATGATTACACCTTCTTCAGGGTGCTAAGCCGATCAAGCATAGGGCAAAAAAGGAGGGGGGAGCAGGGGGTGGTGCTTTCAATGTGGAATTTGTCATACAGGACAGAGCCTGTATCCGGTTCCTGGCGTGCCGATGGCCGATGAAGGCAAATGCTCCCATAATTTAATGAGAAGACGGAGGACTTGGAGACACTAAAACTGTTCACTGCACCAGCATATGTACTAAATAAAGCAGCAAAGCATACAACCCCATTGAGCTGCATGGAAGATAGAAACCACTCAAAGCGGCGACGCTGTTTCCCCTCTTCCCCCGATTTACTATTGGGCTTTGACATTGTTGGGCATGATTGGTGGATGGTGGACTTTGGGATCTTTTCCATCTTGCATATTGTTCCCGTGGAAAATGCTGGTAAGAGTTTGACAGAACATGAAGCCCACATTTATCTTTATACCTGAACAATATGGAAGTAAGCCAGGTGTCACTCACAGATTTGGCACACATAAGAGAAAAAGCATAGTGCATTGTTTTATAGAGGCCTCAAAGATGAGTTGAAGGACTTGATCCTCCAGAATCATGCAGCGCTATTATAGATTTTGTGGTGAAATTGGAGCATCGACTCAATGAGAGAAAAAGGGAGAAGAAGAAGGTCGAACTGTTGTATACAAGGAAAGAAAAGCACAAAGTGAGAAACCTGTGGAGGAACCAGAACCTGTGCACATAGAGAGTATTCGGGGTCACCTTACGGCAGAAGAGAAACACAGAGGATGTGATAAAAAGCTTGGCTTTTATCGCCGCAAGCAAGGTCATTTTCGCAGGGAATGCTCTGTGAAACCAAAGAAAAGAAATAACCCGGAAAATTTGTAAGCCCAAATTCTGGTGAGAAAGGGATTTCAGATCACATATATACAGAAGGATTCTCTATCGTCCTCTCATAATTTATTTTCTTCCATCCCAGTTAAGATGGGGGCATCAGACCTGTAAGTTGCAAGTTATGTTAGATTCAGGCACCACTGGCAATTTCATGGGCCTTATTTGGGCAAAAGGTCAAAATATTCCTTTGCTTTGTAAAGATACTTGGGAGGAAGTTAAGACCATAGATGGCAGTCATATTAAGTCTGGTCCCATAACCCATGCTACTGTACAAATCACACTTATTGTTCAAGAAACTCGTAAGGAAACCATATCTTTTGACCTCATTCAATATCCCCAGTTCCCAGCAATGCTGGGCCTTCCATGGTTACACCAGCATAATCCATTAATTAACTGGGAAAAATCTCTAGTATCTTTTCGTTCTGAATTCTGCACCATAAATTGTGAAACGAATGGGGAACCTTCAAAAAAAGTGTCTGTGAATAAAGACACTAATACCCCTGCTTTACCTACCTTTTATTCTGATCTGAAAGACATTTGTGATAAAGAAAAAGTTACAATTCTTCCTCCTCACAGATCTTTTGATTGTAGAATAGATTTGGTGACTGGGGCTCGTATGCCATGCAGCAGAATCTATGCATTAACAGAAAAGGAGAATACATACCTACGAGAATACCTAGAGGAGATGCAACAAATCGGGTTTATTCGGCCCTCTCGTTCCCTTGGCTCTTTTTTTAGCCTTAAATTTTGTATTGATTACAGAGCTCTTGGGGGGGGCGGAGCTAGCCGGCGTTCATGGTGGACGCTTAAGTGCGGAGCTCTGCGCTAGCGCTACCGACTATCCGTCCAATATCCTTCCAAAGCGGCAAAACCTGCGAAATTCCGGCGGGGGCTGCCTCCCCTACCCCCTGCGGACCTCCGGCGTGACTCTTGAGGGGCTGCGTGCACCGGTTCCCCCGGCGCCGTCGCCGACCGAAGAGCCGCGGACCAGGCCGGGATCCCCGCTCTGCCCTGGACGCCGAGGCCGCGCTGCGTCACCTGACGTGCGGCCCCGGCTAGAGGAAGCCCTGCTGTGGTGCGGGCGGCGTGACCGGCGGGAGCTGAAGCCCATCCAGCGTTCCGCGATTGCACTGCGGACCATTGCTGTGACGCCTGAACCCCTGGAGAGGAGCGGAGGCGCCGAGTGAGAGCCGGCGGCGAAACGGCCCGGCTGGGAACACACACGTGGCGCTCCCACGGGCGCCATTGCGTGCTGCGGAGGGGACCCGCCTGACGGCCTGAACACCTGGAAGGAGCCTCGCGGAGCAGCGGGCGGCTTTGGGACGGAGACCACCCAACACGAGCCTAGCTCTCTCGAGCACTGCACCCCCGAGCTGACTGGGGGTGTCCTGACATTAAGGCACCCGGAGGGGGACAGCAAGAGGCGAGTGCCTACCCTGACCTGAGGCGTTACTGGGCACGCAGGACTACACGCGACAGTGGACTGAACGCGTGGCCTCCGGTGCCGGTCTGTGCACGAGGTCAGCTCCCGCATTGTCCCATTGGGACACAATTGACACTGTAAGGTCTGTGAACACTGGCCTCCCTATCAGCAGCAACGATGGGCAAGGGCGATAGGACGCAAACGAAACTTTCGTTTGACCAGAGGAGACAGAAGGCACTGGAGCCACCGGCGGCCCAGTCCCCGGGTGCAACTGCGGACACGAACACCGCGCTGTGCACAGAAATCAGAGGCATGCTCAACACGATGGAGAAAGGCCTACAGGAGGGCATGACGGCCATCGGCACCAAGATTGACGCCCTGGCGTATCGAATGGATCGCATGACGGAGAGGGTGGATAAGCATGCGGAGAGGCTGGACATGGCGGAGCGCAGGCTGACGGAGGCGGAGGAGGCGCAGACAACGTGGGACGCTGACCGCAAGCAGTTTGGGAGGCTACTACAGGTGATACAAGAAAAGTCGGAGGACTTAGAGGCTCGCTCCAGGCGGTCCAACATACGCGTCACGGGCGTGGCGGAGTCGACCCAGACAGGGAAAATGGAGCTATTTGTCGAGAAACTACTTAAAACTCTATTGGGGGACGACACCTTCTCTCCCATGTTCATAGTGGAGCGAGCCCACCGTACCCTGGGCCCGAGGCCCGCTCCAGGGGCGAACCCTCGGCCGATAATAGCGAAACTCCTCAACTACAGGGACAGGGATGCTGCCCTCCGCGCTGCTCGAGAGAAGGGGGAGTTGCAGTACGAGGGAATGAACATTTCGCTATACCCTGACTTCACCTCCAAGGTACAGGAGGAGAGACGGAGATTCGTCCCCTATAAGCAGCAGCTCAGAGACCTGGGCCTGGACTATGCCATGTTGTATCCGGCACGGCTGCGCATCAATAGGCAGGGCCACTCACATTTCTTCACCGACCCGAAGGAGCTGCAAAAATCCCTGAAGCAGTGGATTAAGGAGCATAAGGAGAGCCGGACGGCGCCTGCGGAGGAGGGCGCTGACAACGAGGATCTGGATGAGCAGGGCTAGTGTGACGGAGGGGCGCAGTGGTCTCTCCTGAGGACCTGGCCACTTGAGGCCTTGCCATGGTCACAGACTCTTGGCCCGGGGGATGCCCAATCTGGGCTCTCCACTGCAGTGAGCGGACATCTGGACATGGTACCACGGGTGAGATCTGTACGGGCCACACGGGTTTAGGTAGTGGGCGGCACTCTCTATGACTCAACTAGCCTGCCCGGGGGTGGTGTTGATAACGGCCCACGACAGGGAGGGTTCGATGGGGTCTGGGGGGGGGGGGGGGGGGGCGGTAAGGCGGGTACGATATTGCTCTTGTTACTTAAAAGCCGCACTGGCAAATGGGGGGCGCTGGCGTAGGGGCGGCCAAAAGACATTGCGCAGAAGCGACGACCGGACGTTGGTCGATTGAGACATTGAGCGTGCTACCTCTGCCCTGGCGCTCATAGTGCTTGCGGCTCTACTTGAGACTGCTTGGGGGAGTTTGAAGATGGGTGGGGGGGGTGAATGTAGGGATTTCGGTCATACCAGGTTGGGGTTGGTTGACTGTGGGCGGTGGGGGGCGATGGGGGTTCTGAGTTCGGGGAAGTTTGGGATGTTTGGGGAAAGGTCCGACATGTGCTCTACAATGTTTTGTTCTATAGGATGGGTGGGCGGCTGCTGTCACTGGTGCGGGGGGGTCCTTGTCGCGGCACTACAGTTGTTGTACTCCTTCACTGTTAATGGCTGACACACCACAGGCAGACACACTGAGCGATACCGAGTCCCTCAGGGCTCTTACCTGGAATGTGAGGGGTTTGAATGATTATCGGAAACTCCGTAAGGTGCTACACTATCTACAGAGACACCACATAGACCTGGCGCTGCTGCAGGAAACGCATCTGCCCAACACCAGTAAGATGCTAATGCACAGGGGGATCCAGGGTCACTCCACTTACGCAGGCTTCACCACCCATGCCAGAGGGGTCCTCACCTGGGTCAATCCGAAGTCCAAGCTATCCCTCGCCCTGGTAAAGGCGGACCCGGAGGGGAGGTTTTTGTTAAGCAAGTGCACGGGCAAGGGACTTAACCTGCTGGTCATGAATGTCTATGGCCCGAACTATGACTCCCCTGAATTTTATACAACGGTTGCGGACCATTGTACTGAATGGGCCGCTGGTACTATGATCTGGGGTGGGGACTTCAATTTCACCTTTAGCCCTGAGCTGGATAGGTCTGCGGGCCCTGCCAGGCGCCCGGCGGCGGCTGCGCAGTGCATGCAGGCAGAAATGCTGAGACTGGGTCTGGTAGATGTGTGGAGGGATAGGAATAGCGCCAAGGGGGGGTACACGCATTACTCAGCTTACCACAATATCCATACCAGGATTGACTACTGGCTGGCTTCACACTACCTGCTCACCATGGTCAGGGGCTGCAGTGTGCTTCCCCGCACTCTGTCGGACCACTCACCGGTGCTGTTGGCGTTGCGTACTCCCCAGCAGAGAATCCCGCCATTCACGTGGCGCTTTCCACCCTACTCGCTGCTGGATGAGGCTTTCAGGGCTGACCTGGGGGAGGACATAGACACCTTCTTCGACACCAATCTGGGATCAGTGGACAGCTTTGGGACGGTTTGGGAGTCATTTAAGGTGTACGTGCGGGGGGTGGTCATGGCGAAACACTCAGGGGTACTAAAGGCAATTAGAAACAGGCTGAAATATCTGGAGGGGCAGATAGCGGACTACGAACGCCGCCAGCTGCTTGGCCCGAACCTGCCTGGGGATGAGACCCTGCAAGACCTTTTGAGTGAGTTCCACGAGGAAGCTGACAGGGAAGTGCGACATTTAGGAAAATACGCGACAGCGCGCGCGTATGGCGAAGGGGACCGCCCGGGGGCACTGCTTGCCAGGATTATGAAAGGCACTAGGCGCAAACAGATCATCGCGGAAATGCGTACCTCAGGGGGGGAGACGCTCACGGAGGAGACACACATTCTGGCGGAATTCAGGAGATTCTATGAGGAGCTCTACACCACTAAAATCTCCGGGGTCGAGGACCAAATTGACAACTACCTCGACTATATCAGGATGCCATTCCTTGAGAATTGGCAGAGGGAATTTCTGATGTCCCCCATACAACGTGAGGAGATATCTGATGCACTGGCCACCATGAGAGCGGATAGCGCCCCCGGGATAGATGGTCTGACGGTGGCCTTTTACAAGGCGTATAAGGATAAGTTGCTACCCCACCTCTCCACCCTCTTTGCCGAAATCTGCGAGAACGGCGCTATGCCGCACTCCATGCGCGAGGCGCTGATTGTCACCATACTCAAACCTGGTAAGCCCAGCGACCAGCCAGGCTCGTACCGCCCACTGTCCCTTCTTAATGTGGACGCTAAGCTCTATGCAAAGGTGCTAGCTACCAGGCTGGCACTAGTGGCGCCGGGGTTGGTAGCCCCGGAGCAGGCTGGGTTTATCCCGGCCAGGAATCTCACTTACAATATCCGTACGGTCATGGGAGCCATGCAGCATACTAGGCATGACACTAAAGCCATTGCAGTCTTTCTTGACATGGAGAAGGCCTTTGACTCTGTGGAGTGGCCCTTCATGCGCAAGGTGCTGCAAAAGTTGGGGCTAGGAGGACTTTTCCTCCAACTGCTGGGCGCCCTCTATCACGAGCCCACGGCCAGAGTCAGATTGGGGGATGCAGTCTCGGAGCCGATCTCCATCACCAGGGGCACGAGACAGGGATGCCCCCTTTCCCCGCTACTCTACGCCCTTGTGGCAGAGCCACTGGCGTGTGCGATTCGGGAATATCACTCGTATGAAGCCATCAACTACCCCACCTACAAAATGGGCATTTCCACATATGCGGACGACACCCTGCTTTATGTCAGGGACCCGGCCAATAACCTCGCGTCGGTGCTGAGGGAAGTGGTGAGGTTCGGCGCGCTCTCCGGACTGAAGGTTAACTGGGCGAAATCAGTTGCCTTCCCACTAACCCCAGTCACGGTCCCCTTCGAGATGGACTACCCGCTCCAATGGTCCACTGAACCGATAAGGTATCTAGGCATCATGCTCCACACGGACCCTGAAGTTATGCTGAGGGAAAACTACGGGGTTGCTTACAGCAAACTAGCGGATGACGTGGAGCTCTGGATTAAACTCCCGTTATCCCTGATGGGGAGGATCGCCTTAATGAAAATGGTCATTCTCCCGAGGTTTCTGTTCCTGTTCAATAATCTCCCGATTGTGCTCTCGAAAGCCTTCTTTGCAACCCTGAACAAACTCTTGGTGCGACTAGCGTGGGCCGGGAAACAACCTAGGGTGCAGTGGAAGGTACTGCAATTACCGTATGAGCAGGGGGGCTTAGCTGCCCCGGACCTGGAACGCTACTACAGGATAGCGCAGGCCTCCCACCTCCACACCTGGATACATGGCAGCCGTGATGTTCCGCACGTGATACTGGAGCGGCTGTTCGCGGACCCTACTCCGCTTCCTGCTACCATTTGTGGCCCGCAAGACCGCAGAGTTGGCGTACTAGACTCCCTCCTGTCTACCAACCATGCATGGCATTCTATTCTGCAGAGGCAAAATAAAGTACTAATGTACGCTCCCAACATGCCTCTACAATGGGCGCTCTGGCTACCAACCTTGGCGGAACCGGGAGTCCATAGGGCCCTTCACGCATTGGGTGCTCTTACTTTGGGGGACCTATTCGAGCATGGACAGGTGAAGACGTGGGCACAGATCTCACATCGGAGGGAGAGCCCCACACTGCTCCAACGCTTTCAGTACCATCGGGTCCGTAGCGCCCTGCTGGAGCTGCTGGGCCCCGATATGGAGGAACCCCCTGCGGTCCCGGAACTGGTGTATATCATTGACGCCGTCTCACCAAAGAAGCTGATTACTAGATTATACAGGATAGGGCACGAGCACACGGCCCTGCTCTACACGAGGGCGAGACTGGCCTGGCAGACTGACTTGGATACACACGTCGATGACAGCATGTGGGCCTACTGCTGTGCGGCCACCAGGCGCCTTTCCCTGAACGGGAGGCACCGGTTGATCCACTTTAAGTTCTTACAAAGGGTATACCACACACCGGAGAGGCTCCATAGGTACGGTCTCCGTGACACCCCACACTGCGAGAGGTGCCGGGCTCGGGTTGCGGACTTCCTGCACATGGCCTGGGGCTGCCCGGGAGTCCAGAGGTATTGGGCCAGCGTGTTCGCTGAATTGAGCGCCATAGTGGAATTGGACCTAGCAATGGACCCAGCCCTTGCTCTACTGGGGTACACAAAATCGATCCCAGTCGCGGTTCGGAAACTGGTGAGCGTGGGACTGCTCCTAGCAAAGAGGGTGGTCGCATTATGCTGGATGAGGGGGCCATTACCTACGCTCAAGCGATGGGTTAGCGACATGAAATACTGCAATACGCAGTCGGACACATACAGTGAGCTCCTACCGCCCGGGAGTCGCCCCAAGAACTACTGGGGGCTGTACCAGACCTACTTGTCCTCCAGGCTGGACGGGGAAGTCTCGGAGGAGGGGGAGGGGGGAGACAGAGGGAGTGACGTGCAAGAGCCATCGGATACACATGACTAGGGTGCTCCTCCGCACGACTAATGTACTGTAAATGGTGGGGATTCTCCATCCTACTAGCAGTGAGAACAGGGGGGAGGCATTCCGGGCAGGGGGAGGGCGGCAGGCCGCACTAGCTACCACAGGTGATAGAGACGTCCACAGGCGACTCGGGGAGCACGAATGAGGGACCAGTTGAGGGGAGGGGGGCGTTCAGAGGGTTGGGGTTGGTTGGGGGGGGGGGGGGAAATATAAAACTGTTTTGCTTTGCCAATTTATTTGAATTGCACACTACTTTGCAGATGGTCCGAGCCCACGGAGGAGGCCCGTCCCCGGCAGACCTCCAACGAACTTTCACACTGGACTCTATGATGTTAATGTGTCATGGTATTTGTACTTGTTGTCGCATGGAGACCTGTTGCCGGCCCGGGATGGGTTGTAGGCAAGTGACTGCGTATACATTGTGCTGTGCTTTTTCATAATAAATACAATAAAAAAAAAAATTAAAAAAAATTACAGAGCTCTTGATGAAGCGACTATAAAGAACCAGTATCCTTTACCCTTTATCTCCTCCGTACTCAATCAAGTAAAACAGGCAAAAATCTTCACCAAGTTAGATCTACGTGGGGCAGAGCATCTGATGAGAATTAAGGAGGGGATGAATGGAAGACTGCGTTTTGTACAAAATATGGCCTATCTGAATATTTGGTAATGCCATTTGGTTTGTGCAATGCTCCGTCTCCTTTTCAATTCTTCTTTAATGATGCGTTAAGGGATATGTTAGATTCTTATGTAATTGCTTATATTGATGACATTCTGGTCTACTCTTCTTCAGTTGAGGAGCATCAAAGACATTTTAGAACTGTTCTTTAGAGATTGTGAGATAACCATTTGTACTATAAATTAGATAAATGTCAATTTCACACCTCTCAAATATGTTTTTGGGGTTTTATTCTAATCCCTCAAGGGGTTAGTATGGATCATCAGAAAGTGGAAGCTATATATCGTTGGACGTCCCCCAAACCCATAAAAGATAAATACAAAGGTTTTTGGGTTTCACCAACTTTTACAGGCACTTTATTGAAGGTTTCTCGAACCTAGCCTCTCCCATAACTAGGTTACTAAAAAAGGGGGTTGTATTTGAATAGACCACAGCAGCTTGAGAGGCTTTTCATAAAATGAAAGAGGCTTTCACTCATGCCCCTATATTAAAGCACCCGTATCCTTCCAGACCCTTTATTGTAGAAGTAGATAGCTCGCAAATAGCTGTAAGGGGTCTTCTATTACAATAAACCCTGCAGACTGGATATCTTCACACAGTAGCATATTACTCACATAAGCTAATGCCAGCTGAACAAAATTAGGCCATAAGAGACAAAGAGTTGCTTGCCATCAAAAAAGCCTTTGAAGAGTGACATCAGTACCTGTTATGAGCACTGCATTGGGTTACAATACTCACTGATCATAGGAATGTGCAGTTTTTGAAATCCACAAGAGCCCTATCAATGAGGTAATTATGTTGGACACAATATTAGAGCTTTTGACTTCATCATACAGTTTCAAGCTGGGAGGAAGAATGGGAAGGCAGATGCTTTGGCTTGTTTAGGCTATGAGCCTGAGGAACCCTCGTGTGACCCTCCCCCTAAAATAGCTAGAGAATGTGTTAACACTACAATACAATCCGACTAAAAGGCATAATCTATTATATGTTCAGGGGGGGTCTGATCTAACCTACTCAACTCTTGCAACCACAAGCATTAGAATGGTGTCACACCCATCCACTCTCTGGACATCCTGGGTATAAGAAAACCTTAGAGTTACTATGAAGTCAATTTTGGTGGCTTAGTACAGCAACTGATACCAAGCAATATGTCCAGATTTGTCATGTATGCGCCCAAGGGAAAGGATCTCATCAGGTTCCTGCAGTATTATTGCACCCTTTACCTGTACCTTCTAGTCCATGGTACACGATTCCATGGATTTTATTGGTAAATTACCCAAGACCATCCAAGTGAACACAACGCTTTTTGTAATGGTAGATTTGTTAACCAAAATGGACCATTTTGTCCCTTTAAAGGCAATCCCTACATCTCAAAAATTGGCCTCCCTGTTGTGCAACATATAGTTTGGTTACACGGACTCCCTTCTATTAAAGTGTCAGATAGGGATTCCCAATTCATCTCTACCATTTGGAAGTGTTTAGGTACCTTGCTGCACATCGACGTTAGATATTCATCAAGTCATCATCCTCAAACCGATGGCCAGACTGAAAGGGTGAATCAATATTTGGAGAAATACTTGAGATGTCAGCTTTTACATTCTACATCAGACTGGAACACACTCATTTGGATAGCAGAAAGTTCTTATAACAACTGCTGTCATTCCGCTACCAACTACTCTCCTTTCTTCTGCAAATGCGGTTTTCATCCCTGTTTTTTTTTCACCCCTTTCTCTATCTAACCCTGTTCCTGCTAAAGCTGATTTTGTTGCAACCATACGTGATACACAAAGAATAGCGGCAAAGAATTAGGAACTGGCTAAAGCAGTATACAAGGAGAAGGCAGATCTCCGCAGACTTCCGGAACCTGCATATACTATAGGTGACAAAGTGTGGTTGTGTACTAGAAATATTTTCATGAGGATTGCATAATACTAATTAATTAAAAGTGCCTGATTGTTGCCGGTGCCACTGCCCACAGCGTAATCACACTTTGTGCCCCAGCCTGTTTCAGCTTTGCTTTGCTGCCATTTTGTTTGTTGTGCCTCGGAGCCCGTCCTCTCCACCCCGCTCCCGCCTCCCAGCTGCTCCTCCCTCGCTCCGCCCCCCTCCGCTATCCACATATGACAGACGCATTTGCGCGCAGCGTTCACGTGCAGCGAACGCGCGCCGAAGGTGCGCCAAAGGTAAGCCCGTCTACGCCCGTCCGCGCCTGGACCGCGCCCAGCGCCACAACCCCTGGCCCCCGCAAATTCCACTCCTCCCGCATAACGTACAACGCCGCTACCCTCTCAGCACTTAACCCCGGCCATCTCACAAACTGCTACGAAGCCGCCCAAGGACACACCCGTGGACCCTTCACCTGCCAATCCTGCAAGTTCGACTGCACCAGGACCCACACTAAATCCACAAACTCGAAACAGAGCTCCGACGCTAACCACCTGAAATGCATCCTGCTCAACACACGCTCGGTCCACAGACACGCCATTGAACTTTGGAACCTACTCGACACCACATTGCCGGACGTCGCCTTCCGTACAGAAACCTGGATGAACACCTCATCAGCTCCAGACATCGCCATAGCCATCCCGGACGGCTACAAGATCATCCGAAAGGACCGCATCAACCAAACAGGAGGAGGCATCGCCATCGTCCATAAGAACACCATCCGCATCACGACCAGTTCCGACGACAACCTCGCAACCGCCGAACACCTTCACTTCCAGATTCACACCGACCCTAAGACCACACTCAGAGGCACCCTCATCTATAGACCACCTGGACCCCGCACACAATTCAGCGAAGACATCACTGACTTCATCAGCCCACACGCCCTCCCCTCCGAAGACTACATTCTACTGGGAGACCTCAACTTCCACCTGGAAAAGAACAACGACAGCAACACCACCACCCTTCTGGACAACCTCGCCAATCTCGAACTCAAACAACTGGTAAACACCCCCACCCACTATGCCGGCCACACGTTCGACCCAATCTTCACCTCCAGCAAGCACATCTCCTTTAATCACACCACAGCTCTCCATTGGACTGACCACAGTTGCGTTCACTTCAACTACAAAAAGACTACGACCCACAACCACCCACAACCAATTCCCCAAAGAAACTGGAACAAAATTACAACTGACCAGCTCTTCACTTCACCAAAACCCTCCTGCAAAATCATCGGACCCAAACCAAGCAGCCAGCAACCTCACACAATGGATCACCCACAGCGCGGATGAATTAGCACCCTTAAAAAACCTCCAAATCAAGCAAGGCAGCAAAAAAGCCCCCTGGTTCAATGATGACCTTAAGAAATCCAAGAAGATCTGACGCACCCCCGAGAAAGCTTGGCAAAAAAAACCAACCACTGACAACCTGGCCACCTTCAAGAACGCCACCCGCAAACACCACCAACTGATCCGATCCACCAAGAAATCCGCATTCAAGGATCGACTCGACAACAACGCCCACAACAGCAAGGAACTATTCAACATCGTCAAAGAGTTTACCAGCCCCACCGCCGGCACTAACGACATCACTCCCTCCACAAAGGACAACATCTGGTGGCCCACCGCCCTCTGCACCCCTCCCACGGACCACGCCCGAAACCTCAGCATCGTACTCGACTCCTCCCTCTCCATGACCCAACAGGTCAACACCGTCGCCTCCAGCTGCTTCAACACCCTCCACATCCTCTGAAAGACCTTCAAATGGATCCCCCCAGAATCAAGGAAGACCGTCACCCACGCACTCATAACCAGCAGACTGGACTACGGAAGGATGTATGATGATACATCATGCACCTTTTAAATGCGTGCCTTTACCACGCGTCTTTTACCTCGCACAGAACCTTACATCGCCTACTATTACATCGATAGCTGTTGTAACGTGAATGCGTTGCTTTCTATTGGGCAGAACATAACTTCGCAGTACATGACCTCGCACGCCATAACATTGCGTTTTCTATGTGTCCTACAACAGTGTTTGATGATCAGTAACTTGAACCCGCCTCTAATCCCTGGCCCCCACTGCCCCCGGTCCTCCGACATTAATTCTATTTTTTATTTTGTGTAATATTATTTTTGTGTGTGTAAATTTATTCTGTATATTTAATAATGGAAATGCCTGTATTTTATAAATGCTTACCTTGCCATGTTTTCAACACGTATTGGGGGGGAGTATACAAAAGGAGTCGCCCACCCTGCCTCCATCCATTTTGGAGTGTATTGTCCAGCTGGGCAGACGTGAGTCCAACGTTCCTGCGCAGAGACCCCCGCCATTTCCAGTAAGTTCAATTAAGTAATTGCTGTGGCTCAAACTCGCTAGTTGCAGTTGTTGTCCATAAAGTAATTTCATATTCTCTCTCCCAGGACATGGCATTCAGAGGCAGGCGGGCGCATGCATCATTGCCTATTGCATTCGCAAACGGTGCGAATCGCAATTTTCGGCCGTTTGCGAATGCAATTGACAAAATTGGGATGCATCATGTTTTTCGCAATTTTAGGAATCGCAATCATGTTGAGATTTCTAAAATTGCAATTGCATTTAAGAAATCGCAATTTCAGATTTCTTAAATGCAATGCATGAACATTTTAAATTTGCGAATTCGCAAATAGGGAGAGGTAAATTACCATGAAGTTGACCTTCATGATAATTGGCGAAAACTTTCAAAAATGCACAAAAGTGCCTTTTTGAAAGTTTCATTTTACACACACACATGCCCTTGGGGCATGTGTGTGTGAAAAATGCACTTAAAGTTATATTTCATGGGTGCAGGGGGGGTCCTGCACCCTTGGAATTGCATTCTCAATTTGCGATTCACAAAATGCTAATCGCAAATTGAGAATGACTTCCCATTCATTCCTATGGGCCTCTAGGACCATAGGAATCAATGGGAAGGGATTCCTTAATTGTGATTCGCAAATTGTGAATCGCAAATTAAGGAACCTTATGGAATCACAAAAAAAATTGCGATTTCTTGATGCATAGCCGTTTGCGATTTCTTAATTGCGATTCCTTAATTTTCGCACTTAAGAAATCGCAAACGGCAACAATGATGCATGTGGCCCATAGTGCTTCGAAATTGTACACTTGGTAGCTTTTGGAATCCCAGTGTACGTGACGTTTCCCTCCGAATAGGTACGTGATTGTATGGTGTACGTTTGTTTTGCAGCTAATTACATTTTTGAGGCACAGTGTATGGGGCAGCAAACATAATTTTGGTGTTTCTGTGCAGCACTTTTAGTTTTTAATGCAGAGGATCTCCACCCCAGCCCTGCCTCCCCATCGCTTTGCAGGCACAGGGTCCAGTGTTCCGTTGGGCTGCCTCCAGATTTCTTTGGAGCAAGCAGTCCCAGGTCTCCTGCTCGTACGCCGCCTTGTATGCTACTGAAGGGACAAGGTGGGCTGCCATTATTGGGAAAGCGAGTTTATTTTGCAACAGTTTAAATGCGTAAGTTAATGTGTGTACTTTCGCCTGTACTGAGGCACCGTGTGGTTTAAGGGTCATCTGATTTGCTTGCCATTTACGCACCAAGTAAATAACTTGTACTTTGAGTCAACATAGCAGACCACTTTTGTTTTACTGAAGCTCAGTCTAAAGGTAAATACCATTGCCAACTAGAGACCCCCAGATCCAACAGAGCCCTTGCTGCAAAAATCGAAGACAATATACAAGAGCTCATTTTTTTCATAGGGATAGAGACCCTATTTCAAGATTGTAGTGAAAGTCAGGCATGAGGTGGGAGGGAAGAAGGCTTGCTACTCAAGCTGCTGCTGTCATTAATGCAGCAGGTGCAGTTGCGTTGGAGCTTAAGAGGGTGAGGGGCTCACAACGCTCCAAATATCTGGAGTAGTTTTTTGGGTCAATTATTCTTTTTGTTTCCTGCACTTTCTCTTTTTAAAACACTCACATTTAGCGTGGATTTTGAGCTACAGAAAAAGTAGAGAGGTCAGTTGTCTCAACAACCACAGAGACGGAGCAACACAAAAACAAGAGGTTACCTGGCCCAACTTAGGTAGGTAAGAAAGCCCTCACACACCGACCTGGTCAGTCAGTCAATACCCGGGGTCCGGTATTGAGGATAAGCTAGGTGCAGAGAGGGTGCCGAGCGTTGAGGGCGGTGTGCCAGTTACGCTCCCACCCCCCTCCCGAGACCCATGGTGCAGTTAGCATCAAAAGAAAAAGTGCAGTAACACTCCTAAATCAGGAGTATCAAGGAATGGGCAATTGCTCATCCCATCTTGCACTTTTTTACACCCCCTTTTTTTGTTTACTTTTCACTTTCACGTCCCTAGGTAAGGGTGGGCCTTAGAGAGCCCATACCGCCAGGGTTTAGCACAAGTCCTGAAGAATGCCTGGTAAATTGACACCGTTTCCAGAGGTAGAAACATGTTGATTGATTTAGTGATTGCTCTGAACTAACCAAACTATTAAATTTGGCTGTAATTTCAGACACATAAATATTTTTTACTCATGTCATAGGGATCTACTATTACATTTTTTTTTATAGATACTCTGAAGGCACTTTTACCTTTAATTTCACTGCACGCCCACTCACACAACCCGCTCCGCAGTCTTCTGGCGTCGCAGCACACCAAAGAGGCACTTGGCCTCTTTGGTGGGGCCCGATGATGAAGCATGACACTGACCAGGTCGGTGTGTGAGGGCTTTCTTACCTACCTAAGTTGGGCCAGGTAACCTCCTGTTTTTGTGTTGCTCCGTCTCTGTGGTTGTTGAGACAACTGACCTCTCTTCTTTTGTTTATACATGATAACCGGGGACTAAGAGGGTGTCCTTGAATCTCCCTGCCTCTCCTTTTGTTGATTTCTACAGAAAAAGTACACATGACATTTTCTCTTAAGACCCCCCCCCCCCCTCTCTCAACTCTGTCCCTTACACTCCCCCAATCCTTGCCATAAAGCTTTGGAGTGGAGCTCTGGTTCACAACAGTTTGCTTAGGGGGGCTCAGAGCAAACAATTTTGAAAACCTCTGCAGTATGATAACATGACTGAACACAGCCACTAAACCTGAGATCATACAGTAGAAGTACATGTGGTGCGGAGAAAGTAAAGGAGGAAGGGGCAGATTTACTAAGATTTTATGGCATGTTTGCATCACAAAAGTGACGAAAATTGGCACAAAATCTTTTTGTCTGATTTTCTTTCCAGTGGTTAACTTGTTTAGCACTGGAAATAACGTGAAAGTAACGCGAAGCAGCACATAGCGCTGCTTTGCATTACTTATCTCTACGGGGTATACCATTCAACCATCCAAGGTTTCTGACGCTAAACCCAATTTACTAATTAAAGTACACAAGGTAAATAGCGCCCCCTTCAACCAGGGTATCCTTCCTGGACAAAACACATGCTTGGCTCAGGGAGACACCCTTGCACTATGGCGAAAAGGTTTCTCCTGGTACACGGCAGCTGATTTCAGTGCCGGCGCTGGGGAAAGGGGTGGAGATATATGCCATATTTCAGTAAAGTTGACGCTCGCCTGCTCTAACCTTGAGTAAAACTGGCCTGAGGGCGGCCTTTAAGATCGGCTGCCTGACTTTCAAGTCTCTTCACTGTACCAGCCCCGGCTTCCTCAAAACACTGATCACGCAGCACCGACCGGCGCGTAATCTCCGATTGGCTCACCTCCACCTGCTGGTCACCCCAAAGTCAAAACTAAAAAGTTCAGCGGCCGCCGATTCACCCACCTGGCTCCCAAACTATGGAATCCCCTTCCCCTGTCAGTTAAGTCTAGCTGTTCCTTACTTAATTTTAGGAAGCTTCTGAAAACCCGTCTTTTCACCCAAACCGGTTAGCCTGCCTCCCCACAATCCCTGCTCTCTTCTCCTAGCGCCAGGAAACTTATGGTGTCAGTGCGCTTTATAAATGTCACTTAAGATAAGATAAGATAAGATGAAGTGTCTTGTTAAACACAGGAAGTTTGTGCAGTATAATGGTTCTGAAATCTTTTAAACTGTAAATGCTCAATTTGTAAACTCTTATGGTGTTCAGGGTTCTAAACAGTTGGCAATAAAGTTGAATCAAACGCAAGAGGACAACCTTCACAGCTCCCTCGCTTCACTGTGACATGGGCATTGAAGAGAAAGTTTGTAAATCGAATGTAGCTCACAGATGAGAGGTGAGAGCAGAGAGCTACCACTCCTGCACGTTGTAGGTTTTAACTGTGGCTTGGTGGTAAAGCCCCCATAACACTTTTTTTCTGAACTCAAAAGCTATGAAATTATCATTTGTTATCAGTAAAAGTACAACGTGTCAGAAACTATTAAACGAATCATGTTATCACGTAAAGGTTAGTGTTATGACGACATCGCCAATGACCTCAGAAGTTACCTCACGAACACCAGGCTCAGTTGGTAACAAAGATTTTGAATCCCAGAGACGCACAGGGGACAAACACTCTTTACGTTTTTAAAACAACAAACATCGGCTACAAGTGCTTCTCTGCGACAAGGCTAGTCTGCCCTTTCAGAGAGGCAGAACCATTGAACCCGTACGCACGGTGGTGCAGACATTAGCGAGGATGTTTTTTTCTGCTATACGTTTCGTTAATAAACAAATGAAATACTTGTGGGCTGCACGTACTAAACAACAGCCAGATAAAAGAGTGTTGTGGAATGTGAACTGCGGCCAAGATTCCACTGTGGTCCTTGTAAAGGGCGGAGACAGAAAACAATCTTCAAAAACACTCAGCCTCCCATGCACGGGTTTTTGGCAGGACTGCCAGGTGGCGTTTTTAATTAAATCGTGTTAGAGACAAGGGACAGTTAAAGTTCAGCTACTCACCCCACTCTCGTGCTGTTGCTGCCGGACCAGGGTTTGCTGAGGAGACCAGCGGAGAGCGGCATTCCTGCAAGCCTCATTCTCCCTTCAGACGTGCTCCATATCATCCTGGGAGCTGTTCCACTTGTACATAGGTGTTTGCGATTTACAGTTAGCAGGTGGATATTTTTCACCAATTCTTATCTCGCAATGACTTCATTCAATCATCGGGACTTTTTATTTCCTTTCACCACAATACCCGAGTATTATATTCACTCTCAAACACAAAGCAGCATCAGGGCTCAAGGAAGACCGTGCACTAGAAAAAAAGAAAATATCAAAGCGGCCTAACGCCCCAACCCACAAAGCTATGCTTTCTTCCTTTCTTTTCAAAATTGTATTTACGGGTTTTTTCAGGGTGGCAAACAAATTATTCAATATGCAAATAGGGAATAGACCACACATTTAGCATAATCTAACATCATAACAAGACAGGGCAATGGCATAAATATATAAAGGGAAACATGCAGGCATCACCATCATACATCTGATACCGAATTTGATTTGCGAAGTGCACAAATGCTTTTAATAAGTATATTACACCTTTAACTCCAGATGCATCGATGGTATTTAACAAATCTCCCCATCAACCCAAATTTATAGGCTTTTATTGTGAAATAAATAGGGTTTGATGTTGGCCAGCTTCCACCTGTCCTCTAATGTCCAGTCGTGCTTTACAATCAGTGACCTCCTAAGGGTTTTGGACAGTGCTCTTTATCAGTGCTTGGTATGTTGGCACTTTTAGTGGTTGATAGCATGATTGACCGTGGACATTTCCTGCAATACTTGACTGCCAGTGACACTATTGGAAAGTAGGTTTAAGCAGGCCTTATGCCATCGCCTTGTTCCGCCCTGCCCTTCATGTCGTCCTTCTGGCTGACCCAGTAAGTTTTTCCCGGTCCAGACCATTCTCTTCGGTTCTGCAGAAATTAGTAAAACAGTACTACATTTAGCGGCCAACGAATGATGCAAAAAACGAATGACCATAACAACACCCCTCTTAGCAATCAGTGTTCATTGGCCACCCCTTCAAGACAGGATTCAAATCAAACGTTGCTGAAGAACAATCACCTTATCTGAGGACATGCCCTCTTTACTGGTAAGTCACAGCAGAGGCAGATCTTGCTTCACTTTGGAAATTCATTGCAGCCAAATAACTAAGACTGTACTACAAGTACAACAAGCTTCATAGGGTGTAGGGTTCTTTGGTGCAGCCCTTTGTAACAAATGTACCCTATTTTTTACATTCAGGCAGACAGTATAGGTTTTTGAGGTGAAAAAGGACTTCATCACAATCATGTTCATTAATGCTCCACATGGTTATGACATGTTGCTCATCAATATTCTTTTGGAGTATTGGAAACTACCCAAACGTACTTTGATACATGTGAGGTGTGGCCCCCGTATTGGTGTCCCTGCATACATTTCTGTCTTAAGCTGAAGGGTGCTTCACAGGTGTGGTGGTAGCAGGAGTTAACTGTCTGTCCTCTCCATGCATGCCTCACTATGTTGTTTTTTATAGAACCCTCCACCTGAATTATTTGCAAAGCCATGAGCAGTGTGTGGTGTTCTGTGTCATACATGGAATCAGGAACACTGTCGTGTTCCGGATTCCATGAGATGACAGTTATGACCCAGGTTGATAACATAGATCTGTTTTATCTGTCTCCATAATAAATCAGCTAATAACATCTTCCTGACTCTGGAATCAACTTCATTTCACTGGCGACGAGGGTGGGATGACCACAGCTCAACCTGGAGTCCCTACCTGCATCATTGCACCTCGTCTGATGCGGAGGATCACGAACTGTTCACAGCGGTGTCAGCGCGGTATCAGCGCTGTTTCCCCATCCATCTGAGCTTCACAGCAGTGAAATCGCCGTTCTTGTGAGTTGTTGTGGGAATAAGCTGAGCAATTTCGACTGAAATCATCATTTTCCGGTGAGTCGCGCTGAATCAGCCTGTGCGCATGCGCGTAACAAAACCAGAGCGAGACAACGCGCAAGACCGGTGCCTGAACACGAGCAGTGTCTGCGCGAGCCAAGCCTGAGTGTGACCAGCGTCTGCGCGAGCCCAACAACCTCATTACTCATACGTGTGACGTCATAACGTCACAATCTAACGCACGGCGGCCATTTTAAAGAAAGAAATCTTCAATCTTCACGAAGTTAATCGTTTTTACCAAACGAAACCACATTTCGGCATCTAAAAACACTGGAATGTTACAAAATTTCCAAATGAATCTTATAAAATATTAATAGAACAATTTTAATAAAAAAAAAATAAAAAAAAAATGTTTTATTCATCAAAAAAAAAAAAAAAATTTCTTCAAATACTGTACTAACACTATAATGGAGAGTTTTTCAGCGCCGCCACCATTTCTGCCTAATCCAGGCGAACCTATGTTAGAATGGAAGAGATGGAAAGAAGGATTTCATGCTTATATTGAAGCCATTGGAGGAGAAGATTATACCGACAAGCATAAATTAGCGATTTTAAAACACTGTTTGGGTGCAGAAGGAAGGCATGTCTTAAGCCATTTACCTTTACCTACGGATGGTGTATCTACTTCTGATAACACGATTGATGTTTTTGAGGAGGCAATCAAACAATTAGATAAGCAATATATAAAAAAAGTCAACACGGTAGTTGCCCGTCACAAGTTTTTAAGTAGAGGTCAATTACCAAATGAATCAGTTGACTCATTCATGAACGACTTAAGAGTTTTAGCATCCAAATGCAAGTATTCAACCTTTCATGATCAGATGCTGCGCGATCAAATGGTTCACAAAATTGCTGACACCAAGCTTCAAGGGAAACTTTTAGATACTGAAGATCTGACTTTAGATAAAGCATTGGATATCGCTCATCGTTTTGAGAATATGAAACTTGGAGTGAAAGAACTTGCAGAAAAAAACATTGCCGAAGTCAACCTTGTGAAAAAATCTAATTTTGAAGAGAAATCATTCAGAAACAAAAACCAACAATTCCAACAAGGAAGGGAAATTGCATGTTTTAAATGTGGTAATCCAGATCACTTAGCAAATGACAGAAAGTGTCCGGCAATTGGTCAAATGTGCAGATATTGCAGAATGAAAGGTCATTTTAGCAAAATGTGTAGGAATAAGAATAAGTTTAGGAGTAAGAGTTTTAATCAAAAAAGAAGTTCAGATGAATATGTAAATGAAATTGAAGACGATTATTTAGAAGAAGAGTTTCTTTTTGCAGTGTACGAAGTCAATGCTGGTGAAAAAGATTCACCTTACTGCACCGTAAATGTTGGAGGAAAAGATATAAATGTCATGGCCGATTCTGGGGCAAAACGCACTCTCATAGGTGAAGAATGGGTCAAAGAATTTCCTGATCTAAAATTATCCCCTCCAGACATAAAGTTACTTGGATATGGCAAAAAACCCATTGATATTCTAGGGTTCTTTATAACATCCCTTAGTTTCAAAGGTAAAACTATTAATTCAAAAGTGTATGTAGCCAAAGATGGCTCTTGTTTATTGGGTTGGCCTCAACAGAGGGACTTAATGATAAAGTTAGATCCCAATCATCCTGAACAAGTACTAGGATATTCCGATTTAGTCATGAACGTAGAGTCTGATCTCGCCTCTGAATGTGAAAGAAAATTTCCTTTAGTTTTTTCAACCGCCAAGTTGGGTCTTTTAAAAAACTTTGAACACAAAATTATACTAAGGGAAGATGCTGTACCAAAAGTTCATAAAGTGAGGAATGTCCCATTACATTTGAGAGATGCAGTAAAATCTGAACTTAAAAGATTATGTGAGTTAGACGTCATTGAGGAGATAGAATCCTCTGTTTGGTTATCCCCAGTCGTTGTCGCTCACAAGCCCAACGGCAAAGTAAGACTCTGTGTGGATTTGAGGGATTTAAACAGAAATGTTTGGGTAGACAGACACCCACTCCCTAACATTAATGAAATGTTCACAAAGTTGAAAGGGGCATCAATTTTCTCCACTCTGGACCTGTCAAATGCTTATCATCAGATAGCGTTACACAAGGATAGTAAGCATTTGACATCCTTTATCACTTCGGAGGGTGCCTTTAGATACAAGAGGATGCCTTTTGGCCTAATATCAGCATCTTCCGTTTTTCAAAGGGTCATGCATAATCTGTTTAAGGACTTCGTCAATGTCTTGTATTTCCAGGATGACATTTTAATTTTCGCATCCAATCAATCTGATCATTCCGAAATTCTGTATAAAGTTTTATGTGTGTTACAAGAAAGTGGTCTAACACTTACGAAAGAGAAATGTAAATTTGGTGTAACTTCTGTAGACTATCTGGGTCACACCATAAGTAAAGAGGGCATTTCCCCGAAAATGAACTTAGTCAAGGCCATAGAGTTAGCCCCAGACCCTGTTGACAAAGATCAGCTCAGATCTTTCTTGGGGCTTGCAGAATATTACTCAAAGTTTATTCCCCTATTTTCTGACAAGACTGTAAACATGAGGAACTTGATGAAAAAAAATGTTCAATTTATTTGGAATGACAACTGCAAAAAATAATTCTTGTTGCTAAAAAAAAATATCATATCTGCACCTGCGTTAGCAACGTTTAATACTGCTAACAGTTCACTTATTATCACTGATGCAAGTAATGTAGGTGTTGGTGCAGTATTGATGCAACGTCAAAAGGGTCAATTAGTGGCGATTGGGTTCGCATCTCGTCATTTGAGGGAAGCTGAGTGCAAGTATTCCACACTAGAAAAGGAGGCTCTAGCTTGCTGGTGGGGCATTGAATACTTCCGGAAGTATGTGTATGGCACTGTGTTTAAGCTATGGTCGGACCATCGTCCGTTGGTGGATTTATTTACTACCAAGGGCTGTGGTAAAACAACTTCAAGAATTGCCAGATGGCAGTACAAGCTTCAAGACTTCCATTTTAAGGTGGAATATATCCCGGGCGTTAGAAATGTCTTAGCTGACTGTTTATCAAGGTTGCCTGTGCCCGATGACAATGTTGTGGAAGAAGATAAGGATGAAGATAACGTTGTGTCAATATGTGAAGTCTCCAAAGGTTGTATTGATGAGAATGCATGGAAGTCAGCGTGTGATAACGATTCAATTATTAGTGATGTGAGCAAATTTGTAAAAACACAATGGCCTCGTAAAGAGTTGTTTTCTGATGAGTTTCTCCCTTTCTTTCATGTTGCTCAAGAATTGTCCGTTGTAGGTGATGTTTTGGTCAGAGGTCTACAATTAGTGGTTCCTCATGACTTACAATCCAGGATTTTAGACATGGCTCACGAAGGTCATCCAGGGATGACATCCATGAAGAGAAGGATTAGAAGTGAATTCTGGTGGCCAGCAATGGACAAGTGCATAGAACGTCAGGTTAGAGACTGTCTAGATTGCTGTTTAAGTGATAAATCTCAAAAGCATATTAAATGTGAATTGTTTCCCATTTCTAGACCTTCACGTGTTTGGGAAAGTGTGTCGTTAGATATTGCTGGTCCTTTGTCGTTTAACAAGAGTGTGATGTACGCAATAATTTTGGTAGACCAGTTGTCTCAGTGGCCTGAGGTAAAGATGGTTTCCAGTATAACATCCAGTGTTGTGATCAAGTTCTTAAACGAAGTGTTTGAAAGGGAGAGTTTTCCAGAATCAATTACTACTGACAATGGGGTGCAATTTGTATCCTCGGAGATGAAAGAGTTTATGGAGCGTCATGGTATAAGACATAGACGCGTGTCAGTGTATTATCCCAAAAGTAACGGTATCGTGGAGAGGTGGATCAGAGTGTTTAAGGAAGCTCTTCAACTTGCCTTGCAAAATGGAAAAGATTGCAAACAAACCATTAGCGAGGTTCTGTGGTGTTATAGAAACACACCCAGGAGCATGGGAGATCTATCTCCTTTTGAAAAGATGAGAGGGAGGAGATGTGGTTCTAACATGTCACAACCTTGGATGAAAATGCTTGGGTCTAGGAGTTCTGTTGACATTGATTGTACTCCTTGTGGTAATTCTTCTCAGTTCAGTGTCAATGATTGGGTTCGTGTCAAGAAGTGCAGGAATGTCAAGTCTGGTGAGTCCCGGTATTCCAGTCCTTTGATGGTCACGCGTGTAGGAAGGCAGGTTGTCGAACTTTCAGATGGAAATGTCTGGAACTTGTCTAGGGTTGTTAAGGTTCCTAAGTGGTTGTGGCCCAAGGATGTGTCTCCAGGGTCTAAGGTTTTTTCTGGCTTGAGGTCTTCCAATAGTGCAAGTAATTGGAGGAAGTTCTCAGGTTCTACAACTCTTCATTGTTTTCCTGAAGTTAAGTCTACCTGCTCCACCAAAGACAATGTGCCAATTCATCGAACACAGAGAAAATGTCATGTTCCAGTGTGGACTAAGGACTATCACCTTTATAAATAATTCTAATTGGGAATTTAGTATGTTGCTTTTCAGATATTTGCATTTATATGTTTCTTGCATGTCACGACTTCTTGATGTATAATATTTGCTAGTTTTTGTCATTAAGTGTTTCTTTATGTTCATATAATTGTTTCTTTACGAAGGGGAATGTGTGGTGTTCTGTGTCATACATGGAATCAGGAACACTGCCGTGTTCCGGATTCCATGAGATGACAGTTATGACCCAGGTTGATAACATAGATCTGTTTTATCTGTCTCCATAATAAATCAGCTAATAACATCTTCCTGACTCTGGAATCAACTTCATTTCACAGTGTGTGGCTTTGAATCATCATCCAAAGGAAGATTCTTTTATTGTAAATAATTGAACCTGGTCTGGCTCCAGCGGGTCAAGGTGAGATCAGAACCTGAACAAATATATTGTGGTCTGGAAGCTTGTCTAGGGCCACTCTCCCATCAGAAGACATGCCTTCCTAAGCACCCCCCGCATCCTGTGCCTTGTGCTGTGATTAGGAACCTGGCATTCAGAAAATTAAGGGTACCAGGGTTAATTTTATATGGTTTTCAGGGAGCTTAAGCAACCAAAAGGAACATGCACTCGATTGTGATTTGTTCCCCAGAAACGTTTGGTGATATATTTATGATAACTTAAAACATGATTGGTCATTTGGAAAACTCAAATGCAGACAAGAGTGAATATTAGCTGGCAGTTCCAGCACATCAAGTGTTTACTTTTTACTGAAAAAACCTCGCACACCAGTGTAGACATAGAAGAGGACTACAGGCATATTTTGAGGCTGATTCCCAGTTTATGGTGAGTAATATGCCCATGTTGCTGACTTCCTGTTGTTGGTGAAGAAGCCAAGAACAAGTGAGCACAACATGGAGAGAACCTTGTTGATCAGCCAAAGACTGAGGTTCAATGTTCAAAGTTTTCCCCTCCTCCTTTTCCTCCCTTGACTCGATCTCCACAGCGCGGGGACACGCCGGGAGGCGTCACCAGGCGCTTTATAAACCCCTTTATTAATAATAATAATAATAATAATGTGAGTGCATTTCCATCATGTGGTCTGAGGTGCCAAACCTCCGAAGACTGGGATCTGGAAACAGCTGCTCAGCCTAGGCACTCTCCTGTAAGCAGCTCACATCCGGAATTCTTCATTGCCCACATGACCATGAGAGGCCAGAGAGCTAGAACCCTGCACTTCTGCATCTTCAGTAGCACCCAGTGATGGTTAGAGACATGTGTGCCTCGTTCCTACATTGCCACATCTCCTTCAGCACCCAGGTCCTTAAGCCTGCACAATGCGTCACTATATCTCAAGTTCAAGTAAGCAACACCAGGGCATGGCCCAAGTGTTCTGATGTTCATCCACTGCACCAATTCCTCAAGCAACTGATGACCATGTCTGGCCTTTGGTGCTTGATCTTCAGGCAACTCATGTTTTCTTCAAGCAGTTGACAACCGTGTGTGGCCAGTTTGCCCAACCTTTGTGCAGTGCATTGTTTCCTCAAGTGATGTCTGAGCAAGAGGGGCACCCATCCTGCAGCTGCCTCTCACCTTCCCACCGACCAGTAGATGACGAGGCTTCATAGGTGGTAGGGCTACACCCCTTTCACTGTCTGTCGCTCCATGCGGCCCAGTCTTAACTACAACCAATCGCGTTCCTAAATAGCTGTATGACTGCTACATAGCACCGGAGACCTGTGAGTGCGCTTGCAATTAAGCACACCAAGGACTAGCAGGTTTGGAACTGTGACAACCCAATTAATTTTGTTGATACCATAAACTTGTATTAGTTTGTAGGCATATTGTGCCTGACTGCAAATCTTGGGTTGTCAACTCACTAAAGACTGGAAACGATTCACCTTGAGGAAGGCAAATCTAAAATAGACATTGATAAATATATAAATACATTTTATTCATGTTTGATTAATTAAAATCATTACATCTCGACACAGATATGGATTAAAAAAAAGACGTCAAATCTGTTTTATAAGATGGGTCTGGACATGACAATATCTACATTCATTTACCCGTCTCACCTAAAGCCTTAGAAGATCTCACCTAGAGCCTAAAAGTTCATTGCTTACCTGGTCATCCCATGATAGCATGCCCAGTTCCCCATGCCCCAATTTCCACTTTCCCAAGGATAAATCACAAAAAAACTGTATAATATTGGGAAAATTAATTGTCTATGCCAACAACCTCCTTCACTGACAGTCCTTCATATCCTTCACAGTGATCCGGCGTGGCCCATTGTCATCACACCACTTGTATCATTGTCCATATTAATCCATCATGGGTCCACAAGGGTCAAAGTGCTCCATGCAGAAAGTTCTTAATGCTCCATTTTCCCAACGAACCAAACTCATATCAGTACCAGTGGCCCAGTGTAGCCCATTACCACCACGCCACCTGTGTCATCTTGTCATTACTCTTGACACTTTATAGTCAACCCACATGGCATACATGTCTTCTACCTTTCACAAAGGCCAAAAGTGCTCCTTGCCATACACGTGTTTCGTGCTCCATGCTATATGTGCAAAGTCACTCCTGTTGCCTCTGAGATCATTCATTTATCTTCTGGATTGAAGTTGCTTCTTTCATGAACTTTAAGAACCGTCCTGCTAACTGGCTAAATTCACCATTGTAGCAACTTAAGACAGCCGAGTTGCCATTTCTCATATTTAAGGACCAAACATTGGACAAAGCCATAGGTGCCTCAAGGTTTTTAAACCTTCACAGATCACATGTTTTAGAGACTCCTCCGCTTGATCACATCATCTACATCGCAAATGATTTTCAACCTTCTTTCAGCCATAACTGTAGCAATTTAGTGGAATAAGGCCAAAGCGCATACTCATAAGCAGGTATTTTGAGTGTTGTGAAAGAGACAGGTTCAAGTACACTATAGGTGGGGATACATTCTTGTTTGATATGTTGCAGTATGACACTGCGGGGAAGGTAATAAAGTTATGTCACCATTTGTTTTAAAATACGGATAAATCCTCCTTCAACGTGATGCCATTTGCTGACAAGTTTCAGAGAGAGAGCAGCATATGTAACCTTGTGAGGAGAGAAGATAATTTCTTACTAACATCTCCGTTCTATGGGGTAAACTTTATACCTGTGACCTGAAGTAATTTCGCCCCCCAGTGAAAACCCTAAAATCCTTCCTCTTCTTACTGGGCTCAATAACTCTGCTATCCTACATCCAAAAAAAACACTTCATCAGCCACCAGAAATGTGACTAATCGTTCCTTGTAATGCATCTGTTTGAGGCTGGATTAGTATATGGTACATACTTAAGGAAGTGATGCACCTTGCATTAATCCAGACAACCCTTATGGTAATTTTAGTGGTCTTTGATAACCATAGGCTCTCAAAGTGGTAGCTTTGGAGAGCAGCCTTTGGGCCTATCTTGAAGGAGTGTAAAGCCGCGTGTTTTACCCCATTTAATCAATAGTGTAGATTAGATTAGAAGGAACCACACAATGTTTATAAAAATAAATCTATTTATTACACAACACAATCAATAACACATTGGTATATTCCCTACTCGGAGATATCAATAGTACACAGAAGAAAACTTCAGAACAAGCAGGTGAGAACCAAAACAAATACACTGGTCTCCAGGGGCAGACCCTACCATATGCTAAGAAAGTGAAATGCAAACTGCAAAGGAGAACAGGACTTGGACCAGAAGACTCAGAGGAGCTGGGGAAACCAGGAAACACTAGAGGTAAGTAGCCAGGAACCCCACGGAGGATGTGTGAAGAGTGGAAACATAGCTGCATTCCCAAAAGAAGTCAATGGAGAAGTCGCGTTGCAGTTTTAAAGAAGAAGGACCCTTCCCAGAGGACCCTGAAAAAACCCTTTGGAGGACAGAAGCCTTGAGAGCCACCTCACTAGTGGATGCCCCAGGAACCAGGTTACCTGCACCATGGGCGCGGGGTGCATAGGGGTGAGGTGACGTTGGAACAGGCAGTATAAGACAACATGAGTCTTTGGAAGAAATGCCTCTGGAGGAGCCTGTAAAAAGCCCGGTGAAATCCAAAGGTGGATTCCTGAAGAGGAGAACCTGCAAGCAGAGGGGACAGAGTCTATGCCACTCGGAAGTGACCAAGAGGCACGGAAGCACAATGGCCACCGATGTCGAGAAGTTCAGGAGTGAAGACGATGACCTTGTTGCCGCAGCTGTGAGGACCGGGTAATGATGAGGAAGACCAGGTGCTGTGCCTGCGCTGCCCCATGTTGGATGTCGGTGTCCAGTTTCATGGCTGCCGGCTGGAGCACCAACAAGCCTTGGTAGCTGCAACTGGCATGGAAAGCGAAATGATGCAAATGTTGGGACTACAAGGGACTCACCAAGAGCAGGAGAGTCAGAGCAAGACTCCAGCAAGCAGGGGAGACCCCCAAAGCAGGGAAAGACCCTTAAGAGGACCCACAGGCTGAACGCACAGTGGTTGCAAGAGGACCTGAGGCAGCTCCAAAAAGATGGAGGCCCACAGTGCAAAGGATGCAGTGAAGATGCTGATCTTCAAGGGATGAGATGCTGGAAGCTGGAGCTTCTTTTAGCCCGATGATCTCAGGAGTGCAGAGCCAACAAGCCTTGGCAACGGCAGGTTGACGCGGTGCACATGGGTTTGGTCCCAGCGGCTCCTACGAGGGATACTATCCTCTAAATTGCAGGAAAGTTAGGTCAGGCCTTGGTAAAGCTCAGCATCACAGGTAGTTGTCCTGTGCATCTTTGATGCTGAGCTTCCGGAAGTCCATAGGAAAATCAATAAGAGCAGCAGACCGATCAGCTTCATTGTTGATGCAGTTTCAGTTCCAGGAAAAGTCCAGTGAAGTCCAAGTGTCCAGACAACCGAAGAGTGTCTTGGCTACAGAGGTGAGTCGTGTTCCACAACAAATCTGAGCACCCACCCACAGGGGAGCCCTTAAATACCCAAGGAAAGGCTTGGAACGACTCAAGGATCCCTCGCAGATGATGGGCTGGCCAGAGGGGAGGATACTTCCTTGTCCTTTATCCAGTTTCATGCCAGAGCGGAAAACAAGGGTTCGTGAACTGGCTCAAACCGGAGTATGCAAGGAGGGCACCACTTGTGTTCATCAATGCAGTCTGGTGGCATTGGAAAGTGCCACCACCCCAGTCCAATGCACTAAGTCTTTTCTGGGAGGTGGGCACACCTCCTTGTGACAGGAAACCTACTGTTCTACCTTCCCCTTCTCGACTCAGCTCAGCAGCAGGAAGGCAGAATCGTGTCTGAGGTCGCCAGCAGCACTAGTTTGCTGGCAAACCCTGAAAAGCTGTCAATAGGAGCACAGGGGGGTCCCCCAAGGAGCCTCCCAGTATATGGTATCATACTTCCAGCACCCGAATTGGTGTTGGGTATGATTCCAACATGTTTGATATCAAACATGACCAGGTTCGGTGCAGCCATTATATAATTAGATATCTTGTAATGACTGATATCCATTAAATATCCTAAAAGGGATGACTGCACCTACAAAGCCTGTAGAATAGACTCCAGAGTTTGTAGGGGTGTCCTGCTCATGTAGGGACAAACTCACACTTGTAACCAAGCACCCTGCCCTCAGGACTGAAGAGCCTCCCATGGGGGTGACGTTTAAGTTTTAAGTGCAGTGACCTCAGATATAAGGAAACTTATATCTGTTGTGTAAGGAAGCAATCACCATCTCACACAGGCCGCAATGGAAGTTGTATGTCAGAGTTTAAGTGGACTCCCATTGATGTTACAATAATTGCTGCAACCCATGGGAGACCCCTGGTGTATATATGCCCTGGGTACCACAATACCATATATGAGGGACTTGTAAGGGAACACCAGTAGTTAATTGTGGATGTACCAAAGTGCTTATCAGTGCCACTTTAGGGGAGAGAGCACAGTTCCTGCAGCCTACAGTCGAAACCCACTGACATCAGGGAAAAAGTGGGGGCAACCACAAAATCACTTTCCAACACCATCCTTGATTAAGTTACTTAATGTTGGTCCTATAAGTATACCTTATGCACCTTTGCACACCCCTGCTGTACCCAATGGGCATTGCTGAGCGAAATAAACAAATTAAAATAAAATAGTATAACTGTTTACAACGCTGTTGTCTGCGCTGCTATTGCTGGGAAAGAATATTTTTATAATTGCGGCCATATTTGTGGTTTTGAACTGCTGATGCGTCACGTCCTTCGAATTGGCTAAACGTGTTTATCTCATGTACTCATCTGCTCGTTTTGCACAGTGGTCAGAAGTGCTAGCGCTAATGACCAAGCTGCTCTGACATTAACTTCCTGAAGCTGCAGAATTCTAGAAACATTTTATGTTATCAGCCGAATCAGGCCAATCTCCCGTAATAAAATCTGACTCTTTCAAGAAAAAACACAACGTGCCAACCTGCGTTTACGTGTTGAAGAGCGAAAGAAAAAAATAGTCCCACGCTTTCAATCACAGACACAGCGGTATTACTGTTCTTTTGCGACTAAGACATCGTGTGCACGATACGATATACCACCAGTGTCACATTCTTGTTATTTTAATTAGAAGTAGTATTTGTGGATTTAAATTGTCAACACTGAAGCTAAATATTGTCCCAAAGGAATAATGTAGCTACCCTTTTTGTCACGTTTTACTTCAGCCACTGTCTCTGACAAGTCACAGTTCTGTCCTCAAAGCACAAAACAGCAGAATTTATTGATAGGTTCGGTCTGATTCACTTAAAACCGGCCTACTTAAACCATACCTAACCATCAGTAAAAGTACTCAGACAGCCACATCAGACTGATATCTGAAGCAGGGGTTTCCTGTCCTAAGGATTTAATTATCCGCATTATACTTCCAGCAGTTTCCAAACGTTGATGCATTACAGATAATACTCATTCCTGAAGATTCACTTTATACCAGTCAGTGACGCTGAGCAGGACAAGTTTGTGCCACCGAGATGTTATTAAAGCGTGGTTATTCTCCAATGCCTCAAGGAGAAACAAGAAATCAGTCAATCTCCTGCATCAAGTTGTAAGTTCTGAGAGTGGGCCAACCTCCCCCAGCGCCTCCCCTGCTGCCAAAATGACAAACCGCATTTGGACACAACTGAGGATTCTCTCTGCGCCTTTCTAAGCTGTTCGCAATCGAGAGGGCCCATAGGACCCTGGGTCCGCCTCCGAAACCGGGGTCTCCACCCAGGGCCATAATAGCCCGGTTCTTCAATTTTAAGGGCCGGGATCTGATCCTACAACATATCCGCAGGACCGGCCCACCCAGGTTCGACAACCACGACATCCATATCTTCCCGGACTACACAAGGAAGGTGCAGGACCTTCGAAATGACTTTCTTCAGGTCAAAAGACGGTTGCGGGCCCAGGATATTAAGTACAGCCTGCTGTTCCCGGCCAGGCTTCGAGTGCTGCATGGTGAGCGAACCCACTTCTTCGACAGCCAGTCGGCCGCGGAGGACTGGATAGACGCGCTAGGCCTGGCGGGCCTGGACCACACGCAGGGCTGGCAAGAACAGCGACGGCGAAGTGCACAACGCTGGATCCGCCGACGCGGTGCGGAGAGTCAACCCAGGGGAGATTGTACCACTCTGGAAAGTGAACGCATCACGGTGGGCCCAGATGGCACCCTGCAGACGGACCAGGTGACAATCCCAACTCAAAACCAGTTCTCCCCACTCTGCTTGGTGCAGGAAACCCAGTCGGACTCGGGGGGTGCAGCCAGCCCACGGGTTGAATCTGCGCTGGACAATTGACTGGTAACTCGGGTGGTCCGAATGTAACACAGGGGGTTCCTGGACATTGTGAGTATCTTACTACCTTAAACTTGGGGGATTGCTGCAGCCTGTTGACCTAAGGATCAGACTGTTCTCCGTAGTAATGGGAGTATCATGGTGAGGGGACGGGGGGAGCGATATACCTATTTCTTACAATGTTAGTACTATTGTGCAAAATTTACCTTAAGTGGCCAATTGTAGTGTGCCGCGGTAGCTGGCTGGGCCTCGGCCGGGCAGGGCTGCACGGTGCCAGGCAGTCGCTGAACGTTCAACTACGAGGGAAAGTGACTCTTTCGAACTATAACATACTTTATTGTTGTGCTTGGTTTGTTGATACGCTAATTTCAAGTAGACGGGGGGGTCCGAGGGGGGGTGTCACATTGGGGCGGGGGTCGTGGTCTCCTGACCGGCTTCGGATTGGGGGATGCGGTGCTACCGCCTGTGAGTGGGCGATGTTGAGGTTCCTTGTTTTGGTTTTGGGGGGGGGGGGGGGGGGGGATGCTGCCGGGTCCTTTTGTAACCTTTTTTTGAAATGTCTGGTTGGTTTACCCTGTTGGGGGTCGTGTGCTCTGCAATGTCCAAATGGTCTACCTGCTGAAGGGGCATGTCGCACTGAGGGGGAGGTTCCAAGGGCCTTCAGATGGGAGGTGCTAAGTCAGAAACAACGATACTATGTCAGGTGCAACATGTAAATATAAACTGATGTCCTGGAATGTTAGGGGACTGAATAATAGAATCAAGCGGATCAGGGTGGCCACTTATCTCCGCCGGTATGGTGTCAGCTTTGCTTTCCTCCAGGAAACGCACCTCTGGGGAGACTGTCTTAAGTATGTCCAGCGTCGTTGGCGTGGGCAGTTCTTTGCTATGTCCTACTCTGGGTTTGCCAGGGGGGCCCTAATATGGGTGGCTCCAGGAGTTCCTATTAAAGCTGTTCGCTCAAAGTTCGACCCAGAGGGACAGTTCGTAATAGTGGTGGGCACTTTGGATGGTCGCGATGTATGTTTGGTGAATGTGTATGCCCCAAATGTTGATGATGGAGAGTTCTTGAGTCAAATGCTGGGACATCTAGATATAGACCCTGAGACGGAGCTCCTTGTGGCAGGGGATTTTAACTGTGCTCTGGATGGGGATCTAGACAGGAGTCCCCCAAAGTTAGACGCGAAACCCAAAATGAGAGAGGCGCTGACCCAGATGCTCCGTAGCTATGACCTGGTGGATGTCTGGAGGCATCGTAACCCTGTTAGCCGGGTGTACTTGTGCTACACGCCTGCTGCCAACACTCATAGTAGGCTGGATAAATTTTTCTCCAGGGTGGGGTCACTGACCGGGTGGAAGAAACCCACTATTTGGCGCAGTACCTGTCTGACCACTCTCCGCTCCTGCTTACATACTTGGTGGGCGGCCCTCAGCCCCGCATCCCGCTCTGGAGGCTCAATATTGAGGCTTTTGGTGATCCCACGTATAGGGAGACTATTTTGCATGGGCTCGAGGCGTATCTCGAGGTCAATTGGGGATCGGCTAGTACTCGGGCGATTGAATGGGACGCCATGAAGGTGGTTATGCGGGGCACTTGCCTGTCCACGGAAGTAGGGGTCAAGCGGGTACTGGAACGGGAGCTGTGCCAACACGAAGACCGGTTGGCAGAATTGGAAAGGGACTTCCCCACTGACAAAGAACAACGGCCGGAATGGACAGCCACGCGACAACGTCTGGGGGATACCTGGGCCTCCCTTGGCAAATTTAACAGGACAGCCATTAGGAGGCGATGGTACACAGAGGGCGACAAGGCTGGGAGGTTACTGGCGCATTTGATTAGGGCCGAAACCCAACCCCACTCGATTTTGGCACTGCAAAACGAAACAGGCCAAACGGTGTACACCCAACAGGCGATTAACGAAGTGTTCCGGTCCCATTTACTCCGAACGTATTCGGAAGCCCGGCCCTTAGTGGATGTCGAGGACATAGACCAGTTTCTGGAGAGGTTACAACTGCCCAGCATTGAGGCGGAGAGTCAAGAGGAACTGGGGGGCCCACTTCGGGAGGAAGAACTGCGTGCTGCTATCACCCATCTGCGAACGGCTAAGTCCCCCGGGATGGATGGACTCGTGGCCGAACTTTATAAAGAGTTCAGGGGCGTTTTGTTCCCGAAATTCCTTGAAGTGGCAATGGAGGCCTATGATCAGGGCTTGCTCCCGGACTCCATGCGAGCGGCGACTATAGTTATGATTCCGAAGCCGGGGAAGGATCCCCTCCTTCCGGGATCCTACAGACCCATTTCCATGCTGAACGTGGATTTGAAAATTATCAGCCAGGTGCTAGCCTCTAGACTCCTTCCCTATCTTCGTCGCCTGGTCAATGACGACCAATCGGGGTTTATTCCCGGCCGGAACACCTTGCGGAATGTCCGCCGCTTGGCCCACGTCATTCAAACTTTGGAGGGTCGGGCCGGGCAAAGCACTCTGGTATTTCTGGACATCGAACAAGCGTTCTATTCAATACACTGGCCCTACCTATGGAGGGTGCTTTTAAAACTAGGCCTGGGGGAAGGGTTTGTGCGGTGGGTTCGACTACTGTATGCTCGACCGGTGGCCAGAATCCACACGGGTAGATGCATCTCGGAGGAAATATCGATATCGAGGGGAACTCGACAGGGTGCCCCCTCTCCCCCCTGCTCTTTGCCCTGGTGATGGAGCCTCTTGCTTGCCATCTCCGTACGGTGCTCCAGGACCGGGGTATTCGAGTGGGGGCGGTGGAGCATGTGGTGTCCCTGTATACGGACGACGCTCTGATCTACTTGGGTCGGCCGACGCAATCATTACCGATCCTGATGGCCGCATTGGCACGGTTTGCGGCTGCCTCTGGCCTGGCTGTAAACAATACGAAATCCCAGTTGTAAGCGATCGGAGAGCAGGCGGAGTGGGAGGGGACCCCGCGTCCGGAGCAAGGACTCCCGTGGGTGGACGACTCACTCCGCTACTTGGGGATTAGGATCGGTCGCAACTCGGCCACTTTCTTCCAACACAACATGGGACGGATAATCCAGGGTCTAAAGGGAAGTATCACCTTCTGGAACACTCTTAAGCTTTCCCTGGTGGGGAAGATTGCCCTAATTAAGATGGTGATCCTCCCACGCCCTCTGTACACTATGCAGGGGTCGTTTTATGAGATACCGCACCAGGTTTTTCGAGAACTGGACTCTCTCCTAGTCCTTTTACTCTGGAACGGAAAGAGATGTAGAGTGAGCCTATAGGTTCTAAAGCGTCGATGGGGCACGGGAGGACTGGAGGTCCCCGATCTGGAGTTGTATTACTTTGCCTCACAACTGCAGCACGCGATTTCATGGCTGGTCACGGACCCCTCATGGGAGCAGTCCCTGCTGGCAGGGACGAAGGGGAATGGGCAACTGGGTGCACTGCTTTGGCAGGTGGGAAGACGGTGTGATCTCGCCTGCCCACTGGTACGGTTGGCGGCCGCAGTCTGGGATCGGGTGGTGCGACGCCTCATCCATTCCAAGCCCTTTGCCCCTGACTTGGATCTCTGGCTATTGCCGTCCTTTGCCCGGATTGCGGGGGTCATGTCACTGGACAAGTGGACGGAAGGAGGATGCCTCATGCTGGCAGATTTGTATCAAAATGACAAGTTTATCACCTATCGGGAGGCGGTTGCCACCTTTGAGCTTGGCCCGGGGCAGTTTCTTCAATATGCTAAAATAGCGGCGACAGCGCGGCAACTCTGACATACATTCCCGGAGGCCCCGGCGCACACTCGTACTCTTGTCACAATGCTGGCAATGGCGGGAGGCCGAAAGTTTGTGACTCACCTATATTGAACCCTGAGAGAGGATAAACAGCTGCGGCCCTTAGCGATAGAGGATAAATGGCAGCAGGCGTGTCCACAAGAGATCATCCCTCGTGACTGGGAAAAAATTCATGAAAGTGTGCGGAAGGTGTCAGTGAGCAACCAATTTAAACAGATCCAATATAATATCATACATATGGCTTACCTCTCCCCTTAGCGTCTCCAGACCATAGACAATACCAGGGATGCCCGTTGCCCGAGGTGCCCTAACCCCATGGCGGACTTTATACATATGGTATGGACATGCCCAGTCCTCCAACTCTATTGGGCATCGATACTGGAGATAATAGATTTAGACCCGCATCCCTGCCTCTTAGGCTTAATCCCCCGGGACCCCAAACGAAAGGTGAGCAGACGGTTTTTAATACTGGGCCTGGTTACGGCCAGACGCCGTATTGCAATCCACTGGTTGTCCCCTCAGGGTCCAATGCTGGCTAAATGGAAGACGGATCTGAGAGAATGGGCGCTGGCAGAGGAAGAGCACATAAGGTGCACGAGGAGGGACGGGAAGCTACCTGAGGTCCTCCAGGCTTGGGGGGCGATGTTTCAGGAGCTGGTGGGACTGGATACCCCCTTGACACACACGAACTCAGAACTGGTAGACTCAGGACAAGAAGAGGAGCAGCCCCAGCTGGCTCAATATGAGGTGCACTTGGCAGAGACCCTGTGTTTAGTGTTTTGGAATCACTTTTTGACCATACAGGAAGAAACCTGACAGCATGGAAAGGGGGGGTTATGTGCTCGGCAGCGGGGAGGGGGTAGGGTTGGGGAATACTGGGGGTGGGGTGGGGGTGGGGGTTGAAGGGGTGGTGGGAGTTTTGATGGAGTTTTATCTGTGATGAGAGACATGTAACTACACAGTAGCTGCACAAGGGGCAGTCGGGGCCCACAAGGTCCTCGTTCTTGGTATGCCGTTGACCGATTGCTAGAATTGTTAAGAGGATCTTTCTGTAACTAGAGCAATTATACTGTAATTTTGTACCTGGTTGGGCTTACTGTATTGGAGATGAATAACGTCAAATTTAATAAATAAAGTTTAAAAAAATAAATTAAAAAAAACTGAGGATTCTGTCCTTGATGTATTATTGATATATGTGTTGTTGTCCATGAACAGCCCTTGGAACAAGATGTCAAGGGTTTCTCCATTCAAAGTGAGCACTGGAAGTTTGGCCGCTGCCAGAGTTTTGCCTCGACAGGTGAAATAGATAGCTGGTGCAACAATATTTTAGCACCCTAAAAAGTGGTAAATGACTCTCTGCCCTGGAACTGTAGAAGAAAGTGCTTCTTTTGCTTGGAATATTAGCAAAGTTTATTGGCCTCGCTAAATTAAATACAGAACACAATGACATAACACCAAGCAAAATAACACAACAGGGTACAATACATCAAAAATGTCTTTTGGAATGTCAGTCTCATTTAGTAGAGGAGGAAGGACTAGGTGTACACGGACAGAATCTCAGCAAGCTCTGCTGGCGTTGCTCTGACCTGGAAGTATGTCCGCCACTGAGTTGCTAGCAGTGGCGGCCGCCAGCTGGGGAAATCGGTGAGCCAGCATGGTGGGTGGTGGGGTAGGGGGAGGGAGGGAAAATAATAAACATAAAAACGTACCAGCAACCTGACGTCCGCCGCCTCGTCGCCTCTTCAGACGATGCTCACACAGGCTCCCAGAGTCCCCTGCGCCAATTCAGACGCTACTCTCATTCTGGTATTACCCAGCATGAGAGAACCGTAAGGATTGGGTGGCGTGGGATAGTTCCATGCTCCAGCCGAGACTGGGAGCCTGTGCTTCTGAGCCCTGCCGATATCTCAAAGCAATCGCCTGGAGATATCCAAGTGAGCATGTTGGTTTGGCCGTCCTAAAACAGCTGGCCAAACCAACATGTGCACTGGCAGTGGCCTGAGCCCACCACCCCTCCTGCTCCTAATGGCGGTGGGTCTGAAGTAAAATACAATTATAATAAAGCAGTTTTATTGACTGCTTTATTATCATTTCATTTTACATGCGTCTGCTGGTCCAGCAGTGGGGTGACGCTCCTCACAATAACGGAGGTGCTGCCCCTGGCTGCTAGTTCATAGTGAGGGTCACAACACCACACATAGAGCATGGGGATTGTCACTAGATTTCTTTGCTCTAGAATGATATGTAGTACCTGGTAGTCTAGGCATAAAAATGAAATAATCAGGGCGGGCTGGAGCACTGATGGCACCCGGTGCAGCCACTTTTTTTGGCACCCCTTCCATGAGCTGCTTCCTCATGGATTTCCTCAATACCACCCTTAAACAGTGCCTCTCTTCTCTTCACAGCTCCTCTCACATGCACTTCATTTGTTTTATTGTACTACTCATACCAGTGAAGAGTGTCAGAGCACTTCACATCACACACACATTATACTAACACAATGAATCTAACATGTTTAAATCTGTCTGTAGGAAATGTTACATAAGACAATAAGGATTACAAGGTGTAGGAATCATATGTCTTCCATACTAGTTGGCAGTATATGTTAAGAGTACTTGGTCTGGAGAAGCACAAACTCGGGATTCAAAACGTACCAGAGTGGATGGGGTTGGCGTTTTACTAGTAAGAACTTATTTCTACCCAAACAAAGCCTTTTTAGCAACATTAGAATAAGGGGGAACAACATACCATTCTAAACTATAGTATGCAGTTTGTTAGACCTGTTAGCCTTAGGGTGGTCTTCCCTTAAACATTTTGCCTTACTTCTCCATATCTTTCTGATCTAGTTTTTTTTTTGGCCTTAGGACTCTGTGAACTTTACCAGTACTAACCTGTGCTAAAGTGTGTATGCTCATTCTTAAAACATGGTAACATTGGTTTGTTTCACGTAGGGAGCTTTGCAAACCTGTCTCAGGCCTGCCAATGCAGCCTGTGTGTGCAGTTTTGAAACTTTCGATTTGGAAAAAGAAATCTTTTTCCAGGCACTGACCTTTCCTTTTGATACATATAAGTCACACCTAAGGTAGACCCTCCACAGCCCACCGGCAGGGTGCAATGTATTTAAAAAGTAGGATATTTACTTTTAAGTTGCACATGTCCTGATGGTGAAACACTCTTACATTTTTTTTTCACTATTGCAAGGCCTACCTTTCCCATAGGATAACGTTGGATTTGCCTTATTATATTTAATAAGGATAACTTCCAAATGGGAACAGGTAAATAGATCATGTCATGTCTTTGGTCTTGTAATGAGAAATTCTCTTCTATGATAAAGTCAGATTTTAGATTACAATTTTGAAAAAGCACCTTTTAGTAGGTCAGCATTTTCCTGCCATAGCCATTTAGTACCTGCACCCTGTCTCTTGGTCACATGACTAGGTGTAGCTGGCAGTTGATCTTTGTGTATTCTTCCCAGACAGCCAAACACTATAGACATCTTAGGTGTGTCTGGATGGGCCCTCACCGGCAGAATGGGGTAGGCATAACCGGCACAGCCCCACTTACACCTGAATAGGCTGTGTCCTGCTGTCATAAAAGGGGTGCTTACCCCCTGTAGTTAGTCTGGATCCAGAGCAGAGGAGGCATGGAACCTGTGCACTTCAAAAGGAATCCTCTAGAAGCTTCTCCCACTTCAAAGAAGGCACCAGGTATAAATATCGGACCTCAGACACCAACAATTCAGTATACATCTGGACCACTGGAAGTCTCTGCCAGGCAGAAGGACTGCTGTGTTGCTGAAACAACTGCCACTCTGCTGGACTGCTGACCTGAAATACTGGTGCCCTACTGTGTAGATGTGCTGCCCTGCTGCCTTCTTGCCTCGGTGAGAAGGACTGGACCTGAAACCTGTACCCAGGACCACCAGAGTGACTCCAAGGGCTAGTCTCATTTAACCAGTCTGCAACTGCAAGCCCTACCCTTTTTATTTATTTAAAAAATGTTATATAGTGCTGGCTGGCACCGGAGGTATCAGAGCGTATCACATGAGTTACAGCGAGTTACATAGTTACATCAATTTAATCCATGAGTCATAGGAGGAGGAGGAGTGGGAGGGAATGGAATACACAACAAGGAAAACGAGGAAAACAGTGTCAACTGTTCAGCTGGGTAGGTGACGGCCGAGGGGGTGAAACCAGAGCCAGACTCCTCTTTAGCTGCATATGACAGCTCCACTGGGCATCGGCCAAGGTAGTTCGTGCATCGAGGTGAGTACAAACAGTTTTGGTATCTGCCCACGGGGCGTCATCAAAGGTCCATCGGAAGTTCCATCAAAGTTTCATCAGGTAAGGACCATGTTGATTCCGGCTCCATGGAACACTGCCACATTTTCCTTTCCTCCGAGGATACCAGTGGGGATGACTCTAGATCGCCGACCCTATATGAGGGATGTGAAGTTGCCTGTGTCGTCCACCATTTTGAACGACCCAGCAAGGTGATCTCCACTAGTCTCGGTGGCCACCTAACTCTCACGCAAAAACTGGCAGCGAGCTTTGCGACTACTGAGCCAGCACTCCGCTTCAATAGGTGTTCCTGGTAAACCTCCACTCAAGCCTGGAATTTGGGCTCCTCATTGGGTTACTGGTGGGAAAGAGAGGCGCTGCTTGTTCGTAGCTCTGGCGGGAGCAGCCCAGCAAAGCACGCAACCAGTGAGCCGAGCATCTGGATATGGGCAAGGCTACACAGAGTAGCATCAGCGACATTGGTAGACATGCATCAACGGCAACCCTGCACGGCTGCCGGGATCCGGGTCTGTCACATGGCATCAGAAACAGGCGGCTACAAAATGGCACCAGAGATCCTGTGGTGTCAGTAGCCTCAGACCCCCCCACACAACAGCCAGGGGTTCTCCGGGGCAGAGCTGAAAGATCTGCCTTCCTGGTGCTTGCCGCCGGGCTCTGGTCGGGTTCTTTAGGATGCCGGATATTCCTAGCTGGCAGGGGCTCGTAGTCCAGTTCCTCTCGTACAGGGAAGGAACCTTGTGGATAGTGCTTGTCCGCCAGGATACCCCTCCACTCCAGGATCCTGTGGTTTCAGAAGTCGCAGTCCCCTTCCACATAACAGCAAGGGGACCTCTGGGGCAGAGAAGAAAGATCCACCTACCGTGTGCTGGCCGCTGGGCTCCGGTCGGGTCCACCAGGATAAAATGGCACTGGAGATCCATGTGGTGGCACCCCAGTCCTGGACCCTTGGAAGTGGGCCTGAAGATGGTCAGCCAGCCAATCTGTGGAATCAGCAGCACCAATGCATCTCCTCTGCTGGGCAGTGAGACCCGAGCCTAACTGAAACATCAACTCAGCTGTGTGGACTTTCCCGTTGCAAGGACTTTGCATCACCTCCAGAGTCCACAGTCTTATCAGAACCCCTGCTGTGCAATACATCCCCGACACAGGCCCTTGCATCGCAAGCCTCTCATCAACAGCCTCCTTAACGATGATGCACGACCTCACCTCCCAGCTCATCAGAACCGATGCTACGTGATGCAACTCATATCCGAACCTCGCATCGCCTTGGCTGCGCAAAGTTTCCTCGAAGCAGAACCTCATAACACTCTGCAAACAAGATTGAGGTGCTCTTGTTCAGTGGGCCTAACTGGGTCCCTGTGGCCAGCCCATGTTCCATGGTGGTTACCCTGAACTTGTGACTTTGTCTCGGTATGAAGGGACCAGATTACACAGTTTGCGCTTTGTGCTTTTTGGCGCTATTTTCACTGAAATCTTCAAACATGCATATTCGATTTTTTTCGCTTTGGTCTTGCTTTAGTTTTCAAATGTACTCTATTTTTCTAACTTGGTGTGGGATTCTTCTTGTGTTGTGTTTTCACGCTATTTCTGTTTGAAATTTTGCACACATATTTTACACATTGCCTCTAAGTTAAACCTAACTGCTCTGTGCCAAGATATCATAGGGTTAAGCAGAGGTTAATTTGGAGTTTGCTTGTGACTTCATCCTGACAAGGATTGTGGTTACTGCTTGAGTAGGGTTTCAGCCCTGTCAAACAGTAACCCAACTTCTTGCACAATTCATAGGTCACTGGGCTGTATTAGGATTGTAACCTATGAGCTGTAATTAACATTCAGATCACTGGGACAAAAGCAATAACCACTGGCCTGTCCACATAAAATGCCCTTCTGTGATCTGCATGGTACATGTTCTTTGAAGCAGTCACACGAACCTACTTTATGATGAGTCAAAACTGCCACTAAACACAACTCTAATCTCTTCCCATCAGGAACATTAACCCCAGAACTATCTTGACATTTTTATTGTTGCCTGAAAACTGTTGGACAGCTAAGAACTCTACAGTAGGTACTTTTAAAACCCTAAGTAATTTCTAAACACAGCAACCTCCCTCACCACCACCCCAGCTCAGTTTAAGGTGCAGCTGCAACGGCCACATCATCCGAAAACCAGCCTCCAAACAATGACCAGAAGATACAGGTAGAAGCAACCCTGCACACGAGGGCTATTACTGATTTATTTTCAAGCGACAAACTTGTATTTTAAGAATGTGTCTCCAGAAAACAAAAACAAAAAAATCCTGAGTGGACACTATATATGTGGTGCCCTTTCAACAAGAATCAGTGCCTTTTGTCAAGCCATCAAACATTTGGTTTATTTGAAGGCACAGAGATTTCTGTCTACCCGAGGAAGAATTCAGAGGACAGTTTTCTGTCAGGGAAGGAGAGGTGATAGCTTTGACCCGTGGACTGAACACAAGGCTCTAAATAACCCTGTTTGTTATTTTCTGCTTTTCTAGGACAATTCCACTATCTCTCCCATATTTTTACTTCACTTTTGCTCCCCTCTCCTAGGTATGTAGCCTTTAAGCAACTCCCACCTGCGTAATTATCTGCTTTGAACCTGCTCCGTATAGGCAGGTTTGTTTGTTTCTCTCCCTCCAACTGCTTGTGCAACCCTTCTAATCCTATGGCATCTGTATATTTAAATTTCAACCCCACACACAGAATTGCAGTTTCGTTTCTCCTGCTATGGCTTCTGCCAAGGTCATTGCAGCTGCATTGCTTTACTTCCAGCACCAATCAGGTCCATGTTACGGGTAAGTTGCCAGCGCCGTCTATCACAACTCACTTGCTCAGCCATGTGAGGTACTACATACCTCATGCCTGTAGGGAGAACATTCCTAGACAACCCCAATTGCCATCTGTTTCTGTGCCTTATCTATAGCCCAATCTCAAGAGACACTTTCTTGTCAGGTTTGACCATTCATAATGGTGTCCACTATCTTGAGCATGAAACATGTGCTCCAAGAGGTTTCCCTACTGTTTTTTGATCAGTATGATTATGTAAAGAAAAGAGTTAAAGTAGGATTAGCAGTATGACCTGCTTAGCAGTTTTTTCTGTGACCACTGGTAATGCCTTAGGGGCCCTCTCACAAAATGAATTTTTGTAGTATGTTTTGTAGTACTACAATAGTACTAGAAGCATTCTACAAAATGCTATTCACTGCCCGACATGCACAGTTTCTGCCTCCACCACTACTTTTTTTTCTGTGTGGATTAACCCTATTGCTATTCACCAACAGTACTTCTAAAGTTATTACAGTCGGGGCATGGCTTCCACACCGAGGCAAGATGGCGGTGGACTACTGAGCTCCGTTACGAGCATAGAGCTTCGTCTTCTTTATTAGCCTTTTCTGGCCATACCTTTCTTCTCTGAGGGTTCTGGCTCCTGGACGTCGCAGCAACCTTACTTCGTTAAGGTTTCGTGCATGTATGCTTTCAAGGCTCCCAGGTCTGTGGAGGTGATTTTCTCCTCACATGCAAGCGGCCATTTTGCTAATGAGCTCCTCGCATCGCAGTCTGCCTGCTTCCTCAGGAGTTACCTTATAACGGTAACTCTATGCATCATTGCCAATTGTTTGGAGTGCTTTCCTCAGCTTCTGGCGACATAGTTGTGAATTCATAACACAAAAGGGGTGGGGGCAGTAAGAAAACCTGCGCTCTGGTGAGTAGTCCAGGAAATGTGTGATCCGCTCCAGTCACGCTCTACTTTCTGAGGTCCTACCGCCCCAGGGCCACTTACAACAAAGTTACAACATATACAAAAGGAGTGTGCAGTTCATTAATACTTCTAAAAGTGTATGGCGGACCAGGTGGGACTTCTACACACGTTACAGTCCCACCTCGCCCCCCATAAGCTTTTTGTTGCTGATAGCATTCATCCCACTCCAACCAGTAGCAGCCAATGTCCCCTTCCACTATTGCTGCTCCATCTTAGCAAACCTGGTACATTTTGTGCAGAGAAACATATTTGCTGGGAGAAGAGAGGGCAGATGCTGGAATTGACTCTCCACAACGACTCAAGGTGCCAGAGCTAAGGGAGATATTTTTACAGAGAAACTGGGGTGGAGCATGGCCCAGCACTGGACCAGGAGATTCGGCTGGTCATTGGGAATAAGGCTTTAAAGGAGAAACTGCTATTTTTCCTTTTTGGGGTGCATTGTCTGGGCCACGAAATGTCTGCTAGAGAATGCCACAGATTGAAGCCATCTGCAAGTTGCCCTGTCAGTGACCGTTTCCCAGATGAGCACTGTAATGTACGACTTAACTGTCACAGTTTTAATTGCCACAACAGAAAATGTGATCGTTATGTATTTTGGAGCCCTGATGATGTCCACTTAGGACGAAACGCGTTGGCTGAATTGTATTGATTAATCTTTTCTGGTGAAATAATGGACTGCAAAATAAACAAAGGATTGAGAACACAACAAAAAAGACTCCCTGAAGACTTTCTTTGACTGGGAATTTAAATTGGACGATTAATAAGCATCTTGCTTTTGAAGTATTAATGAACTGCACGCTCCTTTTGTATATGTTTTAGTGGTGAGTTACTCTTCATACATGTGGGCAATTTATTATTCAGCCTCCTTAGGTTTTCACTGGGCAACCAACACTTGTCTTTAAGTATGTCTCCTCAGGAGTGACTATTTATTCTAGGTTGGACCAAATTTCATCTTTCTCTGCTTTTTGATAGATGAACATTAAGGGGCTTATTAGGATATCTGGCGGATTGCCACCGCCGGGCCAGCGGTGACCACCTGCGACCCGGCGGTGGCGAACCACCCACCAAATATCCTTTTACACCCCCGCCGTATTAGTATGGCAAGGGGAAATGCGACCGATGGAAAGACCGTTCGCCACTTTTCCTCCAGTCGCATTGACGGTGTCGTAATTTGATAGCAATGGGGTTAGCATTTGCTTCAGCTACACAAAGTTTTTGCTGTTAGCTTGACTATATTTCGGAGGCCATTTTGTATTTCTGACTTCCATCTTAGTGAATGTGCTGCCTCGTGGTCAGCATGCCCTTTTGTCCTTTCTCTCTCCCAATGACCATTTAGATCTGCCCAGCAACTGGCTATTTTTAGCAATGGTCAAGCCTGCACTTGCATATTCAAGCCCTCTAGGTTAATGATCGGTCACTGCTTCCAAACTGACCAGTGGTACTAAACTCCTCCCACATGCTGGCTGTGTTCCAAAAATGCCCTTATATGCACCTAAAATCGTGTAAAAGTGTACCGCCTATTTTTTGCAGTCCTGTAAACTGTATAAAAGAAGCCAAGCATTCAATGTTCGGTGTGATACTCCTTGCATTACCTAAGGGTGCTGTAGGATTGTATCACCACCCCATGGGGGTCTTAATAAACTTGTCTTTTGCATTTCCAGTTTCCGTGCCAACTTCTATTCTAAGGTATGAACAGTTTTTGCAGAGTATGTAGGTCTTTTAAAACCCAATACCACAAATTGGCGGCCGAACAGGGACTCATCGGCGACTCGGATGCCCGAAGGATTGGTCGTGATGAAGGATTGGAAACTCGCCCTGGACGCGCGCTGCCACTGAGTGACCCGAGTCTTGGCACCCACGGCATTTTTCCCTTTCTTCCGATCTGACCTTCCAGGTGGTGCCGGTCCTCGACTAAGATCCTGATCATTGGGTTGCCGTGCAGTGACCGTTTGGCAGATTCGAGAACTTGGCAGTTGGAACCTGGACATTTGGAATATTTGGTAAGCTTTGGATTGGTAAGGTAGTCTACTGACACTTACTGTGGCTTTTTGGATTTGTTTGAGTTAGCTAACATTTGGATCTATGATTTGTATTATATGTGGAGTGTACCTCACATAGGCAGGTAATGTGGAGATATTTCTCTGACTTTGTATTTGTTTGAAGAGCACACTATGTGTTAAAATATATTAAGTGCCATTTAGTGCAATATCACATTTTCGTGATATTTTTGACATGCCTGTTTTAAGCACACTCCGAGGAATGTGCTGTCTTGGAAAGGGTACCAGTTATCGATTAAATGAATCTCAACCGGCTCCCCCAGAGGGAACGCCTAATCGTGAAATGTACATAAAATGTGGCCTTCCCCCTATTATGTATAGTACATTATGGAATAAGTACACAAAGACCGATCTTGAATTGCAATGGCCACTACATGGGTCGTTTGATTTACGAAAGGTTCAGTATGTGGAGCAGTGTTTGTTTCAGCGCAGGTCTAGACAGGATATGTTTGATTGTGTGCGTATGTGGGAGAAAGCGGTGTGTGAACGAATGAAGCGTGAACAAGCATTGGCAGACAAGGAGCAGCGAAAGGCTGCCCATGTTAAAGCTTTACAGTTACAGGATAAGGAACTCCAGGACCAGAAAGATAGGGAGATACGGGAACGTAATCTACAAATTAATGGTCAGTTTCCTATTCGACGTCCTCTCTATCCTGTCCTTTATAATAGATCTGATGATTTTTCATTGTTAGATCGTTGCCCGCCTCCATATATCATGCCTATGGCTCCAGATGTGGATCCTGATTCATCTGATGAGCAGGATAAAAGGAGGGATACCCGTTCTATGCTTTCTACTGCTCGATCTGCGGAATTACGCGGGATGGCTCGTAAACGTAATGTTGATGTTATTTCTGTTTCAGAGATTGAAGATTGTCTGCGTAAGTGGTCTGAGAAAGAGCGATTGTATTTTCTGGAACATTTTGGACAAGAAGTTGTTGAACGGTTTAGGAAGTATTCACCTGAGTTGGAACCTAAGGCTATAGCAGTTGGTTGTGCTAATTTACGTAAAGGTATTTTTGTTCTCGCAGACGCAGATGATTTCTTATGCCTATGCGAGAAGCTGCGCCTTTGTATGTCCCTCCCAAAGGTCAAGGTACAGATGATAATAAGTTGTCTGCGGATTCGAAGGGTTATTTCATATATAATTGGGTTTATACTCCTTGGAATAGAGCGGATGTTATGGCGCTTAAAACTGCTGTGCCTGACCCACGAAAAAATCTGGCAGCTTTCTATGAAGGAGCAGACAGAGCTATTTCTTCATGTGTCATGACATTAGTTGACATTGATCTTTTCTTTGGGTTAATATTGCCTCCCGATATGTGGAGGGCAATTCGTAAGTTTGATGATCGACAGATTTTAGGTGCAGATTGGAGGGATCTAATACAAGCCGATTTGGATAGAGAACCCGCGTGTAAGCCATGTAAATTAATTTTAGACCTCCCGGCGGCTTTTCTGAATAAATTAAAAACGCTCATTCCCCCTAAAAAGATTGATTGGACGATGTTGGCCTCTTTTAAACAGAAGCCATATGAATCAGTTTCTGATTTCTTTACACGCTTCGAGGAAGCGTTTCATGATTACAGTGGTTAATTATTAACAGAGGACACGGGCAGGCATTTGTTTGTCGATAAGTATGTGGCTAATCTCCTACCGGAGATTGCAAAGCGTTTAAAGGCTAGTGAAAGTTCATGGACTACTGCAACTCCCGCTTCTCTTTTAACTATGGCTCAGTATTATGAACGACAGGAATTGGAGGCTAAGGAAAGTGGTGATAGAAAGGCGAAAGATTTGAAGACGAAGGTGATGTTGGCTCAGGTTTACGCTATGCAGCCGAGGGGAAATGATAGGGGTGGACGTGGGTCTTATGGCACGCCTTCTTCCCGCCCTGATCTCTCTGCAGATCAGTGTGCATACTGTAAACAGTTTGGACATTGGCTTTCAGATTGTCCGGTGCTTCGAGAACAGCGTATTCAGCGTGGTCGAGGAAATAGTAGGTTTCGGAATAGTTACTCAGGTCCGAGAGGTGGAGCGAATGATCGTGGTAGGTTTGAAGTTAGGGGTCGTGGTCAGGCTGACTATAATACTTTTGATCGACGGAATCAGTATCAGATAGCTGAGGGTGAGTCTTCTGAGTTTCAGGATAATACGTATGCATAGGATTGCGTAGGATGGGATATGGAATCGGTTGAAGTACCAGTAGATCAAAGGGGTCCATATATTTCAGCGCATGTTTTGGGTTCTACTGATCAGTTTCTGGTCGATACAGGCGCTACTCGTAGCGCTCTGTCCAAACAATTGGTTCCAAGTGCTCCCCTGTCTGGCGAAACGATTCCATCAATAGGGTTCGATGGAACACCTTCCCTTAGCCCATTGTCTCAGCCCCTTCCATTTCACATTGATAAGTTCACTGCCCCATGTCCATTTTTGTTGTCCCCAAATACGCCGGATAATATTGTGGGAATTGATATGCTCAAGTATTTTCGAGCAACCATACACTGGGCCCCTGAAGGGATGGGGGTCAGTCTGAATGAGAATTACCCAGAGTTTGAGAGATCGTGCCTCCTTCAGGAAGCCGATGCCTTAGCCTCCCTTCCAAGTACTTTATGGGCCACTTATGATACTGATGTAGGACAGATGATTATCCCGCCCGTACACATCACTGTAAAGGAGGGAGTGCTTTTGCCCCGCGTACCACAGTAACACCAGGATTTACAGTTTTATTAGAAAGGAAGTCCAGAACCCGCGTGTAAGCCATGTAAATTAATTTTAGACCTCCCGGCGGCTTTTCTGAATAAATTAAAAACGCTCATTCCCCCTAAAAAGATTGATTGGACGATGTTGGCCTCTTTTAAACAGAAGCCATATGAATCAGTTTCTGATTTCTTTACACGCTTCGAGGAAGCGTGTAAAGAATCGATCAAAAAGAAAGCGTTTTTTAAATCAATGACAGAAAAAATGGTAGCTGTGGGTGGGACCAAGGTAAGTAAGGTAGTAATATCAGACACCACAGGATATTGGGGCACTACTATCTTATTTACCTCCCTCAAATCAATAATGGATCTTGCTTTTGACGCTAGCATGCCCTATGCTCATCTTTTGTTCTCTTTTTTCCAGATCTGGAACTCAATCTTGATCTGTCTGATATTTTCCTTTCTTTTACTTCCTTTACCTCATTTCTGTTTCTCTCTTCTTTGAACCTCTCTTTCTTTCCCCGTTTTACCTTTTCTTATCTGCCTTATATTTGTATGAGTGTTTATTCATTTTCCTTTTTCTTCTTGCGGTGATTGTGTTCTGTTGTAATTGTTCCCGTATCCTCACCGTCACCCTCATATCACAGCATGTTTTATGTTGTCTCGTGGGATGTCCATGGTCTGGGTCATCCCGTCAAACGTCAAAAGGTACTTTCTCACTTTTTTAAGCTTAACACACATTTTACTTTTTTGCAGGAAACTCATTGTAATGATGTTGAATCACTTAATCTTAATGTCAATGGGTTGGTCGGTCCTGCTGTTAATCGTAAGAGTGGTGTAGCCATTTCATGCCATAAGTCAGTGAATCTTCAGATTTAATCAACTGAATGTGACACAAATGGACGATGGGTTTTGGTGGATGCTAATATACATCAAAAACATGTTACTTTCTTCAATATATATGGTCCAGTTAAATCTGATCCCGAATTTTGGCACAATGTTAAATTAAAGTTATCATCTATCTCTAATCCTAATATTATTGCTGCCAGTGATTTTAATGATCGGCTGGATCCATTTACAGATGCGAAGTCTAGTTCCAAAGTTAAACCTGATAAATCCCATAAAGCATTCCAATCTGCCATTGCCTCACATCCATTCTTTGATGTTTGGAAAACTTGTACCCCAGATGTATATGAATTTACATCCTTCTCCAATGTCCACCATACTATGTCTCAAATTGATTATATTTTAGACTCTAAGGGCCAGATGTAGGTCGGCAAATACCGGTCGGTAACGGCTGATTTCGGCCGTTACCGACCGGTATTTGGCTTTTGAGATGTAGGTGGGTCTGAATTTACAGAATCGGTATATTTACCGATTCGGTAAATTTACCACTTCGGTATTTTACCGAATCGGTAAATATACCGATTCTGTAAATCCATATGTAGGTGACACTCCTAAGAGTGCCAGGCCCTTAAGAGTCGGTATTTTACCACCCAAATACCGAATCCACCTGTGCCATGTGGCACACAGACATGCCCTAAGGGCATGTCTGTGTGTCACATGGCACACATGCCTGTGCTTGGGGTGCTAGAGGGTGTCAAAGTGACACCCCCTGCACCCTTGCAGGATTCGGTATTTACCGAATCTGTAAATACCGAATCGGTATTTCACATTGATTCCTATGGTCTTCAAGGCCCATAGGAATCAATGTGAAATACCGAATCGGTATTTACAGATTCGGTAAATATCGACTCTTACAGATTCCGTAATTTTTTACCTACATCTGCCTCCTTCCTATTTACCGACTCTTAAATACCGATTCGGTATGAGTCGGTATTTAAGAGTCGGTAAATAGGAATTACCTACATCTGGCCCTAAATCATTACTTCCCTCTATTCAAACATCAGAAAATGGGTCTATTTTTATTTCTGATCATGCCTCTGTTTTGTCCTCTTTTGACATGTCTCTTAATATATATATTTAGGAATTTATAAAGCGCAGTCTGTCACCATTGCAGGCATCCTGGCGCTAGCATAAAAGCAGAGGAGAGCGAGAAAGTAGGGACAATTGAAGTGTATTAACCAGGGTAGAGCCAAGTTTTCAACTTTTTTCTAAACTGCAGAAGTTTGTTAATGTGCCTAATCTCAGTGGGGAGAGTGTTCCATAGTCTGGCGGCCGCCACCTCAAAAGACCTCTAAAGAGGGACGTTGGCGATTTAATAATTTCTTGCTATCACACCATTTTTATATTTTGTAAGCAACCTCCTTTGTTATTGAATTTTTGCAACTCAATCATCCTAAAGATACTACTGTTCACACTAACTGGGACGCTTTTAAGGCTACCTTTAGGGCATGGGTACTCATAGTACTGCCCGCGGGCCGCTGGCAGCCCGGCAAGCCTTCCGTGGTGGCCCGTGGACCTAGAGACATCATACCCGTGTTTGAAATTATTTTTTTTAAGAGTGTCTGCAGCAGCATGAGAGACTCTGCTGCTCTGTGGGGGCCGGGCGATCCTAGCGATAGCCAGAGTAAAGCTGTAGGGGCCTAAGAAGAAGTGAAATACATCAAGGCCTCATTAACATGAAAATGGTCTCTTAAAGACCTGTTAAGTGCTCGGGTGCAGCTGTGAGTGTGTGTGTGCCCTGGCTGACACACAGGCAGGGTGTGATGAGAGGGAGGGGGACGGAGAGTGAGTAAGAGAGAGGAAACCCCATTTGTATTTGGTAATTATTCAATCCTCAGGTGAAATTAGCAAAAACAGTTCCCAACCACACACCAGCCAACCATTTTCAAAGTATTAGGCAGTCAGTATTTTAAGACGCGTTTTTTTATTAATCGAAAAGCCAGTGCTTCATTTTGCCGCACACTGTATTTCTTCTCCGGAAAGCTGCCAAGCACTCGATAGCGAGTATGAATATCTGAGCAGCTACCTTAGGTACTGTAGCCCTGATAACTGTCTCGATGTTGGCAGGCAAATTCCCACATGTTTTCTTATAAACACATGCACACCTAAAAAAAAAGCGCATTCTTTAGCTGGAAAACCACCTACTTAATCGGCGCTTCTCGCTCGCTCAGTCTATTGCCCCACATTCAGAGTCTACCAAGGAGTGCAAGACCACCCGAGAGAAAATTAGGATTTAAATTTTTGTCCAAAAATAATCAGCGCTAACAAATGCTACTGCAGCTTTGAGTAACCTTCTTGCATGTAATCGGTTTTAAACCCAAACAAGGTAATTTAGCACTTTCCCCATCCTGGATGCCTGTAAGAATTCGAATACTCTTTCATATTCAGCAACACATTTATAGCACAGGTCAGGTTTTACTAAGAGGGATTGCCCAGTGTTTATTTGGTTAAAGTAGTGTATGTACTATTGATTCAGCGCCGACTATTAGTTCTATATTTGACCCTACGGCTTCCGGAAATTATGCGCTACATTTGTTTTTAAAAATATTATGTTTTTGTAGGTGTTATCTATTCACAACCCTGTTTGCTCTGTTTGCAGCTGTGAGTGTGTGTGTGCCCCAGCTGACACACAGGCAGGGTGAGATGAGAGGGAGGGGGACGGAGAGGGAGGGAGAGAGAGAGGGAGTGAGAGGGAAAGGGAGGAAGAGGGAGTGAGAGGGAGTGGGAGGGAGGGAAAGGGAGGGAAAGGGAGGGAAAGTGAGAGGGAGTGAGAGGGAGGAAAAGGGAGGGAGATGGAGAGGGAGTGAGAGGGAGTGAGAGGGAGGGAAAGGGGGGAAAGGGAGGGAGACGGAGGGAGAGAAATGGAGGGAAAGGGAGTGAGAGGGAGGGAAAGGGAGTGAGAGGGAGGGAAAGGGAGGGAGAGGGAGATGGAGAGGGAGTGGGAGGGAGTGAAAGGGAGGGAGACGGAGAGGGAGTGAGAGGGAGGGAAAGGGAGTGAGACGGAGAGGGAGGGAAAGGGAGGGAGATGGAGTGAGAGGGAGGGAACGGGAGGGAGACAGAGAGGGAGTGAGAGGGAGGGAAAGGGTGGGAAAGGGAGGGAGACGGAGGGAGAGAAAGAGAGGGAAAGGGAGTGAGAGGGAGGGAAAGGGAGTGAGACAGAGAGGGAGGGAAAGGGAGGGAGAGGAGACGGAGAGGGAGTGAGAGGGAGTGAAAGGGAGGGAGAAGGAGAGGGAGTGAGGGAGGGAAAGGGAGTGAGACGGAGAGGGAGGGAAAGGGAGGGAGACGGAGTGAGAGGGAGGGAACGGGATGGAGACGGAGAGGGAGTGAGAGGGAGGGAGAGGGAGGGAAAGGGAGAGAGAGGGAGAGAGAGAGAGAGGGGGGAGAGAGAAAGAGAGGGAGAGTGAGACAGAGTGAGTGAGACAGAGGGAGAGAGGGAGTGAGAGGGAGTGAGACAGAGGGAGACAGGGAGAGAGGGAGGCAGAGAGAGAGAGAGAGAGAGAAAGAGAGAGAGCTACAGCGAGAGAGGGATACCAAGAGAGAATGAGAGGGAGAGATGTGTATGACAGGTATGGTGGCTCAGTGGACGAAGGCGTCCGCTGTAGGGACCTGTGATCAACCTCATGGTCAGTTTTTTTTATTGCTCTATCCCCACCCCCTCCCTCACTGACCCCGCCCCCACAAACAAACCAAACTGTAAATTTGGCCCCCGAGAGAAAGTTTGTGAGTACCTATGCTTTAGGGCCTTTACTATTGCCTACTCTGCCAAAAAGATGTTAGATTCCAAATACCTCTCTGCTCTCCAACATATTAAAGTTCTTGAACAGACTTACTTCACTTCCAAATGCTCTGCTTACTTATTGGAACTGATCAAAGCCAAATCTAATCTGCCCTGAATAAGATTGCAACGATTGAGGCTTGCAACATCATCCTCAAAACCAAATCTAAATACCATGGTGGCAAAAATAACCTGGGTAAAATGTTGGCTAATTATTTAAAAATCAAGTTGGAATGGAAGCATATTCGCCATTTTTGTAATGAACATAACAACACTATAATGTCCTCTGACTCTGATATACTTCATGCTTTTTAATCCTATTATGAACTTCTATATACAGACCACACAACTCCTTCTGAGTGCAATATTAAAACTTTTTTCAATAAACTCCCTAATCCTCCTTTCATTCCTGAAACTCCCTGAACTCTTGAAAAAGATGTTACTTTTCAGGAAGTTATTTATGCTATTAAGTCTTTGAAAAGGGCCAAAGCTCGTGGTTCAGATGGCTTTTCTGTTGAACTTATTTCCTCCTTCTCCTCTATTTTTGCTCCCAAATTATTAGAACGTTTTAATTCTTTTTTGCTCAACTCTAAAGCCAATGGATCTTTTTTGGATGCTCTTCTTGTTATTATTCCTAAACCATATAAAGATCCTACCCTCTGTAAAAATTATCGCCCAATTTCATTATTCAACTAAGATTGTAACATTTTCGCTAAAAGTTTGGCATCTCGTTTGGAGGATGCTGTCCCCCACCTCGTTTAAGCCTGACCAGGCTGGTTTCATTAAAGGCAGGCTTGCCTCCGATAATGCTAGCATGTTCTCTAATGTCCTTACTGCTAGGAAAAAATATCCATCACATCGTGCTGCTCTCTACCTTGAAGCTGAAAAAGCTTTTGCTCATATAAATTGCCATTTTATGTTTACCACTCTTCAATGGTTTGGTTTTGGCCCAAAATGTATTTCCTTCATCAAACCATTATATGTTGGACCACGTGCCTGTGCTTTTGTTAATGGTCATTTCTCCCCCTATTTTAATCTGCATAGAGGCACTAGAAAAGGTTGCCCTCTTTCACCTTCGCTTTTTCTCCTCTGCTTGGAGCCCTTCTTTGAGCGCATTCATTGTAACCCCCTTATATATGGCTTTAAACATAATTCCCTAGAAATCAAACTCTCAGCCTATGCAGATGATAATCCGGTCTATATGTCTAATCCCGTTATCTCCCTAAAGCCCTTTTTACAAGAGATTTATTTATACTCTAATAACTGAGATTTTACCGTTAAATCCCTCCTGTTACAGTTACATGTTTGACAATACTAATTTTGCATGGTGTCCCACCAAGATTAAGTATTTGGGTGTCTGGTTCTCTCCCACCATTTCTAATATACTTGCTCATAATTTTACTGCTTTAAAATTTAAACTTCAAAATCCACTTTCTACCTGGTCCTCCCTCTTTTTATCCTGGTGGGGCAAATTAGACACCATTAAAATGATGATTGTTTTGTCATGTGTTTTTTGTGCTCTCTATGTTGCCTTTTAGAATTCCTAATTATTATTTCTCACACATTACTTGTATTTGCTTTACATCCTGTGGAATAACAAACATGCCAATATTGCTTTGTCTAAACTAATTTGACCAAAGATTGAAGGTGGTGTACATTTTCCCAGCTTTAAACTATATCATACTGCATTTTTAATTAGACAATTTTATGCTCTGACCAAAGAATACTATGACTCTCCTATATCACAATGGATTATTTTGATGGGGGTGTGGCCAGCAGCCGATGGAGACGTTCACCGTCTTCCCACCCTAAGCCATCCTGATCCCTGAGACACCTTTGGGGGCCGAGATTGGAGCTGCAAGCCTTCCAGACAGGGGGGCTAGCGGCGGGAGCACCCCTGGGACTACACGGTCAGCGGACTCCTCAGCAGGTTTGACCTCAAAATGGTGCCGATTTAATGACAGCGGTCACGGCACACTCACAACACAGTGCCTGAGTGGCCAAAACAGAGGTAATTCCGTTGCGCTGCCAGTCGGGGGATGTTGCGCTGCTGGGGGTCTGTGGGGACAGAGTGGCACTGTTGAAGAACTCGTCTGGTGCGCGGAGCGGGCGGCCCTCTTACCGGACTTGCACTGAGTCGTAAAATGGCAGCTGGGCAGCATCTCCCCTCTCACGTTAGCTAACAAGAGGAGATTGAGGAACGAGGGGACAGGACTGAGCCAGAGGAGATCACCTGGACTGCCTGGCACATAGCTGAGGTGCTGCGGGGCTCGGTTGTCCTCAAGCGCCACACAATTGCTTTCCCACGTTGCTGCAGTGCCTGGCACAAGATGGCGGCCGGGCAATGAGTGCGCTGAAATGCCCATGATCGCTCTGTGCCCACTACTGGCCCACAGCTGAGCATTATCTCGAGCCTCACGGGGGGCAATGGCGCAGTAGAGGTGAACGGCATGCCCACCGGAGAATGACTGGGAGTGCCAACCCTGGCTGGCTGTGGAGTGGTGCTGAATCTCCCTTAAAGCCCTGTGTTCCCCACGGTGCGATTTTGGTAGCAGAGATAACGGAGGCCTGGTGTAAAGGGGGCCTTGGCTGCCCTGCGCTACATTGAGACCCGCAAGGTAGATGTGGATTGAGGCCTGAGTGGGACGACCTCGTGCCTCCGTAACTGATTTATTTTGCCAGCGCTGATGGGCTGTGGGAGCCAGTGAGGACTGGGAACCTGCTGCGCTTCCGGCTTTGGACTTTTCCATGAGAATTAGCTGGGTCCAGTGTTGGTAGAGACCTGGGTGAGTGCCCTGAATTGAAGATTCTGCAGCACACGTGAGGGCAGAGCTGGGCCCGGGATGACAACTCGCTGGCCCTGGAGGAAGCTCTCCGGAGAAGGACACCCCTACGCTAACTGGTTGATCAGATACCAGGCATCACACAAAGGAGGAACTGTGTACTACTGTGGTATAGGAATCTGCTTGGGGGAGAACTGGACAGCTGAGTGAGGCGCAGATTCGGTGGGCCCCATCAGTTTACATGATTAAAGAAGAGGGACCCAGGCGTGTCGCAGGGGAGGGTATTTCTAAACATCTTCAATGCCACTACATGCAATGAGACCCCCGTTAGGTTACACATGTCTCACGTGGAATGTACGGGGCATGCATTCTATGGTTAGGTGCCACAAGATACACTCCTATCTGATCCGTAGGGGCATTCAAATTGCACTCGTTCAGGAAACCCACCACCTGGCAAAGGAGGGGAAAGCTCCACAGCGCCCCTGGGGGGGACAGGTTTTCTACACTGCACACTCTGCATATGCGAGGGGGGTCCTGATATGCATAAGAGCTGGTGTCCCATTCCAATGCATAACACAAATGATTGACCCTGAGGGAAGATATGTGGCAGTACAGGGCAAGTTAGATGGTAGGGACCTTACACTGGGATGTGTATATGCACCTAATGTGGATCAGCCAGCCTTCTTCTACCTATTATCACGCAAACTAGTGACTGCCCTCACAGGGTCACTATTACTGGGGGATGATTTTAATTGTATTGCGGATGTCACCTTGGATCGCTCCCACCCCCCCTCCCTAATGCGCCGGCGCACACGCTAGCAGAAGCGCATCATAATTGGCACCAGAAATGGGGATTCATTGACACTTGGTGGGCCCAACACCTGTTGGCCCGAGATTACTCCTTTTTCTCTGCCCTCCATGAGTTACATGTCCACCTCGATGCCTTTTTGATGTTCACCGGATGTCCATGGGGAGATCAGCAGCAGTGAATACCTCACCAGGACGATCTCTGACCATAGTCCAGTCCTAGCTCAGTTGAACTGGTCGCGAGTACGCCCCAAAATTTCCACCTGGAGATTGCGGCCGGAAGCACTGGATGATCAAGTTTTTCGCACCACTATTGCAACAGCTATCACGGAATACTTCCAGGTTAATGAGGGAACAGCCACATCAGTGAATGTGGAATGGGACGCCTGTAAAACAGTGATTAGGGGAAGCCTATCTGCTATGGCTGGGAGTAGAAAGGTCCTACTTCAGGACACCCAAAGAGACGTCGAGCACTTGTCCGTCGTGGTTCAGTCATACTGGAGCTGCGAGATCAGCTGGGGGTAGCCCGATTTGATCAGCAAGGGATCAATGAGCTATTCTTTGATTATTACAAAGAGCTTTATCGCAGCCGAGTAATCCCCTCTGAGGAAGGGCTGCAAGAGTTCATGCAGGAAGCTGACCTGCCATTGCTAGGCGAGGAGGGGACAAAATTATTGGGGCGAGAGATTGAAGTAAGAGAGGTAGGAGTAGCCATCAAAAGTATGGCCCGTAACAAAACCCCAGGCACGGATGGCTTACCAGTAGAATTTTACCTCACTTACACTGACCTGCTTGCCCCATCTCACACGCCTATATAATGAGGTTGCCTGCCTTCACTAGGGAGGCGATCATTATTTCTTTACTGAAACCAGGCAAACAACCTTGGGATAGAACAGCCTATCGGCCTCTATCCATGCTCAACCTTGATTGCAAAATCCTGAGCAGGATACTGGCCACTCGACTGCTCCCCCACATGCCCACCCTCATACATGCCGACCAATCTAGGTTCATCCCCACCTGAAACACAGCGCTTAATATACGAAGGCTTTTACATATATTGGAGGCGGATTCCTACAATGTGAACTCTGACGCAATTTTTTGCAATTGACATAGAGAAAGCCTTCAACAGCTTAGAGTGGGAGTACCTGTTCCATGTGAGGCGACAAATGGGCCTTGGCCCTAACTTCCTGAGTTGGACTTCCCTCTTATATGCAGACTCGACCGCCAGGGTCAAGACGAGAGGGGTGATCTCGGAGGAATGCAAGGTGGGGAGGGGCACGCGACAGGGGTGTCCCCTCTCCCCATTATTATTTGCTATGGCAATGGAGCCCCTGGCAGCACACGCTAGATCGGGGCGGGCGTACCAGGGCCTCGACGTCTATGGGCAGATCCATCATATCGCACTCTACGCAGATGATCTTTTACCGTTCCTAGTGGACTCAGGCAAAGGCTTACTGGGAGTCCCTGCTGCGTGCTCTTCGCAGAGTGGCTGGCTTAATAGTAAACTGGGCAAAATCATGTCTATTCCCGGTGCGCAAGGGCAGACTATGTCCCCAGACCACAGAAGGGGTGCAATGGGAGGATAGATGTTTGCCCCACTTAGGTACGCTTATCTATCACGAGCAGGGAGATATTCTCTAAGGTAACATTGGGAAGGCACTCAGGGGGTCCAGGGCTAACTTCAAATTCTGGGGAACCTTGCCGTTATCGGTGGCGGGCCGGGTGGCGCTTCTTAAAATGGTGACCCTACCACGTCTACTACACTTCTTCAGGGCCTTGCCCATCTGGGTTCTGGCAGCCTATTTTAAACAGCTCAGAGCGATGATCACCTTTTTTCTGATGGGTAAGGGCAGGCGCAGAGTAGCCCTAGACACACTCATGAGACCACGAGCGGAGGGAGGGCTGGCGGTCCCTGATTATGAAATGTATTACCTAGCAGCCCAGTTTCAGTGGCGCACACAGTGGGTGGTGAGTGCCACCAGAGGTGAGGGAGGACCCGGAGAGATGTTGGGCCCCCTGATGGTACTACCCCGCATAGTGCTACGGCTCCCACTCGGGACCACACCCCTCACCCTGGAGTGGGGGACTTTTATGAGGAGAGAGCATTGATACCATTTGACGACCTACAGGCCCGATATGACCTACCAGGTGGTGATTTTCTGCAATACACTGCTCTCACGACAGCCATCAGAAAACACTGGAATATGGGCCTTACATAGTCACCCACTTCCATGGGGTGCCAATATGTAGTGATGGCAGCGGGCACCATAAAAACGGTGACATTTCTCAATAGACGCATGACACTAGAATCCCTATCCCCCACGACAGCCCTGAAGCTTAAATGGGAAACAGACATAGGGAGTGACATCCCAGATGGAGCATGGAGCGGGATTGTAGAGAGGGCCTGGAAAAGTACATGAAACGCGAGATTTCAATTAGTGCACTTCCACATCCTCCACAGAGCATATCGAACACCAGCCAGTTTGCATAAATATTTCCTGACCCACCCAGCATCCTGCCCATGGTACGCAGTAGCCGAAGCAGATTTTAAACATATATTGTGGGACTGCCCATCTCTTTACCTCTTTTGGGAGGAGGTGACATCCTTGCTGATGGATATAACTGATAGGGACTTACAACCCTCCATGGCACATTCTATCCTACATTGGTTTCCCCACACCTCAAAGTACAAAATCACTAGCAAATTTATTGATTTGGGATTCCTATTGGCCAAAAGAACTATAACCACCCATTGGAAAGCGAAAAAGAGTCCTAGTATAGATAAGTGGAAAGCAGAATTCCAAAAGTGGGCTGAGTGTGAGGGAATTATCCGATTACAAATTGCACGTAGAACAGGCAGTGAGAAGGCGTTGGAGAGGGCGAGAGCCTGGGAGAGACTAGTCTTGGAACTTATGGCGCCTGAGGATGCAGATGACGATGCCCTAGCGGATGGGCCCAAGGCAACCACAGCTTAACAAGCAGTCGATTTGAACACACTATACCTTATATGCCAAGAGCTGCATTCGGCCCTTAAGAGGGATGCTTGACCACATAGCACTTTTTTTGGTCCCGTTGCACAGAACACTCATGGCATTAGCCTCCAAGAGCAGTAATGAAAGCTCCAAACGTGACATGCCTGGGGGGTGGTGAGGGAGGGGGGTGGTTGGGGGTAGTCGAGTTGGGGTTAGGGTTAGTTGGGTACGGACAGTAGAGCAGCACCCACATATGAACTGCGCCAGGACTGGAGGATCGAGAAGGCCGCAGACAACGGAAAGAACTTAATTGCATAAGCAATCCTGAATGCTTACTAAGAAAACTGGGTTATGTTTCTGTACAAGATTGTATTGGCTCGTAACTGTGCTGAATTTGCGAGTTTGCTGTAAAACAATAAAAATTATGTTTAAAAAAAAATCACAATGGATTATTTGAGCGTTCTCATTTTATGAAGTTGTTTTCTTGTCTAACTCTACATTTATATCCAAAAACTAATTTTAAAATACTCCTGACATATGTTACACACAATATTTACCCACGGGTCCAATTTTTTTCAATCTTTTCTTGTATACTCTTTTTGGTACAATGAATTTATCAAATTTTGTCATAAGTCATTCTATTTCAAACATTGAAAGGAAAAGGATATTTTTTATGTCCATCAGTTGGTTTGCAAAAATTCCATTTTACCCTTTACTCACTTGCAAGAACAATATAACTTACCCGTTTCCTGTCTGCATCAATATAACCTATTTTTACCTGTACTTCAATCCTTTTTATTAAACAATCATGTTCCTCCTGATTCTATCCCATTCACTCCTTCAACACCATTATACAATCTCACCTATGATTCCGCCTCCAAAGCAACTCTTATATACAGGGATTTATCCTCTCCTACCACTTTAAGAAATTTTTCTTCTATTGAATGACTATGGGAGGTGGTCCTTTCTCTATCATTGTCTGTTCACCATTGGGACAATTTGTGGTGTAGAATTTTTAACACCTCTAATGCTGCCAGTATTACTCAATCTTTATTTTGTTGTCTATAATAGAGCGGTATTACTCCTTCTATGATTCATAAATGTCACTCCTCTACCTCCCCCAAATGCTGGTCATGTCTCTCCTCTGATCGAACTTTATCCCAGCTATTATATTATTGTCCTGAAGTAGCAGAGATTTGGAAATCTGTTTGGTCAAAATGTTGAAGGAATAACCTTTCTTTAAAACCAGTGCTATTTGATCTTTTTATCGCACATGCTTGTAAAGTTTCATTAACTTTTTGGAAAGATAATTCTAAAATATGTATATTAATTGATGGAATCTTAATTGTGATGAACACACAATGTCGACTGTTTCCTCCTCTTTGATGTCTCAAAAAATGTAATCGGATCTACTTTGGCTATCTTTAATTACATTTCTATCTTCACACTCATCATTTTCCTAAATCTTACTGTTCTTTCCCCTTCTTTCCCTTCTTTGTTAAATCTCTTGTTCCTTTTTTCTTTTTTGTAAAAAAAAAAAAAGGGTTTGAGTATAGATAAATATTTCCAGTTCCACTTTGTTATTTCCCACTGATTAATTTATATTTTATTACTTTTTATGACTTTCAAGGGATTCCTTGATTATGAATTGTCATCTGGGCAATATGTCTAATTCATTATATTCTACTTCACAATTGTATTGCTTTTCACCTTAAATAAAACGATATTTAACTAAAAAAGTTATTACAGTCATAAAGGTACCCAAAACAGTAGTAAATTATTCAGAGAATAGTTAAGTTCAGTTTTTGGAGAGATAATTCATTTAAATTAAGCACTCCAAACAATAGCTGCCCACATTCTGTTGTTCCTGTGCGTTCGCTGTAAATTGTTACTTTAAATGAAACCGTCGGTGGTAAATCTGTACCACTAACGGTATGTAATTACCCAAAGTGTTTTATAATGACATGACATGTTGTTTGGGAATTTCATGTAAATTTGGTAAATTGTGCCATTTAATTTACATGTAGCCCATGCCTAGTAATGAGTAATGACTTAAATAAAACAGCCATAGGAAATAATGTTAAATTAGAATAAATGGTATTAAATAGTTAGAAATATAAGGACAACTAATTTAATGTTAACCAAAAATATATTAAATACATATTATTTACTTTATTTTAAAATAGGTTAACAAACTATTTTTTTATAATTGAAAATTAAGTGAATATTTTACCAATATCTAGATACATTTATTTTATTTAATTCTGTACGTCACTTCTATCCATTTTTACTTCATATCGCTTTTTGTTTCTCTATATTGTAAATGTATTTTCAAATAAATTTCTGAAAACCTATAGACTATAATTTGAGATAATTACAGACATGAAGGGGGCCATTCGGATCATTGGCGGGCGGACAGACCGCCACCGCCCGCAAGGCGGTGGCGATCCGCCCGTGATCCTACCCTGCCTGCCACCCAATTCCCCCCACCATATTAGTATGGCGGCGGGGAGCGGGGGGACCGCGGCGGACAGAAAGACTGTCTGCTGCTTTTACGCCCGGTCAACGAGTTGACCGGGAGGAAAAGGGTTTAATATGGTGGCGGCCACCCATATTACTATGCAGGCGGGGTGCCACGGAAAGGCATGCGGTGTTAGACATTGGGGGCCCATTGCAGCCCCCCAGGGACTCTGGGAGGTGGGGGTGCACATGGGGGTACCTATGGTACCCCCCAGCAGTTCCATGCACAACATGGCAGGCACCGCGTGGTGCCTGCCATGTTGTGCATTGAAGTCCACAACATGCCTTCCTGGCATTGTGGTGGGCGGAGCTGAGTGCACCGCCCGCCACAATGACAGGAATGCATCTTAATGAGGCCCTAAATATTTACTTCTAATTGAAGGCAATCATGCTCTATAATTTTTCACTTCATTCTACCTTTAAAAAATATATAAAATTGCAGTAAAATAATATTTACCATCAAAGTATTCTTAGCAATTTTTTTGTAATAATTTTTTTACTTTTCACTGTAGTTTACAATAGGGAGACACCACAACTATAAGACGGTTTAATATTTGAACCAGAGGAAATGTTTATTTGAATAGCTTTGGAATTGTCCTTTAGCACAAAATGCTGGAGATGCACATTACAAGGAATACAACACACCTGCTAATCAAATTAGTAATTGTTCTCAACTCCATCACCCATCTCCAGATAAAACTGATTTCAACAACAACCAAGCACAGCCAGGCTGCCCCCATAGGGAAGGAGCCCACGCATCAAACCTCTTTTGTTGTCATCAATATATTGGTGAACATGTTTATAGGTTTCCCCTTCTTCTAAGGAAGGAGCTTATGGGGGAGAAGAGAGAAGGTTTATATGCAACGATCAACATCTTTGGTATGTCCAGTGTAGCTGTAATTGCCAGATGCCGCTTCTCACCCGATGCAGTCCCAAACAAGGTTGCTGACTGGGAGCAGGTGATGGATTCACCTACAGATTGCTCCTAGTCTAACCCAGCCTATGTCAAAATACTGACTATACTCAATTTCATGGCCACTGGATCTTTGCAAATGGCCTCCTCTGACAACTTTTGCTTCTCACAGGTAAACCTGTCCTGATGCTTGAACCAGGTTCCTAGATGCATAAACAGAACAGCACACCAGTTTATTGCTTTTCTACCGTCTCTGGCAGGAATACAAAGATTGGCAAGGGAATTTCAAAGCATTTGCCCATTTTCTCCTATGCTAGGTGCCAATGACTGCATTCTCATGGCACTTCAGCCTCCTCAGCACACAGTTCATCCAATCTGTTGTTATATATATTTTTATTTGGCCTTTATAGCCATAAAAAGTGCCACATTACCAACAATTAAAATGTAAATTGTGCAAACACTGTGACCAATTCATCCTATCTGCAACAGACACCGCTGGCACTACATCAAAGTGCAGGCAGAATGAGAGGGCAGAGCCTGTTTTGTAATGTGTACGCTGCCTATCCTGGAAGCACACAGAAAAGCTACATTTCCTGACAGTCACCTCTTGCACACTTGTAAAATAGTTTGCTGGGTATTTTGGTGACACTTCACACTGTGCCTACATCATCATCTTTAAATGGCATCTCAAGTCAAGTCAAGTCAAAATCTTTATTCGATTGTAGGTTTTACAATCATAAAAGTGCAATTTTTAAACACACGATAAAAATAACATTAAAAACAATTCATTTCAGTTGGCAAATAAAGACACAGTATACAGTACAATATATTAGGCAGTACGAGCATGGGCAACATATGATTAAAAATATAAATAACTGTGGTATTAAAAACGCCTAAAAGAGATGCAGTGTAATTAGCCATCCATGCTTTTCCTAAAGCTGATGGCTTTTTTAAGAAAGTTACAAACAAATAAAGTGCAATCGCTATTCAGTAGTTGTAAGTAATAAAGTGCAGGTTTAATTTGTGAAAAACTCAGCTTTTTGAGGCACGGTTTGAGGTATAATTTCCGTGGGATCAAATAATAGGGGCAAATGAAAAGGAAGTGTGCCAGGTCTTGTGGAGACTTTCCGTCGCAGCCACAAGCTGGCAACACTTCTCCCCGTTGAGCCCCACTGGGGACTGCCAATAAAAGATGGAAGAGGTCAAAGCGGAACCTTATTAACAGAAATCTTTCATAACTGGACATAGGCCAAGTCAGGTAAGGTTCCGTGTTCAAGCAAGTTTTTAGTAGAAAATGTTTCCTAACACTGGCCTTCTGCATCTCAACCTCTTCTCTGTCGGTACCTCTTAACAATAATATAGCGTTCTTAACCAAGCTGACATCTGTTTTTGTAATTAAATTTGGGGCATAAAACAAATCCCGTCGGTCAATTGCCGTTAGGCTGTCCTTTATGTACTTCACCCACGGTATTTTGAACCTCCCATCAAGCTGTAAGACTTCTTTCATTATAGCATGTGTTAATGGAATATCATTGTTCAGCCAGCAATTCAGCCAGCATATAACAGGGCTTACTGCTATTCTGTCATCTAAGTGGGGAATCCCTAGCTCCTCATGAACCGAGAAGTTCCCAATACCCCTAGGAAGTCTCAGGATCTTTTTTAGAAAGTTATTTTCTGTGACCACTAGGTCTTTACTCTTACGATAACCCCAAAGCTCACTCCCATAGCAGGCACCAGCCACGCTTTTTGCTTGGTACAGTTTGAGCAATGCGGCCATCGGGCAGTTGCCGATTTTTTTTGCAAAGCCAAGGATGGCCGCATTGACCCTTACTGTTGCTCCCTTCTTCTTGGAGACTGCAGGGCCCCAAGACAATTTGTTGTCAAGCAGAACCCCAAGGTAAGAGAAAGAACTGGTTGATGGTATTTTCTCGCCATTTATACTGAAATGGTCGATTTTCAAACCACCCTTGCCTACTTTCATGACGAAGGACTTGGCGTTGTTTATGCTCAAGCCACGTGACTCCATAAATTTGTGGAAGGAGTTTAAAAGTTTCTGAAGACCGATTGCTGTTCTTGAAATAAGAACAGCGTCGTCTGCGTAGAGTAATACAGGTACCCCTCTGCGTTCAACTAAGGGATAATCTGCTTCCACGTTAAGGAGACAATCCTCCAGTTCGTTAATATACAGGTTAAATAAAAATGGGGCCAAGATGCAGCCCTGTCGGACACCTCGATTTATTTTAAATTCGTCCGTTACATTAAGGTCTTGGGAGTAACGGACGTTCGCTCTGGTATCTGTATGCAGATCAGCGAGGAAGTGGACAAGGTTACTCTCTACACCCATTCTCAGCAAGGCAGCCCAGAGTAGGCTTCTGTCTACACAGTCAAATGCGGACGACAGGTCCATAAATGCCATGTAGACAGTGCCTTGTCTTGCCAGTGTATACTTGCTAAGGATAAGATATAGGTTCAGGCACTGCGTGATGGTCGAATGTCCTGATCTGAACCCATATTGTATGGGTGAAAGGATGTTATTATCTTTGGCCCAGGTGGATAACCTGTTGAGAATTACGCCCCCCACCACTTTAACTACTGAATTTAATAAAGAAATAGGCCTATAACATAACGGGCTACTGCGATCGCCCTTCTTAAAAATGGGGACTATGGTGGAAAGACCCCAGATTCTAGGGCACCCAGTTGTCGCCGCTGCATTAATTACAGCGGTAAGAACCGGAGCCCAGAAAGGGATACTGGACTTAAACAGATCCGGTGGAAGACCATCCGGACCTGGGGCCTTATTGGTGGTTAGACCCTGTATTCCCCTAACAATCTCATGTACTGTGAAGCACAATGGAGTCACAGTTGAAGATAAAACATCAAGGTCTGCCCGGTGCTCATTACTCTTAAAAATTGCACTGAAGTGGGAAATCCACTCCCCCTCTGAGATGTTTGTCCCAAGGGCTGTGTCATTTGGATTATCAAACAAAGGTTTGTTAATTATTTGCCAAAACTTGCTGCTATTCCCCAACACTGTGGGGTCTAAGAGGGATTCAATGACATTGGCCTTGATTTCCTTTTTTCTGGTAGCTAAGGCTTTCCTATAGGCCAAGCGGAGATTTCTTATCAGATCGCAGTCTCTAGGTTTGGATTTTAATGCCTGTTTCAAATCCCTACTTGCCTTAGAGCAATTTTGATCAAACCATTTGGAGTTATTCTCACTATCTCCCTTGGTAGGCGCTGTAAGCATGGAGCCAATTTTAGTGACCAGCCCCTCGAACCAGGACAGAATGTTCACAGGGCTTGAATCGGGCAATAAACAGACAGATAGCTCCTCTTCACATGCACTGGTTATTTTCGTGTACAGGGTATCTTGGTTGATCATTGACCATCTAATGCGTCGTCTGCCATTTACACACCTTAGCGTCCCATGGTCAGTGCGTGACTGTCGTTTCGCTAAAAGTGGACCACCCAACTTTAAAAGAAGTGGGTTGTGATCACTGTAAACGCTAGTAAGAATAGTGAAATGCGAGACCCAATGAACAACGTCCGGAGACATTAATATATGGTCAATAAAGGTTCCCTGCCCATGTCCTTTAAAGGTTGGAGTCTCAAAGATTTTTGTATCCGGGACCAGCGACATGGCTACAGTCAGATTGTATTCGTTCACCAAGTCGTTTAAATTCTTACCGCCCCTACCATGAGAGAAGTGAAAACCATCCTCAATATTACACCCTAGAGACCCCATTGGCGTCTTCGCTGGGTTTCCACATGGTTGAACATTAAAATCACCTGCTAGCAACAGATATCGTGATACAATATAGACATTTTTGCTCAATATATCAAGTAGGGAGGCAATATTACAAGCTTCGTTACTGCTGGTTGCATTATAAAAGTTGACCAATGTCAGCACATTCTTACCATTTTTTATATCAATCATCTGTGTATTCAAGTTAACATTGTGACAGTTGCTTATATTACAGCGCAGACCTTGGTTAATAAAAATGGCTAATCCGCCCTTGGCTCTGCCCCTGGTCGAAGCAACCGCTGGGTTAATAAAACTTAGAAAACCCTCAATGTGGACATTTTTGTTCTCCATCCAAGTTTCTTGAAGACACACAATGCTAAATTTATTAATAAATGTAAGCCATGCTGGGTCTCGTAGCTTATTTGCCAAACCTGCGATATTCCATGAAATTAAATTGACACATTCCTCAAGTGCAGGGCAAATGACCGGCTCTCTAGTAAGTGGAGTAGATATTAAAGTAGGCAATGCTTCGCCAATTACCTCCAGATCCAAAACACTCATTACAGTTAATCCCCCATACTCTGATGCCCCGTACTGGGTGTGAGAATTCACGGTTTTAACTAAAGGATCCGATATTAACAATGGTGTGTTAGGAATGTTTTCATGGTTACCTACTGGGCATTCTGTCTTATTTGTACCACAATCTGAGGCATCATTTACTGACCTTAAATCATCCGCAAATATTAAAGGCACCTCAATCTCCCCCAAGAACACTGAAGGGGACACTCTAGGCGAACTACTGATTATATCACCAATTATAGGAGCAGTGAACATGCCTTTTCCACTACAACAACGTCCCAACTTCATAAATGGACTTATGGTACTTGAGGCACTATCCCCAACCCCCGTGTCTGCGGTACTCCTTAGGCATCAATCACAATCTTCCAAACCACTAAACGCCTCGAACCTATTACAGAGCTCCAGGGGCGTGAATGGTAACAAACTTGACATATTCCCAAATGAGCCTGTTTTGTGGTGAAAAGGTATAGTATTCCACCCATGTATAACTGGAAAAGAGGCCGGTTGGTACATGTATGCGGGATTTAAAGCAGACTCAACATTGTGGAATTGGGAAGAGATGAAAGGATTGTTATTAAGATGCTGTTGGGGGAGGACCGTAGATCTAGGATAGAAGTACGTCAGGGGGCGTGGTACTACACAATTCTTTTCATTACCATATGGCCAGTTCAAGATGTGATGTACAGCTTTTCTGTCTCTGAAATTTATAACTACGACATCACCGCCAATGTCCTTCGCTCTGCCCCCCAACCAGGACAGGCGCCGGACATGGACTATCTCTCCATTAATTGCAGTGGGTTTAGGTCTATAAAGGGAGAGCCAATGCGTTATTTTGTTTTTTAATTGTGAATAACCCTCTCGTTTGCCATTAGGCAATTCCGGAACCCCAGTGAGTATAACCACATACGGTAATGCTTCTGGGGGAAGTTCTGTAGGAGGTATCCTAGAGTGGCCTCCGCTGCCCCAATTATTTTCCTTCCCTTCAGGTCTAGGGAATCCATCCGGGAAAGTACTAAGTTCCCTAGATGGATTACTGTTTGTATTACTAGGTGGTATTAAAGTAGTGAGTCTACCTTGGCCAATAGAAGGGGCTGTTGGTAAAGATTTATTGCTGATGTTACCAGCATGAACTTTCGGGGCCACATTTGGGGGGTTCAGGGCAGCTGGAATTACAACAGCTGCCTGGCTATTGCTTATGCTAGGTTTCGATGAAATAGGGCCCATAGTATTTTTTAGGGGGGGTTGGGTGGTAGTATTGACTTGTTGGTGTTGAGCTTTAGGTTGACCCTGTAAACATACAAAGTTCCCTAGCGCAGTCAGATCCCCCTCAATTTTACCTAGTCTTTGCTCCATCCCCTTAAATCTTTCTGCCAATGCAAGCATATAGCTACGTATGATCAGTTCAATATTGTCCAGAAGTGACTTAGAAGTGGTGGATTGCGGGTCCACCTCCATCTGGATATTGGAAATGTCTGAATCTAAAGTCGCTTGAGCTGGAGATGACGAATGAACAGAACTAGCAGTTATAGCTTGAATGGTGTCTAAAGCTCCCGTTGAGGTTGTGGTAACAGTGTTAGTTTTTTAACCAAACTCGGAGTGACTTATCTTGGGCTTATTCACAGTTGTTGTTTTCCTTCTTCTTTTGGGTGGAGGGGGCCCAAGCATTTTGTGTGTCACTAGCGGCAAGTTTTTGCCTCTTACGACTTTACCCAGCCTTATAGTAGGAGATATCAGGGACTTTGGTGTGATGTTGGCAACAGTATTCACTGGTACGATGGCTAATTGAGTTTGGGAGGGTGACACTGCCGGGGCTAGGCAATCTTGAAAAAGCAAAGGGACACTGGGGGTCGGTGAAATATTGACTACTGAAGGGCTGATCAAATCGTCGATCAAAGAGACAGACATTATAGGTTCAGAGAGGGTTCTGTTTTTTATACGTTCAATGGACCGGCGACGATCGGCCCTCCTCTCAGCTAATGTGAGCTCCTTATTGCCTTCTATAGCTGGTTTAAAGAAATAGTCATCCAGTGTTCGGTTAGTGATGTTTTTATCCGGCCCCACTAGGGCAGGGCTTGTAGCTGCAGTAGCCATACAGTGAAGGGGAATAATGGCGGGGTATATACAAGGCAAAAAAAGAACTTACGATGTCCTTGAGCCAGGACCTCTGGCCCAGCCCAGCCTCTTCCGGCCGATGAGGGCCGTAGAGGGCCCGCCCTTTGCCCGGGCTTAGCCCGGCGCCGCCCCGCGCGCTCCCGCGAGGCGGGAAATGAGGCTCTGATTTTAATGCCTCCTGGCGCTGTGCGGCAGGATGCGACTTCCGGCCGCTGGGGCTGATGGTCAGTGGAGTTCCCAGTCCCCTCGCGGTCTCCCCCGCTCTGCGGCTGCACTCGCGGTGTCAGGAGTGCGTCGGCGGGGGGAGAGCGGGAACAGCAGGGCAGAAGGGCTGCGACAGACAAAGGCAGCAAACAACGAAGAAGGGTCCACACAGCAAGTAAGTCCAGAGGAGTCCCCGCTCTGCCGCAAATGAGGCTCTGATTTTAATGCCTCCTGGCGCTGTGCGGCAGGATGCGACTTCCGGCCGCTGGGGCTGATGGTCAGTGGAGTTCCCAGTCCCCTCGCGGTCTCCCCCGCTCTGCGGCTGCACTCGCGGTGTCAGGAGTGCGTCGGCGGGGGGAGAGCGGGAACAGCAGGGCAGAAGGGCTGCGACAGACAAAGGCAGCAAACAACGAAGAAGGGTCCACACAGCAAGTAAGTCCAGAGGAGTCCCCGCTCTGCCGCAAATGAGGCTCTGATTTTAATGCCTCCTGGCGCTGTGCGGCAGGATGCGACTTCCGGCCGCTGGGGCTGATGGTCAGTGGAGTTCCCAGTCCCCTCGCGGTCTCCCCCGCTCTGCGGCTGCACTCGCGGTGTCAGGAGTGCGTCGGCGGGGGGAGAGCGGGAACAGCAGGGCAGAAGGGCTGCGACAGACAAAGGCAGCAAACAACGAAGAAGGGTCCACACAGCAAGTAAGTCCAGAGGAGATGGCATCTCAAACATAATCAATAATCACTACAACACAATATACATACATCACCCTGACACAGACTGCATGTGATGTAGTACAATTACAATGGACGCCCCTTTTTAAAAAAAACATTTTTGCAGGTATGCACCTACTCCCCATTTCAAAACATCCCACGGATGTCCAACCTCAGTATCTCAGAAGAGGTACTATAGAGCATAAATATGTACAAGAACCATGATTGAAGGCACTTTTGAGGTGCACAAGTTGAATTCATGCAATTCAGATGTCTTTACGTATAGGAGTGCTGGGGTTCTCCCCATAGGTTGTGTGCAAGATTGTTGTAGCCTGTTGGATGTTGCACAACATCACAATACAACAGGGCTTACATATAGAAAGTGATCCTCATCTATGGCCACATCCAGGGACCCAGGGTGGGGTCCATGACAGAGATTGGTACATGCAGGTGCATGATCGGCTGGTCAACTCATTTTTCTCTTGATCTGGGAGTTTGGTGATGTGGTTGGCCATCCTCTTGTCAATGATTAATGTGGATGTGGAACACTCTGTTCATACATACCGTCCTAGGACAACTTTGTTTACTTCGCAAAATGTCACCAACTTACATACTATGCTCAAATTAAAAAAAGAGTGGACTACACTCATGGTTTAGGGCAAATATTATCATGTCATAACTTAACAGACATATATAAGGTATACAAACCATCCCTTCTTTGATCTTGATAACATTTTACATTTGGAGTTCTTGTAGTACTGTAGGGTGTATTCCTCCTGCACAGCCTTAATTCAGTGTGCAGAGGTTTTCCTTTGCACGAGGGATGAAGACTCTGCGCGCAGGGGAAGATCTCTGCCTACCAAAACAAGTAGGAGATGACACACAGGCAGAGGAAGTCAGACATTTTATTTTCATTCTGAGCCATCCTCTCCTCCAAGCAGCTTCATTCTCTATCCTGCTGCTCCTTTGCAGAATCTTCAACCCCAACATGGCTAAGGAACTTGATGAGAATTCCCCCCCTTTCTCCAAGAGTGAATTGTCCAACAACACTCAGGGGGTCATTGACAAGTATCCTCAGCTTTATGTAAGGCTGAATACACCACTGAGCAATACAGTGCAGGCTCAAATCTGCTGCGACCTCATCACTCGCTGTAGTGCAGTGGGTGTCCGCACCCAGCCGGGGAAGCTGTGTTGCAATCACTGAGAAGGCCTTTGCACTTGGGCTGTATTAAGGCCCATGATATTAAGGGCTTGTCCTGCCAGCCACACATGCCTCACCTCCTCATAACACCACTGTAGCAGAGGGTCCTGAAAGCTTTCTGGCTGACCATGCATGCTCAGCTGGAAGAGATCGAGCAGCAGAGAGACACTATGTATATACTAGTATATGGTTCTGATGTGCACATGCAATTTGAGAATGCTGTCCTGTCACATGTTCACTGTGAGCATTGTCTAACCTTACATGTTCTGTTTAACATGTTTTGTTTTTGTAAGAAAGTTTTGATACTTCAAATTTAACTACATGCATGTTTGTTTCCTATGACTTGACTGCTAATCTGTTTTCAACATTATGGAATGTTGACATTAAGTGCCTTTACCTTACTTCCTAGCCACCATATGCTTTGTAAGTTTTACCTTCAAAGTTCATACAGTTAATGAATAATGTGTCAATCTTTAAATGTTCAAGAGAATCCAGGCAGGCCCAACATAATCTTGGCCTGCCCCCAGTCCCTCCGTAACTCCCTCACTTGAGCCTCCAGCTGCACCCCTTGCCCTTGCATCACCTCTTCCTCGTACTGGCTGCTCAGAAGAACTTAATCTCATGGACACTTCTGTCCCCGACACCCTACGACCCTCTTGTGCTGCCCAATACCTTCTCCCAGAATATGTGAAAGTAGCTTCTCTCAAGGAAGCCATCCTGCCAATTATAGAGGCTCAAGGAGTGCTCTCTCTGGATACCCAGGACTTAATTGGGTGGGGGTGTCCAGATGCTCTGAGAGATGACTATGGGCAACCACAAAGTTATGTGGCATCATGACTTCATTTCCAGAAGCTTTTATGTCTTGTCTGTCGTCCCAACCTACCGCACCTCCTGTAGTCCTGTCTCCCCATTTGTCTGTGATTACTGTTTCACCTGCTACCCCTCTGTTTAATTCTTCCCCTGGGATGTCTGGTCAAGCCACAGTTAGCCAATTTCCATCACAGTCGAAGGAGGGGTTCCACATTGTGGTTAAAACAGAGCATGAGAATGCCCAGTCACTTTTCCCCCTGAAGTCAAGAACCTGAGTTAGACACACCTTCTGGTTTAGGGGTGTGACTTTATTTCAATTTTTGACAGTGAACCCTTGTGTTTGGACCCCTATAGACTATGGATTTTTTTGTTTCCTCTTTGTATGTAGACTAATTACCTTGACGCTCCTTGACATGCTTTTATTACTAGCCCAACCCCCTCCAAGTTAGCATTTCCTGTCTGATTGAAGACTACATTTTTGTTCCTTTCAGTACCTTCCAAAGGACAGTTTTTATTTCCCCCAATTAAAGTTTTTTCTGTTTCTGTTTTGGTTCTATATATATTTCTGACTTTAAAAAAAGCTCTTTCTTGCATTGACAAATCATACTTCATGATGCATTGTTTATCAGCCAATTGAAACATTTGGTTATTTAGAGGATGCTTTGTATGTCATAGTTCAGTTTTTAAAAGCCTTCCATTTTGAAAATCAATAAAGAAGATAATATACATAACTCCAACCCACATGGGAAATGCAACATAAAACAATCAACACACATGTAATGCTGACGCAGGTTTGTATTGTAAAAAGTGTTCATATTTTTATTAAGGAAAGAAATTGTGACAATATATGTGTTCAAGACATATAGTGAACACAGGTTTCATCTGATTTTTCTCCTACTACTCTACGCAATGCTGGTGGTTGGAATGTTTGAGATTGTGCTTGTGTCCTGGGTGGTTGTGCAGATAGTGCAGTTGGTGCAGGTTATGCACGTGGTGCAGGAGTGGAGGTGGTACATTTGTAGTCGTGTCATCTCCTGCATTCATTAGAGATGACGATTGCCATTGACATGTTTTGCCTCTATCACCTTCATAGGGAAGGCATGGTGTCCTGCACTCCCTTCCTGAAAAGTTCTTAGGAGTTTTAAGTGCATCTTTTCCATGTCTCATTAACATTTCTCAACATTATTGAAGGCACGAGTCTGCTTCTCAATCATCTGAGAGAGTCCTTTAAGTGAGTCAGCAATCTCACATAAGTTAGTCCAGATAGCATTATTATTCTGCCGTACTTTACTCTGTTGCTGGTAAAACTGATCCCCCAAGTGGCCAGAATTACCCCATGCCAATACCCCCTCGTTATCCCCTCATTCTTGTCCATCTCACATGGCAAGCAGGTTGAACAGCACCTGCAGCAGAGCGGCACCTGGAAGATTGCGAGGAGGATTCATGAATGGGTATACCTGCTCCTCACCAGGGGTGTGCTCTCCCTCAAATGATTAAGAGAAGACTGGAGATGCACCTTCATGGGAGGAATGTGTGGCAGAATGTACAGAGAGAATTTTGACTTGAGGGGTTTGTGGAGGCAATTGCTTCATATGTTGAGGTAGCATATACGGCTGCTTAGCCAATGGCGGGGGCTCGAAATCCTCAGGAGGGTTTTAGGAGGAACACTGTTGCACCAGCCATGAAATGACACTCTTTAAGATTTTATGTGTAGAGAGGCACAATGCCGTCCTTTTTCATCAAGGACCTCCTCCTCCAATTCTTGGTGAAAAGAAATGACCCAAAGATATTACCGTTTGAAGGATTATCTAATTTTCTGATCATATTGTCCACCATCCTCCGATTGTGGATGGTTCAGCATCATCGTCCAGTTCAATGTTCCCAGTACCTGCAAGAAGATTGCAATTTACATTGTTCTGCAAATAAAGAATAAAGTTAGTACCATTTGAGCCTACATGAACTTATGCTATTAAGGGTTGAATCATAAATGAGATTGCATCTCAACAATATGAAGTGACGCGCTCCAGCTACAGAGATTACTGTTTTGGAGATTCCCCCATGAAGTCAACTGCTGATCCTAGGGCCTTGCAGTTGATGTTTACATGGTATGTCTGGATCCAGCAACTTTAGCGATAAGAGTAGGTTCAAACTGATGTTGTCAATCTATGTAAGTTTCAAATGCAGATACATTAGTGAGCAGCGGTTGGGATTTGAGCTTGCTGTTGTTTTACCACACATGCCCTAAGAATATCTTGTGAAATATCACATAAGTACTAAAGGTACATATAACTTAGCTTAGAATACTCTGAGTTCTACTGAACCAGCTGTTGTAGCTCCTAGGGCCTAGCACACCCTAAACTACAACTCTAGCAAGGGATCAGTAGGCAAACATATAGTGTAGGTAAGTGCACCACTTACACCTCACTAGAAAAGCATGTCTACCCAGGGAGAATCTACTGAGACTCCCCTGGTCAGTGTTGACCCTCCACAGGTCACTTCAAGATATGCAGCTCTCAGTTTCAAGGAGATGAGACAGATCATCTTTGAATCCTGAAACTACTTTCTACGAAAGGAACTCAAGACTTCTTCCTAAGATTTCTCCCTTGTGGCTAAGGAGTAGTGACCCTGCATCCGCAGGCACCATCTAAGAACACTGCGATCTGCTGCAAGTCCTTCCTCCGGAATCCGACTGCCCAGCTCGACGAGAACCGGCTTCCCTGGCACCTCTGACCTCTACCGACCTCTACAGCCCAGCTGAGAACCGTGGGTGCGACGAGACCTCAAGGGACCGGCCATCTGCAAGACTGCACGACTTCTTTCCAGCAAGCCCGCCAAGTGAATTCCTGGTGAGTGCTTTGGGGTCCGAGAAGCCCCGACCCTGAGCAGCTCCAGCACCGAAGTGCAGCCCCCCAGCATCTCCACGAGCTGCGTGGGGCCCTTCTGCTTTTTGCTGCTCACCGCGTTGTTTGGCTACTAGCCCGCTGGCTTGTGGCCTTCCTGACGACGCCCGACGACATTTCTGCTGCTGGTCTGGTTGCTCCAGACTGGCCCTTGCTGCCCTCCATCGGAGAAGTACCCTGGACCCTCCTGGTCCGGCTAAGACGCCATTTTAGGTCCACCGCGTGGGCCTTAAATTTGCCAAGACTTGTTGCCCAATCCTGGGTCCAGCGACGTCGACAGCAAGAACCTTCGTGGGACAGCTCGCACCTCCATCGTGGTCGCCGACAACGCCTCCTGGTCCGAGAGACTGCAGAGCCCAGCCGTGCCCACTGACCTGACTGCGGTGACTTCGCACGGTGCCATCCTGGTGCCCACTTAATCACTGGCTAGTGATTCAAGAACTTGGTCCCCTCTGCTTTCAGGTTTCCTTCTTCCTTGATCCAGGCTTGGATCCATCGAACTTTCCTTCACTGGTCGCCTGCCAGCAACTTCTTCCTTCCAGGCTCCTGGTCCGGCAACGAGATCCCCGACGTCTTTTCAGACCTATGCAGCTGCGGCCCCTGGGCTAGGTAACTTCGGCACTTCGGTGTCCCAGCATAGCCTCACTATCTAAGGGTCAGGATCCACTGTCGTTTTCTCCCTACCAGGTCGGGTTCGCCCGTGAACACTAACTTTGTCTTTACTAGCTTCCATAGACTTTGTCCCGCATCCCGCGTGAGAGTGCACACTCTGCACCCGAGTCCCCTAGGTCTCCTAGAAGTAATCTAACGATTCCCTAGTCAAGTCCTAGCGATTCCAAAGCCTATTAGTACTGTACTTACCTGCTAGTAATTTCGCATTCCACTTTTAGAGTATATGGTTTTTCGTGCCCCTCGGGCATTTGTGTATAACATGCTAACTTAAGTATTTTCATAAGAGTTTTGTTGTGTGCTTAGCACCCTGTCCTCATAAAGAGTACAGGGTTGTTGTGATCATAATAAATATATTGTTTATTTTCATAACACTTGTGTGGTGTCCTTTCACTGGGTGTTCAAGGGGTAATGTGATGGTAAAACAGCTGGCTTAACACGCCCTCTAGAGTCTTAGCCTTAGACTGCTCGTATCCATGCTACTAGGATAGCTGGTCTATAAGGTTGACTTACAACCAATCATCAATAAGGGTTGTTTGGACTGATATATAGTGATCACTAGAATAGTGAGCACTGCACATCAGGCCAACTTCTTAGAGTCAGCCTGCCTGACTCTAAGATGGCGGCCGGAGGCGACTGCTGATGGCGAACGCCGCTTCCACTGGCTCGCCCCAACTTTTCCCCGGCCCCCTGCTAATCTTGTGGCCCTCTATTGATCTAGTGGCCTGCCTCCCGACCTGTTGCCAGCTTGGGGCCACTGCCAGTGCCGGATTATCCGGACGTTTATTGCGTATGAACTGCAGTCTCCTGTTATTTCCACGCATAAGAACTAAGATGGAAAAAACTGTGTTGGGGTTATTTATGGCCTTGAGGAACTATCACCAAGCGCGGAGAGAAACTTGGAGACAGAGAGCTCACTTGGTTGCTGCTGGGTTTGAGACTGCCGTCATGACATCAAACAAAGTAGTTGTAAAGGGACAGCTGAAATTCCAGGAGCCTAGTCCCGACAGTTCGACGACTTCGAAGGGCTGGAAGAGGTCCCCCGCTACTCGGCGGAGGAGGGCGCTGGACATTCCAGGAGCCTAGTCCCGACAGCTCGACGACTTCGGAGGGCTGGAAGTGGTCCCCCGCTACACGGCGGAGGAGGGCACTGGACATCGAATGCTGTCTTATTTAAAGCGCTTTGATAACCTAGTCGGTTCAAGTTACTGAAATGTGCAACGTAACTGATTCTATGTAAACTGCTGTGATAACATGTAACGGTGATAAATGTAACATGTGCTATGTAAAGCGCTCTGATAACCTAATCGGTTCAAGTTCGCGCTATAGAAAACTCTAAAAATAAATAAATAAAATTAGAGAGACATACAGGAACTTATACAATACCATTAAACATTTAATATAGTTACAAAAGGTGGTTGGTGAAAGGACAAACGTTGAGATGTAGAAGTTAAGATCATATGTTCCCAGACTTAGCTGATGGATGGTAGATGGCCTAATTGCTGCTGCAAGGATGGTCCCTGATGTCCTATTGAGAATAATCTGAAAGTTAACACCAGGAGCTGTTGTGTGACAAATGCTAACAAGAGAGAGAGGGGCGCTCATAACTGAGTAAGTCATTGCAACTCAAATAAGATGATGCTAGGTATATGGGTTTACTACTAATTTTAAAAGGCATACAAATGATATTCTGATTAAAACAAGGGCTAACTTATCTTATAGTGCTGTCCTTACAATGCCGGGAAAATTTGATTTCTCAGCTTCACCACGACCAGTGACTCCAAGAATTAGGTAGCTGTTCCCCTGGAACCAGCTCCAAGAACACAGGAGTCAAAGTGCCCAAATCGACAGAGTGGTAGCCCTAGTAAAAGATTTACTGCTACCAGTCCCCGGGCACGACAAAGAGAGAATCCAAGATAGCCAAAATCTGCATTCAAGTCTGGCAAACCCAGACTGCTGTTCAAAGTCAGATTTGTTGTACTCAAAAGACATTAGCCCCCAACAAAAGTTTTGAATCCAACCGCAGTGCAATGTGACCAGTTGTCTAGCATTGGCTGTCTGACTATTGCAACGCAGAGGACTTCGAGGGACCCCAAACCCTGTGGCCAAAGTCGCCCCACATCACCTGAGGTCCGAGAAACCACCAATGAGAGGCCCCAGTTGACCGTACCACAACCGGGGCATCTTTTTGAGCATCTATGAACCTTAGCATCAGGACCACTCCATTGACTTCTATAGCGGTCATTCTATAACGTTGGGATCTTGGTTTAAGAATGCTCTAGTGGCCAGGGAACTGCCTAAAGTGTCCTCTATGGCCCCATAGCCATTTTCTCTGCTGGATTTGGACTCCCAAGCCTGGCAAGAACACTCACACTAACTTCTCCAATGTTTTTCGAAAGTTTTTAAACTTTACCTTTGTCGATTCTTTTTTGCGGTTGCATTTAAAAGTTATAAAAAGTTATAAAATATGTATCTTCGGAACCCTCTAGTGGATTTTTATAATCAATGTCTCTAAAAACTCATAAAAATACGCTCTATTTTTATAAATCTGTGTGGTGTCTTTTTATTGGTGTGTGATGTTCTTATTCTGTTGTGTGGTGTTGTTAAAAGCTTTACACTAAGTTCCTTTGCCAAGCCTTACTGCTCACAGCCACAGCTACCCAGTGCTAAGCTAAGGTTGAGTAAACGATACTGATTGGCCCCAGAAAGGTATCTGTGAGTGTACTCCATGATAACGCCACACAGCCCGATCATATAGCACACTAGGTTCCTCACAAGAGCCCTTAACATCTTCCCAGAGGAATGTGGACATCTAATTATAGTCATTGGAGGAGACTGGACTTTGGCAAAAAGTTGTCTGGACATTGGGCAGGCTTAAGCAAAGATGAATATTTTAACTAAAATCATCTTTGGGACATAATTAGTACCAAATGTCTGCGTTCACAAGTGATTATGATTTTTGATACGTATCTGAATGCAGTAAAGTAAAATATGCTAGGCCTCTCCTAAGTCAACTGATGAAAATATACCTGTTAAATTTGCAGCATTTCTTTACTACAGTGAAAGGCTGTTCCAGCTTATATAGTAAAGGTGCTCTTAAATCCTGTTACCAGAGACACACTAACTTTAGATTTGGCAGGTATCACTGCTACACAATATGAACCCCTGCTTTGTGGACTCCAAGGCACTACTTATTGGTGAGTTACCTGATGTAGAAGCAGACTTTTAAACTTGTCAAAAAGGTGTACTGAGGCATTGGAATGCTGTAGCTCTTTGGCCCATAGCAGTTCAGGGCTGCAATGACAGCCCTGAAGCCAAGCTTCGAAAGCCACTTGTGTGGCTTGTGGTTGTGTAATTCTACACTATGGGCCCGATTCACAGAATGAACTTAGGACTAAATCCTAAACTTACTACTATTTGGTATTCACAGAATGCACTTACTACTTCCGGGATTCACAGAGTGAACTTACTACTTTCGGGATTCACAGAATAAACTTACTACTTTCGGTATTCACAGAATTGATTTAAGACTACTAACTCTAAGTCCGAACTCGGGCCGGAAATTCCAGCCCGGAGGCAGAGCTTCCGGCTTGGGGGCAGAGCTTGCGGCCCGGAGGCGGAGCTTCCGACCCGGAGGACGGAGCTTCCGGCACAGAGTCGGAGCTTGCGGCCCAGAGGTGGAGATTTCAGCCATGTCTAAAGTTCCCACCTCCGAGCCGGAAGCTCCGCCCCCAAGCCGCAAGCTACGCCTCCGGGTTGGAAGCTCCGACCCAAGCCGCAAGCTCCGCCTCCGGGCAGGAAGCTTCGACCCCAAGCCGGAAGCTCCGCCTCCGGGCCGAGTTCAGACTTAGAGTTAGTAGTCTTAAATCAATTCTGTGAATACCGAAAGTAGTACGTTTATTCTGTGAATCCCGAAAGTAGTAAGTTCACTCTGTGAATCCCGAAAGTAGTAAGTGCATTCTGTGAATACCAAATAGTAGTAAGTTTAGGATTTAGTCTTAAGTTCATTCTGTGAATCGGGCCCAGTGTCCTTAATTTGCCTTCTGACTTGTATACACAGCTGAAGTGTTTGCATCCTCAGTACTGTGACCTTACCTAATATTCAGATAGGTCAAGTGGATCTAGCCCATTTTTTGCTATGTATAGGGCAGGGAGGTGTTTAGCACCCTCCTTGTGTCCTGAGTCCAAATATGCCAGAAAATACTGTCCCATAGAAATGTCTAGGGAGACCGTGCAAAAAGGGGCAGTTTTCTACAGCTATCAATGTAATACCCATAATCATAAAGACAAACCCAAGGAACATTCTAATTTGTCTTTTTTTCATACATTGTGCTTCAGAACCTTCACTATACGTTTTTCATATCAATCCATTTGCATTTTGAACAAATTATTTTCCAAAATATACTAGTCAACCAATGGCAACCAGCACAGTTTAATGAACCATCTTGTGTTTCTGTGACTGACATTCGAATTTCTGTCTTCTGGTTCATTCTGTTTTATGGTCAGACCATGTAGTAGGAACTTGACGAAATCTTTAGCGCCGTGGCTCAAAATATTGTCACGGAGATGCAGACGGGCCTGGTTGCATCTCTTATATTTGGTTGTCTTAGGTGGCTCCTTACAGCTGTGAGAAAGATTTCATTAAGTGTTAGGCATGTTCTATCACTTTCATAGTCACTTTGCTGTGGTAAATTGGTATTAAATCTGGCCGGGCTTGCTTTTAGGGTGAAAAGGCAGCACTGTTGTAGATTTCTGAAGGCAGTCAGATTGGTCCGTGTGCTGCTCGTTGTCTCATATTTCCCGGCACCTGGGAGATGGCTTAGGGGCCAAATGTGATAAGGGCAGTTTGCAAACTAGGATGTGCAAATTGCCCACGGACTGGTTTGCAAACTGCCTGTAATTGTGTGATAGAATTGATGTACTAATCAATCACATCAAAATGTGCATTTTCTTAAAGGACGGTAGTAGATCTTGCCTCATCAATATTGATGAGGCTGGTTGCATTTTGTGACCAACTACAAATGACTGAAATTAGAAATGGAGGCCTACAAGTGGCAGCAGGCCTCAATTATTGCGTTTCCAATCCCAGTCAATGCTTTTGAAAACCCATGCTGGGAAGAAATTTGGGGAGGGGCATACCATTGCCATTGACATGCGGGGTAGGAACATGCAGTGATCCCATAGACAACGTTCTGCTTCCCTCCAAGACCGGCACCATGAGTTCCAAAGGCAAAACTCTCCTTAGGGACAGTTTCCACTTGCCACTCAGGTATCACGCCAACTTGGGCGTTGGTCACCGGGCAGTGGTTTTCAACTGCAATTGTGTTAGAAAACTATTCGTCATTCCATTTGTGTCTCGTAATTTGGGGGGGGGGGGCTTTTTCTTTTACCCCTCCTTAAATGTGCAATTTGGAATGGGTCACAAAAGCCCTTTTTGGAAGTTAGAAACACTATTTTGACTCTTTTAAGATGTCAAAGTCTATGATTTTTCGATTCGCAATTCCCAGGCGTTGCTACCACGAAAGAGTTTTGTACTCGAGTCCTGCAGCTTTCTAAATTCTCTTCTCTCTTACTTTTCCAGTCCAAGTTGCTTGACGCTTTTTCAAAATTCTTTGCTAGCGTTCACTCTCACTGTGGGCGCTGACATAGCTGACTCTTTCACTATCTCTTTTGTAACCCATGCACCATAAGCCTGGTTATTTTTTTTACTGTGTGTAGGCAATTAAGTGAGACAATGTTTTAAAAACCACTTTGGGATGTACTGCAGAGGCGCAGGTGAAAGTATGACATTTTGCAGATAAGATGAATGGTAGTTGAGCGGATTAATAAAACAGGACATCTTGGGGCATATTACCAACCAATAGAGATAATTTTTGTCTCTAACTTGTTTAGAGACAAAAATTATCGCCGCAAATCGGCGATTTTTATCGCAGATAAACCTTGCTATTAGCAAGGTTTATCGCAAATGCGATAAAAAACGGCCGCAATGCATGAATATCGCTGAAAAGTCAGCGATATTCATGCATTATCGAGCAAATGCTCTTAGCCATGTTATCCACCTCCCATTGGTTAACATGGCTAAGAACTGCTCAGGGCAGGTGTTAGCTTTTGGAGATATTCGCGCTTAGCGCGAATATCTCCAAAAGTTGGTAATAGGAGATAGCGATGTTAGCGACTGTTTTCAGTCGCTAACATCTTGGCACGCCCACTTTGCATGTCATTAGTGATAAATATCACTGACATGCAAAGCGGGGCCCAAGATGGTCACTATCTCCTATTAGCTGTCGCTAACTGGTGTTAGCGACAGCTTGGTAATAGGGAGATAATTTTATCTCCGCTTTCTTGGCTTTTAAAGCCAAAAAAGCGGAGATAAAGCCCCTTGATAATATGCCCCCTTGTTAGCAGGTACTCTTTCTAGTTCAGTGCTGATTCAAAAGACAAAGCAGAGATATGTTACTTCTAAAATGTACACTATTTTTATGCAAGTAATGCTTTCTAAAACTATATAGAAACCTTACCTGAACTCTCTATGTCCTCTCCTCTAAGCCCAAGTCCGTGATTGTGCATCAACTTTGTAAAAAGAGGCTGCCATACTTTTCAATTTGGCAGGTTTATTGCGGTATAAAATATTTAAGTGCATAAAGCTGAAGAACTAAAACACATTATCTAAAGGATACACTTTGTTGATTTGGGCTTTATATATACATAATGCGCTATTTATCCATTTACCAGAGGGCTAAGAGCTCAGGAGCATCTCTACAAACGACTTTGCATTATCTGTAGTAATTGACGCTTTAGTGCATTTCCTTGATGTAGGCACTCACATAAACACTCCCCCAGACTGCGTGGCCCAATCAAATCACAGTGAAATAACAATCACATTAGGTCTCCCCGAGCTGTCTCTGGGTGATGTCAGCATCTAGACTCGTAATGTGCTAGTCATTAGGCCTTTTCAGAGCAGAAAGGAGAACTGGAGTGCCATTTTATTTTGCCACAAAATACTCGCAACCAAGTAGAAGTCTCGAAATCTTAATGTCCTTCCAATAACCAGTACGCTAGACAACCAGTCTAACTTCAAGATTTTGAATGGAAAGAGAAATTCAAAAGCTAAACATGTTTGCCACTTCAGTTTAGGGAATTCAAACTCACAAAGGGATATTTCATGTAAACATGAAGTCGGTTTTCAATATGTCTACTCTAGACCCATGCCCCAGACCGTTCTCCTACCACTCAAGGCCCTTTTGGACTCAGCTACTTCGCCAGAGGCTTGCTTCCGCGTCTCTCTGTTGCTGCTCTCTCTCCTTCTCTTTCTACTTTCTCTCTACCCTCCTCTTAATCTCTTTTCTCTCACTATTAAGTCTTCTCTCCTCCGTTTTACATCTTCTTAGTACCACTTTCACTCTTCTCCTTCTCCACTTTTGGGCCTTTTCTCACTTCTTTTTAGCCTCTCCATGCCTCTGTTTTCACCCTCTTAGTGCCACTTTCATGCTTCTTTCTAACACTCTGTGTGCCTTTCTCCCCCTTTTTAGCCTCTTTGTGTCACCCTCCTTCTTCGCTCTCTCTCACTCTTTGTGCCTTTTTTCTCTGTTCTCAGCCTCTCTGTGCCACCTTTTGTGGCATTTCTCAGCCTCTTTTTGTCGCTTTCCTTCTGCCTTTATTGCTGCCATCGCCACCATGCCTATTTTCTGCTTCACGCCCTTTTCTCCCCATGTGCTTCCCTCATGTGCCCCCACCATCCTCTCCCATGCCTCTTTCTGTTTCCCTCTGCTCCTTACCTGCTCTCCTTCCCACCTCTGCTCCCATACTGCCCACCACCCACACGCTACTCCCTCCTCCGAGGATCTACTTAATGGCATCTGCAGTGTGTCCATGCAGTGGACGCGCCTCTGGCATGCCAAAAGCAAGCCAGTCGGTTTCCATCAGCACCTGCATCGCACCCATCAACTGGGACCCTAATTCGATCAGACCTTACCTCTACCCCACAGTGATCCTCTGCTCACTTGTCCAGGCCACAGCTTCATCAACTGCTGCTGCGGTACACCATACACCATGGTGGGACTCTTACCCTGAAAATGCTGCAGTTTCTCCTACAGCAGCACACCCACGCCTACAAACGCCCACGTATCAACAATATCATCGCCCACTTGGGCAAACACCTCACAGCACACCAACCCAGCACCTCAACACCCACTCACATGCATGCATGCTTCTCAACAATTGATTTCTCAGCATATATGCCACCGAGATCTGGCATCTCATCAGCCAAACCTTTTCTTCCTCATGGAAACTTGGCTCAACCTCACATCAGCACCCATCATCGCTGTGGCAATTCCAACGGGCTACAGGATTCCATGGCAGAACCATCAAATACACCACATCTACCGACATTAATACCCCCTTCATGGAAGATATGCATTTCAAGATACAGACAGATGACAGCTTTACCCTTAAAGGCACCATTGCATATCAACCACCAGGACCACAAACAAACATCAGCAACCTCATCAGAGATTTCATCACTCCTTTTACCATCAACTCCAAGGACTTCATACTACTTCATGACCTCAACTTCCACCTTGAAAACCAAATGGACCCTTGCTCAACAGTCCTTCTCAAAAGCATAGACAACATTAGACTCACCCAGCTCTTCACAGACCATACTCACATCGCAGGACACACCCTGGATCCAATCTTTGCCACCAGCAACAGGATTACATACAACTCTGCCTCACCGATCACATGGACCAATCACTCCATCATACACTTCTAAGTCACCACACTACAAGTCAACGCACCCACAAGCACCAACCTACTCATCTGGAGCTGGAGCAAAGTAACAGAGCCAGACTGGCTAAACGTCCTCAAAACAGACCAACACAACACCAGGAACAACCTCGACAAGGACATAACCAACCTCAATTAATGAATCAAGAACTGTGCAGACTGCTTTGTGTCCATCAAAAGCAAGAAACAAAAAAGAACCAACACATAAGCCAGCTGGAATACAAACAATCTCCATACATCTAAACACTTCTGCAAATAGGTGGAAATAAAATGGAGAACCAGCCACAATGCTGACGCCAGACCCACCTACAAGGGTGCACTCAAGCCCTACCACCAACTTCTGAGAGACTCCAAAAAATTGCACTAATTTAATGCAGAGGGGAAGTTCCAAATGCAATGTCCATCTGTAACAAAGCTGGTGCTCCTGTAAAGTGCTCTGATACCTGATATCTTCGGGTCGAGTTTGCGCTGCATAAAACTCTAAAAAGAAAGAAAAAATATGATTATGAAACTCTGAGGTGACTTGCAATAGCTCTATTATGTACTGCACGGGGTACTCTATCCCATATAATGCATAGTCACACAATCACCTTTCTCACACATCACTTTAAACCTCAGTGTGTAGCTTTTTCGTATGCCAAAGTTTACTACCGCCCACCCTGCCCCTCCCCACCCCACTGCCCCGCAGCACTCCCTCCAAGAGCCGCTACTGGTTATTGGTAAGTAATATTAAGAGATACCAAAGGATATGTGAGTACTGCTTTAAAAACGTTCATTTTAATTTTATGACCGAAAGCAGCGCTACTTGTGCCCTTTATGCTTTTTCAACTAAAGTCTGTACATTTACCACACTGAACACTGGGCCACGTGTTCATACAGAGCGGCGGACTGAGTGAGTGCTGTGTGCACACTTGCTTATCTGTGAGGCACATGGTCGTCTGCAAGGTACTCCTCTGGTCCATTTATAAGTCTGGTCAAATGGGGCAGGTTCTCAGCAGCTTGAGTTGGAAGTATGATTAGGTATTTCTGCAGCAGCTGAAATGTAAAAGGAAACAAAGGTGTTTCTGGAAAGGAACATTTTAGAGGTCCCCCTTGCCTCTCCTGGCAGTATGCGTGCAAATTTGTACTAGGCCTCACAAAGTCTTAAAGAAGCTTTGCTTCACAATTAGCCTGACTAGATGTGCCGAAACATGCATAACATGTTTAAAAGTTTACCTTTTTGTGGCCAATGCAATGGTTAATTGAGAGGTTGACATTTTAACATATGTTTCTTTGTTTTTAATGGACGCTGCAGTGCTAAATAGTGTCTTGTTACAGTTGGTGTTTCGATTTTGTATAGTTCATTGTTAAACTGACATACAATTGACCTTATTAGAAGGTCAGAGGTGTAGTCATGTTGTTGGAAAGAAGGTCTGACATGGAAAGACCTAATGTGTAGTTAGAGTAACAACATAGTTTCACACTCAATGATAAACGTCTGTATGCAGTACATTGTTTTCGCCCTGGGAAAGGAGTAAGCCTGTTCTCAAAATACTAAAAGCTGACTGGATGAAAGGAGGAAAAGATGGACATGAACTACAACAATTCTTTTTGATTATTTATATTAGTGCGTGTTCCTAGAGTTGGTCATCCATTTTTTGCTTTCCTCACCCACTCTTGAGGCTGAATGTTGAAGGCTAAATTCTGAACACTGACTTGCCAACCTTCCTTGACCTTATTGCTGATTGCTGTTGCTACTGCTACTGCATGAATATTCCGTCTGATTCCTTACTGCTTTGAGACTCTTCTGAATTTTGTGGACATCGATTTGCGGGAAGTTCTGTTGTTATTGATTAATTGATTTTGAGTGTTATGCTCTATCTCACTCTTTTCTTTTGAACTTAAACTCTTTATGGGCTCTTTCTGACACCTTTTTGCCCCATTCTTAGAATAGGGATTTTTCCTTTATGGAACACGCTTAATGCAGTTTTATGATTTTGACGACGAAACGAACATCTCGTCTTGGCATCAGTAATCCTACCAACGTAGTTACTGAATCCGCCCCTAAATACGCGGTTCTGGAAACCACGCCAAGTACTACTTGTAAATTTAAGTGTATCTATTTAAATACCCGCTCTATGACCAGACACCAGATAGATATTTTCCTGCTGCTATCTGATATTAAACCGGATTTGCTCTTGCTGACTGAGACATGGCTCACTCCGGACTCCCTACCAGACATCTTAGCTACTCTGCCTGCCGACTATTACATTATCTCAGTAATTCGTCCGGCAGGTAAAATTGGGGGTGGAGTGGCCATTATTGTCAATAAGAAATACCAACTTAGACAATTTCCCTCTCTAGACATACCTAATGTAGAGAATATAGTTGCCAAATTAGACACTGCTAATGGGACTCTTGTGGTGGTCTTATTATATCGCCCACCTCAAACTATGGCCACGTTTCCTGCTATTTTTGCGGAGCAACTGGCTACGTTGGTTACAAATAATTCCAAACTACTTCTGATTGGGGATCTGAACCTTTGGTTTGATAATATAGCACTAGACCCCCAGGCAGCTGAGACGAAGGACCTTCTGAATGACATGAACTTAATACAACATATAGACACTAAAACTCATCAAAAGGGCCATAGTCTTGACCAACTCTGGTCTTTGAACTTACCCATAGATTTTATTGATATTAAACCCTGTAGTTGGTCTGATCATTTTAGCATTAGTTTCTCATTTTGTGTTGATAAAACTCCTCAATTTAAGCTGCAAGCTACCAATTCGACTCGGAAATGGTCCTCTATGGACATGTCAGCTTTTTTAAATTTCTTAAAGTCTACTTTGCCAGTACAGAGTTTTGATGTGAAGACAGCCGATTGTAGGCTTAAAGAATGGCTAATCTCGGCCATCAACATCCACGCCCCCCTCACTCGCTTTTGTAACTCAAATGGCGCGGACGCACACAAGTGGTTCACGCCGGAGTTGAGGAAATTAAAACTAGAAGTGAGGCAGCAAGAGAGAATCTGGCGAATTAATTATTGCCCCCAAGCAAGGATTGTATATTGTTCAATCCGGAAAGCCTATCAAAAAACACTGCACACCCACAAGACCGCCTATTTCTCTACTAAAATATTAAATGCGTCTAATAAGTCGAAAGAAATTTTCAGGATTGTGACTGAGTTGTGTAATGATGATAGAACTTCTCCTCCGGTTGTCCCCTCACAATTACTCTGTAACTCGCTGAATGATTTTTTTAATGACAAGATATTATTGATCAAGGATACTCTATCCAAACTTCCAGTTTGTGCCCCGATAGATGATATCTTTTTTAATCCCCTAACATTGCACTCTTTTCCCTTAATCGATGATCAAACCTTTTTAGATTTACTCATTAGAGTTAAATCAGGATCTCCTGAGGATGTTTGCCCTCCCCAAGTAATGAGAGAAATTGGTCGGGCAATCCCAGATAGCATGATCCCTCTGCTCAATAGCTCCCTTACGTCAGGGATAGTTCCCAACAGCTTCAAACAGGCCTTACTGATTCCCTTAAAAAAGAAACCTGGCATCGACTCCTCAGACCTCTCTAATTATCGGCCAATTTCACTCTTGCCTTATTTGTCTAAGATCTTGGAGGCTCATGTCACCAACAGCTTCTCAAACTTTGTGGAAGTCTCCGGTTACTTACAACCTAACCAGGCAGGTTTTCGGCCTGGTCAATCCACCGAGGCAGTCATATTGGCCGTTCAGAACACCTTAAGGTCTAATGCCGATGAGGACTTGCACCAGGCCTTGGTGCTACTGGATCTGTCTGCTGCATTCGACACGGTTGACTATACCATCTTGGTCAACCGTGTCGAACAGGCCGGTCTTCGAGACTCGGCCTTGGCCTGGCTCAAGTCTTTCATCTCAGAACGCACCCAGTCTGTTCGGCTGGGTTCCTTCACAGCCCCAAAAAACACTTCCCTCTGCGGGGTTCCCCAAGGATCTTCCTTGTCCCCCTTATTATTTAATTTATATATGCGGCCTCTTTTGTTCTCCTTAAGAGAGCACAAGGTTACTGTATATAATTATGCAGACGACCTGCAGTTGGTTTTTGTGCTAAATTCACTAAATGCGGCCGAGGACTTTCAAGCAACCATGTCTCTTATTCAAAGGTGGATGTCTTTAAATCACCTTAAACTTAACCCGGGGAAAACCGAACTCATCCTGCCTGGGAAGAGTGAGATCAGCTGGAGTCCACGTTTCTGGCCGTCGGACATGGGTTCTCCTCCAAAAAAATCCCAAACAGTAAAAAGCCTGGGAGTGACTCTTAATGAGGATCTTACCTTGAAAACTCAAATTGGAACGGTGGTTTCCTCTGGTTTTTTTCAATTGAGGAAGATCAAGAAAATCGCACACCTCCTCACTGATTTGGCTTTAATTCAGGCAGTCAGTGCTCTAGTCCTATCTCATATTGATTTCTCAAATGGCCTTTATCTGGGCGCGCCTATTGGCCAACTTAGAAGATTGCAATACCTGCAGAATCAAGCTGCTAGACTAATCTGCAAGGTACCTAAGTGGGAATCAATCAGACACGGACTAGAGACCTTGCACTGGCTGCCTGTGGAACAGAGAGCCACATTCAAGGTAGGTTGCATTGTGTTTAAGGCCTTGGAGGGTAAGGGCCCAATGTTTCTTAGACAACTGCTAAGGAGATATAGACCCCTACGTAGCTTGAGATCAGCTCACAAAGATCTACTTGAGGTCCCTCGTTTTAAAAAGAAACGACAGGGAGGTAGCAGCTTTCAATTATTAGCTGCTTCCTTGTGGAATTCCCTCCCTTTGACTCTGCGACATAGCAGGGATCTTCTTGCCTTTAGAAAGGCATTTAAAACTTTTCTTTTTACTCAGGCCTATTTGAAATAGTGATTTTATTTTTTTTGTGCATTGTTATGTTTTGATTCTCTCCTCAGCGCCAATAAGCCCTTGGGCGTATGCGCGCTTTACAAGTAATAAATAACATAACATAACATAACATAACAAACATGTCCCAACCTTTAGTATTCAAGGCTATCTCTAGCCCACTAAATTACAATAAAAAGAGTATTGGGTCACGCACATAACCTAGCCACACTACTTGAGGATGTCCAAAGGATTCTGTGAATTCTCCATCACTCTGTACCTAACTGAAGCATTGAGAGCAAGGTGGATGTCTCTTAGAAAAGCCACTGAACCCTTATCAACGCCCATAGATTCCAGTATCACCCAGAACTGTGATCTAACAACACTATAAAATGCTCAGGAAGATTCATAATAGTATTTCACAATCTTGCCTTTGGAGATGTAAATTAAGACACTGCACCCTAGATATCACACAGGTGTCTAATGCCCTTGAGGTTAATCTATCAGGAACTATCCTGCCTAAGATTTTCATTTTCCCTGTGAAGTTCTAAAGGGAAATTGATCAATGATAACCAGGGCTCATATGATTTCCAGTAACTATAAGCGCAGATTGTCAGAACTGGTGGATACTAAACCTACAGGCAGAGTTTATATAATTAGTAATTAAATTAGTAAGGATCCGTTGGGGCCCCATATGGGCCAGGTGTTTTTTTAGCAGGGCTCTTATTTGCCTCAAATACCTTCTTCAGAAGAAACTCGATATCAATGGGAAGTTGGGTGGAGAATGCTTGGTTACCTCAATATTACTCTTTGTTGGACAATAGATCTCTCGAAAAGTGTTCACCCTCTGATCTGGCCCTATTCTTGCACACACTCTTTTATTATGGCAGACCAAGATTTTAAAAACAGTTTTAAAGCTTTTTTTCAAACTTTATATTTTTAAATTACATTCAAACTACATATGGAATAAATAATCAACTGTGAATGAAACATTTCTTACTAATTAGTTTATGCTAGTGTACTTAAGTTTGAACTATTCACACCGGGCCTCATTCACGGGGATTTGGCGCAGGGCAGCACAGCATGTCACCTTCAAAGCAAAAGGGCAAGAATACGCCTATTTAAACAATACAGAACATTCCTGTCCTTTCCCCCTGCACTCGCACCATTTCTGCAGCCTCGCGCGAAAGTAGGCACCTTTACACAATGGTGCAAGGGTGCCTGTGTGTTGTTCGCAGGATTATTTAAGTGCAGGAAAGGGCACCTTCCTGCACAGAAACAATCCATTGAGGTGTGTTCCTTTTTCGATGTGTGCTGCATTCTGAATAAACAAGGAGAAATACATTCATTTCTCCTAGTTATGCCTCTCCTCTGGAGACATAAGGTTTCGGCGCATCCCCGGGTTTACATGGTCTTCTGAGGTAAATTTCAGAAAGTGTCAGAAATCCATGGGTGTTGTGAGGGAACACCCATCGCAATGCCTATGGAACATCTTCCTAGTGCAGAGTAAGGTAACACAGCAATGTGCACTGCCTTGCCTTACTCCATATCTATTAGGCCATTCAAAACCAAGCAAAGTGGATTGCTTGGTTTCATAAATATGAGAAAGTGGTTTGCCCTGCCCGGAGCGACTCAAAAAGTGACACTACAGCGGTACAAGGGACTCGTAAATATAATCTCTAGAAAGGCATAGATTTCAGACTTCAAGTTGAATATGATGATTAGAAAGTAGAAGAACATCTGTATTTAATCAGAATATAATTGCCAAGTACATAATGGCACAAAAGGAGGCACAGTTTAGAGAGAATAAAGGAGAGGGATCATTACTGAGTCTTGATTGTTGAAATTTGTTAGGAGTTTGGATAGGAAGTGCAGGAATCAATATGCCACGGAGAACAAGTATTTAGAAAGATTGCTGGAAACATACCTAGAGCCGCACAGGTATAACTATAGCAACAAGAATGGTAGAATAATCCACATTGCTAGCTGCTGCTGGAAATGTCATGGAAGATAGCAATAGAGGAGAGATAGTTAAGATGGGCTATGTTGAGTATCTTAGACACTTGGGTGAGCCCAGTATCAGTACAGTCGGATTATGGGCATCCACATTATAGTGCCATTAGAATACTTGATGCTTAAGTGATGCTCTAGGAAAGAAACTAAAATTGGATCAAGATATTATTTGGGTAAGAGGAGGGGTCAGCCATCAGTCCCTGTGTAATAGAAGTACGACAGGCTGTACGAAGCATTGTAGATAGGTACCAAAGTGTAGAAAGTGATTCAAGAGCATGTAGAAACAGCAAAGTACTTCTGAGAAGCATGCTAGTGCCATCACTTAGAGGCCAATTGGACCAGTGTGGGACCAGAAGGGATTAGCAGAATGAAGGCAGGTGTAAACTTATTGGGGGGTTAAGATGAGTGCAACAAGAAAGGGGTAAGAGGTAAGAAGGAATCAGGAGAATACAAATAATAGGTAAAGTCACTTGAATAGGCTGGACCAGGTAGTGTAAAATATAAGAATTGTAGTATAAGGGATAGGTGCTTGGTCACGGTTGAAGCAAGGTGTTTGTTTTGCTGAGGGTACTGAGAACCTACTTGTGGGCTTCCAAGAGCTCAATGTTACAAGACTTACTCAGTTTCTGGACATGGAGGACTGTCTTTGTCTTAATGGGATGGGTAATGGGTATGATGAACGGTTGTGTGTATTGAGGCAAAGAATGTGAAATTGTGCATACAACTGACTGAATAGTTGTATGTCAGAATATCAATAACAAAAACATTGTTTGATATAAATAGTTCAGACTAAATATTGTTAACAAAAATATTGATATTTTGAGTGGAAATATTATTTTATTAATTCCAGTGAGCTGATGGTTTTGTGAACAATATTTAGGACACAATAGTTTTTCAGATTATATTTACTTCGTATATTCTGATACCTTACTAACTTAATTGCATAGTTAATTTATTGTAGGTGGTGGAACTAAGTAATGGATGTTCTGTTGTGAAAGGAGAAAATCAAGCTGGTTGGGATCTTTCATTTGGACAAAGAGTCCTTGATATTGGGCTCGTGGGGGAGACTGTTGATGCATACCACGTATTTAGAGACGGTATGAAGGCAGGGGAGAAGTGAATCAGTGACATAAAGTGAAAATGAGGTTTGAGATTTACAGTGAGACTGAGTGGTAGGTAAAGAGAGGGAGCTTGAGAATAATTGAGCAAAATGAATTTCTTACTCATACATTTTTCATATTTAGGGTAATGTCCTCAAATACGTGGCAGTACCTAAGGGGGCAGTTTACCTAGCATCATATCATGGTCATTAAAAGTCATTGTTTAAGGGTTATAATTTGTTAAAATGCATGTTTTCAATAGTAATTGCAATGCATTACAGGGAGGATGAGACTAGAGATGTGGTTGGTAGGGAGATGTGCAACTTGCTGAGGAGGAGCTGTACTATACTGCCTCGGTAATTGGTTTAGGGAAACACAGAGGGAGTGTGTTTTGATTGTGGAGGGCATTGCCTCAGTGGGGAGCAGGAGGTTTGGTAGTGTCTTTGATTGTGAAACTCAACATAGTAGAGAAAATGTAATGGAAACACACCGTTTTTTCCACAAACAGAAACAGAACGTTTATTTTGGTCATTGGCATTTATTTAAGTTGAGGCATGTTCATCATGGATAGAAAAATAAGCATGGTGTGGTTACTGGAGCATATAAGGAAAGCTCATTTGAGTGAAGTGAGATCATTGGTAATGAGATGGATGGCAAGGTAAGAGGTGTGAAATTAGTTCAAGTGAAGAAGGCCAGTGACATGGTAGGAAGCATCAAAGGAGAAGAGTGAGAGTGGAAGAAGAGATAGATTACTTTGATGGGAGAGGAGATAGCGCTTCTTTCACACGTTCACTGCAACAGAAGTCTTGTTCACAAAGATGCATTGAAATGGTAAGCGGTAGAATTCTCCAAGACAAAGTCAAGTGATAAGGGATTGAGTTCACTATATTCAACTCAATACACATGGGAAAAGTTAATTTAGACAGAGTGCAAATATAAACAGGTACAATCCACCAAGTACAATAATCACTAAACTCTGAGGATTTAAGCACACCAAGTTGCAAGTCAGAGAGCAGGTGCGCTGTCTAGTAAGATATGGTGGGGCCACAGTCAATGAAATGCTCAGGACTTCTCATCTCCAGGATGTGACTCAGAGCACAGAGATGAAGAATAAGAAGATGTCACTTGAACAACAAGATTTAATTTAATGCACATTGGTGCATTCCATCATGATATGTGCATGAAGCACCCAAATGCATAGGGGTGCAGTGCAGAAAAGTGGAATGGAGCAAGGTCCTCCCATGTAGGCTATTACATGTTAGAGCAGTATTCATCTTTTGAGGCGTTCTGGTGGATGGTTGCGACCTGTTTTGCAATATAGGATTTCAACCCTTAAGACTTTTTCAGATCAACACAGCAGTGTTACCATTTTTTCTGTTTGCTCTTTGCATGAAAGCCTGGGCTGGATGCCCTGAAGATCAATATTGATGGCCAAGAAAATATGTAATCCTGTCACATTATCCAGGTAAAGCAAATAAAGACCAGCTAATGGAATATGGCTCCAGAGACAGGTAGAGGAGGCTGATAGAAAGCTGGCAGCAAGCACAGCACTACAGATGCTTTAAAAGAGATGGGGTTGGCCCTGGATCAAAAGCCAAGTGATACTGAAAATAAAGATCGCAGATGAATAATGTTTTTTTATCTGCAACTGGCACCTGGTTTTCAAGTGATACATTACCCTGGCTGAGAGATTTTGGAACTGCTAATTGTGGGTTTGTGATGCCTATAAGAGTGCATCAATTTAGGGACTTGGGGCCAGATTTGAATTTGAATTTGAATTTAAAATTATTTATAAAAGCGCACATACACCAGCGGCTTCTTGGCGCTACCACTAACAGACTACTGAGAAAGGAAAGAAACAGGGGGCCGGGGGGGGTTATTCAAATGATTGCTTAAATAGGTGGGCCTTAAGTTGTTTCCGAAAATGTTGGTAAACAGTGAGGGATCGAATTCCCAGAGGCAGAGAGTTCCACAGGGACGGGGCCAGGGTGGCGAATTTAGATCCTCCCCACTTCTTCCTCCGGAACCGTGGAACCGTAAGAAGGGCCTGGGAGGACGAGCGGAGCTCTCTCCCTGGAACATACTGGGTAATCTCTGAGGAAATGAAGGCTGGGGCTAAGCCTAGACGGGCAAGAAAGGTAATGGAGGCGATCTTAAATTGAACTCGGGCCTGCACGGGCAGCCAGTGTAGGGACTTCAGGAGGGGGGTGGAATGATGAAATTTCGGGAGATTGAAGACCAGGCGGGCCGCCTGGTTCTGGATGAGTTGGAGACGCCGTAAACTATATGCAGGGATACCCGCATATAGGGCGTTCCCGTAGTCCAGGCGGGATACCACCATGGCCAAAATGATAAGCTTGAGGGCAGAAAATGAAAAAAAACGGGACACCCTGCGTATAGTACGCAGTGCAAGAAAAGAGGTAGAAACCACAGAGCTAACCTGGGAGTGAAGGGACAGTTGAGAATTGACTTTAATGCCAAGGGTTTTAACTGAGGTAGCAGGAGTGGGAGAGGGACCAAGAGAGGGGGGCCAAAACAAAGGGGTCCAGGGGCTGGATGAACCACCTGTCAACACCAACTCGGTCTTATCGGGGTTGAGTTTAAGGTGGTTGTGGTTCATCCAGTCCCTGATGTGAAGCATGATAGATTGAAAGTTAAGAGCAGAGGAGGAAGAAGAGGACAGGTCAAAGACAAGCTGGAGGTCATCCGCGTAATTAAACACGGTGACCTCCATTTGTTGCAGAGAAAAAATAAGGGGGGCAATGTAAAGATTAAATAAAAGGGGGGAAAGGGAGGAGCCCTGTGGGACCCCGCACTGAACTTTCCGGACGTCCGCTATGAAATCACCCAGGCGAACAGCCTGGGTGCGGTCCCTCAGGAAGGAGGAAAGCCAGACCAAGGCCGTCCCCCCGACCCCCGCCGCCCTGACACGGGAAAGTAAGATGGTATGATCCACCGTGTCAAAAGCGGCTGAGAGGTCGAGGAGCACCAGGGCCTGGCGTTGGTTGGTATCCATACCCTCCCTGAGGCTGTCCAAGACAGAGATGACCACGGACTCCGTAGAGTGTGCGGGGCGAAAGCCGGCCTGACGGGGGGCAAGGGCTCCATGCATCTCCACAAAGGTACTCAGTGCGCAGGTGACATGGCGCTCGAGCACCTTTGCCAGAAATGGCAAGAGGGAAATGGGACGAAAATTAGCGGGCACAGAGGGGTCCAAGCCGGGCTTTTTCAGGATGGGCACAATCACCGCCGATTTCAGGGGGTCAGGTACCACACCCTGGGCAAGTGAACTGTTTAAGAGATGAAGTGGAGGGTCAGGACATGAGGAAAAAATGTGACGAAGAACATGAGCGGGACAGGGATCACGTGGGGAACCAGACTTAACCAGGGGGACCAAAGTGGACAGGGTGTCACTAGTCATAAGAGGAAACGAGGTGAATTCAGCCTTAGGAGGGGGACACTGGGGGTCAACAAAAGAGGGAGAAGGAGGGGGAATGTTGGCCTTAATGGTCGCAATTTTATGGATAAAATAATTGTTAAGAGAACAGCAGAGTTCCTCGGATGGGACAGGCTTAAGAGTAGACCTGTCCGAGAACGCCAGGTTGTGGACAATGGCAAATATTTCTTTGGACTGATTTTCAGCAGCCAATATTTTGGAGGAAAAATAGATGGTTTTGGCCTCCAAGATGTCTTTTTTGTACTTGGCCAGGATGGTAACATACTCCAAACGTACAGTGGGGCTATAGTTTCTCCTCCAGGCTCGCTCGGCGCGTCGAACCGCTAACTTAGTGGCCTTAAGCTCTTTACTGAACCAACGGTTAGCGTCTTTGTCGCGCTTAGAGGTAATACGTTTGAGCGGTGCCACAGCGTCACAACCTGAAGACAGCCACTGTTCTATGGCCTTGACCTGTGAAAAGGTGGATAAACCCTTTAGTGAAGGAGGGGAGGCAGCGAGTGAGGCAGAGAGATCATCCAGATTGGCTCGACCCCAAGCTCGAACCCAGATGTTTTTAGGGCGGGGGAGTTTGACTGGGGAGTGCACAGGAAGGGAAAATGAGACAAGGTAATGGTCAGACCAAGTGCAAGGGGAAATTGAAAGAAGGTCCACCGGGCAATTAAGGGACCAGATCTGGTCGAGTACGTGACCCTTAATGTGGGTGGGAGAGTGAACATGTGAAATGAAACTGAAAGATCGAAGGGATTCAGAAAACTCCTTCGACGAGGAGCATTCAGCGGGGTCAGAGGGCCAAAAATTAAAATCACCAAGGAGTAAAATAGAAGAATTATTAACAGTGATGGTGGCCAGAACTTCCAGAAAATCATGAAGGAACAACAAAGGAGATTTGGGAGGACGATAAATGAGAAAACAGGTCAAGGGAGGAGTAGTGGCGGTGGTGCGAATGACCAAGTATTCAGAGGTTGAAATGGCGGGCAAAGACAGGATTTGAAAAGGGAGGTCAGTGCGGGCGATAACCGCTACACCGCCTCCAGTTCTGTTAGTAGGTCGGTCTGCTCGCAGGGCATAATATTGGACCGGTAGGGTGGCTAAAAGGGCAGGAAGAGAGTCATCACCAAACCAGGTCTCCGTCAGGAAGAGAAGGTCTGGTGCATGGAGGTCCAACAGGACCGAGAGTTCATGCGCATGAGCGACAGCAGATCTAGTATTGAGGTACAGTGCTTTGAGGGATTTAGAGGCTGTCGATGGGTTCGTGTCGTCAACAGAACATGAGGGGTCAGCTGTAGATAGGGAAATCAAAGGAGCGGTAACAGAGCAAAGGCCAAGACGGGAAATATGAGAGTAGATAGGGGCTGGGATAGACCATGGTCCCTGGAGGTGGTAGAGCTGGTCAGGGGTATAGACAGTGAGGGGGGCAGAGTGACGTGGCCCTGGTCCCGGACTGTCGCGGACGGGCGCAGACGGGCTTGCCTTTGGCGCGCCTTCGGCGCGCCATCGTCGCGCCCGCTGCGCCCGTCCGCTGCGCCTCCGGCCCAAACACATATTTTTATACAGGGATCCAAGGGAAAAAGGGGAGGAGGAGGGGGCGTGGCCTAAAAGATGGGCGGGGCTTACTCGCCCGCGAAGGATGTCAACAGCGAGGGAGGACTCCCCAAGGCAGCGCCCAAGTCGGCTGTCAGGGAGCTCCCGAGGAGGCAGGGGGGAATGGCAATGTTCCTGTCAAGTTTAAAATCACACAGGTAAATCACAACACAATATTAAAAACAAAATCAGACAGCGCTCCTGGCTTTCCGCCTCAGGAGTAGTTAGGAGGGCGCGCTAGTGATCAGCGCGCGCTTTTTGAGCCGGTAGGAGGGGGCGTGGCCTAAAAGATGGGCGGGGCTTACTCGCCCGCGAAGGATGTCAACAGCGAGGGAGGACTCCCCAAGGCAGCGCCCAAGTCGGCTGTCAGGGAGCTCCCGAGGAGGCAGGGGGGAATGGCAATGTTCCTGTCAAGTTTAAAATCACACAGGTAAATCACAACACAATATTAAAAACGAAATCAGACAGCGCTCCTGGCTTTCCGCCTCAGGAGTAGTTAGGAGGGCGCGCTAGTGATCAGCGCGCGCTTTTTGAGCCGGTAGGAGGGGGCGTGGCCTAAAAGATGGGCGGGGCTTACTCGCCCGCGAAGGATGTCAACAGCGAGGGAGGACTCCCCAAGGCAGCGCCCAAGTCGGCTGTCAGGGAGCTCCCGAGGAGGCAGGGGGGAATGGCAATGTTCCTGTCAAGTTTAAAATCACACAGGTAAATCACAACACAATATTAAAAACAAAATCAGACAGCGCTCCTGGCTTTCCGCCTCAGGAGTAGTTAGGAGGGGCATAAGGGGCAGATGTAGGTATATGTCATTTATCGATTCTTAAATACCAAATTTTACCGATTCGGTATTCATGAATCGGTAAATGAGATGTAGGGAAAAATTCGGTATTTATTACCGAATCGGTAAAATTCGGTATCGGACTTTCGGAATTTACTGATTCGGTATTTACCGAATCGGTAATTACCGAATCAGTATTTCCCATTCATTCCTATGGGCCAAAAGGCCCATAGGAATGAATGGGAAATACAGCCGAATTGGTAAATTCCGAATCGGAAAGCAAGCAAAAGTGAAACTTAGGAAAACAGCCAATCAGGTGCTACCACCCTCCCCCTCCCTACCAGGAAGTGGCTACACAGGCAGCTGCAACTAATTAGAAGCTTCTGGAGAGGCAGTTGGAGCAGAGAGATTGGGAGCAGCAGCAGAAAGAGTTTGTGCAGTTTAAAACCTGTAAAATGTCAACCAGCAAAGACACAGAGCAGACAGAGAGGAAGAGAAAGCTGAAATTCAGCAGCATGGAGCTACAGGTCCTTGTGGAGGAGGTGGTGAAGGTGCACCACACACTTTTTGGCAGGCAGTCCCTCACTGTGGCTGAATCTGCCAAAAGGAAGATTTGGCTAGAAATACTCGACAAAGTCAATGCTGTGGGAGTGACCACCAGAGTCACAGAGGATTTGAAAAATAGGTTCTATGACCTGAGGAGCCTCACCAAAAAGAATTAGCAGACCACCACAAGCAGGCATCGCAAACTGGTGGAGGAAAGAACACAGCACCCCCCCTCACAGACCTGGAGGAGATGGTGGCCACAACCTTAGATCCAGAAAGCGTCTGCGGACTGGGAGAAGTGGACAGCTCTGCCAAAGCTGCAAGTAGAGAAGGTAAGATGCATGCACAGCAATCCCCCTCACAGCCTCATCCTTCCCTCACCCCTCGAAGCTAAGTGACCCCAGTCCCGGTGTGCCAGCACCAAACAGTAGCAATGCATCATGGTACATGTAGTCAGTTAATGAAAGACCATGTCATACAGCACAGCAACCACCAAGTTAGGCAAATGATTGCAGACATAATGAAGGGCAGGCAACATGTAAATTGTGCAATTTCCAAAGATTTAATTGTAGTGGCTGTGAGACATTTGCGCTTAGCTGATATACGCTCATATTTCCAAAGGTCACACATCCAGAAGGCAGTCACAGGAGACTGAAGACACGGCACCCGAGAGGGATGAAAGTCAGGAGCCAGGTCCCAGTGCATCACAGGACACAGGTGTACCGAGTAGCCAGCCACCTTCCCAAGACCCTGAAATCACTCAAGATTTGCAGGCATCCCCACGACGTTCACAGTCACCTCTGTTAATGTCTTCACCAGATATGCCAGCATCACTGGATGTTGAAACACCTGCAGCACAACCAAGCAGGAAGCATGTCGTTCCCCCACTGATAGAAATGGAGACAGCTGCCGGTGAAATGGAGGTGGAAGACACACACACCTTGCCTGGAGATGATATCTCTGCCTCACTGCAGTCCAGCGCAGGGCCTGTCCGTAGTAGCACAAGACGCCGCATAGTCCAAGGAAGGAGTGTAGGTGCACGTGGGGAGGGGTCCAGTGTGTTCCAAGGCCTGGAGGGGAGCATGGTTAAGATCCAGAGGATGCAGGGAAAGGGCATCATGTCCTGTCAACGCCAAATGCGCAACCTGAATATCAATATGGAAGAAATTGGAAAGGGCATCAGGGAACTGGTGGAGGTGAACAAGAACATGGCTACAGGGATACATGAAATGACACAATCAGTGCAGCTACTGTGCACCAAACTGGACACAGAAATAGCATCAAGGCGCAGGGAGAAGCAGCGTGCACAGCAACACAACAAAGCAATTTACCGCCTGGCCACAGCCACATCCCTGCTATGCAGGCAAAGCATAAACAGTCAGGAGGTCTTGACGCAAAACAGCAATCATCTGACAAGGGGCATAGCCGGAATGACCGGTGCTCTTGAGGCGCTAATAAATGCTCAAACAGCACAAACTGCTGCTATTGATGTGCCAGAGAGTGAAGGGAGCATAAGTAGGTGCAGCATGGTAAGCCCCCTTGTTGTAGAGACAAGGAGGAGCAGCAGGCGACAAGGTGAGGCTACAGGCCAAACGCCCAGCGAACACAGTGAGCCACATACATCTGGCAGTGCTAAGCGTGGACGCAAATGAACAGTTAATATTATGGGGTAGTGACCCTGGACATACAATTTCGAAAGTTCAACGTTTGTGTTGCACATTTGTGCCTTGGATACCTGTGTAGTGACAACATTAAAGTACGTTGGGTGCTTACAACACCTGTCTGTGTCTCATTACTCACTGTGAGCATTGCAGTTAAATGCTTTCTGGTGCACTTTTGTTATTTAAAATACCAAGGTCATTACAAAATTAAACTAGTGTTCTAGCATTCTACATATGTCTTTGTCTCATTACTTACTCAGAAATAGTTGCGTGTAATATCCTCACGTCTGTATCTGCCATCACTTGGTGTTGACACTCCAGCAGGTTGTGTTTCAGGCACAGCAACCTCGTCGTCATAATCCTCAAAGTCTGACAACTCAACCTCTGTGCCCTTCTTCACAGCAAGGTTGTGCAACATGGCACAGGCAGCAATGATTTTACAGCAGGTGATGGGGGTATACTGCCGGGTACCTCAACTCTTATGCAGGCACCTGAACCTGCTCTTCCATATACCAAAGGTACGCTCCACTGTAGTGTTTTTATCTAGGAACCAGAATCGATATTTCTATTTTATGCCCTTGTCCGGTTATAATCAATAATATCCATACAACGGCATAGTAATCATATCCATAATTTAGTCGTAGCACATGCTGTCACATTAAGCAAGGCTACTTCCCGGGCCCCTAGAAAGCACAACGAGTTCTCTAAACAAAACCAAGCCTCCAGCAACCTGGGAAATCCCCCTTGCTTTTGTTTTGATTTCATCCTAGAACTCTTGTAAAGCACTGTAAGAACGGCCAGTTCTTAGTGACATCTTTATTGACGTCTTATGTCCAACCTTACGTCAAACCCGGCACCTTTCAGGTATAAATATACCAACGTTGCCGTAAGCAAAACACGGTGGTGGTTTTGGAGCAGAGCAGCTATCTACTTGCCCGAGAGCCCAGCTGATGCGAGAGCCCACGGACGCTGCCCCTCCTCTTTGACGCACTGAAAGAGACGCTGTCTTTTCTCCTGCCGAGAAATCCAGCTCCGGTGTTTCCAGATACCTTTGCGGGTTACTGGGATATCGAATCCTGAGAGAGAGATACAAGACCTCCTGCTTTCTATTACCCAGGTACGGAGCTGACTAAACCCTTACAGAGAATTCTTGAGTCAGATTCTTGGCAAAACAAACTTAACTTAAACTGCTACTTACTTACTCCTTCCCACGTATTAGGCTTAGGTCAGGTACACCGGGGTAGGCGTATTTAGAAGCACCAGTTGACTAATCGTTGATTAGTCAATGTATATATGTATGTATATATTTTATCTATTTTAAAGTATCATATGGCTAAGAAACCATATCAATGCTTTTACAGTATTATTTTATAATCCTCCTTTTACTGTACGCACTTTACTTTACTATGAGTATTGCAATTGTGGCAATTCATTTCTCTTGTATGAGGAAGAAGACTGCTCAATAAATTACACCTTTTATTGAAAACGCCCGTCTCTCTTTTCTCTGCATTCTGGTGAAACTAAGTACGCACATTTAACTGAGTGAAATAGCTGTCTTTTGTTTTCACATGACTCTAGAGATACACTCTTATTCAGGGAGAGCAAAGTTGTCATGTTTTATGGTTGTCAGAAGCTAATCCCTTCTTCTCTATCCAGGGAGGTTAAACTCCTCCTCGTTTATTCGAGAAAGTTTCTAGTGACCTCTGAGCTAGCTGGCAAACCTTAAGTCTAATATAGTCAGTAGAGACCTAGTCGACCTCAGTCCTACGTCTACACTGCTGAATATATTATTCCAATGCGCAGAGCCTATTGGGAATATAGGAACTACACTACATGGCGCCCAACGTTTGGTAAGGCGATAAATCTAACGCAAGACGTTAGAGTAACTCAGTCGTGCTTTTTCACACAGACCCTTTTCCCGTAAATACTCCAAAAGACGTCTGGAGTGGGTAAAAGGTTAAAATCCGCTGGAACTTAGTAGGAAGAGATTTCTATGTATAGTTCTTGGTTTAGTCAACGTTGAAGACTACAGTGTTCCAAAATATTGTGCACCTAATCTTTCTTTCCTTGAAACTTGATCTGCAACAAAAACCTTTCTGTTAGTAAAAATGGCGGAAAGTGACGACGAAAGGGAGGCAGCTAGAATAGCAGCTCGACTCCTAGAGGATGACACAAGTCTCCTACAGAACGACCCAAATGCTATACTCATTCCGGTCAATATAAGGAAAACTATAACCCTTAAACTTATAGAAAATGGACTAACATCGAGAGGTGGTACAGTCATATTCGTAATTGAGGCACATGAATATCGGCAGACAGAGGTATTCTATTCATGGATAAACTTTCCAGCAGAAAACGCTGTCACACACGAATTCCACTATTACAAAATAGAGGAACCTCCGGATGAGTACACCCCTTTCGAGGAGGTGGAAATCCCATTAAAATACCAAGAGCACCTGCTCTGGTTTAAAGGCGCCCTAAAACATAATAATCACATCACCAGGCTCGGTCCACTAGGTAGACCAGGAGCAACGTGGCCGGTTCTAGCCAGCTACACACCACATCCTGACATTAATAAAATGTCAAGCAAAGAACTCTTAGTTAAAATAAAAGAATTAACACAGGCATATAGAGCGTTAGTTCAATTGGCAATGGAGGATATAACTTTTCTCCAGAAATTGAAAGAAACAGACATAGCAGAACAGCCATTTGAACTTGCCAGAATCATAGAAAAATCCTATGAAGAACTAGGAAGAGATAGTTTGGGTGGGAAACCAGTAAAACCCCAACTAACTGAAAATCCTGAAAAAATAATCTAAATACTCCAAAAAGAGCTGGGATGGAAATAAACAATCCAATCCCAAAGAAAAAAGATTCCAATTCAGAGGAAGGTCTCCTCGGCGGAGAGAAAGATCTCCGGACCAAGGACACAGGTCTCCCCAGAGGGAGCCCTCTGAGAAAAGATACAACCTTAGAAATAGGGATAATTTGAAGAAACCTGATAGATATCAAGATATTGATACACGTCCCTCTCGATCTTTTCAGACTTCCTCGCAGAAATCGGAAAGAAGAGGACGGTCAGAACACAGGGAAGAGCACGTCAAGTCCAAAGACAAGGAACCTGCTCATCAAAGTAAAAAATTATAATTTGCAAAAAAGAAGGTAGCCAGTATTAAAGTAATCAAACATGCCGAGGATACTGAGGACACAACTGAAAAACGGAGAGTGGGCACAGACAATGCTAGACAGCGCAGCAGAATTGAGCATAGCTCGCAAGATCCTGATGAATCATCTGGAGACAGTGGACACGAATCAATACATTCAGGTGGAAACTGCAGATACCAGAGTTAGCAAACCTCATAAAATATACAAAGTAACATTACGTATAGAGGGAGATAAGACTAGGAAAGTAAGGGGTCTATTTTGGGATAACCTTTCCAAAGGCCATGATATCCTTTTACCTGAGAAAGATTGGCCACCAGAGTTTGTCAGGGAGTGCCCTCATGGCGAAGAAATGATTTTGCCTGCCTTCTCAAATCATATTCCAATTAATAAAAAATATACACTTGCAAGAAAGTGGGCAGTAGCCCAAGCTCCTGCATTATATAAAAATCATGTAGGATGGGACGAGGACTCTCCTCCTCACAAAAACCAATTAAAATGTCAACCAACTGCACAAAGGCAGTACCCAATTAAGCAAGAAGCTAAAAAACAAGTCAGGGAGATCTTAGATCAACTTGAATACCAGGGGGTGATTGAAACATGCACCTCACAAATGAACAATCCTTTGTTTCCTGTCTCCAAGCCAGACGATTCATATCGTCTAGTTTTGGACTACAGACACCTTAACTCATGTTGCAAGACATTTGCAGTACAAAACTCACACAGTGCAGCACTAATGAATAACATTGTGCGCAAAAAATACAAAACGACATTAGACATCTCTAATGGGTTCTTTTGTCAAAATATAGCACCTGAAAGCAGGCATTTGACCGCTTTCTCAATAATGGGGTCTCAGAAAATTTCTGTCGACTCCCACAGGGGTTCAAGAATAGCCCAGGTTTATTCTCAGCAAGGGTAACAGAGTTACTACAAATGTATGATGAAGAGGCATTATCTTATGTCGATGACATCTATCTAACAGACGATGACTTGGATACTCACTTGAAAAGAGTGAACACCATAATACTTGGGTTCGCAGCAGAGGGTTACAAATTCAACTTTAAAAAGTCACGAATTGCCCATCTAACAGTCCTGTTTTTAGGATATGAATTATCAAGTGAAGGCAAAAGCCTAGCAGACAATTTCTTAGAGAAATGCGCTGTACTCCAAGCACCAAAAACGCTGAAGAACTTACGATCAATACTAGGTTTCCTGAATTTCGGAAGAACGTACATTCTAAATTATGCAGAGAGGGTTAAACCTCTCTATGAACTAATAAGACCTGGTTTTAAACCAATCAATTGGACTCAAAAGCACACAGATTTTTTTTTTTAGATCATTGCAAACAGACATGTTAGCAAAAACAAAATTGCAAACTCGCGATAACACACGCAACCGTGTACAATCCGAGTCATCCCAGGAAGATGCGGATTCACGTACCTGACCTCTAATGAGGGAGAAAAGGTACCAATAGCATACAAATCACATTTGTACACAGAAGCTGAAAAAACATTCAGTCTTGCGGAAAACATTGTAAATGCGGTTCAAACAGCTGTAGCAAAAGAAAAAGCCCAAGCCCAAGGCAGACAGATAACTGTTTTAACAGCAGAATCAGCCTTCGAGGCATTAACAAGCCCACGCAATTTGACTACCGTGGCATTAGATCCAAAATGGTTACAATGGGAAAATTCCTTTTCTACAGATAAAGTGTAATACTATTTTGACCCGAACATGAAAAAACTGAAAGATCTAACATATGAAAAAGAATATCCTCTGCCAATCGAAATTCTGCCCATACAACTTTACGCCTGTGTAATATATACAGACGGATCTGCTCAACCCTCAGTCTGGGGAAAGCAAGCTTACAATGCTACGTGCGAGGTTGTTAAATGCCGGTGGCACGGAGGTAAATTGAGACCACTGGTAACCATGTCTCAATCTGTAAAAGACAATTCAGGTCAACGAACTGAATTATTGCCTTTAAAAAATGGCGCTCGATATTGCTGATCGCGAATTCCCGACACTAATAGTGTGCGATTCGCATTACTGAGTCAAATCCTACAATAATGACTTGCAGAGATGGGTTCAAAACGGTTACAAAGATGACACAGGTGCCACAATCAAGCATAAAAGGCTTTGGGAACAAGTAGTTCTTTTACAGAAAGAACTACAAAAGACTCACGTGATACATACACTGAGTCATCAGCGTGATGGCGTTCATGTTGCAGGGAATTCATTGGCTGACACAGCCACAGCGGAAACAACTAAACAGGCTTCCGTAGCCACAAAAAAGCGTTCAGAAAAATACATAGACGGGGAAACCATGCGGGCGGTAAAAACGTCTTCAAAAGGCGACTGTGCAGCACTACCCGTGAATTATCCACTCAATTATACATACATAATCGATGCAAAATCCGTTCCTTTTGCTCGCATCCCTGGAGTGGGGGATAGAGTAATTCCAAACACGAACAGGAAAATCTTCTTGATTCAAGAAGCACACATGGGTGAGGGTCTAAGACACCAGACGATCAAGGAATCTCTGAAAGAATTGCAATCAGAATACTGGTGGCCGGGGATGAGCCTGCAAAATTACAAATTTGCAAAGGATTGTCCAAACTGCAATCGAGATCGTAGTAGTGAACCGGCCAGAGTAGTGCCAGGACCCCTATTAGAAAGCATAAGGCGATCTATACGCATAATCAAGCAGGAGAAATGTGTCCCAATGTATATTATTTAAGACTAGATTCACTTAAAATGTAGGCCCCAGCGCTCTGCTGACGCCAGAACTGTTATAAATGATTTGCGAGTCTATATCGGCACATACGCAATTGGCATGCTACATTCTGACCAGGGTCCTGCTTTTAGCTCTCGAGCTTATAAGGAGGCCATGACTAGCATGGGCATTGCATTGCGGTACTCTTGTCCCTTCCATCCTGAGGGAAACGGGATTGTGGAAAGAAAAAAACGAGACATAAAGCAATCTATAACAGCGGGGGTATTAGGTACGGGTGATGGGTGGGTCCAACATTTAACAAGTGTCCAACGTAGTCTTAACAATCTGCCAAGAAATTCTCTAAAAGGTTTCCGTCCGTACGAACTATTGTTCGGTACTAGAATGCATATTCAGGACTTAGATAGTCAGACTTCAGTGGTAGAAGAAAAATGCTTTGATATCAAAGATCATTTGGCTATTTTACAGGACTTAAATGAAACAAGAAAAGACTTGAGCAACATAAAGCTAAAACAGCAGCCAACAGCCACTGAAGAGAAACCACCTGTCCCAGCAAGGCCTGTCTGGATTCCAAAGATTGGGGATCTGGTCAGAGAGAAAATCGCGGTGAAGAAGGAATTTGGGCCTTCTTACAGAAAAGCAGTACCTGTCTTAGCTGTCAACGGAACAAGATCAGTTGTACTACCGCCCCTTGCTGGTAAAAAGGAGAACCGAGTTGTATCCATCGACCTGGTAAAAACACAATCATGTGGCCAATAATAAGTAGTAGGCCCAGTGGACTCCCAAGAAGTAGCAGAACACCAAAACTTGCTACAATACAAGAGGTTCAAACTGAGAGACTAATCACATTTGATAAACCTACAGTGAATCAAAAAGGACTATGCAACAAAGCCATGGAACTTATGCCTCTTAAAACCCAAATTGAAACAGTTCGTCAAGAAACACCTGTCTACAACGATGTAGCCGCAGACTATGCTAACGAAACAAAGAAAATTCCAAAAGCAAATGAAAATCCGGAAGCGATTCCAACAATTGACAGAACTGCATCTGGCTACTTCATCAATTTCGATGACTTTTCTGAGGATCCTAGCGAGCCTGAAGAAACGCCAACAACAAAAACATTTAAAGACAAAGTAACTGAACTCTTTCATCAACTCAAAGAAACCTATCTGATTTCTCCATGGATTGAATTTTGGATTGTGTTAGGTGTACTTTTCCTCCTGCTTTGGCTCATCATGGTTCTTTGTTTGGGAAAATTCATTGGGGGAAAATACAGTACAATGGACACAGCAAGTCAGAGCATCAACTTGGTCCTAAAGCCACACAAGTCATCGCACATCGAGAAAAGAGAACTATCATCAGTGAATGTCACAGCCAATCCAATACCCGGTGGGGTAGGTTGGGACAAAACAGATTATGAAATTTATGGCCCGGTCGAGCTCTTGAAGTCCCCACACCAATTTAAGGTTTCATTAAGTGACTTTGTAAAACCGAGCACATTCTCTGATGATTGGGACTTTGAAAGTATTAATGATATGATGTCAGATTTGGTAATGTCAGCAAAATTTACAGAACATGATTATTTACAGGGTTCATCTAATTATGAAGAAATGTACTGCTGCAACCACTTTGCACATCACTATTTGCATAAATCTGCTCAACCTAGAAATGTTTTTAATTATAATCAATGGGAACATTGTGCAACTCCACCAAAAGGCAGTTCAAAAACATTTTACGAGAAATTCCCATACTTCTCAGGGTTTAACACAAGTGATGCAGAAACGTTTTATTTCAAACTGTTAAATAAGACAGGAGTGAAAACAATGCTGACAAATACTAAATTAATCTTTGGAAAAACAACATTGAAACAAAAACAATCTGGGGTACCAAAGATTGGCAGGTCCAAGGTATAGAATCATTATTTAGAGCCTGCATGATCCCAGAACAAATTATATTCTTGAATGACACCATTCAACAGACAACCTGTCTTGGCCTAGCCAAAATTGAAGACTTAGGCAAACCGTCTATTCCAAAGCCAACACCTGACAGTAATAGCACTACAGATGTTGAGATAGACGTATCCCATATTTTTAACCAAAACAGAACACATCCTGATTGGAAAAAATGGTTGATCTGGCCCACAGACACAAATAACTGTCAAGATAGATTCCTGAACAAAATACAGGGGTTCAAATTGACCAGGCCAGACCCTAGATACTCCCAGAGACAACATCCAGGGATAGTTACAACATACAGTGTAGGAAAACTCTGCCTTGAATGGTTACAGAAATCCACACTGGCAGAAATTAAGCAACACTTGACTTCACTTAAGGACGGTGCTGACTTGCGTGATTTCATAATGGGACCACGCGAACAGCGTCAAAAACGTTTCATAGCGGCCGGTATATACGCAGCTTACAACGAAGCTTGGAAAGAAACGCAAATTGAAACAGCAGAAAAAATACAGGAAATTGACCGTATTAATTTGGAAAAATCCCTTTCTGTTGTAGACAATGGGTTAATGACTCTGTCTTCCAGAATATATTCACTGGACAGTATTGTATCATCTGCTATAGATATAATAGAGCAGGACTTACTAATGTTACAACACGGTCAGTCCCAATTACGTTCTATTGTACAGCTTGGCTGGACGTTGCAAAATATGCGTTCAGGCTACGTGCCCTGGCGTTTAATCAACACAACGTCATTATTCTCTATCTTTAACCTTACTGATACACAAATCAGCTTGGCACAAAAAGGAGTGGAATATACAATTCTGAGCATTGAAAAACTTGAGAGATTACCATTAACAATGTCAGAACGACCTGTCATTGAATGGATAATACACGGAATCATAACTATTCCGATAACAACTTTCCAATTTAAATACTGTCAAGAGTATATACCAGCAGGCCAGTATGAAAGGTTGGGTAAAGGGTACATTAAGTCATCATGGAAATTACCTTACACACACACGTTATAGTGAAAAGGAACAGAATGTATTTCTTAGTGGTAATAATTGTAAACGATCACTAAGTGGTATAATTCTGAGTCAAGGTATTAACCTACATGGGGCATGTGAGGGGACTTCAAATAACCTTTCATGTCACCAGCATGGCACACCTGCAACACGAATAGAGCCATTCTTTAGACGGCTTTCTAACGGGAGCTATATTCTAATAGTGGACCGCAGATGTTGTGGCATGGTGCCAGGAAAAGCTTATCTAGTGAGCGTTAGTTCCATGGTCACTTGCTGTATGCACGTATTGTATCCAAACAGCACTCCAGACAGGGAGGCGAAAATTTGGCCCTTTTTGAATATCTCTTCTATTCGAATTGATACTTTAAGCAGAATGAAGTCTGTTCTTCTACAGACGACTGTGCCCTTGACGTCATCAAAAGAAACGTATGATCTGCAAGTTGCAAGGACAACGGCAGAGATACATACACTTTTATCAACAAATTGCCCCCTGCATTTCGCAGAAATGCTAAGCCAAATCCTAATTATGTCTGATACCAGTGGTATCCCACATGTATTTAAGACAATTTTTTCGGGACTGTTAACACCCTTCAAAACAGTTCTGGGCATTTTTCCTAACTTTGTCCATTCTGTCTTTGGCGGCCTACCACTTCTGTTGGGACTCGTAGCAGGCATTTTATTTTTGATACTTCTGCTTCGTTATGGCAAGCGAAGCGCAGACAAAACTCCAGCAACGATAGAAGAAACGATCCTAGCTATACGCTATTGGGACCGCATAACTAAAGTCCTTGGATTAGCCCGGCTAAGAGATCTAAATATGACCTGGTTTCTTTCATTCAGACCCATCTGGCAGAATTGTATCTTACCTGCGCTTCGATGTATGCTGTGCGGAGAAGAATGCGTGTTGGACGTCTGTCTTACACTACAATCAGCAGTACCATTGGATGCAGATACTTTGCTAAGTCCAGTAACGGCTCATGCATCGTGTTGTCCCCAGCGGTTACCCATCCTGATGACGGCATTCGTTGAGACTTCTACACTACGATTAGGTGGTAGTGAAGTACGAGATGAGAGCAGCATCACCCAGGTACGACCTTCTGTGAGCATTGCTGATCCTGTCATCGATGATAGCAATCATGCTCAAGACTGCACAGTTGCGGTATTTTCAAACTTGGTTGAACTTTCACCTGAAGCCGTAGACAACTTTTTTGCGAGTCTGTATGAAATGATGTTCTCCCCTGAACAGAAAGAATAACTTTTAAGCAAACAAGCACACAGCGTTCCATGAACTCTGAATTCGGCCTTCAGCTTTGATAAACAAAAGCTACTAAAAATATTTGGAACTAATTTTTTTTCTTCCCCTGTAAGCAAAATTATTTTTTTCGATTCCAAAATATTTACCTTTTTTTCTGGCACTTGCTCTCTACTTAAAGTAGAACTATTCTTAGAGAACAGAGCTTCTATTTTTAGGAACTCTAGAGACAATATATTACCTCAGCCTCTAGCATATTTACAAATAACTGTATTTATATGTGATGAAATGGTCTCGTCCTTCTTTTCTGTATTAAGAGCCATTTCATGTGTAAATTTCGCAAGTCATTGAGCTAATATATATATGCATCCTTTTTAAATGAATGATTACACTGCTTGAAAAGCATACAGTACCAATAATCATTTTCATGTATTTCGCATACACCATTTCAAATGCAAAAATGTATTTTGGGGTGGGTTGGTATACACATGCACCTTTTAAAATGTTTACTATTGCTTAGTTTTAGTAATGATGGACATTAATTCGTGGAGTGGGTGTAGTGTTTTTATCTAGGAACCAGAATCGATATTTCTATTTTATGCCCTTGTCCGGTTATAATCAATAATAGTCATACAACGGCATAGTAATCATATCTATAATTCAGTCGTAGCACATGCTGTCACATTAAGCAAGGCTACTTCCTCGGCCCCCTAGAAAGCACAACGAGTTCTCTAAACAAAACCAAGCCTCCAGCAACCTGGGAAATCCCCCTTGCTTTTGTTTTGATTTCGTCCTAGAACTCCTGTAAAGCACTGTAAGAACGGCCAGTTCTTAGTGACATCTTTATTGACGTCTTATGTCCAACCTTACGTCAAACCTGGCACCTTTCAGGTATAAATATACCAACGTTGCCTTAAGCAAAACACGGTGGTGGTTTTGGAGCAGAGCAGCTATCTACTTGCCCGAGAGCCCAGCTGATGCGAGAGCCCACGGACGCTGCCCCTCCTCTTTGACGCACTGAGAGAGATGCTGTCTTTTCTCCTGCCGAGAAATCCAGCTCCGGTGTTTCCAGATACCTTCGCGGGTTACTGGGATATCAAGTCCTGAGAGAGAGATACAAGACCTCCTGCTTTCTATTACCCAGGTACGGAGCTGACTAAACCCTTACAGAGAATTTTTGAGTCAGATTCTTGGCAAAACAAACTTAACTTAGACTGCTACTTACTTACTCCTTCCCACGTATTAGGCTTAGGTCTGAAGGACTGGACTTTTAACAGTACCAGCGGTGCCAGGGAACAACACCTATAACCTTCATGGGATACCTGTTTCGGCGCACAAACTACAGAGACACGGGACACTTCCTTCGGCGTCAAAGATCAGCTTTTATTACTGCAGGGAAACAGGAGTCATAAGAAGTACATGAACATGTAGGTTCTGCGAGTCTGCTTCAAATTGTATACGTTGGTCGCTCTCTTTTATACAGAATGTTGCCATTGCATAACATGTGGACAAAAGATTACAATTCAGTTCCCACAGTAGACTTCAAAAGGGTCGCTTTCATGTGTTCAGAAACCCGGAACATAATTACAATAGCCATGCCGGTTCCCAACTGTAAAAGTACATCTTCCCACCATTAGGCACACCCATTAGAGTTTGTAAATGACAAAGAAGAAGAGACAAGAGCAGCTGCAAGGAAGTCAGACACGTGTAGAGAAAAGAGTGTGGGGGTAATATAGGAAGCATGATCGTAGGATCAAAGAGTTGGATCCCATCGCCTGCACGGCTGTCACAATAGGCCGGCACGGCCAGATTACCCTCAAGCTGAGCCATCTGCCTTTGCTGTGTCATTCCTCCGGCCATAAAGACGCATGAAAGGAATATGCGTCTTCCGCAAGGCTTGGGAACTAGAGGGTCAAGGGGCGAACAGTTACCTGCTCGCTGACTACGTGAGGGCAAGAAACAAAATGGATGCTGTATCTAAAATGGAACCCGAGGGTTCAGATGAAGAACACGTAATATTAGGCGAACCCTGGCAGGTAGTGTAGCGAAAATTCGCACACTTGCCGAACTCATCATTTTGCGGTTCGTAGATACCAAACTTATCCATATTCGGCAATGCCCAGAACATCATAATAATTTTTACGGAACCTCAGACGGTCCTTTTGCCCTCATGTAGGCAAGCACTAGTCGGAATCATAATCGATTTCGATACTCATCAGATCACTCAGATGTTGTTGATACATTATTCGATCCTTCAATGCCTCTTTGGTGACAATGGGCTGTCTTATACACGTCGTAGCACAAAGGCCACATAAGGCAGGACCACATTGCACACAAAGACAACATGAGAACAGAAATGTCACAACAATTCCTATGATCATCAGAATCTTCCAACCCCAAGTCGATATCAGACCCCAAAACCATCCCAGAAGCGTCCAATTTCCTTCGTCCACGTGTATGGACTCCGAAATTTTATGCAACTTAGAGATGGCTTGATAAACCGTTGGAGCGTTATCAGGTATGAATACGCAGCAGCTCGAATGGATGACTTTACAAACCCCACCTCTATCTGCTAGAACGATATCTAGAACCATACGGTTCTGCAACGTCATCAGTCTATCCGCTTGGAGCTCGGCTGTCAAATTACCAAGGGCATTTGCAGTTATGTTGGCAGTTGATTCTACTACACGAGTTAACTGTCTCAGGTTCCTGCTATTAACCATTGGTCCCCAGAATGGTAGGAAACCTTTAAAGAAGTCTCCAGCTTCTTGTCCGGAAGTATCTTCTTTGCTAATCACGCCTCTTACAATTCTATTTCTGTGATAATCAGAGGCCACAGTGAAAGTGGGAGGCAAAAGATTCGCAATATAGCAAGTACCCGAGAAGTCATGAGGTAACCACGTATAGGCTCGATCATAACATACAAAGTAAGTACCCTTGGCAGGCAGGAAAACAGGGGAGGAGAGTGTCGGTAAGACATATGTCTCGGTACAAGCACTCTCCCCAAACTGAGCTCTCGGATTTCGACCAAGACCTTTCAAGCAGAAATTACCAAGGTGAGGTACAATCCATATCGGTGGCGAGCTTTTAAGCTGCCTCTCACCCACTGATAAGCTGTACTCAGCCTCACTTAGTTCCTTATATGCTCGCACCTCTTCCTCTGGGATGAGCGATGCGTCAAAAATATCTCTATCTAAGTCTGCAATAGCTCTCGTCAGAGTCTTGTGGTACGGGCCAGGACCAGAGTTTGCTGAGCGTGGTTCTCGATGGGGGTAGGAATCTAGTGCGCTACGGAACATAGTTTGTAATGCTCGAGCTGACCCTTGTGCACTATAAGGCAGAACTAGGTACGGAATACCTTTATCCATAGTATGTGGCATTAACCCACACACCCAACAGTTGGTAGTGTTTACCACTAACTGATGCTGATGCAGGAGTTGTATAAAAGAGTTGTTTCTGAATTCCGCACGTCTGATTTGTTCGTGTTGAGGCAGAGGATAAAAGGAATGTGGAGAAACAGTAGAAACGAAATATTGATCATGAGATGGAAGAGTAGGTGTAGCAGAAGACAATAAGAACTGAGACCCATAATATATTCCTCCTACCAATAGCATAGATATGGTGAGAAACAGTATGATTACTTGTGAGAAAAACCATTTTGTATGACATATTTTCTGCAATGTAGATCTTTGCGCCAACATTTCTTCTCTTTCCGACAGCTTAGACAATGATGATTCCATCCCCTAACGACCGTCCGCGACGTTCTTGACGCACTTCGTTCTGAGTAGCGGTTATCAATTTCCAGGAGTTCCCAGAAATCGATAATAGAAACCAACCTTGTGTCGATAGCTGCTAAACAGAAGGAAGTACCCGCACGGCCTTACGGTCAACCTGGATGGTAGGTTCTAGCTAAATAATGTTCTTGGCTGTACGAAAAAGAAAAAGATACACAATATATAATGTCCACTGTTTTCAGAGCAATGTAGAACCTAGAAACAAAAAATCTTTTTATTTATGGCTTGTTCGTGGATGAAGAAAATATCGGCTACTTCCAGGGCGAGTCTGATCTTCAAACAATGGATTGGACGGCAAAGGAGTGTTCAATTGTTCAGGCAATTGTTCAACAGTCAAATTTTCCAAGGTTGATGTGGAGGAAATTGTTTGAGAGGAATCAGCAACGGTATCAGATACAAGCCGTGCTTCGCTGAATGGAACGAAATGTGGTGGAGTGTCAGTCTCAGATGAAGAAAGACCTCTTCTCATCCAGGTGTCCGACGGCAGAGGAAGCGGGACTCTTTTCGTGTGGGTAGCATGTACCCAGTTCCGGCGTCCGTGTAATCGAACCGCCGTCCTCGTGGCCAGCTGTACTTGAAACGGACCCACAAATCTTGGTTCTAGGTTTCGTTTTCGTCCGTAGTTTTTAACAAGGACCCAGTCCCCTGGTTGAAGTCGATGACCAGGACCCTCTGTTTGTGACGGCAGAGACTCAAAGACCTGTTGATGAATCAAACTCAATTTAGCAGTCAGATCATAGAGATAATCAATCAACATAGGGTATTCAATTCTGTCAAATTCCTTTGGTCTTGGGACTCCCCATACATTAGCAGGACGACCGAAGACAATCTCATATGGGCTGAGCCCTACTCGAGAGTGTACAGTTGCCCTGGTCGACAGGAGAGCCAGAGGCAAAGCGTCGGGCCATGATAAACCAGTTGTTGCCTGAATTTTAGCCAATTTCAGTTTTAAAGTGCCATTATATCCTTCCACCAATCCTGCTGATTGTGGATGATTTGCACTATGAAATTTTTGTATAATCCCTAAACCGCGACACACACTCTTCATCACACTCCCAACAAACTCACTTCCGTTGTCCGACCATACGACCCGAGGCATTCCGTAGCGGGGAAAATATTCTTTGAGCAAAATTTTTGCCGTGGATAAAGCCGTATTATCCTTAAGGGGGTAGACCTCAATCCACCTAGAGAATGCACACACCACAACCAACACATACTTCAAGTTGTTACATCGGTCCATGTGGATAAAGTCCAACTGGATAACTTCGAAGGGGTACGTAGGAGGGGCAAAATGGCCAGGTGGAGTGGGGGTGCCCTTACCAGGATTGTGCATCAAACACACCATACAATTCTTAACCACTCTCTCGGCGCACTTGGTAATCCCATCATTCTTCCATACATGAGACAACAACTTGCATATGCCTTTAGTGTTGATGTGTGCCATACCATGAGCCATTGTAACAACAGCGAGCACATACGCATCCGGTAACATCCATCTCTGCTTCTCTGATAAATCAACCCAACATCCATTCTCATCCAATCTTCCCGTGCTCTCTCTCCATTTAGTTCTTTCCGTCTCAGTGGCTTTATTCTGTATTCCTTTCACACTTTCAAATGTGTCTTCACACATACCAGTCTCTGTTGGCCATCTCACTGAGCTCGTAACATACATTCTGTTCGTTAAATCTCTAGCCGTTTCTTTAGCCGTTTCATCTGCAAACGCATTTCCACGACCCACATCATCTGTTACTTTCTGATGTGCGCTACATTTGACTATGGCCACTTGTTTAGGCAATGTGAGTGCATCTAAAAGATCATTTACAAGCTGACCATGTTGAATCTTCGTGCCATGCGATGTAAGGAATCCTCTCTCTCTCCACAATCGTCCAAAACTATGTGCCACACCAAACGCGTACTGGCTATCTGTAAACACATTCACCCGCTTATCTTTAGACAATACACACGCTCTCGTCAAAGCGATTAACTCGGCAGCCTGAGCCGAATTCTGACTTAGTCTTTCGCTTTCCACAATCGTTCTCAATGTAACTACAGCATACGCAGTCGTCACATCACCGTTCGGCAACTTGAAACAAGAACCATCCACATACAAAGTACCATCGGGATCTGTCAATGGAGTATCTTTTAGGTCAATACGACCCTTAGTTTCCTCTTCAGTTCTGAGATAGCAGTCATGTACTGCTTCACCACTTGATTCTGTGTCGATCGGCAGCAATGTTGCTGGATTCAACACATTACATCGTTTTATCCGTATGTGACTGGCCAGCAACGTCAACTCATATCCAGACAATCTTGCGCTCGTCAGATGTTGAGTTTTCGTTCGATTCAATAGAGTGTCAACTGCATGCGGAACCATTACCGTGAGCATATTATTCATGACTAAACCTGCGGACTGTCGAATGGACGCCGCAGCTGCCGCTGTTGCCCTTAAACAACTTGGCAAGGCTCTTGCTACTGGGTCTAAAGTCGAAGAAAAATAGGCACATGGGCGTTGCTTACCACCAAAAGGTTGTGTCAGAACACTCAACGCGCAACCGTCCCTCTCGTGAACGTATAGTGTAAACGGCTTACTGTAGTCAGGAGTGCCCAACACAGGAGCCGAACACAACGCATCACGTAATTCAGAAAAACTTTTCTGACACTCTTCAGTCCAAGGCAATGGGGATGAAACATCCTTGCACGTAAGGGCTATCAATGGTTTCGCCAACAATGAAAAATTTGGAATCCATTGTCTGCAATAGGACGTAATACCTAAAAAGGCACGAACATCTCTCTGGGTTTTTGGCACAGTCATCCGGGAAATCGCTGCAATTCTCTCTGGGGTCAACCTTCTCCCTTCTCTTGACAATAAGTGACCTAGATAGGTAACTTCTTGACAACAATACTGTAGCTTTGAAGGCGATACCTTGTGGTGTAAGTTATGTAAATAGTGTAACAATGATACTGTAGCCGTTTTGCAAATAGCTTCTGTATCAGCTGCCACTAAAAGATCATCAACGTATTGAATCAAAGCTGCACCTTTAGGTAATACAAAGGCATCAAGTTGACCTTTAAGTGCTTGGCTGTAGATTGACGGACTCTCACAGTAGCCCTGTGGAGCGCGTTTTAGCCTAAAACTGCGACCACCTAATGAGAATCCGAATAGGTCTCTGCTTTCCTCGGCAATCGGGATGCTAAAGAAAGCATTCTTTAGATCGATCACTGTGAACCAGGAGGCAGATGCCGGAATCATTGTTAGTAAGGCCGTAATGTCGGGCACTACAGGAAATTGTGGAACCACTATTTTGTTTACTTCTCTTAAGTCTATTACGAAACGATACACAGGAGCTTTAGTTGGGTCAGTTCGTTTCAGAATTGGTAATACAGGGCTATTACATAAATTTCCACGAGTTTCTTCAACAACACCCTTTCCAATGAGATCATGAACGATTGCTAACAGCGCTCGTTCGCCCTCAAGAGAAATACGATATTGAGGTAAACGCGGTAATCGCGCATTTGGTTTCAATTGAATCACATAGGGTGGAATGTCTAACAAGCCTACATCATTAGGACCTGTGGCCCATAAGGAAGCAGGGAGGGAACTCAATTCCGGTGGGAATTTGTCGACTGATAAATACATTGGAGAGATCACTCTCTGTCCCAATGTAAGCTCCACTCCTTCGGGGGAACAATACAATGTTGCATATAATCGTTTCAACAAATCCAGGCCCAAAAGATTTTCACCACAACCTGTAGATAGAATCAGTGGAGCCGTTAGCTCACGAGGACCAATCATAAGAGGCAAAGGACTAGAGACTGGGTTGCTAACAGGAGCGCCAGAGAATCCAACGGAAACGTTCGTTAAGCCAGACAAAGGTGCGCCAGGGAGTTTCGAATGCATGATGGAACTTTTCGTCGCACCAGTGTCTAACAGAAAAGGCTCAACTACACCCGATGTAGCCACTGCAACGTAAGGCCCACTCTGATCGACCGGAGCTGACACTACTCCCTCTCTTTGTCGTTGGCTGTCCTAATAATGGTCATTTACAACAGTCTCATGCTCTACGTAATAATCGTCCACATTATACTGTGCAGATCGGACTGACCCTGCATTTCGCTGGTCAAAACAATTATTTGCATCTGATTGATTTTGATAACGATCACTCTGATTGTGGGATGAACCACGACCTCTACCTCGTGATGCCTGTTGGGGACCACTACCACGATTTCCTCGTGCTGACACACCATTTAGGCGATCCCGTAAGGCAAGACAATCATATTTTAGGTGTCCCTCTTTCTTACAATATGCGCACTGATTATACCCAAGGGAAAATCTATAATCAAAATTGTCAGAACGCGGCTGTGTCCTATTGGGTTGTGCTCGTGGTCGATACTGCTGTTGTGAATCAGTTTGGTTTGATCGTGGAGGGTATGCTTGCTGTAACAAAACCTTTGTCTTGAGCTCCTTCGTTTTCTTCTCTACACGATCACTTTCTTCCTTTTCCCTATTCTCATAATACTGGGCTGTTGCTAGTATTTGCGCAGGGGTTGAAACTGCCCACGCACTCTCTGAATTCTTTAATTTGTTGCATAGCTCAGGCAGCAAATTCGATACGAACTTGTCAACGAATAACCGCTGGCCTCCCTCAGCGCCCATGTCCTGGCCGCTGTGGTCGACAAACGCTTCCTCAAACCTTGTAAAGAAATCCGAGACACTCTCGTCTTTCTTTTGCTTACAAGCTGATAACTTATCCCAGTTCACCTTCATCGCTGGCATGATAGTTTTCATGAGCGTATTGATTTTCTGCGGCAAGTCTAAGATTAGCTGGTCGGGCTTAGCCCCACCAACTTGTAATGCATCAGCCGCTAGCAGTGCAGCCCAATCACCGCCTAATTCAACTGCGTGATTGGTTTGACGAATTTTAGCCCAAACTGGTTGCGGTACAACATTGCCAAACAACATGTCGATATCGGCAAGGTTCATAATAGAAGCTTCCACCAGTTGTGATAACTCCTTATAATAACCAGCCGGGTTTTTACGCGGATCAGGTAAGGATTGCTTCACTTGCAAAACTTCCGATCGTTTCCATGGAAGATGTATCCATACCCTTCGAAAATGTGGTAGAACCACAGGGTTTGCATTAGGATCACCAGGCACCCACAGTGGCGGAACCTCTCTCATGGGATATTGACCAGGAACCGCTTTCCAATTCTCGGTGGTATCATCTGCTGATACCCGAGAATGTGCTGTGGATCTAAACGCTAATAAGCGTTCCACGGCACGTCGTACATCGTCTCCTATAATCATACCGTTCGAAAAGTGACTCTGAAGTTCAATTATGTCGGACGGTACATTATCTACATCATCATTATACCATTCTTCCCTCAAAAAGTTACACATCTCCTCAAACACGAATCTCTGCGTAGGCTCATTAAACTGAGAAAATGTATCAAGGACTACACGTGGAGTGTAATTAGCAGGATGTTTCATCCACCTATGTGCCATGGTTGTTAACGTCTCTTTCTCCCTACCACTAGGGATCTGACTCCGTCTCTGAGGAGTTTCAGATGAATCAGACGAAAATAATGGACCAGAAAGAGGTGAATAAAGGGTAGCAACAGAGTTAGGAACACGCTTACGAACAGAAGGAGAAAGAAAAACAGGGGCAACAACACTGGAGGTGAAGGAAGGCATAGTAGGAACGGACAAGGTAGTCGGAGTAGCAGAAACAACAGTCTGTGAAGGTACAGGTACAGGAGCAGTAGGAACAAGGACAGGTGGTGGAACAAACGTAGGGTTAACAGCGGGCTGACCTGCAGCCGCTGGAGCAACAAGGGGAGCAACAGGAGATACTACAGGAGGAGCTACAGGAGCAGTAGCACCCTGTACGTAAGGAGGTGGTGATTTCATTAAATATGATAACAAGGAATCCTCCTTCAAATCTTCTTCTTTCTTTTCTAGATTATTCGGTAAAACTGGGTAACATTTATCTATTTTCATATGATGCAATCTAGTAGAGATTTCCATTTCCTTTTCTTCTTTTTCCTGTTTACATTCTCGTATAGCTTGCATTATCGGAACAAACCCTTGCTTTTGATCCTTTTTAAGTTGTTTGATTTCTTTCTGCTTGGCCTCTTTACGCCATATCCGAAAGGAATCAAACATAGCTGGCCTAGCTTTCTTTAAAAATAATTTAGCCTCAAGATTATCTAAAATCGAAAGTTCAAAAGTTCCATGTGGTGGCCATCTAAGGTCACCGTCTTTCTTTGTATAACGGACCCAGTAATCATTATAGATTATAGGACCTACACCATGTCGACTATAAAGATCATGTATCGGAGTTCCAACTGGAGGTATCGGACACGAGTCCTCCAACCGGGAATCCATTGCGCAACATTTGAAAATACGAAACAAACCACTATGGCTAGGCATCGTGCACACTAACCTAGTATCAAACTTCAAGGATTACCGAAGTAATTAAACCTCGTGTAAGTCAAAACCCTCGGTTTTTGGCAATTGCAACTGTCAAATAATACTAAGGACCAATACTAAGAACCACAAATGCAATGGAACCATGCAATACAACAAAGCCTTAAGGCTATCACGAAGCTCGGAGAGCTAACCACAAAGCCTGAGGAGGCTATTACAAGGCTCGGTGAGCTATTACAACAAAGCCTTAAAGGCTAACAACAAAGCTTTCAAGAAGCTAGAACAACCACTAAGGACTGGGAGCGACCCACAAAATACTTAACTCAGAACTTCAATGGCGGCACCAGGAAGGCCCGTCTATCGTCTCGCTTGTACATAAGGTCTGCGCCGGGCGTCGAAGACAGGTCGACAGTCAGGGCATCGGTCCGTCGCAGCCGTCAGGAGGCGGGAATCTTCGCAGGGAAAAACTTCGGGCCACTTATTTCGACAACAGGATCGATGAAGCGGGGTGCACCTTCCCTCGGAGATTTCACACGAAGTTCCTCACGATCATCAGGCTTTGGACCGGTACCGCTGAAGTCGCCCCACGTTGAGCGCCAACTGAAGGACTGGACTTTTAACAGTACCAGCGGTGCCAGGGAACAACACCTATAACCTTCATGGGATACCTGTTTCGGCGCACAAACTACAGAGACACGGGACACTTCCTTCGGCGTCAAAGATCAGCTTTTATTACTGCAGGGAAACAGGAGTCATAAGAAGTACATGAACATGTAGGTTCTGCGAGTCTGCTTCAAATTGTATACGTTGGTCGGTCTCTTTTATACAGAATGTTGCCATTGCATAACATGTGGACAAAAGATTACAATTCAGTTCCCACAGTAGACTTCAAAAGGGTCGCTTTCATGTGTTCAGAAACCCGGAACATAATTACAATAGCCATGCCGGTTCCCAACTGTAAAAGTACATCTTCCCACCATTAGGCACACCCATTAGAGTTTGTAAATGACAAAGAAGAAGAGACAAGAGCAGCTGCAAGGAAGTCAGACACGTGTAGAGAAAAGAGTGTGGGGGTAATATAGGAAGCATGATCGTAGGATCAAAGAGTTGGATCCCATCGCCTGCACGGCTGTCACAATAGGCCGGCACGGCCAGATTACCCTCAAGCTGAGCCATCTGCCTTTGCTGTGTCATTCCTCCGGCCATAAAGACGCATGAAAGGAATATGCGTCTTCCGCAAGGCTTGGGAACTAGAGGGTCAAGGGGCGAACAGTTACCTGCTCGCTGACTACGTGAGGGCAAGAAACAAAATGGATGCTGTATCTAAAATGGAACCCAGGGGTTCAGATGAAGAACACGTAATATTAGGCGAACCCTGGCAGGTAGTGTAGCGAAAATTCGCACACTTGCCGAACTCATCATTTTGCGGTTCGTAGATACCAAACTTATCCATATTCGGCAATGCCCAGAACATCATAATAATTTTTACGGAACCTCAGGTCAAGTACACCGGGGTAGGCGTATTTAGAAGCATCAGTTGAGTACGATTAGTCAATGTATATATGTATGTATATATTTTATCTATTTTAAAGTATCATATGGCTAAGAAACCATACCAATGCTTTTACAGTATTATTTTATAATCCTCCTTTTACTGTACGCACTTTACTTTACTATGAGTATTGCAATTGTGGCAATTCATTTCTCTTGTATGAGGAAGAAGACTGCTCAATAAATTACACCTTTTATTGAAAACGCCCGTCTCTCTTTTCTCTGCATTCTGGTGAAACTAAGTACGCACATTTGACTGAGTGAAATAGCTGTCTTTTGTTTTCACACGACTCTAGAGATACACTCTTATTCAGGGAGAGCAAAGTTGTCATGTTTTATGGTTGTCAGAAGCTAATCCCTTCTTGTCTATACAGGGAGGTTAAACTCCTCCTCGTTTATTCGAGAAAGTTTCTAGTGACCTCTGAGCTAGCTGGCAAACCTTAAGTCTAATATAGTCAGTAGAGACCTAGTCGACCTCAGTCCTACGTCTACACTGCTGAATATATTATTCCAATGCGCAGAGCCTATTGGGAATATAGGAACTACACTACACCACAATATTTCTTGTGCTCTTGTTGGCCCTGTTATATCTCCTTTGGCTGGGTGTTGAGGGGTTGAGGTAGGGGGTGAGGATGAAGGAGCGGAGGGCATATGCACTGTCTCCTAAAAGGAAATGGGAATACATTACTCACATGCATACATGTACTTCTTTCTGCAATAGGTGTTAATGTGGTTGCACACTGTGTCTTACCTAGCAGGTATCCTTCACCAAATTCCCCTGCTGTCAGCCGTGCATAGATACCGCTGTTTTAAAATATGTAGGAGTTGTGGGTACTCCCAGGAAATTTTGCCACAAGGTCAATGATGGCGCACTTGGCATTGCAGATCACCTGCACATTGATGGTGTGGGTGGACTTTCTATTCCTATATATGCATTCTGTGGCAGCAGGGGGACAAATGGGAATGTGGGTGCCATCAATGCAGCCAATGATATTTGGGAAACGTGCCATCAGATAAAAGTCAGATTTTGTTTGGAGCAGTTCAGCATGGGTTGCAGGGAAAGATATATAATGGTCCATCCTCTGTGACATGGCGTCAAGGAATTTGTTGAAAAAGCGTGACAGGCTGCTCTGGGTCACCCCACCTACCGCAGCAACCAAACTCTGGTAGCTCCCAGACGCAAGCAGGTGTAGGCTGAACAGCACTTGCACGTGGGGTGGAATAGCGTGTGCCCTTGGGGTAGTGTGCTCCAACAGTGGTTGGAGGTCCCTGATGAGGTCCAAGATGGTGGTGTCTGAGTCGAACCTGTACCTCTGGAGTATCTCTGCCTCTGTGAGCATGAACAAGGTGATCCTCTGTCTGTAGACCTGCTCCTGTCTCTGCCATTCCCTCTCTCCTTCCTCCTGTAGCCGTAGCCGTCTCGCAATGACATAGAATGCCGCCATTGTGAAAAAAGTATTGCATTTTGGGTCCTTTTTTATAGGCTGCACCTGGTTACCACCTGATTTCAATCCATGGTTAATACCGACTCTTAAATACCAAATTTCAAGCAAATTCGGTATTTAAGAGCTTACCTACATCTCAATATTCAATTTTACCACTTCTTATTTACCGATTCGGTATTTTACCGATTCGGTAAATTTACCAATTCGCAAACCGTTGTGATTCGGTAAAATTGGTAAATTTTCCGATTCGGAATGTTACCGATTCGGTAACTTTACCGATTCGGTAAATTTACCGAATCGGGAGATTTTCTGTCCCCTACATCCCAAATGCTCAATACCGATCGGAAACGCCCGAAAATCTGTATTTTCGGCCGTTTCCGACCGGTATTGGGCTACCTACATCTGGCCCCTGGTGCTGAACGTACCCAGGTGGGTCAAAGGAATATATGACCTATTAAATTTAAAAGACAGCTGCTGCTGTGAATTCCCTGCAAAATCCCTGGTATGGGAAAGATATTCTAAATAAGGCCAAAAAAGAGCTTCTCTACTTCATCAAACAACAAACCTCCAAGCCAGCCTTAATAAACCCTCAGATCTCCAAAGACCAGTATAACAAATTTGCCAATGTCTTTAATGACAAAATCATGACGATTGAGCTCTCCCTTGATGACCACAACCAGTCACCCATTGGGAACTCGCCTCTCAGAAAGGAAGACAGCACACCCCCACACTCTACGGCCACCCTAGCAATGATCACTCCACAGGATAACAGTGGATGCAATCAAATCCAAGGGACGCACGTACCTCCTAAAAACTGGAAGGTATTCAACCTACTCTCGGAGGCAAACATATCTGCTCTGTTGGCTACGTCCAAACACTTCTCCCACCTTGCGGACCCCCTCCTGGGCACTAAAATTCAACCACGCCCTAACCCCTTCTGGACTAAGATTCTAAACAGCTCCCTGATGACTATATTAATGCGAGACTGTCTCACACTTGGTAAAGTCACACAATTGCTTTAAAAAACCAGGAGCAGACCCAAACAACCTCAATAACTTCAGACCTGTCTCCAATCTCCCCTTCCTAGCCAAAACTCTAGAGAGATGTGTTCTCTCACAACTAAACCAGCACATCCACAACAACAATCAATCAGGCTTCAGAAAAGGATGCAGCATGGAAACAGCTACTATGAAAACTGTAGATGACCTACACAAATCCCTGGATACAGACCGATGCTGCCTGCTTCTATTCCTAGACCTATCGGCGGCCTTTGACAAGGTCAACCACAATCTTTTCTTGGATTCCCTCCAAAAAAAGGATTGGTGGGTTTCTGAAAATCAGCTCTCGACTAATAAAAATAAGCAATCTGACTTCGGACACAACGGCAATAACCTTGGGTGCCCCCAAAGCTCTGTCCTTTCACCTACACTATTAAGTATCTGCATGGAGCCCTTCATCTTCATTCTTAACCAAGCAAACATCTCCATCTACCTACACGTAGATGACATCCAACTCCACAAGGAACTCTCCTCACTAGATGACATACACCGGTTAAATGCCACCCTCAAAGAAGTTGAACACTGGTTATCTCACAACCACCTAAAACTCAACTAAGATAAAACCGAAATTCTTCTCATATCAAACACAGAGCAGTTCCCCTAGTTGCAAGAATGGCTATACTCCATACATGCTCTTAACTGCAATCTATTGATCATGAAAGATCATATAAAGAATAGTGCTTAGAGAGCCTTCTTCAACCTGAAACTTCTGAACAAAATCAAACCCTTTTTGCCGCCAAATAATCGGAAATCTACCATGTAAGCGCTGGAGCTCTCTAGATTGGACTATGGGAACGCCACCCTCACAGGCACTGTGAAATCCCACTTTGCACCCCTTAGAACCACTCTCAATGCAGCCGCCAGAATGGTCATAGGAATCGAAATATTTGATCACATTTCCCCGGATGTACGTCGTTACAACGTGATGTTTTACATCGCCGTACTTTACGACGCATGTTTTACAACGCAAGTCGTTACCACGACTTGCGTTGTTGGGGGCTGGATAGTGAATAGTTTAATTTACTATTCCAACTCCAGTCCCCATGGATAGTAGGGAGGAAGATGGATAGTAAATTAAACTATTTACTATCCTGGAGCGCCCCCCAGCTCAATTCGTTGTTACAACTTGCGTTGTAAAAGTTGCGTCGTAAGGGAACTGCGGTGTAACATCCGCGTTGTAAAGGATGTTACCCCATTTCCCCTGCCCTACAGGGACTGATTTGGCTCCTGATGGTAGTTTGCTGCATCTTCAGAACTGCTTGTCTTACTCACAAAGCCTTTCACACTGGGAAACCAGCTTACCTTCCCTCAAAACTCAAAAGGCAGGGCGGTTAAGGAACCTAAGAAGCTTAAACACCCTACTCCTCATTCAACCTAGAGCGCACAAATAAAAAACCCTGGCACAATATAGAAAAAATGCCTTATGCACACACACTCAAAATCATTTGCAGTCATGTTTCTGTAAAAACACACAATTGGATTAAGCCAAGGACAACAATAATAATCAATTTTCTTTGCACTGGTCGCTGTGGTTGCAGAGTGTTAATGGTTCCACAACCAGCCTTTCGTATGTCTGGTATTTCTGACATACTTTAGAGTGGTTACAGGGTCTTTTCCACTCGCCAGTTGCACCACAGCCAACTTAATAGCTCCAACACACATTGCGTACACTAGAGGCAGAGCGCCCATTTCTTACCCTCTGTGATAAAAACCCTTTTTCTTTGGATAAAAAACCCTGGCACGCTCCTTCTCGAGCAATGCCCCTAAAATCGGAAACTCAGTACATACCTGAACGAACCCCTCCTACTCAAGAAACAGCTAAAGGATCTCCTCCTCAATCAGTATCTCAACTAGCGGAACTTCAATCCCCCAACAAAACAAGATCCCTACCGTCAGTTCACCCTGTACCCCTTCCGGGTTATTTTACCCCCCTTGTGAGCAAACACTGATTTGATCTGCTTCACTTCAGCTGTGCTGACTATACTCATCCCCTTGATATGAACATGTACTGCCGTAAAGCGCTCTGATACCCTTGGGTTTAGCCAGCACTACATAAATCTCATGAATAAATCAATAAATAAGCAAGTAAATCTCAAAGAGTTTTTAATTTCTGCCTTCCCCTGAGTTAGGAACCCCCAGACAGACTTCAGAATACCCCACCCACATAATTTCTGCTGTGAATGCATGAGGTGATACCTGAGGAATGCGTGAGGTGCCTTTAATGTGTATTACTAAAGCTAGGAAACACATTTTCACTATTTTAGAACGCCTAAACGATTAGAATTGTCAATGCTACTATTGATACTGTTCAGATTGAAGGCGGCGGTGCTATAACTCCTCCTCTCATGACATTCTGTTCTCTTCTAAGGCCACCAGAGCATAATACCAGTTTAATGAGGCCAGCATATTCATGTCAAATATGCTTTTATTAGCACTCTTTCTGTAATAGTCTCTGATAAACAGATAGCATAGCCAAATAAATTTATATTTAGGAAATATGCGTTAGAAAAACTTCTTTTCTGAAATTCTTTGCTCATTGGCACAGTATTTCGCAAATGAATTAACATTTTATTTGTGCACCGGCAACAGTACCAACTGCCCTTAGGAAGCTTGTATGGCTGTCTTCACTTTGCACATTATCTTAAAAATTGATAGGTAATGTTTTATGCATGCTGTTTGTTCTTCATAAATGACAAAAGTCCATCAATAACAACTTCAGTTTCGATTACATCACTCTGCTATTTACTGTGGCCAAGACTGAATTTGAAAATATGGTTTTTAAAGACCATTGTGTAAAAAAAAACTATAGATTTAATAACAATGGTAACTTTTTATAAACATAGGTTCAGGAATGAATTTATCGTTTTCACTCCTGTGAAGAATACACAATGAGATTCCTGGAATATTTCTGGCGATCCCTGGAGGGAGTTGATTTTTCTCCAATGAGCGTGGAGAAATCAGCAGTGGTAAATTCCACTCAAGGGCTAGGACGTGGGCGTTCTGAGGTGTGGTTTGCTTTGGAAATTTCGGAACGCCTGCACTCATATGTTTATTGGCTTTCCCAAACTCTTTTCTACCCAGGAAATGGTCAAAAATTTACTCTATCTAAGGACTGAAGAACTAACCCTATCAGGACGGAAACGGAATGGAACACCCCAAGACTTGCTGAGGTACCCTGTATGGGAAGGGTTCTTTCCCTGTGGAAAAATATTTTCTCCACAAAAAAAGGTATTTGCGAAGCAGACTTTTCCCTGGGTGGAGTTCTCCGTGAAGGAGATTTCCGTTCCGCACAGCGGGAGTAGGAACCTTTAGGAAATGTCAGATGACGTTTTTATAACTATGCCTGCAAAGCTCTGCCCTGCACAGTTTTCCAGACATACGTCTGGGAATGTTTGTGCTTGAAAAAACTTGCAGAAGTACACATAGGTGAAAATGCTAATCTCAGCCGAGTTTTTTCATGAGTAGTGCTGTCTTTGGCTGAATAGAAGCCCAACTTTTGGCAAAAGAGCTGGCTTTAGCGCTGGTGGCGCCTGGTGCGACAATGTTTGGTTCCCCCCATGACCAAATCCACCACATATTCCCTCGCTACCACCCTTTAACAGTGCCCCTCAAGTCTCCATAACCACTCTCAGATGCATTTAATTAGTTTTATAGGGCCGCTCATATCAGTGTAGGGTGTCAGAGCACTTCACGTCACACACTCTACACAAAGACTATGATTCCTAGGTGCGTAAATCAGTGTATAGGAAGTGTTACATAAGGCAGAGGAGTACAAGGTGAAGGAGTCACATTATCCACAGCTGCGGACAGTATATTTTTATAGTGCTTGGTCTGGAGAAGTACAAACTCAGAATTTAAAATGTAACACCATGGTCATGGTTGGAAGTTCACTTTAATAATCAGAATATACTTGTACCAAAATAAAATCTTTTTGCAACATTAGGATAATGAAAGACTGGGGAAAAAATCAAAACGCTCTAATCTATAATTTGCAGTTTGCATGCAGCGCTTTGATGACAGTAGCTCAATGTTCTATGTTAGGATTTCAATTTACAAACTTTGGAACTCTCAGACAACAGCAGTAACCCACTGACCTATTTACAATATATGCACTTTGTGATTTGTATGGTACATCTTCGTTGCAGCAGGCATAGTAATCCCCTGCACTATGTTGCCATGAGTCAAAACTTCCATTAGACAAAACTCCGATCTCTCTCTAGAAAGGACATTAATCACCGGAATTATCTTTACATTTTTATTGTCGACTGAAAATTGCTGGAGTCCAAGAAAGCAGCAGCAAGTGCTTTTAAAACCGTAATATATTGCAAACACAATGCCCCCTCCCGAAGTCAGCGCCCGGTATGGTAGCACCGTTCACGCCACCCTAGAGCAGGCCCTGGTTGGCAAAGCCAGTACGCAGGTGGACTTTAATATGTTAACGCATACAAAAACTGGCATGCACAAACCCAAACTTGTGTATGCCTGTGATTGCATGTGATAACACACTAAAGACACACATGTTGGCCTCTGCCTTAGACTGTGCGTGGTATATGTGCCCTTCCCAAGCCTGAGCCCTTGCCTCTCTCCATCCATCGCTCCTCTCCTTCCTTACTTGTTAGCCCCTTACCTTGCTAATTTCTGTCACCAACCTTGTCCCTTTTGCAACACCGATTCTCCCACATTCATACCTCTCTCTTGCTCTCTCCTCACTAGGATTCTGTGTTTAATTTAAGCCGGAGTTTTACGGTGCTTGGCACCAGCACTTAGTTATCAACAACAGTAGTTCTGGCAGTCTGCCACATGGTGGCGATGTTTGTCCAGTTAAGATGAACACAGCGACTTTTTTATTAATTCAATATACATTAAAATGACTAATCCCTGGCACCCAAGCCGTTCTCATAGCTTTAGGGAAAGGGAATAGTCGGAATCGTCACACTTGTGAGAGTATGATGGTTAGTAGTTGTGTTGGTACTGTCATTGGCAGTGCTGGCAGGGGCAATGGGTGGTACAAACTGCAGTGGCCTCCTGATGAGGGCCCTGACACTTATATTTTTACAAATTAAGCACTGCTAGGATGGAACCCAAGATGATCTGCAAGTCCTCCAGCCTGTCTACCTTCCCCTCCTTCTGATCCAGTCCATACTCGATATAGGCCACGTACATAACATTCTTGATCGTCAGTGACTTCAGCGGCCACACCACAAAATGATTATGCACTGGTCTAATGCTTTATTTGACTGCGGAAGATTGTGAATGTGTCCGCTGTGCACTGGCATTGAAGACGAACTAGTACATGATGGCAAAGCATCCATCTTGTAATTGCTTAGACTGCCGGGCCATCCTTGAAACAGAGAAGTGAATATTGCATGCACTAACACCCCAAACTAACAAACATGTCAACTTAATCCTTGAAATCTTATTCAACACACTACAGCACTTCCTAGTGACGCAAAACCACTTTATTGCATTGTTTCTTAGAGACATAGACCCATCAAAGTACTTTCTAGATTTTATATACAAACCGCATTGACCGGCCCAAGGGACACTGGTCCACAACAGTGCACTGTATCCATGGGCATAAATGCAGTAAACCGCACTGCCTCCTTGGAACACCAATCCACTGCAATATACAGTATTCTAGACACATTAACCCACAACTCTGCATTGTATCTCAGAAACACTATTCCACCACATTCTAAAGTATCCTAGGAAATCTAACCTACCGCAATTAACTATGGGGGTATTCGCAGAACATGCTGCAACACATCCTAAAAACATTAACCAGCCACAGAGCACTGTATCCTAGGGACACAGCACTTCCACACAACATGTCATTGTCTGGCACCTAATCTACACTGAACGGCATCCTAAGAAAACAAATTTGCTACCCTACACTGCATCCTTTGAAAATTCAAATGCCATACTGGGCAACACACTAAGAGCACCAGTGTGACTCACCATGCTGCACTGAAGCCGAGAGACACTAACCTCATGCACTGCACCATAGCCAATTTCGTACACCACATAACACTGCAATGTAGTGACACTACACCACCACACTTCACTGCTACAAGGGTTAATCGCCTACAACACTACAGTGCACAAAAAGGGTATCCAGTCTACCACACTAACACACTGTACTGCATACTTCACAGACACTGACTCAGCATTCTCCATAGCATCCTACTAGGAATACTTACTCAGCACATTTTCCTCCATCCCAGGCAAACTAACATGTGACAATGCATTGTGTCCTAGAGACATTAGTGTATAAAAATGAACAACAACCTAGACACCTTAACTTACCACACCGCACTGCAGGTTCTGGGTTCTAGCTCACCACAAAGCACTCTAGGCATGGTAATGTACCACCCAGCACCACCATTTAGTAGTTCTTAACCTTTACAGTTCGTATTAGAGATACTACATCAACACAATGCACTTTGTCCTAGTGACCATCTCCCACAACACAAAGCTCTAAGTATATTAATCCTCTACACCCCACTGCAACCTTTATATACCCAGTTACCATCTCTAAGTCACTAGTATACCATACTGTACTATATCCCAACAACCTGCATACCAGATACCATGATTCACTGTCTTAGACTGCATCCTATGGACACTAACACACAACGCCACACAGTGCCCTAGGGACATTAACCCTACAAAAATAAAACCTTAGTAACACTAAACAACAACAATAATGTGCTGCATCCTGAGGTCCCCTTCAAAACAATACATGCTCTGAATTCTAGGGATATTAAAAAAATCCCCAATGCACTACAAACGTCAAACATGTTTTGCACCTTATTGTCAGTAAGGTATCCCTCAGCATTGGTTTCTTACCACAGACACCAAGGAATCCATCGCTGTGCCAATCTGGGTGTGTACCGCTAAGACCAAGCCACCAAAAGCGCTGGTGAATAATTATTTTTACAGTTTAGCACCTTTACATTCTCCCTTCCTCTTTAAGCAGAGTTCATTGAAACATGGAATCTGGTGAAAGGGTTGTATCCACAGCACCGTGAAGTTTGCTCATTTCCTCCCTAATTGTGGAACATAAGGGCTTATTTACAAGCCCCTTGCACCGCTGGTGCATCACTTTTAATATGGGCGAATAGTACTGCTTATTTTAAAATTATCTTATTCTGATTTTAGATATTTACTGTATTTGATTAGTTTATATTTTATAGATGTACTATGCACTTTATATCCGGATATGCAAATTGTTTTAAATGACTTATGTGCTGTAGTTATTTTGTTGAGCATTGGCTATTTTGCCACATGGGTATTGGAGCATTTATTTGATAAATTATGCTGAGATTGATGGAGTAATTTGTTTTATAACCATCTAATAGTTCTGTATTGCTTTTGTCTTTTATAACCACATATAGCCGAATAGAGAATAAAGAATGAATTAATGAAATGAGCCACATCGAGTCTTCGTCGTGGTATCTTTCTTCATTACTGCATTCCTAGTATGGGTTTTTTATGCCTCTTTTAGTCCCTAGTTAACACTTTTAGAAATCAGCTTGTTGTAAATGAAGCAGAAACAGGGGTGGAGGAATGTACTTGTATGAGGAAAATTCTTTCTGACTTATTTTCCCAGAAATTGGAATCCAACTGAGAAAGAAAAATGGAAATATAATTGAGAAAGGGAATAGACAAAGGGAAGTCTGTAGACCATTTCTAATTCTTTGTTATATGACGCAATAGTTTAAATGTTGTTACCTTGACGTGAACTATTTAACAGGCCGGGTAAATACCTGCTAGTCCAATTTTTCCCAAGAAAAATAGTGAATTACACTTGGAATTAGTGCTTTTCAGGACACATTACTCATGTATCAGAATTTACTAGGTATTTTCCTCTGTTTATTTCAGCTGGTTTGACCTGTTTAAATGCAATTGATGAAAAATGCAAGGGGGTGGTAATACTGATAATTCCGACATGTGCAGCAGGAGGACGAAAAGTGGTAAGCTAAAACCGTGCAAAAATGAAGGAAATGGTCCTGTTATTACCCCAAGCCAGCTCAAACTAAAAGTGCCTCGATGCACGGTTAGTGATGACACTGGTCCACTATTTAGGGTGGGACTATTGTTTTTTATGATCTGAGTGCCATGGATGCAGGTTAACCTCTGCTCCTGAGCAAGTACCTTAGCGTACTTGTCAGACGCTACATCTTGCAATGAATTTCCCATGAGAGACATCTTGGGGTCTTCGGTGTGTTGCAGTAGCGGGTGATGTAAGGGAAGTGTAGTAGGGTAGCACAGGAAGGGCACCATGGGGGAGGTGCAGTGCCGGGGGCAGCACAAGGGGGCTGAACTTAAGAAATGAACAGAAAACGTAGCTGCTGGTCTTCTGTTCGCCGCACTGCTCCTCGGGCTTCACCTCTGTCACAGGCTAAAGCTCCCGGCTTACCCTGAGGCCAATTCCGACACTGCTCTCACCATGAGAGCAGTGTAGGGATTGGGCGGAGTGCACTGGTTTAGCGCTCCATCTGGACATGGGACCCTGTGCCTGCTGTTACATGCAGGATTGATTTTATTCAGGGAAAGATACCTGCACAAAAACAATCCTTAGAGGCATGTTCCTATTTCTGTGTGTGCTTCAGAATGCACAATACATTGAAGGAGGAAGTAAGGAGGCGAAGTAAACATATTTCTCCTCATTAAGACTCACTGGGGAAGGCATAGCTTTTTGATGCATTCACAGGTTTACTAGCTTTAGTAAATCTGGGAATGTGCAAAAATCCACAGTTGGCTGGATGGGAATGTCCATGCTCCACCCATGCTATGCGTTGCTTTGCGGCACTCTGTATTGACTGAACCACGCAAAGTGGCTTTGCGTAGATTAGTAAATGACAAACTTTGATGCAACTCTGATGAAAAATATTAGTAAATCTGCCCCTGTATATCTTCACTTTTGCTTCCTGAAAGGAAAATGCACATTCGTATTGTGTGCTTGGGATGTAGATTGTTGGCACATTAAGGGATCTTGTCCTGTTATTTATTTACACATTAGGGAATTATGTACATTTTAGCTTTTTATGATGACACTCTATGAAGGGTTCCAGAGTCTCACCCTGCGGCATTGTATGAAGACAAACAAACGGAATTTATCATATGTTTGTTGTTTCCGTGTATGATATAAACAACTGTGTACATTGACCTTTCTTTTGTAATGTTTTTGTTGTATTGTCACAATGTAAATAAAACATGCATCCATAAGTTATGGCCAGAGCGGGTGCACAGATTGAGAGAATTGCTCCTACCTATGTTTTAAAAAGTTGCACCAGGTCTTATGCATGGCCCTCACCCCCCCAAAAAAAGTCAAGAGGCTGCTTTTGCTGGATTGCATACATAGGGTCCATTTTAGGGGGTCTGACCTTTCTGACATCTTATGTTATTTTACCAGAGTATTGTTTTTCCCAAAACAAAATACATAATATACATACATACAGTTTGCTGTTGCCCACCACAGCATACAGCATGTTTCAGTCAATCAGCCCACTTTACCTATTGGCTCCCTTTACTGTGAGTGACTGCACAAAGCCTGTGCACATTATTCACATCCACATAAAATTCGTGCTATTCTCTTCAGTTGTGAAGCTGGTTCACAGGATGATTTTGTTTGGTATTTATTTTTATATTACATTTAAATACTAAAGTGTTTAGGTAACATTTCACTGCCTGTGATTCGAGTGTTTGTTTAGGTGGTGATTTATTATTGTTTCATTCGCAAATAATAATAATAAAAAGAAGAAGAAGCTTGCAAGGCACAAATAGAAAAATAAAATTTTCTTTAAAAACATCATTAGGAAAAGAGCAGCAGCGGTGAATGTTTTTCTACTTTAACATTTTTATTGCGAGCATAAGGTGGCCACATTTAGGTGGCTGCAAACTCTCTTATTTTGAATTTGTATTTTTGTGGCAAGTGGTTACAATAACTAATAGAAATAAATTAACCATTGCACTGTACTTCTCACCTCTCCCAAGACCTACTTAACGGCAACTGTAATGAGAACGCACAGTGGACACGACACTGCTGCACCATATGCACGCCAGAGGCAAGCCCATTTGCATCTGTCCATACCGGGACCACAGTCAGCGCCAGGAACCCTGGTTGTTCCACTACCTACTGCTACCCTGACACACCCCTCTGTGCCCTCAGGCCCTCACTTTGCACACTGCACAGCTACCACACTCCACCATACAACAAAGATTGGAGTGTTCACATGCTGCTCCTTAAATTTCTCTTGTACTCTTCCACAGCTCAGAACCACCACTCCTACACCAGCAGCACCCAGCACCTCACACACCAACCAGCCACTACCTCACACAGACCAAACGCCACCCACACAACATATCACACTCTCCTGCATGCTCCTCAACACCTGCTCGCTCACTAAACACTTCATGGATATATGGGACCAACTGCATGATCACTTAGCATACCTGCTCTTCCTCACAAAAACATAGCTAAACCCAACCCAACCTCACAGAAACATAGCTAACCCCAGCCTCCTCACCAGACATTGCTACAGACATCCTTCCATCCCTGCCAGCTACAAGATGGCCAGGCAAAACCATTGCCACAAGCCCAGAGGTAAACTCACTATCATATTCAAACATACCATCAGCTGCAACACTAATATGGAGACTTCAACCTGTTAGATGGAACACCACATGGTCGAGCTATGCATCACAGCCAACTGTGTCCTGGGTGGAATCCTTGTATACAGACGCCAAGATCCCACTGCAATTTTGCCAACCTTCATCACAGACTTCACAGCACCCCTCATAATCAATGCCAGCACCTTTATCTTCCTCAGAGACCTTAACTTTCACCTAGAAGACTGAACCAAACTAAACTCTGCAACTCTTCTATAAAACATTGAAAACCTTGGCTTCACCCTGGATGTTATTGAACTCACCCCTACCTCCAAACACCTCTTGGACCCGATGTACTCCTCAATCAGCAACATCACAGTTGACAAGCCAGCAACTATGACCTGGACAGACCATGTCCTTGTCAGTTTAAGCAAACCCACAGCCCTACCACCACCGTAACCACTCGCTGCAGCTGGAAAAGCATCACATAAAAGGAGTGGGTTTCCACCCTCTCCATGCAACTTGCCAAAAGCCATCAAAATCCTCAACAGGTGGATCACCGCATGCACTGAATTTCTAGCTCCCCTCAAGTGCAACCCATTGGCAAGATCCCAACCACAGGCCAATTAGTATGCAGAGGAACACAGGCTGACAAAAAAACAATGCAAGTGACTAGAGTGTGAATGGAGAATAAGTCCAGACACCACAGACCAAGGCATATTCAAATCAGCCCTAAGACACTACCACCAGCAGTTACTTAACACCAAGCGCACAAATCTTGCAGATAATATCGACACCTGCACTAACAGCAGCACAGTAATCTTCACCATCATCAAAGATTTGATTGCAACTCGTGCCGCCTCCTGTAACATTCCCCCTCACAAGACCTTTGCAACAAGCTCTCTGAATTGTTCTGTAACAAAATCACCTCCAAATACAGCATCTTCAACCCTCAGCCAAACTCTGTCACCGTCACAATTTAGCATCCCATCACGGCTGAAGAACAAACCCTGACCTCATGAACCACAGTTACCACCATCAAAATCACTGCTACCATGAAGATCATCCACTCCGGGCCACCATCTGACACTTGTACCCTCCATGCCTTCAACCATGGACTCCTACCTATCAGGAAAGCTCTAACATCCATCCTCAGTGTATTCATGGACTCGGCCCCATTTCTGGACACCTGGAAACATGCCACCATCATGACACTGTTTAAAAACCATCTGCTGACCTAGCCATGCTTTCCAATTACAGACCCGCCTGCCCTCTTCCATCACCTGCAAAGATCTTAGAGAAACTAATCAACCAATGCCTTACCAAATACCTGAGCAAACACCAGCTCCTTGACACCACACAGTCTGGATTCAAGCCCAACCACAGCACAGAACAACACTCATCACCGCCACAGACATCTGCATGATCTTTGGCAAAAGAGACACAAAAGCCCTGATTCTCCAGGACCACTCTACAGCATTTTACACTGCCTCACACCCCATCCTCATTAGGCACCCGTGCAATATTGGCATGCCAGGATCTGTTCTCTGCTGGATCTGCTCCTTCTTTACGGATAGAACACAAGCTGTCAGCCTAGCACCATACTCCTCAGAAGCCTGCAAATTCATCTGTGGAGTGCCTCAAGGTTCATCGCTTAGGCCCACCATCTTTAACACATACATGATCCCTTGGACCAATGTCATCTGCACACAAAATATCAACATCCTCTTCTATACTGACAACATGCAACTCGTAATCTCCTTCTCGGAAAAGGCCGCAACACAAGAGACAAGTTCACTGCCTGAATGACCGAAATCTCTAACTGAATGAAAGCCAGCTGTCAAGTTGGACTACGGGAACACCTCTCTGCCGAGATCGCCAAGCAACTCACTAGAAGACTACAAACCATTGAGGACTTAGCAGCCAGACTTATTCTCAACCTCCCACACATAACTCACATCAAACAACACCTCAGAGAGCTCTACTGGCTCCCGATACACAAACACACACATTTCAAACTCCTCACACACACATTCCAAGTGATACCCAACTTTAACCTCACCCACCAGAACAGTCGTATCTCCTTCCCCGAACCACTGAGACACATGCAATCCACAGGACTATTCCTGCCACACATTCCATGCATACACAGTCCCAGATCAGGAGAATTGGCATTCTCTCACGTCACTCCTAAAGTTTGGAACAACCTCCCCATCCACCTAAGAGTCTCCTCCTCTCTTCTTACATTCCAGCAGAAGCTGAAACTCTGGGTTTTCAGTTAGCCAAATTACCATAGGCATGGCTAGGTACACATTCTGCTCAGTGCCAGGATACAATCGCAGGTGATAGGTCACTTTACAAACACACATATAATCTCACCAGCTTGCTAACAACAAACTTATTGGCGATGCCAATGATTGCCGTCTAGTGTGCTGTGCATGCCACTCTGGGTGTCCGCCCCACCTCTTAAAACATTGCTTAGATGTCTCTGTCAATTTGTGCAAATAATGCATCCTGCAAGAGGATATTTTGAGGCATGTATAGTTGTACATTTTAAAGATCTGTGTGCTGCATGATGTGCACTGCAGTCTCCTTCGAAATGAGTGATTATGCATGCCATACCTCTCAAGTGCTGTTGTTAGAATATGGAACTACTGTCAACACACACTTGCTGCATTGTAAAAAGTATATATTTAGGGACTACTATGGACGTGCACAGAGTACTAATGACTATGTGCACATCAATAATGAATGGACGATATATTACAGTTTGGGTGAAGATCTCTGGCATCCACAACACTCAATTCCAGTCTAAAGCTCCCAGCACCGAATAGAAAAGATAGTTAATTCTGTGTGTGTAGCAGGTCACCACAACCAATCTCATTCTTTTTAAACATTTGCACAGTCCCATGATTGCTACCTCTTGCACATATCTCCCCAGAAATAGAAACAAGCATTGGCAATGCCAATAGGTACATCATTATTAATGTGTTCCTTCATTTTAATTGCAAATATATGCTACAAAATAAAAAGAAGAACAATAAGGAATCACACTGTATTCACCATGGGCTTTCAACAAAAGTTTGAAATTAAGAAAAATAAGCCTCACATTTAATTCTTATAGAATTCTTTGGGTCCTTTGTGGCAAGCTGATGTACAGAGAACTTGCATATATATATTCTTTTTAGTTTTACAGCACATTACAAGAATAAAAAAGGCTAAAGAAAGAATAGAAAATCACTTTGGCATAGTAAAGTGTTGAACCACGTACCCCAACACTGTAGTGCACATGTGATCAGGGAAAACGTATCCACCGTCCAAAAGAGTCAGTGGCTGAAGTGGGTTGTTCCATGATGCATGCTGCGGTGGGCAGACACAAAATGTGAATGACTGCTGTACAACCAATGGATATAGATGGCTGACTTCCAGTTCCTCCTTGTATGTACATACAGGTGTGTATTTTGTCTTTATGGTTTCCTTTATTACAGCAGGCTGGCAAAATAGCTAAAGCTGTCTCTCAGCCAGCATTAAAAATGAATTTACACAAATGGATTCACGACTATTCACCACTACAACTCGTCTCTGTGTTATGTTTGATTAGGTGTTTTATACTGAAAAACAACAATTCTTCACTCACAGCTTTTCTCACATTCGTACTTCTGTCGTTAACAAGAACACCATCTGTTGGTTTTATAATTAATTATTTCAATCGCTTTTTTGGGTAGGAAGAACTCTCACTGCCTCCCCCTGAAAAATACCTTCTAAATGCTTGGCTGACTCACAAAAGTAGCTCCTTTCTTGAATTTGGAGTTGATTGAAACCCTTTTTATTTCTGTAAAATTATGTAAACATTCTGCCCGCCAAAGGCTGTAGTTTCTCTCTCCATCACCACTCATCCCTTTATCTGAAGTGGTTCCTAGGTAGTCGTTCCCAACAGGGTGAGCTTCCTCATTCCTTTCTGATGTTCTGGTCTCTTTTCAAGGCCAGATATTTCTGACTTCCCCACAGACTGGAATTAAAACAAATGTCTTTTGTTGCAGCAATAAGGAGGAAGTTTATTTTTCAGTTTGGCCACAGAGGCTGGAAATGACCACAAAGAATTGGAATGTCAATAAAATATATCTGACATCACGATAGGTTGGAGATAGTAAAATGAAACCCTTTTGTCCATGGCTTTTTAGACCCAATTCTATTTTAAATTGTGAAATACTTTGCCATAATTATGTTAACCACTGGTTTTGTCAGTATTTTGCGATAGGATTTGTTCACTACTTTTCTTTTTTTAAATGTCTTTCTTTTTTATTTATTATATTAACCAGAGAGCAACACATAGTCAAGGTACATTATACAACCAGTCATAAATATATACACAAATAGTAGACAAATATTGAGCATGATTACAAAAACGAGATCAATAAATTTCATCCGTATTTACATTATATAGCAGCTTATTCATGGGAGCCTGGGTGGACACAACCTGGTTTAAAAGGTGGAGGTTATGGTTAAAGTAGGGATGTCTACTATGAATATAAAAATAAAATATAATATAAAAACAAAGTAGGTCTGGGTCGTGTCTAATCTACTGCTATTGTCGTGACCTAGAAACATCAGGGAGGGGCTGAGGGTGATCCTTTGCTCCAAACAATCTCTCCCACAATGACTCTCGGCCGCTCTTCAGAGAAAGTAGCGTGTCGTAGCTGTAGAACAGATGAACGAATGTGGCCGGGCTGTCCCCGCACCCAGGACATGTAATGTCAGTCCTTTTTGCCAACCCAAACAACTTGGCCAGGGTAAAATAAAGATTAAATACCATTTTATAGTGTTGTGCCTTCAGGCTAGCTGACAGAAAAGTATTTCAAGCTAGTCCTATTGCCTTATCTAGGTCAATATCAGGTGGACCTAGCTTTCTAGCCGAGCTTGCTTCGGTCTTTTCTAGGTCATCCGGTAGGTTATCAAGCAGGATACTGTAGAAAGTTCTTATTTTGCAATCTGTGCGGGATATTGCCTCCAAGAGAGGAACTTTATTCGAGGATGCAACCAGCCTCCGATTATTAAAAAATTCCTTTACTTGTACATATTTAAAATATGAGCTATCAGGGATAACCAAACACCTGCTGCAGATGCATAAAAGGGCAGATTTGATCTAAAGCATGGATATCCCCTATTTTTGTAAGGCCATACTGCTCCCATTGTCTTCCCATAACATCGTAGACTAAAGGTGGGAAGAGAGAAGATCGCCAGAGCGGTCCATATCTGCAATATTTTGGAATCTTCATACATATACGGACATACTTTCCAGGCATTGAGTATGATCTTAAATCGAACTTTCTTAACATAGCTTGGCTCAAGTTGCCGCAGAAGCAGTCCATCAGCCGCTTTGCAGAGAGCAAGCTCATAAATAGTAGGAATAATCGTTGGGCTTTCCTGGTCTGTCCTATCAGTATTTTCAGCGAAGAACAGCATGCGCATCTGCTGTAGGTGGGCCGCCCAGTAGTATAGCGTGATGTTGGGTACAGACCAACTGCCCCGTCCCTGAGGGAGTGGAACTTTAAAGAGTGACTCACCTTCTTGTACTGCCAAATAAAACATATGAAAATGGAGTCCAATATTTTCATGATTGATCCATCAATAGCTACCGGTAAAGATCAAAATAAATACAATATCTTTGGGAGCATTATCATCTTAAAGCTATTGCTCCTACCAATTATTGATATATGCAGCCCATTCAAATGCCTGAGATCGGCGGTAGAAATCTTTCTAACCAAGGGATCAAAAATGATCTGGTTAATTGTGTCTACTTTGGGATTGATTCTAACAGCCAAATACGTGGCTAAATCCATGCCCCGCATATCAGAATAGGCAATGTTATCCGTACAGATAATTTGAGTTTTCCCTTTATTCAATAAATAACCGTAACCCTGTCCATAACTCCCCCAACCATAAATTCAATCTCCCTAATTTCACCGTCAGGCTCAGTGTACTATTTATTGATTGATTGATTGATTTTGAAATGTATATAGCGCTCGAATGCCTAAGGGCGTTTAGGTGCTGCAACAGAGGAATCTGCCAATACTAAATGAAGGAAGGATGACAATGTCATTGGCATATGCTACCACCTTGGCTTCGTAGCCCTTACAGATAACCGGTATTATTTTCTGATTGCATAGAATTCTCTCAATAAACGGGTTTATATAGAGGGCAAACAAAACAGGGGAGCAGAGACACACCCTACCTTGTTCCTCTAGCCATCTCTAGCGTTTCCAACTCTTTACCCATTAGTTGGAGCTGGGCGTGGGGGTCGAGAAACATCGCCTTAATGGCAGTGATCATTCGGGGGAGGAGCAGACCAACAAAATATACCCTCTGATTGATAATAGCTCCCTCCTACCCCATGAAATATGTGTCTCCTGCAATCATACTATATCAGGGGCAGTAGCCCTCAAAAACGAATTTATCCTTGATCGTTTAGCTTTCTCATTCAGCCCACCCACATTGACCAAATATATAGTTATGTTGCCCATCTTAAAGCAGTTGGAATACCATACCATTCGTGCTCTCAGCTTCACTAAGTAAAAATTCAATGTGATCCTCCTTGCTCCATCTCTGGGTAATATTTTTGTGCTTTCTCCCCCTTACACCTACCCGTACCCAAACCCACATCCCATATGACCACTGAACCCACCATGCCCTGCCCCTCCCTACCTTCCACCCCAGCTTCCCGGCAAGACCCCCTGTAAAGGCGGTTCATAGTAATTCCACTACATAGCCCTGGGTATCTGAGCCTTCGGTCCCTTCCAGAACCCCTAGCAGGCGGAGGTTATTACGACTCTGGCGGTTCTCCTGTTCTTCAAGGTTCCATTGTATGTCAGTGAGCTGGGATTCATGTGCCTTTGACCGAACACAGGTGGCTGCCAAGTCTGTTTCTACAGTGGCGGTTCTGGTTTCGAGATCTGTCAGGCGCTCCCGATGGTGTTGCATACCGTAGTCAGTTTTCTAACCGCACCCTGGAATTTCCTCAGTGTGGTTTGGGCCTTTTGGCTATCCTGCCACGTCTCCTCATGGTGCATTAATATAGACTGGTAAATAGCATCAATTGTGGGGGAGTTCGAACCAGCAGTATCCTGTAAGGGCACAAGGGAGGAACCAACTAGTCGTCTCATGTTAACTACTTTTCAATGATGTTTCCAAAATTTTCATTTTTTTCACGAAATAAATTCATCATCTCCTCCCCTCCTTTACATAAAAAGAACTCTTTCATACTCTGTTATATTTAAACTGTTATGTGCCTTAGGAAAATTAGGATAACAAGACAATTTACCTTTCTCACTTTCAGGACTATTTAAGTGAATTGGAAATTTGTTCATGATATCCGGCACATCCTCTTTCTGTTTGAACCAGCTGAGCAGTGCCGCCAACGTGTGCAGTGGTTAGGGTTGAGTGGCACCAACAGTTCTCCACTGGTGGCATGATCCACAGTCTAGCAACACTAAGAGCAGGAGATGAACAAGCACTATTGATAACAAGACCAGCTATGTGCCTCATTTTGTGTAATAGTGGAATGGGCAGTGAGGCACCAGTAGGTCTGCAGGAGGGCCAGCCTGGTGTGGGGTGGGCCCCATCAGCCTCAACACTACCACATTACAATGTTGGAGGAGGATTAAGCATCTGTTCCTGGGGTAGAGTTATTCACCTTATGCCTAGTAGCACTCTGGTATGGCAGTGGGTAAGCAAACCCCCTTAGATCTATATTGCTGTCATACTTGTAAAGATAGGAATAATTATGTGTAATCCTTCTCCATCAAAGCAATATTTAAAGTAACAAGACTCAACATCTTTTGTGCTCGGTCCTCATGCCTTATGGTACCTATTTTCTAAAGCCTAAATGAACTGGGCTTTTGACATTCAGCTTGTTCAGTTCTATTGCACACAATCCGTCTACCTGCTAAGTAACTTCTAGGTGTCCTTCTGTTTCACTACCCGCTGTCAAATCTACTTGGATCACCCAAACCTTTCTTTATTTACCAAGAACCATAGTTAGTTAATGTGAAAGAAACAGTTTGGATCCCCACTGTATAAATATAAGGAGGCTGTAGTTATGCACCAAAAATTGAATAGGATCACCATGAAAAGCATTTGCATTTCCCCGAGAGTTTCCAGATGTTGTGTCCTTTTGAGAAAGAAAACCTCATATAGCTCAGACCTGCCAGATACAGTCCAGCTGTAATCAAGCTGTGCCTAACATATCCAACACAGGTACTTTCGCCCTCACAAGGTGCTTGTTACAATGTGGGGTGGATCACTACCAACAGACTGCCCGACAGTCGGGGCCTCGTCCGAACATCCCATTACGATTCCGGGAGTCGGTGCAGAAACTGCACGGGGAAACACTGCCGCCTTGGACAGGATCTACTATTCCGTTGGAGTGGTGGTAGTAAATCATGTTCCCTTAATGGCAGCGGTGCTGAGTAGGCAACGCCATCAGGATTATGATTACCACTTCCCACAGCCTTGTCATGGCGGTCCCATCGCCATGGAAAGGCTGTCAGAAATGGCTTTTGGGGGACCCAAACAGGGCCCCCTTCATTGTAGGTACCTGAAACTTGCCCCTCGGGGCACATGTAGTGACCCCACATACAGCCATGCACCATGAGCCATGCACCACATGGTGGACGGCACACAGTGCATGGATGTGCACATATTGTCCTTCTCCATTGTGGCATGTGCTGCTGCCCTTTATCGTTTTTTACCATTTCTGACCACCACACTGGCAGCCCTATCATATTTTGCTGGTCGGAGCAACCACCTGCATGCCCGGCGGTTTTTTGACTGCGGGGATGTCGGGCGGTGGTCCCACCATCATAATCAGGCCATTTGTGTTGTATTTATATTTTACCACTATTCGGCAGCCGGTGATCTTTGATAGTGGAGGGATGGAAATGACAGTTTCAAATTGCACTGAACAAACAAGAGCAGTGAGGAAGCCTGATTTCTTCAAAGGAGGTTTTGGATAGCTCTCACAGGAGCAAAAATATTGAATATTGGGCCAGGTAACACTTCTTCCACCAACATTTTCGCACCAATTTGATAAAATAATATTTAGATTCTGAAAGGGCCATGGCGTGTCAAGCAAGGCTGACTCTCCCCATGAGTGTCATTGAGTCACCCTCTTCCATACTGTTTTGAGAAAATGATGGCAAAATAGTTATTTTCCACTCAATTTCCTTAAAATAGTATAGAAAGCCATAGTTAATATCGACCAGGGATGGACTGGCCTTTAGTGCAATCATGCTGAGACGGAAAGGCTAGTCTGACAGTTCAGTATGTGGGCCGTTTTTTTGGGTTGTTTGGTGGTCTGTTTTGTGGTCTGGTGGGCAGGTTTTTATGGTTGATTTCCCTGATATTACCAAAAACGTTGCCTGCAGTAAGCACAAATGCATGCAGTCTCCCACAGCTTGCAAAATCCATAAATAGCATGGCTTTACAAGTCCAAAACTGCCTCAATTCTCAAATGTGGGCCACTTTTTTAGCTATACGAATCACTAATGGGGGCTGTATTAGTTAAAGGGGGGTAAGAACCCACCTCAAACCATAATCACAATCATTGTCAGGGTGTTTCACAAAAGTGCCTAAATAGACCTGTGCTTAACCGTCTGTTAGCTTGGCTAAGTGGAGAAGTGTGGCTCACTGGTTAGAGGAGGCAGACCTGGAAGCAGAGGTCAGCCCGGGACCAGGGTTCAATTCCCGGCTCGGTGGGGTCTTGAGTCCCAAAAAAATGTCCATGGACTCGACAATTCTCGCTCCGGTGCCTACTCGATTCACGGGTTCACACTCTGGGCAATAGCTTGCTTAATCTCCACAACGCGCCCTCGCAGCGGGATGCCTGGCTTTCACCTTGCGGATACCCTGCCGGGGTTATCTCACAGGGGAATACCAGGACGGGTTCCCGAAGCAAGCGCTTAGAAACCGCTTGGTGATTTGCGCTATATAAATTCCTGTACATTTACATTTACATTTGGCTCAATAGTAGTCAGGCTAAACTGATAGGCAATGCTGAATTTTTTTTTTCAACAGTAATAAAGTGAAAACACAATATGATCAATCCCAAACTAAGTTAGGACATTAGAGAATGTTTAATAAAGAAAATAACATCCAAACTACAAGAATCCAATCAGTAGAACTAAAGTTATTAATCTTTAAAGTTTTAGAAAGAAATAGCAACAAAGGGTACGAAGAACCAACTGCGAGTATCTGATCAAAATCACAAGTTCAGGCCAACTGTGATGAAGTGTGGGCCAGGTACAATACCAGACTCATCCTGCTGGAGTTTTATCTTCCAATTTTGATGTGAGGGTTGCTCAGTGCTGTGATGTGTAGCACTGAGTCACTTTGTTTTGGCTCCCTTGAAGCTGGCAATCAGGAGCTGCATGAGGCTGCGATGCGAGGATCTGCATCGCTCTGCATCGGATCTGGTGAAACTGCTGATCAGGAGCTGTGTAGTGCTGTAATGCGAAGCTCTGCAGGTCCTGCGTTTTCCTGCAGGAACATGAAGCAGGCAGCCTCCCTTCCCTCCCCTAAGCCAATCACAACACTGCAATGGCAGCGTTGTGATTGGTAGGGACGCCGACCGGCCAGGAGCCTATGGAGAGGCCATTTTCTCCATGTAGGCTGCATGCAGCCTACATGGAGAATAGGCCGAGTGTGCATGACTGGTTTGGTCGCAACCGAGATTTAAGATACTTTGTTCAGCTGCCCTAGCAAGGTCTCTGTATATGGCCTGCCCTCCATTGCAGTCGCCCTGAGCTTGCTATGTTGTTCTAGTCCAACACAACCAGATACCCAGAATTGACACTTTGTGCTTCGAGGCATTATTTTCACTTAATCTTTAAAATTGCATATCTCTGGATCTACTGATTGAATTTTTGTTGTTTTGATCTCAAATAGTTTATTATATTTTACTCTATTTTTCTAAATTGGCATGTGTTCGACATGACAGCCATAAGTTGATCTGTCCATAAATTTTCTGCCTTCCTTCTCTATTTTTGCTGATCTCGTTTTGTTGGCATTAGGCACATTGCTACTGCTAACCAGTACTTAAATGCACATGCTCTCTCCTTAAATCATTGCAAACACAACAGTGATGGACAGAATGTGGATCAATGTCACACATTCACCCCAGTCCAAAGATCTGGGCCCAAATCCATCGTTTTTCCACTCCACACCACCCTGGGTTAGACAATGGCGATATGCAAATCAGCGCTGACCCTGTGCCCCATGGGAACAGTCCAGTCCGAACTACAAAAGCCATGTCCTTCCCAGAACGGAATCAAGCATCCGAAGACCGGCCCGGTTTCGAGGTAACACCTCTCATCAGCCCGGCTAGCTTGACTCCAGTGGTGTGGAGTGCCTGGGACTCACGTCTGAGCATCCCCAGTACACTTAGAGCGGTAATTGCAAACACAACAGTGATGGACAGAATGTGGATCAATGTCACACATTCACCCCAGTCCAAAGATCTAGGCCCAAATCCATCGTTTTTCCACTCCACACCACCCTGGGTTAGACAATGGCGATATGCAAATCAGCGCTGACCCTGTGCCCCATGGGAACAGTCCAGTCCGAACTACAAAAGCCATGTCCTTCCCAGAACAGAATCAAGCATCCGAGGACCGGCCCGGTTTCGAGGTAACACCTCTCATCAGCCCGGCTAGCTTGACTCCAGTAGTGTGGAGTGCCTGGGACTCACGTCTGAGCATCCCCAGTACACTTAGAGCGGTAATTGCAAACACAACAGTGATGTACAGAATGTGGATCAATGTCACACATTCACCCCAGTCCAAAGATCTGGGCCCAAATCCATCGTTTTTCCACTCCACACCACCCTGGGTTAGACAATGGCGATATGCAAATCAGCGCTGACCCTGTGCCCCATGGGAACAGTCCAGTCCGAACTACAAAAGCCATGTCCTTCCCAGAACGGAATCAAGCATCCGAGGACCGACCCGGTTTCGAGGTAACACCTCTCATCAGCCCGGCTAGCTTGACTCCAGTGGTGTGGAGTGCCTGGGACTCACGTCTGAGCATCCCCAGTACACTTAGAGCGGTAATTGCAAACACAACAGTGATGGACAGAATGTGGATCAATGTCACACATTCACCCCAGTCCAAAGATCTGGGCCCAAATCCATCGTTTTTCCACTCCACACCACCCTGGGTTAGACAATGGCGATATGCAAATCAGCGCTGACCCTGTGCCCCATGGGAACAGTCCAGTCCGAACTACAAAAGCCATGTCCTTCCCAGAACGGAATCAATTATCCGAGGACCGGCCCGGTTTCGAGGTAACACCTCTCATCAGCCCGGCTAGCTTGACTCCAGTGGTGTGGAGTGCCTGGGACTCACGTCTGAGCATCCCCAGTACACTTAGAGCGGTAATTGCAAACACAACAGTGATGGACAGAATGTGGATCAATGTCACACATTCACCCCAGTCCAAAGATCTGGGCCCAAATCCATCGTTTTTCCACTCCACACCACCCTGGGTTAGACAATGGCGATATGCAAATCAGCGCTGACCCTGTGCCCCATGGGAACAGTCCAGTCCGAACTACAAAAGCCATGTCCTTCCCAGAACGGAATCAAGCATCCGAGGACCGACCCGGTTTCGAGGTAACACCTCTCATCAGCCCGGCTAGCTTGACTCCAGTGGTGTGGAGTGCCTGGGACTCACGTCTGAGCATCCCCAGTACACTTAGAGCGGTAATTGCAAACACAACAGTGATGGACAGAATGTGGATCAATGTCACACATTCACCCCAGTCCAAAGATCTGGGCCCAAATCCATCGTTTTTCCACTCCACACCACCCTGGGTTAGACAATGGTGATATGCAAATCAGCGCTGACCCTGTGCCCCATGGGAACAGTCCAGTCCGAACTACAAAAGCCATGTCCTTCCCAGAACGGAATCAATTATCCGAGGACCGGCCCGGTTTCGAGGTAACACCTCTCATCAGCCCGGCTAGCTTGACTCCAGTGGTGTGGAGTGCCTGGGACTCACGTCTGAGCATCCCCAGTACACTTAGAGCGGTAATTGCAAACACAACAGTGATGGACAGAATGTGGATCAATGTCACACATTCACCCCAGTCCAAAGATCTGGGCCCAAATCCATCGTTTTTCCACTCCACACCACCCTGGGTTAGACAATGGCGATATGCAAATCAGCGCTGACCCTGTGCCCCATGGGAACAGTCCAGTCCGAACTACAAAAGCCATGTCCTTCCCAGAACGGAATCAAGTATCCGAGGACCGGCCCGGTTTCGAGGTAACACCTCTCATCAGCCCGGCTAGCTTGACTCCAGTGGTGTGGAGTGCCTGGGACTCACGTCTGAGCATCCCCAGTACACTTAGAGCGGTAATTGCAAACACAACAGTGATGGACAGAATGTGGATCAATGTCACACATTCACCCCAGTCCAAAGATCTAGGCCCAAATCCATCGTTTTTCCACTCCACACCACCCTGGGTTAGACAATGGTGATATGCAAATCAGCGCTGACCCTGTGCCCATTGGGAACAGTCCAGTCCGAACTACAAAAGCCATGTCCTTCCCAGAACGGAATCAAGCATCCGAGGACCGGCCCGGTTTCGAGGTAACACCTCTCATCAGCCCGGCTAGCTTGACTCCAGTGGTGTGGAGTGCCTGGGACTCACGTCTGAGCATCCCCAGTACACTTAGAGCGGTAATTGCAAACACAACAGTGATGGACAGAATGTGGATCAATGTCACACATTCACCCCAGTCCAAAGATCTGGGCCCAAATCCATCGTTTTTCCACTCCACACCACCCTGGGTTAGACAATGGCGATATGCAAATCAGCGCTGACCCTGTGCCCCATGGGAACAGTCCAGTCCGAACTACAAAAGCCATGTCCTTCCCAGAACGGAATCAAGCATCCGAGGACCTGCCCGGTTTCGAGGTAACACCTCTCATCAGCCCGGCTAGCTTGACTCCAGTGGTGTGGAGTGCCTGGGACTCACATCTGAGCATCCCCAGTACACTTAGAGCGGTAATTGCAAACACAACAGTGATGGACAGAATGTGGATCAATGTCACACATTCACCCCAGTCCAAAGATCTGGGCCCAAATCCATCGTTTTTCCACTCCACACCACCCTGGGTTAGACAATGGCGATATGCAAATCAGCGCTGACCCTGTGCCCCATGGGAACAGTCCAGTCTGAACTACAAAAGCCATGTCCTTCCCAGAACGGAATCAAGCATCCGAGGACCGGCCCGGTTACGAGGTAACACCTCTCATCAGCCCGGCTAGCTTGACTCCAGTGGTGTGGAGTGCCTGGGACTCACGTCTGAGCATCCCCAGTACACTTAGAGCGGTAATTGCAAACACAACAGTGATGGACAGAATGTGGATCAATGTCACACATTCACCCCAGTCCAAAGATCTGGGCCCAAATCCATCGTTTTTCCACTCCACACCACCCTTGGTTAGACAATGGCGATATGCAAATCAGCGCTGACCCTGTGCCCCATGGGAACAGTCCAGTCCGAACTACAAAAGCCATGTCCTTCCCAGAACGGAATCAAGCATCCGAGGACCGGCCCGGTTTCGAGGTAACACCTCTCATCAGCCCGGCTAGCTTGACTCCAGTGGTGTGGAGTGCCTGGGACTCACGTCTGAGCATCCCCAGTACACTTAGAGCGGTAATTGCAAACACAACAGTGATGGACAGAATGTGGATCAATGTCACACATTCACCCCAGTCCAAAGATCTGGGCCCAAATCCATCGTTTTTCCATTCCACACCACCCTGGGTTAGACAATGGCGATATGCAAATCAGCGCTGACCCTGTGCCCCATGGGAACAGTCCAGTCCGAACTACAAAAGCCATGTCCTTCCCAGAACGGAATCAAGCATCCGAGGACCGGCCCGGTTTCGAGGTAACACCTCTCATCAGCCCGGCTAGCTTGACTCCAGTGGTGTGGAGTGCCTGGGACTCACGTCTGAGCATCCCCAGTACACTTAGAGCGGTAATTGCAAACACAACAGTGATGGACAGAATGTGGATCAATGTCACACATTCACCCCAGTCCAAAGATCTGGGCCCAAATCCATCGTTTTTCCACTCCACACCACCCTGGGTTAGACAATGGCGATATGCAAATCAGCGCTGACCCTGTGCCCCATGGGAACAGTCCAGTCCGAACTACAAAAGCCATGTCCTTCCCAGAACGGAATCAAGCATCCGAGGACCGGCCCGGTTTCGAGGTAACACCTCTCATCAGCCCGGCTAGCTTGACTCCAGTGGTGTGGAGTGCCTGGGACTCACGTCTGAGCATCTCCAGTACACTTAGAGCGGTAATTGCAAACACAACAGTGATGGACAGAATGTGGATCAATGTCACACATTCACCCCAGTCCAAAGATCTGGGCCCAAATCCATCGTTTTTCCACTCCACACCACCCTGGGTTAGACAATGGCGATATGCAAATCAGCGCTGACCCTGTGCCCCATGGGAACAGTCCAGTCCGAACTACAAAAGCCATGTCCTTCCCAGAACGGAATCAAGCATCCGAAGACCGGCCCGGTTTCGAGGTAACACCTCTCATCAGCCCGGCTAGCTTGACTCCAGTGGTGTGGAGTGCCTGGGACTCACGTCTGAGCATCCCCAGTACACTTAGAGCGGTAATTGCAAACACAACAGTGATGGACAGAATGTGGATCAATGTCACACATTCACCCCAGTCCAAAGATCTGGGCCCAAATCCATCGTTTTTCCACTCCACACCACCCTGGGTTAGACAATGGCGATATGCAAATCAGCGCTGACCCTGTGCCCCATGGGAACAGTCCAGTCCGAACTACAAAAGCCATGTCGTTCCCAGAACGGAATCAAGCATCCGAGGACCGGCCCGGTTTCGAGGTAACACCTCTCATCAGCCCGGCTAGCTTGACTCCAGTGGTGTGGAGTGCCTGGGACTCACGTCTGAGCATCCCCAGTACACTTAGAGCGGTAATTGCAAACACAACAGTGATGGAAAGAATGTGGATCAATGTCACACATTCACCCCAGTCCAAAGATCTGGGCCCAAATCCATCGTTTTTCCACTCCACACCACCCTGGGTTAGACAATGGCGATATGCAAATCAGCGCTGACCCTGTGCCCCATGGGAACAGTCCAGTCCGAACTACAAAAGCCATGTCCTTCCCAGAACGGAATCAAGCATCCGAGGACCGGCCCGGTTTCGAGGTAACACCTCTCATCAGCCCGGCTAGCTTGACTCCAGTGGTGTGGAGTGCCTGGGACTCACGTCTGAGCATCCCCAGTACACTTAGAGCGGTAATTGCAAACACAACAGTGATGGACAGAATGTGGATCAATGTCACACATTCACCCCAGTCCAAAGATCTGGGCCCAAATCCATCGTTTTTCCACTCCACACCACCCTGGGTTAGACAATGGCGATATGCAAATCAGCGCTGACCCTGTGCCCCATGGGAACAGTCCAGTCCGAACTACAAAAGCCATGTCGTTCCCAGAACGGAATCAAGCATCCGAGGACCGGCCCGGTTTCGAGGTAACACCTCTCATCAGCCCGGCTAGCTTGACTCCAGTGGTGTGGAGTGCCTGGGACTCACGTCTGAGCATCCCCAGTACACTTAGAGCGGTAATTGCAAACACAACAGTGATGGACAGAATGTGGATCAATGTCACACATTCACCCCAGTCCAAAGATCTGGGCCCAAATCCATCGTTTTTCCACTCCACACCACCCTGGGTTAGACAATGGCGATATGCAAATCAGCGCTGACCCTGTGCCCCATGGGAACAGTCCAGTCCGAACTACAAAAGCCATGTCCTTCCCAGAACGGAATCAAGCATCCGAGGACCGGACCGGTTTCGAGGTAACACCTCTCATCAGCCCGGCTAGCTTGACTCCAGTGGTGTGGAGTGCCTGGGACTCACGTCTGAGCATCCCCAGTACACTTAGAGCAGTAATTGCAAACACAACAGTGATGGACAGAATGTGGATCAATGTCACACATTCACCCCAGTCCAAAGATCTGGGCCCAAATCCATCGTTTTTCCACTCCACACCACCCTGGGTTAGACAATGGCGATATGCAAATCAGCGCTGACCCTGTGCCCCATGGGAACAGTCCAGTCCGAACTACAAAAGCCATGTCCTTCCCAGAACGGAATCAAGCGTCCGAGGACCGGCCCGGTTTCGAGGTAACACCTCTCATCAGCCCGGCTAGCTTGACTCCAGTGGTGTGGAGTGCCTGGGACTCACGTCTGAGCATCCCCAGTACACTTAGAGCGGTAATTGCAAACACAACAGTGATGGACAGAATGTGGATCAATGTCACACATTCACCCCAGTCCAAAGATCTGGGCCCAAATCCATCGTTTTTCCACTCCACACCACCCTGGGTTAGACAATGGCGATATGCAAATCAGCGCTGACCCTGTGCCCCATGGGAACAGTCCAGTCCGAACTACAAAAGCCATGTCCTTCCCAGAACGGAATCAAGCATCCGAGGACCGGCCCGGTTTCGAGGTAACACCTCTCATCAGCCCGGCTAGCTTGACTCCAGTGGTGTGGAGTGCCTGGGACTCACGTCTGAGCATCCCCAGTACACTTAGAGCGGTAATTGCAAACACAACAGTGATGGACAGAATGTGGATCAATGTCACACATTCACCCCAGTCCAAATATCTGGGCCCAAATCCATCGTTTTTCCACTCCACACCACCCTGGGTTAGACAATGGCGATATGCAAATCAGCGCTGACCCTGTGCCCCATGGGAACAGTCCAGTCCGAACTACAAAAGCCATGTCCTTCCCAGAACGGAATCAAGCATCCGAGGACCGGCCCGGTTTCGAGGTAACACCTCTCATCAGCCCGGCTAGCTTGACTCCAGTGGTGTGGAGTGCCTGGGACTCACGTCTGAGCATCCCCAGTACACTTAGAGCAGTAATTGCAAACACAACAGTGATGGACAGAATGTGGATCAATGTCACACATTCACCCCAGTCCAAAGATCTGGGCCCAAATCCATCGTTTTTCCACTCCACACCACCCTGGGTTAGACAATGGCGATATGCAAATCAGCGCTGACACTGTGCCCCATGGGAACAGTCCAGTCCGAACTACAAAAGCCATGTCCTTCCCAGAACGGAATCAAGCATCCGAGGACCGGCCCGGTTTCGAGGTAACACCTCTCATCAGCCCGGCTAGCTTGACTCCAGTGGTGTGGAGTGCCTGGGACTCACGTCAGAGCATCCCCAGTACACTTAGAGCGGTAATTGCAAACACAACAGTGATGGACAGAATGTGGATCAATGTCACACATTCACCCCAGTCCAAAGATCTGGGCCCAAATCCATCGTTTTTCCACTCCACACCACCCTGGGTTAGACAATGGCGATATGCAAATCAGCGCTGACCCTGTGCCCCATGGGAACAGTCCAGTCTGAACTACAAAAGCCATGTCCTTCCCAGAACGGAATCAAGCATCCGAGGACCGGCCCGGTTACGAGGTAACACCTCTCATCAGCCCGGCTAGCTTGACTCCAGTGGTGTGGAGTGCCTGGGACTCACGTCTGAGCATCCCCAGTACACTTAGAGCGGTAATTGCAAACACAACAGTGATGGACAGAATGTGGATCAATGTCACACATTCACCCCAGTCCAAAGATCTGGGCCCAAATCCATCGTTTTTCCACTCCACACCACCCTTGGTTAGACAATGGCGATATGCAAATCAGCGCTGACCCTGTGCCCCATGGGAACAGTCCAGTCCGAACTACAAAAGCCATGTCCTTCCCAGAACGGAATCAAGCATCCGAGGACCGGCCCGGTTTCGAGGTAACACCTCTCATCAGCCCGGCTAGCTTGACTCCAGTGGTGTGGAGTGCCTGGGACTCACGTCTGAGCATCCCCAGTACACTTAGAGCGGTAATTGCAAACACAACAGTGATGGACAGAATGTGGATCAATGTCACACATTCACCCCAGTCCAAAGATCTGGGCCCAAATCCATCGTTTTTCCATTCCACACCACCCTGGGTTAGACAATGGCGATATGCAAATCAGCGCTGACCCTGTGCCCCATGGGAACAGTCCAGTCCGAACTACAAAAGCCATGTCCTTCCCAGAACGGAATCAAGCATCCGAGGACCGGCCCGGTTTCGAGGTAACACCTCTCATCAGCCCGGCTAGCTTGACTCCAGTGGTGTGGAGTGCCTGGGACTCACGTCTGAGCATCCCCAGTACACTTAGAGCGGTAATTGCAAACACAACAGTGATGGACAGAATGTGGATCAATGTCACACATTCACCCCAGTCCAAAGATCTGGGCCCAAATCCATCGTTTTTCCACTCCACACCACCCTGGGTTAGACAATGGCGATATGCAAATCAGCGCTGACCCTGTGCCCCATGGGAACAGTCCAGTCCGAACTACAAAAGCCATGTCCTTCCCAGAACGGAATCAAGCATCCGAGGACCGGCCCGGTTTCGAGGTAACACCTCTCATCAGCCCGGCTAGCTTGACTCCAGTGGTGTGGAGTGCCTGGGACTCACGTCTGAGCATCTCCAGTACACTTAGAGCGGTAATTGCAAACACAACAGTGATGGACAGAATGTGGATCAATGTCACACATTCACCCCAGTCCAAAGATCTGGGCCCAAATCCATCGTTTTTCCACTCCACACCACCCTGGGTTAGACAATGGCGATATGCAAATCAGCGCTGACCCTGTGCCCCATGGGAACAGTCCAGTCCGAACTACAAAAGCCATGTCCTTCCCAGAACGGAATCAAGCATCCGAAGACCGGCCCGGTTTCGAGGTAACACCTCTCATCAGCCCGGCTAGCTTGACTCCAGTGGTGTGGAGTGCCTGGGACTCACGTCTGAGCATCCCCAGTACACTTAGAGCGGTAATTGCAAACACAACAGTGATGGACAGAATGTGGATCAATGTCACACATTCACCCCAGTCCAAAGATCTGGGCCCAAATCCATCGTTTTTCCACTCCACACCACCCTGGGTTAGACAATGGCGATATGCAAATCAGCGCTGACCCTGTGCCCCATGGGAACAGTCCAGTCCGAACTACAAAAGCCATGTCGTTCCCAGAACGGAATCAAGCATCCGAGGACCGGCCCGGTTTCGAGGTAACACCTCTCATCAGCCCGGCTAGCTTGACTCCAGTGGTGTGGAGTGCCTGGGACTCACGTCTGAGCATCCCCAGTACACTTAGAGCGGTAATTGCAAACACAACAGTGATGGAAAGAATGTGGATCAATGTCACACATTCACCCCAGTCCAAAGATCTGGGCCCAAATCCATCGTTTTTCCACTCCACACCACCCTGGGTTAGACAATGGCGATATGCAAATCAGCGCTGACCCTGTGCCCCATGGGAACAGTCCAGTCCGAACTACAAAAGCCATGTCCTTCCCAGAACGGAATCAAGCATCCGAGGACCGGCCCGGTTTCGAGGTAACACCTCTCATCAGCCCGGCTAGCTTGACTCCAGTGGTGTGGAGTGCCTGGGACTCACGTCTGAGCATCCCCAGTACACTTAGAGCGGTAATTGCAAACACAACAGTGATGGACAGAATGTGGATCAATGTCACACATTCACCCCAGTCCAAAGATCTGGGCCCAAATCCATCGTTTTTCCACTCCACACCACCCTGGGTTAGACAATGGCGATATGCAAATCAGCGCTGACCCTGTGCCCCATGGGAACAGTCCAGTCCGAACTACAAAAGCCATGTCGTTCCCAGAACGGAATCAAGCATCCGAGGACCGGCCCGGTTTCGAGGTAACACCTCTCATCAGCCCGGCTAGCTTGACTCCAGTGGTGTGGAGTGCCTGGGACTCACGTCTGAGCATCCCCAGTACACTTAGAGCGGTAATTGCAAACACAACAGTGATGGACAGAATGTGGATCAATGTCACACATTCACCCCAGTCCAAAGATCTGGGCCCAAATCCATCGTTTTTCCACTCCACACCACCCTGGGTTAGACAATGGCGATATGCAAATCAGCGCTGACCCTGTGCCCCATGGGAACAGTCCAGTCCGAACTACAAAAGCCATGTCCTTCCCAGAACGGAATCAAGCATCCGAGGACCGGACCGGTTTCGAGGTAACACCTCTCATCAGCCCGGCTAGCTTGACTCCAGTGGTGTGGAGTGCCTGGGACTCACGTCTGAGCATCCCCAGTACACTTAGAGCAGTAATTGCAAACACAACAGTGATGGACAGAATGTGGATCAATGTCACACATTCACCCCAGTCCAAAGATCTGGGCCCAAATCCATCGTTTTTCCACTCCACACCACCCTGGGTTAGACAATGGCGATATGCAAATCAGCGCTGACCCTGTGCCCCATGGGAACAGTCCAGTCCGAACTACAAAAGCCATGTCCTTCCCAGAACGGAATCAAGCGTCCGAGGACCGGCCCGGTTTCGAGGTAACACCTCTCATCAGCCCGGCTAGCTTGACTCCAGTGGTGTGGAGTGCCTGGGACTCACGTCTGAGCATCCCCAGTACACTTAGAGCGGTAATTGCAAACACAACAGTGATGGACAGAATGTGGATCAATGTCACACATTCACCCCAGTCCAAAGATCTGGGCCCAAATCCATCGTTTTTCCACTCCACACCACCCTGGGTTAGACAATGGCGATATGCAAATCAGCGCTGACCCTGTGCCCCATGGGAACAGTCCAGTCCGAACTACAAAAGCCATGTCCTTCCCAGAACGGAATCAAGCATCCGAGGACCGGCCCGGTTTCGAGGTAACACCTCTCATCAGCCCGGCTAGCTTGACTCCAGTGGTGTGGAGTGCCTGGGACTCACGTCTGAGCATCCCCAGTACACTTAGAGCGGTAATTGCAAACACAACAGTGATGGACAGAATGTGGATCAATGTCACACATTCACCCCAGTCCAAATATCTGGGCCCAAATCCATCGTTTTTCCACTCCACACCACCCTGGGTTAGACAATGGCGATATGCAAATCAGCGCTGACCCTGTGCCCCATGGGAACAGTCCAGTCCGAACTACAAAAGCCATGTCCTTCCCAGAACGGAATCAAGCATCCGAGGACCGGCCCGGTTTCGAGGTAACACCTCTCATCAGCCCGGCTAGCTTGACTCCAGTGGTGTGGAGTGCCTGGGACTCACGTCTGAGCATCCCCAGTACACTTAGAGCAGTAATTGCAAACACAACAGTGATGGACAGAATGTGGATCAATGTCACACATTCACCCCAGTCCAAAGATCTGGGCCCAAATCCATCGTTTTTCCACTCCACACCACCCTGGGTTAGACAATGGCGATATGCAAATCAGCGCTGACACTGTGCCCCATGGGAACAGTCCAGTCCGAACTACAAAAGCCATGTCCTTCCCAGAACGGAATCAAGCATCCGAGGACCGGCCCGGTTTCGAGGTAACACCTCTCATCAGCCCGGCTAGCTTGACTCCAGTGGTGTGGAGTGCCTGGGACTCACGTCAGAGCATCCCCAGTACACTTAGAGCGGTAATTGCAAACACAACAGTGATGGACAGAATGTGGATCAATGTCACACATTCACCCCAGTCCAAAGATCTGGGCCCAAATCCATCGTTTTTCCACTCCACACCACCCTGGGTTAGACAATGGCGATATGCAAATCAGCGCTGACCCTGTGCCCCATGGGAACAGTCCAGTCCGAACTACAAAAGCCATGTCGTTCCCAGAACGGAATCAAGCATCCGAGGACCGGCCCGGTTTCGAGGTAACACCTCTCATCAGCCCGGCTAGCTTGACTCCAGTGGTGTGGAGTGCCTGGGACTCACGTCTGAGCATCCCCAGTACACTTAGAGCGGTAATTGCAAACACAACAGTGATGGACAGAATGTGGATCAATGTCACACATTCACCCCAGTCCAAAGATCTGGGCCCAAATCCATCGTTTTTCCACTCCACACCACCCTGGGTTAGACAATGGCGATATGCAAATCAGCGCTGACCCTGTGCCCCATGGGAACAGTCCAGTCCGAACTACAAAAGCCATGTCCTTCCCAGAACGGAATCAAGCATCCGAGGACCGGCCCGGTTTCGAGGTAACACCTCTCATCAGCCCGGCTAGCTTGACTCCAGTGGTGTGGAGTGCCTGGGACTCACGTCTGAGCATCCCCAGTACACTTAGAGCGGTAATTGCAAACACAACAGTGATGGACAGAATGTGGATCAATGTCACACATTCCCCCCAGTCCAAAGATCTGGGCCCAAATCCATCGTTTTTCCACTCCACACCACCCTGGGTTAGACAATGGCGATATGCAAATCAGCGCTGACCCTGTGCCCCATGGGAACAGTCCAGTCCGAACTACAAAAGCCATGTCCTTCCCAGAACGGAATCAAGCATCCGAGGACCGGCCCGGTTTCGAGGTAACACCTCTCATCAGTCCGGCTAGCTTGACTCCAGTGGTGTGGAGTGCCTGGGACTCACGTCTGAGCATCCCCAGTACACTTAGAGCGGTAATTGCAAACACAACAGTGATGGACAGAATGTGGATCAATGTCACACATTCACCCCAGTCCAAAGATCTGGGCCCAAATCCATCGTTTTTCCACTCCACACCACCCTGGGTTAGACAATGGCGATATGCAAATCAGCGCTGACCCTGTGCCCCATGGGAACAGTCCAGTCCGAACTACAAAAGCCATGTCCTTCCCAGAACGGAATCAAGCATCCGAGGACCGGCCCGGTTTCGAGGTAACACCTCTCATCAGCCCGGCTAGCTTGACTCCAGTGGTGTGGAGTGCCTGGGACTCACGTCTGAGCATCCCCAGTACACTTAGAGCGGTAATTGCAAACACAACAGTGATGGACAGAATGTGGATCAATGTCACACATTCACCCCAGTCCAAAGATCTGGGCCCAAATCCATCGTTTTTCCACTCCACACCACCCTGGGTTAGACAATGGCGATATGCAAATCAGCGCTGACCCTGTGCCCCATGGGAACAGTCCAGTCCGAACTACAAAAGCCATGTCCTTCCCAGAACGGAATCAAGCATCCGAGGACCGGCCCGGTTTCGAGGTAACACCTCTCATCAGCCCGGCTAGCTTGACTCCAGTGGTGTGGAGTGCCTGGGACTCACGTCTGAGCATCCCCAGTACACTTAGAGCGGTAATTGCAAACACAACAGTGATGGACAGAATGTGGATCAATGTCACACATTCACCCCAGTCCAAATATCTGGGCCCAAATCCATCGTTTTTCCACTCCACACCACCCTGGGTTAGACAATGGCGATATGCAAATCAGCGCTGACCCTGTGCCCCATGGGAACAGTCCAGTCCGAACTACAAAAGCCATGTCCTTCCCAGAACGGAATCAAGCATCCGAGGACCGGCCCGGTTTCGAGGTAACACCTCTCATCAGCCCGGCTAGCTTGACTCCAGTGGTGTGGAGTGCCTGGGACTCACGTCTGAGCATCCCCAGTACACTTAGAGCAGTAATTGCAAACACAACAGTGATGGACAGAATGTGGATCAATGTCACACATTCACCCCAGTCCAAAGATCTGGGCCCAAATCCATCGTTTTTCCACTCCACACCACCCTGGGTTAGACAATGGCGATATGCAAATCAGCGCTGACCCTGTGCCCCATGGGAACAGTCCAGTCCGAACTACAAAAGCCATGTCCTTCCCAGAACGGAATCAAGCATCCGAGGACCGGCCCGGTTTCGAGGTAACACCTCTCATCAGCCCGGCTAGCTTGACTCCAGTGGTGTGGAGTGCCTGGGACTCACGTCTGAGCATCCCCAGTACACTTAGAGCGGTAATTGCAAACACAACAGTGATGGACAGAATGTGGATCAATGTCACACATTCACCCCAGTCCAAAGATCTGGGCCCAAATCCATCGTTTTTCCACTCCACACCACCCTGGGTTAGACAATGGCGATATGCAAATCAGCGCTGACCCTGTGCCCCATGGGAACAGTCCAGTCCGAACTACAAAAGCCATGTCGTTCCCAGAACGGAATCAAGCATCCGAGGACCGGCCCGGTTTCGAGGTAACACCTCTCATCAGCCCGGCTAGCTTGACTCCAGTGGTGTGGAGTGCCTGGGACTCACGTCTGAGCATCCCCAGTACACTTAGAGCGGTAATTGCAAACACAACAGTGATGGACAGAATGTGGATCAATGTCACACATTCACCCCAGTCCAAAGATCTGGGCCCAAATCCATCGTTTTTCCACTCCACACCACCCTGGGTTAGACAATGGTGATATGCAAATCAGCGCTGACCCTGTGCCCCATGGGAACAGTCCAGTCCGAACTACAAAAGCCATGTCCTTCCCAGAACGGAATCAAGCATCCGAGGACCGGCCCGGTTTCGAGGTAACACCTCTCATCAGCCCGGCTAGCTTGACTCCAGTGGTGTGGAGTGCCTGGGACTCACGTCTGAGCATCCCCAGTACACTTAGAGCGGTAATTGCAAACACAACAGTGATGGACAGAATGTGGATCAATGTCACACATTCACCCCAGTCCAAAGATCTGGGCCCAAATCCATCGTTTTTCCACTCCACACCACCCTGGGTTAGACAATGGCGATATGCAAATCAGCGCTGACCCTGTGCCCCATGGGAACAGTCCAGTCCGAACTACAAAAGCCATGTCCTTCCCAGAACGGAATCAAGCATCCGAGGACCGGCCCGGTTTCGAGGTAACACCTCTCATCAGCCCGGCTAGCTTGACTCCAGTGTTGTGGAGTGCCTGGGACTCACGTCTGAGCATCCCCAGTACACTTAGAGCGGTAATTGCAAACACAACAGTGATGGACAGAATGTGGATCAATGTCACACATTCACCCCAGTCCAAAGATCTGGGCCCAAATCCATCGTTTTTCCACTCCACACCACCCTGGGTTAGACAATGGCGATATGCAAATCAGCGCTGACCCTGTGCCCCATGGGAACAGTCCAGTCCGAACTACAAAAGCCATGTCCTTCCCAGAACGGAATCAAGCATCCGAGGACCGGCCCGGTTTCGAGGTAACACCTCTCATCAGCCCGGCTAGCTTGACTCCAGTGGTGTGGAGTGCCTGGGACTCACGTCTGAGCATCCCCAGTACACTTAGAGCGGTAATTGCAAACACAACAGTGATGGACAGAATGTGGATCAATGTCACACATTCACCCCAGTCCAAAGATCTGGGCCCAAATCCATCGTTTTTCCACTCCACACCACCCTGGGTTAGACAATGGCGATATGCAAATCAGCGCTGACCCTGTGCCCCATGGGAACAGTCCAGTCCGAACTACAAAAGCCATGTCGTTCCCAGAACGGAATCAAGCATCCGAGGACCGGCCCGGTTTCGAGGTAACACCTCTCATCAGCCCGGCTAGCTTGACTCCAGTGGTGTGGAGTGCCTGGGACTCACGTCTGAGCATCCCCAGTACACTTAGAGCGGTAATTGCAAACACAACAGTGATGGACAGAATGTGGATCAATGTCACACATTCACCCCAGTCCAAAGATCTGGGCCCAAATCCATCGTTTTTCCACTCCACACCACCCTGGGTTAGACAATGGCGATATGCAAATCAGCGCTGACCCTGTGCCCCATGGGAACAGTCCAGTCCGAACTACAAAAGCCATGTCCTTCCCAGAACGGAATCAAGCATCCGAGGACCGGACCGGTTTCGAGGTAACACCTCTCATCAGCCCGGCTAGCTTGACTCCAGTGGTGTGGAGTGCCTGGGACTCACGTCTGAGCATCCCCAGTACACTTAGAGCAGTAATTGCAAACACAACAGTGATGGACAGAATGTGGATCAATGTCACACATTCACCCCAGTCCAAAGATCTGGGCCCAAATCCATCGTTTTTCCACTCCACACCACCCTGGGTTAGACAATGGCGATATGCAAATCAGCGCTGACCCTGTGCCCCATGGGAACAGTCCAGTCCGAACTACAAAAGCCATGTCCTTCCCAGAACGGAATCAAGCATCCGAGGACCGGCCCGGTTTCGAGGTAACACCTCTCATCAGCCCGGCTAGCTTGACTCCAGTGGTGTGGAGTGCCTGGGACTCACGTCTGAGCATCCCCAGTACACTTAGAGCGGTAATTGCAAACACAACAGTGATGGACAGAATGTGGATCAATGTCACACATTCCCCCCAGTCCAAAGATCTGGGCCCAAATCCATCGTTTTTCCACTCCACACCACCCTGGGTTAGACAATGGCGATATGCAAATCAGCGCTGACCCTGTGCCCCATGGGAACAGTCCAGTCCGAACTACAAAAGCCATGTCCTTCCCAGAACGGAATCAAGCATCCGAGGACCGGCCCGGTTTCGAGGTAACACCTCTCATCAGCCCGGCTAGCTTGACTCCAGTGGTGTGGAGTGCCTGGGACTCACGTCTGAGCATCCCCAGTACACTTAGAGCGGTAATTGCAAACACAACAGTGATGGACAGAATGTGGATCAATGTCACACATTCACCCCAGTCCAAATATCTGGGCCCAAATCCATCGTTTTTCCACTCCACACCACCCTGGGTTAGACAATGGCGATATGCAAATCAGCGCTGACCCTGTGCCCCATGGGAACAGTCCAGTCCGAACTACAAAAGCCATGTCCTTCCCAGAACGGAATCAAGCATCCGAGGACCGGCCCTGTTTCGAGGTAACACCTCTCATCAGCCCGGCTAGCTTGACTCCAGTGGTGTGGAGTGCCTGGGACTCACGTCTGAGCATCCCCAGTACACTTAGAGCAGTAATTGCAAACACAACAGTGATGGACAGAATGTGGATCAATGTCACACATTCACCCCAGTCCAAAGATCTGGGCCCAAATCCATCGTTTTTCCACTCCACACCACCCTGGGTTAGACAATGGCGATATGCAAATCAGCGCTGACACTGTGCCCCATGGGAACAGTCCAGTCCGAACTACAAAAGCCATGTCCTTCCCAGAACGGAATCAAGCATCCGAGGACCGGCCCGGTTTCGAGGTAACACCTCTCATCAGCCCGGCTAGCTTGACTCCAGTGGTGTGGAGTGCCTGGGACTCACGTCTGAGCATCCCCAGTACACTTAGAGCGGTAATTGCAAACACAACAGTGATGGACAGAATGTGGATCAATGTCACACATTCACCCCAGTCCAAAGATCTGGGCCCAAATCCATCGTTTTTCCACTCCACACCACCCTGGGTTAGACAATGGCGATATGCAAATCAGCGCTGACCCTGTGCCCCATGGGAACAGTCCAGTCCGAACTACAAAAGCCATGTCGTTCCCAGAACGGAATCAAGCATCCGAGGACCGGCCCGGTTTCGAGGTAACACCTCTCATCAGCCCGGCTAGCTTGACTCCAGTGGTGTGGAGTGCCTGGGACTCACGTCTGAGCATCCCCAGTACACTTAGAGCGGTAATTGCAAACACAACAGTGATGGACAGAATGTGGATCAATGTCACACATTCACCCCAGTCCAAAGATCTGGGCCCAAATCCATCGTTTTTCCACTCCACACCACCCTGGGTTAGACAATGGCGATATGCAAATCAGCGCTGACCCTGTGCCCCATGGGAACAGTCCAGTCCGAACTACAAAAGCCATGTCCTTCCCAGAACGGAATCAAGCATCCGAGGACCGGCCCGGTTTCGAGGTAACACCTCTCATCAGCCCGGCTAGCTTGACTCCAGTGGTGTGGAGTGCCTGGGACTCACGTCTGAGCATCCCCAGTACACTTAGAGCGGTAATTGCAAACACAACAGTGATGGACAGAATGTGGATCAATGTCACACATTCCCCCCAGTCCAAAGATCTGGGCCCAAATCCATCGTTTTTCCACTCCACACCACCCTGGGTTAGACAATGGCGATATGCAAATCAGCGCTGACCCTGTGCCCCATGGGAACAGTCCAGTCCGAACTACAAAAGCCATGTCCTTCCCAGAACGGAATCAAGCATCCGAGGACCGGCCCGGTTTCGAGGTAACACCTCTCATCAGCCCGGCTAGCTTGACTCCAGTGGTGTGGAGTGCCTGGGACTCACGTCTGAGCATCCCCAGTACACTTAGAGCGGTAATTGCAAACACAACAGTGATGGACAGAATGTGGATCAATGTCACACATTCACCCCAGTCCAAAGATCTGGGCCCAAATCCATCGTTTTTCCACTCCACACCACCCTGGGTTAGACAATGGCGATATGCAAATCAGCGCTGACCCTGTGCCCCATGGGAACAGTCCAGTCCGAACTACAAAAGCCATGTCCTTCCCAGAACGGAATCAAGCATCCGAGGACCGGCCCGGTTTCGAGGTAACACCTCTCATCAGCCCGGCTAGCTTGACTCCAGTGGTGTGGAGTGCCTGGGACTCACGTCTGAGCATCCCCAGTACACTTAGAGCGGTAATTGCAAACACAACAGTGATGGACAGAATGTGGATCAATGTCACACATTCACCCCAGTCCAAAGATCTGGGCCCAAATCCATCGTTTTTCCACTCCACACCACCCTGGGTTAGACAATGGCGATATGCAAATCAGCGCTGACCCTGTGCCCCATGGGAACAGTCCAGTCCGAACTACAAAAGCCATGTCCTTCCCAGAACGGAATCAAGCATCCGAGGACCGGCCCGGTTTCGAGGTAACACCTCTCATCAGCCCGGCTAGCTTGACTCCAGTGGTGTGGAGTGCCTGGGACTCACGTCTGAGCATCCCCAGTACACTTAGAGCGGTAATTGCAAACACAACAGTGATGGACAGAATGTGGATCAATGTCACACATTCACCCCAGTCCAAATATCTGGGCCCAAATCCATCGTTTTTCCACTCCACACCACCCTGGGTTAGACAATGGCGATATGCAAATCAGCGCTGACCCTGTGCCCCATGGGAACAGTCCAGTCCGAACTACAAAAGCCATGTCCTTCCCAGAACGGAATCAAGCATCCGAGGACCGGCCCGGTTTCGAGGTAACACCTCTCATCAGCCCGGCTAGCTTGACTCCAGTGGTGTGGAGTGCCTGGGACTCACGTCTGAGCATCCCCAGTACACTTAGAGCAGTAATTGCAAACACAACAGTGATGGACAGAATGTGGATCAATGTCACACATTCACCCCAGTCCAAAGATCTGGGCCCAAATCCATCGTTTTTCCACTCCACACCACCCTGGGTTAGACAATGGCGATATGCAAATCAGCGCTGACCCTGTGCCCCATGGGAACAGTCCAGTCCGAACTACAAAAGCCATGTCCTTCCCAGAACGGAATCAAGCATCCGAGGACCGGCCCGGTTTCGAGGTAACACCTCTCATCAGCCCGGCTAGCTTGACTCCAGTGGTGTGGAGTGCCTGGGACTCACGTCTGAGCATCCCCAGTACACTTAGAGCGGTAATTGCAAACACAACAGTGATGGACAGAATGTGGATCAATGTCACACATTCACCCCAGTCCAAAGATCTGGGCCCAAATCCATCGTTTTTCCACTCCACACCACCCTGGGTTAGACAATGGCGATATGCAAATCAGCGCTGACCCTGTGCCCCATGGGAACAGTCCAGTCCGAACTACAAAAGCCATGTCGTTCCCAGAACGGAATCAAGCATCCGAGGACCGGCCCGGTTTCGAGGTAACACCTCTCATCAGCCCGGCTAGCTTGACTCCAGTGGTGTGGAGTGCCTGGGACTCACGTCTGAGCATCCCCAGTACACTTAGAGCGGTAATTGCAAACACAACAGTGATGGACAGAATGTGGATCAATGTCACACATTCACCCCAGTCCAAAGATCTGGGCCCAAATCCATCGTTTTTCCACTCCACACCACCCTGGGTTAGACAATGGTGATATGCAAATCAGCGCTGACCCTGTGCCCCATGGGAACAGTCCAGTCCGAACTACAAAAGCCATGTCCTTCCAGAACGGAATCAAGCATCCGAGGACCGGCCCGGTTTCGAGGTAACACCTCTCATCAGCCCGGCTAGCTTGACTCCAGTGGTGTGGAGTGCCTGGGACTCACGTCTGAGCATCCCCAGTACACTTAGAGCGGTAATTGCAAACACAACAGTGATGGACAGAATGTGGATCAATGTCACACATTCCCCCCAGTCCAAAGATCTGGGCCCAAATCCATCGTTTTTCCACTCCACACCACCCTGGGTTAGACAATGGCGATATGCAAATCAGCGCTGACCCTGTGCCCCATGGGAACAGTCCAGTCCGAACTACAAAAGCCATGTCCTTCCCAGAACGGAATCAAGCATCCGAGGACCGGCCCGGTTTCGAGGTAACACCTCTCATCAGCCCGGCTAGCTTGACTCCAGTGTTGTGGAGTGCCTGGGACTCACGTCTGAGCATCCCCAGTACACTTAGAGCGGTAATTGCAAACACAACAGTGATGGACAGAATGTGGATCAATGTCACACATTCACCCCAGTCCAAAGATCTGGGCCCAAATCCATCGTTTTTCCACTCCACACCACCCTGGGTTAGACAATGGCGATATGCAAATCAGCGCTGACCCTGTGCCCCATGGGAACAGTCCAGTCCGAACTACAAAAGCCATGTCCTTCCCAGAACGGAATCAAGCATCCGAGGACCGGCCCGGTTTCGAGGTAACACCTCTCATCAGCCCGGCTAGCTTGACTCCAGTGGTGTGGAGTGCTGGGACTCACGTCTGAGCATCCCCAGTACACTTAGAGCGGTAATTGCAAACACAACAGTGATGGACAGAATGTGGATCAATGTCACACATTCACCCCAGTCCAAATATCTGGGCCCAAATCCATCGTTTTTCCACTCCACACCACCCTGGGTTAGACAATGGCGATATGCAAATCAGCGCTGACCCTGTGCCCCATGAGAACAGTCCAGTCCGAACTACAAAAGCCATGTCCTTCCCAGAACGGAATCAAGCATCCGAGGACCGGCCCGGTTTCGAGAAAACACCTCTCATCAGCCCGGCTAGCTTGACTCCAGTGGTGTGGAGTGCCTGGGACTCACGTCTGAGCATCCCCAGTACACTTAGAGCGGTAATTGCAAACACATGGATTTGGGCCCAGATCTTTGGACTGGGGTGAATGTGTGACATTGATCCACATTCTGTCCATCACTGTTGTGTTTGCACTCTCCTTAAATCATGGCAAAAATTGGCTTATTCCCAAAAGGCATATTGCATTTGCTTATAAGTCCCTAGTAAAGTGGTACCACCTATATCCAGGGCCTGTAAATTTAATGCTGCCAGTGGGACTGCAGCACTTATTGTGCCACCTCCTTCAATAGCCCTTTAAACATGTCTCAGGCCTGCCATTGCGGCGTGTGTGTGAAGTTTTAAACTGCTATTTCGACCTGGCAAAACCTTTTGCCAGCCCCAAAACTTCCTTTTTAATACATGTAAGTCACCCTTAGAATAGGCCATGAACACCCCAGAAGGGAGGGTTTGGTGTCTCAGTGGACTAATGCATCCACTGAAGAGGCCTGTGTTCAACCTCATAGTCACCGGTTTGTAGTGTAGTTCCTATATTCCCAATAGGCTCTGCGCATTGGAATAACATAAACAGCAGTTTAGACGTAGGACTGAGGTCATCTAGGTCTCTACTGACTATGTTAGACTTAATTAGTTTTGCCAGCTAGCTCAGAGGTCACTAGAAACTTTCTCGAGTGAACAGGAAGGGGTTAACTTTCCTGAATAGACAAGAAGGGATTAGTTTCTGACAACCGCATAAACATGACAACTTTGCTCCCTCAGAATAAAGAGTATCAGCTAGATTCATCAATGTCCCAATCTGCGAATCCTTAATTGCGAGAAAAAGCGAATCGCAAATAAGGAATCGCAGATTGGCATTCATGAAAAATTGCGTGAAAAAAAAGCGAATCGCAATCGGCCGCAATCGCCGATTGCGATTTGCCGAAAAATTCTAAATATTCGCATAACTGGCCGAAATCCGTTTAGAAATTGCGATATCGCAAATAGCGATATCGCAAATAGCGAGATCGCAAATTGCAATCTCGCTAAGTGCGAGATCGCAAAAACGGGAAGTCGCATCTTGAGCCCAGTGATGACATCACAACCAGGAAGTAGGCAGGTTCCACCCTCATTCAGCACTGAGAGCCTGTACAGGGAGCATCACATTCAGAGGTCCCCTCCAATGTGCCTACAGAGGTTGTGCAGGATACACCCCAGTGTCAAGCATGACTGAGGAAGCTGCAGCTGGATCTGCTAGTGGGCGCAAAAGAAAGATCAAATTTTCGGAGCAGGAGCTAGAGTTCCTGATAGAAGGAGTCTGCAAGGACTACAATCGCCTGTTTGGCAAAGTTTCGAGGAGGGTGGCCGAGGCGGACAAAAGGTTCCGCGCAAAAGTTAACTCTGTGGGGGTGACCCAGCGCTCCGTGGACGAACTCAAAAAACGGTGGTATGACCTCAGAGGGAGGTCAAAGGAGAGGATAGCGGAGAGGCTGGGGGAGCGTGTGGCGACAGGTGGAGGGGAGCCCACTGTCCCACCGAATACACCACTGGAGGACCGAGTGGAGGACACAATTAATCCACAGGCATGCGTGGGTGTGACACAGCTTGACTCCTCCCGACCCACACAGGACACACCAGGTAAGTGCCATGCCACTGTCCCCTAACAATGTCCAATACTCCAGAGCCTCCCATATCAAAGCCCAGTCATGCAGCCAAAGCACACCACTAAAGCCCTAATGCATTGTGGGACATGTAGTCTGACCACATTTACCATCTTGCCCCATTAAGCCACACATGTTTAGTGAGAGTCAATCCTGCAGCCAGTCAGCGAATGGTAGTCTGCATGCATGTAGGAACTCTAAATGGGTACGAAACATGTCACTAATCAACATCCACTTTACATCACAGGTGGCGCAGAAGTCCCAAGCACTGACAGCGATGGCCTGGTCATGGACATCACGGAGGACACAGAGGGAGGCGCAAATCTCTCCCCACAGCCCGGACCATCTGTGCAAGCTCCCTCACCGGCGCTCATCACACCACCTGCCCCTGTGGCCAGTGCCACCCCTGTGCCAGCACGCGCTGCAGTAGCACTGCCTGTCACACAGTCCCCAGTGGGACAAGCTACACCAGCTCCAGTTCGCCAACCAACCCGCCGCCCTGCGGCTGTGAGGAGCCAGTCCAGCGGACTGGTGAGGGGTCAGCGCTCCAACATTTCCCGTGCTGGTAGGGGGCTAAATCTGCAAGCAGGTGGGCTATCCATCGAGCGCAGGATGCTGCATGTGCATCAGACACAGGCACGTCATCTTGGGGCCATCCACCTGCAACTGGACAAGACTGCCCGAAATGTTGCATTGATGTCTGAGCGGATGACAGCTGCCATGGAGGCCAACACACAGGCCATTAACAGGCAGCAGGAACTCAATCGCCGCAGACACCGCCAACTGCTGACCCGCCTGTCTGCGTACACGCGCTCGAACTACATCATCGGCAACGCTACCTCGCAGCTCTCGCGACGCTCCTTGGCAATGCAGGTCCAAATGGTCCAGTGCTGCCAGGACGTCGCGACAGCTCTAGAGCATGTGGCTACTGCAGTCCAGGCCATGCAGGCTGCCAACCATGGCTGGGGGGGTGGGGAGGACAACACAAGTGAGGCTACATCCAGCCATAGCAGCCAGTCAATCCCTCGGGTGGTAGCACCCCGCCGCAGCAGCAGGCCCTCTGCTGCCTCACGTCCTAATCAGGAGGACGATGGGGAAAGTATGCTGGGAGCATCTGCCCTGAGGCGCCATTGAACATTGACATTGACTTGAGGGGCCATGCTGCTGGTACAAGCATGCCCTCCTGAAGGACAGGCATATGACGCAATATGTCAGTGATGTAAAGGTTAACTGAATGCCAAGTTTATTGTGATTTAACAAATACAATTGGTTTGACTACCTTAATCTGACTCATGTCATTCTTAATGTCCTCATGCATGAGTCAAGTAATGGGTGTGGGGAGTGGGTGCATTAGAAATGGTTCATGCAGATTTCGTTACGGCGCCTGTGTCCCTCTGCTGGATTTTCCCCGCGTGCGTGACGCATATGAGCAGGTGGGTTGTTGACCCCTTCCGACTCACTGCCAGATATGTCAACAGGGATCCTGCACTTGGTAGCAATGTTGTGAAGGATCGCACACACGGCCACGATGCGGCAGCAGACCTCAGGATCGTATTTCATGGCCCCACCTGTCTTGTGCAGTATGCGGAACCTGCTTTTCAACAGGCCAAATGTCCTCTCAATACAGTTCCTTGTGCGAATGTGTGATGCATTAAATCGCCGTTGCTGTGGAGTTGCAGGGTTGAGGTATGGGGTGAGGAGGTACTCACGGAGAGCATAGCCGCTGTCACCTGTATGTGCCTGTTCTGCGCAGGTACATGATCACAAAGTACACATTTGGGGCATGTGTACTTACCTAGTAGGTGTCCTTCCCCAAAGTCTCCCCTGGCCAGTCGTGTGTGGATGCCGCTGTCCCTGAAGATGAAGGAGTCATGTGTGCTCCCCGGGTACTGTGCCACAATGTCCGTGATTATTGTTTTGGCATTGCACACCATCTGGATGTTGAGGGAGTGGTAGCTTTTCCGGTTGCGGTACATGTACTCCGTCTCAGCAGGTGGGCAAATATGGACATGCGTACAGTCAATACATCCAATGACGTGTGGGAATTGAGCTACATTGTAAAATTGCAGCTTTGTATCATTGAGGTCTTGTTGGCTGGTGGGGAATGATATATAGTGGTGTAGCCGGGTCAGCATTGCCTCCAGGAAACTCCTTAGGCAGCGGGACCTGGTGGGCTGGGATACCCCCCCTGCAACTGCGACCATCCCCTGGAAGCTTCCAGAGGCCAGGAGGTGCAGGCAGCACAATACCTGCACATGTGTGGGCACGGCATTGGTCCTCCTTGTAGGGTGCTGCATCAGGGGGTCTAGGTCCCGGATGAGCTTGATTATCATGGACCCACTCAGGCGGTACTTGGCATAGATTTGCTCCCTGGTTTGGCCCAGAAGGGTGACCCGCTGGCGGAATATCCGCTCCTGTATCCTCCGTCTGTTGCGTGCAGCTCGCTGCAGCCTACGCCGCCTCACCAGCATGTAAAGTCCAGGCATTGTGGGAATCCCCAGGCTCCAGCTGCATGTCCTTAAATGTGTTTGGTCAGCCCTGCACCTGTTGGGAGTGACCTGACTGTTTTTTGGAAAATATTTTTTTTCAGTACTGGTTACCACCTGATTTGAGTTCTTCTTAATTTGCGCGTCGCAAATAGCGATTTTCTCGTTTTTCGCTTTTAGCGATTTTTCATGAATGGCAATTGCGACTTTTTGCGACTTCGCAATTGAATTCGCAGAATCCATGGCTTCTCGCTATTTCTGAATCGCAAATGCCCATCCTCCAGGATTCTGCGAATTTAATAGCGAATTCGCTATTTTTAAATTGCGAATTCGCAATTTTGGTTGTTTGGGTTTCTTGAATTCCTTCCCGTCAAATTGCGAGCGCAATTGCGAATTCGCAGCTATTGCGAACGCAATTTGGCTTCATGAATCTAGCTGTATATCTCTAGAGTCGTGTGAAAACTATAGACAGTTATTTCACTCAGTCCATCGTGCATGCTTAATTTCACCAGAGTGCAGAGAAATAGAGAGACGGGCGTTTTCAATAAAAGGTGTTATTTATTGAGCAGTCTTCTTTCTCATGCAAGAGAAGTGAGTTGCCACAATTGCAATATTTATCATAAAGTAAAGTGCGTACAGTAAAAGGAGTATTATGAAATAATACTGTAAAAGCATTGATATTGTTTCTTAGCCATATGATACTTTAAAACGGATAAACACATACATAAAAACATTGACTAACGTACTCAACTGCTGCTTCTAAGATACGCCTACCCCGGTGTACCTGACCTAAGCCTAATACGTGGGAAGGAGTAAGTAAGTTGCAGTTTAAGTTAAGTTGGTTTTTTGCCAAGAATTTGTATCAAGAATTCTCTTAACCGCATCACTGCGGCGGCTTTTCCCGCTGTGCGCGGCGATTTTAAAAACCCCGCTGTTCATGAGGAGCTCAGCTCGTCATGAGCGCACGGCAGGTTACGCTCATGACGAGCTGAGCTCGTCATCAGCCTGGAAGGGGTTAAGGGTTTAGTCAGCTCCGTACCTTGGTAATAGAATGTAGGAGGTCTTGTATCTCTCTCTCAGGACTCGATCTCCCAGCAACCCGCAAGGGTGACTGGAAACACCGGAGCTGGATTTCTCGGCTTGAGAAAAGACAGCGTCTCTCTCAGTGCGTCAAATGGGAGGGTCGGCTTCCTTCGGCACTCGCATCAGCTGGGCGTCGGGCAAGTAGATAGCCGCTCTGCTCCAAATCACCTTGTGTTTGCTTAAGGCAACTGTTGGTATATTTATACCTGAAAGGTGCCGAGTTTGAGTAAGGTTGGACATAAGACGTCACTAAGAACTAACAGTTCTTTCTGGACTCCAGGAGTTCTTGTGCAAATCAAAACAAAAGCAGGGGGATTTCCCGGGTTGCTGGAGGCTTGGTTTGTTTAAAGAACGCGTTGTACTTTCTAGGAGTCTATGGGAGTAGCCTTGCCGTATTTGGACTGCATGGGCTATGACTAGATATGGACATGATTCCTATGCCTTTATAAGGATATGTTTTGTTATTACCATATAAGGGCATGAGTCGGGGATATCTTGATTAGGGTCCTAGATAGATTCACAACAGGTTCAAATCCCAGCGGGTCCACTCAGCCTTTCATCCATCTCAGGTCAATAAGATGAGTACCAATGAGTTGGGAAACAATAAACATTTGTTATTTAGCACCAAGATGCCTGCGGGTGCACATGCGCTTTACAGATACACATGTTATGTATTTCAAATGTTGGACAATTACTTTTAAGTTTTATTCATCCTGATGTTGAAAAACTCTCAATTCATTTTGCACTTCTGTAAGGCCCTTTTCTCCCATAGGATAGCATAGGAGTTACTTTATTCAATTAATCAATCAAGGGGTGGAATGGCACAGCTACTCATCCATGAGGGTTTCAAGGTGCTGGGAGGGGCATCTCCGAAGGATGTTGGGGTCATCTGCAGAGCCAGGTCTTGAGGTCCCTCGTGAATTGGAGCAGTGTAGGGCTTTGCCAGAGGTAGAGGTCGTTTCAGGTCTTGTATGCGAGGTAGGAGAAGGACTTTCCACCCATTCTGGTCTTGTAGTTGCGTGGCATGGTGGCCAGAGAGAGGTCGGCTGATCGGAGGTTTCACTTGGGTGTGTGGAGGGAGAGGCGGTTGGTTAGGTATCCTGGTCTGATGTTGTGGAGGGCCTTGTATGCGTGCATGCGGAGCTTGAAGGGTATTCTTTTTTGATGGGGATCCAGTGGAATTCGCCGAGGTGTTGGGTGATGTGGTTGTGGCGGGGAATGTCTTGTATCTGTCTGTCTGCAACATTCTAGACAGTCAGGAACTTGCAAAGGAGTTTATTGTTGATTCCGGAATAGAGGGCTTTGCCGTAGTCCAGTCTGCTGGTGATGAGGGAGTATGTGACAGTTTTCTGCATTCGGAGGGGATCCATCTGAATGTTTTGCTGAGTATGGGGAGGGTGTTAAAGCAGGCCGAGGATACGGCATTGATCTGGTGGTTCATAGTGAGCAATGAGTCCTGTATGATTTTGAGGTTTTGTGCATGGTCTGTTGGGGTGTGGAGGTCCCAGAGGAAGGGGGCATTTATTACATTTAATAAGCTGTAATTTCCTAATAGGAACAGGTAACAAGTTCATGTTTGGTGTCTTTGGAGTTGTATCGAAAAACACTCTCTTAAGCTAACGTTGGATTTTGGATTACAATTTTGAAAACGTCACTTTTAGACAGTTGGTATTTTCACGCCTTAGTCATTTACTGCCTGCAGTTTGACTTTGGGTCACAGTACTGGGTATAGCTGATAATTGAACTTTGTGTATTCCTCCCAGACAGCCGCACACAATCGAGAGCTTATTTGTGCCTGGATTGGCCATCACTGGCACGATGGGGGGACGGAGCTTGGCCCAGCCCTACTTACACCTGAATTGTCTGGGTCCTGCCGCCACACAAAGGGCTACCCCCTGTAGTTAGTCTGGAGACAAGGCAGGGCAGCAGGAAACCTGTGCACTTCATAAGGAAACACCTAAAAGCTTCTTCCAATTCAAAGTTGGCACCTGTTATAAATATTGGACCTCAGACATCAACTCTTCAGTACATTTCTGGACCTGTAGGGACTCTGCCAGAAAGAAGGACTGCTGTGCTGTTGCAAGGACTGCCACTTCTACCGGACTGCTGCCCCACTGAGCTACTGCCATGCTGTTGCCTTGTTGGAGTGCTGCCCTCCTGCCCGAGTCAGAGGGATTTGAACCTAAACCTGAACCCAGGACTCTCAGAGTGACTCCAGAGCAAATCTGCAGTCCTCCTGTTTAGAGTCACAGGGACATAAAAGGCTTCAAACACCTGTACCAGCACCCAGATCAAGCTGGAGCAAGCCTCTGATCCCCAGTGGTTCCCTTTAGGTTCTCGATCCTTAGTGTGGCTTCAGAGAGGCTGCATTGGAGTTTTTGGGCTCTTTGTGACCTCGAACAGGCCTGATGGCTTCACAATCTTGTCACTCACACAGCCCACCAACGCGAAGTTCCCTCAACCCCACTCTTCGCGATATAGCAGCGACCGCTCACGGGGAGCACCCCCTTGAAGCTCAGGCCCAACCGCTTGTAACAACAACATGATCCTTACGCTACAGTGACAACCATCCGAGATGCCACGCTTGCTCTTCGTGCTACATCGACGACCATTCACAACAGTACTCTTTGAGCTGAATTGAGAAGGTAACTTTTGTGCAGAACTAACCTGGTCTGTGTATCTGACATCTGTGTCAAGCTACCAGAGGGTTGAGCACAAATTAATTTGAGGTTTGCTTGTGCATCACCCTGACAAGGTTTAGGGTTGCTGCTTGAGTAGGGTTTCATCCCCCCCCTTAACCAGCGATCCAATATATTACAGCACAAGATTTTTCTAGTGTTGGGTTTTTATTTTATTAATGTTTAAAGTGCTGTATAAGTAATGTGCACACTGCCAATAAGTTAAGCCTTACTGCTTTGTGCCAAGCTACCATAGAGCTACGTACAGGTTAATTTGAGGTTCTCCCGTGTTTAACCATGACAGAGATTATGGTTGCAGCTTGAGTAGAGTTTCAACCCCTTCTACTAGTAGCTCAATTTCCAACACACGTATTTATAGCAAAACATAACAATGCAAAGCAGGTGAACCAGTACTCTGTTCGGATCATCAATAGTTTGTGCAGGTTGAGGTTGGTATGCGATTGGAGGGAGGGAGAGGAGGTAGAAACGGATTAGGCCAATTGTCTTTCAAAGAGACAAGTGTAGAGGTCTTCTTTTAAGGTGACACGGTATGCAGTCAAGTGAAGGCTCGGTGGAAGGAAGTTCCAGATTCTTGTAGCGGTTCTGGAGAGGAATTGGTTCATGTATCACTCTGGTTCAAAGGTGGGGGGTTCAAGGAGGAGAAATTGAGCATTTTTTGATTCTCGGTTGCCACCTGAGATTTTTAGTTTGTCGGAGAGGTACAAAAATAAAGAGGAGTGAAGAGCTTTATAAGTGATGCAGGCAGTTTTTAATTGACCTCTTGCCTCTAAGGGAAGCCACTAAAGGTAGCATAGAATGGGGGATATAATTGAATGTCCAGTGCCCTGTCACATAGTGAGCTGTCACATGCAGCACAGTTCTGAGTGGACCTAGATGGACTTTGGGAATGCGAGAAGGTAGTGCAAGTCCATAGTCGAGTAGGAATAGCATGAGCACCTGGACAACAGATTTAAGATCTTGTGCTGAGATGAGGTTCCTTATTCCATAAAATAGTCTTAGCTGGAACTGGGCAGTCTCAGATATGGAGGGGGTATGGCTCTTAAAGTTAAGATATCTGTCAAGAGTGAATCCAAGTGATTTAGTATTCTTAATGATGGAGGGGCAGCCATCGATGTCTGGAAGGAGTTCCATCTAGTCTTGGATCTAAGAGTTCGTTTTCTATGGGGAGATGAGAAGAAATTATGTTTTTGCTGGGTTCATTTTAAGGTGGTTGATTACCATCCAGGCTTGAATTCTTTCCAGGGAGTTGGAAAGGTGGGTGTAGTCTACCGGGCATTAGACCTTAAGGTAGATTTGGATGTTGTTGGCATGTAGGTAAAAGAGGACTCCTTAGTTACTGAGGATCGTGCAGAAGGGTTTGAGGTAGATATTGAAAAGGGTGGGAGAGAAGAATGAGCATTGGGGGACTCCTTGTGTTGGCTGAGTGGATCCGAGACAGCGATTTTGAGGTATGAGGCGAACCACTGAAGGAAACACCATCAATACCCATTTGATGCTTCTGGGTGTCTAACTTCGCCTGGTGGTTGACAGTGTCAAACAAAGCGGAGAGGTCGAGGAGCACATGTAGATAAGAGTTACCAGAGTTGCGTTTCTGGGGTGTGGAGTTATGGTTGTCTCAATGCTCATAAACGACCTAAAGGATGATGCAAAAATACACTATCAATCACAGTGCCTAAGTCCATGAAAGGAGGTGTGAGTAAATCACTGTGGGAGGAGACAACTGGCACAAGCAGATTAAAAGTCATTAATGACCACCAGCATCAATGCCCAAAAGGCAAATAATGATGACAATCGGGAAGAAGATGGCAATGTTGTTTGACAAGTGGCTCATGTTATAATGTCCATTCTGTTTTTTGGTTTGGATCACTTTACCTGCACTGTAATTTACATCGATTTGGTTTCATATCAGAGGCACCGTGGACCCAATTCACAATGTAAGAGATATAAAAATGTAAAGCAGCTGTAAAACATTGTTGCGATTAATTGGTTTTCTTCTATTTTCTTCGACTCTGAGATATTCTGGAGATTGTAATGCTTAAATAATTGTACATCTTAATTCATTCCATCTTGTTTACAAAGAAGCGACTATAAAATGGGTCTATCTCTCCAATTTGCATACTTTTGTTTTCTGGAAACATTAGCAATCAAATCTATGTCTTTACAAAAAACTGAAAATCCGAATAGGAGAAGCCACCGAGATACTTCTGCTTGGGCCATAAACACTGCGTCATCAGCATAGAGTGGAATACCGTAAAATAGTTCAAGGTAAAAAATTCACATAGGAACATAAGCTTTACTTTCTGCCCTGAATGTCAATACATTTGTTAAACTGCATAATGAAATTCCCAGGGACAGCAGCCCTGTGTCCCCTCGGCTCCCGGTTTCATAATTCCAGCTTGAACTGATCTTTTTCCGCTCTGGGAAGGTTGAATGACGAGTATGTTCCTCTCTAGTCGAGCACTAGACTGTTGGAGAATGCGGCGCACCCAATGTGTACTGCCACTCTCTGACAGACTACTACCCCCTTAATTAAGCTAGGGTGAGAAAGGACAGTTTTTGGCAAACTTAAAGTGGCAGAGACACACCTTTTTAGGTCTCGGCAACGAGAACTATTGTCACCTAGTAAGCTAGCAAGGGACTACAGAGAGGTGGACGAGCCGACCAGGGTCTGTGGACGCGCACAAAGGCAGGCAGGCAGGCAGGCAGGCACGCGCCAGACACACACACAGACAGACACACGCACGCACACACACACAGACAGACACACGCACGCACACACACAGACACACACACACACCCTCCCTCTCTGCCCACTCCCTCTCTGCCGCCCCCCCTTCTACCCCCACTCACCGGGCTCTTTCCCTCTGCAGCGGGTAAGTCATGGCAGCAGGCAGACTCAGTGTCTTCTCCGGCGATCTTCAGCTGATGTGCACGCTCACGCTGCGTCTCCTGCGCGCCCACCACGCTGTTTCGCGCCCGTTGATCCTCAGCTTGTGATTACTACTCCTTCTAACCCGGATTCTAAATTACTATTTCTTGGTTCTCTAACTCCACTCTGTTGATTCGTAACAAACTGATATTCAACTCATTTCACAGTCTCGCTTTTGCTTCTCATAAATACAATAAGATTATTTTAAGCAATGTCTACCTTCTTTTGGTTCTGTGCCTATTATGCTTCGGACTATAGAGTTTTAGAAAGTGTGGTGGAAGATTCCATGATATCAGTGGTGTGCACAGTGCAGAGTGAGTGTGCAGAGTGCAGAGTAGTGAGTGCAGAGTAGTGAGTGCAGAGTAGTGAGTGCAGAGTAGTGAGTGCAGAGTAGAGAGTGCAGAGTAGTGAGTGCGCAGAGTAGTGAGTGCGCAGAGTAGTGAGTGCGCAGAGTAGTGAGTGCGCAGAGTAGTGAGTGCGCAGAGTGCAGAGTAGTGAGTAGTGAGTGCAGAGTAGTGAGTGCAGAGTAGTGAGTAGTGAGTGCAGAGTAGTGAGTAGTGACTGCAGAGTAGTGAGTGCAGAGTGCAGAGTAGTGAGTGCAGAGTGCAGAGTAGTGAGTAGTGAGTGCAGAGTAGTGAGTGCAGAGTAGTGAGTAGTGAGTGCAGATTAGTGAGTAGTGAGTGCAGAGTAGTGAATGCAGAGTAGTGAGTAGTGAGTGCAGAGTAGTGAGTGCAGAGTAGTGAGTGCAGAGTAGTGAGTGCAGAGTGCAGAGTAGTGAGTGCAGAGTGCAGAGTAGTGAGTGCAGAGTGCAGAGTAGTGAGTGCAGAGTAGTGAGTGCAGAGTAGTGAGTGCAGAGTAGTGAGTGCAGAGTAGTGAGTGCAGAGTAGTGAGTAGTGAGTGCAGAGTAGTGAGTGCAGAGTAGTGAGTAGTGAGTGCAGATTAGTGAGTAGTGAGTGCAGAGTAGTGAATGCAGAGTAGTGAGTAGTGAGTGCAGAGTAGTGAGTGCAGAGTAGTGAGTGCAGAGTGCAGAGTAGAGAGTGCAGAGTGCAGAGTAGTGAGTGCAGAGTGCAGAGTAGTGAGTGCAGAGTAGTGAGTGCTGAGTGCAGAGTGCAGAGTAGTGAGTGCAGAGTGCAGAGTAGTGAGTGCAGAGTAGTGAGTGCAGAGTAGTGAGTGCGCAGAGTAGTGAGTGCAGAGTAGTGAGTGCAGAGTAGTGAGTGCAGAGTAGTGAGTGCAGAGTAGTGAGTGCAGAGTAGTGAGTGCAGAGTAGTGAGTGCGCAGAGTAGTGAGTGCGCAGAGTAGTGAGTAGTGAGTAGTGAGTGCAGAGTAGTGAGTAGTGAGTGCAGAGTAGTGAGTAGTGAGTGCAGAGTAGTGAGTAGTGAGTGCAGAGTAGTGAGTGCAGAGTAGTGAGTGCAGAGTAGTGAGTGCGCAGAGTAGTGAGTGCAGAGTAGTGAGTAGTGAGTGCAGAGTAGTGAGTAGTGAGTGCAGAGTAGTGAGTAGTGAGTGCAGAGTAGTGAGTGCAGAGTGCAGAGTGCAGAGTAGTGAGTGCAGAGTAGTGAGTGCGCAGAGTAGTGAGTGCGCAGAGTAGTGAGTGCGCAGAGTAGTAAGTGCAGAGTAGTGAGTGCAGAGTAGTGAGTGCAGAGTAGTGAGTGCAGAGTAGTGAGTGCAGAGTAGTGAGTGCAGAGTGGTGAGTGCAGAGTGGTGAGTGCAGAGTGGTGAGTGCAGAGTGGTGAGTGCAGAGTAGTGAGTGCAGAGTAGTGAGTGCAGAGTAGTGAGTGCAGAGTAGTGAGTGCAGAGTAGTGAGTGCAGAGTAGTGAGTGCGCAGAGTAGTGAGTAGTGAGTGCAGAGTAGTGAGTAGTGAGTGCAGAGTGCAGAGTAGTGAGTGCAGAGTAGTGAGTGCAGAGTAGTGAGTAGTGAGTGCAGAGTAGTGAGTAGTGAGTGCAGAGTGCAGAGTAGTGAGTGCAGAGTGCAGAGTAGTGAGTGTAGTGAGTAGTGAGTGCAGAGTAGTGAGTAGTGAGTGCAGAGTGCAGAGTAGTGAGTGCAGAGTAGTGAGTGCAGAGTAGTGAGTGCAGAGTAGTGAGTGCAGAGTGGTGAGTGCAGAGTGGTGAGTGCAGAGTGGTGAGTGCAGAGTGGTGAGTGCAGAGTGGTGAGTGCAGAGTAGTGAGTGCAGAGTAGTGAGTGCAGAGTAGTGAGTGCAGAGTAGTGAGTGCAGAGTAGTGAGTGCAGAGTAGTGAGTGCGCAGAGTAGTGAGTAGTGAGTAGTGAGTGCAGAGTAGTGAGTAGTGAGTGCAGAGTGCAGAGTAGTGAGTGCAGAGTAGTGAGTGCAGAGTAGTGAGTAGTGAGTGCAGAGTAGTGAGTAGTGAGTGCAGAGTGCAGAGTAGTGAGTGCAGAGTGCAGAGTAGTGAGTGTAGTGAGTAGTGAGTGCAGAGTAGTGAGTAGTGAGTGCAGAGTGCAGAGTAGTGAGTGCAGAGTAGTGAGTGCAGAGTAGTGAGTGCAGAGTAGTGAGTGCGCAGAGTAGTGAGTAGTGAGTGCAGAGTAGTGAGTAGTGAGTGCAGAGTAGTGAGTGCGCAGAGTAGTGAGTAGTGAGTAGTGAGTGCAGAGTAGTGAGTAGTGAGTGCAGAGTAGTGAGTAGTGAGTGCAGAGTGCAGAGTAGTGAGTGTAGTGAGTAGTGAGTGCAGAGTAGTGAGTAGTGAGTGCAGAGTAGTGAGTGCAGAGTAGTGAGTGCGCAGAGTAGTGAGTGCAGAGTAGTGAGTAGTGAGTGCAGAGTAGTGAGTAGTGAGTGCAGAGTAGTGAGTAGTGAGTGCAGAGTAGTGAGTGCAGAGTGCAGAGTAGTGAGTGCAGAGTAGTCAGTGCGCAGAGTAGTGAGTGCGCAGAGTAGTGAGTGCAGAGTAGTGAGTGCAGAGTAGTGAGTGCAGAGTAGTGAGTGCAGAGTAGTGAGTGCAGAGTGGTGAGTGCAGAGTGGTGAGTGCAGAGTGGTGAGTGCAGAGTAGTGAGTGCAGAGTGCAGAGTAGTGAGTGCAGAGTGCAGAGTAGTGAGTGCAGAGTGCAGAGTAGTGAGTGCAGAGTGCAGAGTAGTGAGTGCAGAGTGCAGAGTAGTGAGTGCAGAGTAGTGAGTGCAGAGTAGTGAGTGCAGAGTAGTGAGTGCAGTGCAGGTATGTGCAGTGCAGTGCAGGTATGTGCAGTGCAGTGCAGGTATGTGCAGTGCAGTGCAGGTATGTGCAGTGCAGTGCAGTGCAGGTGAGTGCAGTGCAGGTGAGTGCAGTGGAGTGCAGGTGAGTGCAGTGGAGTGCAGGTGAGTGCAGTGCAGTGCAGGTGAGTGCAGTGCAGGTGAGTGCAGTGCAGGTGAGTGCAGTGCAGTGCAGGTGAGTGCAGTGCAGGTGAGTGCAGTGCAGTGCAGGTGAGTGCAGTGCAGGTGAGTGCAGTGCAGTGCAGGTGAGTGCAGTGAAGGTGAGTGCAGTGCAGTGCAGGTGAGTGCAGTGCAGGTGAGTGCAGTGCAGGTGAGTGCAGTGCAGTGCAGGTGAGTGCAGTGCAGTGCAGTGCAGGTGAGTGCAGTGCAGTGCAGGTGACTGCAGTGCAGTGCAGGCAAGTGCAGTGCGTGCAGTGCAGGCGAGTGCAGTGCAGGTGAGTGCAGTGCAGGTGAGTGCAGTGCAGGTGAGTGCAGTGCAGTGCAGGTGAGTGCAGTGCAGTGCAGGTGAGTGCAGTGCAGTGCAGTGCAGTGCAGGTGAGTGCAGTGCAGTGCAGTGCAGGTGAGTGCAGTGCAGTGCAGTGCAGGTGAGTGCAGTGCAGGTCAGTGCAGTGCAGTGCAGTGCAGGTGAGTGCAGTGCAGTGCAGGTCAGTGCAGTGCAGTGCAGGTGAGTGCAGTGCAGTGGAGTGCAGGTGAGTGCAGTGCAGTGCAGGTGAGTGCAGTGCAGGTGAGTGCAGTGCAGTGCAGGTGAGTGCAGTGCAGGTGAGTGCAGTGCAGGTGAGTGCAGTGCAGTGCAGGTGAGTGCAGTGCAGGTGAGTGCAGTGCAGTGGAGTGCAGGCGAGTGCAGTGCAGGTGAGTGCAGTGCAGTGCAGCGGAGTGCATGCGAGTGCATTGGAGTGCAGGTGAGTGCAGTGCAGGTGAGTGCAGTGCAGGTGAGTGCAGTGCAGTGCAGGTGAGTGCAGTGCAGGCGAGTGCAGTGCAGGCGAGTGCAGTGCAGGCGAGTGCAGTGCAGGTGAGTGCAGTGGAGTGCAGTGGAGTGCAGTGCAGGTGAGTGCAGTGCAGGTGAGTGCAGTGCAGTGCAGGTGAGTGCAGGTGAGTGCAGTGCAGTGCAGGTGAGTGCAGTGCAGGTGAGTGCAGTGCAGGTGAGTGCGGTGCAGGTCAGTGCAGGTGAGTGCAGTGCAGTGCAGGTGAGTATAGTGCAGTGCAGGTGAGTGTAGTGCAGGTGAGTGCAGTGCAGGTGAGTGCAGTGCAGTGCAGTGCAGGTGAGTGCAGTGCAGTGGAGTGCAGGTGAGTGCAGTGCAGTGCAGGTGAGTGCAGTGCAGTGCAGGTGAGTGCAGGTAAGTGCAGTGCAGTGCAGTGCAGGTGAGTGCAGTGCAGGTGAGTGCAGTGCAGGTGAGTGCAGTGCAGGTGAGTGCAGTGCAGGCGAGTGCAGTGCAGGCGAGTGCAGTGCGTGCAGTGCAGGCGAGTGCAGTGCAGGTGAGTGCAGTGCAGGTGAGTGCAGTGCAGTGCAGGTGAGTGCAGTGCAGTGCAGGTGAGTGCAGTGCAGGTGAGTGCAGTGCAGTGCAGTGCAGGTGAGTGCAGTGCAGTGCAGGTGAGTGCAGTGCAGTGCAGTGCAGGTGAGTGCAGTGCAGGTGAGTGCAGTGCAGGTGATTGCAGTGCAGGTGAGTGCAGTGCAGTGCAGTGCATGTGAGTGCAGTGCAGGTGAGTGCAGTGCAGTGCAGGTGAGTGCAGTGCAGGTGAGTGCAGTGCAGTGCAGGTGAGTGCAGTGCAGTGCAGGTGAGTGCAGTGCAGGTGAGTGCAGTGCAGGTGAGTGCAGTGCAGTGCAGGTGAGTGCAGTGCAGTGCAGGTGAGTGCAGTGCAGGTGAGTGCAGGTGAGTGCAGTGCAGTGCAGGTGAGTGCAGTGCAGGTGAGTGCAGTGCAGGTGAGTGCAGTGCAGGTGAGTGCAGTGCAGGTGAGTGCAGTGCAGGTGAGTGCAGTGCAGGTGAGTGCAGTGCAGTGCAGGTGAGTGCAGTGCAGGTGAGTGCAGTGCAGTGCAGGTGAGTGCAGGTGAGTGCAGTGCAGTGCAGGTGAGTGCAGTGCAGGTGAGTGCAGTGCAGTGCAGGTGAGTGTAGTGCAGGTCAGTGCAGTGCAGTGCAGGTGAGTGCAGTTGAGTGCAGTGCAGGTGAGTGCAGTTGAGTGCAGTGCAGGTGAGTGCAGTTGAGTGCAGAGTGGTGTGTATTGACAATGTAAATGACAATGCCATTTATTTATGATTTAAAGAAAAAAAAATGTCATGAGCAATGCCAATAGCTCTACCTTTAATGATGCCGAGACCATTGCATTGTAAATGCTTGTTCAGTTTGGAGTCCTTGTGCGGGGAATTTCTCTACAGACAGGGGCAGTATTCTGCCGGTCAAAGGCTGTCCCTATTGCATGAGATGAACTACATACGCTGGACACAGGATATTTGTGCTGGCACAGAGCACATAATTAGACCAAAGTCAGTGTACGTTACACGCAGCCTATGACCTCTTCTATTTATCTGAGAAAGTGTCCAAGGGGGCTGGAGTTTCCCAGCTGCAAGTGTCACCTTGATCATACCTCACAGGCGGATGTGATGGGACTAGTTCAGCCTTTGCCACTTTAGTGGTACATGGAAAGGAACCATGAAAAGTGTAAGGGTACCACAACCCCGCATGTACAGGTACACGCATACTCAACGTGGACGATTGGGGATTATAGGTTTCTAATTGTAGGAAATGTACAACCCTCACCGAGTGTTATAGAGCGTCACTCATAGCTTTGAACTCTGAGATGTCAACAGGCATGCTGTTTTTATAAGATCCCACATAGCACTCATAGTGCTGTACAGAATGCAAGTTTGAATCTTTTTTGTGAAATGTATTTAGCCATACTTTCACTTGTAAATCCTATTACTATGCAGACTCCACAATTATTGTAATTTACATTTAAAGCCGATTTTTTATGTTGTGTTTTCAGATAGGCTGAGATGGCATGTTTTGATTCCATGCCTATTCCGGTGTGGGCCTGCTTTGCGGTATTTCCATATATCTTTTACAGTACTATAGGATTAATTGAAATAAAAACGTAAACTGAGTACCTGTGCGGTATATTCTACCCCAGGTTCGCACTCTTGGAGAACCATATGACTTAAAATTATAAAAATGCAAACCAATCGTGAATGAAATATGATTGAAACATTAACTCCACGTGCCAAGTGCGGCCTCTGGCAGTGAATAGAAAGTCCTTCTCTAACACCATTTGTATGGGCCAAGCACTGGTGAAAACTGTTGTCCTTTCATTCCTAAAATAACATTGGAAGCCATTTTGCAATGGAGGGCTCGAGTTACGATAACGATACTTTAAAATAAATGTCAGTAAAGGCAATAAAAAAAATATGAATTGCAATAAAATACGCTATATTAATCCTTCACATTCCGGAAGCAGAGCCACATCCTCAATTGACTGCGCATTTCAGGGACTTCCCACGCGGCTAAACATAACAAAATGAGCGCCGGTTTCTCTCTTGCGACAATGATGCAACCACATAAGCATACTTTGTGGTGGTTACATAAAGCGCTCATCCAACAAAACAGGTGTCTTATTGTGAGTTGCATTTTTCATTAATCTCGCCAGGCTCTTTCAATGAGACAACATGCCACAATGTCTCAATGAGTTTTGTTTTTTATTAACCTTATTTGGTAGCAACAAAGGACCCTGAAATTTAAACGAGTTTGGTCGGACTTGAAATAAAATGTCCTTATTCAATTGTTATTATCATTTAGTGAAAGCACGTCAAGAAACAGTTTGAACTGAAATTCTGGAGCTGTTGACTAGTACTCTTTTTTGTCACACTTAAAAAGATAAAATATTAGAGCGACCCTTTTGGGACTCGAACATGTGACTTTCACATTGCACACACTCCACAGCAGGGATCATGTGACCCATTGAGCTACCCTATCAAGAAGTGACGAGCTTATGCTACTTCTCTGTCAATCTGTATTTTATCGATTGCGTGTTGGAATTGCAGAATACATTGTTCAAACATCAAAAATAAATAATAATTACCTTCTGAAATGAGGCTCTTAGACCTAGGGTTAGATTATCATTTAGAAAATGTAATGAGATGGTAGTGATGCCTTTTACTCTTGACTCTTCTCTGGAACTCTGAGATAAAGATAAAACGTTAAGGCACATTTAATGGAAATGGGTATTTATTTCGATCTGAAATACGAAAGACAGATGCGTGGCAGTATTCTACAACGACAACGTCTGTTCCATTGACAATAAATGCATCCATCTGTCGTAATGTGTCTCAGAAAGCACGACCCATCTTCACTTTTGGAAAATATGGCAGGAAGTAAAAGAAGGTGAAAATCTGAACTTTAACGTGGAGTGCAGAGAAAGAAGACATGATTATTGACAGGATTAAGGGGACTAGGGAACAAGAATCAGGAATTCATTTGGTGATGACAGGAAGAGAAGTGATGGAAACGAATCACTATGGTGGATTGATTAGCTAGTCAAAAGGTCAAGGTTCAAGTATTGTCCTTGTGTGCAAATGGTCTCCCCAAAGCTCAGTTGTGTATCTTGCAAAATACTCTCCATTTTGGTCGGTGCCCTCGCCAAGAGCTTGACAGTTACATCAATGACCGATATCAGATGGCAGCAAGGAGGGTCTGCTCTGTTCCTTTTTTTGAAGATGAGAATAATCACCAAGGATCCCCGCGTCTTTATAATACAGGAGCACCACCTGAGGTGTTTATGACATTGGACAAGTGGAGACATTTCTGGACCATCAGGACCCATTCTGCAGCAGGGGGGACTCCTATTTTTACGACTGTCTAAAACGGACCATTCACTGGTGATGTTCACCTTGAGTCCACTCTACCCATACAAACTAGCACAGAGTGCCAGCCATCAATTAGCAGGGAGAGCTATCTCGAAGCATGTGTTGAAATTACCATATGCACACCAGCCAGAAATCAGTTTCAAGAATCACCAATCTGCAAGCCCTTTCGAGCCCTTCCTGCACCATGCTGGTTTAGATTTTTTTCTCAGCACCCTGATACTATGATCTATCCTTGTGAAATAACTCTTGATCCGTAGGGAAGGATTTTGAGACTTTCCGTAAACCACACTTTGCTTTGCTGCAGATCTTATAAAACCACTTGTCCTGCCTACCTGTGAACCACAAGAGGAGCTGTGTTGTTACCATGTCTGATATGTCGTGCCTAATAATTTCAGAACTTTTCCCCACATTAATATTACAGACATATGCGTCCAGGCCAGCATAATAGGCAGCTTAGTAGATTTAACAAATGTAAAATGTATTTCTGGTCGAGCCACCTGGGCCCACTACACTTGCCTGGTGTAATTGATTGTGTGTGTGTGAGAGAGTGTGTGTGTGTGCCATTTTATTTAGGCATGTTTATGTCAGAGAGGTATGACTAGCAGCAAGAGGTTGGCCAAGTTGATTTTGAGTCATCTATCTTCAAATAAACCTTCTTGAAGTTTACCACATATGTGTGTTGGACCTTTTCACATTGGTGACAAGGATGTGAATGCTAAGAGGTTTGTGAAGAGTTATTACTACAGGTTGTAGGGTGTTAGAACTGGGAGCCTTTAGTTGGCAAAGGTAGGTACCACTGTCTAAATAGGGACCTTTGCTTCTAGTCAGGGTAAGGAGGAAACACTCTTCAGATAGCCCCTGCTCACCCCCTTGGTAGCTTGGCACGGGCAGTCAGGCTTATTGAAGACAATGTGCAAAGTATTTGTACCAACACTCACAGTAACACAGTGAAAACACCACAAACTGACTCCACAACAGGAAAAATAAAGGTATTTAATCTAAACTACACAAGACCAAAATAACAAAAATCCAACATATACAGTTCAAGAATATGGTTTCAAAAGAGTTCTTAAAATTGTGTTAAAATAATCCACAGTTGCGTCACGTTTTAGCCAACAGTACCTTTAGATGCGACAAAAGTTCCAAGTGAAAAGCTGTAGCGTTGAAAACCAAGTGATGCGTCACTCCTGAGACCCTGGGGAGGCGATGCGACAACCCCGCTGGACGTAGCAGGCGTGTTGCGGTGTCTCCGGTCTGTATGTGAAGGGATGAGATTCCTTGCGTGGATTCCGGTGCACAGGTTTCGGTGGACGCGGCTTGCAAAAGGTACGATGCGATGATCTTCGGGGCGGCGCCGATCTCCGGTGCGGCGACGATGCGCGACTCAGCGTCGATCTTGTACTCTCGCGGCCCCTCGATGCGATGGCTCTGTGACGACTTTCACAGCCACGTGATGTGGTCCGCAAGCAAGCGGTGCGACGATCTCACCCAGTGACGACAGGCTCTGCGACGACACTCGCAGCGATGGTAATCTTCCTGCACCGGACTGGTGCGTCCCGCAAACGAAGGATGCGACGGCCCTGGAAGCGGCAACAGGCGCTGCGACGATCTCGGCCTTCATAGTGGCGGGAATTCCCTCGCACTGACGGGGATGCGCTCCGCAAGCGAGCGATGCGATAAACTTTGCAGAAAGTTCTTTAAATCTTGGTTTCCAGGATCCCAAAACAGGTAAAACTTCAGGAGACACCAAAATTGGCTCAAGCACTCTAGGAAGGACAGAACTCTCTCAGCAGAGTTCAGGGAAACTGGGGTGAAGTCCTTTTGGTCCTGGGACTTCTTAACAGGTAGCCAGCTCTTCTTCAGGTCCTTGGAGATTCCTTCAAGCAAGGGGACACAGCACAAAGCAAAGTCCTTCCCCTCTCCTTGGCAGCAAAGCAACTGCAGGTCAGTCCAGCAAAGCAACAGAAGGACAGTCTTCCTTCTTCAGTCTTCCAGTCCTTCTTGATTCCAGAATGATCTAATTTTCTGTAGTCTGGGGTCCTGTACTTATACCCCTAAAAGTCTGTGTTCCCCTTGTGCAGGAGGGCTCTGAGCCCGGTCTGAACCCATTCTGGATGTTCCTTGAGCACTTTATTTTCCTGGCCTCTCCTTTGCTTTCAGAGAGAGGGGCAGGGTCATCAGTCACCAAGCAGGAGGTGGAGCCAGCGTTGTGGAAGGCAGGCACAGCCCTATTCAGGCCCAGGTGCTACCCCCTCCCACCACTCTAGATGCAGATGGAGCTATTCAGCCCAGGGATGGCCCACTCAGCCTCTGGGAGCCACCCAGCCCCTGTCACTCACAAACCAGACAGTCAATTCACAAACAGGCCAAGGCACACAGAAAGGTCAGACAAGACAACAGCAACTTTCTAAAAGTCCTATTCTCAAAGACAGGATTTAAAAACAACATTTCCTAAAAGATGTGTTATTAAATTCTGAGTTCAGGGATACCATACTTTTATGTCCTACCTTGCTCCTATGTGAAGATATGCAGGTAGCCACTGTAGCCAGCATTCCCCATGATAGCCTATGGGCAAGGTAGCCTTACAATAGTGAAAAACGAAAATGGCTGTCATTCACTACCAGAGCATGTCACCTGCACTAGTACATGCTCTACCTTTCACATACACTGCACACTGCCCAAGGGGGTACATTGGGCCTTCCATAGGGGTGACCAATGTGTACCGAAAGGGAAGGGTTGGGCCTGGTCAGTGGGGACACTGACCAGGCTGACATGGCAGTTCACAAACTGCACACAGGCACTGCGGTGGCAGGCCTGAGACACCATTTTAGGGCTACTCATGTGGGTGGCACAATCAGTGCAGCAGGCCCACTAGTAGCATTTGAATCACTAGCCCTGGCACACTCAGTGCACTTTACTGGGGACTTCCTGGTACAACAAATATGCCAATCATGGATAACCAATCACAATAAAAATGTACACAGAGAGCACTGATCAGCAGTGATAAAGTGCCCAGAGTCCTATTGCCAACAACCACAGGTCAGGTAAAACAAGGGAGGAAGAAGCAAAAAGTTTGGGGATAACCCTGCAAAAAGGGCCATTTCCAACACAGGGAGTGTGAAAATTAACAGTTTGGCATTGTGTGTATTGAAACTGTGGACATTAACATTTTGTTTGGTTGATTCTCGAGCAAAAATAAAGTTGATTACCATCGTTTTTTAAAGGGAATTGAGAGGGAAGGCCGAATTAGTTAAGCCTAGGTATTAATCCCAAAGGCTATGGGGCTCAGCATGTACAGCTGGTAAATATAGTTTTTGGGTTGTATTTGCGGGGTAGGGAGGTGTGCCTCAGAGACAATTTATGTTTCAGTAGAAGGATTATTTAGCACCACTAAAAAGATCAAGGGATGTACTTTGCCCCTAACAAAGAACCTGTAGTTAAGTTGAGGGAGATGGCATATGTAGGTGTACTGAATGTAGAAAAGACACAGTATTAGTTGGAATTTCCCAGTGAGTTAAAAAAAACTTTGATGCTTGAAAGGTTATGTGTATCTGACTAAAGTGAGACATGGAGCACAACTCAAGGTTCGTAAGGTTAGAAATTTGATCATGGAAGCGAACATGTCATCACGGTTTTCCTAAAGAAACTGTTGAAATAAAATAATATAGAAAATGTGTAGGAAAAATCGGCCATTTGTCACAACATTTTCATCTGTAACGTCTTGTCACAATGGCTAACTTACAAAACCAATATACCATTACGTTTGGCATACTCTTCTGGTTTTGTGAGGATATATGGGCTTTGTAGGTTGTTCAGGAACCTGAGGTACCCAGAGCCAACAACTGAGCTGCACCTTACATTGATTTTTCGTTGTGTATCGGGACCAGAGTGATTTATATGGTAAAATATAAAGAATGAAAATGGGTTTGAAGGAAACCTATACATTTCAGAAATGTACACCATACACTGAGTCTAGGAACAGTGTTATTTTTGTACATCTGTGAATTTCTGGGTACTTATACGTGCATGTGATTCAGAGAACATTTTGCAAAATGTATTCTATCTTACACACTGACACTAATGCAGCGAAATCCAAGTGGTAATAACAACTGTTCTACTATACTGTGTTCTCACATGTCTCCTAGTACAGATGCAGCCACAGTCCATGCAGGTAACAGCGGTGGGGCGGTGGGGCCGCGTGGAGGGGAGATTTCGAGGGACAATGCATAGGGAAAATTAAATAAATAATCAATTTTCACTCAGCATCGTCCCTTGAAATCACCCCCACGCGGCCCCACCGCTATTACCTACACGCACCACGGTTGCACAGATGGCACTTCACTTGTGAAGGTAGACCTAGTGATCACTGTTGGAATGGGCCCAAGATGCAACATGGACATGTCACATTTTTCCACAACAACTGACCCTTTTTCGCCAAGTGGGTAGCTGTGGATTTTGAGCCCTTGCTCAATCAGCACCTATGGAAACACAGCAAACCTGCCCTGGTTACCTTTAACAAACCAAAAACATTGACAAAAGCACACATTTTCCTCATAATTCTGTGATGAAAAACTTCTGGATTCTGTGGGAAGCCACATATTTTCTACCACCCAGCCTTTCCTTTAGTCTCCTAATAAAATTGGTACCTCACTTGTGTGCATCGGCCTAGGGCCTGCAACAAGAAAGGGCCTAAAACGCAACACAGATACATCATATTTTTCCACTGACAACTGACCCTTTATATGCAAAGTGGGTAGTTGTGGATTTTGGGCACTAGATCAGCCGGCACATTGGGAAATATAGCAAACCTGCACATTTTTGCAAACTATAAACTTGGAGGAACCCAGGTTGGGGTGACTTGTGTGGCTCTTACCGGGCTTCCTACTTAAAAGAAAGCCCTTGTAAACCTCAAACTGGGACAAAAAACACTAATTTCTGTGAGGAAAATGTCAGGAATGTGTGGGGAGCCACAACTTTCCTAGCACTCAGCATTCAAATAAGTCTCACATTAAAAATGGTACCTCACTGGTGTAGATCGGCCTAGTATCCACAGCAGGAAAAGGGTCCAAAATGCAACCTGGACACATCACATTTTTCCACTGAACACTTACCCTTTTTTTACAAAGTGGGCAGCTGTAGATTTTGGGCCCTAGCTCAGCCAGCACCTAAGGAAACATAGCAAACATGCACATTTTTCAAAACTGGACACCAGGAGGAAATCCAAATGTCTGGTTACTTGTGTGGCTCCCACCAGGGTTTCCAACCCAGAAGCACTTGCGAACCTCAAACGTTGAGAAAAATCAAACCTTTCCCTTGCCATTCTATGATAGAAACTTCTGGAATCCACAGAAATCCACAACATTCCTGCCACCCAGCTATTGCCTATGACAGGAAAGGATCAAGCCAAGGTCAATGGGAGTCCCCTGCGAGGATCCCCATTGGCACTGGTTTGACCTGTTCTTATTGCATGCACTGGGCCCAGCCTCACAAGAGGGGTAAGATTTTTATTGGGACAGGAGAACTCTGAGTGGTATGAATTTTCTGGAATTCTGCCAAATCTGGAAGCAAAATGTGTGATTATAGGCAACATTTGAGGTTTGCAGGGCATTGCGGGTAAGCACATCTTGTGGAATACACGTGGTGCCTAGTTTTCAGAAATGTCTGGGTTTGGTATGTTTTCCCAGGTGGATGCCTACACAAGTCCAAAAAGTCCAACCATTCACCATGGCAAGTGGGATGAGATTGGTATTTAGCCCTACTCTCCTGGCCTATATGTAAAAATAGAATATGAGATGTTACTTCGCATTCCATTAGTGCGAATACCATTAGTGTGCGATTTTTACATCACAGATGACGTTACTACGCATTTTTCTACTTCGTATTCTTTCAATTAGCATCTTGGTAGTATATTCGTAATAATGAAATTACTTCGCAATAACTTACATAAACAGGAAGCTGAAGTTTCTTTCCCTTTCCACTTAAACAAATCTGATTGCCTCTAGTTCCTGAACATCAGGAGTGTTTTTTATTTTTTTTTATTTGGGGGGGAGACCCCCCCAACCCCCTTTTTAATCCCACACTTTTTTTTCCTTTGGCGGGAGACCCCCCAAACCCCCTTTTCTTTTTTTTTGCATTGTAACCATGCATGCTTATAATAAAAGCATATGCGTCTTACAAGCTATGGTGTTGGTTAATTTCGTGGTGCTATGTGGTTGAACATGAATGCCTTCTTCAAATAGGACCATATGTTTAAACAAAGTGAGTAACCCTAACTTTTTCACATAAATGGATTGTTAAGGCATGCTTTTTAATGGTTTCTACGTTTTAAAAAATACATAGTAACAGTACAGCGTAGTAATAGCATGCGTTCTAAAAGCATGCTAAGTAAAGGTTACTACGAAGAAAAAAATGCGTAGAAACGGTAGTTCGTAGAAATCACCGCAAAGTAATGGTAGTTTAGGGCTATATTTATCAAAGTTTTGCATCGTCCTTGTGCCACACAAGGGAACGCAAGGGTGATGCACATCCAAGCCACTTAAGGCCACCTTGCGTGGCCCAGCGGTGCTTGGTAAATCTTGAGTAACTCAAGGCAACGCAAGTCGTGGCCTTGCATTACTCTGCCCCATAGAGCCACTCCAATGGGTGGACGAAGGGTGTTCCCACATATCCACCAATGGATTTTGCCACATTCCCAGATTTACTATGAGTGGTAGACCTGGGAATGCTTCAAAATGCTACGCCTTCCCAGGGGAGGAGTAATGAGGAAAAACCTCTTTATTTCACCTCGTTTTTTTCGCCTTCTATTTGTGCTGCACTCTGCAGTAGACATAGAAATCAGAAAAAGCCTCAATGGGTTGTTTTTATTTTTTTATTTGGTCCTCATTAGCCGTAGGTCACCAAATTCCATTTTCTTCTTCTTAATCCTAAGCCATGGCCATCAAGACCAAATACAAAGCATGAAGAGAGAAGTAGAGACCAAGAAGAGGAGTAATCATTGGACCATCGGCTAATAAGTTTTGTTCCACTGTACACCTACCCCTCTAGCTCTAACCATCTCAATACTGGAGTCCAAAACTCTTTTCTCTTTCTAACTACTGCCCTATCTAGCTTCAGAAAATATTTGACAGAATGTACCCAGACACTGGCCACAGGAGGGAAATTACTGACCCATTACCTGCAAATCTCTCTCCGTGCAAGGAGGATTAAATAGAAAATAATTTTGTATTATCCTTACTCAATCTTTCCTGTTGTACTACCAGTCCAAAAATGATAAGAGATAGGCGTACTTGGGCTGCCATTTCAAGAATGCTTGTCATGCACCTACTGATATCAGCCCAAACCTTTTGGATCCCTGGACATTCCATATACATGTAAACATCATCAGCTTTTTCTGATCCACATTTTGCAGATCTTGCCCCTCTTCCATTTCCCAATTTTGGCAGCTATAAAAGAATGAATAAAGAATGTTAAAAGATACTTGCCATAAATTATCCTTCTGCATCTCCGGCAAGCAGCTTTTCCCCAGCTCATCTGGCAGTCCAAAAACAACATCCGACAAGTCCACCAGAAACCAGTCCCATCTGGAGACTTCATTAGCTCTTAGTGTCCCCTGGTTTAAGTTATTCTCCAGATCGTTGGATGCTCCTATATCCACTCTTGCTGTTTTGAGACAACTTTTAACTTGGAGGTATATGAACTTGGAGACTTTATTGTCAGTTAACTCCGCAAATCTGGCCCACAGAATCAACTCACCCTCTTCCAACAGCTGTTCCCATCTCACAAGGCCAGCCTCTTTTATAGGGGATGCCAAATTGTCCTTGGTCCATTCAGGGGAGCCTGCTGCATCCCGAACGGGTGCTAACTTACTGTAATCTGTAAATGTAGTCTCCTTCCTGATCCAAAACCATAATTCTATGCATTGTAAGACCTTATGGTGCACTTATTTGTAGTATTTGGGATAACCAGACTTATACATATATCCTTGGTATCCACCTCTTATGTCAACCGGCATGGCACTAAACAGTCTGGCAATATCTGAACAGCCTCCTTCCATTCTTTAAAAGAAAAGCTCAGGAATAATTGTGTAAGTCTGGCAGGAATAAGGCCACTTTATCCTTCCACCGTAGTTTCTTCAATGCTGTCCGAGGATCTTTTGAGGCCCAAATAAAACTGCTGATCCTGCCCTGCATTTTTGATAACCACTCACCCTTAAAAGTTAGAGGTTTTGCATAGAATAAAAAAGAAAATTCTGGGAAGATGGACATTTTAACCAAGTTTATTCACCCCAATATGGATAGAGGTTGGTGGGACCAGCTTGACATCAGATTACAAGCCTCTTTTACTACTTTACAGAAATTTGTCTCCGGGCGATTCTTAATATCTTCTGTGATTTTAAACCCTAGATATCTAATTTTTGTCTTGAATAAATTAGATTCCTCTTTCAGTTTCCAGGCCATGACCTCTGTTTTAGAGTTATTAACAGACTATCCTGCAACCGGGCCAAATTTCAGGGTTAAGCTGTTAATTAATTGGACTTCTACGTGTAGATCTGAGTTCTACACCACAAGGTTGTCTGCATATAAGGCCTCCTTCTTCTCCCACCGCTTGTACTTCAAGGGGTGTATAGAACCCTCAGTTCTGATTTTAGTTGCCAATTGTTCAATATATAAGTTGAATAATAATGGAGATAGTGGGCAGCCTAGCCTTGTCCCCCTCGAGATTTTAAAAGGTGGGGTACGATTCCCATTTACCAAAACTCTGGCACACGGTGTTTGATATATCCTAGGCTAACACCCTACAAAAATTATGGTCTAAATTACATAGCTTTAAGATTGCTTGTAAATAGACCCAATTCACCCGATCAAACGTTTTTGTGACGTCTAAAGTTATTATTCCCAGGGGAACTTTATGTGTAGTGGCAAGATCGATTCCTCCTATCAAATTAAATGTCAGCTCCCTTTTATCAAGAGCTTCTGTTCTTCATGGAGAAGGTCCCCAACTTTTCCATTCAATCTATCTGCTAAAATGTTATCAAAGAATTTATAATCACTATTTAGAAGAGAAATAGTTCTAGATGACCCACCCATTTTCGGAGGTTTCCCTGGTTTTAAAATTAGAGTCACAATGTCCTCCTTCCATGATGCAGGTATTTATGCACCATTCTCAAATATCTCTGCAAACAACTTGATCAAGATCGGTAGTAAGACATTTTCTAATAGTTTGTATATTTCTATTGGTAAGCCTTCGGGGCCTACTGCTTTACCTGTATTCCCCAGCCTGATTGCACTCTTAATTTCTAAAGGAGTTATGCTACTGTGGATAACTGTGCTTATAGTCTCACTGATTCTAGGTAGGTTATCCTGGTTCAGCCAGGCCTTAACCTCTTTCTCAGTGGTCACTAACCCTTCCTGATAGAACTCCTTAAAATAATTCTGAAAAGCTTTCTCGACGTCCTCCTTCTTTGTAAACAATGTCCCTGTATTATTGCATTTTACTTTTATAATGTTTCTCTCTTGATCTGTCTTAGTTTTCCTGTGAGGAATTTCCAACAATTTTCTCCATATTCAAAGTGAGAGGTTTTGCCAGTCTCACCCTTTTTCTTAATCTATCTTCTACTACTACCTAAAATTCAGCTTTTAGATTTTTGAGAGTGGTTTGTAACTGTTCTTTCTCATTATCATCCAGTACACTAACCAATTTTCGTTCTAGGGCCTGAATTTGAGTGTCTAGCGTTCCCACCTCTGCGATGTATTTCTTCCTTTTAAACAACAGCATACTGATAATTCCATCTTAAAAATGCCTTGTGGGAATCCCAAACCACCCCAATAGGAGCACTATCTAAATTAATGGTGAAGAATTCCTCCGTGACTAATCTGAGTGACATTATAGCTGCCTAATCCTGTAACAGGGTACGATCCACAGTCCACCTTCTATGGCTTGGTCTTTTAGAAAGGGCCATAGCTAGTACAACTGCGGAATGATCCGACAAATGGGCACCTGTGTGTATAATTTATTGTATTTGTTCTTTTATTCTCTGGTCAACAAGAAATAAATATATTCTAGATTGGTGACCATATTTTTTGTTGTTGTATGTGAAACTATTTTTGGATCCAATCCTCTACATCCATATATCGCATAGCCTCAGCTGCTTCATAGAAATCTTGTTTTGAGATAGCATCTTATTATTCATAATCAACCTGATTTTCACTTACTAGTCCAGTGTATTATCCAGGATCACATTAAAATCACCAGCCAGGATGACATGATCCGAGAAATTCAAAAGGTTGGTCAACATTTCTCTGGATGTCCCGCATTATCAATGTTCGGTTCATAGTAACCCACCAAGGGGATAGATGGGTCTCAAAGACCCATCTATCAGCTTTATCCCCTATGTTTTCTTCCAGGGTGATATATGTTTTTTTTTTATCAGATTGGCCACCCCTTTACATTAACGTGATGACAAGTGCAGACTACTCTGTGTTCCCATCTCCCAGAACCAAACAGTTCTAGACATTCCCTTATGGTTAAATGGATTTCCTGTAAGATAATAATATGTGCTTTGACATCTTTTAAATACTTCAGGAGCCTCTCTCTTCTCCCTTTCACCCTCAGGCCATTAACGTTCCAAGACAGTATTTTTATGTGGGATGTTGGATCCTCAACCATTCTCTACTGGCCATAAAAGTTAAACGTGATGATAGTATAGCATCTTCTACCAAGATTCCAGATGCATTTTTAACTAATGAGGACATTTTTTTCCCCTAATGCTCCCCACCCAGTGCCCCTACCCCTAATTCCAAATCTAACCCCCCTCTCCACCCCTAGGAGAACCCACCTCTGCTTCTCATGGCCTATGGCCTATGGAGTCGTTCCTGTCGAGATATAACCCCTTATCGCTTGAGCAGCAGTGGTCTTAAAACTATCCATAAAAGCTGGTGACAATCGGGATATAAAGTAGTGACCTGAAGGGAAGGGGAACAAATCATGGAAGATAAGATGGAACACCAGGAGGTTTTTCTCTAAGTGGAGTGCCTGTTGCTCCATTATAAATTCATTCACTTTTTCATGTCATCTGAAGTTATGCATCTTATTATTGTACATCACTCTCAGGGAAGCAGGGAATTTCTATTTCCCACTGCTTATTTGAAGTAATCTGGGAGATATCTGATTTCAAAACATATCTCATCGATCCTGGGGGACGTCATTTTCAGAGCTTTTAAGCGAATACCCTCATTTATATTATAGGTACAAAAATTACCCCAAATCTTCCTATTTTATTTTATTTTATATTCTTATATAGCGCCTGAATAGACCCCCGAAGGGGTATCTCCGTGCTCTTGCCAGGGAGGAGTTTAACTCATGCTGACCGTGGTCAGATGAAGCAGTAGGGCTATGATCAAAGGTTTAGATGTTCATAAATAAGTGAGTTTTAAGAGATTTTCGGAAGGCTAGGTGGTTAGTGATTTGTCTCAAAGTGTGGGGCAGTGAGTTCCAGAGGACAGGTCCAGTGTGGGCCAGGGCACGGCCTCCCTGTCTCGATTTTTTTATTCTGGGTACCTGTATTACCTCTTGATTGCTGGAGCGTAGAGAGCGCCCGGGGACATAAGGTGAGAAGGCTTTCCTCAGATACTTTGGGACCAGTACCTGAAAGACATTTGTGGATGGTACATAGGATTTTAAACTTAATGCGTTGCCGCATTGGGAGCCAGTGGAGTTTAGTCAGCAGAGGGCGGGAGGGAGACCTAGGTGGTACGTTAAGGACAAACCTCGCCGCGGTGTTTTGGACTATTTGCAATTTGTTAATCTGTTCTTCATTAGCTGATAAGAGAAGACCATTGCAGTAGTCCAATCTACTGTTGACTAGCGCCTGGACCAGCGTCTTCCTGTGACTGTCCGGTAGGTATGGAAAGACCCTTCTCAGCAATCCAATGGCACGAAAACAGGTACCAGCCACTTGGTTGACATGTTCTTTCAATGTTAGGGCTTGATCGAATAGCACCCCCAAGTTTTTGACAGTCTGTTTAGGATTGGGAAGGGGTCCCAATTCCAAGGGCCACCATTCGGGGGACCATAATGTCACTGCCTCCCCAAACAGCATTACTTCCGTTTTTCCAACGTTACACTGTAAGCAGTTCTTAGCCATCAACTCAGATACTGCCCTCATTCCATCTGCAAATGATTTTATTAGTGCAGGCGTGAAGGTTTTAAAAGGGAACAGAAGTTGGGTGTCGTCGGCGTATGATCCCGGGGTGAACCCAAAGGATCTTACTAAGTCAGCCAAGGGAGCCACATACACATTGAATAATGTGGGGCTTAGGCATGAGCCCTGTGGCACTCCCTTGGTGAGCTCCCTAGAGATGGATTTATGGGAGCCCAATCTGACTTCTTGAGAGCGGCCCGAGAGAAAACTCTCCATCCAGGACAGAGCCACACCCCCTAATCCCACATCCCTCAGACGACCGAGAAGCACCTCATGTGACACCGTATCGAAGGCGGCGGATAGATCCAACAGCACCAGAATCATAGACCCTCCTCCATCAAGCGTCATCCTAATGTTATTGGTCACTGCTAGGAGGGCTGATTCGGTGCTGTGGTTGGGCCTGAACCCAGATTGAGAGTGGTCCAGGCCCTCCGTTGCTTCGATATATTTAGATAGATAGGTGTTCACGTGCTTCTCGGTCATCTTGCTGATAAACGGCAGGAGGGAGATGGGTCGGAGGTTTGAAAGATCTGTCCATGGGGATGCCGCTTTTTTCCTTATTGGGTTCACCACCGCTTTCTTCCATTCCATTGGGACTTGTCCTCCTGCCAGTGAGATGTTCATCACAGACTGAATGGAAGGTCCCAAGAGGGAGATCAGAGGGGCGACCATTTTGGCAGGGAGGAAGTCATTGGGGGACCCAGATTTTATGTGGCTGATAAGAGGGGGAAGGTCTGTGTCGCAGATTTGCGGGAAAGATAGTAATTGACTTTTATTTTGTTTGGGAGAGTATTTAAGGAGAGAGTTCTTATTCCCAGTGCCATTGGAGGCCATTATCTTATCATAGATGAGGTTAATTTTATTTTAAAAAAACACCGAGATCTCATCACAGAGGATCTGGGAAAATTCATCGGGGCTCTCACTGGCTGTGGGTTTAACAAAGCTCTGTAGTATTTTAGACAACTCTCTTGGACAATTATCCGCCTCTGTGAGTTGTTGGGTGAGGCTGTTTTTCCTGGCTTGTTTTATGTTTTTGTAGTAGGTTGACTGGGCCTCTTGATATATTTTCTTCTTCTCCTCGGTTCTAACTTTCCTCCATGCTTTTTCCGCTCGTCTGCATTTCTGCTTCTCTGTTCTAAGTTCCTGTGTATACCAAATTTCTTGTTTGGTGGGTGGATATTGCTTGTGTAGCTTTAATGGGGCCAGAGTGTCAATGGCTTGTTTAAGTGGGTCATTGAGTCTGTCCAGTGCAGTATCGGCAGAGTCCTCATCTGAAAAAGTTGGTTGCTTCCAACTTTCCAGCAGCTTCTCCACTGATACTTTATGCCACTGTCTACGCAAAATTGGCGGAAGTGGCGCTTTGTTTAGTAACTTGGTCGGGCCCGTTAATATGAACTCAATCAGGAAGTGATCTGACCATTAAATTTCTTTAGCAGGTGAGCATCTTACGTTAGTGCAATTGGAGAAAAGTGAATCCAAAGTGTGACCACCTTTGTGGGTAGCACCGCTATTCTGTGCCTTTAATCCCAAAGTGGAAAGGTCTGCGATTAATGAAGTTGTTTCAGGGTGTACCGGGTTGTCCATGTGAACGTTAAAGTCTCCTAGGAGAATAAAGTTCTCCTTAGATTTGAAATGGGGGGCTAGTAGCTCCAGAAGGGAGAGTGCAAAATCAGGATCAGATCCTGGCGGGCGATAGACTAAGGAGCCTTTCCAGGAGGTGTGTCCTGCCGAGGCAATTTTAAAAATCATCATTTTAAACTTTGGACTATACCTTTGTTCTAAGATAGTGACCTTAAGTGCATTTTTGTATATGATGGCTAAGCCACCTCCTGTTTTATTGGCTCGATCAAAATGTAAAATCTTGTATCCTGATGGAACCCCTAATGTTATGGCTGTAACCGTGTGAGGTTTCATCCAAGTCTCTGTTAGGAAGCAGATGTCCGGCTGTATGGTGTGAACTAAATCCCATACCTGATGTTGATGTTTTGGGAAGGAGCGGACATTTAAGAGAAAACTCTTCAGTCCCTCCGGAGGTAAAATTTTTGATGTTTTTTCCTTCGTAATCATCCTAACTGAGGATGATCGAAACCGACATTTCATGCATGAAAAACAGCCCTCAAGATTTTTCCAGGGAATTTTAGTGCAGCATAGTACAGGTGGTTTTAAATCAAGTAAAAATTGAGCAGGGTATTTAATTTTGTTGCTACCTGTAATAGCCGGGCCTGAAGGGATAGAGCCCATTGCCCCTGTGCCCCGTCTCGTCGCGGACGGGCAGGTCTTAGGCTTGTCTTTGGCGCGTATGAAGGCGCCCCCCTGCGCGCAACCGCTGCGCGCTCGGGCCGACGAGTGGCTAAATAGCCCTTAGTGTTGGAAGGCTAGAGCGCTAACCGCTCGACTGGACAATCAGGAAGTGTTCTGGGCGTGTCACTCTGGCTCGTACCTGTCCCGCCCTCCGCTCAACGGTATTGGATACCGAGTCGGACCAGGGCGGGCAGGCTGCAACACTGAGCACAAAGTGTGAAAAAGGTCCTGAAAACCCCTGGTAGCTCCGTGAATGAGCGTGGAGTACAGGAGGTAGGTGTATTAAAATTAGTAATCAAAATTAACACAGCGTGGTGATTTAAAATTTCTATTCAATTTTAAAAGAAATGTGACATAGGATTATCAGTAAACATCCAACAGGCCAGCAGAGTATTCAGCTCTGCGTGTTATTACCTGGCGCCAAGCGGGGTCGGGAGACACTGCCACTGTCTGCCTTACCGCGATCCGCTTTGCCTCCTCCCAGCCTAAATAGCCCTTAGTGTTGGAAGGCTAGAGCGCTAACCGCTCGACTGGACAATCAGGAAGTGTTCTGGGCGTGTCACTCTGGCTCGTACCTGTCCCGCCCTCCGCTCAACGGTATTGGATACCGAGTCGGACCAGGGCGGGCAGGCTGCAACACTGAGCACAAAGTGTGAAAAAGGTCCTGAAAACCCCTGGTAGCTCCGTGAATGAGCGTGGAGTACAGGAGGTAGGTGTATTAAAATTAGTAATCAAAATTAACACAGCGTGGTGATTTAAAATTTGTATTCAATTTTAAAAGAAATGTGACATAGGATTATCAGTAAACATCCAACGGAACCAGCAGAGTATTCAGCTCTGCGTGTTATTACCTGGCGCCAAGCGGAGTCGGGAGACACTGCCACTGTCTGCCTTACCTTACCTAGGCTTGGTTCTGTTGGGGTTCAGCCTATAGGGATCTCTATGTATCCTCTGAATATCGTTAATATCTTGCTCTTAGAATTCAACTTGGGTCCCTGAATTGCCTGGTACTTAGTGGGCTTTCTGCCTACCTCAGAGACAAATTGGGGGCAAACCCACTGTCTGCACCTGGAAGGGGGCAGTGTTGTATGCTGCCTGCGCGTGTCCCAGCACGCGAGCTTCTGGAATGTGGAATGCTCCTACGCTGTTCTGGGTCAGTTGGTGCTGGACTGTCCTGGTGGGCAGTTGGTGGTTGTCTAAGCTGTTCCCTACCTACAATAAATCTATCCTATGAAGACTACTTGATGTGTGGACCTCCTATGTATCATAACATACTGGCGACGAGGATGGGATTTGGTGGTTGTCTAAGCTGTTCCCTACCTACAATAAATCTATCCTATGAAGACTACTTGATGTGTGGACCTCCTATGTATCATAACAGGCAGAAAGGCTGGTTGGGTGTCCCTTGTGGGGTGGGGGTGTGGCCAATGTCAGAGTGCAACACCTTCAATCCTTTCTTTTGAGCCAAATGCAAATTCCCTGGTGTCTAGTGGGCTTTCTACCCCACTATGGGGCAGATTTGGGGCAACTTCCCCAATTGGGACAAATCTCCTAAGTGCCTCGAGGGGGTAAGAAAGACACTATTGCTCTTTTGGGGTAGGGCTATAGCTCGATGCGTGGGTAGACTACCATCTCCTTTTATTTGTTTTGGCATCCTTTTGAATTCCCTGATGTCTAGCGGGCTTTCTGCCCTCTGGAGCAAATTGGAGGCAAACCCCCTGCCTGCCCCTAGGTGGGGCAGAAAAACTGGTTGGGTGTCGCTTTTGGGGTGGGGGTGGGGGTGGGGCAGCCAATACCAGAGTGCAACATCTGCACCCCTTTCTTCATCCCCAAATGCAAAATTCCAGGTTTTTATTGGGCTTTCTAACCTCCAGGGTCAACTTCCTCAATTGGGACAGACCTCCTATCTGCCCCAGGGGAGCAGAAATACACTATTTCCCCTACTGTGCCATGGGTATGGCTCAGTGGCAGGGTAGGTCGCCCCCTCTTTTTCTTTGTTTTGGCTTCATTTTAAATTCACTAGTGTCTACTGGGTTTTCAGCTACCCCATTGGTAAATTGGGGACATACCCCTTGCCTGCATCGGGGGGGGCAGGAAGACTAGTTGGGTTTCTCATTTGGGGTGTGTCCAATGCCAGACTACAACACCCACACCCTTTTCTTTCGCCCCAAATGCAAAATCCCTTTTGCTTAGTGAGCTTTCGCCCCCTCAATGGGGCAGATTTGGGGCAACTTCCCCAATCGGGACAAACTTCCCATTTGCCCCCTGAGAGGCAGAAAAACACCAATGCCCCTTCCGGGACGGGATCATGGCTCGATGCCATGGTAGACTGCCCCCTTCTTTTGCTCATTTTGACACCTTTTTTAATTCCCTGGCGCCCTACTGGACTTTCTTCCCTTCCCCCCCCCGGGAGCCAGATTGGGAGCAATCCTAACTCAATCCCCCCAGAGGGAACAGATGGCTGCAAGACTGTTTCACCCCTTTCTGAGATGAGGCATGGCCAGCCTCCACCCCAATGTTTTTATTTAATCCTTGGGGTCTAATGACCTTTCTGACCCCGGTGTGGGGGCTGGGCTGATGGGCTGTAAACACCCTCATATTTTCCCGGGGGCAGAAATTATGTTGCACCCTTTTTTGGGCTTGGTGCATGGTCATGCCCCCGGTGGGCAGCATCTACTCCTCTGTTTTTCCCCTTTATTTCCCTTTTGTCTAGTGGACTTTCTGCCCTCCCTTGGGAGAGGCAAACTGATTTAAACCTCCAATCTGCCCAGACTGTTTGCCCCTAACTAGGGTGCTGGCATGGCCATGCCTGTGGTGGGCAGCCCCCACCCCTTATGTAATTTTTTTTTACAAAATGTCCCTTGTGTCAGTGGGCTTTACACCCTCCCACCCAAATGGGGGGTAATTACCCTCATCCACCACCCGGGGGCAGAAATACGTCATTTTTGGGGGATGGGGGATCACAAACCTTTGCCTAAGAGGCTGCTCCCCCATATCTCTGCTGTCTAGTGTGTGGATCCCTGCTTAGGGATCGCTTTCTTGTGGAGATTCCTAAGCAAGAATCCAGGGGATAGAGATACCATTTGAAAGGGGAAACTCTGCCCTTTCCAATGATACTTTTCCCACCTCCATCAGTGCTCAGGGGGCTGAGATATGCCAGGCGAGCACTGATGCAGATGTAGTGACGTTATCACGCCCTGCTAGATGATTGTCATTACTGAAAAAATGCCGCTGGCTACTTGAGAAGCTCTTTTCTAGCAGTCAGAGCTAAAAATTAATAAAGTAATCCCCATGGTGCAGAGCACCAGAGGGTCCTTTATACCCCTCCCAGTGTTAGCCAAATGACCGCTAAACCCACTTAAGGGTTAAAAGAGTTGATCAAATATATTGTTGGAGATCATCATTGTTGGACAGGCCACATGAAGGGCTCGCTCCCTCCCCGCAGGACAGGGCCCGGGCCGCCGTCAGCACCATTGCCCGGCCCAGCCGCCATCTTGGACACGGCACCACGCGGCCGCGCGGCCTCAGCCCGACCCCAACCCTGGGCCTGGCCAGGCCCCAACATCCCGGCACCACCCTCCACCCAGGAGGTGAACGGACCACTTGGCAGGTCAATGGGAGTAAGAAGTGTCGATGGCTCTCCCCCGCCAGGTGCCGAGCACCCCCAGCCTCCTCGGGCGCTGGCTCCACCCCCCTGCTGGGTGTCTGGACTCCCTCATCCCAGACCTCCCGACCTCCAAGAGCGAGGGTCCGGACATCAAAGGGCACCAGACCTATAACTGAGGCCGCCCCAGGACAGGAAGGCAGTTGTATCCTGGAGTCGAGAGACACCGCGACGAACTCATCCTTGACGGACTCCTGGCGCTGCCACAGCCCTGCCTTGTGAAATATTGTCCTGCCTGCTGGCGCTGCCGCGGCCCTCTGCAACCTTCATCCTCGTGGGACCTGCTGGCGCTGCCGCGGCCCTCTGCAACCTTCATCCTCGTGGGACCTGCTGGCGCTGCCGCGGCCCTCTGCAACCTTCATCCTCGTGGGACCTGCTGGCGCTGCCGCGGCCCGTTGTAACCTTCATCCTCGTGGGACCTGCTGGCGCTGCCGCGGCCCGTTGCAACCTGCATTCTCGTGGGACCTGCTGGCGCTGCCGCGGCCCGTTGTAACCTTCATCCTCGTTGGGACCTGCTGGCGCTGCCGCGGCCCGTTGCCACCTACGACCTCTTCGGGACCTGCCGGCGCTGCCGCGGTCTGACCCATCCGAACACCGAGCTCGAGGATTGTGAGCTATCACCGTTACACCTCAGTACCCGTGGGTACCAAGACTGTCCCGCTACCCCCTTCCCTTACTAGAGACTAGAATTGAGAGGATCATCGTGTCCTGATCGCCTTGTATCGTACCACTCTACTACCAGAAGTGCCTATAAAAGGTGTTACCCTGATCTTTGTGTGGTGTCCATCTGTGGGGGGGAAGTTACCTGTCTGTGCGATCACTGTGCTCGGCCGACCCTCCAGGTCTCCGTCTAACATTGGTGGCTAGCGGCGCGATCCGAACCAACGCGTACCGTACAGACAGTAACTCACCCTACGACTAAAACCACAATGACGACCAAAGAGAGCGGATCGGCGGAGAAGTTCCAGATGGAAAAGCTGGAAGAATACAACCACCGAGAGCTCAAACAATTTTGCATGGACTTAGGCATTGCTACCACCGGGCTAAGCACAAAAGAAGACTTCAAAAACGCCCTAGAGGCCTGGACAGAGACAAATACCGCAACCCCCCGGGACCCCGCAGCCCCGGAAGTCAACACCACCCGGACGGAAGAACGGAGAACAGGCCCTTCCCGTGAAGAGATCCAAGAGCGGGAAAAAAATAGATTACATGAGTTAGACTTGGCACGACTCAGATTAGACGGAGAATTGAAACTGGCGGAACAAAAAATAAACTTAGAACACTTACGGCTCAGAGAAGAGCGAGAGGAAAAACAGAGACAGAGAGACCTCGAAGAAAAAAGACTGGCATACGAGCACGAGTGCAAACTAGCGGAGATAGAAATACGCAAACTGAACAAAAACCTAGGGGTGCCCGAGCAACCGCACTCCCCGGGTCCTACCGAGCAGAAGGTCCACATCCCCAAGGATGTGGTCCGAGAATATCACCGGAATGACGACATACAGCAGTGGTTCAAGGCCTATGAGATTGCCATGACCGCCCACCGGGTCGCTCGAAGTGACTGGGGAGCCGGTCTATGGGGGAGATTCGTCAACGAGGGTCGTGATGCCCTGCTGCAGCTTCCGGACCATCAAATGACGTCCTATGACCACATGAAGGCCGCCCTGCTCAGTCGATATGGGCTTACACCCGAAATGTATCGCCAGAGGTTCCGCAACTGCACCCGGATCCCAGGTACGACGTGGTTGGAATACGTGAACTATTTCAGCCGAGCCTTCGAGGGGTGGATCAAGGGTAACAACGTAACCACTTACGAACAACTCTTCAATCTCATTGTGTGGGAGCACCTCTCCAACAACTGCTTCGTCGAGCTCAGGCAGCACCTCCTCGACAGTAAATTGACTGAACCCCGGCAGCTCGCCACCGAGGCTGACCGGTGGGAGAGCACCCGAGTGGCCCGGAGTGGGCCGAATGAGCAGAACAGAACCAACCAAGGTCATCATCGTCCCCGAGGAGGAGGAGGAGGAGGCCCGGGCCGGGGCCGAGACGCCGTCCCGGCCGCGCCCACTAACGCCACCCCGGCCCCAGCAGGCCGGGGAAACCCCCCGATGCGCCCGGGGTTCCGAGCTAACGTGACGTGTCATCGATGCCAGCGAGTCGGCCACTATGCCAGTGACCCGACCTGCCCGAAGAACCAGGTCTCCGGGCCCCGCCAGATGGCGGCCGCCGCCCTGGGAGAAGAACAAGTCTCCGAAGACACGGAGACCTATGAGTCGGAGCAGTTTGAGTGGGAACCCGCCGCCATGACCCTGGCATGCCTGGGAGGAAGAGACATGGTCCCGCGGACTCCCCTGCCCGCCAACACTCGGAAGTACAGCCAATGGGTGAGCATCAATGGGCGCAAGGCCGAGGCCCTGCGTGACACCGGGCCAGTGTGACGGCCGTCCGTTGTCACCTGGTGACCCCAGAACAAATCCTACCAAACGTACTTTGCCCCGTCCGATCGGCAGATAACTCGGAGAGCCTGTGTCGGATGGCCTGCGTCCCCTTCGAGTGGGGAGGAGTGTCCGGCATGCTGAAAGTAACTGTCCGCGACGATGCCCCCGTGGACTGCCTCCTGGGGAACGATCTCGAGAGCTCCCCGTGGGCCGCTGTGGAAAGAAGAGAGCATCTGGGGATGTTGGGTCTCCCGGACTGGGCGTGCGTAACCACCCGGTCCATGGCCACCCGCACCATCCCTAGACCAGAAGAACCAGAATGGGCAGCACCTCCGCCCTCGATCACTCCAGAAGAAGACTTCCTCCAGACCGACCACCCGGACCCCACCACAGAGGGGTCCACACAGCCCCCCGAGCTTCCCGACCTGGCTCAGTGGCGTCAAGAAGGGGGGCCCACCCAGGAACAATTCCGGCAGGAGCAAAAGACCTGCCCCTCCCTCGAGGGATTGCGACAGCAAGCGCTCGCCCAGAGCCAAGGAGACACCACCGGGGCCCACTGGGTTTATTGGGACAATGATCTCTTGTACAGCGAGCAGAAAATCGCAGAACTGGGGGCCGGACGAGTGCTGGTGGTGCCCCTCCACTTCAGAGACTTCCTGTTGAACCTAGCCCATGATGTCCCCCTGGCCGGGCACCTGGGCCAAGACAAGACCTACCACCGCCTGGTGACTCACTTTTTTTGGCCCAAAATGAGAAATGACGTCTCCAACCATTGCCGGTCCTGCCCGACCTGCCAGGCCAGCGGGAAGAGCGGCCGCAAACTCAAGGCACCCCTACAACCATTCCCCGTGGTGACCACCCCGTTCGAAAAGGTGGGAATAGACATTGTGGGGCCCCTGGACCCCCGAACAGCACAGGGGCATCGCTTCATCCTGGTCCTGGTGGACCACGCCACCCGCTATCCTGAGGCGGTCCCCCTTCGTACTATAACAGCCCCAGTAGTGGGTCGAGCCTTGATGGGGATCTTCTCTCGAGTGGGCTTCCCCCGGGAAGTCGTCAGCGACAGGGGTACGAACTTTATTTCAAAGTATATGAAATCCCTCTGGCAGCAGTGCGGAGTCACTTACCGCTTCACCACCCCCTATCACCCCCAGGGGAACGGACTGGTCGAGCGGTTCAACCGCACCCTCAAGGGAATGATCATGGGGCTGGAAGAACCCCTACGCCGCCAGTGGGACGTGCTACTACCGTGCCTCCTCTTCGCCTACCGAGAAGTCCCCCAGAAGTCCCTCGGCTTCAGCCCCTTCGAACTCCTGTACGGACACCCCGTTCGCGGGCCTCTCAGCCTAGTGAAGGAGGAATGGGAAATGGCCCCCCTAAAGACCCCTCCGGACGTCTACAAATACCTCCTGACCCTCCGAAATCAGACCCGGAAATTCAGGGAGATCGCTAAAGCCAATCTGGAGGCCAGTCAAGAGGACATGAAGAAGTGGTACGACCAACATGCCTCCTCCATCGAGTTTGAACCGGGTCAGCAGGTATGGGTGATGTCCCCCATCGAACCGTGTGCCTTGCAAGACAAATGGACGGGGCCCTTCAAGGTGATCGAGCGCAGGAGTCCCGTCACCTATCTCATCGACCTGGAGTCCCCCCGGAACCCCCTCCGGGTCCTCCACGCCAACAGGCTCAAACCCCACTTCATGCGCTCAGAGCTCAGCCTGCTGATGGCGACCGACAGTGGCACAGAAGGAGACTCCGAGCCCCTCCCTGACCTACTGAGGACTCGGGAAAGAGATGGCTCGGTGGACGGGGTCCGACTCTCCAAGGCCCTGACCCCAGAGCAGCGTCAAGATTGCCGGGCCCTCCTGCTGCCGTTCGCAAACCTGTTCTCCCTCGCACCCGGAGTCACCTCCTGGTGCCTGCACGACGTGGACACGGGGGACAGTCCTCCTGTCCGACACCGGGCGTACCGAGTACCGGATCGGGTACGTACATGCATCCAAGAAGAAGTCTCCAAGATGCTCGCCCTCGGGGTCATCGAGCCTTCGGACAGTCCCTGGGCCAGCCCGGTCGTCCTGGTCCCCAAGGCCGCGGCACCGGGCACCACGCCGGAGCTCCGATTCTGCATCGACTATCGGGGGCTGAACGCGGTCACCCGAACCGACGCTCACCCTATCCCCCGAGCAGATGAACTAGTCGACCGCATGGGGGCAGCCCGCTACCTAAGCATCTTTGACCTGACAGCGGGCTACTGGCAGATCGGCCTCACCCCCAGGGCCCAAGAACGTTCCGCTTTCTCCACCCCGGATGGGCACTACCATTTCAGAGTGATGCCCTTCGGCATGAAGAACGCTCCAGCCACCTTTCAAAGACTGGTGAACCAGGTATTGGCGGGCCTCGAAGAATTCAGCGCCGCCTACCTGGACGACATCGCGGTATACAGCCGCCACTGGGCAGACCACCTCCACCACCTCAGAGCGGTCCTGCAGGCCCTCCAACAGGCCGGCCTCACCATAAAGGCCAGCAAGTGGCAAATCGGCCAGGGGTCCGTGACCTACCTCGGACACCAAGTGGGGAGCGGTCTGGTGGCCCCCCTCCAACTCAAGGTAGCTGCCATCCAGTCCTGGCAACCCCCCGAAACACAAACAGAGGTCCGAGCCTTCCTGGGGCTCACCGGATACTACCGGCGGTTTGTGAGGGACTATGGCAGCATTGTGGAGCCCCTCACGGAACTCACGTCTAAGAACAACCCAAAACGAGTCAACTGGACTCCCGACTGTCACGCGGCCTTCGAGACGCTGAAGGCCGCCATGTGCACCGCTCCGGTGCTCCAGGCCCCCGACTACAGCCGCGAGTTCATCGTGCAGACCGATGCCTCCGACCATGGTATTGGGGCCGTCCTCTCCCAACTGAACCCCGAAGGAGTGGACCAACCCGTGGCCTTCATCAGCAGACGCCTACTGCCCCGAGAACAGCGCTGGAGCACCATTGAGCGAGAGGCCTTCGCAGTGGTATTGGCCCTCAAGAAGCTCCGGCCGTACCTCTTCGGAACCCATTTCCGGGTACAGACAGATCATCGGCCCCTGCAATGGCTCATGCAGATGCGGGGGGAGAACCCCAAACTATTGCGATGGTCCATCTCCCTGCAGGGGATGGACTTCACTGTGGAGCATCGCCCTGGCCAAGACCACGCCAACGCGGATGGCCTGTCCCGCTTTTTCCGCCTCGACGAGGAAAGTCCCCAAGAAGATGGGTGACTCTCCCCGCCTTCAGCTGGGGGGGACGCATGTTGGACAGGCCACATGAAGGGCTCGCTCCCTCCCCGCAGGACAGGGCCCGGGCCGCCGTCAGCACCATTGCCCGGCCCAGCCGCCATCTTGGACACGGCACCACGCGGCCGCGCGGCCTCAGCCCGACCCCAACCCTGGGCCTGGCCAGGCCCCGACATCCCGGCACCACCCTCCACCCAGGAGGTGAACGGACCACTTGGCAGGTCAATGGGAGTAAGAAGTGTCGATGGCTCTCCCCCGCCAGGTGCCGAGCACCCCCAGCCTCCTCGGGCGCTGGCTCCACCCCCCTGCTGGGTGTCTGGACTCCCTCATCCCAGACCTCCCGACCTCCAAGAGCGAGGGTCCGGACATCAAAGGGCGCCAGACCTATAACTGAGGCCGCCCCAGGACAGGAAGGCAGTTGTATCCTGGAGTCGAGAGACACCGCGACGAACTCATCCTTGACGGACTGCTGGCGCTGCCACAGCCCTGCCTTGTGAACTATTGTCCTGCCTGCTGGCGCTGCCGCGGCCCTCTGCAACCTTCATCCTCGTGGGACCTGCTGGCACTGCCGCGGCCCTCTGCAACCTTCATCCTCGTGGGACCTGCTGGCGCTGCCGCGGCCCTCTGCAACCTTCATCCTCGTGGGACCTGCTGGCGCTGCCGCGGCCCTCTGCAACCTTCATCCTCGTGGGACCTGCTGGCGCTGCCGCGGCCCGTTGTAACCTTCATCCTCGTGGGACCTGCTGGCGCTGCCGCGGCCCGTTGCAACCTGCATTCTCGTGGGACCTGCTGGCGCTGCCGCGGCCCGTTGTAACCTTCATCCTCGTTGGGACCTGCTGGCGCTGCCGCGGCCCGTTGCCACCTACGACCTCTTCGGGACCTGCCGGCGCTGCCGCGGTCTGACCCATCCGAACACCGAGCTCGAGGATTGTGAGCTATCACCGTTACACCTCAGTACCCGTGGGTACCAAGACTGTCCCGCTACCCCCTTCCCTTACTAGAGACTAGAATTGAGAGGATCATCGTGTCCTGATCGCCTTGTATCGTACCACTCTACTACCAGAAGTGCCTATAAAAGGTGTTACCCTGATCTTTGTGTGGTGTCCATCTGTGGGGGGGAAGTTACCTGTCTGTGCGATCACTGTGCTCGGCCGACCCTCCAGGTCTCCGTCTAACAATCATCCTCTCCCTAACATCACAGAAAGTGTGCCAATGCTTAAAGGTGCAACTTTGACATGAGCACAAAATACTGCTCAACAGTAGTTGCCACCTTGTAATGTTTTTTGTTCCTTCTTTTGTTCCATTCTTGATTTTTAATGATGCCCTTTGAATTGATAAACACAGAACTTGTATATCAAAGAGGAATGGAAAGGGTTTTAAGAGGTACTTCTGATGTTGCAATTTATCAAGATGGTGTTGTGGTTAATGGTTGTTATCAAAAGGAGGGTGGGAAGAGAGTAAGTGAAGTAATACAAAGATATGGGGAAGTGGTTTAACACTAAATGTGGAGAAATACTAATTTAATTTGAGTGAATAGCCACTTCTGCCTATGAAATCAACTCTAGTGAAATATTCTGGAAGAGTCGGCCGCATTCAGATGGTCATTTGTCTATGGACCCACTAACATCTAAATAGAGTGGGTGGACCGCCAAGTAGGCAGATGGTGAAACCATTAAAAAGTCATGGAGGGGCCAGATCTACCAAGATCTAAATCAGACCAATAGTCTCCTCCTGAAAGTCATTCCTTATCTGAAGGAACACCAAATGGGTCAGATACCGACAAAATAAGGGGTTAATGCCTGACACAATTATGTCTGTTTCTGAAATAATATTGCCACTAGTATAATCATGGTAAATATTGACATATGCTGGACATCCTTGAACTCATTGAGGCATAAAGGCAGCTGGTCTTGACATATTGTGACTATGTTTGACCTAGTTCAGTTCATCTATCACAATGGTGGTATACTAATGCCAATGGCTGAAATGATGTGGGTGTTCTTAGCAGTCTGCTAGGCAGTAATTGCTCAATTACGGCCCTAGCATGATGGTGGGTATCCTTGGCTTACTGAAGGCATCTTTGGCGTTATTTTGGGCATCCCTGGCATTTGATGGTAAAACCTAAGCAAGTTGGGCAGAAGCTATGTAATTCATGTGTACTAAGTAAATCACATGCAGGCACTTAGAGATCAAGCACGAAATCTCATGTTTGAGACAAAAACATTGTTTTTTTCAGAAAAGGATAAGATAGTTTTGAGTGTGTTTACCCAAAATAGAAAATACCATTTTGATAGTAGACCATGTATTTTGAGACAGTCACATGTTAAAGTTTGAAAACGAAATGATTGAAACTCCTCACATATTTAAGCTGTTCTTTGGATGATACAGCATACTGAGTTGTAGAGTGGTGGTTGCTGCAGACTTTTCTCTTCTTGAAGGCATGGAAGCAGGTAATGCTGGTGATACTACATGACTGAAAGCATACTCAATAGAAGGGATTTGCACTTCTTCTGTTGCTCTCTTCAACTGAACAATCAGTGGTTTATCATCTTCCTCGTTTGTGAGGCTTTCAGAAACCTTCCTTTTTCCAGTGTCTTAGTCAGGGTGCAATCCATGTCAGGATCATTGTAAGGGGTTTTGAAGACGATGGAGGAGTTTTCTTTATTTTATCATGAAGACGAGGTGTCCAATGGAATAGCAGCCACAACATCTTGCTTGGCAGCAAGCTCATCTTCCTGCTCTGCCCCAGCCTCTGAAACATAGAGTATAGCAGAATGTTGTTGTTGTTGAGTTTCCAGTGAAGAAGATTCTGTCTACTGCTGGGACAAATCAATTTCAAACTCATTGCTCACTGCTATGACTGCAGTTACCACAGCACTGAAAGACATAGGCTTCAGTTTTGGTAGTGGTGTTATTGTTGGTCCAGGGGGGATCCTCCTCACAGGCGCTTCTGGCCTAGAGGAGTAGTGCAGTAGGTAGCAGGTACACCACGTTGCCAGGAAAAAGATGAGGAATTGATGCCAGTGGTAACAAAACTATTTTTATTCTTCTCACTGGCCAGTTTCTAGGCAGAAACCTCCTTCCATGGGGCCATCTTCGTTACTTATTACATGGGTCAACAGCACAAGCAGATGCACTTTGCCAAGAGGACTCTGGGCTACAGTGTCAGCTAATTCACTGACTTCTCTCTATCTAAGTCAGTAATATCCTCTTATGCACCTGCAGGCAATTAAGACGGAATTGGCAATTATTGTCAATACAATATATGTATTCATCACTATCATCATAACAATATTTCGAAAATCAATGAAATTTATATGAAATACCTGGTGTACCTCGGGGACCATTGGAGCTCCTATGCGAGGAAGGGGGAAGCAGGCAAAAAAAGCAAAAATAATTTAATAAAACAATACTGTGTGTCCCTCCAAGGCTGCTGGTACCTCAATAACAATTATGAAAGGGATAGGATGGCAGGCAAAAATGGAATCCATTAATATATTAATTCTATGTGTCCCTCCATGACACATGTGGCCCCTATGGGAGGCAGGCAGAAATCAATCAGATAAAACAATTAATAAATAGTTAGTGTCTCTCCAGGGTCCAAAAAAATACAAATTAACATAAAAATGCCCTGCGTTCCATCAGGGCCCGTGGGGCCAATATGGGAGGCAGATGGGCAAGAATTAAATAAATTAATATTTAAATACTTGGCATCCCTCCGGGGAGCATGGAGCCCAATGGGAAGTAGGGAGTGGGCTGTAAAAATCAAATAAATGAATATAAGAATTACTGGTGTTCCTCCAGGACCCAAGGGGTCCCTAAAGGAGGGAAACAAACATCGAATAAATATAATTAATAATAATACCTGGTACCCATGCAGTGAATATGGGAGGCAGGTAATAATTTAATAAATTAACTAAAAACAACAACTGTGCACTATAGATTACTACAATGAGCCATACGTATAAACACATATATCAGGAAAACATATTAGGAAATACAAAAAATGAACAATTATGACATGGACTTCTTCTAATACCGATGTTCCTAGACATTGGCTTTTGAAAGTGGAATAAAATGAATAATAATTAGAAACACACACTGATTCGCTTACCACATAGCATTGGCCAGTAAGAATGGTGGCAATAGATGAAAGACTAAATTGCAGCCTATAGCACACACACACACACACACACACACACATATACACACACACACACACTCTAACTCCACAATGAGGCTGTCACCACATAGGCAGCAAAGAAGGAGACATCGAAAACAAAAAGAGCATGGCTGTCCTAACCTAGGGGGGGCCTTCCTCCCCCTACACCAGCAACAACTTTCAGCATTGCAGGAAAAGGAACACACAAATATATAGCCAAAATGTCACTGGGCCTATCTGTTGGCCTAGTACACCACTAGTAAAGAAACAACAATAAATTCAACAGTACAACAAAATGGAAACAGTGAAAAAATGATTAAAATGCTCCAAATACCATAATGTAACAAATACCTCTTAAAAATGCGTTTAAAAGTTGAAGAAAAACAATTAATCAACCATCTCACACAAACTGAAACAAATACAAATAGTAGGCCAGGGCAAGGGGAAAAACAAAGGAAAATGCTTGTCCTCACCGGCCTGGACTCCAGGATCCACCTCAAACTAGCCATCACCAGGCAAATGCAAACAAAAATGTACCTACATTTGTAATTAATACAAGACTACCCACAAACTCCTAAAATAATTAAAACATACCTCTAGCACACAAGCAGTGAGAATGTGAAAAATACATTAAAGAGTGCATACAAGGTATACAGCAGACTAGACCCGAAAAAATAAAACTAACCACAGTATGAAGCCATATCTAAACAAAATTCACAAAAACACAACGAAAATGAGGACATGTTACTAACGCCAGGCCCCTACCATCCAAATATGTCATTTGTCCCTTCATCTCTCGTTTTGTGCTACCTGCTACCTCTCAACTTAAACTCAAGGCCATCAGTAACAAACAAACAACATTAAAAATAGAACGAAAATAGTGATGCCTGCCACACAAACCTTTTGCAAAGAACTGCACTCAACTTACTTTTTATTTTTATAAAAAAGTAAAGATTCCAACTTCCAAGGGTGGTTCAAACTCCAGAGATTGCAGACAAAGGAAGATTGATGTTTTCCCTTCAAAAATGTAAATATGAGTAAGGGCTGGATGGACAAAGTACAGGGAGGAGTCTTCAGGACAGGGAGAGGAAGATGGCACTGAATGTAATGTAGCCTTATACTTTATGGCACTTCCTCTGTGTAAAACCAGAAAAAGATGCATTTTATGTTAAAAATGTACCTGAATGGTCCACTCAGATGAAAAAGTTAACACAAAATTACTTTTTGAGGTGTTTCACTTGTAACATTGGTAAAAGAAATGCTGTATGCATTCGGGTCAATTACAGTGTTGCAACACGCGGATTAAGTAGTTCCTGTTCTCCCGCCATAGTTTTTTCTCCGAACATACATCTCATTTACATGAGACAGTGTAAATGCATAATCACAGGTGTTTACATTTTCACAACATGAATTTCCTGAAATTACACCTCTTCCTTAAGCCCCCCCATGTGCAACCACCTTGATGTCATGAGCCAGACATATCACCCTCATCGCCCTGTTCAGCTTCCTCTATGCCTTATCAATCCCAGCATGTTTCAAAGCACCCCTCCAAACCTTGCTCAGTACAAACTCAGTCCAGACCGCACATGTTCCTGAAAAATGTATCTTGATTGCCTCCAAATCCCTCTGCATATGTTGGAGCAAAGTCAGGTCTGACAAACAAACCAAGTAATTTTCCCCCAGGTAAATCAAGAGCATGTTCGGGCGGCCCCTCTACGGAACCAACTTCGTCAGCCAGGGCAACAACTCACCACAACACATTCCCCCTTTAGCCCATCAAATCACCTTGTGCAGGCTGCCACGCCAGCCCAGGTTGCATCCAAAGACTTGTTGGTCAATATACTTCAATGCCCAGCGCACAAAGAAATGTTCAACAATCCAGGTATCTGTCATAGTCCCTGGACTCTCATGCACTCTGGGCAAGAAAAAAAGAAACAATTAGCTCAGGCACCTCATCCCTGTCCTCCTCCCACTGGGAAAAATCCACACTAATTTTGCACATAGCACTCGCAGCACCTCAATCTCCAACTGACAATCTGCTAAATCTGACCCCAAGACCACCCCAAGCCATTGCTGCCCCAATTCAAAAGGAATGCGTACGGAAGCTAGTTGTATCTCTATCAAGTCTGCACAACCCCATGTGCACTACTGCCAACAACTGAAAGGCCATAACCCTGCTGCCATCAGCGTGACAAAATATCACCAATAAACACCTGCCAGCCTAATATTGGAAACCACGCCATTCCAGCACCAGGCAGACCTCCCTGTTGCTGCCCTCACACAGCCACACCCATTTACCCCTCCCTACCTGATCTGCAACAGCTGGTTGGGTATCTACTGCAGCCAAATACCCAACCTCCCCTGCTCCAAACACACCTCTTCATACAAAAGAAAGGGTCAAGAAGAGCACAATCCTAAGAACAAATAAAGTTGAGTGACTTGTTAATCACTGCCATTTTAAAAAGAATTAATGGCAAAAGTCTGATTCCAAATATTATGAAGTCTTCATGCAAGGACAGGATAGCAGGACAAAACCAGGTTTGTGTTGTATTTTGATTTATTCAGGATTCCATCGAGAAAAAAGTTAGAACGTCAGACAGAAACAGCCAACACGTGTGTCGTTGGTACCGCCAATCAGTACCATGACTTTCTAAAGGCTAAACAGATGATGGTGACTATTATAAGTCAAGGCCTTCTTTGTAGAGAAGAGGAATAATTGTAGCTCCAGTATCATAGACCACTCAAAACACAAATGAAGTGGCAAAATTAAGGTATTGAACATCAGAGAAGTGATAAAACAAGAGCCCTAATCAGGGATTGAAAAAGTAACAGCTACTAATAAGGAGCTGATGTCGGAGTGGTCAACAATTAAAGGAGAACAAGCCGCAAATTATCGGAGGGCTGAAGCAAAGCCACACAGTATTCAAAAGCTCAATATGAGCATAGACGTCCGCATGGTAGCGTGACCGCAAGAACCTTTTAATTGTTGACCACTCCGACATCAGCTCCTTATTACAAAAGAAGGCCTTGACTTATAATGGTCACCATCATCTGTATAGCCTTGAGAAAGTCATGGTACTGATTGGCGGTACCGACGACACACTGTTTCTGTCTGATGTTCTAACTTTTTTCTCGATGGAATTCTGAATAAATGAAAATACAACACAAACCTGGTTTTGTCCTGCTATCCTGTCCTTGCATGAAGACTTCATAATATTTGAAACCGGACTTTTGCCATTAATTTATTTTTAAAATGGCAGTGATTAACAAGTCACTCAACTTTATTTGTTCTTAGGATTGTGCTCTTCTTGACCCTTTCTTTTGCATTTATATATTTGCCATCCTTTTGATTGGCAAGAGTCACCCTTGGTAGTGAGTGACAGTGGTCTATGTAGCACTCCGTCTTTGCCACATGCAAATCCTTGTCATCAGAATACACAAATGCCAAGGCACATAAAGATCAGTCCATACTGATTATAAGGCAGTGACCATATTAACAATCACAGAAAGTCCATTTAAAGTTTTCTTTTCTTTTTATTTTCTGCTTTCCTTCTTCTTGGTGTAGTACAAAAAACACTAACAGCTGACACATGTTTCGTACTATGCACGTTTTCAAGTCCACAAAGTCACATGGATGCTTCTGCAGGACAGATGGTATTTAGTCCTGCCTCAGGTAGGGGGTACAAGGATTCTTTGCGAGCACTTCACATTTGTAGCCCATCACTCGTTAAAATCTCGGCCTATTATGTCCAGACATGCTGGTCTGTTTTCCATATATCTTGTTTGGCCTTGAAAAAGTGCATAGCACGAAACACATGTCGGCTGCCAGTGTTTTTTGTACTACACCAAGAAAAATTAAAACAGAAAAGAAAAAGAAAAGAAAACTTTGAATGGACTTTCTGTGATTACTAATATGGTCACTGCCTTGGAAATAGTATGGACTGATCTTTGTGTGCCTTGGCATGTGTGTATCTATATGTATCTCTACAGAGAACCTTCTCTTTAGAGTGTGCCTCCTCCAAGGTGGCAGGAGGATTATTGCCTGGAGAGCATCAGACTACATTGTGGAATTTGTCATACTACGATTCAGGTGACCTTATAGGTAGATGTGCATTTGCAATCAGGCATTGCCATTGTATGCGCTTTTGCATCCTCATCATCACACAACTCTCCTTCTTCCCCTTCATCACTTTCGTCACCATAGTTAAAGATCAGCTCTTCATCACCCACTGCAGCCGCACACTCAGGCATCTACACCGCTCCCTTCTGGGGTTGCACAGACACACTTTACTGAGACAAACAGGATTCTTGCCGAACTCCATGTGCGCGAGCCCTTGACGTGGAACCCCTTGCTGCTTTGCTCCAAAGTCCAAGGGCCATTTTACGCCCGCTGGCATCTCCATCTGTCTACCGGCCTCAAGCGCCAGTCTTGCGCCTCCTTTCCCCAACAGGCTGCTCCTACCTGGGGGGTGCCTCCCACCACCGGGCCCCCAAGCCGCACTGACTTCCATCCTACCTACATCCAGCTTGTGCTCCTTAGGTACCCACATCCAGTGTCCCCCTGGTCTGGGGCTCCCAAACCTGTGTGCCCGACCCTGTGCCTCCGCTCCCTGAGACTCATTGTCCGCAGAGGCAAGAGCAGCTGCATGTTCCCTAGCTTCACACATCCTGGCCCAGTGCTCCTCAGTCTCCTGAATCCTGAATGAGTGGGCTTTGCTCCCGCATGCGCACCTCTAAAGCCACACCTTCCCACTTACATGGGTGGGATCCTAGGGCCTAAGGGCCCTTTGCCCTCCATATGGACCCCATGTATTGCCCTTTTACTTGAAGTGGTGTCCCCCTCCCCACCAGGTCCCTCCACCTGGGACCCGGGCCCAACCAACATGGTTCTTTTAATGGCTGGGCCCTGAGGGACAGCCACTTGCCCTTCAACATTCCTTGGGGGGGGGGGGCTTGCAGAGAGGTCTAACGGCCCAGCCCCCCCCCCGGCAGTTCCACAACATGTGGCCTGCTCTCTGTTGGAGACACAACATTTCCCCTGCTGAAGCACATGACTGCACGCCCTTCAAATCTGATTGTCCCCCCCCCACACCCTGACTTGTCTCAACCCTCTCCTTGGCCAAGGACAGATGCACTTGGAGGCTCTTCCGCTCACCCCTGTGCTTACTGCAGGTCGCAGTGCGCTTCACGCAGCTGCCATGGCCTGCAACCCATTTCCTGGCTGGTAGCAGCTCACTCAAGCAAGCCACTACTGCCACTGCCACACTGCCCGACGCGGAACATGTCGGGCACCTCATGCCGAACAAATCCTGGTTGAGTACGCCAGGCCTGAGTAAGTCGGCCCTACATGCAGCTCCCAGTGTCAGGAGCGCCGCTCATACCGCCTCATTGTCCGGCGTTGCCATGGTTGCTCTGCCGTACCACACTCTCCATCAAGGCAGAGACCAGGTATGCCTAACCTAACAATAACTCACTTTAACCCAGATAAAAACCTTGCTAAACTACTTCCCTACCAGCCGGATATGCCACTCCTGGTGCCTATCTGGCCCTACAATTAACCTGCTCCTTCCCACTAACTACCCTATCCCCACCATGTCCTGAGGCCAGCACGAAGCACCCCGGGAGAGGACTGGTCTGCGACCTTCACTTCCCCTGGGAGTAAACATTCATTCAATTATGCATAATTATGCCCACATTACGTGTCATTATGCGTAAACAAATGCAGTGAATTTCCCACACCCCGAGTTCTAATGTGCTGTTTTCTATAACCAATGTACAGCACTTCTTCACGGATTGCTAACAAGCGATATAAATACAGTTCAAACAAGCATTTTCAAACCCAACAAGACTGGCATTGACAGGCAGCCTTTTGGTTTTGGCAATGCTTCTTTTGTTTTGCCATGGGTTTTGTGTTGGGGTAACTGCTGGGCCCTTGAAACTATTAAAAAATTATTGGCTGAAAGCAAAAGTCCTTTTTGGTCTCAAAAAGCATACATTCCCAGAGTAGTCCATGGCCATGAATAGAGCTGTTTTCTGTGCTGGCGATTTTCTTGTGAAAGTCCAGAATTCCATTATTCACAGTAAAGTTAACGAATGACTGAAGTCCTCTGGCCCACTGCCCCATACTGTATGCTTCTTTGGGTAAAAGAAAAATGTGAATAACAAACCTGACCAATGGAAAAAAAGGCTGGGGAACGTCTTCCCACCAAAAAAAGTATGGATATCATTCATATAATTTTTGTGAAAATCAAAAGGCCTTTGCCAAAGCAGCCCTAAAAACACACAAGCTTAAGGCTAGGCATTGTGGTTTTGGCAACATTGAAAATGTTTAGGTCCTCATTTATGTGTTTTTTGCCGTAGGGCAGCGCAGCAGGCCTTGCTGCTGCGCTGCCGCACGTCAAAAGAAAAGGGCAAAAATGTGCCATATCTATTAGATATGGCACATTCCTGTCATTTTCCCCTGCACGGGCGCACAATGGGCTACAGTGCGCCAATGCAGGCACCTTTGCACCATGGTACCAGGGCCCCTAAGCTGCGAGGATGATTATTTTTATACAGGAAGAAAAACCTTCCTGCATAAAAACAATAAGAGGCTTTTTCCTCTTTCTCTTTGTGCTGCAGAATGCAGCACACATAGAAAGAGGAAAAACAAGGAGAAATAAAGAGTTTTCTCCTCGTTGTGCCTCCCACACGCCTCCCCTGGGGAGGTGTACGTTTTTGGCGCAACCTCAGACTTACGATTTCTAGTAAATCGAGGGCATTGTCAAAAGGTCATGGATGTTGCTGGGAACGCCCCCCAGCAACACCCATGGACCTCCCCTTTCATGCAGTTTTCTGCTTGAAAGGGGCACATATTTGTAAGGCCACGAAAAGCCACTTAACATGGCATTATAAATATGCCGTGGCACATTGCGCCATTGGAATGTCAAAAAAATGACGTTCTGGCACCTCAAAAGAGCCTTAATGTGTAAATATTCTCACCACCTGTCATGAAAAATTGTAATAAATTTAGCACGTTAAAGTTTTCAGAGATGAGCTGTCAATTATGTCCTTCTCTGCACCTCAATCAGTGCAGAATTATAGTCCTATTACTATGTTCGTGAAAGGTCCTCGGTTTGATTTTTAATACCTGTTCACCCTATATTTAAATACACTTTCATGCAATCTGTCTTAGCAATACCCTTCAAAATTCTTCCACTTCTACCTGGATTAAGTCCCACGTTGGAAGCTGAACAGCCTTGAAGGGAGACCTGTATGTATTGTGAGGGGCGTGACCTGGTTGCAAAGGGCCCTAATGCAAGCAAGGAGAAGGGGCCCCATCGCCTCATCTGGTAGTGATACAAACTGGTACAAATGGGGTGCAGTGGGCCCCTAAGACCACACACCCCTGTGTATTGTGATGTGTTTACATAAAAGGACATCAAATCCTACCTGCCAACTAACACCGAAATCTCATGGTGTGAGGAGGGGGCGGGGCCACGTGACACTGAAGCACCTGAGAGGCACTATTGTCCCCCTTCCCGCCCCCAATGACTCTCCTCCAAAAACAGAGGTAAAGATTCCTGAGGCTAGAGCCGGTGTCCTGGGGTGTTTTCACACCCCTAAACGGACGTCGGGAGTTAAAAGCCTCCGTAAACGAGTAGGAAATCCACCATTTACAGTGATTTCCAGCTCGTTTTCCCTCCCACCTTGTGACATCGGCTCCTCGCCGGGAGAACGTGTGAAGGGATATCGTTTGTCACGCTGTGTGACCATGTGAGTTGGCAGGTATGTCACATCCATCGTGTCTGTCAATAGCCTATTCACAAATGACAGTACACGTTCCACGTGTTTTCTGCTCAGTACGTCTTGCCTCATAAGTGTATTGTACAGTGAAAGAGAGCCCTCTTGCGGTCACTAGCCTTCATTACACGCTTTCTGAAATTAAATAAAGCATCATTATACATGCTCTAAAAGACCTAGGGTCAGGTGAAATAAATGTTTTACGAACCTAATCAGCGATGCGCTGTTTAAAAGCAAGGTACTAACACGTGCACCAATAATCTAGACTGCAGACAGGGAGCAGGGGGGGAAACGAACTGCATGTCCTCTTTGCAGGGTTGAGAAAGTAGTGCAGAGAGGGAGGGGGGAGAGGTGGGGACTGGGCTGGGTGTCTCCAGTGTGAGTGGGAGGCACGGCTCGGCCAGCGTGGTCCAGGCGCAAACTTTACAAAGAGTCTCCCCCCGAACTGTGCAGTGGAGCAGCCGGAAGGGAAAGGACTACTTCACTCACTTCAAAGTGAGGGGAGGGGGGTTTCTCACCTTAGCAGCACTACCTCATCTCTGCGGGACCCCCTCAAATCAGCAGGGCTACCTGACCTCAGCAGAACCTTCAACACTTGAAGAGAACTACTTCACCTCAATAGAACTCCCTCCACTCAGCAGAGCCCCGGACTTCAGCAGGACCCTCGTACTTCAGCAGGGCCACCTCACATCAGGAGGGCACCCTCACCTCAGGAGAGCACCGGCCACCCTAGCCGTAGAAAGATTCAAATCACCTCAGAAGTCCCACGTCCCCAGCAGCAGGACGCACACTCCTCAAGCGTTCCGCCACCTCCCCAGGGCAAAGAGCGGTGGGTTCGGTAACAAGGTCCGCCAGCACGGGCTATGGCAGAGCCCGGGGTGTCGCCGGATGCCAGAGGTCACAGGAGCCACCTTTTCGACCCCAGTTGCCTGGGTTGTGCGGACCGCAGAGACATCTGAAACAAAGGGGGCTTGGCGACATCAAGGGTCACATGAACTCGCACCGGCACGGGTCAGCAGCCAGGATGGAACAGACACAGATGGGTGAGTATCTGACTCTCCAGGGGGGCCGGTGGGGGCACATTTGAAACCCTAGCCCACATAACACGGGGTCTGCCTTTTCTGGTGGGGGCTGAGTAACTTTCCCATCATAGTTTAATTCTAGTTCTAGTCACAATGTTTTTAATTTAAAGTTTATCTCCAAATTCATCCAGCAAACATTGCCAACAGGAACAAGTATGCATCAAAACGCTGAGGTTTAGGTTTTGACGTAGCTTAACTTTCGGTTACTGGCGGTCTTTCACGTTAGTTGCTTTTTTTTTTTTTTTTTTCTATTTCGTATTAATTGTTATGTCATTTTTATCCCAAACTACATTTTCATCGTTTTCCCCCGAAAAGTTTCAGAGTTTGTTTCATCCGTGCGGTTGTGCATTTATTTCCAACTTATATTCGGCACGTTCAGCTGAAGTGAGACCGAGGGGTCTGTCTGTCCGTGATGGGCAGGAGAGGGACCCCTGCCCCTCGCTGTTGGAGTCTGGCTCCGTTGGAGTTGGAGTTTCCGCGTCCAGTGAGTTCCGCGGAAACAACGCGTGTCCCAAGTCCAGAGCACCGAGCCGAGCCCGAGCAGGGGCCGGTGTCAAGGGCACGAGCCTGCACAGGGTTTCCATTCCTTTCAGTCAAGACACGCACAGCGCGTCCTCCCCGCCTCCGAAGCCCGTTAACAATAGTGTTACCTCAGAATTAGAGCACACGCGGGAAGGGACGGTCCTGAAGTGGTGGGAAAAGCCGTTGCTCTCTCCGTGGGCTTCGCCAGAGGCATTTCCCTTCTCACATCAATGGGTTGGAGGGGGGTGGCGGAGGGTTGTCAATAAGTATTATTTAAAAATTAAATGCACTTTTTTGGTTGTGATAAAGTAACAGTGTAAAACAGAAGCTGTATTGTGTATAGCCTTACTTATAATATAGTAACGTTAGTGATCGCCCGGTGGTCCACAGCCAAGAGCCTGCAAATTGGTATACATTTAAAAACGTGTCTCCCCCTCTCATCTACAAACATTGTCACCTTCTCACTCACCCCTTAACGCCATCTATTTATTGAAAAGCAGAAGTATTTCAATAAGCCATGCTGTGCTGGTACCTGAAGTGTGTATTCCTTTTGGTGGTAATATACAGAGACACTGATGGGTTTGATGGCTGGTCAGTGGTGCCAATAACAATGCAGAACATACATATAGCAAAGGTACATAGGCAACTTGATGCTGAAATGGAAAGTATCACGAGGATGCATTCTTGGAGGATCAGACTGAGACCAGCCAATGTGTCAGTTCTTGTGAAAGGCAGTTCTTTAAGAGAGAATTTAAATGTATGAAGTTATGCACAAGTAGAGTTGCCCCGAGGGGCGGTGGAAATCAGAAAAAACTGAATCTAATTGCAATGCATGGAGTATTGGTGTGACTGAGAGTTTCTGACTGACAAGTTGTAGGTTTTGAGTAGGAGTCAAATGCTGAAGGTTCAGAGAAGGAGTCCGATGAGGACTTGTTCATTGTTTTAGAGACTAAGAAACTCATTTATAGTTTGATGGACAGGGTCATCTGCCAAATATGCGGTGGATACCCTGTGCACCAACACGTGAGTGGCTGGCTTATTTAGCTATCATGCTTCCGATAGAGGAACTTGTACTGTACCTGTCGACACAACCCTTTGACCAACTGCCCAACGACATTGGACCTTTGTTCTGTGGATGTAAGACCATCTGCCCTATAGAAAGCGGATGTTGCAGATCCTTTTTTTAATGTTCAGACTGCTTAGAAAAGTTTCCCAAACAGGTCGTCAGATTAATGCCCCACCACAGGTTGGGAAAAAATTCTCAGCGCATCAGGTCCATGATTTTTTTGTTTGTCAAAAACTACAGTTTTTTGGGTTTGATTTAGGGGGAAAAAACTTTGGCTTCATCTTCACTGCTCGGCTAAAGGCATGGAGATCTCCGCCTGCCTGGCAGAGAGCTTTAGATAGGGGGGGCTGTAGTCCACCAGGTTAGCACAGTACAGCCAACTACTGACTTGGTGGAATGGAATACAGCTTATCGATATCTTCTGCGGTGCCCTGTTTTTGTCTGCCAGCCAACTTCATGGTTATAACATGCGGTAGGGGTATGTCCCTAGAAACCACGCAAAGTGTCTGTGGTGCAATGTAATGCCTAATCCAGTGGGGCAAGATAGTTTTAAGGAAGACTCACTTAAAGTCTGTTGCAGTAGTGCAGTTTACAGAATACCAGTGTCTACAGATGTAGTGAGAATTGGCCCACGCTCCATTCTTCATAGTTAGGACGGCACATACCTCAGCCAGGAGGGAGAAGGAAGAAAGTGACAAGTTTCAAGAGCTTCTGCATGGTGTCACAGGAAACAAAGTCTTGAATTTCTTTTAAATTGCAAACGGTTGAATATTTATATATGAGGATGTCTGTGAAAAAATAGCAGGCATTGTTTAAAAAACATTACATAAAAAAATCTAAATATTAATTCTCATCCAGCTACTAATCCAGATTCAGATGGAACTACAGTTTTTCACCCAAATATAGGTCATAACTTGACAATTAAGACCCAGCATGTTTCCCCACTCAGATTCTACCAGTAAAGCCAGGCAACATCTGCACGGGGAGAAACACAATATTTCCTTCAGAATGGTGCCCTGGGAAAAGCAAAAGCCCCTGTGTCAGTATTTTCTCAAATGGTATTATTGAAAAAAATACATCCCCAGTCAAAATGAGGGCCCAAGATCTAATTTAAAATGACAAATACAAGTTATTAATGCATATTATATAACAGCACTATACTGTGTAACAACATACATGTCCCTAGATATATAACTTCTCTATTTGCTCCACATTCACAAGAGCAATTGACCTTGAGGCAATTTTCAAAATGGTAATAGTTTCCTGTAGGACGGAGCCAGCCATTACAGGCTGCTTTTCCTGGAAATAATGTCCCTGTGGGATTTGGTGTTTGTTACACTTTTGTGTCACTCATGTAGTTTGATAACGATTTAAGTTGCATATATTTCCAGATCTATGCATTCAGATAGAAATGATATACTAAATATTTCTAACAACCATCAATCAATTATTAATTGGTACCCTCTGTGCTGAACATTTCCACCACATGTTTGGCACCAACATTGTGCAGAACTTGATGTGCTAGTCTGTATGACAAAAAAGATCTTGACGATATTGCCCTCCGCTTTCCATTCAGCTGAACACAGACATCCCAGGGTGGCCGGCCTGCTTGGAAAAACATGTGCTTTTGTTTAAAATGCCAAAGATTAGAGAGGGCAAAATAAACACATTCTGTTTGCCCAGCGAGAAGTTATGAAGTTCCATAGAACACTGGGCGATTGTTTAATGGATCAGACAAATATTGTAACAGAAGGCTGGAATGTCACTTCTCGACAAAATGAATTGTGAATACAATACATTTCACGACTAACCAACCAATTCACCACACTAAGAATCTGGAGCAATTTTTAAAAATTTGATTTGTAAATCACAAATAGCTTTTTTGTCAAATATCAATTCATTTCTATTAGACATAGATTTATTTTGGTCATCTAATTTCAAGTTTCTATTCACTTAATTTTTTTGCCGCATCTTTAAAAGAAATGTAAAAAAATTAGGATATTTCGCTTTTAAAGTGAAACATTTTTATTTGGCCGCTTTGTATGCTGATAGAGTTTAACGAGAACATTACTGTGTCAGCCAACTCTGAAATGTAAGGAACTGTGCCTATGTCACTATGGCATGTGTCTGGGGGATGCAGGGGGAAGGGGGAAGAACTGGACTCTAGAAAGAGTTATATGATGACGAGGGGACAGTAAAATGTTACTTGGAAATAAGACCAGAATGCTCGAGTTCAATTATCACAAGGATTGACATCAATCAATCAAGAGGTATTTGTTTAGCGCTCCTTGTCACCTGCAAGGGTATCCAGCCGCTTGCTGTGGGGCATTACACATATACCATATACTTATGGTGTTAGCAATAAGTAGATAAAGTGGTTTCCTCAGAATGGCATAGTTTGGTCAAGTGCTGAAGAGGAGGGAGAATCCTGCTTTCTGAGTTCAAAAGACAGTCACTTGATCCTACATGACTTTTACTACCCTAGTTGGCCCTACATGACTTCCACTACCCAAGCAGCTTAGTAGCTCACCAATGGTTTTGGCAAGGAGCATGGTGTACAATATGTAAGAGAGATATTTTTTATTCTGCCAGAAAATTGGAGGAATTTCATTGTTAGCGAAGAAGTACAACGTTCTCTGAATTTGCCTTTGGAAGGTATAGTCAAACATCTCCTACCCCTGTGGGTGGATGTCTCGCCCCACACAATCGGGGTCCCAGGCTGTAGGGATTTGTGTTTCCCAGCTGTGACGTAGGGTGCAGCAGAGAAATGCAATGGCAGCCACTCAGTCGCGCTATCATTTTCAGCCTCTCCAAGAAGTCCTGCCTTGGGTGTTTCTGAAGTAGAGACAAGTGACAGGGAATGATGCTGCAGAGAAAAGATAACATAAAAGTGGCAACCACTACCTGACTCGAGGCGGGGGTGGGCTTTCCAGCTGTCCTTCTAAGGGCTGGAGACAGGCCTGGATTAGAAGCCTTAGAAGGGCAGATGATCCAGCTGTCAAGAATACCCCCCCCCGCCTAACCCCACCATCTTTGCAACTGTTATAAAATAATATGTGCTGAATCCGCCAAAACCTGACTTAGGCTTTGGCGGAGTCAGCACATCCTCCAAAGTGAGACAGATGTCTCGTCCACCCTATGTAGGGGATACATCTGCCACTTGTTGGCAGTTGCCAAGCATCCACCAAACTCTGAATCCACCCCATAATTAGCTGTGTACTTCATGGATATAGAATCTTTTCAAGACATGCACAAAGTTGCTATCCATGAGGCTTTGCAACTTTCTCAAAGGATTGCAACATTGTACAGCCCCAGTATAAATACAATAGCACTCAGCTCTTTGAGCGCACCTTGGGCTGCTCGGTCTTTCCACCCTGGGAGAATCAATTGCTGTGGAACAGGATGTGGTAATCCAGTTTGGGGTCCAGTAGTACTGTGGCCTCAGAACACCAGTTGTGGACCCCTGGGGTCCTGGGTGCCCCATGAAACAGTTCATCACATAGTTTAATGGAGGTCTTCCTCACAAATGCATTATTATGAAGTACTTCCTGTTCCAGGACAGTGAGATTTTAGCCTGTAATCTACGGATTGCCCGCCATCGCTCCCTTGCTGTCATCTCACTGATGCTGACTCCCCGGCCTAATGCATTTGTGAGGAAGCACTCAATTAAACTCCCTGGGTGGAAAGACCGAGCATCCCAAGGTGCGCTCAAAGAGCTGAGTGTTTCACGTCAACCAACAACCGTCTATATGACTAATGGGAAAAAATCTTTGACAACTTTACTACGAAATTGAGAAATTTACTGGAGAGAGAAATTTGAACATCGGCTCACATTGACCGAATCTATTAGAAGGCATAATCCATCTACTGTGATGAAAGATGAAAAATTATAAGCATTGAGCATCGGCCTATTCAAGCGACATTATCAAATTGGAACAAATCCGCCCAGAATATAGGAATCCTCAGGAACGAGGGGGATTGTCTCGTGTAATACCTTTTCTATCATGGTTGCTGCTAAGGTTGGCTTGAAGCCATACCTACCAACAACTCAAGGAACAAGACTATAATAAGCCCTGAAAAAGTCCCAAGGGGGATGAAACGCATTGGTGGCAAAGCAATTGGTTGTTGTTTTTAAAGTCAAGAACAAGGAGATTTGAAGAATTACAATAAAGAATTAGATTCAACTACAATCAAGACTGCTTAATATATTTTCTGTTTTGGGAAGTTAAATTCTGTTTGTGGCAATTCTTCTTATGAATCAATACAAAGTGTACTACACTGGTTATACAATTAACAATATAGTTTTTTCTCGGGTGCAGGGTCAGTCTATTTTTTAGAAACAGGGGTATTTCTGTTACAGCCACAGTGGGATGTATGTGGGTCTCATCTCAAACCTATAGCACCGAGGCTAGGAATTCATTCTACAAGCGTACTTAGTAGTGACGATTGGTTTTGGAATTGGAAAGCTATGGCCCTGATTGTCTGTAAAAATGACTGCTGTTCAACTATATAATAAAAATTACTTAACACAAACGTATTTGCGTGCATTAGGACAATTCGGTTTGTGATGTGTCCTGTACAAATAGTCATTTTATGATTCTAGTAACAATTACAGAGTTCCAAACGTATCGCCACCTCAGGTGATTAGGATAGAGTAAAATTGAGTGGCCTGCTATCCCACATTAATCAGAGTTATAGTAGTTATTTAGTTATATAGTTTATGTATGTGTTTGTTTATGCATTTATTTATACATTCTATTTGTATTACACACAAAAAAGAATTTAATAGACTCATTGTGCAAGTAGGAAAACACACAGAGCATATTTACGAGGGGATTGCGCCACCGTAACGTCACTTTTTTCGATGTTCAGGTGGCACAATACCCTGAACCATATTTACAAAGCATGGCTTAATGCTGCTTTGTAAATATGGGACCCTTTCACGCAGAAATATGTGTGGAAGTGGCATGCAATGGGTGTTGCTGTGGGTGGTCCACCGCAACACCCATTGCTTTTTGACGATGTCCCAGATCTACAAGTATGTGTAAATCTGAGGCAGCGACAAAAAACTAACGCCATGCCAAAACAGGAGTTATATTAGCGCAACAAAGAGAAATACTTTTATTTTTCCTCGCTTTTGTACTTTCTATGTGTGCTGCATTCTGCAGCACACATACAAACAGCAAATCACCTTTAGAGATTGTTTATGTACAGGAAGGTGCCCATTCCTGCTCATAAACAATGATTCCTGCAACGTAGGCTCCCTTGCACCATAATGTAAGGATTTCTGGGTTACTAGGATGATTCCGCGCACTGCAGGCACCCTTGCACTATGGCTCAAGGCTGCCTGTGTTGGCGCTAGGCAGCTATTTGGAGCACCAGGGAAAAAACAGGTGTAATAAGGAGATGCATCCCTGCGTTTTTTAAATGGCACAGCGCAGCACAGAAAAAGTTGCTGCAGCGCCACGCTGCGCCATTGCTTTGCGAATATGTCCAATACTTTTTCTCTCTGTGCATCATACCAGGCACTTTCTTTATGCGCTGCCATAAATTTCATTTCACACACAGGTCCTTCTGAATTTTGCCCTGTGTGCTGGAGACACGTTTGGATTAGAAACCAAAATCAGCCCGGTAAAAATGTTCAAACCAGTGCCACACTGCAGGAAGCCGCAACTGTAGCGGCAACATAAGACGATGGTTGAGCCAAGATAGCCCGCCCTGCTCTGCAAGCTGCCCCCCAGCCTGCAGCCTACTAGACAAATGCAAGAGTGACAGAATTTCCAGTCTGCTGCTGGCTAGAGGCACATAGCAACCAGCGCTCCTTACGAGTGGCCTCTCAATCCCGTTGGTGCAGGTACCAGCAGCTCCCACCCCCACTGGAATTATGAGATCTGTGGGAACACCTCAGATGTTTTAACTTTCACCCGAAGATTTCGCAAGCTTAAAATGCCGCCTCCGCTCACCCCCTCTTGCCCAGTACAGCCTTCTTGCAGCACAAATGGGGAATGGCTCGGTGTTTCATGCGTGTCTTCCACAACCGTGTTACAGCTTCATTCCACCTGAAATGTGCCTCTGTTATGGAAGGGAAAGCAGGATGATCAGACATGAACTTCCAACACTAAATGAGGAGATGAAGCCTACAAAACATAGGAGCATATAGCACCATCTAGTGGTATTTTGGTAAGATTCAAAAAATGCAAGTCGGTCGAATGTTCATTAGGCTAACCAAGACACAGAACGCACTTTTAGTCAGTCAGTGCTTAATTTGTGCAGGTGTCTGCAGGTGGTGCGCACTCTTTATATTGACCTACCGTTCTATGGGGGAGACACAAATAAGGATTCTAAACAATCTTTTCTTATGACGAACAGTAGACGGGCTTCCATGAATTTCCAGTAAGGACCATTTCAAAATGACAGAAAAAAAGTTCTAGCCAGTGATTGAAATGAGGGAACCCTTTTCCAACTTAGGGGCATATTTACAATGGAAGTGACAGAGCGTGGCGTAAGCATTCTTAGCTTAACGCTGAGCTCCGCCACTTCTGAAATGCAGGACTGCACCATATTCACAATATGGTGCAGCCCTGTGTTTACTCCTGTGCTGGCACTACATTTAGATGCCTAGCCCCAGCGCAGGCACCCTTGCACTATAGTGCAAGTGTGTCTGCATTGCAGGGGAAGATTATTTATGTGTAGGAAAGTGTCTCTTCCTGCACATAAACAATCTTTAAATGGCATTTTGTAACTTCTATGTGTGCTGCATCACCTTCCTGCACATAACAAATCAATGGCATTTTGCTGTTTCGTTGTGTGTTGCACAACGCTGCACACATGGAAACAGCAAAAACAACGAGAAATTAAACATTTCTCCTCTTTGCGCATGGGTAAGACCAGGTTTTCCCTGGTCTTAATTTTGGCACTGCCCCATATTTACGGCAACCTTGTAAATATGGGGCAGCATCAAAATAAATGGGTGTTGCAGTGGAACACCCACGCAACACCCATTGCCTTTCATAGTGTGAAAAGGGGCCTTTTTCACAAGGCAGCATAAACCAAGTTAAGTGGCTTACTGCCTTGTAAATAAATCAAAGCCCCTATCGCTACCTCAACATCCAAACAAGCATTGACATAGCCAATAGGTCTATTGGCTTTGCCAATGTCTCTAAGCTGTGTTGTAGAAAAGAGGAAGGAGAGGGTAATTTGTAAGGCAGTGGACAGCAACTATAAGACCCTATGAACAATGTGTGAACTGTGTGGAACTGTTGTATGTCAATTTAGATTCTGAATGAATTTCCAGATACAGGCCCTTATATAGGTACAATTTGCGTTGCCCTTATATCGGCATAGAAATCCAGTCCTTATTTAGGCATAGCCCATGCTACCCAAATACAGGCATGGCTACTTCCAGCCGTTCATCTACGTCACAACAATTTCTTGGAAAACCAGACTTTTAAGCAGAAGGGACATCCCCTAGCTTGGGTATTGATTTCTCCAAGAAACTCATTATTATGCATGAACAACTATTCCTTAGGGGTTCATCCTTGATGTTCATATGCCCGACTTTAACATAATAGAGGCATTCCTAAACACCTTCAAAATATAAATATACCTTCACTTGCTATAGCAAAGCACGGTGTGGTTCGGAGCAGTTTGACTACCTACTTGCCCGACGCAGCTCGCTACAGCAAGTGCCGAAGGAAGCCGACTCTCCAGCTGACACACTGACAAAGAAGCTGACATCCTCCTGCCGAGAATCCAGCTCCAGTGTATCTGACTCCCCTTGCGGGGTATTGGGAAATCGATTCCCGAGACAGAGATACCAACCTTTTTCATTCTAAGGTATGGAGCTGATCAGAACCTAGAGAAACCTTTGGCAATTCTTGGCAGAACTAAATCTTATGCTAAGCAGCACCTACTTCTTCCCTGATACTAGACCTAGGTTAGGTACATTGGGGTTGGCATATTTTAGAAGCACCAGTTGAGCATTTTAGCCTGTGTTATTTATGTATGTGTTTTTACATGTCATAGCAACAGAAAATGCTATTACAGTATTATTATATATTACTGTTCTCGCTATACGCATTATACTTTGCATTCTATCTAACAATTGTAGCAGTTCATCTCTCTTGCATGAGAAAGAAAACTGTTTAATAAATCTCTTTTATTTAAATGCCTGTCTCTCTATTTCTGTGCAACTCTGTAGAAACAATGCATGCACGATTGACTGAGTGAACTAGTTATCTATTGTTTCCACGCCTCTGAAGATATGTTTCGATTCTTGGGGAAACAAAGTTATCATGTTTATGTGGTTGTCAGAAACTAATCCCTTCTTGTTTATTCTAGAAAGTTTCTAGTGACCTCTGAGCTAGCTGGCACTCACAATTAAGTTTAGTATACTCGATAGAGACATACTGACCTCAGTCCTATGTCAAATCTATAGTGTATATTATTCCAATGCGCAGAGCCTATTGGGAATATAGGAACTACACTACATGGCGCCCAATGTGTGGTAAGGCACCCATTTAATGCTAGATAGGAAAGAAACACAGTTGTGCTTTTCTTAGAGACCCCTTTTCCAGTAAATACTCCAATAGACGTCTGGAGTGGGTAAAAGGATAATATCCACCATAGCTGAGTAGGACGAAAATCCGAAGTATTAGTTTTTGGTTTGTTCACCGTTGAAGAATATAGTGTTGGAAAATATTGGGCACCTTATCTTTGTTTCCTTGAAACTTGCTCTGCAATTTGTCATTAAACAATGTTGAATAACGGCAACAACACCGAAACCGGTGGTGCTGTGGCTGATCCAGCCGATGCAGCTTTTAACTTCACAGGTTTCCAAGAAACCGACGAGGATGCTCTATGCATTCCTCTAAATTTAAGGAAAGCCATCACTATAAAACTTATAAAACATGGCTTAACATCGAGAGGTGGTAGGGCAATTTTTGGTGATAGAGGCTCATGAATATCACCAGACAGAGGTATTCTATTCTTGGATAGTCTTCCCTGAAGCAAATCCAGTAACACATGTGTTTCACTTCTACAAAGAAGATCAACCACCAGAAGAATATATTCCTTTCGAGGACATTGAAATTCCACTCACATACCAGGAGCATGAGCTCTGGTTTAAAGGCGCCCTAAAACATTTAAATTACATTACCAGACTCGGTCCACTGGGTAGACCAGGAGCAACATGGCCAATTTTAGCCGGCTATACACCACATCCCGACATTGAAGAAATGTCAGATGCGGAGTTACTAACTTAACTTAAAGAGTTAATCAAAATCTATAGACGGTTGGTTCAATATGTCAAGTGGACTCTCACAGTTCCAACCTGCAATAGTGATTCCACAACATACATCTCACCAGGGGAATAAACTAAAAATTACACCACAGACTTTACACTCAGTCATTGATAAGTTACCTGCAAAAAGGAAACAAATTCCATTCTGGATAGCTCAAAAAACGACTCAAATCGAAGCAGTATTTTCTAATACTGGCCTTCATGGAAAACACAGGATCATCACGATCTGTTTACCAATGGGGATCACACCACATCTGGAGGGCTGCACCACTTGGGGTACAGTCTTCGCTGCTATCAATACTAAAACACATGGTGTGCCATCTAGGGCGGTAATACCTGATGTCCTGAAACAGATGATTCAAAACGAATACGGGGCAGAGCCTGCTTTAAATTAGGGCATGAAACTACTGAAAGATTCCAAACAGGTCTCAGCAATAATATTATCTAATATTAAAGGCGAAGCAGCATCAGTGGCGATCCGCCAAAAATTAAGGGAATTTGATGTAACTGAGCAACCACAAGAACTGGCCAGAATAATTGAAAAATCCTATAAAGAATTAGGCCCAGACAGTCTGGGTGGGAAACCAGTGAAACCCCAACTGTCTGAAAGCCCTGAAAAGGTCTTTACTAAAAACACTGTGGGAAGTGTGAAAATAGCAAACAAACTTCTAAAGAGAAGCGTTCTCAATCCAGAGGTAGGTCTCCTCAAAAGGAGCCCTCATAAAAGAGGTATAACCTCAGGAACAGGGATAATTTAAGAAAACCTGATAGATATCCAGACACTGATTATCACGCTCCGCTCATACCTTTCAGACTACGTCACAGAAATTCGAAAGAAGAGGACGGTCAGAAAACAAAGAAGAACGGGTCAAGTCCAAAGATGATCAACACGTTCAGAAAAACAAGAAACCTCAATTTACCAAAAAGAAAGTAGCAGGTCTAAAAATCAGACATGCCGAGGATCTTGAACTCAAGAACGGAGAATGGGCTCAGACAATGTTGGACAGCACATCAGAAGTCACAATAGCTCGCCAGAACCTGAAGGATCATCTGGAGACAGTGGACTTGAATGAATTCATTCAGGTTGAAACTGCAGATACCAGGGTTAGTTCTCCACATAGGTTATATGAAATAACACTCCGGATGGAGGGAGACATACATAGAAAAGTGAGAGCACTCTTTGGGAGCGACTTTCTAAGGGTTATGACATTCTTCTAGCTGTACAAGACTGGCCACCACAATTTGTCAGGGAGTGCCCACATGGCGAGGACATCATTATGCCAGCCTTCTATAACCATATTCCAATTCATTTAAAATATACATATGCCAGGAAATGGGCAGTCGCCCAAGCTCCTGCATTATACAAAATCATGTAGGATGGGATGAGGACTCGCCTCACCATAAAATCTAACTAAAAAATCAACCAACTGCATAAAGGCAGTACCCAGTTAAGCAAGAAGCTAAAAAACAGGTCAGGGAGATCTTAGATCAACTTGAATACCAAGGGGTGATTGAAACATGCACCTCGTCAATGAACAATCCTTTGTTTCCTGTCTCCAAACCAGACAATACATATCGTCTAGTATTGGATTACAGACATCTAAATTCTTGTTGCAAAACATTTGCAGTGCAAAATGCACACAGTACAGCATTAATGAATAACATTGCGCGTATAAAATATGAAACCACATTAGATATCTCCAACGGCTTCTTTTGTCAAAATATTGCACCTGAAAGCAGGTATTTGACCGCTTTCTCAATTATGGGGACACATAGTCACTTCTGTCGTCTCCCCCAGGGATTCAAGAATAGTCCTAGGTATTTTCACCAAGGGTAATAGAGTTACTACAAACAAAACAGACTTATGATGATGAAGCATTATCATATGTGGATGACATCTATCTGACAGATGATGACTTGGGTAGGCACTTGATTAGGGTGAATACCATTATACTTGGATTCGCCTCTTAGGGTTATAAATTCAATTTCCAAAAATCTAGAATTTCCCATTTAAACATCCTATTTTTAGGATATGAACTTTCAAGTGAAGGCAAAAGCCTGGCAGCAAACTTTCTAGAGAAATGTGCGCTGCTCCAACCTCCAAAAACCTACAGTCAATTCTAGGATTCTTACATTTCGGAAGAACTTACATTCTAAACTACGCAGAAAGGGTTAAACCTCTCTACGATTTAATCAAACCTGATTTTAAAACAGTAAATTGGACAAAAAAACACACAGAAATTTTGCATTCACTCCAAACAGACATGTTAGTAACAAAAAATTTGCAAACACTCGTAAACGTACGCAACTTAGTGATCCGAATCATTCCAGGACAATGCGGATTCACATACTTAACTTTTAACGAAGGTGAAAAAGTACCAATAGCTTACAAATCACACTTGTACACACAAGCAGAAAAAAAATTCACTTCTACAGAAAAAATTCGGACAGCTGTTCAGCCCGCTGTAGCAAAAGAAAGAGCCCTCGCACAGGGGAAACACATTATGGCCGTAACTCCTGTACCTGCCTGAGAGGCAGTGACAAAAGCGAGCATTCCAAATGCTAAAGCTTTACATCCGAGATGGATACAATGGGTTAATTCTCTTACTGCAACAGATGTTGAATACGTTTTTGATCCATATTTAAAAACACAAGCATTTCTACAATATGAACATGAATGTCCTCTACCTACTGAAAATCTGCCTCCTGACCAGTATAAATGTATAATTTATACTGATGGATCAGCTCAATCCGCTACGGGGGTAAACAAGCCTATAGTGCGGCGTGCGCGATCATTAAAGGTAGCTGGCGCAATGGCAAATTCCGACCAATGGTCACAAAAACTCAATCTCCAGGAGATTGTACAGCTCAGTGAGCTGAACTACAAGCATTCAAGATGGCACTTGCAAACGCAGATCGCGAATTCCCCACATTCATAGTGTGCGATTGGTATTATTGTGTTCAATCTTACAATGAATACTTGCAAAACTGGATTCAAAATGGTTACAAAGATGCAAAAGGTGGCACAATCAAGCATAAACTGCTTTGGAGACAAGTAGTTCAGTTACAACAAGGACTACAAAAGACTCATGTGATACATACACTGAGACATCAACGTGATGGTGTTCACGTTGAAGGGAATTCATTGGCTGATGAAGCCGCGAAGGCAGCTGTGCAAACGGCTTCCGTAGCTGCAATCACTCATTCAAAAATGAAAATAGACAGTGTAGTAATGCTGGCTACCAATGCTTCTAGCAAAGACAGCGGAAAAACGTTACCTAAAGGGTTTCCACTCAAATACTCATATATAACTGATGCGAATAATGTTCTGTTTGCTCGAATCCCTGGGATGGGGATAGGGTAATTCCAAACATGGAACATAGATTAGGACTAATTTTAGCAGCACATGAAGGGTTTGCCTCTGCACATGCAGGTGGTTCCACCACAGTGTCATTATTAAAAAAAATATACTGGTGCCCGCGCATGAGGAAACAAACCAGAAACTATGTTTTGGAATGTGAAATATGCCAAAAGATAAAAGTCTCTCCTGTGAAATGTCTTGCCCAGACGCCGCTGTTAATTTCAGATAAACCAATTAGCTTGCATTTACCTGGACCACTGCGGTCCCTTACAGAGGGATAGTAATTATAAATATATCATGGTCACAGTGGATTCATGCTCAAGGTTCATTTGGATGTTGCCTCAGTGCTCGGCTGATGCTCGAACTGTTATAAAAGATTTGCGAGTCTTTATCGGCACATACACAGTCGGCACGCTACATTCTGACCAGGGTCCTGCATTTAGCTCTCAAGCTTACAAGGAGGCCATGGCCAGTTTGGGCTTTGCATTGCGGTACTCTAGTCCTTTCCATCCTGAGAGAAATTTGATTGTGGAGAGAAAAAACCGGGACATAAAGCAATCTATAACAACTAGGGTATTAGGCTTGGGTGACGGGTGGGTCAAACATCTAATAAGTGTCCAATGAAGTCTTAACAATTTGCCAAGAAGTTCTCAAGGGGGTATCACTCCATATGAAGTCCTTTCTGGGACCAGAATGTTAGTTGCGGACCTCGATTATCAGACGTCAGTGGTAGACAAAAAAACATTTGATATCAAAGACCGTTTGGCTGTTTTACAGGACTTAAATGAAATAAGAACAAAACAAAGCAAGGTGTCCCTGAAGCCCACCACCACTGAAGAAAAACCAACCGTCCCAGCACGGCTTATCTAGATCCCAAAGCTTGGTGATCTAGTCAGAGAAAAGATCACGGACGAAAGGAATTTTGGCCTTCTTACAGACAACCAGTACCTGTCCTAGCAATCCATGGATCAAGAACAGTTTTACTGCCGCCCCTTGCTGGTAAAAAGGAGAACAGGTTTGTGTCCATTGACCTGATCAAACAGCACTATGTGGCCAAGTGGACTCCGCCAATGTAACAGACGCCCTAATGTAGCTACTATCCAAGAGGTTCAAACTGAGAGACTCATCGCCTTTGAAGAATCTGCGGTGCGAAATGAAGGACTTAGCAACAAAGCTATGGAACTTGTACCTCTTGAAACCCAAATAACAGTTCGTCAAGAAACACCATTCTACAACAAAGTAACAAGTGATCCAGTGGTTCCAGCAATTTCAACGAATCCTGATGCAATCCCAAAAATTGACAGAACTGCCTCCGGCTATTTCATTAACTTTGATACGTTTTCTGAGGATCCCACCGAACCGGAAACGACGCCAGCTAACCGAACTTTCAAAGAACAAGCAACAAAGCTTTTTCATCACCTGGAAAAAACTTACCTGGTTTCACCATGGATTGAACTTTGGATTGTGTTGGGTGTGCTTTTTCTTCTACTTTGGTTGACTCTTGTAATAACACTGGGAATGCTGATAAATGGAAGATATGTCAAAAGTAAGAACATCAACTTACTACTCAAGGCACACAAATCATCCATCGTGAACAAAGAGACTTGTCATCAGTGAACATCACAGCCGTTCCTATACCTGGGGGTATAACTTGGGACAAAACTGATTATGACAATTTTGGCCCTTCGAAGCTGCTGAGGATTCCACACCAATTCAAGATTTCATTAAGTGACTTTGTTTCATCTAGTACCTTTTCTGAGGATTGGGACTTCGAGACTGTTAATAATATAATGTCAGACTTAGAAATGTCTGCAGTATTCACAAAGCATGAATGTTTAGAAGGATCATCAGACTATGAACAAATGTATTGTTATAATCATTATGGTCATCATTTCTTTCACAAATCTGTAAATCCTAGAAATGTATTAATGTATAACTAATGGGAACATTGTCCTACGCCACCAAAGGGTAGCTCAAAAACTTTTGCCAATAAGTTTCCATACTTTTCAGGGTTCAATGTATCAAATGCTAAATCATTTTACTATAAAAATGTAAACAAAACAGGAATGAAAAGTATGTTGACCAATACAAAACAGATCTATTCTGCAGCCTTTTATGCCCAACTGTCTAAACTAGGTTTCGACTTTTGGAAAGACAACATTGAGACAAAAACTGTCTGGGGTACAAAAGATTGGCAGGTTCAGGGGGTAGAAGCAATGTTTAGAGCCTGCATCATCCCTGAGCAAATTATGTTTTTGAATGACACTATCCAACAGACATCTTGCCTTGGGTTAGCCAAGATAAAAGACCTGAACAATCCGTCCATACCTACACCTACACCTGATAGAAATAACACTTCAGAGGGGGAGGTCGACGTACATACTATTTTTGCATCACAATGGAACAGATCCAGATTGGGAAAAATGGTTGATCTGGCCAGCAGACACAAACAACTGTCAAGATAGATTACTGAACAAAACACAGGGTTTCACAATCAGTAGGCCAGACCTAAGATATGGTCAAAGACAGCATCCTGGAATAGTAACAACGTACAGTGTAGAGAAGCTCTGCCTTGATTGGCTACATAGATCTACACTTAAGGATATAAAACAACACTTATCTTTACTTAAAGATGGCACAGACCATAGGGAATTCTTGCTAGGGCCAAGAAAACCGCATCATAAATATTTTTTATATGCCGGTATCAATGCTGCTTATAATGAAGCATGGAAGATTACGCAAGCAGAGACTGCAGAACAAATACGAGAAATTGATCGTATTATTTAGAGAAAACTCTCTCTGTAGTTGACAATGGATTAACAACTCTGTCGTCCAAGATATATTCATTGGACAGCATAGTGTCTTCTGCCATAGACATCATGGAACAGGACTTGGTCATGTTGCAACATGGTCAGTCGCAATTATGTTCTATCATGCTATTAGGCTGGACGTTGCAAAACCTTTGTTCAGGCTATGTGCCTTGGCGTTTAATCAATACTACGTCACTGTTTTCAGAATTCAATCTCACTGATAAACAGATCAAACTGGCACAGAGAAGAGCAGACTATTCGGTGCTGAGCATTGAAAAACTGGAAAGATTGCCATTTACAGTCGCAGAAATGCCAGCTACTGAATGGATTATACATGGAACAATCACTTTACCTGTTACAATTTTCCATTTTCAGTATTGCCTAAAACACATACCAGCAGGCACATATGAAAGGTTGGGTAAAGAATACATCAAGACATCCTGGGAATTACCATACACACACAGATGTTAGAATGGGGGAAGGGAAGTGTTTCTTAGTGGTAAAAACGCACTAAGTGGTTCTCTCCTTTGACTGGGTATAAACTTACATGGACCTGCGATGGTTCCTCTAACAACTTATCCTGCCACCTACAAGGTTCGCCAGCTGCAGTGATTGATCCAATTTTTGGACAACTTTCAAGTGGAAGTTACCTCATGTTGAACGATCACAGCTGCTGTCGCATGTTGCCAGGTATACCATATCTAGTAACTGTGTCAGCCAGGGTCACTTGCTGTATGCAAGTATTGTTTCCTAAAACTAAGACAGACAGGTAGTCGCCTTTATGGCCTTCACTGAACATCTCTTCTATACGAATTGACACTTTAAGCAGAATGAAAGCCATTCTCTTGCAAAAAACTATGCCACTGACCTCGGCCAAAGAGACCTTTAATCTGCAAGTTGCAAGGACTTCTTCCGAGATACATGCCCTCTTAACTACAAACTGCCCTATACATTTCTCAGAAATGTTAAGTCATATCCTAAACATGTCTGATACGAGCGGTATTGTACATCTATTCAAGAATGTATGTTCTGGACTGTTAGCACCTTTTCAAGCAGTCCTAAGAATATTTCCAAACTTCGTGCACTCTGTGTTTGGCGGACTGCCTCTCCTTTTGGGACTCTTTGCGGGGATATTATTTTTGCTCCTACTGCTACAATATGGCAAACCAAATCACCAGCGCCACTCCAAGCACCATAGAGAGAGCTCTATTGGCGATGAAGTGTCGTGAGCCCATAGTCCAAATTTTGGGATTAACTCGTTTACGAGAATTAAATACCACATGGTTTCTGTCATTCAGACCAATCTGGCAAGATTGCATCTTACCTGTTCTACGCTGACTGCTATGCGGAGAAGAATGCGTGCTAGACATCTGTCTAACACTCCCATCAGTCATGCCAACGGATGCTGATACTTTGCTGGACCCGGTAACGGCCCATGCGCAGTGTTGTCCCCAGCAGCTACCAATTCTGATGACGGCATTCATTGAGATCTCACAGACGCAAAATGCTAATGCTGAGGTACAAGAGGAAACTTCAGGCACACAGGTACCATCCAATTTGAACATTGCTAATGTGACCAATGCTGAAGACGATGCTTTACATCTATGTGTGGTTAATCTTCTAAACAAGGTAATCCAACTGTCACCTACATTGATAGATGATTTTTTTACAGACTAAGAAGATTTCATGTTTTCTCCAAGCGCTAACACTGACTGTTCAATTTGTCTCAAAGTTTTCTGAGAGACTTTGAATTTGACCTTCATTTTTTGAAAACAAAGAACTTTTCCTATGATTAACTTTTTTCAAATTTGTATTTTTCTTTTTTTGCACAAAGTAATCTGCTTAAAGTAGAACTATTCATAGAGAACAAGAATTATTTGAATACTTCCAAGAGACAATATTTAACCATGTCCACATACAAACAGTTTTATGTAATCTGACGTGAAATGGTTTTGGACTTTTTTCTTCTGTATTCACAAGCCATTTCATACATGTATATTTTCATGATTCATTAATTTAGCATTCCAAATGTGAATATATGCTTCGAATGAAACATTGCTTTAATGTGTACAGCACCAATGCATCTTTTATGGGTACAGCCAGTTCTAATGCATTTTTATGTATTTTGGAGAGGTTTTCACACTTCATGTGTAGATATGTTTTAGATATCTCTAAACATGTTTAGAATTTAGTAAGGTCGGACATAAGAAAGTGGAGTGGGTGTTGTTTATCGATTTAGATTCCAAATGAATTTCTCGATTCATGCCCTTATATAGGTAAAATTCGCATTGCCCTTATATAGGCATAGAAATCCAGTACTTATTTATGCTACCCAAATACAGGCATGGTTACTTCCATCCGTTCATCTACGTCACAACGATTTTTTGGAAAACCAGACTCTTAAGCAGAAGGGACTTCCCTGGCCTGGATATTGATTTCTCCAAGAAACTCATTAATATGCATGAACAACTATTCCTTAGGGGTTCATCTATGATGTTCATATGCCTGACTTTTATGTCAATACAGGCATTCCTAAACACCTTCAAGGTATAAATATACCTTCATTGCTATAGCAAAGCACGGTGTGGTTCGGTGCAGTTCGACTACCTACTTGCCCGACGCAGCTCACTACAGCAAGTGCCAAAGGAAGCTGATTCTCCAGCTGACGCACTGACAAAGAAGCTGACATCCTCCTGCCAAGAATCCAGCTCCAGTGTTGCTGACTCCCCTTGCGGGCTGTTGGGAAATCGAGTCTCGAGACAGAGATACCAACCTCTTTCATTCTAAGGTATGGAGCTGATTAGTACCTAGATAAACCTTTGGCAATTCTTGGCAGAACTAAAACTTATGCTAAGCAGCACCTACTTTTTCCCTGGTACTAGACCTAGGTTAGGTACATTGGGGTAGGCGTATTTTAGAAGCACCAGTTGAGTATTTTAGCCTGTGTTATTTATGTATGTATTTTTACGTCATAGCAACAGACAGTGCTATTACAGTATTATTTTATATTACTGTTCTCGCTGTACGCATTATACTTTGCATTCTCTCTAACGATTGTAGCAGTTCACCTCTCTTGCATGAGAAAGAAGACTGTTCAATAAATGCCTTTTATTGAAACGCCCGTCTCTCTATTTCTGTGCAACTCTGTAGAAACAAAGCATGCACAATTGACTGAGTGAACTAGTTATCTATTGTTTCCACGACTCTGAAGATATGTTTCGATTCTCGGGGAAACAAAGTTGCCATGTGTATGCGGTTGTCAAAAACAAATCCCTACTTGTTTATTCGAGAAAGTTTCTAGTGACCTCTGAGCTAGCTGGCACTCACAATTAAGTTTAGTATACTCGTTAGAGACATACTGACCTCAGTCCTATGTCAAATCTATAGTGTATTTTATTCCAATGTGCAGAGCCTATTGAGAATATAGGAACTACACTACAGAACAATGTGCATAACACAACATGGTGCAAAAATGGGGCGCAGAAGGTGCCCTGAAAGTCATGGAAGAGCAATACATGCTCCATGCGAGATGGGGGAGTTTAAAGAGAAAGGTTGTCTTTGTTTACCACATGAGCTGGGGGTGTCACTCACAACAGGTGGCAACATGGGCCTTTATGTGAGAGTGTACACTGTGAGCCAATCCGTAAAAGTGCATAAACAGTGCACTATGGGCAGATCACACACATGCACATTGTGGCCTGCTAACACCTTGCCATACTGTGCATACACCATGCCCTGCAGTACAACTGCAGGATGCATCCACTGCAATGCTTAATTTGAGCCAGTGGTTTCCGGTGCTCGGCACCAGCAATTAATAGTCAACTCCAACACTTATGACAGTCTGCCACTTGGTGACGCTGTTTGACTAATTTAGAGATAAGCATAGCAGTTGTTTATTAATTCAATATACATTCAAAATGACTAATATCTGTCCTAAGCCATTCTTATAGCTTTGGGGGCCTGGAATAGTCTAAATTGTTACACTTGTGGGAGTGTGATGGTTAGTAGTTGTGCCGGTACTTTCATTGGCAGGTGCAGTGGGTGGTGCAATCTGCAGTGGGCTTCTGAGGAAGGCCCTGACACTAATTAGGCACTGGCCCATTGTGATATTCGACAAGCTGTGCCCTACTGTAAAACTGCATATTCTAAGCTTCACTGCACAACACACAAGCTGCTGCCCTTGACTCTCCATAAAGCTGGAAATCTGTACCCTTTCCATAGCCAACACAAATAGTGCCTAGCTGCCATTGCGCAGTGTCTGGACACCCTGTGCAACTAAGGCACAAGAGGCAGTAAAATAGGAAAAGAAAAAAAGGAAAAAAAGAAAAGAACATGGGGAATAGAAAGGCAGGAATGACAAGAAATCTTGAAAAATAAAAAGAACTTAAAATGTGCAGAGGTAACAAGACGCAAAAGGAAAAATATGATAAGAAATTGGGGTGGACTGAAAGGTTAGGGCAGGAAAATAGTTTACTTCAAAAGTGGGTGATGTGCATTGTAACTTGGGGTAATGTGTGCACTTTGTGACAGGACACTCACTACACGAGTGGCGTGTGCACTATAAATCAGTTAGATACGAGGGCCACCATTCACTGATGTGCCAAGAAGTGCACTATCTGTCTGACTTTAGGGCGCCACCCACTGCAGGGCAGGGAATAGTCAAATGAGGGAAGAGGAGGACACATGGTGCACTTCAAAGACCTCTTTTCATACAGAGAGATTCGTTCCCACAGACATAAAACGTGACTGTCAGTAATGAAAAACAAGCATTTTCAATGCAATAGTTCTCGCTTTTGCGAGCTTTTAAGCGATTGGCATTGTAAATGACAATGCATTTTATTTATGTGTTTTAAACCCAACACATATTTAAAAGGCATTGTTATTTTAATGCCAATAGCTCAAACTCTTGCAAATGCGAGAGCACTTTAATGTTGTCCATGCCCATTTATTTAGACGCTGCTCACAGTATTCAGGTTATAGTAAGCAGCATCTAAACAAAGGGGCGCAGATAGTATTAACCGCATGCGTGCGGCGGTTTTTTTCTCGCTGCGCGGCTTTTTTTTAAAAGCCGCGTTACATGACGAGCTCAGCTCGTCATGAGCGTGCGAGCGGCACAACTCATGATGAGCTGAGCTCGTCATTAACAGGGAAGGGGTTAAAGTGTAAGCGCTTGTGGTGTGCTTTCACACAAAGTAAAAATAATTAAGAAATGTTCTGCGTGGCCGCTGAAGCGAAAGTAGCCTGCAAAATTAATTAATAAAATAAATGAGCATGGCCGCTAATGTGAAAGCAGCCGCCTGTAAAATGAATAATTAAATAAGCATTACACTGAAAGCGGACCATGCCATAAATTAAATAAGTGAAAAAGTGCGCACGCTATTGTTAAAGCGGACCACATTGTAATTTACATAATTAAAGTAGTAAGTGTGTGGCCTGCTGTGATGTCATGGGTGGAAAAGGGGACGAGCATTAAGGGAAATAGTGCCCACCAACTTATAAAGCAGAGCATGCAACAACCCCAGTAAAAGGTCCAGTCCTTATGGGCGGTAACAAAAGGAGACAAGGCGGTACCAAGGATGGACTAACAAGCCTCATAATAAATCGGAAGCCAGCGTTTACAAAGGACAATGGAACAAGGCAATTAAAAATATGGGTGGAGAGTGGGCGGGGCTTTTAGTGCCTACCCTAATACAGCATGCCTTGCAGAGCGACCAGCACATGCGCACTGCTGCTAGGCTCGACCTAAAAAGGATGCTCGTGATCACACATGTTCGCTCAGTTACACACTGGTTCTTCTCATCGACAGAAAATTTAATTGACAAACACACACGTTTGGCTCACAGATGGGTGAGTTAATCTTTGCGAACAAGTAAGCACGTCCTTACTGACACAACACAGACGCTGTAGATTATTCATCACTGGCACACGAGTTAATCAGCAGAGACGCTGTATGCAGTCATCACAGGCACATTCTTCATCACAGGCCAATCAGTTCATCATCACATACATACAAGTGCATACTCACACACATGGACACACAAGTGCTTCCTCACAGACACGCACATTCATCCTCAGACACGCACGTTCATCTTCACAGCCACACAAGTTCATCCTCACAGACATGCATGTGGATCCATAGTTACAGACGTGCATCCTCACAAACACAGTAAGTAATCAATACAAGTGCACACATTCTTCCCTCTTGTCCTAGAACATAATCATCACATGCACACATGTTTGCCGCTACAGACATACAGTTTTGCTCTCATATATTCACCTTCGTAGACACACGAGTTCATCATCAGCGATGCACAAACTTTGCGTCTATGCACGCATGTTCCTTCAAACGGTCACAGAGAAGCACACATGAGTTCACTGTAATGGGCCATCCAGCTCTGCTCGAGATGGATGCTTTGTCCACAATGCACTGTATGTTATCCTTCTCAAGCAGGAGTTCACTTTCAGAAGTGCTCTACTTCACAGATGCTCACAAAAACCGGGCAGAAGTGGGCAAGCACAGCATCTGCCTATCTCCAGTGTGAAAATACTGTACTGTCGCACTGCACAATCGTGTACTACCGTAACACAACCTCTGCACTGCAGTACACTGGCTGGGTACTGGTGTCCCTTGGGGGATGGGGCAGATGGGGGCCCTGCCCCAATTCTGTTTACCCTGGCCCCACCATCACAGCTGCTGAATGTGTCAGAGGGCAACGCAAAATTAAACAGATGCAGTACCTTACCACAAACATTAACTTACCCGACTACCTTTCACTGCGCAGCAATGCTGTTTGGTTACAATGTGTAGCTCTGACATTGTATGCAGGTGTGTACAGATATATACACACATATATACAAAGTCACATTTAAACATTGCTGGTTGAAACCTGACTTTGTACGTATTTGTGTATATCTCTTTACACACATGTATAAATACTTGCACAAACATACATATATATCCTGTCTTTTATGTGGCTCAGTATGTGCCCCCGGTAACATTCTCTTCTAGAAACACTAATGTGCAAGCAATGCCATGCTCGGATGCCACCGCACAAAACCTGCGCACTACTGTGAGAGTGAACACTGTGAGCCATACTGTAAAAGTGCATAACCAGTGCACTGTGGGCAGATCGCACACATGCACATTGTGGCCTGCTAACACATGTGGATACGCCATGCGCTGCAGTATAACTACGGGATGCACCCACAGTTACGGTAAACAACTTGTGCCCTACTTCAAAAACGGCACGTTCTCGGCTCAACTGCACAACAGGCAAGCTGCTGCACTCAGCTCTGCAGTAAACGTAGAAACGTGTGCTCTTCCCATAGCCAACTCGAATAATGCTCAGCTACCATAACACAGTGACTGGACACTTTGTGCAACAAAGTTATACCAAGAGAGCCTCGTCATGACGCCTGACAATAATGATATAATTGTGCACAACGTGCAGCCGTCATCTTAAATTGGGGCAATATTCATTTAAAATTGTAACAGTAGCTGATTTTCTCTGCGCCTTGGCAGCGCGTAACTGGAAATCAATGCAAATAGGTGAGGGCATGATTTTCTTTGCTTAGCTGGGCTGGAAACAGGCACCCTCGGAAAACATCCTCTAACATTAGACCGCACTCTTTGAATGCACAGCAAATGTAACACTACATGAACATGATTTACAGCCCTGTTTACAGAAAGGACCTGGAGTGACAGAAAATATCCAAGGCTCTGGTCAAATGCTCTTAGAGAAAGGGAAAAGTAGACCCTAAACAGATGCTACAATGAGTTAAGGGGAAGGGTACAGGTACTAGGGCACTACTCCGTGGTTTGAAAAGGAGGGACAAATAGCAGAGATTGACCACTAGCCAGCACAGACTTTTAAAGGAAACTGAAACAAACCAATGAAAAACAGTAAGCCCACAAAGAAGTATATAAGTATATACTAAAGTATATACACGAGGTCTTGGAAGTTCGACCTAAAGAGTGATGTCGGGGTGGTGTAAATATGCTCCCTAGTTTGTAGTAAAATCATTTTTATTTGTATTCATATCATAAACTAAATATATGTTTCTCATAAGTAATTTCTTACAATTTTCATTAGGTTATAGACCAGTTCTTACATGCCCCATTCACATTCGTGTTATGGGGACGATGTATATACGAGCACCTGTAAGATTATACCCCAGATCGAATATTGTTACTGTTTAGATACCATCCATTGTGTCATCTTTATGCATGACAGATGTATAGGTTAATCATTCCATAGATCTACACACAATCATACTTGTAGGGACGTATTTGCATTTCAGTAGTTATTCTGTGAACATTAGCTTTTGGAACTCTATTGTACTGTGAAAGGTCCCAACACTGTTATGAGTATTTATCCACAGAAAAACACATGCCAGAACTGGTTAAAAATCCCTTGCCCCCTCTTTCTAATTTAAGATATTTCTCATTTAAGATGTTGCTGCATCGTGCAGTGGGAAGCTTTTCACTCTACTGATGCTGAGACATGGTAATGCAAGCTCCGGTACCAAGTGTACATTTGTTATTTGCATTTATACCCCGCCCTAGCAACAAATACATTCTTAAAATGATCAGTAGGAATCTGGTGCCTTCTTTGTGGCTCGTAGTAAGGGTGAACACTCAAAGTAAGTGACCTATGTGTTCTTAATGTAGCATCAACCTTGCTAAAAGTAGTGCTTAATTTGAGCCATTGGTTTCCGGTGCTCGGTACCAGCACCTTATTGTCAACACCCGCACTTATAACAGTTTGCCACATGGCGGCTTAGTTTGCCAAATTCATATATGAACACAACAACACTTGTTTAATGATTCAATGTACATTAACATGACAAAAAACCTTTGACCAAGTTATTGTTATAGCGCTGAGTGACCTGAAATATTCTGAATCGTCACATTTGTAGTAGTTTTGCTGGTACCGTCATTGGCAGCACTGACAGGGGAAATGGATGCTTCAAGCTGCACTGGACTCCTCGCGAGGGCCCTGGCACTTTTTTTTTTTTTTTACAAATTAAGCACTGACTAAAACGTAACAACTTTTAGCCGATGATTTCAAAATGGGGAACTACCCCCAGATTCATCAAAGTCCTGTTTTGCGAGTCCTTTATAGCGATTTTTAAGGAATCGCTATTAAAGACTCGAAAAACAGGATGCATGTAGAAATCGCAATATTTTTTGCGATTGCTACTGCTTCCTTATTTGCGATTCGCTAATTGCTAATAGCAAATAAGGAATGGCTTTCCCATTCATTCCTATGGGCCTAAAGGAATGAAGGGGGAGCCGTTCCTTATTTGCGATTTGCAATTAGCGAATCGCAAATAAGGAAGCGATTTCAAGGGTGCCAGGGTGTCCAAAGGACACCCTGTAGCACCCCTGAAATGGTAATGTACACTGGTGTTGTGCACACACATTACCAAAGGACATGTGTGTGTGTAACATACAACTTGAAAAAATGCACTAAAGTGCATTTTTCTAAGTTTTCGGTATTTACCACGTAGTTAGACTTTGCGGTAAATAGCGGCCCCAGATTGCGAATTCGCAATTTTAAAATGGTTCATGAATTGCATTTAAGGAATCTCAAATTGAGATTCCTTAAAAGCAATTATTCGCAATTTAGCGATTTCTAGATTTGCGATTTTTGCATTTGGGATGATGAATCCCAAATGCAAAAATAGCGCTCGCAAAGGGCCAGATTCTCAGAATCTGGCCCTTTATCCTTCCCTGTTGTGACTTTACATTAAGGATAACATTCACCATGATCCCCGCCGGGCGAAAAGGCCTTTCTGCCTGTGTTTCTTTCAGGGTGAGCTTTTGGTGAATGTGTTCCGTACAAATGTAATTCACATTAATTTTAGAGCGGGATAGATTCCCTAAAATCACCCTTTTTAGAGGAATCACGTTCGTGTTTTTGCTGTGAGAAAAGAGGCTGAGCGGTATGTTTCAGTTTTATTTGAATGCCCTGCTGTCTTGGACTGGGCCTTGCATGGGAATGCAGAGTGCATTAATATTCTTGCTCTCTGGTCTATCGCTGTGAAAATGGAAAAACTCGCACACATTTCTAAGTGTTGTAGCTTGTGCCTTGTTCCACATATATACCTTCATAAGGCAGATGTATATTTACCCTTCTTAGTCCCAGTCTACATATCTTGCTTTCTACAGAAATCTGTGCACAATAATATAGGTACAGAATTTTTTTAATTCAATCCACTTTTGACTTTATATTTTACTTTTGATACTACTGCATTCCTAATGTGATCTGGAAGGCTGCTTGAAATTAAGAGCTATTCCTAAGGCCCCCTACTTCCAATGGCATATGAGGCTCATTCAAAGGAAACGCATTTTTGAGTAACTCTGACATAACACATTTTTTTACCCTCATTATCGACGGTTTCACACAATAAACAGCCACGGCCCGTGGAGGGAGTTACGGCGGGGTAGGGAGCGGGGAGGGGGAGGGGCAGGGTGGAGGGTGCTAAAAACCGGCATACGGATAATTGAAGGTAAGTAAACAATTTAATTAATAAAACGAATTTGGTAGCGCGCCTTGCATCGCCAAATGCGCTGCAGTGCGCGCTACGAAATTCGTTTTATTAATTAAATTGTTTACTTACCTGCAATTATCCATATGCCGGTTTTTAGCACCCTCCACCCCGCCCCTCTCCCTCCCTGCCCCACCGTAACTCCCTCCACGGGCCGCGGCTGACAATAAATGGTATACGTAATGCAGTTTTGCATAGCAAGAACCATTCCCTTGGGCGTCAGAGCCCTTTAGAGATGTGTACGATACAGGAAACGTTGAGACGATGAGAATCATACAGTTTTATACACGACCTAAAAGCAATAAACAATCCATCATACCTTGGTATGGAAGACACAGAGACAATAAATTATAAGAAAGGAAGGGTCAAATCTGCAATTCCATCAAAGGCATATAAACATATAGATGAAGGTGTATTCCACTGGTGCTGTTTCAGGACAGCTAGGGGCATATTTACAAGCCCCAATCGCCACAGGAACGTCACTTTTTTTACGTTCCTTCGGCGATAGGGGCTTCGCCTCATTTACAAGGCAGCGTTAAGCTACTTAACGTGGCTTAACACTGCCTTCTAAATAAGACCCCCTTCAGCAACGGCCCGTGGAGGGAGTTACGGCGGGGCAGGGAGGTGGGGAGGGGGAGGGGCAGGGTGGAGGGTGCTAAAAACCGGCATACGGATAATTGAAGGTAAGTAAACAATGTAATTAATAAAACGAATTTGGTAGCGCGCCTTGCATCGCAAAATGCGCTGCAGTGTGCGCTACGAAATTAGTTTTATTAATTAAATTGTTTACTTACCTGCAATTATCCATATGCCGGTTTTTAGCACCCTCCACCCCGCCCCTCCCCCTCCCCGCCTCCCTGCCCCACCGTAACTCCCTCCACGGGCCGTGGCTGACCCCCTTTCATGCTATGCTTAGCGTGAAAGGGGAAGGCTATGGGTATTGCGGTGGGCATTCCAACGCAACACCCATTGATTCTGACGCTGAGTCCTATCTACGAGGGAGACATGAATAGGAGGCAGTGCCAAAATTAAGACCAGGGAAAACCTGGTCTTAACCTGGCAAAGCGGGATATTTGTTTAATTTCTCCTTGTTTTTGATGTTTTAATGTGTGCTGCGTTGTGCACACATTAAAACACATGAAAACAGCAAAAGGCCAATGATTGTTTATGTACAGGAAAGTCCCCCTTCCTGCACATAAACAATATATTTTTTTTAAATACCGTTTTGCAACTTCTGTGTGTGCTGCATTAAGCAGCACACATAGAAGTTACAAGACAGCATTTTAAGATTGTTTATGTGCAGGAAGGGGGACCTTGGGTATAAAGTCTGATTATGAAAAATAAATATAATTGATTTTGAAATCCTCTAGACAGTTTTAACCTCTAATGAGTGGATATACATTCAAGGGGGCTGTAGAGTTTTCCAAGAAGGGGCTGATGCAATGCAAATCGTAAAGCCGGAGTTTATTTTTGAAAAACAAAAAAGAAATTGCGCAGTTTTGCTGCGACTTTTCTCCCAGCATGTGGGGGTCATTTGTGTTTTCCTGGTCATGACTACCAAACTTTTCAGGCAGTTCCCAACTTGAAAAATGTGTACCAGCAGAGCTGTACTAAAATTAAATGGAGTGGGCAAACCAGATGTTTGGCTGACAGGGAATCTACCAGACTGAAAATTACTCAATAAATGTAGAAAGACAATGCAAATGTATGGGACCAGCCACAACCTATTGATTCTGTAGGTGCTTAGCTTGTTTGTATTGTATTTCTCTGACTCTCCCATGACATTCCTGGCAATGGCAGTGCCAGTTAAAAATACTGAAGCATTCGCAGGCGTGGCAGGTTCTTTGTATGCGTTAGTGACACCTACGCTTACAAAGCTGACATGGTAAATCATCTGCCAGTGATGCATGAGGAATATAATACTTTTTGTACATGTAATTTAGACTTACACAATGAAGAAGCTTTGAGATTCAGGCCTGGTATATGTACCTTCCACATTTGTAAGTGCCACCTAGATGAGTAGCATTCCTGTACAAAAACAATCCTACCCTTAATGTAGGCACCCTTGCACCATTTGATAAGGGTGTCTGCATTGGTGCTGGGCTGCCTGAAGTGCACAAGCACACTGCTGCTCCTCTGCGCCACCACTGCTGTTTTGCCACCGTGTTATTGCCTCCCCCGTGCTATTGTTGTAGCTTCATTCTGAGTTTTTTTACCCCCATTGTCCTGTGATCCGCTGTGCCCGCTCCCGCCATTTCTTTTCCCGCTGCTGCCTTCCCCTGCGGCCCGCCCCCTTAGCGCCCATTCGCCACCCCGCTCCCACCTCCCAGGTGCTCCTCCCTCCCTTAACCCCTTATATGGAGGCCGCACTGTAGCTGGAAGAGTGACCCTTAACCCTGGTTCAGGGTAGGCCGCTCCCCACAACACTCACTGCTGCTCCTCTGCGCCAACGCTGCTGTTTTGCCACCACTGTTATTACCTCCCCCCCTGTGCCATTGTTGTAGCTTCATTCGGAGTTTTTTTACCCCCATTGTCCTGTGATCCGCTGTGCCCCCTCCCACCATTTCTTTTCTCGCCGCTACCTTCCCCTGCGGCCCCACCCTCTTATCGCCCATTCGCCGCCCTGCTCCCACCTCCCAGCTGCTCCTCCCTCCCTTAACCTCTTATATGGAGGCCGCGCAGCAGGCGCGCCACTGGTGCGCCTAAGGCAAGCCCATCTGCACCCGTCCACGCCTGGACCACGCCCAGCCCCAGGACCCCTGGCCCCCGCGAAGGCCGCGATGCCCGCCTCCACTACGGCTCCAGCAGCCTCCACGCACTCAACACCGGACGATCACGCACCTGCTGCCTGGCCATCCTGAAACGCACCCAAGGACATTCTCCTGCCGGAACTGCAACTTCACCAGCATCCGGCCCGGCAACCCACCCACAGAAGAACCCAACGTCCTCAGATGCATCCTGCTCAACACCCGCTCCACCCGCAAACACACCGTCGAACTCTGGGACCTACTCGACACCAACGCCCGAGACGTCGCTTTCCTGACGGAGACCTGGTGACCCCCTCCTCGGCACCTGACTTCACCATAGCCATCCCGGAAGGCTACAAGATCACCCGCAAGGACCGCACCAACAGGACAGGAGGAGGAATCTCCATTGTCCACAGGAACACTCTCAAAGTCTCGACAAACACTGACGACACCCTCAGCACCGCTGAACACCTGCACGTCCAGATCCACAATGACCCCAACACCACCCTCAGAGGCACCCTCATCTACAGACCCCCCCGGACCCCAACCGCAGTTCAGCGACTCCATCACCGACCTCGTCAGCACACACGCCCTCGCCTCTACGGACTACATTCTCCTCGGGGACCTGAACTTCCACCTCGAGAACAACAACGACACCAACTCCTCCACCCTGATCGACAACCTCGGCATCCTCGGACTCAGACAACTCGTCACAGCTCCAGCACAGTACGCCGGCCACACGCTTGACCCCTCCTTCTCTGAGAGCACCCACGTCTTCGACCGCACCACCGAACTCCACTGGACCGACCACCGCTGCATCCACTTCACCTTCCGGACACCCACCATACACCACCGCACACAGCAGATGCCTCGCCACAGCTGTGGCAAGATCACCCAGGACCAGCTAACCGCCGCCCTCACCCAGAGCCCACCCGCAGACCCGACATACCCCGAAGCTGCAGCCCGCAGCCCCAGACAATGAATCAACGACTGCACCAACACCCTCCCCCCACTCAAGAAGCCCGCCAACACCCACACCGCCAAGAGAGCCAGCTGGTTCACCGAAGACCTCCAGGCCTCCAAGCGAGCCTGCCTTAAACTGGAGAAAAACTGGCCCGCGAAAAAACACTGGAAAGCTACACAGCCCACAGGAACGCCACCCGCCAACACCACCAACTCATCAGATCCGGCAAAAGGATTGCCTTCAGAGACCGCCTAGACAACAACGCACACAACAGCAAAGAGCTCTTCAGCATCGTGAAGGAACTCTCCAACTCCAACACCAACGACATCCCACCATCACAAGTCCTGTGCGACTCGCTGGCCACCTTCTTCCATCGCAAGAACGCAGACATACACGACAGCTTCAACACTGTCACCACCTCGGCAACATCTGACACCCCCGCTCCCACGACCACCACCCGCACCAACCCCCTGCTCGCCTGGACCAACATCAACGACAACAACACCATCAAGATCATGAACACCGTCCACTCCGGATCCCCGGAAGACCCCTGCCCACACCACATCTTCAACAAAGCCAGCAGCACCATCGGACCCCACATCCAGAAAACCATCAACATCTCCTTCGAGAGGGGGACCTTCTCGGGGAGTTGAAAGCACGCAGAGTTCAACGCCCTACTAAAGAAACCCAAGGCTGACACCAACGACCTCAAGAACTTCTGACCCATCTCCCTGCTCCCGGCGAAGGTCATCGAAAAAGGCTGTCAACAAACAACTAACCAGCTTCCTTGAAGAGAACAACATCCTGGACCCATCCCAGTCCCGGTTCCGCAGCAACCACAGCACCGAAACTGCCCTCATCGCCGCCACCGAGGACATCAGGATCATGCTCGACAATGGAGAAAACGCAGCCCCCATCCTCCTGGACCTGTCAGCCGCTTTCAACACAGTCTGCCACTGCACACTAAGAGCACGCCTCCACGACGCCGGAATCCAATAGAAGGCCCTGGACTGGACCACCTCCTTCCTCTCCGGGAGAACCCAGAGCGTCTGCCTCCCCCCTTCTGCTCCGAAGCCACTGAGATCATCTATGGTGTACCCCAACACTCATCTCTCAGCCCAACGCTGTTCAACATCTACATGGCACCACTCACCCACGTCGCCCAACAGCATGACCTAAACATCATCTCCTACGCCGACGACACCCAGCTGATCCTCTCTCTCACCAAGGACCCCCACACCGCCAAAACCAACCTCCACGAAGGAATGAAGGCTGTCGCCGACTCGATGAGGGACAGGCGACTGAAGCTGAACTCGGACAAGACAGAGATCCTTATCTTTGGCTCCACCCCCTCGGCCTGGGATGACTCCTGGTGGCCAACGGCACTAGGAGCACCCCCTAAACCTGCAACCATGCACGAAACCTAGGAGTCATCCTCGACCTCACACTCTCCATGACAAAGCAGGTCAACTCCGTCTCCTCCTCCTCCTGCTTCAACACCCTCCGCATGCTTCACTGGATCTTCAAGTGGATCCCCACCGAAACTAGAAGGATGGTCACCCAGGCCCTCGTCAGCAGTAGACTGGACTATGGCAACGCACTCTACGCAGGAGCCCCGGCCAAACTCCTGACATGACTCCAACGCATCCAGAACGCCTCCGCAAGCCTGATCCTCGACATCCCCCGCCGCAGCCACATCACACCCCACCTGAAAGACCTGCACTGGCTCCCCATCAACAAGAGGATAACCTTCAAGCTCCTCACCCACGCACACAAGGTACTCCATGACACCGGATCAGCGTACCTCAACAGATAACTCGGTCTCTACACCCCGCCCGCCAGCTCTGCTCCGCAGACCACGCCCTCGCCATCGTCCCCCGCATCCGAAGAGTGACCACCGGCGGCAGATCATTCTACCACCTCGCCGCCAAGACGTGGAACACCCTGCCCATTCGCCTACCACAAACCGAAGACCTTCTAACCTTCAGGAGACTCCTCAAGACCTAGCTCTTCGAACAGTAGCAGCTCCCCCCCCCAGCACCTTGAGACCCTCACAGGTATGTAGTGCGCTTTACAAATGCTATGATTGATTGATTGATTGATTGATTGATTGATTGATTGACCTGAAGTGTGCCATATCTCAGTACATATGGCACATTTCTACTTTCTCCATTTCACGCAATGCAGTTGCCTTGCTGCATTGCATTGCTCAAAAGGTTAGTAAATCCAGGCCCAGGTGTTTAGTGGTTCAGGAAGTCTTACTGTTTATACAGAATGTTGTAGGAAAGAAAAAATATTGGTAACATTTACTCTTTACCTAATATTTCACAGGTTGAATCTCTGGAACTCACATATGTTAGGAAAAACAAATAATAAAAGACTTATTTACGAGCCCCTTCTGCCACTAGTACGTCATTTATTCCCATATCAAAGTAGACGCACCAGTGGCGCAAGAGGCTTGTAAATAAGTCCCTAAGTCTGGATTGAATGTGATTACCAGTCTGAACCCCTTAGGCACTTACACCTATCCCTGGAACTTTTGGCAATTTGGTTATGTGTTGCAAGTCTCAAAAGTGTAAAGGAATACAACTTCTTTGATAGTCGGGACCAAAGCTTCTGTCTGAGTTGTACCACTCACAATTGTTGAAAATTGTGTATGTATTGATCACAGGTTTGGGGATTTATCTTCATTGTCACCCATTAAGGGGCATATTTATGAGGAAATGATGGAGCACGGAGCTGTGGCACATTTTGCAGTGCCCGACTCCACCATTTCCAAAATGCAGGGATGCGCCGTCTTTACAACAATATGGTGCACCCCTGTATTTTCCCTAGCGCTGGCGCTAATAATAGCTCCCTAACACCAACACAGACAACCTTGCTCCATAGTGCAAGGTATTATGCGTTGCAAGGAATGATTGTTTATGTGCAGGAAGGTGTTCCTCCCTGCACATAAGCAATCAATAATGGTGATTTGTTACTTCTATGTGTGCTGCAGAATGTTTATCACATATTGTGAAATAATCAGATGGCCATGGCTTGTCACTTCAGTTTCTGACTTTTTCCCTCTGTTTTCCACAGGTCCTTGGTATTTGTATATGGAAGAATGCTGACATTGGTGAGGAAAGCTTAGAGGGAAGTCGTTTGAGAAAAATGACACCTGGGCATCTGCTGAAGGACTAAAACTGCAATTAGCCCGCCCACCTGTGCAAAATGGCTTTAATGACCGCTTCTCAAATGAAACAAGCCGACCAGCCAAGGGAAAGGCACGATTCCCTAATCCTAATACACTACAATTACACAGGCAAACTGACCCAAAGAGGGCCTGAGCCTAGCCACATGGATGCTTCAAGCATAGCCTTTATGGTCATATGTAGCCTGATCGTGCTAGAGAACTTAATGGTGCTGATAGCCATATGGAAAAATAACCGATTTCACAACCGCATGTACTTTTTCATCGGCAACCTGGCCCTCTGTGACTTGTTAGCTGGAATAGTTTACCAAGTGAACATCCTCATGTCAGGCAAAAAGACTTTAAGCATTTCAGTGACAGTCTGGTTTGTAAGGGAAGGCAGCATGTTTGTTGCCCTTGGTGCTTCGACCTTCAGCCTGTTGGCTATAGCCATCGAGAGACACTTGACCATGATTAAAATGAGACCTTATGATGCAAACAAGAAGTACAGGGTATTCCTTCTGATTGGAACCTGTTGGCTTATCTCCTTTTCATTGGGTGCCTTGCCCATCCTTGGCTGGAACTGTATGGGGAACCTGCCAGACTGCTCCACAATCCTCCCTTTGTATTCCAAGAAGTATGTTGCATTTTGTATCAGCATTTTCATGGTCATCTTGTTGGCCATTGTGATGCTATACACCCGCATTTACATACTAGTGAAGTCCAGCAGCCGTAAAGTCACCAATCATAACAATTCGGAGCGGTCCATGGCTCTCCTGAGGACCGTTGTGATTGTAGTGGGGGTGTTCATTGCCTGCTGGTCGCCCTTGTTCATACTTCTTCTCATAGATGTCGCCTGTAAAGTGCGAGAGTGTGATATTTTGTTTTCTGCAAAATGGTTCATCGTGGTCGCCGTTCTTAACTCAGCCATGAACCCGGTCATCTACACGCTGGCCAGCAAAGAAATGAGGCGGGCCTTCTTGCGGCTGATGTGTGGCTGCTTCATGAAGACTGTTGTCAGTGGAACTTTGCAGATACAACCCACCCCAGAACACAGTCGAAGTAAGTCCAGTAGCTGCAATTTTCCAAGGTCAAAAGAAGAGTTGTCGCCCAGAGCTGTTCCTACATGTACTTTTGAAAAGAGTGAACCTTCATGTCACAACGGAAAAATGTGAGAGTGTAGGACTGGTCTGCTGCTGTGTGGACTCAATATGAACTGAGGCAAATTTCCAATCATATTATCATAAAAGAACTGCAACTGAAGGGACAATGGACATGGGAAACAATAATTATTCAACTCTATTTATTGCATGAACTATTTAGTTGCATTTTTATGTGGAAATAGGTCTGAACTCAGGAAGGCTCTTTCTAGTACCACGTACCACTGTAGCATGCCTTTAGTAGATAGTATAATGTTTGTCCCCGAGTGGAACAGTTGCTGACATACTTACATTGTTTAGATAGCTACATCCTTATTTTAATGGTCATACATTGCTCAATTGTGCACATCTGCCATGCTCAGATGATAATTGTGGTTTGCATATAACCAGTAGTCAGATGTATTTCTGTAACCTTTCTATGAGGATTAGCCATTCTAAACTAAAACCCCAAGAAAATTAGCAGTATGATGCCAGGTTCATGGGAATCAGGCATTTCACACGGTTGTTGGCAGATCTGTGGCTGTGTTCACTCGCACAATCAGCATCAAGGTATCCCTCTGTAAGAAGAGACACTTTTTAGAAAGGGGGTTGTTACCTGCCACACCTATACACCACTTCAAAAGGAGGTGAGAAAAAGGGAAATAACAATTTTTTTATAAATAATCCTCACTCACTCTAATAGTGACATGCTTCATCATTGGATTCACCCTGGCCCCTACAAGTCAGGATCGACTTGAATAATGTTCCAGGGAGCTCTCTTAATTTTAATATCTTGGGGCAGAACAATAAATAAAAATGTCTCATGCACTCCCTAGCTTCCCATTATTAGAGGGGTGGATGGGAAATATGAAAACTAAATATTAAGCAGATTTAGGATACTATGGTCCCATGAACCTTTAAATCACCAACATGTTTCAGCCCTACGTTACTGACTTGCTTAGGTCCTGGGGTTTCATCAGGGCTGGTTCGTTTTTCTAGTACTCCCGGTGACATATATTATACGTGGAAGAATATATGTGGCATGCATTCTAAGTCAGGGTATGCTATGCACAGAGTTATCATGTTAATCCAAACTGTACCCTCTCCTCTCATTTGATGATTCTTACCCATTGGGGGCAGTGGGGTCTGGTCCTGCAGGCAAGCAATTGCCAAGGGTCTATACCCTCCGCATCACCTATCTGAACAGGTGATACAGGAGGGTTGGGACCCAGATATTGTTACAGAGGGATACCTTGAAGATGATTGCGTAGTTTTCTAGTAAGGTCAGATCCTTTCATCCTTTATCACAATAAAGAATCTTCCAAATCCCCTATGTTCGGCAGGTATCCCAACCTCCCTTACCGCACTGTTGAGATGTGCCCTTGCATCCATATGCAGATGCTGTATGTAGGCGTGTCCTACTGCATGTGAAGTTCATGTTGCCTCTAACGGAACAAGTGAGAATTATACCTTTGGTTTCCCCTCTTTATTACTGCTCTCTCAGGCCTTCTATTTCACTTATATTAAGTTACGAAAGGGGGCATGCCTCTATTTATATACTGCTATCTAAACTGATTTGCAATATTAAAGGTAAATATAAAAAAAAACGAAGCTGTGTATGTTTTAACATGTTGAGTTACAGGAGCGAAGATTCTTCAAATGCTGTGAACCCACATTGTTAAGTATTTCCAATTAACCATACGTCAATACAGGGTGGAAATTGGTATCTCACTTTGCCTCACTTTGTGAACTGCAAAATGGTGTGTACATCTGCCTAGATTAGCCTAAACACTTGGAAACACGTGTATGCGCATAACACAAAACTGAAGATCGTCTTACTCTGCATTTGAAAATATAAGAGAACTTCGCCAGAGTGGATTTTTGATGTGGTCAAAAAGTAAGAGTAGTCTGTGAAGGGAACGTTTTTATTGAGTAAGTCATAGGTGTATGGGTTTGCCCCCGATTGTAGAGCGAATGAGTGAATTGGTAACCCTTTTAAACAATTTTCATCGTTTGAGCATTCTGAGATGGCTACTATTATGGGCGTCTGTTTGGGCCTGTTTGGGCCTTCTGGTACACGAGGCCATTGCACAGTGCCCGCATTAAACCCAGTGGAGGCCCCTAGGAAGTCGAAATTTCGCCCATTCCTGCGCGCAAATTATCTCACACGTTTTTAATTTTACCAGTCAACAATTTTAGTAAACCATTTTTATTACATAAAACAAAACACTCCTTTTAGGGGCCCTGTGACAACAGATCAAAATAACATTGATTTGTTCTTAAAAGAAAATTACAATCAAGTTTCCTTAAATTATCTAAGGAGTCTTGATTATAATTTTCTTTCAAGATCAAATCAATGTTACTTTGATCCTTTGTAGCGGGCCCCTAAAAGGAGTGAGGCCCACAGGCAGGAGCCTATTTGGTAATCCGGAACTGTCAGCCAGTTGTGTGCTTCGTCTCATTTTACAGATTTGCAATTGCTGAGTGTGTACGACTTTGAAGTTTCAGTGAACCTTTGGCATGCATTCCAACATTTTGGAAGAGAAAAGTGGGAGATTTAAAAAAAAAAAGAATGAGGAGAATGTATTTCTCCCATAGACTTCTATTGTGACCTGCACCGGGTCTATTGCTGTGTATGGGACTTGCAAGCGTGCTACTGCAGGATCAGGAATTAGAAATTCGAATATAAGCTTTTCCCATACCTGTCAGGAGCACAGAGAAATCGCTATGGCAGGCAGAGAAAGTGTGTCAAAAATGTTGCGCACTTGCTTGCTGGAGCAGGTTTTTGGCAGGGCATAATCCGAGTCACACAAAACCAGCCCCTGCTATCTGAAACTCGCCAAGGAATCGGGTCTTTGCAAGCAGGATGCAAGAGGCAGGAGACTAGCTTTGAAATCGGTAGTCTTCCACCTGAATAGGGAGGGGTGGCATGCATGCTCTGGGATCTTGAGACTGTCTGTATCTGTCACCGAGTTCATTCAGAAGCATGTTACATGAGTGTATCTGCCTTTGAAAACTCTGATGTGCACTGTCAAGAAGCTGAGGCTGCGGTTGATGGTGAGAGAAATGAAGGCGGTTCACTGCAAGATATTGACAATAAATCCACTGGGGATTAACGGGGAACAGAAAACTGTGAGAATACACACATGGTCAGCGACTAGCTGCCGCCTCCCCCCCAATCCGGCACCCAATACCCAGGAACGTGGACACGAGACGTCTTTACTTTTTGGAAGGCGGGCGCTAGTCGCCCGGCCGTATTTATTAAAGTATGAAATTAAAAAAGGTTTTTAATTGCATAATCAACAATTTATACAAACATTCAGCAGGACATTTAGGTACATAATCCTTAGCAACAAGTTTGAGAGCCTGACTTTAACAAAACTCTAATACATGTTGTTTTCCTAACTTATACTAAACATCCTCATCTAGAATTTTTGTACATTTCTGGCCATATGGCAGGGTCACTACCGGTGTCAGGTCCTACAAGCTGCGCCTCCCCTCTGGATGTGCGCATGCGCAGTGTTACCCCGGGAATTGCCCGGTCTACGCCCTGAACTCCATTTACCCACTAAAGGAGGGCCCTTACTCTGCGCCGGTGGCGTCGTGAGTCCACGCGCGCGGGGTGGCTACCAGCCTAAGGAAAGCGTGAACTACTCCTACCCGCGCTCCTTTGCTTTGCAGCATCCATTACCTTGCCCCTGGAGTTGTGGGAGTGGCCCGCAGGCCCCTCCCCCTGGGCGGGAACCTCCATAGGATGATGCCCGCCCCCTCAGACCTCAAATATGTGCTCACCGATAATGACCTTACCGCATGCCCCATACCTAATAAATACGACGACCTATGGGAGAAATTCTAAAGGACAGCTACACTGGCTAATAAAACAGTATCAACGTATAGCTACAAAGGGAAAAAAGGCCTAAAGACACATAGCATTAAATACAGTTCACTTCAAACAGTATCAACGTATAGCTACAAAGGGAAAAAAGGCCTAAAGACACATAGCATAAAATACAGTTCACTTCACACATGACTTGCTAAAAGGGGGAAAAATTCCTAGACAAAAGCATCAACAAAATACACAACAGTTCATCTCTATTACCCTGTGAGACCCGTGGACCGTACATCCAGAACTTACCATTCAACCAGACATAAGAACTGCTACCAAACTTTTTGTTCCAAGGGATGGTGGGTGGGAAAACAAAGAAGCGCCGAGCGCGGGGCACACCGTTTCGGCGAGGGAGCGTCCAGGGACAAGGGGGTCTCCTGGGCGCTCCCTATCTCTTTATTCCCGAGGGGCCAGGTGGCCCCTCCTCTAGCCCGCCCCCCCCTGACCCGGACCCACTTCCCAGGATCCGGGTCAAGGAGGCCGCCAGCCAATCGGCGGTGGGCCGCGCCCCCCAGGGCACGCCCCCACCGCCGAATGGCAACAAAGGAGACAGTGGGGGCGACGGTCGCCGCGCCGCCATGCGTGCGGGGGGGCCGAGGGCCCCCCCTTTTCACATGGTCAGCGACTAGCTGCCGCCTCCCCCCCAATCCGGCACCCAATACCCAGGAACGTGGACACGAGACGTCTTTACTTTTTGGAAGGCGGGCGCTAGTCGCCCGGCCGTATTTATTAAAGTATGAAATTAAAAAAGGTTTTTAATTGCATAATCAACAATTTATACAAAAATTCAGCAGGACATTTAGGTACATAATCCTTAGCAACAAGTTTGAGAGCCTGACTTTAACAAAACTCTAATACATGTTGTTTTCCTAACTTATACTAAACATCCTCATCTAGAATTTTTGTACATTTCTGGCCATATGGCAGGGTCACTACCGGTGTCAGGTCCTACAAGCTGCGCCTCCCCTCTGGATGTGCGCATGCGCAGTGTTACCCCGGGAATTGCCCGGTCTACGCCCTGAACTCCATTTACCCACTAAAGGAGGGCCCTTACTCTGCGCCGGTGGCGTCGTGAGTCCACGCGCGCGGGGTGGCTACCAGCCTAAGGAAAGCGTGAACTACTCCTACCCGCGCTCCTTTGCTTTGCAGCATCCATTACCTTGCCCCTGGAGTTGTGGGAGTGGCCCGCAGGCCCCTCCCCCTGGGCGGGAACCTCCATAGGATGATGCCCGCCCCCTCAGACCTCAAATATGTGCTCACCGATAATGACCTTACCGCCACAGGCCAGCATTGTTAACCGACGATCTGGCCTCCCCCTGCCTTGACCTACCCTAGAAAGTTCTCACTTTAGGAAAACCCTCCAACCAGGCCCTGACATTATCAGACCCCAGGACCTTCCCTTCCTCCGTCTAATGGACTCCCCTCACCAGGTAGAATTATGCACCCCAAACACACCCATGTTGGATCGTCTGCAACCGGTGGGGCTTGAAATAATTCGTCCCACTGTGTGTTGATCCTCTTTACCGAGTGATTCAACGCCCTGACCGAGTCCGCCCCTCGCCCCTGCCACCGCGGGATAAGTTGAGACCCTACTACTGTGCCACCCGGGCAAGTCCTAGCGACCCACCCGCAGTGGAGATAAACTCATCAATGAGTATTCGCCTCCCAAGTTTGGCCAAGTCATTCCCCCCTAGGTGAAGTATCACCACTGACGGGGGGTCGGGCTGCTGAGCTAAGAGTCCCAGAAAGAAGTTCCTGAACTGATCAAGGCACAGACCCCCAAACCAAATCTTCCCTGTCCCGCGTCCAGCCTGTTCCTTGTGCTGGGACGTTGTAGCTCCTCCACCTCTAGTGATAAGTTCCTCCCCTGCGTCACAGGTTTGAGAAACTGCAAGAACCATGAAAAGACCAGGAAACCTGGGTGACAATCCCACTTCCACCTTAAGGAATGGGTAGCACTTACACCTGCCAGCACTACCTGGGCCCTTGCCCTTGGCTGTCCTCTTTCGACGTATGCTTCCCTTTTGACGTCCACCCGCTGCTGATGTTGCGGTGTGGAGCATCCCACAAATATCCGCCATGGACCCAGCCGTGACTGACGTAAGCATCCCGTGGGCTGTCCACCTGTTGCGATGTGGGGCACTCCAGGTATCCACCATGGACCCGGTCATACATAAATGGAAAAGATAAACACAAAGCATTAGTGTTTCTGGTGATAACTGTTGTACACGTGCTAGTCTTACATTACCATCACTTACTTGCTAAGTAAGTTTTAGATAACATTAGCGCCAGATGACTACTCATTCGTGTGCAGTAAAGTGACAGCTTGTGCCACTTGCGGACATCCACGTTAGGGCTACCTACGGGTGCCTGGTAGTAAGCCATTCATGAAAGCTTAGACCTGTGGTCCTTAGTGAATGCAATAGCCCAACCATTGTTACTTCAGGACCATACACGGTGTGAAATGCCGTGGAATCGTACTGTCTATTTAGGTAATGTTCCTGACTTCATACCCCAAGTTGATCCACACCTGCCTGTATTCCACATACTCAGATGCCAGGCTTTATGACACTTGCTGACATTTACATTAGGGCTACCTAAGGGTGCCTGGTAGTATGACCTTCATGAAAGTTTCGACCTGTAGTCCACCGTGAATGCAATAGCCCATCCATTGTTACTTCAGGACAATACACATTGTGAAATGCCGTGCAATAATATTGTATATTCAGGTAATGTTTCTGGCTTCTTAACGAAAGCTGCCCCACCCGTTCTGCATTCAATGCCCTCCGAAGCTAGGCTTTAGCTGAGATGAACCCCAGGTGCACTCCCCACCTTACTCTCCGTTGCGAGTGGTCAGCAGCATCAGTTTGTGACACCCGTAGCGCATTTAACTCCATGCTACCGTGTGGTGCCTATTAATATAACCCTGGCTAAGAATAAGCCTGTAGGCTCCAGTGAATGCCATAGCTCCCCCCCCCAAAGGTACCATCAGTTCTGCCCTGTAATTGGATGGGATACATATAAGCATTTCTCAGAGGCCTATTCACACTTGCCCCCCCCTAACCTTATTTACCATTTCTGTTTTCACTATCAAAGCCTTTAAGCCTATTATTCAGATCGAGAGGAGGGGGGGGGGGCACCGTCTTTACCAGTTCCACAGCAAAGTCATAAAGCATAGGATTAGCACCTTGCTATCCGTGCTGAGCTGTAAAATTGGCCCTAAGCCCCTTACCAGTCCAGTTATAGCTTTGGCTTTTGGTAAACCACTATCCAAACCAAGCTGACATGAGGAAAAGCAACCCCTGACATGTGTTCCCCTCTTATTAAAGCCCTCTGAGTAGTGTAGCTCTCCGTTACCCAAGGGAGCACCCCGTTCAACCCTAATCTAAACCCCTTCAGACAGCAAGTGCATGAATTACTCAATAAAGAAGCAGGGAACCCTGGGTAGTTCTCAAATTTAGGTAACAAACAGCTCCCGTATAAAGCACTGTGTGCCGCGCAACCTAGGAAACTGGCTTTCACACTATTGTCAGGCCCTACACTTAAACACACGCTACCCGCAAGGAGGAACCCAAGGAAGAGGGCATCAGCATGGAGACCTTACGTGGGCCCGCCACCCTCTGAACAGACCCACTCATTGAATAGTCTATACAATAAAGAGGTCGTTAGCTACGTCTGGTATTCCACTAATACCACACAGTGGAAACATCAAATGCGGTAACTCACAAGCCCACTAAAGGAAACCCTTCACTGTAGTTTTTGGAAGCAGCATCATTGAACATTCAGTTTTACCAAATCAGTGCTGCTCGTAATTCCCTGCAATGATTGCGAAGGCAGGCTTCTGGGAGCAACAATAGTTGATGCCACCAGTATATCCAGGATAAGGACAACGCTGACCTACTCTTACTGTTACAGGTGCAAAGACTGACCCATTTCACCTAGCCCAACATTGTTTTCATTTTGCTGCAAATATCAATGTAAATGTAAATGTGGGTACAAGACACAATTGATAGCTAGAGGAAGTTTGGAGCACTACTACCTCCCCTATTTGTCCCCTAAGCGACCTCTGGCGCTGCAATACATCTGGCCACATATTACTGGCCCTTCTCCCAAGATCGTAACCAGCAGACAAGAGAGGCGACCAATTGCCCCTTGTACCAATATCAACTATGACAAAATAAACAATGCTACACAACACTTTCCCCATTAAGTAGCACCATTTGCTACTATGTCAGTGAATCAGGACAGACTATATTTGTCACCCAGACCCAATAGTTTAAAGATGAAACGAACAGCCAAATGTGATTCCAGTATTTCCCTGCTGCGACCTTGTGGTTGAATTACCAATTGCGGGGATTAAAAGCATACACCGTTACTTGTGGTTGCAACGTTAAATACGTTGACTTATCCTTTCCCCCCCACTTCTTTGGAAAGTATTCACATTACAAATTCAGGCACCGAGAGATTAAGTGAATTGCCCTAGAATCACAGGATGTATACGCGACCCCGAGTACCCCGGCCTCCAGCACCAGCGTCGGGCTTCTATGCCGACGGGCCACATCCCTTCCCTCTGTATTAATGCATGCATTCGATAATTCACTTTTAAAACTTTGGCAGCTATGAGTACACCTTTTGGACAAGAGAGCTACCGGCGCCTCTTGGTTGGTTATTTTGGTATGGCAGCACCACGGTCCCACTCGGTCACCCACACCTCAGAGATGATATTTTATTTATTTTCTAATTTAGTTTATTTACTTATTTTTTGGCATCATTATATAGCGCAGAATCGACCAGGAGGTATTGGAGCGCTTCACACGGGCACCATATTTACATTACACCGTCAGGCAAACCTGCACTATTCGTACTTTCAATTCCTGTAAATTGATAAAAGTTTAAAATATGGTGCAAGCTCTGCATATCTTTATACATATAGACAACAAGCAGAGTTATTTTCCCAACCAGGGAAGGGAAATATATTAAGGATTGCTGCAGACAGCACTCAAGGCACTGCCACCTAAGTTAGAACAGAGACTCAGAAGGACGTAAGGAATAGGACACGGGAGGAGAAGAGTTAATGCAAAATCGGTAAGTACTCCAGGCCTTCTTTACTGAATGCGGAAATTCTATGAAAGGGACACAACATTAAATCATTTGCCTGTTTGGGGATTAGGCTGTCATGCTCTTTTCAGAGACACGTACTCGAGCTGTTGTGTACTTGCCCTCCTTACAGTTCGCTGTTCCCACTTGGGAAACTCTATAAGAGAGGAATGTAGGCTTTTGTTCGACACCAGATGCCATCACGCGGGACTGCAACATCAACTGCATGACTGTTTCATCATTTATCTAACAACACCATTTGCGTCATTTAAAATTGCCACCGGACGCTGTTAGTGAATGATTACTGCATGCCCTGACATGTTGAGTATTACATGTTGATACAGAAAAATGGTCGCAAATCACCGGATAATCTTGTAAATATGGGGTGTCAAATGTTCACAGCATACACTTTGTGAATGAATACTGCATGCCTTGACACACACTAACTATCTCATGCTTTGCTTTAGCAAAATTGGTTCCAGAGCGTTTGCAAATTTCCATGTTCACTAGAAGAGGGCTGGAATTCATTTTGGCTGCCCCTTCCCATCCCAACTTCCAAGAGTTTTCAATTCTAACATTATGACTAGTAATGCCCATTGCAAGTCGCAATGCATTTTCGTAAATTACTAATTGTGATTATGAGTTGAACTGACTTCAAATGCAAAGATGTCCGTGCATCAGACTCAAAGAGCTGTTGATACGGTGATAACTAGGGTGCCCCGGAATCGGAACGAACATTTCCAATTCCGTGACCCGGCGCACTCCCTCCTGACCAGAGGTTGTCACAGTGTGCGGCGGATCAGTAGGGGTCGGGGACAAGCGCAGAGCAGGACCACCCACGTGTATTTAATTTAGCTCCTCGACCTGGACTAGAACCAATGTCTAGGAGGTGAAATGGGAGTGATTTGACTGCCGCGTGCCATTCTGACACTCGCTTCGAGTTCATCGAATGGGGTTCTCGGCTCTCTCGGGGTAGAACAATGCAGTTTTTGAGGGAAACAATGGGGCACATAGCAGTCATTTCATGTGTGAAATTAAAACAAGGTACATATAACTGAGGTATGCCATGAGCGCGTGACCTCTACGTTGACAAACCAGTCTCTCTCTAATGGGTGAGCATCTGCCACTAAGGAGCTTGACAAGTTGCTTCTTTGTAAATGTTGCGGCGTGCCTTGATATACAAAATTATATGTTACCTGTGTGGGTGCGTTACTGCACAACATTTGTACAATGACATATCCCCGATGCAAACATTTCACAAGGCAAACGTCTGCGATTTATGCGGGCCGCTCACCTTCCTCGGTCTGAAGTCAGCCTAGCTTGCTGCCAAATTCCAATATAAACCTGGCTAAAAATCGGTAGATGCCGGGTATTGAACGCCGGACCTCCTACCTGCAAGGCGCGCGTTCTACCATTTAGCTAAATCCCTTTACCATTCTTTTGGTGCAGAACATTATATACATTAACACTATGAAACGTTTATGATCGAACGTGTAGACGGTGCAATGTTTTGAAAGACAAGCAGATTTTATCAGCACGAGCTTTCGGCGTCCGTGTAAAGTATAGCGGATTTCAGTCTGTTTTTGACTACCCCTGCCAGGATTTGAGCCCCGGTCTGCTCTACAACTGCATTGCCGGTGCCCTTGTCCCCCGAGCCGTCTACTGAATCTCCAAACATCAATCTAAAGACGTCCGCGCGCCATGCGCATCTCCGGAGAACACACCTTCCCTCCCAGAAGAACTGATCATTCAGTGACGAGTCAGCAGGCAGAGCATGATACTATTTACATTTAACCGCAGTTACCAAGCGGCAGCCCCGCGTACGGGACCTGGCATAGAAGCATATTGGGCAATTACAAATAATCAACGCGCCGCCAGGCTCACCGTTAATAACCTCGCCATGCCACAGTCCCTGCTGCTAGGTCGCTGTCCCTGCCCTCACCGGGGCTTTGCTGCCCCGCACGAAGACTCCTCACTGCTTCCGGACGAGCATCCCTGAGCGCCCTCACGTTCACTTGACTCCGTCTCTGCTCCAAAGCTGCACCTGTAGAAGGGGAATCAAGGAGAAGAAAAAAAAACAAAGAAGCCCCGAGCGCGGGGCACACCGTTTCGGCGAGGGAGCGTCCAGGGACAAGGGGGTCTCCTGGGCGCTCCCTATCTCTTTATTCCCGAGGGGCCAGGTGGCCCCTCCTCTAGCCCGCCCCCCCCTGACCCGGACCCACTTCCCAGGATCCGGGTCAAGGAGGCCGCCAGCCAATCGGCGGTGGGCCGCGCCCCCCAGGGCACGCCCCCACCGCCGAATGGCAACAAAGGAGACAGTGGGGGCGACGGTCGCCGCGCCGCCATGCGTGCGGGGGGGCCGAGGGCCCCCCCTTTTCAGACTCATCAGAATAGCCTTAAAGCTGATAACATGTCTCACTCTCAGGTTATAGTATGTATTGCTAATTCAAGAGTAAATATAATGTGGGATAAAGACTTAAAAAATAGGGCTTCAGTAGAAGGTCCATTCTATTCCCTAGCGCCTGGACGCCTCAGGGCAGCTGTTCGCGCTTAACAAAAAATTCTTTCATTTCATTTCATTTAGGGCTTAAAAGGTTGAGAGGGAGCATGGAGATTAAACCTTCCATCAAGGTCTATTTGATGTGAAATTCTCAGGTCAATAAATCTTCTACCTAAACCTACTGGCACATAAGACTCATATGAGCCTACTCTCATTACTAAGCTTAAAGGTCCGAGTTCCCCCATCTTAAGTGACGAGGTTGCTGCCATCACTTCTAAACTAAGTCATGCAAAACTCCTTTTGGTATAGAGTCTGAGCCTACTCCTGGAATGCCATCCACAAAATATTTGTTCTCTGTGTTGGTAAGTATTGGCCTTATCAATGCTCACGAAGTTGAAGTAACTAGGTTCATTGAGGAAAGTAAGTCTGATATACTGTTCACTGTCAAAACATGGTGCGATGACGCTGTAGGACCCAGGCGGGCAACTAGAGCCAAATTTGGGGGGGGGCTGAAAAATATTTCGGGGGGGCTAATTCTTCCACCTTAGACAGAGTGGCTGTAAGAAGGGGGTCAACACACAACAAAAGCCTCATTTACAAGTAAATGGTCTTTTAAAGACCTGTTAAGTACTCGGGTGCGACTGCAATAAGATGCTCGCCAGCCCGCAAAGCTGTCTCTGCCCGGGCTGAAGCCCATGAGCCCAATGGGTGTTGCACGCCTGGTAGGACCACACCTGAAGCTTGCCCTTACTGGCAGCTGTCGAATGATATCAGAATGCCGAGTGTTTGATATTGTACTATCATAATATAATAGCAAAAATGTTGATGATCAACCAAACGATCACCTGGATAAGAACATATAGGTAAGAATAGGTTTACTATACTGAACACCACATATACGCAACTTAGTAATATTTACTTCTTCAAGGACGGTATGTAGATAAGGAGATACAAATAGTACACATTTTTACTACCTTGCTATGGCAGCACTAGATAAAACATATATTCTGATTTACTGGTGAAAGCTATAATATGAGAATGCACAGACTAAGGGAAAGGCGATGGTTGTCAATAGCATTTAGATGATCTTTGAAGATAAGCTTAGTAAGCCACGGCTGAACTAGATCCTAGCAACTAGCAGCTAGCAGAAAAGCTTACAGTAAGTCCAAAGAGTCTTGGAATTTGATATGTTGATGTATAGACCATCGAAAACTGCAGATGCTTTTGCCGCTGAACTGCTAAAAATTCCCTCCTCCTTCTTGTGATAACTCTTGTATTTTCATTATAAGAACCTTTAATCTATGGTTTGCATAGATAATGGATGGATCCGCTGACGAGGTATTGAGTACCTTCCAAGAACTTCACTATAACCAAATTGTTTGAGAACTACTGCATGGCAAAGGTCACATGCTAGAATGGAACCTCATAAGTAAACCATTGGCACAGGCTGTGAACACCATGTTTGTTGCATAATAACTCGACTCACTAGAACAAACTGGTGGAATTCTAAATCTACAAGAATCTTAACACAGCTTAATGGGTAGAAGTTAAGAGTAATCTATTAGAAGATATCAAGGAATAAAAGAAGAAGCTACATTGACAAGTCAGCTCCAGTAAACATAGCAAGAGGGGCGAGCTAAGAGAAATATATGGCTCATCCCAAGGATACAGGAAATGAAGAGAGAAGTGAAGCACCTCCGGTGTAAATGGCACAAAGACAAGGCTCAGGCCAATTTGCAAGCTTTACAAAATTTCAAGTATGGGCAAAAGAAATAATTTCTTAAGAAGGAAAATTAAACCAATGAAAATGAAACAACAAAAAATAGCCCCAATAAAATATTACGAATTTTGAAAAATCTGGCAGGTTTGGTATTCCAATTTTATTATAAATAAATTACGGTATTGGTGCAATATCTTACAAGATTATTTTTCCAACAAGATTCTGAACACTATAAACAATATTGAGGGTCAGATAGGTACTCACCATGGCAGCGTAGATCTCTGCCTGAGCACATCAGCTCTCATCAGTGATCTTCTACAAATTGTTTTTACGGAGGGAACGCAGGTCAATATAATCAAGATTGTTAATCGCCACAAGTTGACCTCTAATCCTAAAGACCCCTCACCTCTGAGGGCTAATATCATTTCTTGCCCAGATTCTACCACAGTTGTCCTATCTTTCTTCCCAAACAGCTGAGACACCTTTAGTTTTAAAGGAAGCATCCTGTTAGACATCTCAGCCTTTAGACCTCTTCCATGTTTGCTGCACTCGTTTTTGCTGACCTTAGGACTCTGGGCACCTTACCATTGCTAACCAGTGCCAAAGTGCATGTGCTCCCTTCTGAAAAAATGGTAACATTGGTTCATCTCCAAATGGCATATTAAATTTACTTATAAGTCCCTAGTAAAGTGGTACTAGATGCACTCATGGCCTGTTCATTAAATGCCACTAGTGGGCCTGCATTACTGATTGTGCCATCCACTTAATTAGTCCTTCCAAACATGTCTCAGACTTGCTATTGCAGTCTGTGTTTGAAGTTTAAACTGACATTTAGAACTGGCAAAATAAACCCTTTGCCTGGTCCAAAACTTCCTTTTCAATGCATATAAGTCAGCCCTATGGAAGGCCCTGGATTGCCCAGATGGCAGGGTGCAATGTATTTCAAAAATAGGACATGCACTTTTAAGTTTTACGTGCCCTGGTAGTGAAACACTCCTAAATGTGTTTTTCACTACTGCAAGGCCTACCTCTCCCACAGAATAGAATTGGAGTTACCCTCTTATATTTTATAAGTCTAATTCCCAAATATGGATAGGTAACCAGTTCAAGTTTGGTGTCACTGGAATCCTAATTTAAAATCCTAACTTATGGTGAAGTCAGCTTTTAAATTACAATTTTGAAATGTCACTTTGAAAAAGTTTAACTGATAAAGGGGTTAAGCCAAAGGACAGACATCTAGAAAGGCCCTTTCTAGCCATTTGTACTTGGGCTTAGCACCTTTACCACTTACGTTTAAGAGCAGGTTGTCACCCCGAGGGTATTTACATAAAGTTCAATAACACACACAATTACAGAGTGTAGTGGTACAGACACTAGGGATCTGTCACCACCTGAACATAATGTCAGACAGGGATACACTCTCATTCACAGAAGAACACGTACAGAATTTAATTTCTACCCCCTCTCCCTTTTCTACAATTTCTCTGAGTACCTCAACCAAGCAACAAAATGAATTTGATAAGCTAATCCGCCTGCGCAAAAACAACACAAGGACTGAATTACGCGGCTTCTTTTTACTAGGACATCTCAAAGCAGAAACTATTCCTTGGGGTTTACAAGTGAAAAACCTCCTGGTCATATTCACGGATGATCCCGAATACAAAAAAGAATTTAGCTGCATCAGCACAAACTGTAGTCGGGACCTAATGGTCCATACCATTGAAACAGCACAACACATTTGCAAAAAACAAGCGGATGAATTAGAACAGCAAATCCAGGCAATTAAGGACAACCATACAGTAGTGGAGGCTAAGACTTTATTTGAAGGAACTGTTCCCATTCAAGGATGATACTATCAATTTTAAATCAGCTTAATTGGAAAAGGACATAACAAATTTCAATCTAGAGATGGTATACCCCTATTTGAAAGACGACTTATAAACTAAAACTGATTCACGCTGAGTCTTGTCTGAATACCCAGGAAGAACCCGGAACAGATTCTTAGCGATTTCTGAGACATCGTCTTCTGACTCAACAGGAGAATCAGAGTTTGGGGAAGGTCCCTCCATTAGAAACCAACCAAGATCAAGTTCTTTTTTAGAAAATGGCCTGCAAAAGAAAAAAAGTGTGTTTCAAAACACAACCATGGGAAATGCGCAAAAGATGCCATTTCTACAAAACATAATTTCATCATCGATCGTTAACTTGTCAAATAAATTACTAACCAAGGATGAGGAAGGAGTAGTTTCTTACCTGTAACTCCAGTTCTGTAGTAGGGGTATCTCTGTTATAGTCATAATCTGTGAATAGTCCCGCCCATGTGCGTGGACCCCGGAGCAATCAAAACAGTCTCAGAAGTTGTCTTCTTCTGCAGTCCTGCATAGAGACTTAAGAGAAAATCAAAGACAAATAATGCAGCCTAACATCAACCAGGCTACATTGGCCAGCACTTCATCCTGAAGTAAAAAAGGATAGCCAAATAATATCTAAATTTACACATTTTACAGAGTTTCACACCTAGAGAAAACTCCCCTTCACAAAAATCCTTTGTCATGATTGAGAGGAGGGGTTGGACAGACAAGCCTCATAGGCTGCCGTTATGTATCTGGAAAAGGGATACCATGCCTTTAAGGAACACTCCAGAGACCCTCAGGAATCCCGTGATGCACAGCCCCAGGCAAGTTACTTACAGTTCTTTTTGAAGGTGTATAAAGCCAAGCCTGTAGCATACAGGTTAACATTGTTTCTTCCACCGGGGAGGCGGGCGGGTCGCTTATGACTATAACAGAGATACCCGTACTACAGAACTGGAGTTACAAGTAAGAAACTACTCCTTCTGTAGTAGGGGATCTCTGTGTATAGACATAATCTGTGAATAGAATGGCAAGTCTTAACAACAAAAGAGAGCCTACTTCTGTGAGTTAATAAGGAGCAAATTGTCTACGTGAAAAAACACACAGTGATTAAATAGCATAAGTGGTCAAAAAAGACTGAAGGGAAAGAAAATTATTCTCTAAAAGAACCCTCACTCACCCTAATGGAGACATGCTTCATCATGGGGTTCGTCACAGGAGGGACCGAATGTCCCCCTGTGTGCTACCACGCCTGCAATTGCAGCAGAGCAGGTATGTCAACTGTGATGTATGTGTGATCAGTGAATAAGTGGTGACTTAAAAGATCCCAAATGGACCCCAACAACTTTATTAAAGGGCCAAATGTTCACATTAAAATTGTGAGATCACGGTAAGGTTGAAATTAGAACCCCAGTGACCTAGTGTGGGTGGTCAACATGTTTCTGCTGTAGTTGCTCATTTTGCTCAGCTTTCTTCAGGACCAAATTTTACAAACAAAAAGCTATGTCCTCCGGGGGTCCACACACGCTAAGGAGTGCCCACACCGTTAGGACAGTTAAGGAAAATATACTAATTTCTTTACTCTCCTTATTTAACTCACGGTTTTACCCGCATACGATATTCCTGCAATTTGCCTGGATACCATCTGTAACGTAGAAACACAATCATTTCAAGTACTTCTATGTTATTTCATTGACAAGTCTATATCATTTTCTTGACCTGCTAAACCAAAAAGTATTTGGACTGCGATTGTCTTGCTAATACTTGGTCTTTTCACCAAGTGTAGAATTCTACCTAATGTGAATAAATGCCTCTTCTACACAGGCATGTCGATCAAATAAGGTTTTGTTGCACGTTTAAAAACACCGGATTTTTAGCCCAAAAAGACTTACAGTCCCAAACCCCCTCTCGGAGGTTCCCAAGACCGCAATCAATAGACAAGTCACAGTAGGAAATTAGGTCAGTCAAAAACTCACTATGTATGAAGCATCGGCTTGCCTCATGGACGCTCAGTGTGGCATTATCTTCACGTCCCGTTTTCTGTATAGAAGCAAGCCAAAGTAGAGCGAGTTGCCCATTAGTTCCCCCACGCTATTATAGTAATGTCCCACCGAACACATTATAAAGCGTAAGAAAACAACCGCTTACTTTCAACAGTACGACTCGCCGCCTTGAGCCTAGTTTCTCATACCACTGGCGTCCGGATCTTACTCGTAATGGCGCCATTGTTGCATTTAAACTGGCGTTTCTCGTACGAAATGATGTCATGAATCACATGACCGGAAGGGATTCATATCCCAAGTTCTAATATTTAAGTTTTTCAAATAATTCTCAATAGACGGTGAGGTTTTTCCCGATATCTGATTGTCAGATCAGCCGATCTGAAAATAATGTTTCTATCGTATTACGTTATTTCGGAATGGCCCATTGTGCTAGCTCTTTCCATGTTAGTTACCCACTTCCGGTAGGCTCAATCGGACGACTAGACCGCTAACTCTATACCTCAACTCCTCATGTACATATTCAATCAACCTCGGCATTTCTGTACGCGATGTCAATTTGTGCGACAAAGAATTGTGAATATATCCCTGTCTTAATTGGTCGTCCTATCACAGTCAGGGTAACACAATCATACACAGATTCTGTTAAGAGATAGCTAGAATTGATAGGAATCCCTGGGCGCTATCTTAACACGCTGCCCCACGGAATATCATCATTTAGTCCCACGTGATGAGACGATAGACAATATATCCATCTCTGTTCCTGTTCCAACAATCTCTGTTCGTTACCATATTGGAGATGCTCAATTACTGTCCAGTGAATGTCATCTGGGGAATGTTTCTGATCTAGGAAATGTGAAGTCATTCTCGTGTTACTTTTCCCACATCTTATACTACTCCTGTCTTCACCAATGCGAAGTTTCACCATTCTTTTTGTCATGCCCACGTAGTTTAAACCGCACGGACAGGTTATTAAGTAAACAACATTAGTAGTGTTGCAGTTTGTGTGGCCTCTCTGTTCCCAGATCTTATTGGGTTTCAGTACTAAAGACTTAGAGCTGGTGGTAAAAGGACACACGCTTCAACCACCGCAAGGGTAGTGCCCTGTTACAGGTGGTAACCCCCAAGCATTCAGGACACATCTAGCAGACTCCTGTATCTTCCGGGGTCGGGTATGGACCAAAGAATCCTTGAGACTTCTGGCTCTCTTATATGAAAAAAGAGGTTTTTCCCAGTTGCAATTGTTGGATGTGAGAATCCTCCAATGCTTGTTAATACAGCGACTCACTACATTAGATGCTGTATTGTATGTAGTGACGCAAGTCAATGGAGGCTCTCTATTCCCTTTCTGTGGGTTTTCTTCTAGCAGGGAGTCTCGATTTTGATTTCTCGCCCTTTTGCAGCTCCTTGCTAATAGATGTTCTGGGTAACCCCGGTCAATCATTTTGACAGTCAGGTCCTTGGCTTGTTCTTTAAATCGAGACTCCCTGCTAGAAGAAAACCCAACAGAGGGATGTTGAAAAAACATTGGTAATGTGATCGTCTGGTTGACATGGAAATCAGATATCAGCTTAGGGAGAAATTTAGGGTGAGTCCTCATGAAGCATGAAATACTGTATAAGGCTCTTGACAACACAAAGCCTGAATCTCACTCACCCTGCGCGCTGATGTTATGGCCACAAGGAAAGCCGCCTTCCAGGACAAATGCTGTAGAGAAGCCTTATGAATAGGCTCAAAAGGCTCCTTCATCAACCTGGACAGCACCACATTCAGTTCCCATGACGGCGAAGGACGCCTAATGGGGGAAACACCTTCTTCAAACCCTACAAAAAATCTTTAATTACAGGTATCTTGAAAAAGGATGTTTGTGAAGGGCATTTCCTGTACGCAGTTAATGCTGCGAGGTGAACCTTTAATAGAATGGAAATTAAGGCCAGGTTGCGCTAAATGCAAGAGGTATGGAAGGATGACATCTTCCTTGCAGGAGGTAGGGTCAGGGTTCTTGGATGTGCACCAAATGCAGAACCTCTTCCACTTGTAGCCATAGGAAGTCCTGGTGGATGGCCTTTTAGCTTCCTTAAGTATTTCCATACAGTTGTCAGGCAAGTTCAAGTGTCCATATTGTACTATCTCAGGAGCCATGCCACCAAACTCAATGATGAGAGGTTGGGGTGCACCATCTGCCCCCGAACTTCGTTAGAAGGTCTGGCCGACATGGAAGCCGCAGATGGCGCTGGAGAGACCGGTTGAGCAGGTCTGTGAACCACCACTGTCGAGGCCACTCCGGAGCAATGAGGATCATTCACGCTCTGGATTGAGACAGCTTGATGAGCACTGCCGGAATCAGGGGAATAGGCAGAAAAGCATACAGAAAGCTGTTCGACCAGCTGATCCATAGCCCATTTCCCAGAGTCCCTGGTTGGTAAAACCTGGAGGCGAAGTCTCTGCATTTGCTGTTTTCGGCGGTGGCGAACAGATCTACGTCTGGAGTGCCCCTTCTGTCGAAGATGTTTCCTAGCACCTCGTCGTTTAGAACGCGCCCGTGGTTCTCCTGAACAAGCCAATGGCACGATTGATGGGACCCCCTCAAAAATTAATTCTGGCCAAGGAACAGAGGGGCAGAGAAAATTAACACTAGGAAAGGGTGTTCCACATAGGCCATATTCTTTTAACTCACGTATATATCACAAATTTAAATTCAGAAAAGGTGATAATTACAAAAAAATACTAATTAATTATTCTTCAAAAATAAGATATTTATTTTTTCCATCATTTTCATCTTGTAGGCACTTTCATATTTTTCAGTTTAATTTCATTTTTTTATGAGAAATCATTTTTACACACATACAAATACAGTTATAAAGATATGTACAATTACACAAAGGGAAGAAAACAGTCAATATAATAGTGTCGATATACACAATTAGCAAAAAATACATTAAATGAACCCCTGGGAAAACACACTCAATCATACACCAACTCACACTATCATACAAACACTACATCCACTACAAAATTGACTGAAAAGGTAACTGGAATCCAAATGGCAGAGTAGTCGTGCCAAATGAACGGTCTCAAAGATGAGACCCCGCACTGGGTCGACGCGCGTTTCAGTGGCTCAAGGCCACCTTCTTCAGGACCTCTAACAGACGATACAATCCATTTGACCAGGGGACTCGCAGTTGGACAAAAAGTCAACTCATGGATCCCAATTCATTAGATGCTAAAACACAGATCACTGGGCCTTGTAATTGTAATAATTCGAATACAACGGACCAGAGTTATGAAAGACACGGTTCAAATATCTTCTTCCAAGAGGGGAAATTCATGAGGGGCGAACTAAATGATCAGCCTGACGGAATGTGCAAGGTATACATCTTTAACCATAATCGAAACGATATAAGTATATCTATTCATTGCCGCAGTCAGTCGAATACACGTCGGTAGAGATAAATGCCTCTATCCGGAGATTTTTCATAAGTTATGGTCCACAGGTCGTAAACCTTCAGTCACGTCTGTCCGCTGTCCTCAAATGATTTCTCATAAAAAAAATGAAATTAAACTGAAAAATATGAAAGTGCCTACAAGATGAAAATGATGAAAAAAATAAATATCTTATTTTTGAAGAATAATTAATTAGTATTTTTTTGTAATTGTCACCTTTTCTGAATTTAAATTTGTGATATATACGTGAGTTAAAAGAATATGGCCTATGTGGAACACCCTTTCCTAGTGTTAATCTCCTGAACAAGCATGCTGAGTGCGTCCGCCTGACCATGCATACCTGGGAGATGGGTAGCGGTCATCGTCAGTCCTCTGGCTAACAGATAGTGCCAGATCGCCTGCGCTTCCTGAGACAGTGTGCGCGATCTCGAGCCTCCCTGGTTGTTGAGGTACTACATCGTGGTCGTATTGTCCATCTGTATAAGCAGGGAGTTGGTCTGGAAGGATGGATGAAAGGCCTTCAGTGCCAAGTGAACAGCTCTGAGTTCCAGAAAATTGATATGGTACGTGGACTCCGCCTGGGACCACGTTCCTTGGATCTGTAGATGGTCCGAATACGCTCCCCAGCCCTGGAGAGAAGCATCTGTCACAATGGTCTGTATTGGAATGTCCTTGTGGAATGGAACGCCCTTGAGGAGATTGTCTTCTGAACACCACCACTTCAGTGACTGCTGAGCGTGCTGGGACAGTGTGATTTTGTTCTCCCAGCTCCCTTGTTTCTGGTCCCACTGATCCTCCAGACATTCCTGCAGCGGTCTCATGTGGAGGCGTGCATGTGATGTAAGGAAGATGCAAGAAGCCATCGACCCCAGGTGAGGCGACACTGTGCTCACAGTTGTTGATGAAACGGACATGAGAGTCTGAGCCTTCTGAAGGATTGTAAGTGTCGTTCCTCCGAAGGACACACGATTGCTCTGAGAGTATCGATGGAGGCTCCCAAGTACTGCAGACAATGAACAGGAGTCGGAACAGACTTGGACATGTTGATGTGTAGACCCAGTTGGTTCAACAGAACAGCCATCCTGTTGAAATGCAACTGTGCTACCTGGAAGGTGGAGGCTTTGATAAGCCAGTCGTCCAGGTACAGGTAGACAAACACCTTGTTCTTTCTCAGGCGCGCCGCCACCACTGCCATGCATTTCGAAAAAGTCCTGGGTGCAGACTTCAGATGAAACGGAAGTATGGTGTACTGATAGTGGTTGATGCTGACTAGGAAGCGCAGGAACTTCCGATGTTTCTGTGCAATGGGTATATGGATGTACGCATCCTGCAGATCTATTGCGCAAAGCCAGTCTCCTCGATGCAGCTGAGGATAAACCTGGTGCACGGACAACATGCAAAACTTCTCCCTGCGGATCCACTTGTTTGCTTGTCGCAAATCCAGAATGGGCCCGAACTTGTTCTTGTCCTTCTTGCGCACTAGAAAGAACCTGGAGTATAGATCCTTTCCCCTTTGAGACAGAGGGACGTCTTCTATCGCCCTTTTTCTTAATAGGGTATCGGCTTCTGCTTGGAGCTCGCGCAGCTGGTATTGGGAGCGAACCGGTGGAATAGCTGGAGGAGGGCTGACAAAACAAAGACTGTATCCATTGCAAACAATATTCAGCACCCACTTGTCCTGAGTAATTTTTCTCCACTCTGCCGTGAAATTCTGAATGCTTCCCCCCACCGGAGTGGGTAACAGACGAGGGGGAAGTAATCCCTCAGGGCTTCGACCCAGTCGGGCCCTTATTCCCCGATGAGGCCTGCTGACCACCTCTGCCCATCTGACACTCCTGGAAGGACTGCCTCTGTTATTGTTGTTGCTGCTGTTGCCGTTGGCCAGCTTGGCGACCCTGCCCCCGCTGGAAACGTTGGGAGGAGTAGCGCCTCTGGAAGGGGCGGAAAGACTTCCGCTGGTCCTTTGGTTTCTCCAAACCGACCGCCTTCAGCGTCTCAACTTCTGCCTTCATGCGGGCCATCTCCTCATCCGCATGAGTCCCGAAGAGGGTAATGCCCGAAAAGGGCAAGCTGGCAATATGCTGCTGCGCCTCCGGATTAAGAGAGGTAAGGCGTAACCAGGAGTGGTTTCTCAAGTTTACTCCATGGCAGTACCCATGAGCAGCCAGGAGAGAGGCATCCGCAGTCGTGCTGATGACTTGGTTGGAGACCATCATGCCCTCATTCAAGATCTCCTGGAATCTCCTTCCCTTCTGTCCTTCGGGAGGAGTTCAATGAACTGTTGCAGGGACTCCCATAAGGAGTCCCTGCCGACAATACCGACCCAGAAGTGCTGTAGAACTCACAGCTTTCATAGATGTGGCTGCCGTACTGCAGACCTTTCTCCCTGCTTAATCCATATGACAGCTCTCCTTGTCTGGAGGGACCGTCGACGAAGGAGCAATAGAGTGTTGCTTCTTTGTCGCTGTAACAATAACCGAATCCGGGGCAGGAACCATCCTCAGAAATGCCAGATCGGAATCCGGGGGCCTGTACTTCTTCTGCAGCTGAGATGGGGAAGACTTCACCAAGGCCAGCATCAGAAACAGCTCCATGGCCGGTTCCTCCAACCCTGGCACCAAAGGCAGCAAAGGGCGAAACAGGTGCTTACGCTATAGCGTTTCAAAGATGACAGGTGGAAGGGGTGGGCACCGTCAGTATTATCCCCAACTTCACTGCTCCCCTAAACAGCACGTCCTGAAACGTCATGATGTCATCCACTGGCGACACCCTCGTTGGAGGAGAGTCAGACAAAGTAGGCCAATACCTCCTGTCACTTTAAGAGTCCGTGTATCTGGTATGCCTGGACCGCAACCTCTCTCTACGACGACGATGTCGTGACCTGGTTGAGGATTTACGCTCACTGCGAGAGCGATGCCTTCCCCGTGATCTTGACCTCGGTTTCCTGGGTCTCTCCGGACCCACCGGCACCGGCTGTTGTGGAAGAAGAGGTGGCTGAGCCGGAATCAAAGGCTTCGGTTGTAGAGGCTGAGGCGGAAGAGGAGGCGGAGGAGGAGGAGGTAGCTGTTGAGGTGGCGGAGTAGGAGTCCTAGGTCTTGAGGGCGAGTAGGTCCTCAAGTAGTCAGAGTCCGGAGACCTAAGTACTCTCCTCTTCTTAAGAGCAGGCCTCGGGGAGGATGCTCTGGAGGTAGACTCTCCTGAGGAGGAACGCCAGTGCCGCCGCGACCGGGAACTCTCTGATGAGGAGACGCTCACCACGCTAGACCCCGTCCAGGGAGTAGACTTCCTCTTCGACGTCGACTTTTCCTTCCTCTACGTCGATCTCCTCGACGTGACTCTCCTCGACATAGATGTCCGTGACGTCGATCTCCGTGACGTCGATCTTCGTGACGTCGATGTTCGTGACATTGATCTTCGTGACGTCAATCTTCGTCTCCTCGACGTCGATCTTCGTGTCGACGTTGAAGGCAAACGGTGGTGTCAAATCGACGGCGAGCGCCTGCCGCTTTGGGACTCAGCACGACGACGATGGTGTGTCAACGCCGGTGAAGTCCTCAATGTTGACCTCGTCCAAGGTCTCGACGTCCTACCCCTCGACGTCGAACTTCGACGACGCTTCAACCCAGAGCCCTGGGTCGACGGGGAACAGATGGTAGTCATACCTCTCGACGACCAGGACCGGTGCCGTTTCCGGGCCTGTTCTTGACTGGGGAGCCCCCCAGAGGCCGATGCATGGGCTGAGGATGAGGATAGAGTCCCTCAATGCCCAGAGGTCCCACCGGCTTCTTGATGTCGCCTCTGCTAAAGGCCTTGGAGACAAATCTTCTCCCTGTCATGCAGGGTCCTCCTGGAGAAAGAACGGCATATATAACAGGAGTCAGGCACATGAGTAGCAGGCAGACAGACTGTGGGGGTCAGACTTGGCCTTCTTCCTACCACACTCAGGGCACTTGTTGAATAAAGCTGGTATTTTGGCAAGATAGAGGTGGTAAAACTGGTCAAAAAAGACAGCAACAGGAAGAGGAAGACCCCAGACGTCGAGTGAAACACAAATCTCACTGGAAAATATCCAAAAATTGAAGATATACCCAAAAAGGTAGAGCTCAGTGCTCCAGGGTCCTGCTAGCAGGAGCCGGAAAAAAGAACTGAAAGTAACTTGCCTGGGGCTGTGCATCATGGGATACCGAGGGTCTCTGGAGTGTTCCTTAAAGGCACAGTACCCCTTTTCCAGACACATAATGCCAGCCTATGAGGCTTGTCTGTCCAACCCTTCCTCTCTATCATGACAAAGGATTTTTTGAAGGGGAGTTTTCTCTAGGTGTGAAACTCTGTAAAGTGTGTAAATTTAGATATTATTTGGCTATCCTTTTTCACTTCAGGATGAAGTGCTGGCCAATGTAGCCTGGTTGATGTTAGGCTGCATTATTTGTCTTTGATTTTCTCTTAAGTGTCTATGCAGGACTGCAGAAGAAGACAACTTAAGAGACTATTTTGATTGCTCCGGGGCCCATGCACATGGGCGGGACTATTCACAGATTATGACTATACACAGAGATCCCCTACTACAGAACTAGTCTTGCAATTTGTACCTACTAAACGCACTGACTTCGCCCGATTCAAAATAGAAGCAACTGAATTCTTCCATAAAATAAGGTTAAAAGCCTTCTTCTCTACAAAGGAGATTAATATGTCTCAAGAACCTTCTGGGCTGGTAAATAAATCAAATTTTACCCCTTCGACACATACCATTCTGAAAGAGATTTTAGCCTTTGAGCAAGTTGTTCTTTCATCAATCCAACAACTTGAGAACAGAAAGTCCTTCTGTCGAAACAACTTAACGTTAGGAAAACAAAAAGCTATACAAGAACTCAGAAAAGATTACTCAATAGTCATTAAGGTGGTGGATAAAGGTGGCACTGTGGTAATTTGGCCTAAGAAAATGTATTTGAAAGAAGGCAGAAAACAGGTTCATAATCATACATGGTACAGACAAACTAAGGAAGATCCAACTCTCGAGAACTCCAGGAACCTATCAACAGACTCATAAAGGATGGTTTTGAACTAGGAATGTTGGGTAAGAAGGAATCAGAATTTTGACCAAAAAATACCCTAGGATCCCAGTAATCTATTTTTTTACCAAAAATCCACAAACAACTAATGGATCCACCTGGAAGGCCCATTGTATCTGGATGCGATTACCTTATGCAACCCATCTCGAAATACGTTGATACGTTCCTAAAATCATTCCTCCTTGAAGTCTGATCATACCTGAGAGACACTATGGATTTTATTAACAAAATAGAATGTACCCAGTTTGACTATTCTAAGCAATGGTTGGTATCCCTTGATGTAGTCTCATTATATAACCAAATTCCACAGGATAGTCATTAGAAGCAATTGGATTCTATCTGGAATCTAAAATACGCCCTCACCGTGTACCTACCGAGTTTATAGTGCAATTAGCTGCAGTAGCACTCAAGAAGAACTATTTTGAGTTTGAAGATGCATTCTATTGGCAAACAAAGGGAACTGCGATGGGATGTCCCTTCGCTCCAGAAATGGCTATACTGTATATGGCCAGATTTGAAGACAAATTTGTTTATAACAACAACCGGTATTTGGAACATCTTAATCAATGGTACCTGTATATTGATGATATCTGGTGTCTAAAGAATGGCTCAGATAAAGATCTGGAAAGGTTTCACGGATGGCTAAATTGTAGACATCCTGACATTCAATTCACTCTTACCAAAAGCCAACGAGTTTAACCTTCCTCGATGTGGAAGTAAAACCGATCCATAATCAATTGATGACTACCTTGCACAAGAAACCAACAGACAAAAATACTATACTACATTACAGATGTTTCCACCAGAGAAATTTGAAAGAGAATTTGACTTATGGACCACTATTGAGGATCAGAATGAACTGCTCAAGTAAAGAAGACTTTGAAGTAAATGCCAATACTCTATGTGACCAGCTGAAAGACCGAGGGTCACCCAAAAAATTATTGAAACATGAGAAGAGTGTGGTATACACTGAGGGAATGCCTGCTAACAAAGAGAATAAAGCTGAAGTCAGGCTAACTGGTTTGCGTATCCGCTTATGGCCCGTACACAAACACATTTTGGCAAATCATTTTGAAGAACTGGCATCTCATGCGGAATTTGGAACATCCACTACAACCAACCCTGTTTGCAATAAAGAAGAACATCAGTATTGGGTAACAAATAATATGGGCGAATATTGCCTCCCCCACAAAAAGCAAGACTTAAGAGCTCAATGGAATTTAAAACCAATTGTAGGTCATTACAAGTGTGGAAATTGTTCTGTCTGAGAAACAACAATAGAAGGAACTGAGTTTACACACAACAATCTTAAGTGGATACAAAAAGAATTCTCAAATTGCAAAACAAAAAATGTGTTATACACACTCATTTGCCCATGTGAAAAAAATATATATCGGCAAGACAAACCAAGAAATCAAACAACGGATTATGCAACATCGGTCAAGAATAAAAACAAAGGTAGTAACTGCCCTGAAGGTCAGCCACTTTATTAAAAAACAACATAGCAAGAAAGATCTCAATTGGACAGTCCTCTGTGTAATAAAACCAAGTCCTAGAGGAGGGGACACTGATGCAGCATTGTTACGAAAAGAAGCCTACTTAATTTTAAGATTCAATTGTACTGTTAATGGCTTAAATGAGATGTCTGAAATAGGCAGAACTTAATGTAAGTGTCCGCCTAGGATACGTTAGGCTGAGAATGTAACTATAAGGCAGCTTCATGTGTTGTGTACTCAAATACCCAGAATGCAACATTCCAAACATCAAGAGTAATCGAGTATAAAATGACTCGGTAACCGCAAGTAACCATATCAACCATTCAGTGAAAAGGCACGAAGCAAGTCGTGGAAAGCGCCAGTGGAAGTGGACAAACGTTAATATGAGCGCTTGTGGGAATCGCTTAAAGACTTGACACCATTCACATCGCTGGCTTTATTGTTTACAGAACGAAACTTGAAATGATACACAAGCTGTTTGGATGAGAAGTAACACACCGTCTTAACTGTTTGCCATGAGGTACCATAACAAAGGGGGGGCGTGGCTAAGCACGCAATGGCGACAGATGTGCCTGGGTAGAGCTCTGTGAGAGACTCCCCTGCCACAGGCCATTTCTCCGTCTTTTTTTGCCCACAAGCACCTGAAACTACCATTGGGTGGCTGCTGAGTACTCTTCTGTCGCCTGCCGAAGTTTGGGACGGCTGGCTCACTCCGAGCCGCTCCGGTGGACACGAGCGCTGCCTGCCCGATCAGCGCTCCTTGCGGAACGGCGTGGGAAGCCAGGCGAGGCCGGGGATCCGGCCGGACTTTTAGGCCCACCGGAGCGAATTGCTGCCTTGCGCCCTCCGACTGCGAGAGCGCCATCGGAATATCCCTCTCCCTCTTCCCTAGGGACTGACACGGAGATCGGAACAGCGGAGCGATGCTGGCCCCTGCTGGCCCGCGTGGCGGTGGAGCCCGGGCGCCCGGATCGGCGTGGGAGTGCCCCCCCGCCGCAGCAACCGGATGATACGTCCCGACGATTCCCTTAGATCTCTGGAGTGCCTGCCTAGCCGACTGGGTGCCGGCCATCCCTAGGAACCACCTGCGGAATCTCTGACCGGGGCCCCCTAATATCGGACATTTGGAACTACCCAAGCCTGGGGATGCGGCCTACTGCACAGGCCCGGAGCTGAGGGCGGCGGTCGTTTAAATCAGACGAGGTGGGAAGCACGGTGGGGCATATCATCACAGCGCCCCCCCCCACAAACTTACTGGAGCCGAGGCGCAGGACCGAGTCCCTGGAACTATCACCATTACGAGGGGAGACTGCCCAGGACAGAGGACGCGGCCTACACGTTGGACCTGGTGACAGTGAGAGGCGCTGGGGGCAGCTGAGATCGGCGTCGCTCTGACCGGAGGTCCTACATGACGACACGAGCAGAGGTGGTGAGTTGCGGACATTGGTGACTCAGAGGCGCCCCGGAATCGCATGGAGGTGTAATTGGGCGTAGTGGAAAAACTAGTGTGCCACACCATCGCGGCGCTCCCCCCCTGCCCCCCACTGACTTTCGGTGACCGCGACACCCTGTCGGGTCCTTGGTGAAGCCAACACTGCGGAGGGGGTCGAGGATATGTGTTGTCCTGAAGGCACTGGAAGGCTTGTTCTGCTGTGGGGGTGCCCCTGACAACGCGCCACTAACCTTGGTCTGACCTGGCATTAAGATCCTGCCCAGCGCGTGCAGCGCTTCTTCCCCCCTATTGCACCGTCGTGCAGGGATAGCAGCGGTCCTTGGCCATACCCTGCCCCGGCGAAGATGCTTGTTCACCCACGAAGTGACCCACCATAGATACAAACTGCCTGAGTCCGGCAGCGATACCTGCACGACACACAAGGGAACTGAGAGGGCCTGGGAGGATATCTGGCTGGACTGTTTGGACCTACTCTGACCCCCCCTTCCAACGGGCCTCTAATTGCTTGTGCCGTAGAGGGTCTCTTTGCACTGCTCCACTGGCCGGTCACGACGCGACCGCTCATGTCGGGGGGACCTAAAACGAGAGCTGTAACGGGCAACGCGCAGGTGAAGGGAAAAATGGCGAAGCAGGCGGAGACGGACCACACTGCCTCCAAGCTGGACACGATGCTGGCGGCCATGGAAAGACTTGAGGAATCAATGCAACTGACCCGCGCCTCCTTAGTGTCTAAAATCGATAGCGTGGCTATAGACATGACGCATCTCCGAGCTGATCACAAAAAGCTATCTGAGAGAACGACGACGCTGGAGACCGCAGTGACGGACCTGACTCCCAAAATATCCCAGATGGATAAACATGTGCAGAATCTTCTCAAAAGGGTGGAGTTCCTGGAGGATCGCGCGGAGGATGCGGAAGGGCGGGCGAGGCGGAACAACATCCGCATTGTGGGTCTGCCGGAACAGTGGGAACCCCGGGAGGCGCCAGAGCACATGGAGCGGTGGATCAGGGACATTCTCCCGGAAGGTACCCTCTCGCAGCACTTCGCGGTAGAGCGCGCTCACCGCGTGCCATCTAAACCTCCCCCTGAGGGCTCCAACCCTCGGCCCATGCTCATCCGAGTGTTGAATTATTGAGACCGGGACACTGTCCTGCGGGAGGTCAGAAAATTGGAGGAGGTCAGGATGGACAACGCCACAATTATGTTCTTCCCGGACTATACAATACAAGTGCAGCGGCAGCGGCATTCCTTCCTGAACGTCAAACAGCGACTCCGCCGCATGGCACTCAAATACTCCCTACTATTCCCTGCTCGCCTACGAGTTGTAGCTCAGGACAAAACATACTTTTTCAATACTCCGGAGGCTGCTGAGACCTGGCTTGACTCGGGAATTGTCACGGACCCGGGTGGCCCACCCCCGAGATCCCGCCGCGGAGGGGGCGCTCGACGACGCCTGCGCAGGAGACACTCGACGGTGAGCTCGGTGCACCCAGAGGCGACCATTGGCCCTACCCCTGAACACCGTCATGAGGAGCAACAGGAAGCTATCCGCAGAGTGGCAGAGATTAGCGGGTCACAGCCGGATGCCCCGACCGCGGGTGCCAGCCCTGGCGCCATGGGGAGCGATGATGACTATATATATATGGACTACCGGACTCACAGGTGTCGGTTGACCTCCCGGATGTCACACCACAGACAGCTGATTTGCTTCGTTAGCACTGTTGCGGGCTCACTGGCTGCTGCAGAGAAGAGTGCGACACCTCCCTACAACTTCAGTGCCCCCGCATTATTGTTGACCGGGGAGACTACTGCGCAGACTCGGCGGGCACTGGGGAGAGGCCTGAATTCGGAGACGCAGGCCCTGAATGCTGAGCAGGCTGTTGGCCCTTTGCTGCTAAAGGCCCTATCACTGGTGGGTCTCGGAGGGGGATATGGGTGTGTTGCCCCCCAATGGTAAGTCCTTGCATGTGAACTAACTGAAGTTGCTGCGGGATTGCCGCCGCCTTGACAGCGCCTGGAACTGTGTGCCTTTGCTGTCATTGGGCTGTGCGACAATGGACGCCTGTGGCATGGGAGGAGTGCTCATGTCATTACGACATGTATCATAAGTACATTTAATACACGTGCTCAGCGAACCCCCCTTCTTTTTTGAACTCACGAACAGTTAGTGCTCATTAGAGCGTTTGGACGACGGCATGTTTCGCAGTCGACCTTTTGGCATTATTAATCAGTGTTTTATGGTTACAGGACTGGTGCAACTTTCCCCTCCCCCTAATGTGTGTAGGAGAGTTGAGGCGAATCAGTGGGCAATGCGCGAGACATTCTGTGTTGCTTTGAACAGGTGGGACGTAGATTGTGGTGCAGTGGATGGGTGGGGACTCTGGGTGGTGGAGAAGAAATGTTATAATGGCAGTGGTTAAATTTTGCACTTGGAATGTACGCGGTATGCACAACCCCTCACGTCGCTATCAGGTATACTCGTACCTCAGGCGACATCAGGTACAGATAGCGCTATTACAAGAGACGCACCTGACTGGACCGGAGACACACACACTGTGCCACCGTTGGAGGGGGCACATATATGCTACTGGCTACTCGGCTTACGCGCGTGGGGCTCTCATATGGATTCGCCCGAGGGTCCCCTTTGCCATGACGCGTAGCAACATAGATGAGGAAGGCAGATATGTGTTACTTCTGGGCAACCTAGACGGCCAACACATAACTCTAGCATCTATTTACGCCCCCAACGTCGACCATGGGCGCTTCCTCACACACTTATCGACGGCAATTGCAGCATGGCCTGGAGTACCGCTCCTGCTAGGAGGCGACTATAATTGTGTCCTTGATGTTGTGTTGGATAGGTCCACCCCTCCTTTTGCGAATGCGACGATGCACGGTACGTCGCGTGCATTTGCTGACTGGGCAACACAATGAGACCTCACTGACGCCTGGCGCAGCCGCAACCCTACCACACGGACTTACTCATACTATTTGGGCGCTCACGCACTACATGTCAGACTCGACAGATTCATGCTGACCAGCGATCTTTTACCCTTAGTCACCGACTCCCAGTACCTGGGTCGCACTCATTCGGACCACAATCCACACACACTTGACTTCGCCTGGGTGCGCCCGCACCCGCTGGTACCCACGTGGCGCCTCCAGCCTGATGTATTGTTGGATGCTCCATTCCGGGAACTGCTCTCGAACCGTGTCTTACAGTACTTTGAAGACAACACTGATACCGCATCCACCCCTCAGGTTGAATGGGATGCATTCAAAGTGGTTGTGAGGGGTCATTGTCTGGGTGCACAGGCGGGATTAAGACGCCAGGTGGACAGGGAACTGACACAATTAGAGACGGAACTACTGTCGGGTGAACGGGAGGCAGTGGAGGGAGACGACTCGAACTTACTTGATGCTCGCGGTAAACACGCGCAGCTCCTTGACAGATTGAAGAACTTGAACTATGCAGCACACTCGGCGCGCATGCATCATGCTGGAGATAAAGCTGGCAAGCTTTTCACTTGGCTGATCAGGAGAGACACCCAAACGTTGCCAGTAATGTCGATCCGCACTGCACAGGGCGATGTGGTCTACACCCAGAGGGCCATCCATGAGGCATTTTCGAGCCACTACAGGGCCTTGTACTGTTCCCGCTTGAAAGCTACTGCGATAGAGATTGCTGAGTACTTATGAGGCCTCCCATTGCCGACGATCACTAATGCACAGTGCGAGGAACTGGGTGCGCCGTTCACTGCAGAAGAACTCCGAGCTGTAATATACTCTCTTTCGAACGGCAAGTCCCCCGGACCCGATGGACTGCCGGCGGAGTTTTATTAGGCGTACTCCGCCATTCTCATTCCCGAATTGCTACGGGTGTACGCGGCGGCGATACGGGATGCAGTACTTCCTTCGTCCCTGAATGAGGCCAATGTGATCTCACTCTTGAAACCTGGCAAGGATGCACTAAATATGGGATCCTATAGGCCACTTGCCCTCCTCAACACGGACTATAAGATCCTAGCATCTGCGCTGGCACAGAGATTGGCACCTTTGGTCCCTGCACTAGTGCACGCAGACCAAAACGGATTTGTCCCTACCCGCAGCACGTCTTACAACATTAGACGGCTATTTCGGGTACAGAGTCTGGCGGTGACCCGGTGGCCCCACTCGGGGTGTGTGGTCCTCGATCTTGAAAAGGCGTTCGACTCAGTGGAGTGGCCCTACCTAGCGCTGGTGCTGGAGAAATTTGGGCTGGGTACGGCCTACCTCCGCATGGTGGAACTCCTCTACTCTGCTCCCGTAGTGCGGGTTCGAACGAACAGGCTTTTCTCAGATCCGATTTGTGTCCGCAGGGGCACGAGACAGGGATGTCCTCTCTCCCCCCTGATTTTTGCGCTCATGATGGAGCCACTGGCGGCACAACTACGTGCCTCCGGCGAGAATTGGGGGATCCCGTTGATGGATGGGATGCATTCGGTGTCGCTATATGCCGATGACTTGTTACTTTATGTCAGGGACCTGACCTGTTTCCCCCGCGTACTCACAGATATATTCCGCAACTTTGGCGAAATGTCGGGGTTGCGCGTCAATTGGGTAAAGTCGGGGGTGTATTCTTTTGCAGCGGACATCCCTGAGTGCGACGTCACGGTAATGGGCGAGCGGCTCCTCTGGTACCCCACAGTGTTCCGTTATCTGGGAATCCATGTGTACCGCGACCCCACGGACCTCCTGGAAGGCAACCTCACGAGAGCGATTTCTTAGCTTACAGCGCAAGTTTCCTTCTGGAACACTCTTCCGCTGAATGTGCCCAGCCGTATAGCTTTGGCGAAGGCGATCGCTTTGCCTAGGCTACTGTATTATTATGCAAACCTGCCGGTATATGTACCGATTCGCACCTTTCGTGAGCTAGAAACTATGCATAGGCGACTGATTTGGAACAAAGGCCGTCCCAGAGTGGCGTTGAAAACCCTTTATGCTGCGACCGAAAGTGGTGGGCTGTCGGTCCCGAACCACGAGCTGTATTACCTGGCTGCACAGTTGCAATGGGTGGCTTACTGGCTGAGTGGGCGTAATTTGAGTGACACGGCCACGACAGAGACGATCATATCGGTCCCACAGGTACATGCATTGTTTCACCCCTTGACTAGGTCACACGTTCAGAACCAACTCCACCTTGAGGTAGCGAGAAAGTGCTTCTTGAGAAGCCTGAAACTCACTGCAGCGGTAAAGCCATACGCACCCAACCTGCCGCTGCTGGGCACGCCCTGGGGATCCGGGATACTCACGGCGCCACTACTGGAAAGCTGGGGAGCGGCTGACTTGGAAAGCTTGGGTGACCTATTTGTAGAGGGTGCACTGCTCCCTTTCGGGACACTAGCAGACAACACAGGGTTACCGGCAGGACAATTCCTGACGCATGCGAAACTGATGCATACACTGACGAGAGCCTGGGGACCACTAGCGGAGGAACCACCAACGCACCTGCTTATTCAATACTTACATGTGATGGGACACGGCTCTCATCTAATACATTGGATTGCTCAAGCGTTGCACACACACACACAATTCTCCCCTCAGCCCCTGCGTGACAAATGGACGACTGATAGGGGACGGGACTGGACTGACAAAGAGTGGGCGAGGGTGCTAGCTGGAACTCTACATGTACCGCGCAATGCACGCTTTAAGATCATCCAGTATTATGTGATCCACCGAGCGAATCTGTCCCCGGACAAAATTAATCGGTACTTTGGACTCACTACTTTATTTATTTATTTATTTATTTATTTATTGAAGTTTTGTATAGCGCTAGCTGGACCCGGGGGGTATCAGAGCGCTTCACAGCAAATAGAGAAGTGCAATCAAGGCAATAAGCATAGAATACAAGAATCGGAAACGATAGGAGGGGAATAAAGCCTGTACACCAGCAAAACAACAGCAATAATAACGCAATACGAGACTGATATTGGGGGCGAATCGGATAGATTTGAGTTCCGCAAAGGATATCAGATTTCTGCTGTTGGGAGATGGGCTTCTCGCTAAGCACCGGAGCGTTCAAGGAAGAGGGCTTTGAGTAGCGTTTTAAATTGTGGGAAGGAGGCGGTCATTCTGATATGTGGGGGGATGGCGTTCCAAATCCTGGGAGCGTTCCCCGCAAAGGATTTATTAGAGGTCTTGCGTTTCTGTGATTTCAGCGGGATGAGCAGGAGTGTGTTGGAGCTTCTGAGGTTCCTGGATTGTCCAGCCCTTTTGAGTTTAGAGGCCAGGTATTCTGGTTTGCCTGTATGCAAGGCTTTATGTGTGAGGCAGGCTGTGCGGAAGTTGGCTCGTTGGTCAATCGGAAGCCATTTGAGTTCTTTGAGCGCCGGTGAGATGTGGTCAAATTTCTTTGTTCCTGTGACCATTCTTGCGGCAGCGTTGAGGGTGGAGTTGAGGGGACCCAGGTGTGATTTGGCTGTTCCAGTCAGTACAGCAATGCCATAGTCAATTCTTGAGAGCACAAGTGCCTGGGTGGCATGTTTCAGATCTTTGGGGGGGAGGAAGGGTTTAATTTTGTAGAGAAGTTTCAAGTTCATGAATGCGCTTTTGGCTGTTTTTGAGATATGTTTCTTCATGTCCAGTTTGGGGTCGAGAGTGATTCCTAGTGATTTTGCTGAGTCCGTTGGAGTAAGAGAGACATTGAGAGCATTTAAGGCTTTGAGCCATTCCATTATTTGTGGGTTTTCATCTTTGTTCGAAATTAGGAGAACTTCCGTTTTTTCTTCGTTTAGTTTGAGGTGGTTGGCTGAGAGCCAGTGTTGGACCTCCATGAGTGTGGCATTAAGTCTGTGAATGTCAGCGATCGAGGTGGTTTCCAAGTAGAGTTGAGTGTCATCCGCGTACAGGTGGAAGGGGATGTTAGAGTTCCTTAGGAGAGAGGTGAGGGGTTCCATGTAGATGTTGAAAAGTTGTGGGGAGAGTACTGATCCTTGTGGAACACCTCTGTTGATGGGGAGGGGGTCTGACTCGAACCTGTTGATCTTTATTCTTTGAGAGCGGTTGTTCAGAAAGGAGGCGAACCATTTTAGGACTGTGTTTTCGATGCCCGCTCTTTCTCGGAGGACATTAAGAAGGAGGGAGTGGTCGACCGTGTCAAATGCAGCCGAGAGGTCAAGGAGAATGAGGAGGCTACATTGGTTGGAGTCGAGTGACATGTGCAGGTCATCAAGGACATTTAGAATAGCGGTTTCCGTACTGCAGCCCTTTCTGAACCCTGATTGGAGAGGATCCAGTAGGTTAGAGTTCTCTAAGTGTTGGTTTAGTTGTGACAGCACACATTTTTCCAGAATTTTGGCTAGGAACGGAAGATTCGAGACTGGTCTGAAGTTGTTCATGTCTGTGAGATCAAGGCCGGGTTTTTTGAGCAGAGGGGTGACTTGTCCTAGTTTAAGGCAGTCAGGGATGAGGCCCTCGCTTAAGGAGCTGTTGATGATCTTGCCCCATATTGGGGCTAGGGTGAGCTTCAGGTCCTTGGTCAGTCTCGCGGGAAGTAGATCGAGAGAGTGAGAGGAGGGTTTCGCTGCGTCGATAAGATTGCATATCATTTCAACCTCGATCGGCTGGAAAGAGGACCAGCGGAGAGAGGAGGTTACTGGGGGGTAGTGGATGACTGCAGGGCTCTGGCTGAAGGAGCGATCGATTTTGGCGATTTTTTCATTGAAGAAGCTTGCGAAGTTGTCGCATTGAGTTTTGGAGGCAGTTAAGTTGGTTGCCTTGGGAATGGAGGTTTGGTTTCTAATGATGTCGAAGAGTTCCTTGGGGCGGTTTCTAGCATTGTCTAATGCAGAACTGAAGAAGGACGTCTTCTTATTTTTGATGTGAGTATAGTATAATTTTCGAGCTGCCTTCAGTTGGTCCCGATGCAAGGGAGAGGGGTTGTTTCTCCATGTTCTTTCCAAGGATCTAAGGTGTCTTCTTTCCTCATTATTTATTTATTTTTATTTTAAGGTTTTATAGAGCGCGTAGTAACCCTAGAGCATCCCAGCGCTAGAACCAGAACTCAGGAGAGGTCAGAATCGAAGGGGGGGGATTTAAGGAAAGAGAAAGGTTTTCAAGGCCTTCCTGAATTGGAGAAGATTATTGTCAGTAGAGAACCAAGATCTGGAGGGGATGCTTCTGGGTTTTTTTAATTTCAGAGGTGCCAGCTGATCTAGGACAAGCTCTAGATTGGAATGGTAGAGCGAGGTGAGTTCCGAGGTAGAGAGGGGCTCCACCGTGTTCGGGAGGAGCTTGTTTAGTCCTTCCTCGAGCTTGTCTCGGGGAACTCTGGTGGTGTTCCTGACCCAGTTAGGGGGGGCTTGAGTGGGTGGGAGTGACACGGCCGGCTGGATGATATGAAATAAAATGATGTGGTGGTCTGACCAGTCCACCGGGATGATGTGGTCAATCGAGACTGCAGTTTTGTTCGCAATGATGGCATCCAGGGTCGCTCCTCTGTAGTGTGTTGCTTCTGAGCAATGTTGGACTAAATCGTTGTCTTGTAGCATGGTGTTGAGAGATTGAATCAGCGGGTTTTTGTGGTCGTTCCATCTTAAGTTGAGGTCGCCCATAATTAGATTGTCGTCGCCATTAAGTGCGGATTGGGTGATCAGATCCGATAACTGAGCTTTAAATTCGTTGGCATTGCCTGGGGGATGGTAGAGGAGATGGCACTGACGAGAGCTATGCCCGTGCAATTTGATGTTGACCGACAGGCATTCGAAGGAGCTATGCAGGTAGGAGGGAGCTTCCGAGATTGCGAGGTTGCTTTTGTAGATGATCGCTATGCCGCCGCCTTTGTGAATGGGCCTGTCTTTACGGATAATTGAGAAGCCGGGAGGCACCAGCATATCCAGAATGGGGTGGGATAGGGAGTTAAGCCACGTTTCAGTAAGGAAGGCCACATCCAGGTCATGGGTGAGGATGGATTCAGCAATTTCCGTTGCATGTTTGACTGCGGACCGGCTGTTGATAAGCATGCAGTTCAAGTGGGGGGGGTCTTCTTTTGCTTTCAAATAGTCAGGGATGGCTCTGGGAATGGGGGACAGATAAAGAGGGGGTCTGACAGTTCTACGAGTGGGCAGGTCCCTACCTATTCCGGTGATGACTTGGATCGAGGAGGAGAGGGTCGAAGTCACGTGAGGGGCCAGGGCCGGCTGGTTTGGGGGGAGTTCGTGTGAAGTGACGAGTGCGCTCACTTCTAGCGGGGCGAGGGAGGTAGAGTTTCTGCTAGGAGTGGCTGCTCGTGACTTTGTCGGGACTTTCGTGAGAGGGGGCAGGGAACCAGGGAGGGTATGAGCCTGGACGGCACGGGGAAAGTCATTCCTAGGGGGAGGCGGGGGGATGTGGAGAGGGGCGGAGGGGGAGGGGGGTGGCTGGAGATTCCCAAGGGCAAAGAGGGTTTCCTTCAGTCCAAGGATCAGGGTCGAGATCTGTGCTTCAACAAGGTCGAGGCGGAGCGCTAGCTCGGGTGAGGGGGAGAGGGGAGGGTCAGTGGAACTGGGTCCTGGGTGTGAAGAGCTAATGGGCGCGTTTCCAGTGGGGGGGATCAGAGGGTGGGAGGAGGCAGGATCTGTATTAGGGGTTGGTTGTGGGAGGGCTGTTGAGGGTGGGGAGTTGTGGACCCTACGGGGGAGGGGGATAGCTTCAGAGGAGGGGGAAGTGAGAGCTAGAGGAGAGAGGGATGGCAGGTTATGGCGTTGAGTATTGGGGTTGTCAGGGCTATATATCAATTGAGGGAGGGTTAGAGGGTGGGGTGGATTACTGTCCTAACGGGGGTGCGTGTTTACTTCGTTAGAGGGAACCAAGTGAACAAGGGGAGTGGGTATTAGTGGGGGTGGATTGAGCGAAGGTGTAGATGAGGGGTCTGGGATCATTGAGGTGGGGAGGCAGAGAGCGGGTGGTGCTTTTGGGGCTAGGGAATGGTCTAGGATCACAAGGGGGGGAGTCTGGGAGTTGGTGGAACTTTGTGGGCAGGGGAGGAGGAGGATAGGGGTCCTTTGGGGATGAGATTGGGAGCAATGGGGGGGCGGGGCTAGGGAGAAAGGGGGAGCTGGGACTGGTACGGACGAGATATCGACAGGATGAAGGGATAGGGACGGGAGGCGACGCTGGTGCGGCTCAGTGAGGGCGTAGGACTGAGAGTATGGGGAGTTACGGGGGCTAGGGAGGGGTGAGTTGAGGGTCCTTAGGGGGAGCGAGGGGGGCTCAGTGGGGAGATGTTGGGTGTAGAGGACGGGGGGCAAGAGTAGTGAGGTAAGGGGTGTTAGGGCTGTCGGGAGCGGCTGGGTGGAGGAGGGATTGGGTAGAGTAGTGGAAGGACACTGGGGTGGCGAGGGGTGCTCAGTGGGGGGGCGTTGAGTGTGACGGACGGTGGGTGAGAGTTGTGAGGTATGGGGGGTTAGGGCTGTCGGGAGCGGCTGGGTGGAGGAGGGACTGGGTAGTGTAGTGGCAGGGTGCTGGGGTGGTGAGTTCTGGGGAATCAGGGTTTGAGCGGAGCCGGAAGGTTGGGCGGGGGGAGTTTTGAGTGGGTAATGGGACGTAGCCATCCTAAGAGTGGGGAAGAGAGAGTCGAAGAACTCTAGGTTCTCCTCTTTCGCCTGGATAAGAATGGTGCCGTTCCTATAAATGGTGATGGAGATGTCACCCGTCAGGGATAGATGATTCAGGGGGGCGATAGTTAGTTTACGGTTGTGATCCGTGAAGGTTGTTTTGGAGACGGGGAGGGATGAATTAAAGATGGTGGCCCAAACGTCCGGCCTGTTGGTGTGGAAAATAAAGTCCATTTTCTTCTGACCTCTGGTTGTGCAGTGGTAAATGTCAACAATTAGCGTTTCGGGGTGTTGCCTTATTATGTTCTGTTTGAAGCGTTTTTTAGATTTGAAAGAGAGCGTTCGTGGGAACGATATAGCGTAGGTGTTCGGTCCTTGAGGGGAAAGGAGGTTAGTGGAAGGGCCGAGATGAGTGATCGAGAGTGCGGCTGGGGGCATCTTGGCTGGGCGGGGGGGGGAGAGGCTCGGGGGGAGGGAGGTGGAGGACAGATCGGGAGATCAGACCGAGTTTTGAGGTAGGGGAAGCTCTGTGTGAACTCTTGGCTCAGTGGGCTAAAGTTAATAGTAGATTAGATTAGCACCGATTTCGCAGCTGGTCGATGACCTGCGTGGCGGCCCAGTTAGGGACAGGCAGCCCGGGCTAAGGTAGAGAAATTGGCAGTGCAGGGAGACTACGAGTCCAAGCGGGCCAAAAGGGGAGGGCAGGTTTCACATGATCTGCTCAGCTGTTTCTGGCGAGTCCCCAGTAGGTAGAGAACAAGCAGATCCGGTCGAATTTAGAGCTGGAGGATGTTCTGTGTGGTGGCCATGTTAGGTACAATGCAGATCAGGACTGAATACATTGCTGGTCGATGTCTTGAGTGGCGGCCATATCGGGGGCAGGCAGCCAAGGCTGATGTCGAGAAATCTGCAGACCTGTTCAGATGATACAGGCGAGTCCCCACTAGGCAGAGGGGGATCAGATCCGGTCTAAGTTAGAGCTGGAAGGTGTTCTGCGAGGCCGGGCAAGTCGGGATCGATTTCAAAGCAGGTCGCCGTCCTGAGTGGCGGCCATATTGGGGACAGGCGGTCAAGGCTAATGTCCAGTGCAGATAGGCAGGGAGACCGAGAGACCTAGCGGGCCAAAGGAAGGGCAGGTTCAGATCTCCTTATCCAGAGTTATTTGTGAGTCAGTACACGTAAAGGAGCGTGCATATCCGGGCCGGATTGTAGCTGGGAGGATGTCCTGTGTGGCGGCCATCTTAGGGTCAGGGAGCCCTTTGCGATAATAAGTGGCTGGTATAAGTGGGGGGGGGCGTGGGGGGTGCCCCCGTGGGAGGCACCGATGTACCCTGTTTGTAGCGGTAGTCTGGTGGAACGGATGCCCTTAGTTCCACTAAGATTTGGGCTCACCTGGTACATTGACTGTGAGGGCTTGAACGAGGTCGGCCATTTTGGGGACAGGCAGTCCTGTCGGTCGAGAGCGTCGGGACCGGAGTGAGGTCCTCCACCCGGAGCGGGGCCCTCCGCTTCACCCCGAGGTAGCTGTAGATGAGGAGATGAGGGGAGGGCGGCCCTTGTCCGCGGGCCGGACCGTGGATGGAGTGGCACTGTTCTCGGAGGTCCTGGATCGCCGTTCCGCCTATCGATGGAGCGGCTGGTGGAGATTCTCCCCCTCAGACCCGGTGAGTGAGGGGAGGGGGCACTCCCTGCAGCAGTAGAGTCACAGCGGGTGGGGGAGCGGATGTGGCGCCGGTGCTGGCTTCGGTGGTCAGCAGGCGTGGGGGGGTCCTTCTTCTCGGCGGTCTTTTTCGGTGGTCCAGCTTCCCTTTCCGAGGGGTATTAAAGAACCCGGTGGGGGGCGCCTTCAGTCGGAAGAGGGGGTTACTATGGGGTCGCTCCGGTCGGGGATTTACACAGAAGTGATCCCTTTACCCGGAGCTCGTCCCATTCACTCCCTCCTTGCGGCCATCTTGCTCCGGTGAATGACTACGACAGCGTGCCCTAAATGTGGACTTGTGGACGCACATTTTCTGCATGTCCTCTGGTCCTGCTCTTTGCTACAGCCTTATTGGACTGCAGTGTCGACTGCTTTAGCGAAAGCGACAGGGGGCACCTTACCAAACACTTGGGAAGCTTGTCTGTTGGGGTTATTTAAAAGGACGAAGCCGACGAAAGTCCAAGCGAGATTCTGGGATCTAGGACTGATTATGGCGAAATGTCTCATTACTAGGCGATGGAAACATAGTCTGCCCCCCCCAAACGGTGCAGTGGCGTCGCTCGCTGGATACTTGGGCGAGAGCTGAGAGTGTAGCACTGCACCGGGAGGAGACGGCAGGGCTCCGGATGTATCCTATTGCGCTGGAGTGGGATGGTACCCTAACGGCCTACCACCAGGTGTGTCTACAGAATGGTATTACGTGAGCATTTACCCCATACTCTCCAGTGACACTCCTAGCATTGTTCTCATTCCCGGCCTCCCCCCGCCCCTCCCTTTCTCCCCCCCTCCCTGCCCCCCCTCCACAGAGTTTCCCTTACGCCCTACTGCACACGAGAAGACTCCTACGATTACTACGTTGCCGACGACACGTCACATTCGGATTGCGCTCCTCTCCGCACTGCCAGCTCCACACATACACACATGATCACTGTTAGACACCACCTGGTTTATGGTTTTCTATTTCTCTGGAATTGTTCTTTATAGTAGATTGTTTTTTCAATGCAATTTTGAATGTGTAATATATTGCCAATGTGAACAACTGATCTGTTCCTCCGGACATGGTATACCTTGAGCGCTGTATGGAATAAGACTAGGATATGCAATCACAATATAGAAGTTCTTTGCACCAACCCTGGGCACTGCCACTACTGAACATCGTTGTATCACACAAAAGCTGGTGCTATACAAATTTGTCATGCTGTTTCACTGTGCACCCGTTTAGTTTGCTCCTTACTACCATACCTCCGCGAGGGTGAGATGGTCCACAAAGCCTGGGACTCAATACCTTATGTAACAGCGCCTTTTATTCGATATGACTGCATATGTGTAATGTTGTACAATGACAAAATGCAATAAACATATTCAAACAAAATGAGGTACCATAACAAATCAGACTGTGGGTTGAATCACTAGAATGTAAGTTGCTCGCGGTGTTCATTTGAACATTAAGCGATCTAAATTATGCACAAATCATGGCGTGTCAAATTATAACTGCACGACTTTTAAATTGTAGAGGGAGACACCCAAAACTCTCACAAGTTAAGACACAGCCTACATACGATAAGTGAAAAGAGAAAACCACAAAAGGTACCATAAAAGACAGAAGTATAACTATAAATTGCAAACATTTAAAACAAATTCAGGAGAGACTGGAAATTAATTATTGATTTTTTTTTTACCTTTTATTTCAGATTGTACCCAGTCCAGGCCCTGAAGAGAACCCCAATAATTGTACTGGGGTGGAAACACTTCTGCAACATCTACCACTAGGGGAATATGCTGAATTCATTTTGTCCATTCATAGGGAATAGTGTAAACATTTCTATCACCTAATAGTTCCAAAAATAGTGTTCCCAGTGGTTAGCAGCTTTGTTATCTCCATACAGAAATCATTTAAAAAGGTTGAAATCAGGTTATTAGTTGCTGCTTGTTTTAAAATGATGACTGGTCATTAATGAACTTAACCCATGTTGTACAAATGTTTTGTGTTTAATGCATTTTTTTGTAATGTCTTTTTGTAACAATTTGATTTGCATGCATATTTAATTATGGGAAGTATGAGGTCTTTCCCTTGTTCTGACTCAAAAAACAAATGAGTTATATCCTTTAAAAAAAAGACTAAATGATGACTAAATAAATACTACAGACCATATAATTCATTGAATGGCCTGAGTTTGTCTAGGTTAAAAGCATCATTTCAAATGACGGTTAGTTAATTTGTTGTTCTAACTTTAAAAAAGTTGGCATTTTCCTGCCTTAGCCATTTAGTGCCTTTCTCTAATTACATGACTGGGTGTAGCTGACATGTGAGCTTTGTGTATTCCTCCTAGACAGCCACACACAATAGGTAGCTTAGGTGTGTCTGGATGGGCCATCACTGGCAGGATGGGAGGGAGGAGCTGGGTACAGCCCCAACTGCACCTGAATAGGCTGTGTCCTGCCTCCACACAAAGGCCTGAATACCCCCTATAGTTAGTCTTGAGCCAGGATAGGGAAGACAGGATGCCTGGGGACTTCAAAAGGAAACCTCTAGAAGCTTCTACCCCACTTCAAAGGAGGCCCAATTGGGTATAAATACTGGTCCACAAACACTTATGAACCTGCGGATACTCTGCTAGGAAGGAGGAACGCTGCACTGCTGAAGGACTTTCACTCTGCCAGACTGTTGCCCTGCTGGACTCCTACCTTGCTGTGCTGCTGCATTGCTGTCTTGCTGTGCTGTCCTTCTGCCTGTTGTCCTCCTGCCTAGGGGAGAAGGTCTGGACCTACAGCTCTTAAACCCAGAACCCCAGAGCGACTCCAAAGACTAGTTGGCTGATCTCCTGACTCCAGCCTCAGGGGCAGAAGGCTCCAATAGCCTAGCTCGATCCCCTGAACTCTGCCATCTGTGAGTCTACCCGCCAGGTTGTCACCCCAGTCCTGGGCCTTTGGAAGTGGGCCTAAGGTGCTCTTCCAGCCTCTGTGGATCCAGTGGAACCGAAGCATCTCCTCTGCTGTGCGGTGCAACCAGAAACAGAACTTCTGCACCACTGCTAATGCATGGATCAGAGCTACCGCAAATGCTCCATCACATTGCAGCCTGTCACCACATCAGAACCACTGTGGCGCGATGCATCGGATGCAGACCCTTGCATCTCTCATCAATGGCAGCTTCGACAATGACCCCAGACTCCACATTTCAGTTTCACATCTCCTCGAAACCAACGCATCACCCCGACTGAGCGATGCATCCCAGGCTCCTCGTCAACAAACTCTTCAATGACAATGCAGCAGAACCTCACACAGCAGCTCCACCCCTTCTCAGAACTGATGCATCGCTTTGGCTGTGTGAAGTATCTTCAATGCAGATCCTTGCAATGCTCCCTAACCCAGGATTTAAGGTACTAGGTCAGCAGGCCTAACTGGGTCCCTGTAGCCAGCCAGTGCTCCATTGTGTTAAGCCTGAATAGTGACTGTGTCCCAGCCGAGCCTGGCAAGATATCCACAGTTTTTGCTTTACCTTTTGCCGCTATTTTTACTAAAATATTTCAAATTGAGTAGCTCTGGTTCTACTGCTTGGATTTTTGTAATTTTGGTCTTGTGTTATTTATTAAAAAACACTCTATTTGTCTTTGTTGTGGGCTCCTTGTGAGCTGTTGTGGGCTCATGTGTGGTGTTTTTTCACTGTGTTACTGTTTGTAGTGTTGCACAAATACTTTACACATTACATCTGAGTTAAGCCTGACTGTTCTGTGCCAAGCCACCCAAGGGTTGGGAATGGATTAATTTAGGGTTTGCTTGTGACTTCACTCTGAGAAGAATCATGGTTGCTGCTTGAGAAGGGTTTCGCCCCCCTCTACCAGTAACCCAATTTCTTACCCATCCCCTCTGCTAGAAAAAGGCAGCTCAAGATCATAGTGACCCCCAGAGCTACTGACCCATCACTGATCTAACCTTCCTCTTGAAAATCAATGGTAAAGCTCCTACATTCCAACCTCAAGCAGCAGATGAATCAGGGAATAATTTGGGCTTTTTGCAGTCAGGCTTCAGACCTACATTACTTTTTGCCCACACTTCTTTATTCTGATATCGTGGACTAAGGAGGTTGTTTAATGTCCATGTAAAATCCATGCATGATAAACGGAGTTTTCAGAATTCTAATTTCCATACCTACACTGATGACAATTAGTTGGGGTACAGGTGTACTGCATAGATACTGTCAACCTCTTTGAGAGGATAAATGCAGAACTATTGTTGCTAGAACAAAAGTGTGCTCCATAAAAGACTGCTAAATGTGGTTGTCAAGCCGAGTGAAAGCTGGTGCAAGCAAGAGGCCAAGCGGTATAACACATGATATATACTTATGCATAACATGTTCTTTGTACAAAAGAGACACATCTTAAAGAACTGTCCGAGCAGTTCCCTTTGAGTTTGAATTTGTTTTGGAATGTGTACCTCAAATATGAATCATACCCTTGACATTACTTTGTAGGTCGGTTAATGCAACATTCCCTGATATGACTCATAATCCAGTCAATGCCATGCCCATGTATGCCTAGTATACCCGTCAATACCATTTTGTGCCCAGGTATGATTCAATGACCAATCACTGTATTAGTAGAATATTCAAGGGGGAGAGCAAGGGTTTTTAGGGGCGCGTCCTGTCCCCAAATGTATTATGTAGAATCAATGTGGACCAGCCCACTATGTGTAGGAATATTCACTGATATTCTAGGTCACTTGTAAAGATGGCCTTTTGACTGGACCCGATGGGTCTTGTTAATAAACCCCTCACACACCAACCTGGTTGGTGTCATGCTTCATCATCGGGGTCCAACCAGGCAGCCGAATGCCGCCTGGTTGTGCTTCCATGCCTGACTACAGCGGAGCAGGTGTCGTGTGAACGTGTGAAGTGGATGAAGGTGAATATTAAAAGATACCTCTGGGAATCCTTGCCTACTGTTTTATTCTTGGCGGCCCAGGGTATTTAAAAATATATAAAATATGTGATGCAACTACAATTAGAAAAATTATTACTAAGAGTTGACTTATAAGGTCTACATGTTTCAGTCCCTTCTGGAAAAAGATATGCAGGACTTTCTTCAGGACCAAAAAGAAGGTGAAGTGAGTGGCAAAATGTAGTACCACGGGTGATTTTGTCCTACAAACGCGCTATGGTGTGTGGAAAAAAGTGAAAAACAAATAAGTGTCTGTATACTCACAGACACTAGACAACTGCAAGAAAAACCCTGTGAAGAAAAGGAACAATACACAACATGTATGATGCAACACTTTAGAATGGCATACATTGCGAATGGTTGGGTGTCATGCATGATGATTGCTGTGGGGCCAGATCAAGTGACAAATGCTCAGAGAGCGCTGCATGCACGTACTGGTTTGTGGCATGCTGTGGCATGATCAGCTCTTAGCGCTTGCTGGTCGAGGAACTGCCAAATGGCTAGTGTGTAGATCCTGTGGGTAGATCAACACTATGGCGTGATGGAAGGGCGATGGTGGGCCCCTCCCTATTGAGGCACATCGTGTACTATATAGTAATCTAAAACAGGGTGACTCCGTGGTCTGTGAGGGGTGCCTTAGTGAGATTGTGTCTCATTACGATATGGCTACCAAAAGTACTGAAGAATATAGTGAGACGAACAAACATTTAAAAATTACATGTTAAAAAAGGTGCACCAATATTTACATCGCTAATGCTTGCTGTTCCAGTAATTAGGGCGCGGGGGAGAGGAACTCCCGTTAACGATTTGAAAGAGTTTAAGGGGAGACAAGCTCTGAGGTTAGCCTACATTGGGCGAGAAAGATCGAGCCGTCTGGAAGCTGTTGCGGGGGACGCGAGACCTTACTTGTTTAGAGAGTGTCCTCTGAGGGGATACCTATTGGGTCCCTCGGCGTCCCGGCTGGTAAATGAGTGTCGGCGGCGTTTGGTTAAATACTGGCGTCTGTTAGTATTTCTGGGTATTGGGTAAAGAAGCCTCGTCATACGGACGCAGTGCGTTAGTGCGTGCATGCGCAAAGAGTTCCTACAACCAGAGTGCGGGTGGCGGCCATCTTAAGACAGAGTCCCGGAACAGTACTTGTATGTACTGAGAATGAGGGATACACTTCTATCAGGCCATAAAGGACTCGGAAGTCTGAGGGTGGCGTTATGTTGGATACAGGGTCTATTGTCCTCGCATTTAATCACTAAGTTGTTAGTGCAATGATTTTATTGATATTAATTATTTAGGAAAGTATGTGGGCCATTGAGGTGGGGACAATGCCCGAAAGAGTGGAATGCTTACACCATTATGATGGGGGCCTACTAGGGCAAGGTCCTGAAAAGGGTGCTTAAAAATCTTAAGGTACGCGGAGCACCGGGCTCTGGGAAAGTTGGAAGATATACTGTTATGGTCATCAGATCATGATCAATGAGGCCATATCTGTTAGACATAGGTACACCCTGAAATGGGTCCCTATGTGCCGATTGCAGTAATGTACTTGTATTCATGTTCAAGTGTAGGACCACTGATTTAATATATAGATCCTTCAAGAAACGGTTGGATGAGGCCAACAAAGAAATTAATGAATATAAAGAGAGCCTAACACAGAGCAAGATAAACAAGTTTCAAAAAGATCTCAAGAAATTTTCATATGCCAAGACATACCCCTGCTCAGAACCTGACTACAAGGCAGCTAACAAGAGCGACAATTCAGGGGCATCCTCAGATGAAGATTCCTCTGGAAGCAGCACATCCAGTACTAACAGCTATAAAAAGAGACAACAAGGAAGAGGGAGAAATCGAAATTGGCAGCCACCTTGGAACCCGATCCCACCGGACCTCAAGGCCACTTTCCTGGCCAATATCTACCAATGCATCCACCGTATGGTTACGGATGGAACATGCCCTTTGGACCCCCACCCGTACAAGCCTTCCCTAACCACAATCAAAGATTTCCTTTTTTAGGGAGAGGCCCACGATGCAGAGGCAAGAGACGCCGGGGCAACCAAGTACACTGGGAAGACCAGAACGACGGGGCAGTGACAAGAAGCAAATCCAAGGAACAACAGCCAGGACCGAACACGAGGTAAGCTTGGTGACAAATCTATCAACACACACCATAACCCCTGAAGAATTATCAGTCCTAGAAAAGGAACTCAGCTTCGTACCCACAGCCAGACTGGACAAATTCCAGCTGCATTGCGAATTAGCAACCTTCTTCAGGAAATTGAAACAGAAGGCCTTTTTCGAGACTTCCCCTTTTGACGCATCCAGTGAAGCCGAGGAAGACACCAAGTTTAGAACAAAATCCACATTCATGCCACCTCCAACTACCATCCCCCCTGAAATTTCAGTATACGAACAAGCAGTGTTCAAGGACAAAGAGGAACTCAAAGAAGGGCACACATTCCAAAACATCACAAGTGGGGAACGCACAGGCCTACAGTCCCTCAGAACAAATGAGACAATCATCATAAAACCAGCTGATAAGGGAGGAGGCACGGTAGTCATGAATAAAGAGGATTACAATAAAGAATGCATCAGGCTCCTAAGTGACACCAAGAATTACAGAAAACTGGATCATGATCCGTGCAACAACCTCAGAGCTTGCATCAGCAACCTGGTCAAAGAAGCAGAGACTACTGGTCTCATCACCTCCAGTGAAGCAAAATTTCTCACCACAACTGAAGGCAAGATCCCGTACTTTTATATAGTACCTAAGATCCATAAAAACAAGACACCACCACCAGGCAGACCCATTGTATCCGGCATTGGATCACTTTTGGAACCACTGTCAAGCTACTGCGATCACTTTCTCCAACCCATGGTCAAATCCACAAACACTTATCTACAAGATACAAAAGACCTACTCAGACTCCTGGACGGATTCAACTACAATCCTGACACATCTCTCCTGGTCAGTTTGGATGTTGAAAGTCTATACACCAGTTTGCCCCAAGACGACACTGTAAAAGTGCTGGAGACAACACTTGCCAACACAGATTGGCCTTACCAAACTTCAACCAAATTCATTTGGGTCTGTGCTAAACTGGCACTGAAAGAAAACTTTTTCGAATTCGAAAACAAACTATATTTGCAAACATACGGTACATCTATGGGGAACGTTTTCGCTCCCAGCATAGCAGGGCTTTATGTCCACCATTTCGAAACTGAGCATATTTTTACCAACAATGTGCCTAAATTCCCAGAAATAAAATTCTATAAAAGATATATAGATGACATTCTTCTAATATGGGAAGGCAACATCGAGTCTATAACCAACTTCTGCCAATGGCTCAACACCTGTGACCAGAACCTAAAATTCACTTACAGTTTTGATACTCACAAAACCACCTTTCTGGACCTCGACAAGGCAGCTGGAGGCTCTCTAAAAAGCAAAACCCACTATAAACTCACTGCCCGTAACTCTCTGCTCCATTTCTCCAGCTTCCACCCCAGACCACTGAGAGAAAACCTGCCTTACGGTGAATACCTCAGATTAAGGCGCAACTGCAGCGAGACCGCAGACTACAAGGAACAGACAAAAGACCTTAGTGCCAAGCTCAGCCACAGAGGCTACCCAAAAAGGATCACAAATAAATTGCAAAAACGTGCGGAAAAACTAAAATCGCGAGAGACTAATTGACACATGCCCTCTTGAACAAAAACCCATACCTCTGACCTGTGTAACTACCTTCAACACGGTCTCAAACCAAGTATCAAAAATAATCAAGAAACTTTGGAGAATAATAGGGACTGGGAGCCTACAATGGGACCCACCCCTCATCTCGCACAGAAAAGCCAAATCCATAAAGGATGCAATTGTCTCTACCAGACCCAAACCCATGCAAATTTCTCGCAACACCATTACCAACGCATGGGGCCTTCCCAAGATCACTGGCCATTTTGCATGCGGGGACTGCAGCGTGTGCCACTTGACTAGTAACACAAAAACCCTGACCTTCGAATCTGGGAAATTGTGGGAGTTGCGCACCCACACCAATTGCAACACCACACATGTAATATACCGGATCATGTGCCCATGCAACCTCACATACATAGGCATGACCAGCAGGAAAATCAAGACACGCATTTGTGAACATCGGAGAACTATCAGTTGTAAAAAGAACACCACAAAATTGACCAATCACTTCCTGGAAATGGGCCATACCACCAACGACATGAGGTGGGTCGTGATTGAAAGCATCAACCCCAACATGCCGAATATTCAAGAGAAACTTCTCAATAAAGAACAACGGTGGATCTATTGCCTGTCTAGCCACAAGACGGGCTTGAACGATAACATACCGTGGAACAGCTTGAGCAACCACAAACCACCATATCAGCTATCTATATATTAAATCAGTGGTCCTAAACTTGAATATGAATACAAGTACATTACTGCAATCTGCACATAAGGACCCATTTCAGGGTGTACTTATGCCTAAAGTAAGTAAAAGTAAAGTCCACATTTGTAAAGCGCACAATCACCCGTAAGGGTCTCTAGGCGCTGGGGGCCGTCGGGAAGATTAAGCGAGCTATTGCCCAGAGTCACATGGTGCTGGGCTAACCTGCCGCCGGAGCCGGGGATCGAACCATGGTCCCCAGATTCCAGCGTCAGTCGCCCTGGCCGCGGCGCCACACCTCTCCCGCAACAGATATGGCCTCATTGATCATGATCTGATGACCACAACAGTATATCTTCCAACTTTCTCAGAGCCGGTGCTCCGCGTACCTTAAGATTTTTAAGCACCCTTTTCAGGACCATGCCCTAGTACGCCCCCATCATAATGGTGTAAGCATTCCACTCTTTCAGGCACTGTCCCCACCTCAATGGCCCACATACTTTCCTAAATAATTAATATCAATAAAATCATTGCACTAACAACTTAGTGATTAAATGCGAGGACAATAGACCCTGTATCCAACTTAACGCCGCCCTCAGACTTCTGAGTCCTTTATGGCCTGATATAAGTGTATCCCTCATACTCAGTACATACAAGTACTGTTCCGGGACTCCGTCTTAAGATGGCCGCCACCCGCACTCTGGTTGTAGGAACTCTTTGCGCATGCGCGCACTAACGCACTGCGTCCGTATGACGAGGCTTTTTTTCCCCCAATACCCGGAAATACTAACAGATGCCAGTATTTAACCAAACGCCGCCGGCACTCATTTACCAGCCGGGACGCCGAGGGACCCAATAGGTATCCCCGCAGAGGACACTCTCTAAACAAGTAAGGTCTCGCGTCCCCCGCAACAGCTTCCAGACGGCTCGATCTTTCTCGCCCAATGTAGGCTAACCTCAGAGCTTGTATCCCCTTAAACTCTTTCAGATCGTTAACAGGAGTTCCTCTCCCCTGCGCCCTAATTACTGAAATAGCAAGCATTAGCGATGTAAATATTGGAGCACCTTTTTTAACATGTAATTTTTAAATGTTTGTTTGTCTCACTATATTCTTCAGTACTTTTGGTAGCCATATCGTAATGAGACACAATCTCACCAAGGCACCCCTCACAGACCACGGGGTCGCCCTGTTTTAGATCACTATATAGTACACGACGTGCCTCAATAGCGAGGGGCCCACCATCGCCCTTCCAGCACGCCATAGTGTTGATCTACCCACAGGATCTACACACTAGCCATTTGGCAGTTCCTCAACCAGCAAGCGCTAAGCGCTGATCCTGCCACAGCATGCCACAAACCAGTACGTGCATGCAGCGCTCTCTGAGCATTTGTCACTTGATCTGGCCCCACAGCAATCATCATGCATGACACCCAACCATTCGCAATGTATGCCATTCTAAAGTGTTGCATCATACATGTTGTGTATTGTTCCTTTTCTTCGCAGGTTTTTTCTTGCAGTTGTCTAGTGTCTGTGAGTATACAGACACTTATTTATTTTTCACTTTTTTCCACACACCTTAGCGCTTGTGTAGGACAAAATCACCCGTGGTACTAAATTTTGCCACTCACTGCACCTTCTTTTTGGTCCTGAAGAAAGTCCCGCATATCTTTTTCCAGAAGGGACTGAAACATGTAGACCTTATAAGTCAACTCTTAGTAATAATTTTTCTAATTGTAGTTGCATCACATATTTTATATATTTTTAAACGATACCCGGGGCCGCCAAGAATAAAACAGCAGGCAAGGATTCCCAGAGGTATCTTTTAATATTCACCTTCATCCACTTCACACGTTCACACGACACCTGCTCCGCTGTAGTCAGGCATGGAAGCACAACCAGGCGGCATTCGGCTGCCTGGTTGCACCCTGATGATGAAGTATGACACCAACCAGGTTTGTGGGTGAGGGGTTTATTAACAAGACCCATCAGGTCCAGTCAGAAGGCCATCTTTACAAGTGACCTAGAATATCAGTGAATATTCCTACAAATAGTGGGCTGGTCCACATTGGTTCTACACAATCACGGTATTACCCAAGTTTGCTCACTAAATATCCCCCCTTTGCCAATCAGTACCTCCAATTGTTCAGATTTGCTTCATATGCCAATCAGTTTTATGTGCCACAGGAATGCCCCCAATGCCATGTGTTCAGATATGAGCCCATTCCAGTCACATCTATGTGCCCAAGGACTCCCCAAAGATCAGTCAATTGCTTTTGCCAAAAGAGTGTTAAATAATAACAGCCTATGCCATTTGCTACTGAATACAATAATTCAAGGATTGGCTGTTAGACTATATACCTCCACATTGTGCCCCAGTGTGCCCTATTGCTCAGTTGTTTTCCAGTGTGCCCAGGTTTGCCTCATAGGTCAGCTAATGCCATGTGTACAGGTGTGACTATAGGCATGGTGATTCTATTTGACCAACTATGCTACAAAGGTCATTCAATGCAATGTGCCAGATATTCCCCACAGGCCAACATGCCAAGGAGTTCCCTATAGCCAAATCAATGGAGTGTCCTTGAGTATGTAACATAGGCTACTTGATGACATGGAACCAGGTATGTCTGATAATTCAGTAAGTTTCAAGTATGATATGTCCCACAGCTCAATCAATCCTATGTTCACGTATGCCCTATGCACAAGTCAGTGTTACTGGCCCCATTGGTCATTCAATGCCATGTGCCCAGATATGGTTCCTAGGTATTTCATTCCCAAGAGACAAGAAATGCTCCATATATCAGTCAATGAAATGTGCTTAGGTATGGTCTATTGCCTAGTTAATGCCATGCACACAGTTATGGCACAAAGTCCAATACATACCATGATGTGCTGAGGTGGACCCCATTCTCTAGTCATTAACACATGTTAATTTATGCCCATTAGATCAGGCAGTACCAGCATGTGCACAGTATGACCATAGGCCAGTCAGGGCCATGTGTCTTTGTATGCCTAATGAGCCAATCCGTGCTATTGACACAGGTGAACCCAATCGACCAGTAAAAGGTATGTGACCAAGAATCCCCCATTTGCCAGTCCATGAAACTCTGCTCAGGTTTTCCCTTTGGGCAGGTAATAGTGTATGGCTAAGTATGGTCTATAGGTTGGTAAATGCCATGTGCCAATTTATGGTACCTAGTTCAGGTAATGCTGTGTGCTTAGATAGCCCGAGTTGGACAATCAGTTCCATATTCGAGGTATGCCCTCCTAGGCTAGTTAAATGGCACTACGTATGTGGCCAGTCAAGATTATGTGTCCAGGATTGCCCCATAGGTCAGCCTATGCCATGTAGCCATGTAACCATGTAGCCATTTGTGTTTCCGCTGCCACCGGGTGAAACAAGCCACATTTAACAAAAAGAAATGTTATTACTGCTACATTTTATGAAAAATCTAAAATTTTATAAAATAATTCAACATGTTCAAGTCATTATGTAACTGTCTAAATCTGCAACACTTAACATTATGAGCAAGAGCATTACGACATGCCATTCCACAAGTGCCCAGAAGTAACCAATAAGCTATTCAGTACCATGTGCCCACATATGTTTATATTACAGCTTGTCATGGTATACTCCATAGGTAGTCAAATATTCATAGATATGGCCCCAGATGCCTGTCAATGCATTTCATCAAATATGGGCTATATGCTAGTTAGAGCTTTATATCCCACCAACAACAAATATCTGGTATCCAAGTAAGCTCCATATGCTAGTAGATGAAATATGTCCAGGTGTGCCCATAGCATGGTTAGTGGCCACATGTCTATGTAGGTATTTATTTATTTATTTGTTTGTTTGTTTGTTTGTTTGTTTATATAGCGCCAGAATCGACTCCCAAAGGAGTATCTCTGCGCTTCGGACGGGCGTCGTAGGTAAGAGCAATTGCAGCTAAGATTGAAAACAGAAAAGAGGGGTCTTAAGCAGCTTCCTAAAGTGTAAATGATTAGAGCACTGTCTCAGGTGCAGGGGAAGCTCATTCCAATAACGAGGGCCAAGGTAGGAAAGGGCCTTTCCCCCTAGTCTTGCCCTCTTAACTCGGGGAACCTCCAAAAGATGTTTGAAGCCCGAGCGGAGAGACCTAGAGGGCTGGTAGGGTATGAATTTCTCCGAAAGATAGATGGGACCAAGGTTAGAAAGCACCTTATGGATGGTACAACAAATTTTGAATTTAACCCGTTAGCGTATGGGAAGCCAATGAAGTTGCAAAAGAAGAGGGTGGGAGGCCGTCCTAGGAGGAATGTTAAGAACTAGTCGCGCCGCCATGTTCTGGACCACCTGCAGTCTGCTGATCGAGGTCTCACTAGCAGAGATCAGCAGACCGTTACAGTAGTCCAGATGGCTTAATATAAGTGCCTGAGTCAGAGTCTTCCGAGTAGAATCAGGAAGGAGAGGAAAGCATCGACGAAACTCTGTGGGCGCAAGGAACCCCTAAATTCTTACACCTCAATAACATGCCCCCAGGTGGATGGGTAAGGCTGAGGCAATGTGCCCATGTTGAAAACATTTTCGATGAGAACAACAAGAACAATGTCAATGGAAATACAAACATGACTTTGTTTTGCTGCGTGCTGCAGACATATTGATCAGTGAATGTGCAGGGTGAGGCATCCATTTTAAATAAGATGGCGCCGAGGCCTAACTTAGGTCCAGTTAGCATAAGCTGCAAAAAGGCACTTTAACAGGTTATAACAAAATAATTTCAAAGGCAACTGCACTATATCAGTATATACATGTGCATTTGAGTGGGCCCAATAATATTAATGTTCAATTTTAAAAATATGAACAAAAATGGGGGGACTCCCACAAACTTGCTAGTGCTTTAATTATCAGGCTAAACTGTACCTATTTTATTCACCTGAAGTGTTCAAGACTGTGATAACTGTGACCAGACAGATGTGTACATGTTTCAGCAGCAGGAAGTCAACCCATTTAGGAATGTGACAGGTAGTAAATTTGTGCTTCTTTTACAAATCACAGTTGAATGTAAATTTGTCTCATGAGGTTAGCGCCAAATATATGCATGTGTCCAGCACTCCTGAACCTATGTTAGGCACTCTCTAACACAACTTCAATGTTTTCTCATACAGGTAGGAGCTGGGCTTCAAAGCGCACCAGCATAAACCACAAGTTAACTGGCCGGATTCCCGCTCCTTACAATAATAAGCATTGTACGTGGACAACAGCAGTCAAGGCATCTGTGAACATAATGAAATAACATCAGCAACTGGCCCGCTGTAATTAAAACTGCAATTAAGGGGACGCGCCAAATTCTTTCGCATTAACGCCGTGAGGGGAACGGCTCTTCTCATCACTCACCTGCTCCCTTGCTCCCTCGGGGGGCCAGCTGCCTCACCACATTACCGCACCGCGCCGCCGTGAGGGGAGCAGCTAGGCGGTTCGGGACTTCAGGTTCCAGAGGGCATTGCTCAGCAGGGCGCCACTTGCGGACATCATCGGAGGGCGCAGGAGGAGGCCCTTATATTCAGCACGGCATTCCCGCAGCACAGGACACGCGCAGGCGTTCCTGGGCCAAGCCACGCCCGTCAGGAACCGGAAGAGGCCGGGCTGGGCCACCCCCCTAATTCTCACTCATTTTTAATCGGAATACCAGAATTGCTACAGATTGTAAAACATTGGGAAAAAGATCGGGGACTGGTGCCGGGCACTATCACCGAACGGCCTTTATTATAAATCTTTAATTGTTGAGATGAGTAAACGCAAGGCAGTAAACTCGGTGGTGAGGGGAGGGTAACGGGGACCCTGGATGCTTTTATAAATAGGGCGGACTTCCTCCTAAACCATGAAATTCAGTTGACTGAGAAAAGACTTTCCCTTGATACAATAATAGAACATAAGAGATCCTCTATGGGTCCTATAGCTAGGTGTACATCCCCTCTTACTGGGATCCCCCCCGGTCAACTCAACATGGTAACTGATAATACAACAAAGGCTATAATTCACACTACTTCATTGCCACAGGGGTGGGTTTTTCACCACAAGACACTCAGTCTATTGACACAGATTGGAGCAAGACCCACACTGCCAAACATGTGATAGAGGGTCCCACCTGTCGCATCTCTATGACACCTGTCCTGGTAGGATCAGGGGAAGAAGAGAGTGTGACACCCCTAAATACACCAGGCAAAATAAATACTCCAAGGAATTTCGGGGAGGTGGTTACCCGATCAAAAAAGGCTCTGCAGGCAAAGGGCACACCAATTACGGCCATCCCTCTGGCAGATTCCAAGGCATCAGTCAATTGTCCAAGAAGAGGGGGGCATCACATATCGAAAAAGTCCAGACAGAGGGGTGCAGCCAAAATGAAGGGGGTTGGTTAAGCAGGGGTGCCTGTAATCCCCGCTCAATGTCAAAACTGCAGGGAGACAGAGATGAGGCAGGAAAGGGATACTGAATTATGGTCCAAACTAGAAATAATGTTAACCACCCAGCTTGGGCCCCTGTACGAGAGACTGAATGTGATTGAGGGGCAACTCTCCGTTTACTCACACTAGGTAGCATCGCATCCTCATTGAAGAGGGGGTTAGGGCCCAATGGGGCTGGGGGTGACGAGATTAGCACACATGCCAAGGATGCCCACACATCAGAAAGCATAGGGGGGGGCCAATAAGGTGCGTGACCTGTCCACTGGTAGGCAGGAGGTGGCAAAGAAAGGACCAATAGAGGGAATCAACAAGGGTAAGGCTTCAGGAACATCAAGCACCAGGATAGACAATGGGCAGACAAGGGAGGAGAGGCTAGAGCATACATCCATCACCCTTATAGCAACCAGATCTCCCGAGGGCGGACCTGTCATATCTAATGAAACAGGACCATTAATAGCGGATCACGCTTCAAATACCAGGGGTCTCCCTGTACTTGATCTCCCACCGGCTGCAAGCCCCTATACCGTGGTCTTGACAGGGATTCCGGCATGCAGCGAAAAGAGGGGAGAAACTGCGTGCTCCCTGATTAACAAGGCAGTTCACTGGCTGGTTAAACATGTAGGCTTTAACATCACACATCACAGACATGTTCTCATGGCAAGAAGGGTATCCTGGATTGGAAATAGCAGGAAGGCTTTTCCGGGAGATTGTGTGATTCTAAACCTTAGGTATTCACAGCTGGCAAGAGAACTTATTGCCAACCAACGGCAGGGGATCTATCAGGAGGAGGGTGGTACAAGTATCAGAATGCTCCCACTCAGTTTCTTTTACAGGGACCCGATGCTTTTAAATAATGGCCAAGACCCAAGGGGACACCCACTCAGGCTCAATGGGGAGGGCCGGTTAGCTTCGTCAGCTAATCGGTACGTGCCGCTCCACAGCGCTTCGGCTCTAAACGAACTGGACTGACTGACTGGGGGGCCACTGTCAGGGCACGGGTTGGCCGGGAGGGGGATAGCCACGTCGACAGCTGAGGTACCCACATCCCTTAACGATCACAGAGACCTTAGTAGTTCAGGTCCAGAGACAAACCCTTGTATCCCCCCTGCACCTCCAAGAGCGCATAATAGTCGTAGGCCCGAGACCCCACTCGAAGGAGGGAAGGAAAACATTCACATAATTTCCTGGAATGTAGCAGGGCTGTCCAGCAAACAAAACAATCATGACTGGTTAGTCTACATAAAAAGATTTGTATCATTTGCCTGCAGGAAACATGGGAGATAAACTCTGGCGCATTAGCACTGGAAGGTTACAAATCGTATTTTGTACCAGCGCGCAAATCCCATCAGGGCGATCTAAGGGAAGCCTGATCACCTATGTGGCCCTGAGGCTGTGGGGGAGATGGGAGGACCTAGCTTGGGACTCAGATTGGATACAAGGGCTAGGGTTCATGACCAAGGGCCTAAAATTAACACTTATTAATTTTTACAATGCTACTTCAGGTGGACAGACCCTAGCTAGTTTGGTCGAGTTGGAACACAGGCTGGCAGGAATCGAAGCGCTTGGGGCCCCGATCACGCAATTGGTATTATTAGGAGATTTTAATTGCCACTTGTGCCCCCACCTAGTTAGCAGTGAGGGGGAATGGTCCATTTGTCCAGTGGAAGAGGGACTGCACATGGAACACACTAGGGAGGGAAGCGAGCTAAGTAAGCTCCTGGGTACAAATGCCCTCACACACACGATGGATATGATTAGAGTGGGCATGGACCATCGGATTAACCCAACTTTTACAGATAAGGGAAGGGGCACTGTTTTATTTTTGTTCCGAGCACGTTAAAGTGTTGGATCACAAGTTTTAATATAGAATCTAGTGCTTTAAGTGACTACAACTTCATTCATTTCATTCATTACAACCCCTTGGTTTTGTCCGTATGGGATCCTGAGCAGGCTAAGCACCCATGCCGAAAGCAGTTCGGTGGTACAATCTCAGCCACCGACCAAGGAAGGAGACTGAGGTGGTATAATGTTAATAGTGAGATGTTTTACAGGGCGCTACTCACGGAGAACGACCAGTTGGTTTGGAAGTGTCTTGATCCATCGGTAGACCTAATTACTGCTTTTGAGGGATTCGCCAAATGCATTAATGGCTTGCTTAGGCGCACAATGCCAAGGAAGGAACACGATACCACCAGGTGGTTCGGTCGGCAATGTTCCAGTGCCTTGAGGGAACTGAAGGTAGCTTTAAAAATTGTCCCTAAAGACAAGATAGTGGTGTTCGCTTGCAGGGGGCAATATAAACAGGCATTAAAACAAAGCAAAACATCACTACAGCAACAGGCATGGGAGAATTTAAGGGAACTGGCCGAGCTAAGGGACACATTGGCTTTCTGGAAAGTAATAAACGAACCTTGCTTTCAAGACTTCAATAAACCAAAGCTTGTATGTCATGTCTGTCTGAGTCCTGGGTGGAGCAATTTCAAGGCATCTATAACCATGGTAGCAACAATGATTTAGCACCACCGGCAGGGGAAGGGAACCTATGTGCAGTCCAAACTTCTTTCTCTCTGGGAGAGATAAAAGCAGGAATCGTGGGCCTGACTCGGAACAAGGCCCCGGGTCCTGATGGAATTCCCCTGGACCTTTTTCTGAGTCAAGTAGAACTGTGGGCTCCCATTTTAAATAGAGTGATAAATATAGCAGTGGAATCAGGTATGCCACCATTCTGGTCTACCGCAGTATTTGTGCCGATCTTTAAAAAGGGTAATAGGGACAATCCACAATGTTATAGACCTATCTCTCTCATCAATGTAACAGCGAAAGTCTTGGGAGGGCTATTCTTAATCGGTTAATGGATTGGGCGGATGAACATGGTGTCATCTCTGATACCCAGTACGGTTTTAGGCCTGGCCGCTCAACCACTGACCAATGCCTCAATCTCAACCTTCTGGTAGCCAAGTACACCATCGCTAGTGATGAGACGGTGTACTTGGCATTCATGGACCTCACAGCAGCCTTTGACCGGGTTAACCGTAAGAAGCTGTGGGAGTCGATGGGGGTCATGGGCGTTGATCCAGGCCTGGTCAACATTTTAAGTACCTTGCACCAGTATACCTCAGCCCAGGTCAGATTTAATGAGGAGGGAGACACCACCGATCCCTTCCCATGCTCTAGAGGAGTGATTTACCTTATATATTAATGGCTTAGATAAGGCGCTTGAAGCACTAGGGGTGGACTCCCCGAGGATAGGAAGAAGAGAAATCCCGGTCCTGCTTTATGTGGATGACGCAGTGCTTCTGGCACGCAGTGCACGAGGCCTCCAGCATTTTATAGATGGCTTTGTCAACTTCATGGAGAACTTGGACTTGTCTGCCAATCTCTCCAAGTCCTATATCATGGAGATGGGGAAAAGATCATGTAGGAATTTAACTACAGGATCGGCAGCCACTGTTTGGAAAAAGTGCAGGCATTTTCTTATCTGGGATTTTTATTTGATAGTCATATCTGTTTTAAGGTACTGGCAGAAGAGAAATGCAGAACCCTAACTAGTTCTACTGGGGCAATTATGAATTTTGCACACAGGTTGGGTCGTTGGTCACCGGAGCAAATCTTGAACCTGTATAATGCCATTTGTATTGCTAAAACATTATATGGCAGCGAGGTTTGGGGCTTCATTGACCCCGAGTATCCAAATTGAAGAAAACAAATTCCTACGGCGGTTACTTAGGAACCCCCAGAGTACATCTTCCCATTCGATTCATGAAGAATTTGGCCTCACTTATATTAGAGATAGGATCCAACTGAAACCTATTACCTGCTGGCTTAAAATATGGACAAACCCCGAAGCAGTCTTAAGCCAGCAGATAATGGATTGCATCAACCGCGAACGTGGGCGGAACATTCCCTGGCTCAAATATGTGAGGGAAACCCTGTCCGGCCTGGGCCATGCTGATTATTTTAATCACCCGACAAAACTGCTAGCTAGGGACAAGGCCCTTATTAAAACAGAATTTCTACAGAAAATGGCCTCTACCAGGGAAGACAGGGAGTTGGTCAAACCCTCGGTTAGAGCACACCTTTTGGCCAAAGCCAGCATATGAATGGAACTGTATTTGTCCTATTTTTATAAAGCTCAGGACCGTTTTTTAATGACCAGATTTAGGTTGAATCTATTGCACCACACACTGGGGGATCCTTTGGGGTACATAACATCGATTGAGTTGAGGGGTCCCTGCGGCTGCGAACAAAAGTCTCCTCAGGACACTCTCCATTTTGTTTTGTTGTGCCCCTACTACGCTCACCCCAGGAAGTTATTTTTAAAAGGTATATTAAAAGAAGCTGGATTTAAACAGGCAAAAGTGGCCCTGTTGTTTTTAAAACTTTCCGCAGAGGCCTTAACACTCTTTTGCACTGTTAACTTTTTAAGAATGGCCGCAAGACTCAGAAACACAAAAGATGTTGGATGATGGCATTTGTTGTTAATCTCTTGCACTAGTAATCACTTTGCTTACATAATGAATCATGCTGGAGGGGCGCTCATTTTGCACTTTGTTCGACTGATACCCTTTTCTCCCAATCCTGATGGATCTTAATGTAACCCGTCCAGGAACCCCAGATCTCCCGTTTTTAACAAGGCTTTTTATCTTCATGACTTGAGATGAATTCATAACTACCTGTTAATATTTCGTAATGGTTTGTAGAGATATTTTTGTATTAGGTTGTAAACACTGATTTTTATTGTATTGTACTTTTATGGTATTGCTGTATACCGAATAAAGTATTTGGATGATGATGCTGAGTGGGCCCTATGATATTAATGTTCAATTTTAAAAATATGACCAAAAATGGGGGGACTCCCACAAACTTGCTAGTGCTTTAATTATCAGGCTAAACTGTACCTATTTTATTCACCCAAAGTGCTCAAGACTATGATAACTGTGACCAGACAGATGTGTACATGTTTCAGCAGCACGAAGTCAACCCATTGTGGAATGTGACAGGTGGTAAATTTGTGCTTCTTTTACAAATCACAGTTGAATGTAAATTTGTCTCATGAGGTTAACTCCAAATATATGCATGTGTCCAGCACTCCTGAACCTATGTTGGGCACTCTCTAACACAACTTCAATGTTTGCTCATACAGTTAGGAGCTGGGCTTCAAAGCGCACCAGCATAAACCACAAATTAACTGGCCGGATTCGCGCTCCTTACAATAATAGGCATTGTACGTGGACAACAGCATTCAAGGCATCTGTGAACATAATGAAATAACATCAGCAACTGGCCCGCTGTAATTAAAACTGTAATTATGGGGAATTCGGCAGGCGAGACAAGATGGCCGCTCGGTATGGGGAATTCGGCGGGCGAGACAAGATGGCCACTCGGTGGCATTCCTCCCGAGGCACAGAGGAATCTTTTGCCAGGAAAATCACGTATATCGGTTTTGCGGCTCAACTCAACATGTTTGATGGTGTTGGAGGCTCTCGGGAGCAGTGGGGTAAGTTTTTAGACCCATAATTGGTCTATTAGCAGCTTTGGAATTCGTTTCACACCGCTCCCATCACGCTCTTGATTACAGCCGCCATTTGGCTCATTTTTCTTCAGGAAACCGCATTTATTGTCAGGCTTGCCGGCATGGGCCCAGAGGTGGTGTTTCACTCATTTACAATGGAGATGTCTTTACTGACTTTGTTCCCATTCTAATATAGTTTCTTCTCTCTTTATTTCAAGGTGCTCAGTGGGCAGTTAAATGAGCAACTTGATTTGTGTTTTGGTCTTCCATGGAGGTGATATAAAAAGGAATTGGTTAATATTTGGCTACCTTTTTTGAGTGCATATTCTCAGCCATTCCTGTGATTCTACATATGGTTTTTTAAATTAATTTTCCTGATATAGTGGGCTATCTTATTCCTGATGGGCACTTTGGATTTCACTGTCTTTTGTTGTCCTACTGGTTGTTAGAAGGGCTTCCATGTGCCATTTCAACTCTACTTCTGGTTAAATAAGGAGACAGGGCTTTCATCTCAATCACAGGCTTTTCTCACCTCTAATACTAATTGTAGCAAAGAGTCTGGTGGTAACGCTAATAAAAGGGTTAATAAAAGGGTGACTAAATCACCATTGCCTTCAACACGAGAAGATATTATAGATCAACTTAGAAATATGAGACCATTTATGACAGATACTAGTGTGGCACTTTAGAGAATCAAAGAGAAATGGTCTTATTTTCACTCAAGACTTACAGAGGTTGAACAGACAGTTAGTGATGTGCAGGATGTGGCTGCAAAAGTCAATATCCTATCTAAAGAGGTCATTCAAATGAAGAAGTTAATGGTGGATCATGAAAACTGCAACAGGCACAATAATCTACACATATATGTCATACCAGAAAGTTCTGAAGGCTCCGACATGATCAATTTTTTGAAGCTTCATATTCCAAACATAGTAGGCCTACAAAAATCAGTTGAACTCAATATTAAGAGGGAACGTAGGATTGGTCCTTCACAAGCCTCGACCTTTAATAGACCAGGAGGGATCATTGCTTTTTCTTTCAGTACTCTGATCTAATGATGGTTCTTATGGCAGCTAAACAACGTAAGCAAATGCTTTGGTCTAGTCAAAAGATTTTCTTTAGTCAAAATGTCTCCAGGGCTACTGCTAATCGTCGGCAGGAATTTCTGGATCTCAGACCAACGCTTAGGTCTATGAACTGTCATTATGGCCTTATTCATCCTTGTTTCTTCAAGGTGAAGTACAAAGACTAGTCAACAACTTTTGAAGACCCTTTAGAGCTAAAGAAATTCATACACATTCATAAAGGAGAAGATATGGAACTTAGTAAATCTTAAATGTCTTTCATAACATTGAATTTGTCCTCTATTTTTGTTCTCTTCTTTATAGGTCCCCAGTCTTTTCTTGTAAAATGGATCAAGATGTCTTTGTTCTCTAATGTCTTTTTGTTCCAGTGTTCACATTCTGTTAATCCACATTGTCTCCTGTAGCATTTAGCAAGTTTCTTTTGGCGCCATGTTGGAATGTTCTTAATATTTATTTATTTTTCATTTTTTCTGTTTATTATTCCTCCATTATTTGATCTTATCATACTTCCTAACCCTCGATGATTCTCATTTAGAACGGTCTCTGTTTTTCTTGCTCCTCCTTTCATCATTATTGTCCCTTTCCCTCTTAATTCATGTAGCTAAAGTCTTGCGACTTTTTGTCATCCTTTGTCTGTATTTATATTTGGGGAGTCTTTTTTACTCCCTTTCTCATTTTTTGTTCTGATTTCTACTTTTTTCTTCAATCTTTTTGTATATTCTTTTTCCATACAGCTTACTTGTATTTATGCAGCTTTCTTTATTATGGTTTCTATCTTATTTTTTATAGATTATCTTATTTCTAACAGAAACATGGCTTAAAAAACCTTCCAAATCCATCATGGCCTTGATTTCTTCTCTGAGGTTTAACATTCAAAATTTAGGTTGATTTACCCATTTTTTTACATGACAACATACACCTCTGACCAGAAGAAAACACAGCCTTTGTTGAATGAAGTTTTGTTAGACTAACATGCTAACACTTCTCTAATAATGTTTTCTCTGGAGACTTTAACCTCCTTCTGCTGCTTGATTAAATAACATATATCATTGAGATAATATAACCTTCCTCAAACAGCAATCCTACCCCACCGATGCACTCTTGTAGTCTTTTCCTTGGAGATTTTACCCTCCATTGAACTGACTCCAATTAGGTAGTTGTCACTCTTCTATCTGACATCTGAACAACAATGATATTGCTCAGCTTTGCTCCAAACACAGTCACATAAAAGGTTCTACACGGAACTTCATTTTCATAAAGGTAGACTCACTCATTGCTTATTTTGGTCTATCGATCTGACGATTATTAATTCCTTTGAGAACATTTCAACCAGGAGCGACCCTTGACCCTGCTCTCAGGCAGGTCACTCCCCACTCCGCACAGCACCACCTGTGTGTCGCTGACCCTGAGCCCACTGCTGCCGCTGTTGTAGGTTCAAGGCTGCTGCTCTTGCACTCGCTCTGTCCTTTCGTACTGTTGCTCTGTTATTGTGCCCTTTGCCTTCCGATTTCCCCTGGTAGAACTGCCATAATTATGTTGTCTGTTCTTGCTTTTTAGTGTTGTATTTTCGTCTTTTTTCCTTTCATTTTGTACTGTTGTCCTGCCATTGTGACATTTGCGTTGTTTTCCCCCACCTGCTCTACCCGATCGTTTTTCCCGCCGCTGCGTCCCCTGTGGCCCCACCCCCACTGTTCGTCCCTCCCACCTCCCGTTATAAGGCAGCCGCTGCACGACCATAAGTGCGCCTGAGGCAAGCCCGTCTGCGTCCGTCCGCGCCTGGACCGCGCCCAGTGCCATACCCCCCTGTCCCCGCGAATGCCACGACACCCAAAGCCGCTACGACGCCAACACCCTCCACGCACTCAACACAGGACGACTGCACGCCTGCTTCCTGGCCACCCCGAGGCGCACCAAAGGACCCTTCTTCTGCCGGAGCTGCGGCTTCACCAGTCTCCAAACCACCAACCTGCCCACCAGGTCAGCACGCAACGACCTCAAATGCATACTTCTGAACACCCACTCCGCACGCAAATACGCCGTCGAACTCTGGGACCTGCTCGACACATCCTCCACGGACGTCGCCTTCCTGACAGAAACAACAAATTTCCTTTTCCAGCATTTTAAACAAAGGATATGGTCCTAATGGGCCTCTATCTCAAAGCAGAATATGGGTCAATAATGGTGGCTCTGGTCTATGCATGAGTTACCAAATTAACAGGCTTATATAAAACAGCAATATTCAACATAAGTATATTCAAAGGACATGAGTGTTAAAATGTCATCAATTTATTAGAATTGTTGTTTTTTATTAAAAAAAACAGCAGAACTTGCTGCTTATACATTGCATATCATAATTCAAAACAAATCAAAACATAATATTCATAAAAAAATTATTAAAAACATGCACCATTGCACAGTATTACAGAAATTAATACATTTTCATCAATTTAAAAAAAAAAAAAAAACTGTCGACGCGGCGTTTCGGTGCCAAACACAATCTTGCACCTTCTTCAGGACTTTAGGGTCCTAGCTTAAATTTAGTTCCTTAAAAGTCTGGCGGGGTTACCAAATCTTAGGGATAAGAATGTATAAATGTTAAGAAAAAAAGTCAAAGTCCTAGACATGAGTTGGACCTAATGGAATGTTACTGTTACATGTTTCCTTTTAGAAATCAATGTTATGAACAAAGTCCTGAAGAAGGTGCAAGATTGTGTAACTCACGCATAGACCAGACCCACCATTATTGACCCATATTCTGCTTTGAGATAGAGGCCCATTAGGACCATATCCTTTGTGTAAAATGCTGGAAAAGGACATTTGTTGTTTTTGATTATTGACCCATTCCTTTTCCGGGTGAAAGGGTAACTCCCTCCTTATTGTGGGCCTTCCTGACAGAGACATAGACTTGGATGAATGACTCCTCGGCACCCGACATCGCCATAGCCATCCCGGACGGCTACAAGATCACCCGCAGGGTCCGCACCAACAGAGTGAGAGGTTGAATCGCCATCATCCACAAGTCCACCCTCAAGGTCTCGACCAACTCGGACGACACCCTCAACATCGCCGAACACATGCACTTCCAGATCCACACTGATCCCAATACCACCCTCAGAGGAACTCTGATATATAGACCCCCCGGATCCTTGCCTCAGTTCAGCGACTCCATCGCCAACTTCATCTGCACACACGCCCTCGCCTCCACGGATTACATCCTCCTCTGAGACCTGAACTTCCACCTCGAGAACAACAACAACACCAACTCCACCACCCTGATCGACAACCTCGCCAACCACGGACTCAGACAGCTCGTCACAATGCCCACCCACTCCGCTGGCCACCCGCTTGACCCGATCTTCTCCGCAAGCTCCCACATCTCCTTCAGCGACACCACGGAACTCCACTGGACTCACCATCGCTGAATCCACTTCACGTTCTGAAAACCCACCACGCACCACCGCACCCAACAGATCCCCCAATGCAGCTGGAGCAAAATCACCAAAGACCAGCTAAACACCGCCCGAAGCCCACCGAAGACGGCGTTGACCAAGCAAGTCAACGCCCTCTCATCCTCCTGCTTCAATACCCTCCGCATGCTCCGCAAGATCTACAGGTGGATCCCCAACACAAGAAGAATGGTTACCATGGCCCTCGTCAGCAGTAGGCTGGACTACGGAAACACCCTCTACGCGGGAGCCCCGGCCAAACTGCTGAAACGAATGCAACGCATACAGAACGCCTCTGCCCGCCTGATCCTCGACATCCCACGACACAGCCACATCACACACCACCTGAGAGACCTGCACTGGCTGCCCATCAACAAGAGGATCACCTTCAAACTGCTCACCCACGCACACAAGGCACTCCACGACACCGACCAGCATACCTCAACAGACGACTAACCTTCTACACCCCGAACCGCCAGCTCCGCTCCGCTGACCACACCCTCGCTCTCGTCCCCCGCATCTGAAGAGCGACCTACGGCAGCACATTCTCCTACCTTGCCGCCAAGACCTGGAACACCTTCCCCATCCTCCTACGGCAGACCCAAGACCTACTAACCTTCAGGAGGCTACTCAAGACCTGGCTATTTGAGTAGCAAGGCGCTGTGAGACCCTCACAGGTAAATAGTGCGCTCTACAAATCTCCTGATTGATTGATTGATTGAACCATAAGCTAATTAAGGAAAGTTGTATTTTGGTAAGTAATGACACACATTACAGCACTGACATTTTATTTCGTGCCATAATATATCTTCTAATCACTACCCTCCCTCTGAATCTTATTCTCCTCAGATCTTGATATAATGAGACTTTATCTGAATCGCGCAATGTACTAGCACCCTGAAAAAAAAAATTAAGATCAAAATTTGACTCAAGTAGACTATGCCCAAAAACGGTAATGCAGTGCAAAAAATATTTAACATTGTAAAAAATGTAACCTATTGTCCCATCATTCATAATTACTGCCCTAATATCAAGTGTGAGAGGTTTGCACTGTTTTTAGTTCGGCCCTGAAGTAAATAGCAATGACCCTTACCTTGACTTGCTATTTAAACCATCACAGATGCCCACTTTAAACATAAAGAGGCTTATTTATGCGCCCTTGCGTCACTTTTGCCCCACCGGAGCGTCACTTTTTGTGACGCACCAGCGGCATAAAAAATGCGCCATGTTGCGCCAAATTTACAAAGTGAAGCATCTAGGTAGATGCGTCACTTTGTAAACCCCTGAGCCACATTATACCTGCACCAGGTATAATGTATGCAGGGGGGCGTTCCGACGCAAGAAAGGATCGTAGAAGTGACGCAGTGAAATCTATGAGATTTGACTGCGCCACTTTTAGAACGCAAATGCGTCACTATCATAAGGCAGGCGTAAAAATGAAGCAGGTACATTTAACATGGGACTTGCCCATGTGTAAATGACCCATTGCTGAAGTTGCGTCACTTTTGTGACAAACTCGAGCAATGCGTCATTTTTGCGCATACAGATATGTCAGAAATACTGATGTATCTGTAACTCCTTGCGACGTGATGCATCATACTGTAAATATGATGCATCATTGCTATCACAAGGAGGGCGCAATGAAAAGTGACACATCGCTGTTTTCACCCAGCGATGTGTCACTTTTCATAAATGACAGCCACAATTTCCAAAAACTCTGCCAACTATCAAGTGGTGTCTACCTCTGGCTTGCTAAACATAGTCTCCAAATTAAAACTGCTAGATCTGTGACAAAGACCCTCAGAAGGAATTATAAGATTGCTAGAACCTGCCCCACCAACATAGTACCACCTTTTGCATTAATAGATTGATGGGTAGTCAGTAGCACTGGACATATGCATGAAGACGGTCCTGAGTTAGCGTTGTGAACAGTTGGAAATCGGTAATTTGAATGTACCTTCAAATGTAGGTGATGCACAGGTGGCAGGCATGTCAAGGTAATGTGGAGATGGTATACACTATAAAAGGGCCAAGACTTTGTGTTTCCATTCCATGTTTGTGTTTCCATGTTTGTTAATCGGTATTGATGAAGAGTCAAGAGAGTCATTAAGCTGCTGCCAATGCTTGTTGTGTTTCTCCCTGAAGCTCTAGAGACTCAGCAGTGACACCCCTGCCTGCAGGAGGAGTGTGAGTCCAGCAGTGCTGCACCATGATTGGGCGGTGGGAGAATCTTGCTTCATCACTCTGGTTTCCTGGTGTTCGTTGACATGATCTACTTTTATCTGTTTATGTGGGAAGGCTATATTGTAAAGAGAGTTCGTGCTAGGGTCAGAGACAAAACTGCTTTTCACCAACCTAGTGCCTCTAGTGCCTCTGAGTTTCAATATTACTGCATACTGATTTGTGTTCCCCTAAGATTATGGTGATACCTTTGCACTTTATGTATGGTAACGGTTAACCTGCATAATGTTCTCATTCTATCTTTATTTATTTATGAGAGGGTTGGTGTTTTAATTTATATGTGGTCTGGTACCCTTTGGTATTTGCTATGTGCTCTCCTGTCAATATGTTGCAAAACATGTTTATCCTTGCTAGACACTGATTCAACATACAACTTTCTTCAGGACATATTCCTCACTGTTCACTTCTGAATCCTTTCCACCTAAGGCTCCATCACAGGTGGCTATCTGCTGCTATAGATGGCACTGGGAACAGAATACGATGGGATAAGACTCTGTGCTATCCTCCTAGTAAGGACTGGTCTGACAAAACCATCTAGCCAATTCTCTGATCCTATTGCTGCCTTCCTGGCAAAGGGTGTTTGTAGTAACCTGCCCCTATTCGGACCCCTCTTCGTTTACCACACTTTAGAGCTGATGCCTCAAGACTGCTCAATTTATCGAGCCAGCTGGAAATTTCTTCAGCTGATCATGAAGACTTAAACTTCTTATGTTCCGTCTCTCACCTATTATGACTAAACAAGGTGTTTGAGCCTCTGGTCATCAACTCAACACATCTAATTGCTGTAATAAGCTTCTCAACACGTGCAACACAAAGACAACCGTGCAAACAAATTACAGCGGAATATTGGTGGTGTGTGTAAAGCACAAACCTAGTTGAAAGATAGCAGGCCTCTGTACAGGCAGATTTTAGCATTCCCTCTCAAAGCCTATTCATTCACTCCTTTTCATTGCAAAAATAAACAATGCGATAGAAATGTAAATGTGTTACTGCCGGAACCCTTTCACAATGACTCAACAGGTTCCACAGTCACAACCTCTTTGGTGCAGAAAAAGGGAATTGAGTGGCCTGGCCATGCCAACTCCAATTGTACCTTAGGGTGATGTCATGGGGTTCAGTACAGTGGATTGCCAGTTCAATACACTAAAAAACACAGGGCACTGGCCTAAGCGTTAAGAGACACAACATGGTTCTATGGCCCTAACCTACAGCTTGCCTTATTCAGAGTGTATAGTAGCATTAGAAATCATTTTCCAGCACAAATGCACAATTTCCACTTAATTTTGGATGTATCTGCCCCCCTGCAACAGTCTGTATCTTCTGTGTCCAAAGCTGAATGGAACATCTGTTGTACTTAATAACGTGTCATACCTTTAGCTACATGCAAATATAACTACTACACTCAATCTGCTTCCTTTTTTAGAGCACTCCAGAGCCAGTGTATTGCACAAAAGCATTCCTTGTCAAATAACAGATGAATTACTGATATATCCTTTTTTACGTTTCTGAACATAAATTCCTAATTGGATGCTTTCTGTGACGTCACAACCATGTCAAACCTTTGAGGAAGTGACTCGAGATCACTTCTAAATGTTCTGTGTACCATCCATCCATACGCAGTAGCAAGAAGTGATGTCTTGAATATAGTGGATTGCTGTATGAATATTGTGAGATAGTTAATCGTCAATTGTCACCAGGGTCAGAATTAATAGCGAAAACAGATATTTAGTCTGCTGTGGTGCTATGAAGTGTTTTGTCTTTTAGCCTAATAAGACAGCTTTCGCCAAATGATTCTTTTGTACTCCAGATTTCCTTAATATCATTGAACAATTAAGATGGGCGCTCTTTCTACTGTTTGTGACTTGAAACACTTAAAATAACGTTTGCACTATATATATACTAGGAACCCCTTAACCCAATGAAATCCTTAAGAACTCAGAGGCATATTACCAAGGCTGGCGATATTGGATTATCGCCGCTTTAGCGGCCGTTTTCGGCTGCTAAGCGTCGATAATTCCATCTCCCTATTAGCAAGCTGTCACTAAACGAAGTTAGCGACAGCTTTGAGGCGATAGCGAGCGGTTGGGGCCCGCTTTGCATGTTAGCGATAATTATCGCTGATGACATGCAAAGTGGGCGTACCCAAACTGTTAGCGACTGAAAACAGTCGCTAACATCGCTATCGCCTATCAGCAAGGCAGACGTAGCGATGGAAATATTCGGGAAACATCATTTACTACGAAGGCATCCCCACGCATAACGTTTACCACGGTACACTTACCACGCAAACGTTTTTTCAACGTGGGTGCCTTCCACGACCGTCTATACCACGAAAGTACGTTCAGCGTGGGTTGGGGGGAGACGTGGTATTCTGTCCAGTCGTGCTGGGGGGGCTGGGGGAGGGTTGGGAGGGGGGCTAGGGGGGCTGGGGGGGCTGGGGGGGTCTCCCCCCAAAAAAATAACAACAATTAAGGAGCGAGTTAGATTTAAAAAAAAAACGCTCTGTTGTATTAATGAAGTAAAAGGAAAGAGCCTCCCCCAAAGACGTGCAGTGTACGTCAAAAAAGAAGTCCTTTATTTATTTTGGAAGACGTGTTTTGACGCTTGTTTCCATGGTAGATGGAAGTAAGGGCTGCTGGAGAAAGACGTGCAGGTAAGACGTGGTACAATCCTTCGTTGTAAATTCCAGCGTGGTAAAGCCACTTGCGATGTAAAATTCGCGTGGTTATGCCATGCGTGGAACTTGAAATCGTTGAAAAATCATATATTCGAAATATTCGCGCTAAGCGGTAATATCTCCAAAAACTAACGCCTGCTCAGACCAGTTCTTAGCCATTATATTCAATGGGAGGTGGATATAATGGCTAAGACCTTGTTAGCGATAATGCGTGAATATCGCTGTATTCTCAGCGATATTCACGGATTTTGCCGCTATCGCCGGAAATGTTATTGCTTTTGAGATAAACGTTGCTAATAGCACGTTATCTCAGCGATAAAATCCGGCGATGCTTGGCGATAAAAAAATTGCCGCTAAGCCTATTTAGCGATAATTTTCGCTAGTTGTTGGTAATACGCCCCTCAGTATGGTCAGCCCTGCAGAAAGGACAAGGAGCAGTCATCGTGTTACACAGGTCTGCATCCACATTCATTGCAAGAAACTCACAACTGCAGACAGGAAATAGCCAGCCACATTTTTCTGCCAGCATATAGAGATCCTAAGGTGAACCTCCACAACCGTTTTCAACTAACATGGTTTATATTTCACCGTTGCTCAGATGAAAGGGATTTTTGCAGATAAAACCCTCCCTGATCCACCTTCAAATGTTACAGTCCCCAAAAATTTGCTTTAATGTGGCAAGCGTTTTAGTGGGTGCTCTCTGAAGTAGGAAAAAGCACATGAACTGCTGAAATTATTCGAGATTGTATTATTTTTATAGTGCTTAAATATTGAAGATATGTACTTACAATGAAATGTACTTGTATCCTTGTGTTGATGCATGTGGTGTACTTTTGTGGTTTTCATTTAACCAAATAAAGTATTTATTTATTGATTGATTGATTGGTTAGCTGCTGAAACTAAGCAGCACAAGTGTTTTTCATGGTGGTCTGAAATAGTATCTCAATGTTATGTTATATGTTATAGAGGATTCGTATCGCGCACTAATACTCTGGAGTGTCCTGGCCCGGAAGTGGGCTGGGGTAAAGGTAGTAGTCAGTTAGACGGTCCGACTAAACAGATGTGTTTTAAGGTGTTTTTTAAAAAGTTGAAAATCTTGGATAAGCTGAAGGTCCGCAGGAAGCGCATTCCATGCCGCTGCAGCTTTGACAGAAAGCGACTTGCCTCCCATACGCACTCTGCAGAAGCGCGGGATAATCATCCGGCAGAAGGAAGCAGACCGCAGAGGTCGATTCGGCGCATAGAAGGCAAAACGCTTCCTAAGATAGATGGGACCGTGTCCATAGAGGGCCCAGTGGGCAGGGTAATGGCTCTAAACTGTACTCGCTGCACCACCGGCAACCAGTGCAGATCCCGAAGATATTGCCGAGCACTGGATCTCCTCACGGCATTAAACAAGAGTCAAACCGCGGCATTCTGTATACTTTGTAGTTTTTGCAGCAGGTAGCCGGGCATGCCAATGAACAGGGCATTGGCATAGTCTAGCCGAGAGAGGATCAGAGCATGAGCAACTGTCTCTTTGGCCACTCTCAGGAGCAGAGGGAAGATCCTTCGGAGTGCTTTGATGGTACCAAAGCAGACCCCCGTCAGTATTTTAACGTGGTCGTTAAACCGAAGGTCCTCGCTAAACCACACCCCCAAACCTTTTACAGGTCCACCCTCAGAACGAGGGCAGGGGAAGTTTGGCGGCCATAGACATTGTCTGAAATCCAAGGGAAACTGACCGTACAGGAGAACTTCGGATTTGTCCTTGTTGCACTTCAAAGAGGCCTGGGCCAGCCAGCAGAATACCGATGCTAGGCACGACTGGGCGGTGTTAGTGTCCAGATCCGGGCCCCTCCAGGTAAATAGCAGCTGCGCATCGTCAGCATACGCTATCACTTAATAAAGACATTTTGTGAAGAGACCTGTTTGCTTAGCCCACTGCAACAAAACAGAGACGTCTACTGCACTGTCACAAATTTGCAACTATAACTTTCACAATGCTCAGCGTATAGAACATAATTTTTGCAAGGATAAAATTTGCTAAGCGGTCATCAGAGATAACTATTTTGCTGTGGTAATTTACCACTTTGAGTATGTTGCTTTTTTCAATAGGTGAATGTCCATTACTGGCCTCAGAACTAAACAAAACATGCTTCATTATTTTTTTGTCAAATTTCTAATTAAGAATACGTCAGGCAATACAAATCCTAAACAACTATTGGTTTCTATCACCATCTCCTCCAGTGATCACATAATCAAAAGCAGATTAGCAAAATAAAACATTCAGGATCCTCATGGGTCCCACAAATGGTACCGTGATCTTTAAAAATGCTTTGCATGTTGTAGTCTTTTCTCCACGCTTTTTGGCAGAAGCAAGAATAACTAATGCAAAAATAAAAGCGTTTTCATGTGGTGAAGTCAAGCAGTCTCTTAACAGGATGGAAATTTGAGTCCTGAGTGCTAGGGGCCTGATGTAGAAAGATGCTTTTATAAGCCAGGATTTGCACTTTATCAGGTTTGCAAATTGATATGCAATTCCCGATGCGACCTATACGTCACTAAGTCGCATCACAAATTGTAAATTCTCACAGAGTGCAAAACAGCCTGCAGTATGATTATTAATTAGGCAGGCCGTAATTTGCAACCCTCTGTGAATGATTGCAAATGCAGCAGTGATGGACTGCAGACCACTAACATTGCATTTTCTTTCACATATGGGGAAAACATATATATATTTTTTAAAGCAACCGAAATCCATTAAGTACACAGGTGCTGATTTAAAGAAAAATGTTTCTCATTTGGAAACACATTGGTGGGAGAAGGATGGGAACCCTTGGACCGCTGCCGTCCCCCCATGAGCCTGCCCAACATGATTCCGAAAAGGGTTTGTGACTACAATTGCGGCAAAGCATAGATGCATTCTGATGCACCTCCGAAATTAGAAGGGTATGTCCTTTTCATGCCCCTTCTTATCTGCATTGTACAATGGGTTGCAAAACAACTTTTAGAAACTGGAAAACTTTTCTAAATCATAAAAGATTTTATGCATGATAAAACACTATTTTGGCTTCAAAACTGAGATTTAAAAACTTTGCCATCACAACTTGTTTTGTGCATTAGACCCTAAATTTCTTCCATTGAGGCACAGAATAGGCATCAATCTTCTTGGACAGAACTGCTGAACTGAGGATGGATACTTGTGCAGGATTATTGTTACAAATATTCTCAGAAAGAAATAATCATAACAAACCAAAGACTGTGAATGCCCAAGATTAATTTATATGAATAAAATTGTAAAAAATAATAACACAAAACAAACACATTTTCCATAATTGATCACTGCATGGCACATTTTGCATTTTTGGTGCTCGAGGGTAAATATGGTCTTAATCACACAAAATACTTGATTCACATAACCTCGACTGTCACGTCTGGAAAAAACATCCAAGCAGTTGTATATAAGTAACAATATGCTGATTTGAAAAAGCCAACCAAAAGGCATACAAAATGTACACATGTAGACCACGCAAAGCCATCATTGCCAAGTCAAGCTACAAACGTCCAGTGCCATAAAAGAATCAAAGTTTGACAACAGAAAGATCAAATGTTATTGAATGAAAATACATGTAATAGTGCTTTGAAAAATATCTCCAGACTGGAAACGTTAGCATTTGCCTTGTCGGACGGGCTTCTGAGCTCAGCACCATGTGACCAAACGTCTTCCGGGTTTCTTCAGTTGAGGCTTGTGCTCATAAAGTAGACCTCAGAGACACCAGACTGAGGCATCAGTTCTCACATTCTTTTCGTCGCATACATATTTCTGATCGCTTCCCTCAGCATATATGCAAATAGTGAGTTTTGTTTTTTAGTATGATAGCAATGTTGTCAAAACTGCGAGGACCATATTCCCGCCAAGGAACCAGGCTGTTGCAGAGCGATGTTCCTGGGTGGTGCAGGCTTCAAACAACTAGGAAGGATAAGACGTGGTGCAAAATAAATAACAAGATTATATATAGCATAAAAAGGTGCCTCTTTGCAGAACAATAGCTTCGCCAGTTGCCACTTTATTTTTAAAAGTGCAATGGAAAAAAAAGTCCAAAAAATAATCCAGGGTGATAGAAACTGCTTGTATGGACCGTGAACCACTTTCCAACATTTGTAATTGTTTGGTCTCAAAACATCAATGGATAACATCTTCATCGTCAAAACACAAAATGTATTCTATCTCCAAATATAAAAATCAATCTAGAGACCACCTGTGAACATCGTTCTATTGCCATGCGTGAGCCTCAACATCTCTCACACAGCTGATCATTTCATTATCTGTGCGCCTTTGGAGGTCAAAGGACATATTTAAATATTATCTTAAAATATATTTCACATTTTACAGGCATGTTGCAGAAGGCTAAGTGAACAGAAATATATTGCATAAAGAAAACATAGGTGTACATTCTCTCACAACATCGATTGCTACTCAGTCTTTCTTCTAATTTTATTAAAAACTGACAGCACAGAAAGTTAAATCTACACCTTTTCCAGGCCTTTAGCTTAAAAAATATAAATATATTTATACACGTAAGCTGTGTCTATATACAATTGCAATATTCACATAAAAGAATCTGAATCACTTCTTGAAGCTCAAGTTTTAAGAAAACTATTTCTGCTAGACACGTTGGTCAACCAGAATTCTTAAGGATGGGGATAATCAGGGAATGTATTGGCACAGTTGCTCATAGCTAAATAAAATTACCTGCATTTTTTTTTTTGCATTGATAAACAGCTCACGCAGGTGGGGACTGAGAAAGCGAGTGTTCTCCCAGGTTGTCAGGATTTTTCAGTCTACTAAACAATTCACATAAATCAATAAAGTTCACATACATTGACTATGACTAGTGTCACAGATAACAGCAGTTCACCAGCAGAAATTAAACATAATATTGTGCATCCATTACTGTGCGAAACTCAGACTGATAGAAAATATAATAAACATGCTTAAAAATGCACGTATTATAAAGCAAAGTACTCTTTGATCCAAACTGCAGCCTTTCTCAGAAAACCTTTGCCTGTTTCCACATCATACTTCTCTAGATTGCAGCAGATGTAGTATGTGTTTTGCTATTCCACCTCCTTGATACAAAAGAGAAAAGACTAAAACAAGTGCCACTGAAACTTTTCAGTTATTGCTCAGCAGTGCCCCCTTTAGGCAATGCCCCCGTTCTTCAGATCAGTGATAAACAGTCCTATTTATACTGTCACATTAAAACTAAATCCCTTTTCCAGAAAATTGCGTTTAAAAATAGGGTTATTTTTTCATCCCAGCATAACATTATTCAATACATTATTCTGATTATTTTTTTTGCATTCGAAAACGTGAGTTTTTTTAGATGTGACTTTGATCGGTTTATAAGTACAATAACACCCTCAGGTAAACTGATTCTCTTTACAAACAAACTCCACCGGAGGTTGAAGGCATTTGGCTTCACTTCAGACCTTGCACCATCCAGGCCTCTTACACACCACGCAGCGTGACAACCTGTTGGGTTTTATTGCTTCCTGAACAACATCTTGTTGTCAGTTTTGCAGCATTTTGTGGACATAGTTCAATGGATCCATTGGCTGTGCTGGTCACTGTTTCCTCTCCACTGCTAGTTTGAGACAGAGTTCGCTCCCTGCAGAGACAATGGGCAGGTTGTTTTCCAGGTGATGGTTGATGAGGTGGCCTACACTGTCAAATATGCGATCTTTAGTTCGAACCTGGAAATAAAAGGATGACAAAATAAAAGTTACTTGCTGAGCCAAAAGTATGCGATCTTAGAAAAGCAGATTTGATCTCATTAAGCAAATGACAAAACACGTCTGGTGGTCAAGCCTTGAACGGATTCACTGATGAGTGAGAGGCATTGACCAGTCAACAATGCATTAAATTGACTTAGAAGGTCTCCGACTTAGTGCATGAGCTACAGACAGCACAGCTCAGAAACAGGGTCAGTCAGTCACTACCTCTCGATTCAGAGCTGTACTATCTGCAGCTCATGCACCATGTCACAGATTTCTCGAATTAAGTGGAATATCTTAAAAAGGGTGCAAAGCTAATCTATGCACCAGGGCACACTTTCATGTTACGTCCGCGGGAGGTTGTTCATAACATCATGCATTTACATTTATCGTGCTCGAATAAAGTTTCAGAAAATTACTTTTGGCTCTTCAGCATCATCAGATCACAAGAAGATGACATACAGCATGAAAAGAAGAAAGGGTGTCGTAAATCTGAAGAGTGCCCTGTGCAATGGCAAAGCAGCAAGCAATATAATCACATTACTTAGTAGCAAGAAAACCTAATCTAGTGGCATGCAACTGAACTTAAAGGCAAAGGGTATCCGTGATCTAAGTCACTCTGTAAATAAAAACGAAAATACAGTGTTGTACTTGGTTTACAATATATCAACGTAGTTCCTGATATATCTTCAATTTCATTTTAATATGGCCTTCACATTGTATACATCTGAGAGAACTTGGCTCCTCAAGGAGGAAAATCCTGCGTTTTTCCATTGCATTCACCCGGGATTTTTTATTTATTCATAATTTTATTTTTGTATTATTGATTACATACAGAGGAAAACACATTCGTTCACCGTGCTCTCACTTAATATTACTATCGTAGAAAAAGGAGACATAAGTGTGAAAGCAAAAAGAAAAATTAACCACACCTAAAAAGAGGGTTTACAGACTAGTGGAACAATGATTACCTTAAACAGATTAGACGTGTTTAAGAAAATAAAAGGCAACATAAATAGAAGTGATCATTTGGCATGTTTTAATGGTTTATCAAGTAAACAGTTAAAAATATTTTTGGGGATGCATCTTATTAGGTCATTCACTTTTTTCTGGGAGTATCTTTCATGAGGTTGACTACTGGCAACATTCTTCTCTTTATAAGTCTTCCTATATTTTGGAGATTTGATACAGTGGACATATGGACTCCATGTCGGAAGCTAAGCTAGAGTAGATGTGAACTGGGCAGTATGGGTGAGCTGGAGACTACTCGGTTATAGGGGTTTACGATATAATAGGGTGTTGTTTCACCCTAGCACCAGTATTGATAAATTATGACTTATATTATTCTTCTTAAGGCACAGTCTGCGCCCACAAAAATTAATTACAGGTTTTAATCCTGAACTCGGTAACCAGTGCATCGTCGCGAAAATTTTGTGGAATACATTCGTCTCAGCTTTTTTTTATCACTTCACCAGTTCCATTTGCATCTTTTTGCTAGATCTTGATATTATTCTGCTTCTTTTATCTATGTAATGTCAATATTGTAATTTTATTAACAATTTTTATATTTTTACCTTTTTTGCATACATTTTTCTCTTCCAATTTGTGACATCTTTTTATGGAAATTGTTGTTTGCACAGATAGTGAGCATAACTAAATTAAAGATACTTCATATGGCTGAGTAAATCGGGATAATGTTGTGGTATTTCAGCAGAATGAACTATGCAATCCAACTTAAAGTTACTACTACTCTGAAAAACATTATATGTTGCACAGTGTACTGTAGTAAATCCTGTAGGGGTAGTATTTACTTCAACAAATATTTTTAACTTGAACTAATGGAGCCAAATTGAAATTTGAAGGTAGATGGCATAGGTCAAAGTTCATAATAAATTAAGAAATACTTAATCTCTTAAATTGACTTCTTCTTACTTTCAAAGAATATACAGTAGTCCGTCAAATTTAGCAAGAAGCAATCATTTCTAAGTAGTTTATCATTTTAGAAAGAGATGTGGGCTGGATTAACAGTTGAAGGTTGGGTCACCCAACAACTCATGATAATGTGTCATTTGAAAGATCACAAAGTCTTACTTCTTACTGATTACTTTTGATTGGAAAATTAACAGCTGACTAGTCCCTAGCTGTCAACATTGGAAGCCTTGATATTTCAATAGCAATTGCATTAAGAGACAAAAATATACTGGTGAATGGCACACCTGTAGCTGCAGAAGAACACGCCAATCAAAGATATTCCCAACTTGGACTTGTTAATCAGATGCAAAATCAGTGATAGGCCAAACATATAAGGTTAATTGTATTTTGTTAATATAAACTACTACCAAGAAGGCCACCCTGCAAAACCTAAAACCACCACCTTTTTTCGTCTACACCAGGAGAACCTGCACTGAGGTGGGAAAAGTGAAAGAACGTTTTCACAAAATATGCAAGGGTTAGTGGAACTAATCTTAGCGCAGAACCTAAATATTCTCTGCTGTTTCATTGTTTAGGAGCCAAAGGTCAAGATATCTTACAAAATTGACTACAGTTCAGTCAAGATGACATGAGAAACCTACATGAGTACGAAGTATACTTGCATTCCTAGGGTTAGTGTCACTCTATGGGCCAGATGGAAGACCACATTCTTTTGGGAGTCGCAAATTGCACTCAATTGCGAGTCACAATTTGTGACTCACAAAATTACATGTACAACTGTGTCAGAGACACTGTTTGCGATCCTCAATGGGGCTGCAAATTGTGTGCATCATCAATATTCATGAGGCACTTGCAATTTGCGACCCCATTAAGAATTGGCTGGCTCTCCCAAGTATGGTGGCCTGTTGGGCTCAGCAGATCTCCATGCCTGGGACTGATTTTAAATAAAGCAGTTTTTTTTTTAAATACAGCCTGTTTCCCTGATGCTGTGTCATGGGAGTAGTAATGAGCTTTGTGTCATTTGGTATGAGAAATGTCTTACAGTCTCATTTTGAATAACATGCAGACACTCAGAAATATCTCACTTCTTCCAAGTTAATTTGTGTTTTAATTTTTTCAGGGACTGAAAAACATACTTGGACAAGTTACAGTGTGAAAAAGAGACATTACACCTGCTGCCATTCACTGGATAGCGTGCATGCAAAAGGAGGGAGGCTGTTCCTATATGGAAAAGTAAAAAGCGCATTTGAAATGTATTGTAATTGGGAAGATCTTCCTTATCGGAAGATAGAGCCCACTCACACTAGAATGGGTATAGTGCTTCATCATAGGGCTTTGCTCCTCGAGGGGCCAGCGCTGCAATGCCCCACGGGCCACGCAAGAGGGCTCTTTGGCAGAGATCTTCTCTTTTTGCAGTTATGATGAGTGGAGGAATGTGAAGGTAGGGTAGTATGTATAGTGAGATGTGTTTTAAAACTACCTAAGGTGTACCGTTAGATTTTAATTAGTGGTCCCCTTGGCAGGGCTAAACAGAAGAGTGTGAGTGTTGTCAATGGAACATTATGAACAGTGACAGTCTTACAGTGTGTCTACTAAGTTCAACATATTTCAACGCTGAGTAGTCCAGGAGGGATCCATGGCATTTCTTCAGGACCGACAAATAGAATATCCCTACCGTACACCAATGCTAGATCTCGATTTACATCCTGCTAGTGTTTGCTAAATGCACCTTAGATCAAAGCAGAGAACCGTGTCTTAACTGCGGCTCAATGTGGTCCCATGTGGATTTGCGTTTGTGACCTACCCCTCTCTGTCCATCTGGAGGTCTACCAGGTATACCTGGGCAAGTTAAACTGTAAAACAGACACATTGCATCAGCTGTCATAAGCTGGATAGTACCAACGGTCTTGTCTTTGTATTTTCACCCCTTCCTCCCCCATGGTCACTCAAGTTCTTACTCAACCAAATTCTTTAATCTATTCTGACAGCAGTACACAATTCTCACAGAAGTTTTAGTTTTGAACACAAAACAGACAAAAGTTTGGGGCCGATGTCTGTAGTTATAAGGAATGGCTCTAACTAGGAGTCTTACATTATGTCTAAAATTGTTTCACCATTGACATACCTGCAGGGCTTATGTGAACCCTTTTATAATGTCTGGATCAGACTCAAACGTGTTGTTTCAGCACAACTGGCCGGCAATTTATAGCATTTTTCACCACACCTACAGATTAAATTATTGTGGATTACACAGACCAGTCCTGATGATAATCCATTAGCTTTATAATCTTTAAAAACATCAAAACGTCAATGAATACTTGGGTCTCAAAGTCCATAATTATTTACCTTATTCTCTATTCACATATTAGGTGATAATTTGTTCCATGTATGTTCTGCCACACTGTATGTGTACCCACTTGCTGATAAAAAAATATTTTTGATTTGTTCTGTAGTACAGTATTCAGAACCTGTTAAAGTATTATAAGATTAGAGAAGCTTGATGCCTTAACCGCGTGAGGTGATGTGGTGCCCTCATTTCCAAGACTTCTACAGTGCACCTGAATGTATCACCTTGAAGAATCACTTGTTTTTTCCTGTCTGTGCCCACAGTCCTTCAGGAAAACCTTTGCCCTAATGTGTTTGCTATTTAATCAATGAGGCAGTAAGCATTGTATAGAAATGATAGATGAAAATCAAATGTCTAGTAATCAATGGCCAATAACAGTCTGCTCCTCTGAAACAGGGAAGGTATTCAGATATTATTAGATCACTAACATGTTAGGTGACATGCCTAATGACCGTTACTAGCCGCGGTCCGTGCAGGTAACGGCGGTGGGGCCGGGTAAGGGGGGATTTCGAGGGACGGTGCAGAGGGAAAATTAGATATTTATTTAATTTTCCCTCTGCATCGTCCCTCGAAATCCCCCCTTACCCAGCCCCACCACCCCACCGATGTTACCTGCAAGGCCGTGGCTGACCGTTACCCTTAAATAATACTTTATTACAGGCTGCTAAACCTTGACAATTTGGCTGTAACCAGTCTCAAGCAACAGCATAGTTATAGAATTATAGGTATGTACTATCTATAAAACTGTTTCAGATGTTGGTGACTTTAACATCAATAAGATAATTACAGTAAAAAGTTAGCTCATGTTCTCATGTTATCCCAGGGACAAACCTACTATCTAAATCACATTCCACCTGCCAAATCACCTTCATCTCTGATTGTTGTGATGTTTTTATATTGAAACGTGAATGTACTGGGAAAACCAACTCATTCTGCATATTCTGCCAAGCAACACCAAACTATGCCAATATGACTGCCATGCTCAGTTAGTTTCCTATAATTTAGTCTCTCCAACCATGTCTAAATCGATGAGCCATTCAAAAACACTATAAACACATATTTACTGTTGAAGATCAGGGAGCAATGAATGCTTACTGTTCCTTCTGGATCCACTAGGAGGAGGTGCTTTGATTGGCCATTGTGCATGCCTGTCAGAACATAAGACCCAGGATTGGTGGCGCTTTTCCTGACTAGAAAATCGCCATCTTTCAATAGCAACTTCTCCGCCTCTTTCCGGCTCATCTCTCCTTGATACCAGGGTTCTGCATGCAGCTGCTCCTTTGAGGCCAGGAAAGCTGCCCTAGATAGCAAAGGGCTGGAACAGTCAACCGATGAAGCTTTATTCAATCCTGGTCCCATGGACTGCTTCTTCAGAGCATCTTCAAATGGCTCTGGTTACAAAAACAAAAAAGTACAAAATCAGGCACATGGTCGGTCATGGTAACATTTAGCTCTAATATTTTAGGTATGTGTAGAAATACATTGAAACATAGGGTTGAGGAATAATTAGACACTATTAGAAAGTACAGGAAATTGGCATTTTACAAAACAAAAGCATGATAGCTGCTTTGTCATACTGTGTATTAACGGAATGTCAGGAGTGATAATTGTTAGCATTTTTGCCCAAACTTTAAACCGACTTCAATGTTGAAATTGTAAGTCTTAATGAAATGCCACCACCGACGGTAGCATCCCGCGACTGGAGGTGTGTTAAAAGCACAAGAGGGCTCCCGCAGCGCGAGAAGCCCGTTATCTCACTACCACTGTTGCTGCCACTGTTGCCACGCAGCGAGGGGGAGTGGGACAAGGACTTGAAGTCTTAGGCTCGTTTGTGGCCCACTGACACCACCACTGACTGAAGTATCTCTCGCCTGGAGGCGCTTTAAAAGCACCAGAGGGCTCAGGCAGCGTGGGAAGCCCGTTATCTCACCACCACCACTGCTGCCGCCACTGTTGCCACGCAGCGAGGGGGAGCGAGACCAGGACTTCAAGTCCCAGGCTCCTTTGTAGCCCACTGACACCGCCACCGACGGCAGCATCCTGGACCTGGAGGAGCGTCAAAAGCACCAGAGGGCTCCTGCAGCGTGGGAAGCCCGTTATCTCACCGCCACTGTTGCTTCCACTGTTACCACACAGCGAGGAAGAGTGGGACTAGGACTTCAAGTTCCAGGCTCCTTTGTGGCCCACTGACGCCACCACCGATGGCAGCATCCCGTGCCTGGAGGCGCGTTAATAGCAACAGAGGGCTCCCACAGGGTGGGATGCGTGCGGGCGTGCCTGGGCCATGCTCGGGCCAAGCCCGGGCCAAGGGCAGGCCCATCTGCGCCCGTCAGTGCCAAGAAGAGGCTGGGCCACCCCTCTTACCTCCATCAATCGCTAAGATATTCGAGGTGAGTGCCCTTATAACTGCAAAATAACAATTAAGTATTCCCTAGTATCCATCATGGGGAAGCGTACAGAGACATTCCCTCTGCTGCCTGTCACCACCAGTATTGATAGCATGCTAGAAATGGTGGTCAGCATAGTTTCCAATGAAATTTAACTAACTGAGAGGTGCCTATCTCTCGGAGTTGAGACTCAACAGATCGGTCCCATGACAGAAGCGGCTCTTGCTGATCCTGTTTTTCCCCCCACATTTTGCAGTGCGCCCACAACTACACCAAGCACCTCACTACTCACTGGACATGGTCATAATAATGTGGACCTCCCTACTGAGACCTGTTAGGGAGACAACACCACTGAGCCACTGTTAAATACGGGCTCGCCAACGTCTGCCACAGCTTTAGGGGCCAAACGTAAAAGGAAACTTGCAAAGCCGGTTTGTTCCAAAAGGAAACAACCTATTCATTCCAGTTTTTCCCGTACTGTGATGATCTCTTGGATACACTCCCCATTGCCCACACAGAATGTTGTTAATGCAGAGACTGAATTAAACATGGAACTGTGTTCTCGTATCAGTACCCAGACCGAGTTCGTTCTTCCCACCTATGATCGTAGCGGAACTGGAGATACCTTTATCAGTACTGTTGTAGACACTGTTTTTGAATGTATCAAAGACTTAATAGATACAAATGTTACCTGCCTATGGAAGCGATTACAGTGCCTGGACACTCTTATGAACAAAGTTAGTCTACAACAAAAACGATTGAGTTATGGGGGGTCTGACTCCGCTGACTGATGCTGTTTCCAACTCTAATTCAAATTTACAGCCTATCTCATCAACATCAATCGCACCCATTGGTGTTTGTGGAACATGTAGCAAAGTTTAGGAGTGCTTTTTATTGAAACCTACTGTTGTCCCCGAAAATCCCTCTAACTTTGGTGGTGTTAGAAGTATGGCTGGCATTCTTGCACATATGCCCCCTACTCCCCATTGTGAACGTGAGAATAACCCAGTTAGTGCAAACCCGGGGTCAGGCAGCTTGAGCAAGTGAGTCCAAGACCCCTTAAGAATGAGAACTCTCGAGCCCAGTAGGGAGGTCCTGAGTCTATCACTAGCAGCGTTTCCCTATGTTCTGGTATTAGCAGGGGTACCCACTCTTACGAAAAACCAAGAAGAAACGTGGGATCAATTGCGCAATATGTGCGCAGGCTGGCTACCCCGATACAAAGGGTTTAAGGTGTCAAACATGAACAACATAATCATGGTACGAAGAATAGGGTGGGTGGGGGCGTCATCAATGAACATAGAGGAGGACTGCGTAGTGATCAATTTTCGAAGTAAATCAATGGCTAGATCACTACTGAAAGTACATGAGGTCAACACCATCAACCCAACTTATATCTAGTCCCTGCCACTGGGTTACTTCTATGAACCGACCCCCAGGTTTATAACTAATGATGCTCCCTTCCTAAACATACATAGTAGGTTCTCAGCATTGTCTGGTTTGAATAGCCAGGACTGACTTTTACCCCTACCAGTATCCAACGAGACCATCCCTACACTAAATACTCAACCACCAGAGCTACGTGAGCATAACACCCTAATTAAGCCCGCTGTCAACACAAATTTAAACATACCAAGTTGGAATGTTGCTGGTTTGGCATCTAAAGTAACCTTACCAGACTGTTTACAAATTGTCCAAAAAACAGGACATCCTTATGTTTCAGGAGACCTGGGCTATGCACGATTTATACCTTGAAGGGTTTGAATGTTTTAATATTGCTGCCCTAATCCCCAAGTTAGGCCGACTGTCAGGTAGGCTCTCAATCTGGGTCAATGTCTCTGATGGAGGTAGCGCAAAGGCTCTAGATACTAAAAGGGACAAATTCCAGGGACTAATCTATAAAAGGGGTGTAACTATTGGTCTACTTAATTTTTATAACAACGATTTCCAAACCCTACCGAAGAATTTCATTAACCTGTTTGATTTGATCTCCACATTACAACATCAAAAAGGCTTTGACAATTTAGCCGGCATCTGCTTGTGAGGAGATTTTAATGCTAAAATTCCCAGGGTAAACATCCCAGCTATAGACTCTATCCCCAAGGCACCTCAGTGTAACAGGGGGGTTGAATTAATGGATCATCTGCGTAATATTAATTTAATTAACATAATGTAAATCACTGAAATAACTGATAATAATAACCCTCCTGAGCCAACATTCAGAGGCAGGGGCAGTGCATCCACCATTGTCTATGTTTTCATTTCCCCTACCCTTGAAGATTGTCTGCTAAAGGCTGAGGTTGTCTATACCATCCATGTCGACCGACCACAACCCTATTAAAATAACATTGAGAATCGCCCCTAAGCTGACATATGTCAAAGAGTGTGGTGCTTGGAACTTTACTCCCACTGCTGACAACCTATGTTTAGTTTGGCGAGGAGTTGACAATACCGATTTGTTTTATAAGATGATAAGGGACCACCCGAATCTGATCGGCATTTGTTTGTCATTACACGATCACAACCTTGAGGTAATCAGTGCTTTTTCTAAACTTTGTGAGGGTATTAAATCTATGTTATCTAAACCCTGTGTGGAAACACAAGATGGACCTTGATGGTTCAATAGTGATTGCTCCTAAGCTAACAGAAAGCTTCGTAAGGCACTTTCAACTAATCCCAGAGATCCTGCTCTTAATAAAGCATTAAGGCTAAAGTATAAGACACCCACGACTCTAAGGAAGGATGAAATTGTAAAAGAGTGCTAGGATGCCCTTGCATGCGCTGCTACATTAAAGAATGGGATTGGCTTTTGGGCAGCAGTTAAAGACATGAGGTCCATGGGACAATCATTGACCCCGATAAATTGCAATATAACTAATGAGGCATGGGAAGCTCATTTTTCTATGATTTATTCAGCTCCAATGCTAAACGAAGAGTTCGTCGAATATTAAGCCCCCACAGGGATTCCGAGATCCTTATTGGAAGTGGAGGATGCTATTTAACAAAGCTTAGGCAAAAAAGCCCCGGGACCTGAAGGCCTACCTATCGACCTTATCAAATACAAACTTGAGTTCTGGGCGCCTCTTTTATTAAATGTTTTTAATAATTTAACTAACGCCCCGATCCCAAACACATGGTAAACTAGCATTATAGTACCAATTTTTAAAAATGGAGACCGATCCAATCCAAGCTGTTATAGACCGATCTCCCTGATAGATAGACTTTGAAAATCTTAGGGAGGATCCTGTATAATAAGATTAAGATATGGACTGAGGAAGATCGTATCGTGCAGCCATGTCAGTTAGGGTTTAGAATTAAAATAGGCACAATTGAACAGTGTCTAAACCTTAACCTGATTATAGGTAAATACGCTATAGCCCAAAAATCCCCTATTTATCTGGCTTTTATGGATCTAACCTCAGCCTTCAACTTTGTTAACAGGTCACATTTATTGTCTATTCTTTTAAAATATGGCTTTGATGAGGTTTTAGTTTGCTTCGGAGCTTATTTGCATAAAGACTTGAAAGCCTGGGTGAGGATTAATAAGGGCGGGGAGGTCTCAAACGCTTTTGAAGTTGGTAGAGGGGTCAGGCAGGGTTGCGTCCTGGCCCCCCTCCTTTTTATCCTATATATCAACAACCTACACAAATCACTGATAGCGCTCTTCAACAATGTGTCTAAAATCAATTGCAACTCACTCCCCGTCCTATTGTATGCCGATGATGCGGTCCTATGCGTTTTAGTACGGGGTTTTGTAGATATTATGGCTAGCCTAGATTTGTGCACCAATTTTAAAATCGTTTAGAATAGCTTGAGGACCGAAAAAGTATCTTTTAAATTCCATTATTATTGACAACCAAAGTTTACAAGGCACTTGCCCTTTTCCGTACCTGGGGCTGGTATTTGCAGCTAATGGTTCCTGGGCTGATCATGTGGTGCACAGTAGGAATACGTTTTCTAAAGCTATTAATTTAATCTGCGCTCTCTCACAGCCCAAAAAGATAGAGGCAGTCTTAGCTATTACGACATTTTTTAAATCACAATGCATTCCAACTGCAACATATGGCGCAGAGGTCTGGGGTGACTCAAAGAGCAATAGTATTCAGGGCAAAGAAAATAGATTCTGTCGAACACTCCAGGGAACCCCGATCTCTGCATGGCAGTATGTTTCCCACAGCAAATTGAAACTGTTTTATGTTGAAGATTACATAAAGGCTCGTCCTGCCATATTTTGGCTGGCAATCTGGAAAAACCCGGCAGCGACCCTTACCAGAGATATAATACTAGATTGTCTCAAGTGTGAGAAGAGTAGGAAAATGATGTACCATGCAAGGTTATGATGCAAAATATTCGTTGTTTACTATGCACAATAAGACATGTTCATAGAGTTTAAACAAATCTAGAGATAGCGATTTCATACAATATACTTCAACTTCATACTATGTTCTATCACATATGTATGTGTCTTTTCAAAAAATACAAGAATACATAATAAACATCAAAACATATCCCAATGCATTTCGGGTCACTACTGGACCCTTCTTCAGGGGTTGGTCCTTTCCAATCGATATAAATCCTTGATATTCAATGAATGTTCTATTTGAGAGCACTTCAAAGTTGTGTTTCAGACACTGAAAAGATAATAATCACCATATTGGGAGTATAAGTATTTTCCTGTGAAAGTCACTACTGCACTGTATCAAGTGTAATTCATAATAAAGAAATGAAATAAGAAAGACATAGTAGTGAGGATATGGTGGGACTAACGAGACAAGATGAGGAATTATCTGAAAACTCTTAAGAGGTGAACTGTGATTGTGTTGAGATACCAACTTATAAGAGAGAGCCTACTACCACGTATGTATTTACCATGTACCAAGCACCCAATGGTGGAAAAAATTACAAACCAGTGCAACTCGTGTTCACCTGATTAAAAAATTAAACAATTAAAAAATTAAAAAATGCCAGCTTACCCGCCCAGCCAAAACATTAGCGGACCGTCTCAAGGATTCATCAAAAGTATCCGGTTCTGAAAGTTACGTTAATACATCTATCGGTAAGCCAGTATTGTAAAAAAACGTCTCCAAACCACAATATAAGTCTCCTGGCTTACCAAAAGCCGAACATCGTGAGCGAAAATTCCATAATTCCCGCAATCTGCGGTTCATCAGAAACACGGCTGCCAAAAGCTCCCTGTAATGTAAAGGAGCGAGTGCGTAAGTCACCCGCCTTCATTGTACCCGTGTGATACAAAAACTCAAGCAGCGAGAAGCGCTTAGGAGGTTCCTACCTTCAATCTCACAGCGTCCTCTGACCCTCGACCTCGTGATTGCTTCCGGAAACTACATCCGGTCCAAAGCAACTTGTTTAAATAGACTTACGCCCTGTCCTTTACCTAATGTCCGGTTCTCTGTGCATGGAGTCTTAAAGGGCTAGATACTATTTGAGAAGCTCAAACACTAACGGAGAAATGTTACAAAACATAATTGCCTGTGCTGTGTCTCTTGATTCAACGGAATGATGTTCAAATGTGTCAGTTTGCTAAACTAATCTCAATGTTTGACCTAAACCATGAGTGATGTGAAAAGGTGCCAATGTATGTGAACCCCATAGTGAGCACGATGTGCGCTCATCCTATCAACAGATAAGTAAACAAGGAAAATGCTGAACCAAAACAATTATGAAACGAAAACATCTTTAGAGCTAATGTGTAGTGCTCATGACCAGCGAAATAAAGTACACACTTATGGTGTCTGGGAGAGGGGAACAAAGAGAATAATCAACTATACGATATGCAACAGGAAGTATTTTCGTAGTCTTAATTTGACTGTACTAATAACACTGATACTGTCCCAATGGCTACGTGTAAACAATAAATTAAACAGTTGACAATGTGATAAGCGATAAGAGCTATGTTTAACAGTGTCCTTGAAACAACTACAGTGTATTAAAACAGTACTTGTTGAATCGACTTATACTATGCTGTAATTTTTAATAGCTACTCACCAAATAGCGGTATAAACAGATATGTGTTACCACAGAAACATTTAGGAACATTGCAAAACCGATTTACATTGTATGCAAAACATATAAGAATCTAATCGTATGATCGGTTCCACAGTGGCATGATAGCGATGCCAGTACCTACAACTCACTTACATACAACCATATACTGTTCATAAAAAGCAAAGCATCTCACATTGATCATTTAGCCCCCCCGGTGTGAGGGTGCCCAATTTCTTAATCCAAAAGGTTTCTCGGCGCGACAATGCCACATTGTGATCTGTGCCTGAGTGTTTCTCTACCACTTCTAGTACGGTGTATCTCAATTGTGGAATAGTGTGTGATGCACTGGTCCAATGTGTCGCTAGACTAGAGGTAGTAGATTTGTTGCGTATTGGGCTTTTATGCTCTATAATTCGAGTCTTGATTTTTCGCGATGTACGTCCCACGTACGTCAGTCCACATGGACATTGTATAGCATAAATGACTCCTATAGAGTTACAATCAGCACTGAACTTCAGAACAATGTCTTTTCCAGTTTGAGGGTGCGAAAAGGTTTTACTCACAATTGTGTTGTTGCACTGTCCACAATTATAACACTTTCTCATCCCTTTAAAAGTGTCCATCTGATTTCTTTGCGGTTTTTTGAGTATCTCCCTGATGTTCTTAGCACGGGTGTGTGCTATTATAGGAAAGTTTTTGAATATGTGAATGAAATCGGGTTCATTAGCAATCATTTCCCACCGCTTCTTCAATATTTGTCTAATCCTATGTGATTGAGTGGAATGTTTCATAACGAAAACAATACGTTCGCTAGGTGACTTCTCAGTTTTTTTCAACAAACTCTCCCGATCGATTTGTTGTACTCGTAGATCTGCGTCTTCTAGTACCTTTTGAGGGTAACCTCTGTCAGTGTACCTCTTTAGTTGCTCTTTGATTGCCCTTTCACATTCCCCTGTACAAAACTCAGGTGCAGTATTTTTCAACACTTGGGTTTTAAAGATAGAGCAACACTTAATACAAGGGCCTAAGAACCTTTCCTTTTCTTTTTCTTATTTTCTCTTGCTGACATTTCCGTTATTGAGGGAATTGTTAGATCTTGTATGAATGGATGTATGCACTTTTGAACGACTGTGATATGCTTGATCAGTATGAATGAGTATCTATATTGTTATAATGGTGTTGAGTTTAATGGTGTAGTGTCTCATTGTATATAAGGGCCCTTGTATTAAGTGTTGCTCTATCTTTAAAACCCAAGAGTTGAAAAATACTGCACCTGAGTTTTGTACACATTGCCATACAAATTTTTCATCAAATAATCTGTTTGGTATTCAATTTCAAGTGTACTGTTTTCTAGGGTGATAAGCATTTGTGTATTATACCTTATGTATTGATTTATTGAGCAACCTTTCCTTTTCTTTTTCTTATTTCCTCTTGCTGACATTTCCGTTATTGAGGGAATTGTTAGATCTTGTATGAATGGATGTATGCACTTTTGAACGACTGTGATATGCTTGATCAGTATGAATGAGTATCTATATTGTTATAATGGTGTTGAGTTTAATGGTGTAGTGTCTCATTGTATATAACATGTAAAAAAAAATTGAAAAACTTTTTCTAAAAATTGAATGAATAAATCGCTATTAATTAGCAAAATCTCGGGCGGAAATGAGATTTCTTCCTTTGTGAGTTGAATTCATGTTTGACTAGCTGTATCAGTTTAGGCAATTCCCTTTGTTATATAGATAGAAGTGCTCAGCCTAACTGATTAGAGCCAACTCTTCATTGCTAATACACACTATATGCACATCATAGCAAAGTAAGACATAAAACAGAGGTTCAGAAAATCACTGTTGGCAGGTAAATGTCTATCGAGGATGTTTCTCATTCGCCATCTAGCTACCTTTTATAACCGATAGGCTGCTGGGAGAAAGGACTCGTCTAAGGGCTGACACGGTGAAATTTCTACTCTGCTTTCCCCTTGGGTATAATGAAAATCTTGATCAATTGCCATGCCCTTGAGAATAACTGAAGCAGGCAAACAATGTTACACTTTCTATTTTTCTGTAATTTTCACTTAAAATATGCAAAATGGTTTCTGGTTCCATTCTTTAAAAAGACCTCCCCTGTCCACTATAACGTAGCTTACATGAAAATCCTCACATAGGAAGAGGAAGAATTAACTTTTTATATAGGCTTGTTTTCAAAATCAGCAGTGCATGCTCGTAATACAATGTGCACTTTATGAAGGTTGATGTTATTGATTTATATTAATATTACATTCGCGTTCACAGCTAATAATTCACAGACGGTTTCTATTGATCAGTCTTTTAACCTCTTTTATGATACAGTACATGCACAAACCAAGTGGGCCTAAACAGAAATTGTTTTTTTATTGTGTTTTATCATGAATTGATTGTATTTTATTGTTGATCTGTGTACCATCATGCTGCTATTTTGACCTGTGCTTTTATGGATATATCTGTATCCGAATAAAGATTTTTTGAATTGAATTGAAATTCAAAGTATATAATAGAGGTGCTACTGGTTTGTGACTTAGAGATTTCTACTGTGAGACCATAGTTAAAGCGTACAATTATGTCTTAATCAACATATATTTGTGATAAGTGTTTAGACTTGTGAGGAACTGAGGATGGGGGTATCAATAGGGTCAGCTGGACCTTTATACCAAAGAAAAAAATCAAAAATTATTTATGCATTGCATAGTTGAGGGCTTTAGCCATCTTCAGTTATTTGATTACACGGTCTGTACAAAACAACTGTCTCATGTCTCATGGCACCCCAAAAAACGCATTTTGGACAAGCTGGCCAATTTGCTATTCAAATTATGGTGTGCGACAACACTTTTTTTTAGCAAATGAATCCTTTCTATTCTGTTTCTGGATCGTGAAGACTTTTGACTTGTAGAGGTGGTGTAAAAAAAGCTTATAGGTGACTGCTTTCTATAAGACACCCATACACTTGTACTAGCCGTCGCACAGCAGTGACAACTACACACAAAAACTGAAGCCATTCTGGAGTACAAATGGCTTAATTCCAACATAAATTAAATAAAATAGTTTTTGGTATCTCTTGTCATGCCCGTTCTTCTCTTCCCTATGAGTATGCAAGGAAAAGATGCAACCTACAACTTAGTTGCAGGCACTATAGGTATTTATTAAAAAACACCTTCTGCTTCTTACACTTGTATACAGAGAACATCTGAATAAGAACTCCCGCTCACAATACAAGCATGTAAGTCCTGCCTTACTACCCCTTCCACTGCTCCTGCGACCCCTTGTCTCAGATGTGCAAAGCCAGCAGGAGTCCCAAAGGAGTGGGACATTCTGAGAGCCGAAAACAAACAAAAAAAAAATAAACTCGCTTCATTTATTTCTCGCTCATGTAAAAAACATAAGCAGGTGCTCCGGGCTGCTGCTGGTTGTGGGACGGGAAACTTGTTACTGTTTTAATTTGTCTGTCTTGAAGGTCAAAAGCTCCTAAACACTGTGGGCCATATTCCCAATGAAGGGGCAAAGAGAGGCGTTAGCCTTCTAGGCTTAACACCTCTCTCTGCCACTTCAGAAACTAAAGGCTGCACTCTATTCTCAAGGATAGGGTGCAGCCTCGTGATTCCCCCTGCAATGTCGCTAAGTTTCACAACTTAGTACCAGCGCAGGCATCCTTGCACCAGAGTGCAAGGGTGTCTGAAAGCAGGGAAGTTGCTTTATGTACAGGAAGGTGTCCCTTCCTGCACATAAACAAACCTAAAATGTAAGTTACAAAACAGCATTTTTAAATACGTACGTAAACAAAATATGGCACTATGGCATGTTGCTTTTTCCATGTGTGCTTCACAAGGCAATATACTACTCACTAACCTACATGTGGAAGTCTCTGCTTCTCACGCTCCTATCTTTTCTGTGCAGAGATCTCTGCCCTGACTGCAGAGGACTTCACACAAGTACTAAGTAAATGTACTACAGCTCAAAACTGGCCTAAGTCCAGCACCACACATGGTCAACCACTGGTAATGCAGCACTCTTCAATAGAAAAACACATTAAGTAACACCCCATAGGAAATAATGTAAGAAAAGTAAAAATATCTCTTCAAAGGAAGCTTAGTATTATTAAATTCTTCAAACTTTAGCACCCCATTCCTCACATAAAAATGGGAAATACATGTTTCTAACACCACGATTTTGCTAACAGGCTCAATTAGTTGAAATTCTGAATGCAATGGGTGGAGGTCCATCTAACTGGGTATGACATGTTATAATGTTCTTCAAAACATACAGCCATATTTGTTTCACACAAATTTGGTACTGAACATTGCAGAAATAGGGACTATCAATAAATTGATAGGAAACCCTTCAAGATTTGCATAAATACAAAAGCTACAGTAGGATTTTAGAATCCATTTTGAACATTGCAATAATACAATAACGCTGGAGATCAATGTTTAAAAAATTAACTCACTCATATCAAATATATCCATTCCCGGACTGACGTCTTTGGTACTGTCTAGTGATGTGCTGAACGCTATTTCACCCTCTGATTGTAGTGCCTTAAGAGCTCGCATATTCAGATGTTGTGTGTTGACATAGGTTGGCATGTCACCAGTTGGAGGAGTGTGTGCATTTACCTCTGGTTGACTGTATATATCCAAGGACCCTGGAAAGGTTAGAGAGATTTCAAGTTATACTTTCTCCTGCTCACATTTGATCGACAAAGTCCAAACATGTTTTTAATTAAGTGAATAACCTGAAGGATTTATTGGCCGAGCGACTCTCTTGTCAGTCTCATTTTGAGTACACTTGTATTTTGAGAGAGAATACCACAGCTGGTATCTACTGGAACTCTCTGGTGCAACATTTACAGGTACTGCATTACCTCCACATTTCAAATTTTGCACCTCAGTATGGATGATTTTTTAAAAACATTTTGGGGGGGTTTTCATTATATAAACAATATTAGCATGTGATGTCTTACAGCAAGAGACGGAAGTGCCGGATAGGAAGTTCTGTAGCCATGCCTAAGTGCTTAACACAAAACATTAGCGCAGGGCGCATATAGGTAAGAAGGTTCGTATTGTCCTTGGCATACGCTTAACGTATCCTGCACCAGATCATCATAACGATGTAACTGGATATTAACGGAGGGATAAGGATGAGAGGCAGGCGGGCTTAGTAATGGTTGCAGATTCTAAAGAGCGAGGTGGGCATTGTGGTGAGGGTAGGCAGGTTGGCCTATGGGTTTGTGTTAGCTGTGTGGGGGAGGTGAGGGAAGACTGTGGGCGAGTGTTAATGTTGGTACCCCGATTGGGGTATTGATTATAGCGTATGTGGGGAGCACATAGTGTGTTCACAGGTAGGCATGGGCAGAGTTCGCAGAGTTCACGGAACTCCGTGAAGTGACAAAAAAAGTCAGTGGAATTCTGTAAGTGGTGGAGTGCAGCGCAAACTGCCATTTGTGCTGATCTTCCTGCCGCTCGAGTTGAAATTCTATCCAAGTGGCAGCACATGCTCGCCAACTTACCAGTGGCGAACGCGAGCGAGGAAAAAGCTCTGCTGCACTATGCGGCGTTGAGTTTTCTGCACTCCCAAGCTCCGTGGAACATGGAGTGCAGAAAAAACTCCCCAAACTCCGCAAACGGAGTTGAGTTCACTGCGGAGGCCTATTCATGGGATTGATTGTCATTTCCCACCTCCTAATGGAAATGTGTGAGTACGGTGGGCCGGCCCACTGGGGGGGAGATAGGTTGTTTGCGCAGACATTGTACCGCCTTGTAACAGAGAGCTTCTTCTTCTGCCATGTCCTATTTGCGCACTGCTCCCCATCATGCATCCACTAGGGGGACTGTAGGAGAGTCCCAGTGGAGTATGAGTGTGTGTTTGGCAAGCAGAAGAGCTAGAGTCGCAAAGAGGGCACGTACTTTTTGTTGTTTCTTATGCTTAAATATGTCTAAGGAGCATGCTTCCCATGTGTGAATGTCTGGTAGCTCTTTGACCTCGCGCAGGGTGGTGTGGATCTAATGCCTATAACTTTGGAGGGCATGACAAGACCACAGCATGAGGTTTGTGTCAGGAGCTCAGCAGCATGGGCATTCGAATAACCCTGGGCGTAGTACTACGCTACGCTCGTGGAGCGTGCGCAGTTTGCGCTACTACACACTACCCAAATTGCACGTAGCACAGTGCAAAAATGTGTAGAGTAGCGGGCATTTTTTGCTTGCTCACGGTCCTCAAGGTCAAGTTGGCGACCGCAAGCGATCAAAATCAACATCCCGGCGAGACTCTCACCTCGTTCGTAATCAGCAACATCAAGTTGTTCAACGCGAGCGTGGAAAATAAACCTCCCGGCGAGATTCTCAACGTGGGGAGGTCAGGTTTCTCATTGCGAATGGTCGTGTATGCTCGCGACCGCTCGCGATGAGAAACTAACAGTCCGCGTTGAGTAGATGCCGCTCGAGTACAAATCTTCTCGAGCAGCAGAAAACGACCGCTTGCACTGTGCAAGATGCCGTTTGCAATCATTGCACAGTGGGGACAAGCATCCGGCACTGTGCAATCAGTGCGAACAGCATTTTCCCTACCGCACTATGCAGTTCGCGTGGCTACGCATAGTGTACGTAGTGCGAAGTGCACTTCGCGTAGCTACGTGTAGTGCTACTACGCAAACTAAGTCCAGGGTTACATTCGAACTGTGTCTCGGGAAAGTATTGGTGTAGTTAAGCCGGGGTTGAATAGGCCCTATGGAGCATAACAAATTGTATGTTTTTAAAATGGGAGTTACCGGAGACTGATTTGGGAAACTCGAATACCCGATTCCATTCCCTTTCATGCAGCATACTCCAAAATTCATCTTCCCATTTGTAGCGCAGTGCTCTGAGGGGGTGTCTGCCAGTTTGAGAATGGCTTCTTACAGCCAGGTGATAAGGTGCCGGCCGGCACCAACAGCCAGGATAGTCTGTAGAACTGGATGTGCAATGGGTCCCCGGGCCAAGAGGTCCACATAGGGTCACATGTGCTACTAAGCTGTCTGTGCAACAGGAACTGTCCTGGTGGGAGGCCATATTCCCCGGCCAGTTTGTCAAAATAGAGGAAACGGCCTTTGGCACAGAGGTCACCAACTGTAAGCACTGAGTGTTCTATCCAGATCCTCAGAAAAACAGATCGCAGAGGAGACCAACCAGAGGTGAAATCTGGGCATATAATGGGGCTCCATGGTAGAAGCGATGTATCTGGGTCATGCATTTGCTAGCTGTTGCGACCTGCAAAGGCCAGGGGGAAGGGGGCAGAGCTTTCGGAAAGAGGAAGCCCCAGATAGTTGATATCAACAGGGGTTCTGCTCAGTGGGATAACCATTGGAGCAGTGACGCAAGAAAGTATGCCTTGAAGGGGTGGGGGGCACCCAGCCCTCCCCAGCCCAACTGACAGCTGAGATTTTGTAAGAGCAACTCGTCTCCGTCTAGCGCCCCAGATGAGTGCGCAAAAGACAGTGTCTTATTCCTTAAAGAAGGAACGTGGTGGAGTAAATGGGAGGTTTGTGAAACAATATAGAATGATAGACTGTGGGGTAAAATAGTCATCTTCACAAAGGTGATTTTGCCAATGGGGGTAAGAGGAAGGGACTGCCAGCAGTGCACCTAGATTTTTAATCCCGTCAAGGCCTTGCAGATCTTCCCCTTGTATAGGTCTAGGGAATTATGGTAAAGATAGGCCCCCAGGTACCGAGTCATCTGAGCATTCCAGTTGAGGGCTCTGTTGCCGAGATGTACGTTGCATGACTGTTGATCGGGGCAGAGCGGGCATATGGCTGTTTTTGCCCAGTTGACTTCAAGAACTGGCAGCTGAGGCATGGTCTGCTTGGGTGTCGTGGAGTGGCATAAGGTCAGCCTTCATGACTTGCATGTTTAAGAGCAGGTGGTCCGCATTTAAGGACATACCGTTTGTCCTGTCCAGGAGTAGGAGGCCCCACTCTCTACCCTCCCAGTGCAGCTGTATGGCAAAGGGTTCTATTGCAAGCGCAAACAGTAGCTGAGAAAGTAGGCATCCCTATCTCGTACCAAGGCCAACCTGGAAGGGGGCAGACACGTGGTCAATCGGCGAATCTGGGAAATTGGATTGGAGTGCAGTTGCCGGGAGTAGGCCCATAGCCTGGCCAAATACTGTGAAAAGAGAGTGTCACCTTAGATTATTGAAAACCTTCTTTAGATCGAGAATGAGACAGGCCGCTCATGGGAACCGTCTCTTTACTTGTTCCTGTACGTGAAAGAGATGACAGATAATGTGGGAGGCGCTACAGCTGGAACAAAGCCGGTTTGGGCCATGTGCGCAAGTTCCAGGAGGATTTGGGTGAACCTGTCAGCAAGGATTTTGCCCAAGATTTTTATAGTTGGCCCGAGAATGGCTCTGGGCCTATAAGATGTCAGCTGTGTGGGGTCTGTATACAGTTCAGTAAGGGAAACCAAGAGGGACTCTAGGAGCGAGTGCAAGAGTTCACCAGTGCTTAATATGGCCTTGTACATTTCTGGGATACGGGGTGACATGCAGCTGCAACCCTTGCAGGTGAGAGCACTGGGGCGTTGGGGCCAGGTGGGAGGGATTTCAACAAAACGACAATGTGGGATAATTAATTCTTTATTTAATTTCCCTCATGGTAGTCTGTCGAATTCCCCCCAACCCGGCCCCATAGCCCCACTGCTCTTACCTGCACGGGCCGCGGCTGGTGCCATGAGTTACGAGAAGGTGCCGTAATATTCCAGGGGAAGACCATCCGACCCCAGTGTTTTGTTCCAGGCAAGGTCACGGATCACTTGCGCCACATCCTATGACGTGATCACTGCATCTAAGGAGAGCCCAGTGGAGGTTGAGATACACGGGAGAGTAATACCTGCTAAAAAACACTGGAGTGGCGGCATTGGGTGGTCCCCTGTAGATGGACGAATAGTAATTGTAGAAGGCCTATAGTATGTCAGTTTGTGTACCATCAGTGTTGCCTGCGAGATTGACCACTTCACTTCAATGATGGGGCAAGTCATGGACTCCTGTCGGACTAGCCAGGCCAGGAGTATGCCGGATATATCACCTTCACTGTGAACTTTGGCCACATGGGCCATAAAATTGTGGCGTCGCAGAAATGCTAGAAGGGCAACTAGGAGGTGTTCACCTCCACGAGTTGTGTGGCGAGTGCAAGGTTAGTATCAGCTGCTTTGCCCAAGTTATCTAGTTTCCCATTGGCTGTCACTATAACCTTCTCCAGTGACCTGCGGACTCCTGCTATCTTTTGAACACAGACTCCTCTCATCACCACCTTTAAAGGCATCCCACTCCAGCACCCTGGAGGAGGCTGCATTATGGTTCTTGGAAACATAATGTTGGATGTGGTCTCCCTGCTAATCACAGAACACCAGGGCTTCCAGGCAATCTCCTTGTAACTTCCACATAGGAGTAGTGGGGGGGCACCCATCTGAGGTCCATAATTTGAGCATCATGATCTAAGACAATGCATCCCAGATAATCTGAGTGCTGGAGAAGGGTCGCCAGTGGGGTAGAGCAAAGGAAACAGTCAAGTTGAGTGTGTAAATTGTGAGCTATGGAGTGGAAGGAGTAGAACTGGAATCCAGGGTGTCGGTATCGCCATGCCAATGGCGTGCCCAGTTCTGGAAGCCATCCAACTGCGTGTATGGGGGGAGCAAGGTAACGGGGGATGGGATCTATCCAGCGCAAGATCAAGCACACAATAGTAGTCGATGCCCGACACCCATGGTAATGTGGTTTTATGGTCGAGTCTGGTGGAGAGGGTATCCTAAAAGGACCTCTGATTGGTGTTGGGTGCGTAGATGCCCCTGAGGAGTAGTGACCGGCTATCAAGGTGGCTCTCCAGGAGTGCACAGCGGCCCTGCTTGTCAACGGTCATACTTGTTTCCTGGAATGGACCACAGGGAAAAGCCCATATCAGATTGTCTCACACGTACGCCGAGTCGGTGGTGGTGCATGCTTCAGATGTTCAAGGTGAGGAAACAAACGTCACCTAAGGGGGCCATGACAATGTGAGGGTAAAGCAAGCAGCATATGGGGGTGCCTCCCCGAGGCAATGCCACCTTACCCTAGTCCCCTGCCCATACCCCAGAAACCACCGAAGGTCCGCCCACCAGCATGCAGCAATAGTGGGAAGGGGAGTGGTTATAAGTATTTTTATTTATTTATTTATTTAGCGATTTATAGAGCGCCTGGTGACCCGGAGGCATCCCCGCGCAGTAGCATTTGTGGAGACCAGAGGGGAGAGGGGACTTTATTTTGGGAACAGCAGCATTTTCAATTTTTTCCGGAAAAGGAGATGGCTGGGTTCCTGCCTCAGGGGGCGAGGAAGTGAGTTCCATCCTGAGGATGCTTTTACAGAAAAGCGTCTACCGCCGGTGCGTGCCTTCCTGTATCTGGGGACGTTGGCCAGACGCTCATTGTTCGAGCGTAGGGATCTCGGGGCCTTGTAGGGGGTAACCAGGTCTCTCAGGATAGCAGGGCCGAGACCGTTGAGAAGTTTGTGTGCGGTGCACAGGGCCTTGAATTCTACCCTTTGTCGTAGTGGAAGCCAGTGGAGGGCCTTGATCGCTGGTCTGGCTGAGACTCTGGAAGGGAGATTCATAAGGAGCCGGGCAGCTGCGTTTTGCGTACGCTGAAGTTTAGCCATAGTGGCTTCAGGAGCTCCTAGATAGACCGTGTTACTGTAGTCTAGCCGCGCAAGGATCAGGCCTTGGACCAAGAGTTTCCTAGATAGGGGCGGAAGTAGTGGGAGGATCCTGTGGATGGAGCGCATGAGACCAAAACAGGTGCCTGCTGTTTTGGCTGCTTGGGTTTTCAGAGACAGCTCGGGTTCCAGCCAGACTCCTAAGGTCTTAATTACTTGTTTCGGGGTGGGTACTTCCCCGAAGACGTCTGGCCAGACCGAAGAGGGGATGGTGGTCCATTGCTTGCCCAAAAGCATGACTTCTGTCTTTGATCCGTTTAGCTTGAGCGATGACTCGCACATCCAGTGGTGAATTTGCTGGAGGCAGTTCGGCAGATTGTCTGGGTGATTGTCCAGATGTGAGAGTGAGACGACCAATTGCGTGTCGTCCGCATAGCTCACTATCTTAATCCCGAAGGGGGCGACGACATCCTCGAGGGGGGCCATGTAGGTGTTAAATAAAGTGGGGCTTAGGGATGACCCCTGGGGGACTCCGCTCGCAAGGGGGAGGGAGGCAGAGTGGGAGTTGCCATCCCATACCTGGAACGAGCGCCCTGAAAGGAAGGATTCTATCCATGTGAGCGCCGAACCTGCGAGCCCTGCCACGGCCAGCCGATGGAGTAGGACACGGTGGTTAACCGTGTCGAAGGCTGCGCTGAGGTCCAGGAGGATCACTGCCACTGACCCTCCTGAATCCAGGATGCACCTTGCCTCCTCGATGACAGCGAGAAGGGCGGTATCTGTGCCGTGGCCCAGGCGGAATCCAGTTTGTGACTGCCGCAGAAGGTTGTTTGATTCAAGGAACTGTGACAGTTGCCCATTGACCAGTTTCTCGGCCATTTTGCTGACGCATGGGAGGAGTGAGATTGGCCGGTAGTTCGCCATGTCGGCGGGGTCCAAATGAGGTTTTTTTAGGAGTGCCTTGACTACTGCACTCTTCCAGCTTGGGGGGACAGAGCCTTGAGATAGCGAGATGTTTATCAGCTCCGTGATCGTAGGCACGATGACAGGGGCTACTGTTTTCAGGAATCTAATGGGGGCAGGATCTAGAGGGGAGCCGCTTTTCATTTTGGCCATGGTTGTGCCTACTTCGTCCAGTGTTACTGCTCGGAAAGCGGTCAGCTGAGGATGCATGATGTTTCCTGAGAGGTTGGTAGATGCATCATTGTCCATGTGGTTCAGCAGGCAGGGATGGGGGAGGGAGACTAGAATACGTGCGATTTTGGAGTTGAAGTAGGTAGCCAATTCGTCACTTCTGTCCGCCGGGGGAGTGATGGATGAGGGGGGAGCTGGTATTTTCAATAGCTCTTTGGCGATGAGAAAGGATTCTCTTGCCGAGTTGGTGGAGTTTTTTATTCTAGTGTCGTAGTGTGAGGCTTTAGTGAGCTTCAGGGTTGATTTGTAGATTCTCACCGACCTCTGATAGGCTTCCTTGCTGGCGTGCAGCCAGTCTTTCCTCCATAGTCGCTCTGCTTTTTTGCAGTCTTTGCGGAGAGTCCGGAGTTCCGGGGTGTACCATGGGGCAGATCCTAATTTCCCGTTTTTATCCTCACGGGTTTTTAAGGGGAGGATAGAGTCGAGTGACATGGAGATCCACTCCCTGAATTTGCTATCTGCGGTGACCGGATCTTCCGAAGGGGTAGGGGTGGTAGAGTTCAGGGTTCTGGCCCATTCCTGTGCGGAGAGTCTGGCCCATGCCCTGTTCCTGGTATAGGTGGTGGGTTTGTGGAGTTTCTTGAAGGCTCCTGGTAGGCGGAGAGAGACCATGAAGTGGTCCGTCCACGGGAGGGGTAGGGACTCTTTGGCTTGAAGGGTGGGGATGTTGGTAAACACTGGATCGAGTAAATGACCTTTAGTGTGTGTGCCAACTTCTCAGAATGGATGATAATGCACTTATACTTATTTTCCCCCATTCAGAGGGGAAAACTGGGATTGTGCAGTGTTTCCCCCACACAATTTTAACCAGATGTTACCTGAAAAAAATTGCACCTCGAAGAAGTGCGGTATCACTGCACACGGTGTAGTCCTAATTCGAGCACAGAGTCGTGGTAGCGCCCGAATCAGCACTTTTGTAATGATGGCCTTAAGTAAAGTTTAAAACTGATTGGTAGTCCATAGGTCATAACTTTATATGAAGTTTCAGAACATCAATTTCCGAAGGAAGACAACAGAGTTGAACAGAGCTTTCTTGATATGGATAAAGGAGTTTACAATAATGTTAGCTTCACTAATGTCTGCAGAATACATAAAAGGGATACTTCGCCCTATGAAACTCATTTCCTAAAAATGTTTGCTAACAGTAAAATATTAACAACTACGATATTGCACATCATAACTTTAAAATCAAGAAACATAAGTAGAGAGACGAATAATCACAAATAGACTGAAGCCAGAATTAACAGAAATCTGATTTGTAGACACCACAGTTAGAAAGCTTATATTTCTCTCAATTTGTACCTCATGTATAGAAGACACCTACGAAACTGCCCGAGACCAATCAGAGCAAGTCAAAGATAAATAAGTTACGCAAATCATTATATTCATGTATATGTGATATTCAGATCATTTTACCAATTCACATTTATTTCTGCACATTGCCTAAAATGAGAGAGAGAGACTGTGTGTGTGTATGTGTGAGCGAGAGATTCGGACTTGCGTTAACTTTCCCATCTTTACTCATAAGTAAAGTAAACAATAAATACATTACCAACTTATGCAGTCAGTTAGAAAAATATAATTCCATACTACATTGCATGTTTTGGACACTAGGTTGATTGGTGCTCTTTGTCCAGTTTGAGGCAGTTGTATGTCATTACTGACAAAATCAAATTTGTTTAAAAGTGCCATCCAGAGTAGAGATAGAGACATCTTTATGCAGAGTCGTATCTCTAGTAATCACCAAGAGAAGGAGTTCTAGAATGGTGCTTTGCTTGATGAGATCAGTTTTGGCTTTGAAATGCATCGTCAACCTTTTCATCGGATGGCCCCTTTATCCATTTCACCTAACCTCTTTCCAAGATAAACAGCATTCACCAAGTAGTTGTATCCGACATACTAAATATCATTTAACTTGAAATTACATTCAACAGTGGTAGATGTCACTAGAAAAGGAGCACTTTTTCGGCTGAAAGATTAATGACCACTCAGTTTAAATGTATATGCAAGCAATGTGAGCATGTTTTATGAACATTACACACACATACATACATGGCACTTAATTTTACCCCTCGAATTCAAACACTTTGTACTCATGTATAAATCACACATCTATTAGGGGGGTTTGTCAATTTCGCAGTGGCTTTTTCGTCCTATAGAGGGGATCTCATGCAAATAAAGAGTAAAACAGCAAGATAATCTCAAACAATGCATGTAGTTGTATTTAAAGTAAGATTTGATAAGGTCATAGTATTAACATTAACAAAAAAAAGAATGCAAATAAAGTGATGAAGAAACACTGATCTGTATTTGTCTTTTCTTCTATTATTTTCTGTCAATTATGATTTTAAACAATATTCTTCAACATTCTGCTGATTTGATAGGTCAAATTGTACATTTAAACCACCATCTACATTGTTTCTCGCACCGTCCTCCGAACTCACATTACCCCATTAAAAGTCATGATTTGGCTATATTGAGTTGATCTTTGACCTCTTGTTGAAAATGATTTCTACTTCTGAAGTTGTATTAACTAAAAAGCAAGCCAAAAAGCTAGATTGGTACAGTTTCGCTTTTGTGTTTGATGTTATCTGGGGCTGGTCCTGTGCAAAGGCCCTCTGCAAGTCTTGGGTTAGTCCTAATCCTAAAAACATTCCAAAAGTTGGCCACAAGAGGATGCTCATTACTACAAAGGTTATCAAAAAGGCCTTGTGCCTGACGCTCCAACAATCCTTCAGACCCTAGAATCAGATAGTAATGTCCCCTGACAGTGTCCTTGCAAAGATGACATATTAGCTAAATTTAAGTCTTGTCTTCAACTAAGTAGAGGGCTGCCTTGTCCAATGCCAGTCACGTGAGGTGATGTTAGCACTTGGGTTGTGTTTCAGGATAAAGTCGAGTATCAAAAAAAATGTGGGTGAAAGTTTAGTGAGTAAACGTACAAGCTGAATACTGGGAAACATGACAATTGATTTGCAAAGAAAATAAAGTCTATTTTACCTTGTCTGACAGGTGCAAATTGTTTGTCCCCATTGGGCTTTTCACCCATGTACCTTCCTTGATAATATGTCTGTTCTCTTCCTGCAGCTGGTGCAGACTAGAAGGAATGCAAAATACAAATGTATTGACATTTTCTGAATGCTAAGGAAACACATTTCAAATGTTGTACTTTAAAAGTTCATTTGTCAAACAGTAGACAAAAGTCCCAATATCTAGATCCCGAAACATTACCTTATTCATATGAAAGTGGGGGCAATATGGATTCATACATCAGAACAGCGGCTTGAAAAAAAAATGTATGTGCAGATATGTTTTCTGAGGGACAATGCGACAACTTCTAGGAAACACTGCCACTCTGTGGCCTACAGCCATATTGCAGTACCTTTTCAACAGATTCCCAAATGGTGACGAAGATTAAAAAGAGATAAGAGACACAAAACCAGCGACAGATATTGATTATCAAGGTAATTAATAATTACCAAGTTGCCTATTTAGTGCCATGTGTATTTTTGATGGAATGTGGCACTACAGTACTGAGCGTATGTGCGTCACATATAATCTATAATTAACTTTTGTAGATGTGATTGTTGATGTTTACATAGCTGCCAAGGTTTCAAATTACTATGTGTGACGTTTTCGTAATTTCAGTGTAATTATGAGTGACATTTCAACGAGTATGAGTGACACTTTCTCGCGAGCAAAACAAAGCAATGAAGATGAGGGAAACTAAATATCAAGAATTGCTCCCATTTGAGCAACGAGAAACTGAAAGAATATCTTAAATCTGCTGCCAAACACCAGAAACGGAAGGGCACTATAACCTAGTGCCCAGTTTACTTATGCTCACGAGCATGACGCGCTAAAAGCAAATTAAATAAGGATTGGAGAAGGTACTAGTTGTGGTGTGCGAGGTCAGGGCCTCGCACGCAGTATATTTGGACCAGAGTAAGACACGCACACTATAGTGGGAGGTATGCCGGAAAGACCCCGAGCGGTCTACCGCGCTTTTATTATATCCCTCGGGGCGTGCCCGTCCCGAGGGTGAAGGCGTGCATGTATGTATGTAGTTACAATGTTGTGCAGAGGCCGGGTGGCTCTCTACATCCCTCCTTCAATTTAGTTCATGCTTCAGGTTGCCCGCACACCTGGCTACGGGGACGTGCACACAAAGTCTCGGAATCTTTGGCTTGGCCCAGGGTTGGGCCGCAGGTGATATCGGTGGTGTTGCCGGACAGGAGATCCAACAGCCCCGGCCGGGGCTGTTTCTTCATCTCGGGCGGAAGAGTTATGCCCGGGTGACTCACTTTGGGGCCTGACAAGTTGTCGTCTATCTTCCCGTGGCTGGTCCTGGTTCTGGAGAGGCACTGAGTTTTGGTCCCCTGTTCTTACATCATCCAGACCGCCAGAGCCGGCATCAATGATTTCGTCCACGTCTCTGAGATCACCGTTCGGTGTCCCCACTCTTTTGAAGCAGGACACATTGCGGGTGACCGTCTGCTGGCCAAGACGGGCTGTCACCATTGTTCCTTGAACATTTTCAACGATCCATCTTTCCGGTTCAAACGGGGTTCTGAATTTCCAACCGGGGTGCCGATCATGCACCACCACGGTGTCCCCTTCCTGCAGTCCCCGATGTCTTGCATGTCTCTTCTCACTTGCTTTCTGGTTGGTGACAGTCCTCCTCGACTGGATGGCGGCGCTGTCCCTCTCTTCCGGGGTCCATGCGGAGGACGTAGGGATGTTGCCTCTTGGTGCCCTTTTGAATAGAACATGTGCAGGTGCGCAGTGCGTGGTGCTATGCGGAGTCTGTCGGTAGGCACTCAGGAATTGGTCCAGTGCTGTTTCTGGATCTTCGCCATCGTTGACAGCGATGCGGAGCGCCCTGTTGAGGGTCCGCATGAGCCTCTCAACTTCGCCGTTTGCTTGCGGCCACAACGGTGTGATTTTCCGGTGTTTTATCCTGAGTCCTTCCAGATACGCCTGGAACTCTCGCCCCTGAAATGGGGGTCCGTTGTCCGATTTTACCTCCTCTGGGAGTCCCATTGTGGCTAAGACATGGTCCAGCGCTTTCTTGATGTGTCCGAATGCCGTGGACGATAGCAATTCCACGACTGGGAACTTTGAGAAGGAGTCTACAACCACCAGCGTGTGCCGGCCATCAGGGAAACTCCTGAAGTCTATGCTCAGCTGAGTCCAGGGGGTGGTTGCCGCCTCTTCGGTGATGACTGGGGCCGGAGCAGGATCTGACCCCGTGATGGTGCAGGCATGGCAGGAGCGCACCATTTCGTCCACCATTCGATCCATGGCAGGGAACCACACTTTGTTTCGCAGACGGGCTTTCGTCTTGGCGGTCCCTTGGTGTCCTGTGTGGGCGATCGCAAGTGTCTGTTGTTGAAGACTTGTCGGAATCACAATGAGATGTCCTCGCAGTATAATGCCTTCATCGCCCACGCTCAACTCATGTCGGACCTGCCACAGCTGTTGTCTGGCATGGCTGACTTCCGGTCGAAGCCCTCTTGCTCCATCCAGAAATCGAGTTCAGTTTCCTTTCTCCAGGGCATTCTTGACTCGGGTCAGAGTTTCGTCTTCAGAGGAGGCTTCTCCGATCTCCTGCAGGGTGAGGGTCTCTGGGCAAGCGGCCATGGACACCATGTGGACAAATTCTTCCACCACTCGACCATCCGCCAGCGGGGTGGCTTTTCTGGTTACATCGGGGTGTCTGGACAGATAGTCTGCTGGATTGTGAGCGCCCGGCCGGAAGACTAGAGTGAAATTGTAGCCTTGTAGTTGGACGGCCCAACGTTCAATCCGCGGGGGGGCAAGCCTGGAGGACCCAGCAAACAGGGGTAGGAGAGGTTTGTGGTCGGTTACGACGGTGAATGGTTGGCCACAGAGATATAAGTGAAAGTGGAGGCAGGCCCACTTGATGGCTAACGCCTCCCGCTCGATTTGAGCATATCGTGTCTCAGTGTCCGTGAGGGCCTTGCTCGCATACGCGACTGGCTTCCATTCGTTCTGGCCATACTCCTGCAGTAGCACTGCGCCGAGTCCTACCGGGCTGGCGTCCACGACCAACTCGGTCTTCCTACGAGGCTGGAAGTAGGCCATTGTGGCTTTATCCAGGAGGCTTGCCTTGATGTCCTGGAAGGCTTGGTTCGCAGCACACGTCCATTCCCATTCTTGATCCTGTCTTGTGAGCGCGCGGAGGGGCTCGGCCAAATCGGCCAGGTTGGGTATGAATCGGCCACAGTACGTGGCCATCCCGAGGAAGCTCCTCACTTCAGTAGAGTTCCTGGGCGTGCTGGCATTCTGGATGGCTTCCGCCTTCTTTGGGTCAACCCGGAGCCCTTCGCGCGTGAATCGATAGCCGAAGAAGTCTACAGCTTCCTGGTAGAACGAGCACTTCTCACGGTGGAGGGTTAGCCCGTGCTCCTGTAGTCTTTGCAGGGTGGCCCTGAGATGAGCATGGTGTTCCTCCAGCGTGTGTGAGTAGATGAGAATGTCGTCACTCAAGTTGATGACCCCACTTAGCCCGGACAGAACTTCCTTAATCGCGTTCTGGAAGACCTCGGCTGCTGACGACACTCCGAAGCTCAGTCTTTTGTATCTCCTAAGTCCGACATGGGTGGAGAAAGTCGTGATGTACCGACTGCTCTGTTCAAGTTCTAACTGGTGGTACCCCGCATTGAGATCGAGCTTGGAGAACCACTTAGCCCCATTGAGATCAGCGACGATGTCGTCCATGGTGGGCGTGATGTGGCGCTCTCGTTTCACGGCTGTGTTTGGCAGTCTCATGTCGACGCACAGCCTGATGGCGCCAGGCTGCTTGGGTTTGGGTGCTACCACCAGTGGAGACACCCATGGAGTTGGTCCTGATACCTTCTCAATGACGTCGAGATCTTCGAGCTTCTTCAGCTCTTCTTCCACCTGAGAGCGGAGGTTGAATGGTACTCTCCTATGTCGCAGGGCGACAGGGCGAACGGAAGTGTCAATGTGCAGTTTGACTTTCTTGCCCTTGAGCTTTCCGAGACCACTGAAGAGCGCAGGGAATTCTTCAAGCATGCTATCAGCGTGTGATTGGTGGACTTGGTTGGCGAAGAAGACCAGTCCCAGGTCTTCTGCGGTGTTGCAGCTAAGCAAAGTACCTTTCTTCCCTTCGGTTATGTGGAACTTGGCTTCTGTCGTGTACTCTCCATTGCGGATGGTGGTGCTGATGACGCCGCGTAGCGGCATGGGTTCTGTGCCTCCATAGGTGTAGATTCGGGCTTTCGATGGGTTGAGAGTGGGTTTGGGCGACATTTGGTCATATTGGTCGGAGTCCATGACGTTCACGGAAGCGCCCGTGTCAATGAGTGCTCTGATTTCAGAGCCTTCTACGGATATTGTGCACATGGGAGGTGGCCTCTTCCTGGTGGCAATCCTGCTGACATATGACACTACATATACCTCATCGTCCTCCTCATCTTCGTAATACGGCTTCCGGCCTTGAGCTTGTGTGTCAGGAGGCGGGTGCTCGGGCTCTAGTGATAGCTGTCTCACTCTTGATGTCGCCGATCGAGGCCCATATCCGCCTCGCGACCTCTGTGCATTGGGTCTGTATCTTCCTCCTTGACACACGGCGGCGAAATGATTGAGCCTGTCGCACTTCGAGCATGTCTTTCCTTTTGCGTTGCATACAGCGGTCGCAGCATGGTCTCCACCACAGTATGCACACTGTGTGTCTCTGGGTTGCCACTGCCTAGGTCTTCCTCCCGACGGCCTTCTTTGAATTGCGTCAACGGTTTCCTCCTTGATGGGCGCCATTTTGGGCACGGCCTGCGGGGCTATGGGAGACCGTAGCGCCAGCTCCATTTCGTCCGCTCTGGAATCCGACAGTTCGTGGGAGCGGGCGAGGACAAGAATGGCGTCTAAAGTGATCCCCGGCTGCCTGAGGATGAGCTTTCGGAGCAGTTTCGATTTGCACCCCACGATGATCTGGTCTCTGATTTCCTCACGCGGGTCGGCGAATGGGCAGCTGCTGGCCAGCCGGCGCAGCCTCGCGTAGTACATGTCCACAGATTCGGTCTCAGTCTGCCATGCCCGCTTGAACTTGAACTTTTCATAGTCGGTGTTCACCTGGGGGTCAAAATGGGCGTTCAGTGCGGCCACCGCCGCATCATAGTCATCATCTTCGCCGGTGTTCGGGAGAGACTCGAAAAGGTCGTATATCTCAGGGCCTCCATATAGGATCAGGAGTGATCTCTTTACGGTGTCATCAGTTTCTCGGGTTCCTCTAAAGTACAGGTTTAGACGTCCTAGCCATGCTTTCCATCGCGGCGCCGCAGTTGCAGGGTCCGCAGTCTCGCTGAACGGCGGAATGGGGGCCGCCCCGGTATGGTCATGACTGATTACGTGGGAACCCGCGTCTTGCCGCGGAGGAAGGCCAGCGGGTCCTGGCACCGCGGCCGTCGTGGCTGGCGCGGTGGGGGCAGTTGTGGCTAGTGCCGAGGGCGTGCCACTCGTGGCGGGGTTAGACATTTTTGCAACCTCCTATATGGATTGCTCCACCCCTGCGCAAGTTGTGCCGCGTGGTGAGACAGCAGTTGCACTTGCCAGTGCTTGATTAGTCCAATCACCCCTTCTGTGTCCAGTGACAGGCTGCTGGCGCACTGGGAAAGCAGTCGGTGTCTTATGGGGATATCAGGCCCTGTTGGTTGTCCCAATGCTTTATGTATCCTGCATGTACTTGCACATGAGTGTCACTTTGTTCGATTATTATTCATTTTCTTTTTTTTTTTTCACAGGAAGGCCAGGAGCAGCAACCCAGCAGGACTGCACCGAGGTGAGACAGACGGCGCTCGAGGGTGCAGGGCAGAGCGGGCGTTGGAGGCTTCACGCATCCAGAGCCTCGGGGATGACGTGCAGCGTCTCCCCTCTTCACCCCTCCCCCACCGGGGCTGAGCACTCAAGATGGAGCGCGCGCACACGCGCGCCACGCGCCGGGGAAGAACGGGCCCCTCGGGCAATGACACGCGCTGCGCGGGGGGGTCACAGCGGGGCCGCAGGGACAGCTCACTCACCGGCACCACGATGAAAGGCAGACACAGCTCCCGCCGGCTGAACACGCTCCGCAGCGGGAGTCGCGTGGGCGGGAGCCGACAGTGAGCCAAGGCAGTAGGCCGGCGGACGAGCTCCGCGGCTGGGGATGACAGCGGCAGCTTCAGCCTGCGGAGGGCAGCAGGTTGGGAGCGGACGGCTCCGATCAGAGGCGGGGCACGCGGGGCGCGGTACCGGCCTCGTCGCCAATGTGGTGTGCGAGGTCAGGGCCTCGCACGCAGTATATTTGGACAAGAGTAAGACACGCACACTATAGTGGGAGGTATGCCGGAAAGACCCCGAGCGGTCTACCGCGCTTTTATTATATCCCTCGGGGCGTGCCCGTCCCGAGGGTGAAGGCGTGCATGTATGTATGTAGTTACAATGTTGTGCAGAGGCCGGGTAGCTCTCTACACTAGTGACACTTATTCCTCTCTAGCAAGCAGCACATGGCTGGATAGACAATAAACCAATCAAACACTGCAGTAAGTGTGTTTAATTCTTATATCACCCTGACCAGCATAGCTGCCAAGTTTTCAGACAGCTTGCTTATGTGTGACATTTTGGTGGTTAATCGGTGTGCATATAAGTGGCATTCACTACCAAACGAGTGACACTTTTTTGCAATTAAATCTAAGCAGTAACTAGTATTTTTGTGCTTTTCCATGAATTTCGCTTATCATGCATGGAAACCTTGCAATACAAACAACTCCTCAATGTGTCCCAGATGACAAGTACATGAAGATGTAACAAAGACAAGCATGTGCCCCTACATTTGCTGTACGTGAAATAACCTTCTTTTACAATGCCCCTAAATTACATCATTTCATCACTAGAAAAACCCAGAAGTTCCTCCGACTTTCCAATAAATAAGGGTTCTGCTGAAAACAAAACTCCCCACCCAACCTAATGGCTGAGAGTCGCAAGAGCGGATCTCAGCTGCTACTATTGCTTAAAGATTAAAAACCATCTGAAGTTTGGTAAAGCTCCTCAATCGATCCTAATGGCACATACAAAATTCCACTACCAACACCCTATCAACCATGACCAATATTTTAGCGTCCTTGTTGTACAAAAGTTTAACAAATTCACCCGCAATCGGTATTTTTCCTTTATCAGAATTTACCTTCTATGCTAAATTAAAGAAAGCACTAACAAGCTTTTTAGGGCTGCATTAATGAGTTCTGACTATATTCAAAATACATAGAAAGGCCATGTTAGTATGATTAGAGAGCGTTTGATGTTAAGTTATATTTAAGTATGTCAGGCCCGCTGCAAAATCTTAAAACGTGAACAAATGGTCGGTGTTTTGCGCTGGGAAGGGTGACAGTACCTTCGTGTGGCCGGACAATGTAACTGTGGAACCAGTAACATAATGGCCGCCCCTGTGCACGCAGCGGTGTGAGCGGGCAGGGTCCTTGCAACAGGTGGACAAGGCCGTGATATGCCAAAAGCCAACACAACGCCTGAGGCCTGCGCCGTTGGGGGCATGCGGTGTAATTACTTCAATGAGCCCAGGGGTGTGCCCAGAGCAGTGACAGATCTCCTAGGCAGATCAAAGGGGCCAAGAGGCCGGAGAGCAACAGGCAGGTGAGAAGCGCCCCAGACACAAAGCGCATCTTCCAATTCCCACGGGAGAATTTTTCTCTCTCTCACATTAACGACCGCATAAAACTTCCCGCTGACACACCATCTCCTTTCTTAGTCTCTAAATGGGCCTGACCATCCGCCTCAAGAGGCAATGAATTATAGGGTTTTTGGGAGCGCCTCTGTACTGTTTAACTCACTTTTCAAGCGGGTCGCCAAAGAAATACAATTCAACTACTTTGTACGGCTCTCCCTTGGACACCTGAGTATTAAGAGCTAGGTTGAGACCGAGCTAATAAATGTGTATATGTAAAAAAAATAATCATTCAATGGTGTATGCAAATATGCACAGCCTGGATTAGCTTAGAAATAAAATCCCACTTTGCATGCACACGCTCGCTATCCTCACTCGAGTGAGGATAGCGAGAGTGTGCATGCAAAGTGGGATTTTATTTCACTTACGCAAAATTCGCACTTGCACAAAAAGTGATTCACGCGCAGAGTTGGCGCCAACTGTTATGTGCATACACTAATAAAAGCCTCATCTTCCTCGCATTCTCGTCGCCTCATCTGCATGCACACGTCATGGCCACCACGAGGCCTGTTTTGTGATGATGCTCGCGCTTTACACCTCACCTGAGACGGCCGCGAGCACGGCCATCACACATCACAATAGGGGCTCGTCAGTACAAGGGGGGAGGGGGCGCGTTTATCTACATACCTCCGGGGTTAACGAGCCTCGTGCCTTTGCGCCTTCGCGCCAGCCAAGGACTGCTGAGATGCGCGAGGGCAGCCCCTCCCCTAATTGGCACCCGTGACTATATAAATCGCGCGCCAGAATATTGCCACATTGATGTTGCTAGGCGACGGACTACACGGCAGATGCCGGGAAGTCAGAGTCTCTTGATGCATTGTAGCCGCGCTCTCAGCCGCTCCAGGGCTGAGAGCACTGATTATGGTTTACTCAGCCCAGCAACGCAGCACGTCTCTCGAGAGCAGAGAGCAGGTGCACAGTCACGGCGCGCTCTGGAAGTGGCATAATGCGTGACAACGCATTTCAGTGCGGTGATGCGGAACACTGCACTGAAATGCGTGAGTGTCACACCGGATGCCTGATACTTGACAGGACTGTGTTTATGGAGATAGAGGAAAGGGGAATGTTGTAGGGACAGTGTTTAGAAGCACTTTGAAAACGCCTAGAAGCACCATACGTCAAATATTTTACCTGATTCCTCTCAATGGGAATTGGGAGTTAGGCCATGAAAGAGTTATCAGTATGCATGAATTTGTTTTGCATGTTTTTTCAGTAAAGAAAAGTTGAGAGCTGCCTGGGGTTGTACCCTTTAGGTGAATTTAGATAGTATTTTCTGAGGAAGCATCACTGGCTGAGAAAGTATATAGCCTGCACATTCTTAATTGATGCTGAAGTCCTCTTAGAACGGTAAAATATGCATGTCCAGTATTCATGTGTGGTTCATGCTGTTTGTTAAAGGACAGTCCTGGGTACCAGGCAGTCTAATGTTCAAGAAGCTAAAAGAAGCTGCTTCCACAATGGGAATAAACACCCGTATAGGCCATGGAGTCACGCTATAGATGGTAGTCGAAGTACTGAAAAGTAGTATTTCGCATACTTAAGACAGCATCTTTCACATTTTTAGAGCGATTCAGTACAGGCAAGGGCCAACGTACTGTACAGAAACTGAGCAGTTCTTCCTGAATGCAGTCGAAGGATACCTTTGGACACAAAGGCCTGCACCCCCATATTGAAAGGAAAGGGAACAGTTGTGTGTTTCTTATTACTTTTATTCTGATTTTCTCTACTTTATTCTTCATGTAATACAATATATTTTATTGAATGTGATTTTTTTTATCTCAACATTTCTATACTTACAACTTTAAACGGGGAACCAATGTGTACCTGTGCATTTATGTTCTACAATGAGTAACTACGTTTACAGGACTGCTAAGATTTTTTTATAAAGGCGATATTTATATTATGTGTTGCATGGATTCATAATAATTTGACATAAAATATGTCCTTGCATAAAAATGTAAAGTAATATATAAGTGTATTGGTGATCATAATTTGCTGGCTATTTCTTTACATTCAAACTTGAAAGATAACTGTTCCTCAAAATAGGGTGGGCCCATTGGGTATACAAAGAACAAGGGTGTTGGGCTAAAGTTTGCAAAAAAGACCTGCACCCTTTCCTGCATGAAGTAATAAAAAATAACCAAGTCTGGGAAGACTTGGAAAAAGCGGTTGACCTAAGGGATAATAGGCTCTTTTGGGAGATAATAAATAGGCCTTTTTTTTTAAATCAGGGGAAGATAATACTATTCGAGTGCATATACCTGAAGACTCCTGGGTAGCTCACTACAGTAACATTTTTAACCCAAATGAGATATTGTTGATTGCTACCACGGGTGAGGGTGATTATAATTTTAATATAGAATCAGCAAAATCACTTAGTGATTCATTAATGCTTTCAGAGGTAAAGTTGGCTTTGACCAAGGGGGCTGCCTTAAAGGCCCCAGGCCCTGATGCAGTACCCTTGGATCTTTTCAAACATAATTTGGAGGTCTGGTCCCCATTACTTTTGAATGTTTTCAAGGCAATAATCCTGGGGTCCATTCCAACCTCTTGGAAAGAGGCGGTTGTGGTACCTATTTTTAAAAAGGGTGATAAGTCTGACCCACGCTGCTATAGGCCAATATCATTAATAGACGCGTCATGTAAGTTAATGGGTAGGGTAATATTGGCTCGCCTTGAAACATGGGCAGAGTCAGCGGGGGTTATTGTAGAATCCCAATATGGTTTTAGAAGAGGGAAAGGAACCACTGAGCAGTGTTTAAACTTAGCACTGATTATGGGCAAGTACATGGGTGCCAAGAATAGTTCTATCCATTTGGCATTCATGGACTTGTCCAGTGCTTTCGATACGGTATGTAGGGGTAAATTGTGGCGGATGATGGAGTCTATGGGGTTTGAGGAGCCTTTGGTTACTCTGCTCCGCAGGCTTCACGCTGCCACAACGGTGAGAATTAGATATGGCCCTGGGGGAGAGAAAACTAGACCTATATTATCTACTGAAGGTGTCCGCCAGGGATGTATTTTAGCCCCCTTTTTATTTCTGGTTTACACGAACGGACTAGAACGTTTTTTGTTAGAAACTGGTGCTGATTTCCCTCAGATAAATGGCAAAAGAATTCCAATGTTGTCATATGCAGATGACACTGTCCTAATGACCCTTACTCCCAATAGCATGCAGACGTGCCTGAATGCCTTTGACATGTTTATGGTTAACTTAGATCTTGGGGTCAATTTTACTAAATCTTTTGCCATGACTTGTGGTCCGAAAAGTGTTAAAAACCGCAAGTACATGGTGAGGGACTCAAATATAGAGAAAGTTGACAACTTCAATTACCTGGGAAACCTTTTTAATAAAAAATTGAACTGGGAACCTTTGATAGTAGCCCGGGTTCAAAAGGTTACACAATCAATTGAAGCTCTTTTTCGCTTTGCTAGTAAATTAGGACAACGATGTATAGCTGAAATAATAACTTTGTATAAGGCTAAATGTGTCTCTGCTATGACCTATGGTGCTGGTGTCTGGGGGTCACAAAATTGTGAAAAGCTACAGATTATGGAGAATAAATTTATAAAACGTCTCCTATCTGTCCCATCAAGCACATCAAATATTTTTTGTCATGGGGAGGTTGGTATTCAGTTTGCAAGTGACATTATAAAAGTAGTGCCATTAGTATTGTGGTCTAAGGTTTGGCAGTCTGAGGAACTGAAACTGACAAAAGATATCATACAAGACTGCCTTAAACTTGAGTACTATAGGGAAATTCCATGGCTTCGCTATGTCAGAGATACCCTTTATAAAATTGGGCTAGGAAACATGTTTACAAATCCTGGCATGATCAATAAGGATGCTAAGTTAACCATCAAAAACGCCTATAGTTCTAGTTTGGGTTCCTTAAGGAACAGTGAATATGTATTACCTGTACGGGGCAAACTAGTGCGACCCTTTTATCTATCATATATTATGAATACGCAATGGCGTTTCTATTTGACAAGGTTTCGCCTTGGTACTCTACACTTCCTTTTTGCCTTTCCAAAGCAGGGGGGGTGGAGTGAGAAGTTACCTTGTTGCCCCTGTAATAATAAGGTTTCGCAAAACACCTTGCATCTTATTCTTTTTTGCACTTTGTATAAGGTCCCAAGAAATATTTTTATTAGACCATTACTATTATTCTTTGGATCGTGCTATTATAAAAAAGGATATGAACATTTATTATCTTTGTCAACTGCAAACATCTGTAATGCTGTACTGAGTTTTATTAGATCAGCTCTTGTGATTAGAAACCGTTATTGAATGTTTATGAAAATCAGAATTATGTAAATATGTACTATGGTTTTATTGTAGTTGGTGTTTTTATATTGATGTATACTTTTATGATTTCCTTGTGAAATCGAAATAAAGTTATGAAATGAATGAATGAATGAACCAAGCTGCCTTTTTTTCCTATCCATCGCAAGAGGTAACTTCCTATACCATTTTATTTGTGCTTCAATATCCAATATGTTAATCTCTAGACAATTAAAAGATGCTTTACAAACAAAAAACTGAAATAATCTTGCAGTATCTAATGCAAAGTAATTGTATAAATCTATCCTTGTAGAACATAAACAAGAAGTAAGGCTTGGGATGATCTTCTAGAAGCGGGAATGTCAAGGATAACTCTAGATTATTGGAAGAAATAAACAGCCTCTTATTCTCTGACAGGTTACTGCAAAAACAACAATGATGGACAGAATGTGGATCAATGTCACACATTCACCCCAGTCAAAAGATCTGGGCCCAAATCCATCGTTTTTCCACTCCACACCACCCTGGGTTAGACAATGGCGATATGCAAATCAGCGCTGACCCTGTGCCCCATGGGAACAGTCCAGTCCGAACTACAAAAGCCATGTCCTTCCCAGAACGGAAACAAGCATCCGAGGACCGGCCCGGTTTCGAGGTAACACCTCTCATCAGCCCGGCTAGCTTGCTTCCAGTGGTGTGGAGTGCCTGGGACTCACGTCTGAGCATCCCCAGTACACTTAGAGCGGTTACTGCAAAAACAACAATGATGGACAGAATGTGGATCAATGTCACACATTCACCCCAGTCAAAAGATCTGGGCCCAAATCCATCGTTTTTCCACTCCACACCACTGGAAGCAAGCTAGCCGGGCTGATGAGAGGTGTTACCTCGAAACCGGGCCGGTCCTCGGATGCTTGTTTCCGTTCTGGGAAGGACATGGCTTTTGTAGTTCGGACTGGACTGTTCCCATGGGGCACAGGGTCAGCGCTGATTTGCATATCGCCATTGTCTAACCCAGGGTGGTGTGGAGTGGAAAAACGATGGATTTGGGCCCAGATCTTTTGACTGGGGTGAATGTGTGACATTGATCCACATTCTGTCCATCATTGTTGTTTTTGCAGTAACCGCTCTTATTCTCTGACAATCCATCACCTGGGGTAGGGTCCTTAATCCCAGCAGAGCTGTGAGAGAATTATTTTTCAAAAGTATATTGTAGGAAATTGGGTTTCTCTTGCAGTGACTCCCCCCACAACCTTTTGCCAGATTTCTGATGCACTTTGACTAAGCATGTATTGTGCCACCCTCAGAGACCCCTCACCTAACACATACACACTGCCATTGCATACTGTTGGGCATATGTACAAGGAATTAATGCCACCTTAACGGCACTTTTCCGACGGTTTTATGGTGATATTTACATCCCATATATACAAGCTCTCAGTAACCTCTGTTAGCCGTAGTTTTCCGGTGAAAACGTCAATAGAAAAGATCGCCACTTCTGTTAGCGATAATGACATGCAAGGGAGGCGTTCCCGTGCAAAAACGGCCGCTAACCCCACTTTGCTATATGTACAAGGGAATCCTTGAAGGTAGGAGGACCCAAAAAACTGTCTAACTGCAGTTAGAGGTTGTTTTTTAAGACTGGAGATAACACCTGGGGCCTCATTTCTGCAGGTTTTGGTGCTGGACAGCGCTGCAATCAATGTTGCTGCGCTGCCCTGCAACAAAACTACAGGGCAGGAATGCGCACCATCAATAAGATAGTGCGCATTCCTGGGCCTCATTCATGAAAAGTGTTGCAGCGCTGCGACAAAACAAAGTTGTACCACTTTTCACTACCCTCTTCTTGCGACACCACGGATGCGCTGTATTCACTGGATGGACTTCCATTACGCAGGTAATGACATATACGTCTGGAATCCTGAAGCATCTGTCTGTGCCAAAGTCATGCATCGCTGCAGTCGTGTCACAAGCATGACGCAACTCCAGCAATGCATGGGGCCAGCCTATCCTTGTGGCACTATGTCACCCTTACGCGTGGCATTAGACAGGCGTAAGGTACTGACGCAGTGCCGTCCCCACAATTGTCGCAATTAAATCTGTGGGATTTCACTGTGCCACTCCTATGAGTCCTTGTCGCTTGAGAATGCACAGCTTGTGTACATCCTACCTAATGCAGGTACGATGTGGCACAGGGCTTCACAAGGTCACACATATGCCTACAAGTGTTACTTTGCAAATTCGGCGCAACGTGGTGCTAGTTTTGCCTGGTCCATTCTCGAGGGGTGCAGGGGTGTCGGAGCAGTTGGAGATCCATCGGTGGCGGTTGCGTGCTGCGGTGTCATCGTCTGTAAGGGTTGGCCGAGTGGTGTTGCTGAGGGAGTTGATGAGAAGTTCTTTGGTGGCCTTAATCCAGCCGCGAGGGGGGGCGATGATTGCGGTGGTGCACGATGGGCATGGTGAAGACGAATGTATACGACAGTCGGTCCAGGATAGTCCGGTGGTGTGGCTGTAGTTGAAGTTCCCGCTGGCGGAGGAGACGTGCTCGACCGTGTGTCCTGCTATGTGACTTGCTACAGTGACTAGCTGCTTGAGTCTGATGTTGGAGAGCTTCCCCAGGAGGGGGTGGTATTCTGGTCAATGGGGTTGTTCAGGTGGAAGTAGAGTTCACCGAGTAGGATGTTGTCGGTGTATGGGAGAGCCTGGGGTGCAATGAGGTCTACAATGGTATCAGAGAATGGGGATCCATGGCCCGGGGGGCCTGCAGATGAGGATGCAGCAGAGGAAGGGGTTGGGGTTGGCCTGGATCTGGATCTGAAAGTTGAGGCGTTCCATGGTCACATTTGGGTAATTAGAGTGCGTGATCAGTTGGAGTGTGCTTCTGTAGGTGATGGCAATGCCTGCTCCTTAGCGGGAGGGGTGGTCCTTGCGGGTGATTTAGTAGCCATCAGTGATGGCGATAACGATGTCCAGTCCCGAGCAGAGGTTGGTCCAGGCAGGCGACGTGGCATCCAAGGTTGATGGTGAGGAGGGTGCTGGCATCGTATCGGTGGAGTGTCCGAGAGGAAGGGTCCTTGGTGCTGAGCGCATACCAGGGGCAGACGGACGCAGACGGGCTTGCCTATTGCTTGCTTATGGCACGGGAGACGTCCATTACAATGCAGGCATTACATCGTAATGCCTTTACAATGCAACTACAACAACGCAGGTGCCTTTACATGGCATTCCATTACAACGCATTGTGAGGTCAGTAATGGGATATTTTTAAGTTTTAGGGCAGGTATGGGTTTCGGGTGTCGGAGAAGAAATTTGGTGTGTATTATGGGTCAAAATTCGACATTTGGGGTGTGTTTCGGAGTCAATTATGAAAATTGGGGTGTGCATTTGAGTCAAATATGATTTGTAGGGTGTTTTTGTGGGCTCAAAGTTTAATTTTAGGGTTTAGATTTCAGGGTTTGCTTTGGGGTGCAAGGGTTAGTTTTAAGGTTGCACTCAATGAACTGGGAATAGTAATATTTACATCGCCGCTATTCAACACCTTCCCTACTGTTGTAATATGCTTAATATTACTTTGCATTGTAATGGAATGCAATGGAATGTATTGCGTCTTAACTTCATATATACCTTCAGCACACCAGTGATACGCCCTCTGCAGAGGGCCGCACAGCAGCCGCCATTGTAAAATGCTGCGGGAGACAGGACAGCAGGGAGTTGCGAAATGACGGAAAGGACACTGGATGGGGTGTGAACGTGGGGGTGTGTGCGTGAGCAGGTATTGTAATTATTTAAATGAGAGAAATCTTACCTCGAGGCCGGGTCCCATGTCTTCGTTGCTTCTGCTCTCCTAAGTCTGCTTCCAGGAACAGGAAGTAGGCAGCCAGGCTCTAGACGCAGGTCCAGCAAGGCATCCAGGCTCCAGACGCAAGTCCAGTGAGACATCCAGGCTCCAGATGCAGGTCCAGTGAGGCATAAAAGGTTCCAAACGCAGGTCCAGCGAGGCATCCAGGCTCCAGACGCAGGTCCTGCGAGGCATCCAGGCTCCAGACACAGGTCCAGCGAGGCATCCAGTCTCCAGGCACAGGTCCTTCGAGGCATCCAGGTTCTCATCCTGGTCATCCTGGATGTTGGGTGGCTTGAGGGAGTTGTTGATGTGTGTTGCACTTGGCTCTGGCGGCTCCATTCTGCATTTAATTTTTTTGTGTGCCTATTTTCTATTGGAGGTCGACTGATAGACTATTTTTTCCAATAGAGGCATAAAAAACCTCACGTTGAGCTGACTAACATGCGTTTTTTTGCCACTAATGGCCCTTTAGTTGGTTTTCGCCCGCTAACGCCGGGATTTCTATTGCCATCACACTAATGTTAGCAGCAGTTTTCGCCACTGATCCCTGAAACTATCATCATGTAGCGACGGCTTGTAAATACGTCGTTAACATGGCGATAATTTTCAGCAGTACACGGCAGTAAGAAAACTGCAGCTAACTAACGTTAGCGATAGTTTTTGCCACTCCTTGTACATATGGCCCTGCATGTTTTGGTGCAGAAAAAAACTTAAAAGTTGACATGGCACACATTCCTGTGTGCCTTACCTGCCTACCACTGCCTGTGGCATAGGTAAGTCACCCTCTAGCAGGCCTCAAAGCCCTAAAACAGGGTGCACAATCCCACAGGTGAGGGCAAAGCTGCATGAGCAATATGCCTCTACCATGTATGTGCCCATTCACAGACATTGTAGGTTCAAAGAAGCCATATTGAGTACATGGGCTGGACGTTTGTCATTATGAACTTAACAGCTCCATGTTGGCTTTACTGAATCCTAAGGAGTTTGATATCAAACTCCTCAGCATAATAACCCCACACTGATGCCAGTGTTGAATTTATTAAAAAATGCACTCAGAGGGCATCTTAGAGATGCACCCTAAAAAATGACCAACTCCTAGTGTATTGGCTGACTGGTCCCTGCCAGCCAGCCACCACCAGAGAGGTTTCTGACCTCATGGGGTGAGAGCCTTTGTGTTCTTGGAGGTCAGAAACAAAGCCTGGGTGGAGGTGCATCACCCCCCCCCTGTGGCAGGAACAGCAACACTTGTCAGTGAGCCTCAAGGGCTTTCACCTTGTTATGTGTTGACTGAGCAGTCCCACTTTTGGCAGCAGGACAGGTGGGAAAATTAGTAAGCATAGTAGGAGTGTATACCTTAGTCTGGCATACACCTACGGTCACAGGTAGCTGAGGTGAACACCTATCTTAGAAATGTTTCATCTTTAATTGGAAAATTAGGCCCAATAGAAAGAGAGATGTGACCCTCTCCCCGAAGGGAAGGGGACCCCAAAGGGTGTGGTCACCCTAGTAGAGAGCAGCCAATGGCTACTGCCCCCGACCTCAGTAATGCCCTTAAATTCAGTATTTAAAGGCTTTCCTGAACCTTCTTTGTCAGATTTGACGACCTAAGAATAAGAAGGGCCAAAGAGCTGTTAGCAGTGGAGAAGATGACACCTGACTTGGCCTCAGCCCTATCGGCTTGTCTCCTCCTCCAGCGACCCTGCTCCAAGAAACATTGCGTGGCCCACAGCCAGCAACCTCATGAACCCTGGAGGACATGTGCTGTCTTTGAAAAAGACTATAGTTTCCTGTGGATTCGGATTTATCCAGCAAAGAAACCAACTCTAAGCCTCAAGATCAAGGCGAATCCGCTACACTTGCACCACTTTACATCTGACGCCCACAGCCTGAGTCCAGGTGGCGCAGTGGGCAATCCTGAGATGAGATCCAGCACTGGACGGCCTCAACCTGAAGGGTCCCCCCGACCGCGACCGGACCTGGAGAGAAAACACGACCCCAAAAGACACCCCTGCAGCTGCAGCCTCCCAGCCTTGTTGTGCCACAACCAACTGTGTCCCGGCATCCCCCCACTATTCAACTTACCTCTCCAGGCATAGGATTCCTTCAGCCAATCTTCGGAAGCAAGCCTGAAGCCCTTTTGCCCGACAGGGATCTCCATTTGTTTCAACGGGGTTCTCAACATCTCCTCTGCACCCTGCACCTAGCAGCCCTCATGCTGCTGGTGATGCAGCCTCAGTGCTCTTTGGTGTCCCCTCCAGTGCTGATCTTCACGCCCAGGGCCTGTGCCGCTGACTAGCAGGTACTTACCTGTAACCGGTGCCTCAACTAGGTGCCCCAGGCCTCCATAGATAACATTGGACCCAGTGACCTCTGCATCCAGCCGCCCGTGCCACTGGTGGTGTAGTACCTACCTTGGTCAGACTCTGGCCCAGTGTTGACCCAAACCACTTACTCACCTATATGTTACTCACCTGTATTTTTCCCATAGGATAGCCTTGGTCTCTCACTGCATTGCTAAGTGTGATTCTGAAAACAAAGTATCTCTTTCAGTATTGAAAAGCATTTCTTGCACATGTGCAGTATTGTTTCATGCTATACAAACCAATTGCCAGTAATTTGAAAGTATTGCACAAAAGTACTTACTTGTAACAGTTCAACTTGGTTCCTAGAAATAAAAGTAACAAAAGTAATATTTTTCACAAACATTGGCCTGGAGTCAGTCATTGAGGGTGTGTTCATGCCTTGTATGAGTATGTACACCAAAGGCAGTCACACTGCCCTCTGAAAAGCTTAACAGCTCAACCCAGCTACCACTAAATTGAGAGTAAGGTATTAGCTACTTTTACCTCCGTTATACCTTTGGGGACTCTCTGGACTCTGTGTACACTATACCTCTTTTTGTTATATATATATATATATATATATATACAGAGCCAGCTTCCTACATATATACTTCTGAATCGCCAGATGGGCCACCACGCAGAAATGCTGTGGTTGAAAGAGTAAATACTCCAGAACTTCAAGCACTTAGTAATTTAATCACTGTAAATCACTGTAAATGAAGTATTGTTAGCAATACTAAGGAGTAACTTGGGGAAGGTGCCCAGTCCTGAAGGTGCCCCGATATCTTTAAAGAGAATATTACACTATGGGCCCACTTGCTACAAATGTTTTGAGACCTGCAACTGTAGGCCCAATTTTAGACTCATGGAAGGTTGCCATCAAGTGTCTATATTTTAGAAAGGGGATAAGAACCTTCCCAGTTGCTATCGCTTTATCTCCTTATTGGACTCCACCGCCAAGAGTGTCCTTCTGTCAAGGCTAAAAATCTGGGCTAAAAAACAAAATATTTTTCAGGTGTCATCCAGAAATTAGCACGGTTGAGCAGTGTTTTAATCTTGATTTTCATCTTTGGGGAAATATGTCAAGGCCGGGGGATGTGCCTTATACTGAGCATTCATGGATCTCTCCTGTGTCTCCGACTTTGTAAATTGCTCCAAGTTATGGTCCCTGATATAAAACATAATTGGTGGAAAGGGAATTAGTTACTTTGTTACGGCATCTACTTTAGAGTACCGATGTCAAAGTTTATTATGGCCCCCAGGGAGAATGTACCACTCTTATTAGACCAAACTGTGGGGTGCCACAGGACTGCATTCTGGCACAGTTTTTGTTTTTATTATATGCTAATGGGGTCGACCAACAATTATCACTTAGAGGCAAGGACCCACCCCAGATGGGGAATCACCCAATTCCAATTTTGTTATATGCCAATGGCGCAGACAAGAAAAGCAAACAATTGCTGATGTATTTATTTCTGATCTTTGTCGTAGACTTGGATTTCAAAGTTAATTTTTGCAAATCATTAATTATGACGAGTGACCACTGTGACAACAAGAGTAAGTCTTATTCCATGAGGGTGTACCCAGTTATGTAAGGTGAAGACCTTTAATTACACGGGAACCTCTTTTAAAGGTTTATTAAATTGGACTCCACTTTTAACCTCAAGGTCACAACAATGTAGTAGAGCAGCGGAGGTAGTTTTCTGGTTGTCGCATAGGCTATGCCACAAACCAGTGAGAGAAATGATTCAGATCTATTAAATGCTTGCCGTGGGCCTCTATGTGGTGGGCATTTGAGGATATAGCAACCCAGGCATTCTCCAACAGCTTGAGAATAGTTTTCTTTGTAGACTCCTCTCAGTCCCATGGAGTACTGCCTTCATTTATATGCCATGCTGAAGCAGGTTTAAGCCATATGGAGTACACCATTGGGCTCTCCCCTTTGATGTTATGAATTTACAGTTTAGTGCAAACCTGAGGCGACCTGATGAGGGCATCCTTAAAGGACTGCCTAGCTCTTGACAATATGGGTCGCATTCCGTGATTTACTTATATGAGGAATGTATTTAATATGCTGGGAACCCCAGAACTGTTCTCAAACCCAACATGCCTATTCCCTAACTGAAAAGAGAAAGTTAAACATCTTTCTTACAACCATTGCCTTTCGGTTTGCCTGGAAAGAGCCCCATCAATGAATACAGTGGAATTATATATTGCTGTGTCCACCTCAATGGGATAGAACTTTATTTGATTCTAATATCTAACACTACCTACACATACTATCTTACCTGGTTATGACTGAGCACATTGCACTTTGTGATAGTGTTTCAGGTACAGGGATTTAAGGCTGCCTAAATGCCCACATTACTCACTTTATGCTCTTTTGCACTCTACACTCTACCCCGTGGGCTTCTTTTTTGTTCCCGATCTTATGCAAAGCCAATGTCAGACATTATCAGATTGGAATGGCTTTTTTACAGCAATTTGGATACCAAGCATTTGTTATGCTATAATTAACTTCAACAGAAGTGCCGTTTAGGTAAGGTAACACTATGGAGTGCCTTTCTTTTTTTTTTTCATTAAGCATGGATAGCAGACATTGTAAACATGGTAAACATGGTATACAAAAAAAGGAACAACCTTTCATAATGCCCAAATTCACATTTCAGTAGACAATAAATAGATTCACATATAGTATAACCAGCATTCTAAAAAGGTAAAAAACATGCTGCAGACTGGCCTAGGTTCAACAATTGAAAAGCAGGCACGACATGGAATAAAACCACACATTTCTTATTTACCCAAAAACAGCCTGCCTTACACATTTTCATTTAAGCATGAAACCCGAGCATAGCCCTCCCAAGTTGTCTTGAATCTACGAAGCGCCCCTAACCTTTTTGCATATGCCTCTTTGAATTGGTAGGTCAGTGCTAACTTGGGGAGCCACTGTCCCTTCGTAGGCACCTTCTGAGATCTCCAGTTTTGCCACACCAGAGATCTGGCTACCACTCTAGCAGCAAAAACAAAATATTGCCTATACTTTTTAGCGGACTAATTGCGTGAGAAAAGCCAAAAAGGGCTAGCGGTGATGAGGGTAACATATTCATAGACATACAATCACTAATGAACCTAAACACCACTTCCCAGAAATATTGTAGTTTGGGACATGTAAAGAATATGTGCATCCAATCACCTGCCCCCGCCAGGCTTCATCTAAAACATTTGTTTGGAAGTGATAAAGCCATTTGAGTAGACCGAGGAGGGTATAATACACCAGCCACCTCGAAAGGAAAGACATCCTCTTAAAATTTGCCACCCTCAATGCTTTATTCTCAAATTCACACCCTTGTTGCCATTCCTTAATATTAAACCAGCAGTTAGTTTACTGAGCAATTTTTGAAAGCATTGCCTCAACAAGATTCTTGTTTGAACCCTGTCGTAGTAATCAATACCAATTACCAATACCACTTAGAGTCAATTCTAGGGCTGCTTTTAGAATTATTCTTTCCCTCTCATTGATTATTTTATAATTATTCATGAGAAAACAAGCTATCTATCTATAACTTAACCAGAGATCACCCCTCTGAGGTGCACAATGTAATGTGAATGCCTCCCACGATATCAGATTGGTACCATTGTAGAAATCTCCCAGTTTACAAAATCCTAGCCTATTATAGGACTGAAGTATCTTTTGTGAAACCTGGAGACCCCACAACTCACAGTCTTTGAGGGAAGTAAATGCGTGGCATAATGGAATGTTGTATGCTGTATGGAACAGTTGTATACGGTTACCAATTGTATTCACAACCTTGTCTTTTTAGGTAGCTCACAGTGTGCAGAAATGCTGCTAACTTGATTGTACTTTTATTAACATAAGATCAAAAAAGAATCAACATTTTCACCAAAGAGACTCGGCCTACTAATGACAGAGGTAAAAGTGACAATTTTTCTGAAAGATTTTTAATTTGGTTGAGGGTTTTTATGTAGTTTAAATGAAACAGTTGAGAGAAATCTGCTGTGACAAATAGGCACAGATATCTTATAGGCCTTAATGGCAGAACTTTCAGGAAGATCGGCCTCTCGTGAATTAAATAGGAGAAGCTCCGTTTTGGACTGATTGGCCTTATACCCCACTAATTCTGTAAATGCTTGAATTTCCCAGAGCACCAACTGGATATTTGCCCTCTCTAAGTTCTAACCTTGCTTGATCCATAGCATTCTGAAGTCCTTGGATCTTCTGCTGTCTAGTTTTATAAAGATTTGCCCATTATGCAATCACCCTACCCCAAAAGGCAGTCTTAAAAGCTTCCCAGACCATAAAACCTGATGCTGTATTAATATTTTCCTTGTAAAACCATTGTATGGATTCAGGAGTTTCAGTGATCCAATTTTGATCCAAGAGCAATACTTTATCAAAATGCCATCTACTGTTATGTTTTTTTGGGATGGGTAGATATATAACCAGGGAGACTGGTGACTGGTCTGAAAATGAATTGGAAAAAAATGGTGGATTCGCCTCTCTCCAATTGTTAAATCCAGATGGGAGGCTGTTTTATATCAAGCTGAGAAGCAGGTAAACTGAGCAAGGCCTGTGTGGTCGAGGTGCCATGGATCAACTATGGAGTAACTTGAGCACAATATATAATGAATGACACAAGGAAAGTATTGTATTTTAATGTTTTTTTTTATTTTTTTTTAAATGTTCCTTGTATGTTTTTACAATGACATCAGGTTATCAATGTACTCAACTTTGTATACTGCACCGAAACCATGAGTTTTAGGTAAATTTTGCTGTATGTAGAAAAAATTCACTTTGCAGTTTGTAATGTATCTTACATAATCTATGATCTATCTCGCAGATCACCATGTAACTATGTGTATTTTTTATTAACCATATTGTTTTTGCAGTTTTAAAATTTTATGGCTTGTCAGCTGAATAAAGAATAATGACCGACTGATATAGAATCAGTAGTAGTTTAGAAGTGACTATGTCCCACCAGGCCACGGTCGCATCCCTTGATCTTGAACATTTTTAGTGATGTCATGGATTTTCATGGAAGGACGTTGTCACAATAACCTCAGGAGTCTGAGGAGAAATGGCAGAATCCGTGAAAGATTACTATGATAACTGATCTATTCAAAAGATACATTTATTTCAAAGACACTAGGAAGAATGAATTTGCTGGAGTCAGAGGTAGATGCATATGACAAGCTCTCCGTTTCTCTATCCCGTCGATTTTAGGGAGAAGCCTTTTTCCAGAGTGAGACCCAGATGAATATCACAAGTACTCCCTTCCCCACAGAAAGGCATCCTTGGTGACACATGAAGGAGTAAGGCAACAATCAGCAATAATACTGGAAGCCAAAAGAGTTACTCTGGCTTGCCGAAGGAATATATCCCCGCTCATGAGAAAATAGAGCACAACATGGAGCTATGGAGATGATCAATCATGAGCACCTCTCTTCATGTTAAATCTAATTTCTCTTGTATACGAGAAGAGAAAAAAGAGAAAATTCCACAAATAAACCCTGTGCTTTTGAATATTGTTTTACACACATGACAGTATTTCAGCAAGTGGTTGTAAAGATGTATGAGTTGTGAAAAGATGGAGCCCCTTTATGTTCATCACTGTTAATGACTGCTAGCATTCATTAATTCCTGAAACCACTGATGCTGTCCATGCTTGGGCATTTTAAGCCTTAGTACTGCCTGGGGATATTGATGATCATTACTAGCTGTGGCCATTCATGTGCGTTAAAGCTTTATATATTAAAGTTCCTCACACACAGGGGCAATGAATGGTTTTAAATGACACAGGCCACTTTCATTCCTTTAATATAAAATAACATGTACATTTGTGCAGCGATAAGTCACCCCTTGGGGCATCTTGGCACTAAATAGCAGATGTTTATTGTTACACAACTCAGATGGTACCTTATTAACTCCGGATATTGTCGCACAGAGTGAGAGGCCACTAATGTGCATTATTGCTCGAGGTCGTTAATGTTTATTAGTAGATGTGGATGTTAAGAGCTTGAGTTAGGAGTTTGATGGATGAGCTACTCAGCCACAAACATGACACATATCTCATCCACCCTATTACCATAGGACATAATACACTTGTAATAAGCCGACTGTATGGGCATCATGCTTGTGACAGAGTAACCCTTCTGCCAAACTCTAAATCAGATCCAAGCACACTCCTACCAAGGAACAGTGATCTTGAATAAGGTTTAGGTTCATTGACCCTAGCGGATTGTGTTTTGAAAATCAAAATGAACACCTAAATTCATGGCAATGAAAATGTAGCTAAGATTTAGTTAAGGATGACACATTAGTAAATGTGTAGTTATAGTTACGTTGTCTCAAACATTAACAACATTTTATATTAGATGCATTATTTGTGGTACCTATTTGGGCACTGTAGGGTACATGATGGCCCCACAGTGCCAAGAGGGGCTTTGCAGAAGCCATTTTATATCTGCAGATTGTACTGAAGATCATTGTAAGTATAGAAAGAAAATAAAAAAGGAGCCCATAGGAATAAAATGGGCAATGGGGACTTGAAGATTAGTTAGTCCTCAAAGTGTTTTGCTAATGCTCAAGTGGCAGGAGCCCTGCACCCACTGCTCACCAAGCATGTCCAAACTATTTGCACAATATGTTCTGGAACATGGGTGCTTTGTGCCGGGCAGTGCCAAAGGCCAAGTCCTTTGTCTAAATTCCTTTACACATGGTTGAAGGATTTGTGCCGTAGTTCCTAGAGACACATAAGCAGAAGGTGGAAGCAGAGCATGGCAGAACGCCGCACCATGTATGCAGAAGCCTTTGCTCACGGTCAAAGCCATGTATATCAGTGTTTCAAGTCTTTGGAGCTTGGTGTTCCAGAAGCACACTTGATATATTTAACCGTCATGCACAGGGGGTGCCACTGTCACAGAATAAGGGCGCAGGGCATGGTCGGAGTCCTGGTGTTTTCCCACAGTCCACTGTGCAGAACTGTAGGCTGTGCAGAGCGGGTTATGGAACATGGATGATGAGTTACGTGGAGTAGGCAAGAGTTGCCTGCCTGAAGGCCAGGAACTGCTCTCAGCACAGCATGTGCATGGCCTGAGACATAAAGCAGTGTGTTTTGTGGGCAAGTGTGCTGGGTGTAGAGCATGGCCATAACCAGGTCCTGTGCTCACAGTCCACTGTGCACAGACAAAGGCTTGACATAATACACTCTGGGACACTTATGCTGGGGGGTTACACACTGGGCCCCTGGCCCTTTGCACATGATGAAAGCCACACACAATGGTTTCTTGCTTTGGCCAGGGCGCTTGGTTTATGTTTATAAAGCCAAAAATACAGTAAAAAGCTTTTTATTCCTAGGCAGTTATTCTTTACTCCAAAGAGAAAATAACACCAAAAACACTAACATTCAAATGTTAGAGATGTCAGTGCTTCCTCCAATGAACTTCTCATGACCTCCCACATGATGTCATAATATCACAAATATTATCATTAATAAAATATTATTATGGGGGCTGAAGCACAAAGCACAAGGCCAGGCCGGTATGTACGGGCACAGCAGCGTTGTTTATTTTTTTGCCTTGGCTGTTAATGTTGCATACTTATTCAAAATGCTTGGTCTCATTAAATAGGTGATTTTGTGAATACCTGAGCACCGTCTCCAGGACTTGGAAGTCTTGCTCGTTGCCTAGCATCAACAAAACCACCTGTTGGAGGCATCTTGTTGGGAACACTGTTATAGTATGCATTTTCCGGGTCCCCCTCTTCTTCAGGCCACGGGGGTTCATCTAAGCTCTGCATTCTGTAGAATCAGAAAAAATAAATGGATAGTTATATGTCGGGCACATGTTTGTTATATACTTTTCTAGCTGGCAATCTTACTACTTCCCAACATTATCTTAACAGTCTTTATCAGTGAGTTATTGATAGCCATTCTGTGTGTGTACAATAAATTAAGGAATATTTTACATAATTCCGCATACCCACAGTCATACCCTTAATATATTCATTGACAACATATGTGGCCTGATAACATGTAATCTTCTTCCAATAACATGCAAAACGTTCTACTCTGACAAGCAGCACTTTTGGGGGATGTGAGTAATAAGATGAAGTAATATGAAATGCTTTCATCATCTCTGCAGTACTTGGATATCACCCTCACCTTTTCTGAAAACACTAGGCCTGATCTAGCAGTGCAGATTGTTTTTTTAATTATGTTGAGTTCGAAGTCGTAGGATGGCACTTAGGCACAACGACTCAAATGCTTATTGTGTAAATAGTAACTTAAAACCGTACACGACGGATCAGCCTTGACATAACTAAAAAAAGTAAAGAAACGTAGGCATTTCGTCTCTATAGTTTCTTGCAAACTCAATTCCTAAAACCTTGCACTGTCCGTCAGAAAAAAAAGAGAAAGTCAAACATTGTCAATCACAGTGTTGACACATTTGGGGGCAAGAGTGGGTTAGAATACAATTATAATATTTTTCAATAGTTCAATTTGTATACATATACACCGAAATAATAATTTTAATCAGCACAAACTCCTAATTGCATCGCCGGACAACACATGCTTTACGCCTTCAGGTTTAAAGCCTCAGAGTTGGAAACATACAATTAAAATGCTGTCCAGACCAACTGGGTCAGACTTTACTTTGTCTAGGGCAATCAATTAAACTCTTCAACGTAGAAAGCCGTGCTTAATTAAAGCAGGGGTTTGCCGAGCTTGGCACTGGCACTTAATTCTGTCTGCACCTGCACTTATGACAGTCCACCACTGTGTGGCGCAGTTTGCCTAACTTTGAGGTGAGCACACCGCCTGATTGTTTAATAATTTAATACACATTAAACATGACTAATATCTGCTGCCTAGACCATTCTTATTGCTTTGAGTGGCCTGGAATAGTCTGAATTGTCACACTTGCAGAAGAGTGACACACAATAGCCGTGTTGGTACTGGCAATGTCAGCACATGTAAGGGCAATGGGTGGTGCAAGCTGCAGTGACACCCTGAGGCAGCCCTTACACTTACGCCTTTCACCAATTAAGTGCTGGTAGAAAGTGCTCTGCTGACCCAACATGAACAGCAACATTAAGATAGGATTGAGGAGACAACCCAATGTATGTGAAAAGAGTGTACTTTAATATATGTTTTATTTCCCAATGGAAAACATCTGACTCTTAAACCACATAGGAATTTTCTTTACCTACTAATATCTGAAAAGCTCCAGTAGACATAGTTGCAAACAAACTCTGATTCCTGGTTTCCCTCTAATAGAGATATTGCACTTGCTAAGTCGGACTGACAGGGACTTGTGCAATAAAAATTAGTAATTTGAAGTTCCTTTCATCTCCAAACCCTGTATCATCTCCCACGTGGCTTTTGTATAGTTAATTTAAAAAGAATACGAATACAGTTAATGAAAGTTGACTCACACCTACACCAAGCCTTCGTTGAGCTTGGGATGTCGATTTATGAGTTTAAAGATTTTACAGACACCACTGCAACAGCTCTTAGGCAACATTCTATCCAATTTTTTAGGAATATGACTGCTCCTTATATTAAGGAAGGTATCAATGTAGGCACTGATTTAAAGTTTGGAGAATGTGAGACATACGCCAAAAATTGGCAGATATCTCTTCAGCCTTATTTAATGTGTATACTCTAAACTCGGTGGACAGGACATCTACCAATCAGGACCCCAGTCTATGTTGCTTTAAATATAGGCCCTAATAAGTAATGTTGCAATTTATTATACAATGCCTGCTGTGCAAAAATTGGGGCATACGCCTCTGTCTGTCTTCAAAGCCTTGCTTAATGTCAAAGCAATGCCTATCTATGGGTGTCAGATCTGGGGGTCTCTAGTTGGCAATGGTATTCACCTTTGTCCTAATAGGGACCCTTACTTCTAAATCAGGATAAGGGGATTACACTCCTTAATAAACCCTGCTCACCCCCTTGGTAGCTTGGCAGGAGCAGACCGGATTATCTCAGAGGCAGTGTGTTAAGCATTTGTGAAGATACACAGTAATACAGTGAAAACACTACAGATGGACACAACACAGGTTTTATAAAAATAAGTATTCTTTATATAGACTTAAACACAAGACCACAAACGACAAAAATCCACAATACTACACTTAAGATTGCTTTAAAGTTGATCAAAGTTACTTAGTTCAAGTTGATGATAAATGCGACAAAGTTCTCAACAAAGTACCTGGATGCGTAACGCAAAGTAAACAAAAGGCTGGCAAAAAGGGGAGATGCGTCGGTTCCGTGATCCAGGGGAGATGATGCACCGTGCCTCAAAGCTTGCAAAAAGTAGGGGATGCGTCGTTATTCTTACGGGTGCGGAGGTGATGCGTAGATTCTCAACCTGCTGGCCCGTTGCGGTGCGCAAAATGGCGCCTTGATGCGGTTCGATGATCTGGTTGCGATGCGAGAAGATGGTGCCCTTGATGCGGCCATGCGATGACGATGCGTAGACGCCCTGGCAGCCTTGTGACGACTCTGTACTTTGGAGCAGCGACAGGCCCTGCGACACGCTTCTCCGGTGATGCGATGGCAACTCTCACTATGGCGTCACGCTTCTCCGGTGATGCGACAGCAGGCAGCTTCAATGAACACACGCTTTCAGGGAGATGCGGCGAAGGCTCACTTCTCCGGCGATGCGATGATTTCAGCTGCGGCGGCGACGCGCTTCCTCTCAATGCGTCGCACTTCCAGCTCCCAGCGGCACGCAAATGTCAGGTGTTCCCGGCAAGGAAATTCAGAGGGGAGCTGCAGATGAAGTCTTTTGTCCCTGAGACTTCAGCAGGAGGCAAGCACAGTTCAATCCCTTGGAGAATATTCCGAAGATGATGAACGTCCTTTAAAACGTTCCTTCTCCTTTCCTTGGCAATGAAGCAACCACTGCAGGCCAACCCAGCAAACAGCACACTGGCAGAGGGGCAGTCAAACTCCTGCAGCTTCCTTGGTTCTTCTCCTTGGCAAAAGGTTTCTTGTTCCAGAAGTGATCTCATTTCTTGGGACCAGAGTCCCAATATTTATACCCCAAAATCCTTTGTTCTCTGAAGGCAGAGAGGCCTCTGCCTAGTCAACACCAGTTCCTGAGCACTTTGTTTATATGACTTTCCTTCCTTTCACTGTGCAGGGCAGAGACATCAGCCGCCCCACAGGTGGTGGAGCCAGCACAGGGGAAGGAAGGTACAGCTCTGGAGCACTTTGTTGACAAGATTCCTTCTCTCCTTTCACAGTGCAGGGCACTGACATCAGACAAGCCACAGGAGGTGGAGCCAGCATTGTAGAGGGAAGGCCCAGCCCTTTTCAGGTCCCAGGTGCTCCTCCCTCCCATCTAGATGCAGATCTCTCTATTCACCACTGGGCTGCCCCAGCCTGTCTTCTGGAACCCCCCAGCCCTGTCACTAACAAACCCAGTCAAGGAATACACAACCTAGCAGAGGCAGGCCTGGACAGTTAGGCAAGAAAATACCCACTTTCTAAAAGTGGTATTTTTCAAACAGACTGTTAAAACCAACCTTACTAAAATATGTATTTTATCATTCTGAGTTCAGGCATACTAAATTCGAATTTCTACCATGTTCCCTGAGTCAGTTAGGATTATAAGAATGTCATAATCTAACTGCCCATTCTAGCCTATGGAGAACAAGTGGCCTTCAATAGTGAAACACAAAAATGGCTGAAATTCAATATTAGGACATGTTACACACATCAGAGCATGTCCTACCTTATACTTACAAGGCACCCTGCCCGTGGGCCTACCATAGGGGTGTCTAATATGAAGCAAATAGAAGGTTTAGGGACTGGCAAGTGGGTGCACTTGCCAAGTCGACATGGCAGTGCTAGACTGCACAAGGCCTTGCCATGGCAGGCCTGAGACACACTTTACAAGCCACTTCTGTGGGTGGCACAACCAATGCTGCAAGCCCACCAGCAGTATTTGATTTACAATTCCTAGGCACACGTGGTGAACTGTACTAGGGGATAATCAAATAACCCAATCATGGAATCACCAATTATTACATCAATTTAACATAAGGAGCACTTGCACTGTGGCACTGAATAGCAGTGGCACAGTGCCCAAAGCATAACACCAGCAAAACATATGAAAACAGAGGAGGCAATCAGTCAAAATGGAAGAGAGACTCACGCCAATTATGCCAGGTCTAACAATGGGCATGCCTAGGTAGGCTTCAACAGTATCTATTTCCTGCTTATCAATAAACTAGCAATATATAACTGTGGTATGCCAAAAACACAACTAGCTTTGTCTTTCCTGTGGATTGTCATTTTCCTAGACTTGCTTAGCTTTAAATTCAGCTACTCATTATCCTACACCAGCTGCACTATGCACCTACCAATCTCTTTTCTTATTGTCCTACTTTAGGGTTATAGGTTTTGTTTTCATTGAAGGAGCCCCCTGTTATCATTCTAATTAGCCATAAATTAGTAGCTGTGCACTGCTAAGTTGATTCGAAGATATATTGAGTTTTTATCGTGCTCCTAGGATTACTCCCCGCTCAGGAGTGTGGAATGAAACAATAAAGATAGCACCGACACGAACTGTGTGGGTGTCTGCTTGGGCACTGATTTAAATGCTGGAAACTCCAGTAAATGTTTAGAAATAATGTTATTCTTTGAAAACACTTCTTGTATATATCCAAAGTATTTTATTCATACTTCCGTGTGAATTAATCTTTGTTCAGATTTTCATAGGAATACATTTCTCCATAGTAAATAGATCACAACAATCCTTCCAATGCATTTCGGCACTAGGCCTTCATCAGGGAAGTCTGTAAAGCAAAGAATATTTCCATAACTCCTCTATGTCACACAAATGATGGTATGAGCATAAATTCAATATTCATAATTAATTACGTGTTTGCATTTTCACCATGATACAAAAAAACTGAGAATAATGCTATCAAAACATACTAAAAGCTAGTATCCCATAGTTTCAAATGAACTAGAAGCTGTGTCGGTCAAAATAACACTTGTTGTTTTCTAGGACTCAATGTTTATAAACAATGTGACAATTATCGTAGGTAAAAAAGACCAGTTAAAAAATGCGAAGGTACATTCTAGATAATCTAAGCTATTAATAAAGATGTTAGGCACGCTCACTGAGGCCAAACTGACCGTGGATGATTTAACGTTGTTATGAATCCCGCTGTCACGCTATACGTGAAGTATTTAAATGTCATACTGTCTGCGAAGTTATTTTTAAAACTGATTACAAAATCTATCAGCTCAAATACACAGTTGCTGTGACTTTAAATCGAGTTCTTACCGTGTATCGAGCGAAAATGCTTCCGTTTACAAAGCTGCCGCCGTGGAGTATAACGCGGGTATACCGGCGTGTGACGTGTAAGTGTAAGAAAGGAGGAAGTGGGGTTGAGTCTTATTGCGAGAAGACGCGAAGTAAACAATTAGATTAAAGGGACCTTGCTGCATTATGGTCAATGGAGATTTTTATGTATGGAATGTAACATGAAGGGTTTCTAGAAACAGTGTTACAATGAAATACACCTTCTAATTATTATTCGGAGTGAATGTCTAAATGAACAGCATCTAGATATGTATATTAATGTAAATAAATGCCATAAGTTTATATAGTCATTAGCTGCATACGAGAAATGAATGCAAAATATTAAAATGCAAAGTAAAATCAAGCAAAGTGAAAGCATCAGCGATTAGTCTGCACTAACGATCAGTTAATACAGCGGTAAAAATGAACATTGTTCATAGATAACAGGTAAATTCTGTCCGTTCATTCATTCCATTCGGTTTCAGGGTTTGTAAGTGATATATCCAAAAGTTCTCTCGCTTTAGTAGGGTTTTCTTATTGTCTTTGTCATGACTTTTTTCCACCACTTCCAAAATACATGCTTTCAGTTGACTTATTTGATGGTTAGCTTCAATGAAATGTGCAGCCACAACTGATTTTGGAGCTTTAGTCCTAATATTACTTTTATGTTCATTGAGCCTTATTTTCAATTTGCGTTCCGTTTGGCCAATATAAGCCTTGCCGCATGGACATTTGATCATATATATTATGTTGGTGGTATCACAGGTTGCGTTTACGTTTAGATTTATTTTGTTCCCTTTCATGGGGTGGTTGATGCTCTTGCCTTCAATTATATTATTGCAATTGCTGCAATTTCTGCAAGGAGTTGTGCCTTTGAAGTTTACTCTGGGTCCTGTGTTAGAAGTGTGTTTAATTATTTCTCCCAAATTTTTGGCTCTGTTAAATGCGAAGACTGGCATTTCATCAAAAATGTTATTAAAATCTGGTTCTGCCTGTAATAAAGCCCAATGTCTTTTGATTGTTTTTTTGAAAAGTGGACTTATTGTGGAAAATTTGCTGACACAGGTGATTTTTATTTCCTTCTTGGTTTTAGGTGCTGTTAGTAAGGTGTTCCTATCTTTTGATTGCACTCTTTCCATAGCTGATTTTAAAATTGACTCTGGATAACCTCTGTCTCTGAATCGTTGTAGCATTTTCTGGGATTGCATCTTGAATTCCTCTGGGTCTGAGACTATTTTCCTGACTCACAACAACTACGAATACGGTAAATGATGCTTCAGCGGTGTAGGGTGGAAACTCTGATAGGCTAACAGGTTATTTCGATCTGTCTTTTTTGTGTATAGAGATGTTCCAAATTTGTTATTCTTTTTCATTATGTTAACATCCAGGTAATTAATTTTGTTATCATCCGTTTCATATGTGAATTGTAAACGTTGGTCTACCTCATTGAGTTGTTTCAAGTTGTTAATCAAAGCTTCTTTAGTTCCTTTCCATAGAACGAAGATATTGTCTATATATCTCAAATATAGACGCAAATTGTCCTTCCATTGATGGTTATGTAGAATGTATTTTTTCTCATATTGGTTCATGAAGATATTGGCATATGAAGGTGCTGCTGAATTGCCCATAGACGTTCCTGACTTCTGAAGGTACCATTTGTTCACCCACATTAAGTAACTATGCATAAGTGTGAAGTTGAGTAGTTCCATTAGGAACACTTTCATTGACTCTTCATAGTCCATTTGGAGTAATGCTTCTTCCACTGCCTCCATACCTAGTTGATGCGGTATGGAGGTGTATAACGCTTGAACATCTATTGTACACATGATGATTTCTTCATCAGGTTCAAGGTTTATGGTGGCCAGTTTATTCAAGAAGTCTGTGGTATCTTTTATGAATGTACTCATTGAGTTCACGAAGGGCTGTAAATACTTGTCTATGAGTTTACCCACAGGTTCATGGACACTACCACATGTGGACACTATGGGTCGACATGGGGGTCTGACTGGATCCTTATGAATTTTGGGAGTAAGGTAAAACTTAGGATCTTTTGGATGATTCGTCGTGAGGTATGTTTCCATTTTTTCATTTACAATCCCCTTAGATACAGCATCCTGAATAATGTTTTTTAGAACTGTTTTTATCTCGTTTGTAGGGTTGCACTCTAGTTCCATGTATGTATTCTCATCCTGTAGATGAAGAGTAGCTTGAGAATTGTAATAATCTGCGTTCATTATAACCAGAGCCCCTCCTTTATCCGCCCTCTGACAGATGATGGTTTTGTTATTCGCTATTGTTTGCAAAATGGCGTATTCTTTTTGTGAAAGATTTTTGGTTTTTGTCTGTTTTCGGTAATTGATCTTGGCCAAATCTTGTTTAACAAGTTGTTCGAATAAGTCTAATGTCTTATGGCTAAGTGGCGCCATATAGGTGCTAGTGGTAGTGAGTCCTTTTAGTGGGTCTTCTTTAGATTATTGACGTTCCAAAACTATATTCTCAAAGAAATGGCGGAGTCTCAGCTTTCTCATAAGTTTGAAGAAACTTATATTTAATTCCAGATGGTTTGTTTGGGCTGTTGGAACGAATGATGTGCCTTTTTGTAATGTGTTAATCTGTAATTTGGACAACTTAACGTTGGAAATCTTAATCACAAGATTATTTACATTCGGTTCTTCTTCCTGTTGTCCTTTTTCGGTGTAACATTCGGAGTCTGTGGAGGATCTCTTTCTGTCTCTGAGTTGTTTCTTTCTTATTGACCTCCTTGGCCGTCCCATGTGTTTGGGCTTGATTCTAAAAAAGGCTGTGGTCCTTGGTTTGAACTGGTTGTTGGTTTTTGTATGGGTGGTACCCTTCTTGATGTTCCTGAGGTATCTGTATCCGTAGATGAAGTGTCTGTTTGGGATGTGTATTGGCGATTTTGTCTTTTTCTTGCATAAGCTTCCGCCCAATTATACACTTCATCCAATTTATAATCGAGAGTATCTCGACGATATTTCCGGAGTTTCCTTTCGTTAACTTCTTCCGTATGTTTTGCCAGTTGAGCTTTAATATCTTCCAAGGTTTTGTTTAGTTCTTCACTCGACATTGATTTGCCCAATTCTTCCTTAACTATAGTTATGTCTTTTTCAAGCTCTTGAAGGATTTGTGATACTTCTTTTATTATCAATAGAATTAAATCGAGCGAGCACTTATTAAGTATTGCATACCATTTGTCGGAATTTTTTTAAAAATTTTTACAAAGAGAAGATCTTAATGATATTCTAAGACCTCGGAGGATTCTTGATGCCTTGTGGTATTTTATCATTGTGCTGGCGTGCAGACGCTGATTGATGATTTTGCGTGATAAATAGAGGAGCTGTTTAACATGTTGTTCCTTTGTTCTGGATGTTGTGTGTTCAAGAGGCTCCTCGTTGATGAGTGAGTAAATTCTTGATATTTCTTCATTCGCGTATGCGAATGTTTCTGCTCGAAATTCAGTTAATTGTGTGATTTCTTCATATTGCATTTTTGCTATGTTGCATGCTACAGACTGTTGAGCAGGAACTTTGATAAACCATAAATTAGTAGCTGTGCACTGCTAAGTTGATTCGAAGATATATTGAGTTTTTATCGTGCTCCTAGGATTACTCCCCGCTCAGGAGTGTGGAATGAAACAATAAAGATAGCACTGACACAAACTGTGTGGGTGTTTCCTTGGGCACTGATTTAAATGCTGGAAACTCCGGTAAATGTTTAGAAATAATGGTATTCTTTGAAAACACTTCTTGTATATATCCAAAGTATTTTATTCATACTTCCGTGTGAATTAATCTTTGTTCAGATTTTCATAGGAATACATTTCTCCATAGTAAATAGATCACAACAATCCTTCCAATGCATTTCGGCACTAGGCCTTCATCAGGGAAGTCTGTAAAGCAAAGAATATTTCTATAACTCCTCTATGTCACACAAATGATGGTATGAGCATAAATTCAATATTCATAATTAATTACGTGTTTGCATTTTCACCATGATACAAAAAAACTGAGAATAATGCTATCAAAACATACTAAAAGCTAGTATCCCATAGTTTCAAATGAACTAGAAGCTGTGTCGGTCAAAATAACACGTGTTGTTTTCTAGGACTCAATGTTTATAAACAATGTGACAATTATCGTAGGTAAAAAAGACCAGTTAAAAAATGCGCAGGTACATTCTAGATAATCTAAGCTATTAATAAAGATGTTAGGCACTCTCACTGAGGCCAAACTGACCGTGGATGATTTAACGTTGTTATGAATCCCGCTGCCACGCTATACGTGAAGTATTTAAATGTCATACTGTCTGCGTAGTTTTTTTTAAAACTGATTACAAAATCTATCAGCTCAAATACACAGTTGCTGTGATTTTTTTTTTCAGAACAAGAACAAGTTGCTGTGATTTTAAATCGAGTTCTTACCGTGTATCGAGCGAAAATGCTTCTGTTTACAAAGCTGCCGCCATGGAGTATAACGCGGGTATACCGGCGTGTGACGTGTAAGTGTAAGAAAGGAGGAAGTGGGGTTGAGTCTTACCGCGAGAAGACGCGAAGTAAACAATTAGATTAAAGGGACCTTGCTGCATTATGGTCAATGGAGATTTTTATGTATGGAATGTAACATGAAGGGTTTCTAGAAACAGTGTTACAATGAAATACACCTTCTAATTATTATTCGGAGTGAATGTCTAAATGGACAGCATCTAGATATGTATATTAATGTAAATAAATGCCATAAGTTTATATAGTCACTAGCTGCATAATAATAAAATGCAAAGTAAAAACAAGCAAAGTGAAAGCATCAGCGATTAGTCTGCACTAGCGATCAGTTGATACAGCGGTAAAAATGAACATTGTTCATAGATAACAGGTAAATTCTGTCTGTTCATTCATTCCATTCGGTTTCAGGGTTTGTAAGTGATATATCCAAAAGTTCTCTCGCTTTAGTAGGGTTTTCTTATTGTCTTTGTCATGACTATTTTCCACCACTTCCAAAATACAGGCTTTCAGTTGACTTATTTGATGGTTAGCTTAAATGAAATGTGCAGCCACAACTGATTTTGGAGCTTTAGTCCTAATATTACTTTTATGTTCATTGAGCCTTATTTTCAATTTGCGTTCCGTTTGGCCAATATAAGCCTGGCCGCATGGACATTTGATCATATATATTATGTTGGTGGTATCACAGGTTGCGTTTACGTTTAGATTTATTTTGTTCCCTTTCATGGGGTGGTTGATGCTCTTGCCTTCAATTATATTTTTGCAATTGCTGCAATTTCTGCAAGGAGTTGTGCCTTTGAAGTTTACTTTGGGTCTGGGTCTCGAAGCATTTTTGCACGATACACGGTAAGAACTCGATTTAAAATCACAGCAACTGTGTATTTGAGCTGATAGATTTTGTAATCAGTTTTAAAAAAAACTTTGCAGACAGTATGACATTTAAATACTTCACGTATAGCGTGACAGCGGGATTCATAACAACGTTAAATCATTCACGGTCAGTTTGGCCTCAGTGAGCGTGCCTAACATCTTTATTAATAGCTTAGATTATCTAGAATGTACCTGCGCATTTTTTAACTGGTCTTTTTTACCTACGATAATTGTCACATTGTTTATAAACATTGAATCCTAGAAAACAACAAGTGTTATTTTGACAGACACAGCTTCTAGTTCATTTGAAACTATGGGATACTAGCTTTTAGTATGTTTTGATAGCATTAATCTCAGTTTTTTTGTATCATGGTGAAAATGCAAACACGTAATTAATTATGAATATTGAATTTATGCTCATACCATCATTTGTGTGACATAGAGGAGTTATAGAAATATTCTTTGCTTTACAGACTTCCCTGATGAAGGCCTAGTGCCGAAATGCATTGGAAGGATTGTTGTGATCTATTTACTATGGAGAAATGTATTCCTATGAAAATCGAACAAAGATTAATTCATACGGAAGTATGAATAAAATACTTTGGATATATACAAGAAGTGTTTTCAAAGGATAACATTATTTCTAAACATTTACTGGAGTTTCCATCATTCTAATTAGTCCATTAATTGCCTTTTTGGGTAAGGCAATTGACTTGTATGCCCTTCTCTTTTGACCTTAAACCATTCATTGCCAGATTTACTCGACACCAGTGGCTCTTGGTCCAGTGCTTTAAATAATGTCAAGAGAACGCTCTCCCAAAGCAAATATTGAAAACTCTCTACCTTTAACATACTTAGCTCGCTTCAGCCACCTTAGCAGTCATTTCTGCTTCAGAGGACCTGTTTTTCCTCACCATTCCAAGTATTCACCTCCAATATTTTCTGATGGGACTCAATACCTACATTAAATGTAATTAGCTGAGGTAGGTGATCACTCTGTCTTTTTTTATATGAAGTGGTATAACTATTTGTGACACAAAAAAATGACAATAAACAGATCACACACAAAAAATAAAGTGGCATAACCCTAGGAAGAAAAAATAGATTAATATGTAGTCTCACTGGGCAAATCTACCAAATGAATGATGAATATTCTGAAGGGATGCCGTCAGTTACCCTAGCATTGAAAGATCCTAGGTTTTATTCTGCAGTAGGTGAACCATACATCGGTGTTGATACTGACTGCACATATATTTCCTTTTTAAGGTCATAACTATTTAATTCCAATAGTAGCTGGTCTAATGACGATTAAACTCCCCGGTAACTAACAATTGATCCATCAGGAAGGAAGCAGATATTGTCTTAAGGTGTTCAGTTAGACAGCTTAAAATGACATCTTCATGGCTAGGTTCAAGAGGGATATCAAAGTTAAACAATATCCCTAAGGATGCTATCCACTAACATGCACTTCATACTGTAAGGCTATCTTTGTTTGTTTGGGTCATCTTGTTTGGAAGAGGATACATGACTTGTACGATGTTTTAAGAGATGCATAGTTGACCTTTCTTCAATTCTGGTTACAGAGTTAGAGCATGGCCATATGTTTCTCCTAGACCCATGTAAGCTATGTTTCTTTACTAATGTACCCACACAATCATTGCTCAATACTCAAGGCTTGCAGCTGAGATACGCCAACAATGTGTCAGTCAGAGATATATATGCAGGGCTAGAGTAACTAAATATATCTGCACCTTGCTCATGGTGAATTGCAAACACATTAGCATGTGCTGTTAGATTGCTACGTCTACCAAAATCATTGAAATAATTAATTACTGAGTCTATTAGACTGTTAACAATTTAGTTGTTTTCGACGTGCCCTGGAGAATTCTGAGATACCTGGTTGGCACTGGAATTCGTTATATGCCCACCCCGGTTTTTTCTTTGTAAAGATCTCAGCCATCCTTTGTGTATCTTGTGCATTTGCTTGCTTGTTCATCATCAAGGTACCAAACAGTGGAAGCAATTATTTCTCTGTAGCGTTAACCCTAGATTTTGTTTATAATGTTATGCCTTTCAGGTATTAGTGCTTTTTCTGGTTGCTGGCATTTATTCTTACCTAACCCATTTGTCAGTTTAAAAAAGCCCACACTTCTATTACCCTTTAATTTGTTATCTACAGTTGAGAATCCCTCTGAGAACGTTCTCTCTATGCCTCTCGCATGCTTATTTTCCAGGGCGACTTATTAAAGCGTGTAGCTTCAATTCCAAGTTAACAGTATGAAAATAATGGAGAACTTGCTCTTCTCAGCAACTAGTTAGGCCCTCATTATGAGTTGTGGTGTTTGACTCAGAGTGATACATCTGGTATAAGTTTTCATCTTGCAATGCTGATTCTTCCCAGGTCCAAAATTATGCAAGCTATCTCTGGGCCAGATAACTCCAGGCCCAGAGTTACTGGACTTATCTGTACTGCTGCAGGGGCTGTAATCAGTCCCACTGCCTGCCGCCCAAGCAACGCCTGCAGCCACGGTCTGCAGTAGGAGTTCCTGCAGGGTGGTGACGTGGGGAGGGGCAGGGTGGTGGGTAGTAATGTTTGGATTACCGAGTTTAACAGGCAAATAAACATATAAATAAATAAAACGAATTTTGTTGCGCGCACTGCATCACCAAATGCGATGCAGTGCGGGCAAAGAAATTCGTTTTATTTATTTATATGTTTACTTACCTCTTAAACTCCGTAATCCATACATTACTACCCCCCACCCTGCCCCTCCCCCTCCCCACATCACCGCCCTGCAGGAACTCCTACTGCCGACCGCGGCTGAACGCCTGCAGCAGTACAGGAGAAGCAAACAATGCTCCTCCCTTGGACAAGCACAAGCTTGTCCTGCACCCCTTCACTCCCATTTAAAATCCTCCACAACACGCCTAACTTCCACGGTCATCTCACTTACACATTCCACCTGCTCAGAGCAGGCAGAAAATGGCAATTGGGATTACTGAGAAAGACTGTACAGTAAAGGACTACCAAAACTCTAAGACATTGAAGAAAAATTAAAACTACAGGACGAAAACTTAATAGAGCTGTCCTTTCCTTAAATTAATCCACTGCGCTGATTTATGCAAATCTGCAAGTCTCCGTTCTGAATCCGATTAGGCCAATCACTCCTCAAACAAGCATTTGCAATGCAATAGGTCTCGCAGTTACACGATTTTGAGCTATTGGCATTGTAAATGGCTATGCCTTTTATTTTGGTTTTTAAAACATAAATAGAAGACATTGTCATTTACAAAGGCAATAGCTTAAACTCGGGTAAATGCGAGACCTACTGCATTGCAAATGCTTGTTTTATATGGTATAATGATGTTGTCCAAAATTACTAATAAATTTGTGTGGTAAAATTTAAAGATGAAACTAAACACATTTTGTCGGGCTGTCACGTTCTACATTACAGTGAAAGTATATCATATTCATTAACCCCTTCGACGCTGATGACGAGCTGGGCTCGTCATGAGGTAGCCTCCTGCTACGCTGATGACGAGCCCAGCTCGTCACGTAACATGCGCTTTTAAATATCTCAGCGTGCGAGCGGAATTCCGCCCGCACGCATGCGGTTAATTTTATTTAACGGTTTCCGTAGCGCCTTTGCATCATAAGGTGGCAAGGCGCTTTACAATGAGCTGAAAAGGGCGAGATATGGAGAGATCAAAACGCTGAATACAGAACAGGAATTTTTCAATGACAGACGTGTTCTTTCACACCCAGAAATGATACGTTTTTAGTAGTTTCCTGTCGGTGTCTGCACATGTGGCCTCGTGATCGTGAACTTCAGGCCCAGCTTAGTCATGAGCGAGATTACAACCACGCTACAGGCGAGAGTACTTGAAACTATGCTACAGGGGAGAGCGCTTAAAACCACGCTACAGGTGAGAGTACTTGAAACTATGCTACAGGTGAAAGCGCTTAAAACCACTCTACATGCGAGAGCGCTTACAACCATGCTACAGGGGAGAGCGCTTAAAACCACGCTACAGGTGAGAGTATTGAAACTATGCTACAGGGAAGAGCGCTTAAACCCACGCTATAGGCGAGAGTGCATAAAAGTACGCTACAGGTGAGAGCGCTTTAAACCATGCTACAGGTCAGAGTACTTAAAACCACGCTAAAGAAAACCTGTCTGTGTGTGTGCCCGGGTGAGACAGCTTCCAGGGCACACTCACAGACAGTTTTTGAGCTGGCGTCCGTCTTCTTGCAGTTGCACACAAGTACTTCACCTCTGGTGCCCCCCGTCCTCCACACGGCCTGGTGACGACGCTATGAAGACAGCGCCAAGCTCAGGGCAGCGCCTAGAGGAGAGCGTCAGGGCGCTAGAGGTCTACGGTGGCCGTGCTGTGCGTGAGAGGCGGTGGACAAGTCAACTTGTATGCCTCAGTCGACGGACAGCGGTGTGTACAGAAAGCGCTCCGGTTAAATCCAGCGGAATGACAACAAGACTGGGTCAGAACAGGCGCTCAAGGAAAACAACCTTCAGACAGTATGAAAACGAGCACACACCTCCTGGGTGTGGCTCTCGGGTTTCTCGGCTCGCATGGCCTGCAGCTTTCAAAATTCAGGACAGCTCTTTAATCTTGTTAACTGTCAAACTAAATCCGAGTTTACATTTGAAAATACATTCACCACCAACAGCCTTTTTTTCTAAGGGACAGGCCCAAAATATAATGCGAAATGGTGCAGCTTGAACACGGCTTTTCAAATAAACTGCTGAACGAGTAAAACTAGAGAAAAGTATGACAACTCATACACCAACACTTTTTTCACAAATATTCTTAATATAGTATTTTAATATGTAGATGTACGTGCTAGGCTACATATAACCTACATATAGAGCACACGTTCACCTATAGGGGCATTCTGGTGTCATATAACAAGTGTTATTGATACCCAACTCCTCCTCAGAAGGGTGAAAGGTCGAGTGGAGCCATGAGGGTTCGAACCTGTGGCCTTGCGCTGAAATACAGGTGGCTATAGAAGACACATGAACCACCAGACCCAGCATAGCAAATTGTGTTCAACCTATACGCCTGGAACCCAATCACCACCGAAGACACCATCCGCCTGATGAACTCCATCCACTCAGGATCGCCAACCGACCCATGTCCCCACCACATTTTCAACAAAGCAGACTCCATTATCGCACCCCATCTCCGAGACGTCATCAACTGCTCCCTCAACTCCGCTACCTTCCCGGAAAGCTGGAAACATGCCGAACTGAGCGCCCTTCTGAAGAAACCCACAGCAGACCCCACTGAACTTAAGAACTACCGCCCCATTTCGCTCCTCCCATTCCCCGCCAAAGTCATTGAGAAAGCAATCAACAGTCAACTCGCCGCCTTCCTCGAATCCAACAAATCCCTCGACCCCTCACAGTCCGGCTTCCGAGCCAAACACAGCACCGAAACCGCCCTCATCGCTGCAACAGACGACATCCGAACACTACTGGACAAAGGAGAAACAGTTGCTCTCATCTTACTTGACCTCTCCGCAGCCTTTGACACAGTCTGTCACAGCACCCTCATACAACGCCTCAGCAACGTCGGAACACAAGGAAAAGCATTGGACTGGATCATCTCGTTCCTCACCGGAAGAACACAGAGAGTCCGCCTCCCCCTTTCAAATCAGAAGCCACCAAAGTCATCTGCGGCGTACCACAAGGATCATCACTCAGTCCCACCCTCTTCAACGTTTACATGAGTCCCCTCGCCTCCATCTTACGACAACACAACCTCAATCAATCAATCAATCAATGGCATTTATAGAGCGCACTACATACCCGTAGGGTCTCAAGGCGCTGGGGGAGGGGGGGTGCCGCTACTGCTCGAACAGCCAGGTCTTCAGCTTCTTCCTGAAGGAGAGGTGGTCTTGGGTCAGGCGCAGGTCGGGAGGGAGGGAGTTCCAGGTTTTGGCGGCCAGGTAGGAGAAGGACCTTCCTCCTGTAGTCGCTCTTCAGATGCGGGGGACGGCGGCGAGGGCGTGGTTGGCTGATCGGAGGTGGCGTTTGGGAGCGTAGAAGTTGATTCGGCTGTTGAGGTAGCTCGGGCCTTGGTCGTGTAGGGCTTTGTGTGCGTGGGTGAGGAGGCGGAAGGTGATTCTTTTGTTGACGGGGAGCCAGTGAAGGTCTCTCAGGTGTCCGGAGATGTGGCTGGTTCGTGGGATGTCGAGGATGAGTCTGGCAGAGGCGTTCTGGATCCGCTGGAGTCTCTTCTGGAGCTTGGCGGTGGTACCGGCGTAGAGGGCGTTGCCGTAGTCCAGTCGGCTAGTGACGAGGGCCTGGGTGACGGTCTTCCTGGTCTCGGTGGGGATCCACCAGAAGATCTTCCGTAGCATGCGTAGGATGTTGAAGCACGCCGAGGAGACGTTGTTGACTTGCCTGGTCATGGAGAGGGAGGAGTCCAGGATGAAGCCCAGGTTGCGTGCGTGGTCCGTCGGTTTGGGTGCGGTGCCCAGGGCGGGGGGCCACCAGGAGTCGTCCCAGGCGGAGGGCGAGGAGCCCAGGATGAGGACTTCCGTCTTGTCTGAGTTCAGTTTCAGGCGGCTGGTCGTCATCCATTCGGCTACATCTTTCATCCCTTCGTGAAGGTTGGCTCTGGAAGCGGCGGGGTCGTTGGTCAGTGAGAGGATCAGCTGGGTGTCATTGGCGTAGGAGATGATGTTCAGGTTGTGTTGGCGTGCGATGGCCGCGAGGGGGCTCATGTAGACGTTGAAGAGGGTGGGGCTCAGCGAGGATCCTTGAGGGACGCCGCAGATGACTTCGGATGCCTCTGACTTGTACGGTGGGAGGCGGACTCTCTGTGTTCTTCCGTCGAGGAAGGAGATGATCCATTCCAGCGCCTTGTCCTGGATTCCGACGTTGCTGAGGCGCTGTACTAGGGTGCGGTGGCAGACAGTGTCGAATGCCGCGGAGAGGTCTAGGAGGATGAGGGCCGCTGTTTCTCCGTTGTCCATCAGGGCTCGGATGTCATCGGTGGCGGCGATGAGGGCGGTCTCGGTGCTGTGATTGGCTCGGAAGCCGGACTGTGAGGGGTCGAGGGATCCATTCGTCTCGAGGAAGGCGGCCATCTGCTTGTTGACGGTCTTCTCGATGACTTTGGCTGGAAACGGGAGGAGCGAGATGGGGCGGTAATTCTTGAGTTCGGTGGGGTCCGCTGTGGGTTTCTTGAGTAGAGCGCTGAGTTCGGCGTGCTTCCAGCTCTCAGGGAAGGTGGCGGTGTCGAAGGATGTGTTGATGATGTCTCGCAGGTGGGGTGCGATGACAGCGTCGGCCTTGTTGAAGACGTAGTGAGGGCAGGGGTCGGTCGGTGATCCGGAGTGGATGGAGTTCATCGTTTGGATGGTGTCTTCGGTGTTGATCGGGGTCCAGGCGTGGAGGGTGGCGGTGGGGGGTGGTTGTTCGGTCCTAGTGTGCGTTGGTTGGTTGCTGAAGCTGTTGTGTATGTCCGCGATCTTGTTGTGGAAGTATGAAGCGAGGGAGTTGCAGAGGTCTTGCGATGGGGTGATGTCGTTGTTTCCTGCGCTGGGGTTGGATAGCTCTTTCACGATGTTGAAGAGTTCCTTGCAGTTGCGTGCGTTGTTGTCCAGTCGGTCCTTGAATGCAGTTTTCTTGGCGGCGCGGATCAGCTGGTGGTGCTTACGGGTGGCCAGCTTGAAGGTGGTCCTGTTGTCCGGTGTAGGTTCCCTTCTCCAGACTTTCTCGAGGGCTCGGCAGTTCTTCTTGGAGCTCTTGAGTTCGTCGGTGAACCACGGGGCTTTCTTGCTGCCGGGTCTGCTGGGCGGGGTCCTTAGCGGGGCGAGCTCGTCCGCGCAGATGCTGATCCACTTCGTGAGGTTGTCGGCAGCCTGGCTGGGGTTCGCTGAGCTGGCAGGAGGGTGCTGGCTCAGGGAGGTGGCGAGCTGGTCTGCTGTGATCTTGTTCCAGCTTCTGCGGGCGGTCTGTTGCTGGTGGTGGTGGGTCGTCGTTCTCTTGAAGGTGAAGTGGACGCAGCTGTGGTCCGTCCATTGAAGCTCTGTGGCGTGGCTGAAGTCGATGTCTGGGCTGGAGGAGAAGACTGCGTCGAGTGTGTGTCCGGCGAGGTGGGTGGGGGTGGACACCAGCTGCTTGAGTCCAAGATTGGCGAGGTTGTCGAGCAGGGAGCTAGTGTTGCGGTCGTTGTTGTTCTCCAGGTGGAAGTTGTGGTCCCCCAGGAGGATGTAGTCGGCGGAGGGGAGGGCGTGCGGGCTGACGAAGTCGGCGATGTCCTCGCTGAATTGTGTGCGTGGTCCCGGGGGTCGGTAGATCAGGGTGCCTCTGAGGGTGGTGTTCGGGTCGGTGTGGATCTGGAAATGCAGGTGTTCGGCGGTGGTCAGGGTGTTGTCGGTGCTGGTCGTGAGCCGGATGGTGTTCCTGTGGATGATGGCGATGCCTCCTCCCATCTGGTTGGCGTTGCGGTCCCTCCGGACGATCTTGTAGCCTTCTGGGATAGCGATGGCGATGTAGGGCGCTGAGGAGGCGTTCATCCAGGTCTCCGTGAGGAAGGCGACGTCAGGGGCAGTGGTGTCGAGGAGGTTCCAGAGTTCGATGGCGTGTCTGTGGACGGAGCGGGTGTTGAGCAGGATGCAGTTGAGGTGGGTGCTGCTGGTGTTCGACTTGGCGGGTGCAGGTTCCTGCAGGTCCGGGTGCAGGAGAATTTGCAGGCGTGGCAGCTGAAAGGTCCGTGGGTGCGTCGTGGTGAGGCTTGGTGGCAATCTGGGAGTCGGCCGGTGTTGAGTGCGATGAGGGTGGCGGCGGTGTACGTCAGGCGGGTCGGTCGAGGTCGGGGTCCTCGTGGGCCAGGGGTCCTGGCCCTGGGCGCGGTCCAGGCGCGGACGGGCGCAGACGGGCTTACCTTTGGCGTGCCTTCGGCGCACAATCGGCACGCCCGCTGCGCGTCAACGCTGCGCGTTCGCACGGTCGCCATATAAGGCGAAGTGCGCGGGTGGGCGGAGCAGCTGGGAGGCGGGAGCGGGGAGGGAACAGAAGGAAAAAAGGGGCGGGGTCGGCGGTGGTGGCGGGAAGCGGGGGGCGGCGAGGAAGGCGGGAAACAGGAGGAGAACGGACAGAAACTACAAAGAAACAAGCACAAATGATAATCAAAAAACGCTTAACACGGGCAGAAACTACGAAAAAACAAGCACAAATGATAAACAAAAAACGCTTAACACGGGCAAAAACTACGAAAAAACAAGCACAAATGGAGAACAAAACAGAGCAAAACAAACGACAGCAGGGTCAGCCGGCAGCGAGGCAGGCAGCGAGGCAGAGGGCACAGCAAAGGGGCACACGCAGCAGCTGGTGGCCGTGCGGCGCGGGGGTGTCCCACAAGTGGGACAACCTCAACATCATATCCTACGCAGACGACACCCAGCTGATCCTCTCCCTCACCAAAGACCCAAACACCGCCAAAACCAACTTACACGAAGGAATGAAAGAAGTAGCCGAATGGATGAAGAACAGTTGTTTAAAACTAAACTCGGACAAAACAGAAGTCCTCATCCTAGGGCCATCCCCCTCTGCCTGGGACGACTCATGGTGGCCTCCGGCCCTCGGAACCGCACCCATACCTACGGACCATGCACGTAACCTGGGCTTCATCCTGGACTCCTCCCTCTCGATTACCAGACAAGTCAACGCCGTCTCATCATCTTGCTTCAACATCCTACGAATGCTCAAAGAAATCTTCCGTTGGATCCCCACCGAAACTAGAAAGACGGTCACCCACGCACTGGTCACAAGCCGAATGGATTACGGAAACACCCTCTACGCCGGAACCACAGCCAAACTACAGAAAAAACTCCAACGCATTCAAAACGCCTCAGCCAGACTCATCCTGGACATTCCTCGGCAAGCTCACATCTCCGGCCACCTGAAAGACCTCCATTGGCTCCCTGTCAACAAGAGAATAACGTTTCGTCTCCTCACCCACGCACACAAAGCCCTCTACGACCTAGGACCCTAATGCCTCAACACGCGTCTATCCTTCTACACCCCCCCGACAACTACGATCGTCCAATCAAGCCCTCGCTGCTATTCCGCGCATCCACAGATCCACTATGGGGGGAAGATCCTTCTCCTACTTAGCGGCCAAAACCTGGAATTCTCTCCCCACCCACCTCCGCCTTACACAGAACCACCTCTCCTTCAGAAAGCAACTAAAAACCTGGATATTCGATAAATAAATACACCTCCCTTCCCCAAGCGCCTTGAGACCCTCTGGGTGAGTAGTGCGCTATACAAATTCTGAACTTGAACTTGAACTTGTTCGTTTATCCTGTATAATACATTTGCACACACGCATAATACAGATTTTTGTTCTTACCATCACTGTCTGCATGGGCACCATGACCCTGGGGTGTGAGGGGACCATTGAGAGCACATACAATGAAAAACAATTAATAAAAAACATTTAAACAATAGTTCAACTCAATTAAACAACTTGTCTTAGTCATTCACATAAAGAATGATAAATGATCTTGATTTTTTTTTAAAGGCATTACAAATATTACAGAGATGGTCTATATATTAACCTGCTCGGTTCAAATAGTACCCGCATAGCTAACTCGACAGTATGTACATGTTGCTTTAAAAATGTAGTGCTAATATGTTTCCTTTGTAACATTCTTGATGACAAGCATCCGAACAATATGTGCACTGAATCCTGGATACTGTCAAGCACATTCGCACAGATGGGAACACATTGCTCTTAGCCACAGAATCTACTCCATTTGGTAGACCTCCTTGATAAAGATTAAGACGAAAATGTCCGATAACTGGGTCAAAGCCAGGCAGCCTTTACATACAATTGCATCCTATGTAGTTTTGCCGTTGTCACATGGAGTTGTAATCACTTACATACAGCATGCTACAGTGTGTAAAGCCTCAGGCCAGATTTACTTTAAAGAGCCCACGGACAGCGGCCGGGAACGAGGACACGGACAGCGGGCGGGAGGGGGGCCGGAACAAAGACACGGACAGAGGCCGGGAACGAGGGCACAGACAGCGGGTGGGAGGGGGGCTGGAACAAAGACACGGACATAGGCCGGGAACGAGGGCACAGACAGCAGGCGGGAGGTGTCCGGGAACAAAGACACGGACAGGGGGCATTAACGAGGACACGGACAGCGGGCAGGCGGGAGGCAAAGCCAGCCTGTTTATCGGCGCCACGCGCCCCTCTACAGACTCCCCCTGCATTCCAAAGTCAGTCGCGTGAACTGTTCACGAGGCGCGCGGCGCGATCCGATTCTTTCTGCCATGCTTTCTAATGCAGAAGCTCACGCGCGAGACCTAATCCTATTGCAAAATGCTGCGCGTGGCCAGCTCTTGTCTCCACTCGTTGTCGGCTAAGCCGACAGCTATAGTTCTCACAGCGAGAACGCGCTTTCGCTAAGGCGAGACCTAAAAATGAGAAAATTAACACTACTGAGTTTGGTTACATTAAGACCTAGGCGAAAGGTCCACTTATAGTTTGTTCTATGCAAATTGTCATTTATCATTATTATTATTTATATCCACTAATGAAAACGTTTCACAACAAGTTTTCAAATCAAGACATGAAGAAGCTTCAGATCCCAATCATTTAAAAACATTTAAGATTATATCTAATCCATGACCCGGAATCAGGCCTTCTCGTGCTTGGCCCCTAAACTCTGGAACTACCTGGCTGAAGGTAACTCTGAGTTGCTCTTCTTGGTCTAGGTTTGACTTACAGTATATAATCATATAACTTCATGTACACATTTTATTTATTTATTCAACTGTTATCTTATTTCTCTTACTCCAATCTGTTCTACTTCTTCATTAGGCCGATACATCTAGATTTGTCGCTATCCTAATCCACAACATTGACTTACCCGCATCTATGAGTTACCTGAATGGGTACTTGGTGAAAATGACTGACCTGTCGGGGAACGCAGGCATCTTGGAAGGACAGCGTAAATACTGCTTGAATCGCAGCTCAAATGCTTGTCCTATGGTGCTGATGACATCCTGCGCCAATCCATTGCAGCATTCCAGGATGTGGCATGCTAGAGCAGAAAAGGGAAGGCTTTGGTGAGAACTCAGAAACAGTTCTTCTCTTTCCCAACATCAAATCCATTCCATAACAAGCGCAGTGCATTTTTGGGTCCTCGGCCTTAACCACTCCCAACAGATCTGTTGTGCAAACAATATGTAGATAAGAGGGAAAAACGACCTTATGGGCTCAAGCAACACGATAATGGTGAGTTGTTTCTGTCAACAGATGCAGCCAAAGATTTTACCCTCTTACCTGTAAATTCTAATCACAGACCAGGAATCTTTGTGTATTCACAAACATATGCTGCATATCGGAAAGGTGCTCTGAACGTGTCATTTACATAGCTGCCAAGGTTTCAGATTGCTATGTGGGACATTTTCATAATTTCAATGTAATTATGAGTGACATTTCAACAACTATGAGTGACACTTTCTCGCAAACAAAATCAAGTCACATTCCAAGGTGGTCAAGTCGGGGTGAAGTTTGCCTTTTACAGCACCCTATAGTGCCACACATCACGGGTAAGGCAAATCTCCACATCACCACATTAAATATAATTATCACACATTATAGCGCTTCCTCAGTGTCAAGCCGAAGCGCTGCAGTATAGGAATTGTTCATATAAGAAATATGGTAGCCAGTAAGCGGTATGTACATGGGGCCTCTCAGCTCCTTGAATGTGAACAACATATTATAAGGGCGGCTAGCAGCGTCAGTGAAAGACAGCCATTATGCTATCTGGGGGTAGGGGGGCTAGGAGCAGGAGAGCCATATTAAAGATGTGCTCTCACCTGACTTCCCTGTGGTGCCGCCCACAACAAAAACAAAATTGGCCAGGATCCTGCACAGTGGAGCAGGCACCTTGCAGGAAAATCAGCAAAACAGGCAGAGCAGTAAGTAGCAGTCAGTCACAGATCTACAAGGGGTGGGGAGTAGTACTATTAACCCGTTAAGTGCTGCCGTCGGCCGTTGAACGTTCGGAGCACTACCTGGCTGGTGCTGTGCACGTTCAACGGCCGACGAAGCCCCACCCGTTTTTTAAAACGGCCGCACTGCAGCAAAAAAACGGCGGCGGTTAACGAGTTAAGGTACGTTATAGGATGATGTCCAGGGTTAAAACAAATAAAGTGTTGGTGACACTGTACATATTAGACCGTGGGCAAGGCGTAGTGTAAGGATTTACAGTGTATGCGTGGTTAGGGTTTGAATTTGATTGAGTGTTTACTGAAGATGATAAAAAATATTTTTGCTACAGAAGACTCAGTTGTATATAATCTACCATGGTGGGAAAAGTAGTGATAATTTAAACACCTGTTTGGAGTCTCATTGCACAGTGCTCCTCCATCAGAAGACACACTGCTGAAAATGCCACGTGCCACATATTTTTTCCTCCTCGCTTAACTTTCCACTCGGAATGCTTTGACTCTTCCGTCAGCTGTGCTACCTCTATATAAAGACACTACATGGACTAAATAGTAAATCCAGAAGTAAGGACGAAAACACACACCCTTACAGACACACACACACTGCATTTAAACCTGCACGAACAGCATCCACTCGTTTACATATCCCTGATGGGGTAGAAAAGCATGACATCGCTCATAATATAACAATTTCAATTGGTATTCAGGAGTCTCTTCACTGGTCTGCACTCTGCCATTTCCAATCTGTATCTCAGTAAACATAACTTCATTTCAAACAATAAATATACAGTATATTTCATCTGCTAGAAACATTCTAGTAAAATGTAAGAAGGATGCCTTCTCTTGTAGAGCATTATTTTCAACATAATGGCAACTCCATTTAGGATATTTTTTTCAAATAATGGATTTCAAATCAGCATGCAGACTTTATAGCACTTTAATACGATCCAGGTAGCACGCTTTCTGTGTGTGTTCCGTTTTACTGAGGAAAAAATAAAATCCATATCTGCCCATTTCAAATAAACAAAATGCAATAATTACGTAATTGTAAAATACAAAGAGGAAGTCGGCAAAGAAAATAAATGTTAAGAAACAAAGCGAAACATGATGAAATTTTTCAGGAAGACTGTTCAGCCTGCTTGATAACGGTACAGGTAACATTTCATCCACAATCATAATAGAGCTGAAGTCAACGATTGCTATCAAATGCTTAGAATGTAAACAATTAAGAGAATAAACGAAGTACTGTGAAGTAAATCATCTCGGCTTGAAAGACAGTGTTAATCTCAGATCGGTGGCTGAAAACTGAAGCTACTTTATTTTTAGGTCTCGCCTCTCAATGCGCATGCGCATTGAGCGAGACTATAGGGGCTTAAACAAGGTTTACCTAGACTGGCGATTTACTGGCGATTTGATGCTGTGCCCGTGCGCTTTTAGGTCAATGCGCAAGCGCATTGACCTAAAATGCGCGTGCACATCATCAAATCGCCATCTGTTCCCCAGCAGCACTCCTCCCACACCTTTGAAGTGAAGTTTAGCTTCATTTCAAAGGCCCCGGCAGCTTCCCACTATTCACGGCCCCAGGCCGTGTCTCTCCCTCATCGCCGCTCTCCCCGCTCCGACCCCTGCTGCGGCCGTGTCGCATTTCTCCTCCCCCCTCCCCACAGCAATGCCCTCCGTCTTGTTTTCTTTCCTTTTAATATTTAATTTAAACATAGCATTTCCATTATATAAGCTACAATTTCACGAAGTCCGTTTTGGTTTCAACGTGGCATTTCCACCTTCATCTTAGTTTCTGTGCGAGCCTGCTTCCATTACCCTTCTCCTGCATGTGCAGATTCGATCACTACTTAGGGTCGTCTCCCCGTTTTGACAGTTAGAAGGGTCGATGCACGCACTCAGGTGTCCAGCTGTGCCTGGTCCGCCTCCCCCAGCCTGCACTCCAAGCTGTTGGGAATAATCCAAAATTTGAGAGGGGTGGAACAGACACAGCTTCACATGGGACTTTCTTTACCAGTTGACTTAATTAATAGGCCTGTGCACCTCTGCATCAAAGGCTATAATTTCGACAGGCCGTGTCGCACTTCTCCTCCCCCCTCCCCACAGCAATGCCAATTCTCTCGTTTTCGGCCTCCCCGCCCTTCCCACCCCCTTCCTCCTTCCTCTTCCCTCTTTCTTGTCACCTTTTTGTTTGCTTCCTGTCTTGATACACCCACTTACGCTCCCTCCCAGACCTCTTACATGCCTCTCTCCCCTCCCGTGTTGCTCTCTCTCGTCCATTTTCTTCTCTCCCATCCTGCGCTGCTCTTTCTCTCTCAAGCTTGTTTTCCATTATTTTCATTTGTCGCAAGACACTTCCAGTGTGGCACACTGTGCTGTCAAGGCTCTTCCGGCGCACGTTTTCACAAGGGTGCACTTTCTTTTTCTTTTCAGTGCGAGGCGGTTCCACAAACAACCTTGCCTTCCGTTACAGCTGAGGGCTTGTTTTCATTCTTGCCTTTGGGTCGGATTTCTCTAACAAATTCACCAAATGTTTACACCTTGCCTCTGCTGTGGAATTGGTGTACATATGAAAATAGCAGCTACTGTATAGTGTGCCTGCTATGGAGCTAACGCCGTCAATATAACTGGGCTCATCTCTGTTTCCATCAAATCAGTCTCATGCGGAAAAGGCCGCCTCTGGCATTTGAGCCAAGAGCAAGCCCACTCAAATGTAATAAACCGAGGCTCCCAGGTAGTTATTTGTGTAGTGTTTCAGGGGCAGATTTGGTAACGTAAACCCTCCTAATGCGAGACCTATTGCATTTCTAATGCTTGTTCTTTCTAATGGTGAGGATTGTTACGAGAGAGCTAAGGATGGTGGGCGGGGTGAGGGAAGTTAGATGAAGTTAATTACCTTGACACTACTCCTCACACTCACAGCGGCTGCGGTCTGGTCAGGACTCGCGCAGAATTCTTGAGGTTCAGCTGCAGGAATTCTTTTGTGTGGCGTGATCGGCTGAGGAGGCTGCATACATTATTGGCACCTCAGCGCTACATAGAACACTAGCGATGCCTCAGGTACTACAGCGGCGGGATTTGTCTTCTGAGCTTGCGCCTCCTGCCGCCCGCCTGCATTTGTCCTGCCTCGGCTGTACAGCCATTGGGCACACCTTTTCTGTCAATCTTGTGACGTTAGGTCACATGGATCAGAATGCTGGGATCTGGTAAAATGCATGTAGCGCAGCTCGAACCGGCGCTGCCAGGTTTTGCTCAGACACTGCTGCAAATTCATATACTGCAGCGCTTCAGCTTGACATCGAGGAATCGCTATAATGCGTGATAATTATATTTAATGCGGGGATGCGGGACTTGCCTTTAAATGCGGTAGACTAACGCGTGATGCATAATCACTTGTCAGGGCTGCATTTAAAATCAATTCTCACAAAATATCTACTCCCATTTGTAATACCATTATTGAACCAAACATAATGAACCATGGTTTCCCCAAACAACATTAAGATGTGGAGAAGGTGCACTAAAGCTAAAGGGGAAAGAAAGGTTCTGGCGTTGGCTACCACAAACTTAAAATTGGGAGGGTGGTCTTTAAGGCATAGCTAGTAGAACAGGCAAACACACAGCTATTTGGACGCCCCCATCAAAACACAGAACGAATCCTAAGCCAATGAAATGACGATATCCAAGTCTAGGTGTTGAAGTTGAAAACGCGTAGATTGCCTCCCAGAAAGAAAGAGAAAAAGAGAAAATGGAAAGAAAGACAGATAGAAACTCAGATGAAACTAAACAAGGACAGACTAAAAGAATGAACGTAAGATACAAAGGAGGAGGAAAGAAGGCAATAAAGGTGAAAGAAAGATGAGATAGAAATGGAAAGATCAAAAGAAGAAAAGGAAGTGAGCAGTGATAGATGAAAAGAAAAGGAGATGGAAAGCAGAAACATCCACATACGAAGAGAGAAATGAAAGGAAGGGAAAATTAAGCAAAAAAGAAAGAGCATAAAGGAAGAACAATGTGAAAGGTCAATAAGAAATGGGGAGAGGGAAAGAAAAAAAGGAAAGCAAATGGTGAAAAGAAATTAGAAGAAAAACGAAGCAGAGAAAAGAGCAGATAATGGGCATAAAGAAGAAAAGAGAAAAAAGAGAGAAAAAAAGAGCGAACGGGAGGCACATTGATAAAAGACTAAGGCAGAAGCAAGAGTTTAACACAAAAAGAGAAAAGGGGCAAAGGCAATTAAAGAACGAAACAAGAAGCGGGAAGAAAGTGAAAAGGACATAAAAAAAGGAAAACGAAACATATTTGGAGATGGTAATAAAAGTTACAAAACAATCTCAAACTTGGTTGGAAGATAAAATTTCCACTGTGAAAGCTCTTTTCCCAACTGAGGATTTGATGTTAAAGTAGAAAATGTTACCAGGATCCCAAAAGGAATTATAACACAGTCAATACAAATCTACGTTAAACACTTTTCACTTTTCAGCAGTAGACTTAATGTGGAGCCCGTACTAACCATGCAAAGCAATCTATGTTTTGCTATACAACATTTGTTTTGCGATGTAAACCTCTGTAAGTGTGAAAAGGGATCATTCAGTAAGGATTGCAGAACCGTGTCCCAATATTATTAGTGAGGCAAGATTCTGACTGTGAAGGCCACTGAACAAGCTGCAAAACCAGGGATGAAGGCCTGCAAGGGACAGTAGCCCTCACCATCCAGCATTGAATAGTAGCCCTCAATCCCTGCAGTCATATTCGCAGAATGTCTTCTGTTTTTGCTAGTCCAGCCTCTCGGATAGGGAATTTAAAAAAAGCACTGGCAAAGCCAATAGGCCTGACCATAGTAAGTGGGTACAATGGTTTACTTTTTAATTTTTTATTGCAAGCATATGTCACTAAAATAAGAAGAGAAGCCACCTAAACATATGTTTGCAACAAAAAGGCAAATATAATTTACTGATGTTGCGATTTGTCACTATTTTAGAGTTGTTTGTTTAAATAACAAGGGCCATGCATTTTATTGTTATTTGTAAAGGAAACAACATTTTTTTTAAAACAGGACCTAACCAAGCATTAAAGTTGCAAAAACTAAAATATTAGAATTGTAATTAAACATTATATAATAACGGTAACCATCTAACTGGACACCTGAATTAGACGCAAAATACCAGCTAATCTTAAAAGTTCATTATAAAAACTAAATAAAATAAAACACACTTTAAACCAGATTTATTACTTAAGAGAAAGAACCTTTTTATATGTCAGTTGTGAACAATGTGCATATGCTTTGCACAATCATGCAAAGTGTGGCCAATGAGGGAAATGGACTGCCACACTTCCACACACTGTTTGCTGTGGTGAGTTTGAGCAAAACGTGAATGAGAATTTAACAGATGAAGCCCATTGGCCAAATGCACCTACACATATTTGGTCGACAATTTCTGGAAAAACCAAAGCTAAAGCTGTCTCCAGGGTCAGACATGATAGGCACTCTGAGATTGACATTGAGGAGAGCATGCAGTTGACTCTTGGACCACTGTCTGCTTTACAGGACCAAATCCGACTTCCAAATTCACACAGCTGAAATCGTCCCACAGTTACAGCTTCCATTTTGTTACTCAGTACCCTTTCTGGTAACCAATCCATGGTTGAAAACAATGGTTTGCGACTGCAGTCGCAAGCCCTTAATACATGGTATTTGGAAAGACGAGAGGGGCGCCTTTCCTTCCTTCATAATTTTAGAGAGTAGTAAAGTGCATATTGCGAGACGGAAAGATTTTTCTGACTTTGCAATATACCTTTAATACATTACCTCCTTCGTTTTTACTGTCGCAAACGTGCGATTTTGTGAATCTCAGTCTTTGCGACTGCAAAATTAAAGTGTTGTACATTAGCTCCAAACATCTTGAAAGCTGATCGTATCCTCATCAAACAGATGACATTGGTACCATGAGGCCGTGTGCTTTACATAATGTTGATGTAGTGTATGCTGACTTTAAGTTGTTGAAAGATGGCAGAGGGAGGGTGGTTGTTTGAAGTAGGTTAAGAAACAAGGAGGTTGGAGTCTTGCAAGCAGTCATTGTTCATTCTGGAGATGGAATGGGTTTTTCGGCCGTATTTAATCTCTGAGAAATATATAATTGAAGGGCTCTTAAAAATATACGTTCTTCACAAGTCGTGTTATTTATTTTTTCACCATGTTTTTCCAACGTCACTATTTTACTTTTTTTTAATTTTAATTTGATATTCTTTTTATTCTTTTTAGACCAATTTTATTGATGTCATCAGATTTCTCCTTTCATGACAAAAAAAACCGGACACTAGCGTAATGACTGCATTAAATAAAGCGTACCAATCGATTTAATATTACAAAACAGATTTACGTTTAAAATTGGTCATTTAGACATTATTTCCGTCTTCAAGATAATCCTGTTTAAAATGCACACTGTGACAAATCATGGTTTTGAAGGATCAGAAACTGGTGATTTCAATATTGTTATATATATATCAATCTTCGATTTCTTCGTTCTTGTTACGTGTAACCATTTCTGAATCATTTTGTACTGGCAACCAACTTCAGTTGAAAAGTAATGTAACAGTGCCACCCCTAGGACAACTCGGAGTATGGCTTCTGCACTTTGGATTTTGTCATTTACCAATTTTATGAAGTTGCAGTTTTCGGTATCAAATATTAACATTCAAAATATAAAGACGCATGTATCCCTGTCAACTTCATGTATACTTGTATACAACTATACATGTATACTTCCAACACTTCTGTGATCTCCACTGGCTCCCCATCGAAAGAAGAATAACCTTGAAGCTCCTCACTCACACTTACAAATCCCTCCACAACATCGTACCAGCATACCTGAACAACCACCTTTCTTTCCACGCACCCAAGAGACACCTGCGGTCAGCTGACCTCTCTCTGGCCACCATCCCACGCATCTACAAGACCTGAGCGGGTAGGAAAGTCCTTCTCCTACCTCACAGCCAATGCCTGGAATGACCTCACCCTTAAGCAAGTCCCTACACTGCTCCAGTTCAGGAAGGACCTTAAGACCTGGCTCTTCAGTTGACCCCCAGCACTCAACAGACCCTCCCGCCTGCCCCCCCAGCACCTTGAGACCCTCATGGGTGAGCAGCTGCACTTTATCAGCCCCTGATTGATTGATTGCTTGATGTATGTTTTGTAACATAACAGTACCACTTTGTGTACATTTCATTAAGGCCTTCATTAACAAATGGCTGAATTACCGGCCCCACAGAAATGATAACTTTAGCAAAAACACTGCATTTCTGGGATATTTTACCTAGAGATTTTACCTGCTGAAAGCAGACAAAGACTCGTGGTAAAATACAGAGGGAAAATGTGAGAATCGCCATAGAAAGTACAAAAACGGTATTAGAGGGAACCCTGGCATCAGTAATTCAGGAGGGGGAAATACAGGGTATAATAATGGGATTAGGATGTGTAATTCCAATCATACTTAGGGTGCATAATCTATTAAGTGAATAAAATAGCCAATGTAATCAATTATGTTGCCAATTAACAACAATTAGCCTATGTAGCTCTAGTAAACATTACCATCTGACATTCCATTTTTATTATTTAAATGAAGTAACCAAAGTACAAATTCATATATTCTGCCAATGATGATTTGTGTCATTACTTTTCAAAGTTCCTAAAAATTTCCCAGGGCAGACCTTTCATTTATAAATGATGCTTACAACACTTTGTATTTCCTAACAACATTATTTGCTGCACATAACATATGTACCATTGCGAATAAAAAAATATTCAAAATGTCTCTCTACTCTTACACGCTGTGCATATCTTACTTTGAAGAAACCATTCCTTATGCTTTCTTAACCAGAATATTTGTGAATTTTATCAATCAATGAATAGATATCATTGGATGTCAATGTTTTTGATGTGTTCCCCCAATTTGTTTTGCCCTTGGTAGATGTGGTCTGAGTTTGATGATCAACTCCATCTCCCTGCCCTCTGCACTGAAACTAAATACTATTGTTGCTTGCTTAAAATCATCTATACTGACACTTTTGTAAGTCAGCTGTAACAGTGTACAAATGTTTTGTGCAGCTGCACAAAGTTCTAATATAGGATGTAAGAGAGAAAATATATTTTCCCCACTTGAACCTAAAAACATAACGTGCTTTAGAATCTTAATTTTTCTAGCAGGCTTTAGAGGGCTGCGTTTGAAAAGGGTATTATAAAAAAAGAGTACATTGCTAATTTCTCTCAGGAAAATGCTAAGCAATTCAAATTTGTAGCGCAGGGCTAACTAAGTACAACAAACTTTGTAGACCAATTAGAGGTTTATTAATTACACTATATCTTATAGTTTCTTTGGGGAACATTTGGTAATCTACATGGTTTCAAAGGACAATCTAAAAAAGGGTGTGAGAATGGAGGGAAACATGCCTCCACAGACACAGGTCTCATTAGCCAGTGAAGGTAAACTTTCCTGTATAGAAGGTCTATCTTCAGACTAGCCGGGTGGCTCACCTCATGGGATGGAGTGAAGCAGATTTGACCTGAAAGGCTGAAGACTTTCTTTAACTCTTATTGGAAGGAACTATGCCGATCTTGCAAGGAGTTTTCAGAAAGTTGGAAATGAGCAGGAGGAAAGTTGGCAGCTGCAATGTGCTTTTTATGCAAGGCTATGGACTCTGGGGCAGATACAACATGTCTCTGAAACATGAATCACTTCATGCTGTTAACAAATGGTCATAGAAAGTGCATTAAATATAGATTGCTTCATTTAATCATGCAAATCTCAGACAGATTGTGCTTTTAAAAACCCCTGCATGCCCCATTCTCGGCCAGGTACAGATGAAGATCAGAAGACTGTATAGTGTTTTTGTATTTCTGCCATCCTGAGTAATGGGAATAGCTGTACCCAGCTCTAGACTTGTATCTATAGAACCAGAACATTTCTCCATGTCTGGAGGCACTTAAGGTTAGTGAACCCATCAGGGCACATGCATCCAGGGCCAGTCAGGAAGGCTGGTGGCTTCTTGAGCTTTTCTCCTGGTAATGGGGATTGCACACCATTACAGAAATAGAATAGCTGCATCTGCCTGAAAGAGAAACAGGAGACCAGTTGCACGTGAGACATGTCTGTGGCCAGCTCATGTAAAACATCTCTTTACTGTCTGATGAGTAAACAAAAACAAACATTTTGGAGACCTAGGAAATTATAGCTGATCCTCCGGAATTCCAGGGACCAGTCGTAACAAGACATTTTCCTAAAGTTCCTATATAAAGTAATGGCGACCCTTCCCACACTTGGATCTGTGGCCTGGCATCCAGGATGCTCTTCCTGAAAGTATGAAGATATTTGGAACACCCAGAATTAAGTTAAAGACCTTTGAGTAAAAGTTTGGACTTGTAGGAATAGTTGTCAAGCTTACTTGAAAAAAAAAACATCCTGCTGGGTTACTTTCCCTCTGAGCTTTTGTCTTCAAAGCAAGAGAGTACTTAGGAACTGTGAAAAAGAGGCCCCCAGTCTTGTGGAGACCAGTTCAGCAAGTGCTTCCATCCCAGGCTTGCTAAAAAGTTTTGAACTCAATCAAATTTCAAAGTTAAACATTTGTACTGCAGTGAAACACCAACTCTTGTCAGAAAGTGCTCCACTGATGCACCCGCGTAGCTAGGGGGGTGCGGGGGGGGGGGCGGACCGCCCCAGGCGGCACTGTTTTGGAGGCGGCAAGTGCGGCACTTGTGGCCCGTTTCAGCGGCCATTATGATTTATTAGGAGCTGTCTGACACTTTGCCAGTCAGTGTCCCCAGCCCCAAAATAAATTATAAAGGCCACCGCAACGGGCCACCAGTGCCGCACCCATGGCACAGTTTGAAGTGCAAGCAAACTCACCTGCTTGCTGCTTGCAATTGCTGCCTGCAGCGCACGCACGTTGACGTTGCACGCATGGTGGTGTGGAGCGCGCGCGAATCACGACCGGCCGGTCACCATGAAGTCAGACAGTCTTCTCCTGTGGAATGTCAACCTCCCGCGCACATACAACTTTACCTCCAAAATAAATCCCTTGCTTTGTTCCAAATTAGATTTCACTGTGACCTCGTGAATCAGTAGCTGGTGACATGGAACCATTTCCTCGCCCCAGGTATGTGCCCTGCTTTTTTAATGCCAGATACGTGTTCGTTCGTTAAAACCATTATTTTATTTGCATGACACACCTCCGATTAAAAAATAATAGTATTCTCATTATCCGGTATAACACACCACCATAGGCGCCTTTTATGTCAGACGCGGTAGAATAATGCACTGAGCTTAGAAACTGCCATTGGTAATATGTACGAGTAATTTTACCGTGCTCCGATTTTGCTTTCCGCCTCTGAACTCCTCTTGCTACACTCCTTAACAAATACTCAGACAAGAGTGACTCCACTCCAGTTCATGTTTTCGTGATTGCAGCTAGGAACTTCTTCCTGAGCGTTCATAGTTGCGGTTTGTCCGTGGGTTTCAGAGGTATTTGTTTTTCTTATGAGTTATCTTTGATTAAATGTATGCCACCTGTCTTTGGATTGAGTGTGGGACTCGTTAATTTGGCGTGTTCGTTTGTGTGTGGGCGGTAGGCATTGTTTTGAGTCATCAAGGCAGTTTCTGTTCATTCCTTTGACTTTGAACCGGGGATCATCTTCTATCTCGTGTTGAACTCGGGCCCTGGATTTACCTATCACATTCTGTTGTATTCTGGGTGTTGTATTCGTAATTCACTTAGCTTGCCATTTTTATTTCTGCGAGGCCAGCAGGCAGTATAGGAATGTTTGGGGTAATGCGGAGCAATATATGTCAGCAAAATATTTAAATACAAGTAAAATGTATCTTTCTCGTTTTATTCACTTCCAAACTAATGCTTGAAATGATGTTAACATTTAGCATGACATATATAGAAGGTAAAAATCGTATTCCTGTTTCCTCGCGTAGGTATTGAAAGGACAGACATCAAATGACCATGAAAGAGTGCTCATTCAATGAAACTTCGCTCATTCAATGAAACTTCACGGGAGTCACTCGAGCAAATGGACCATTGTGATCAATCATTCTTAGCATCAAATAAATTACGATTTTAACTTCACCAGGCATGAACCTGCAAGTGCCCTGTATAAGAAATGACCACATTTTTATGATCATGTTCAGGAGTCAGTACGAGTGACGGTATGTTTTAAAGCAAACATTTCTGTACAGTGCCATATGTATTTTTTAGACTACCATATGTATTTTTAGACCACTTTTACAGCCTGCTGCACAACACGCACTAGTGCAAGTACTCTTAGATAGCGCAGGCTTTTTAAGGCTCACTCTCTCAAAAAGTATATATATTTGAAATAAAACTGCCTACAGCCGAGTTGTGACCCCTAGGCTATGTGTGCTTTAATCCATCTTTTCTCCTGAGGCTTGCATGCACCCCCATGCTTAATTGTGTCTCAATGTTAATTGCTTAGACTTGCAATGCAACGTAGCTTCAGCCTCAGGTTGTTAATAAATAACGGGCGGAGCCGCACACCCTGCTGTTATGAGCAAATTCATTTTTATCCAATTGCTCAATGTGTCTTTTTGAGATAAATTACAGTCTGCAGAGTGTGTACCCTTCCATTTCCAGTACCTGGCTGCTCTTTTGAGATTTTCTTACAGTTCTCTTTGCTCAAATGGGTGTAATTTCTGATATTTATGTTTCTGTTGTTTTTATTGCTTTATTTTCCTTGCGAAAAAAGTGTCGCACTTAGCAATCTGAAACCTTGGCAGCTATGCTTCCTTTATGTCCGGCCTGCTGTTGAACATTGCAGGCATTGCCCTGCAACTGCAGTAACGTAGACATGGCCGCCGGTTGTACAGTGGGGTGTCGGAGAACATTCCATAAAGTATAGAACCCTGCCGAATGCTGGTAATTTCTACGTTTCTATTTCTTTATTTGAAATTCTATACCACACGTAGAAGACGTTAAAGTACTCTACAGTTATTTTTTTACAAAAATATGTGAGAAATGATTCCAAATAATAATCATACATATTTACAAAGAAATGTTCAGGATGACGTAAGACCATTTTGCTATTTGTAGATACATATTCTGAGAAATGCATCCAAGTCATACAAATCCATGTTAGCAGAGATGTGTTGTCTTATAGTGAACGTTAAGTTGTCAGTTTGTTCTTCACGCTACAATATTTGATTTAAGAATTGCACTGCATATGCGGCGGTGCAGGTGCTGGAGAGAGCTGCAATTAAATGTCACAAACGTAAGTGTTAGTATGGTGGCAGTCTGTGTGTTGTCCTTTGTACTGCCGTTCACCGGTGTATTTAAATGTGTAGCCTTGGACCGTGTCATGTATGTGCATGTAACTTGCATGATCGAGGTAACTATTAGCGCCGATACTACGTGTCTCTCGGTCCTTTTTCCCTAGCCCCTTCCCCAGGGGCGGCAATCTGAGGGATAGCCCCGGGCGCCACAAGCTCTAGCTACGCCCCTGCACTGATGGTGAACCTTGAAGGGTCCTTGAGTCCCGGTTATCCATAACCGTTGACCGGTGCCAAAAACTCCACTCCAACTGTGCTCCATTGTGAGACAGTCCTGATGTACCCTGCCCTTAGTGCAAAATGGATTTTATAATTTCAACGGTTTCGTATGGAACTGTATCTATTTTTAAAATATCTCCTGACACATCTCATTTGTATTAATTCCATTTGCTTCTTGCCTACAAAAGAGGGGCATATTTACAGTATACTGGTGGAGCATGGTGTTCCTCCAAAATTGGTAACAACACGCTCCGACAATTTTAAAATGCAGAGATGTGCAGTATTTACAAAAATACTAAGCACTCTTGCATTTCCCCTAATGCTGGCGCTAAAAAGCTGCCTAGTACCAGCGCAGGCACCCTAGCGCCATTTTGCTAGAATGTCTGTGTTACATGGGCAATTGTTTATGTGCAGGAAGGGGCGGCATTGGGGCAGCATCAAAATGCAATGGGTGTTGCGGCGGAACGCCCACAGCAACACCAATTGCCCGCCCCTTTCACGCTAAGTGCTGCGTGAATAGGGGCATTATTTACAAGGCGACGTTAAGCCACAATAAGTGGCTTAACGCCGCCTTGTAAATACAGCAAAGGACTTAATGCCACCAGAACGTCACAAAGAGGACGTTCTGGTGGTGTTAACTCCTTGTAAATATGCCGCTTGGTTTGGTAAATTTATGTTCTTTCTTTCTTAACAGTTGTAATATTGTTTGGTGTTATTATACATGCAGCGCATCCATTCCTCTCTGAGAAAAGCCTTGCTGCTTGTGTCATACTAAAAAGGGTGAGCAAGGCCTTTCCCACAAGTAACAGTTTAACTAATACGGGTAAGATTATATTGGCTTTGTGGCGGCTCAGCCAGCTCAGTTCCCATAAAAACCAAGGCCTTATGCCCTCTTAGCATAGCAGGTGAATTACTTAAATGTATTAATCACTTCATATCACAGACCTAGAGGTTAATAATAGGCTATTGTTAGGCTCCTCTCAAGGGCATTTGCTAAAGTCAGGGTCAGTTAATATCACAGGTTAAGCATTACAAACAATTCTCTTAACCTGGTTAATGACAAATGCTGTTGAAAAACATACTTTGTAGGCCCTATATTCTTTCAGTGAGTGAAGGGACTCGAGTCCATGGCTCCTTTTTTTAAATACTAGAATTTTTTCACTTACAGAATTTCACTTTATTATGCAACTTCAGAGACTTGGGGTTCCTTACCCACACTGTTTGAAATGCTTTTCCAAGAATATACTCTAGATCTGTAGATCAATTACATAGATCATGGGTAACCTCCCCACAAGGAATAATAGTTTGAAAGTGGTTGGTAATAAATCTTTTAGGAACAGCAGGAGCTCATCAATCATCCTTGAATTGTTTGTACAATCAATCAATCAGTGTTTGTGAAGCGCGTTACTCACCCGTGAGGATCTCGAGGTGCTGGTGGGGGGAAGGGTGGATAAGGTTGTGTGCAGCTTTGTGGGGTCATTCGAAGGGCCAGGTCTTGAGGTCCTTTCTGAATTGGTGCAGTGTCGGACTTCATCGGAGGTGGAATGGGAGTTCTTGGCAGCAAGGTAGGAGAAGGATCTTCCACCTGCTCTGGTCCTGTAGAAACGTGGGCGGTGGCGAGGTCGGCTGAGCGGAGGTTTCTCTTGGGGGCATGGAAGGAGATTTTGTCATTGAGGTATTGGGGTCCGGTGTTGTGGAGGTTTTTGTAGGTGTGTGAGTGCAGCTTGAAGGTTATTCTTCTTTCTACGGGGAGCCAGTGGAGGTCGCGGAGATGTTGGGTGATGTGGTTGTGTTGTGGGATATCGATGATGATTCTGGCTGCGATGTTCTGGACATCTCAAGTTTGCGGAGCAGTTTTTTGCGGATTCCAGCATAGAGGAGGGTGCTGTAGTCCAGTCTTCTGGTGATGAGTGTGTGGGTGACGGTTTTCCTGGAGTCGGGGGGGACCCACTTGACTGTCTTGCGAAGTATGCGGAGGGTGTTGAAGCATGCAGAGAATACAGCGTTGATCTGGTGATTCATGGTGAGTGAAGAGTTGAATATGATTCTGAGGTTGGGTGCATGGTTCATTGGAGTGGGTATGTTTCTGAGCGCTGGGACCACTAGGTGTCATCCCATGCAGAGGGGTGGAGAAGAGGATGAGGATTTGCTCATCTAGGTCATGAAGGCTTTTATCCCTTCTTGGAATTTGTGCCTAGTGATGTCGGGTTCCTTGGTGAGAGAGAAGATGAGCCGGATACCATGCTGAGAAATCCAGATTGAGAGTGTCTAGGATGCTGTTAGTTTTTATGTTAGCTGGGTGTTGACGGCCTTTTCGATGACTTTGGCAGCACAAGGAAGCAGTGAGATGGGCCTGAAGTTCTTGAGGTCCCTCGGGTCTGCAGAGGGTTTCTTTAGAAGGGGGTTGACTTTGGCGTGCTTCCAGTTGTCGGGGAATGTGGCTGTGTCGAGGGAGCAGTTGATAGTTCGGCATAGCTCGGGTGCAATGGCAGGGGTGGCAATAAGGAAGATGTGCGGCGATAGGAGTCCGAGGGTACTCCGAAGTAGATACTCTTCATTGTCTTTATGGTGTCTTCTGTGGTGAGGGGATCCAGGTGAGAAGGGTCTGGTGGGTGGTTTCATTGGAGGTGGGAGTTGAGGTGGTGCATGGTCTTGGTCATTGAAGTTGTCATAGAGCTTCTTGATCTTGAGGTGAAAGACGGAGGTGAGTTTGTTGCAGAGGTCTTGGAAGGGAGGAACTTCGGTTGTTTCACTGTTGGGTTTGATGAAGTTCTGTATGATAGTGAAGAGTTCCTTGGAGTTGTGGGCCTTGGAGAGGATTTTGTCTTGGATTAAGTTTTTCTTTGATGATTTGATGAGTTGGTGGTGTGCTGTGAAGGCTGTATTGTAGGCGGATCATGCTTCCGGGGTTTTGCTGTTTCTCCACGTCTTCTCCAGTCGTCGGCAGCAGCGCTTGGATTCTCGGAGATCCATGGTGAACCAATTGGCTTTCTTGTTGTGTCGTCTGGTGGTGTTCTGGAGGGAGGCAAGAGAATTGGTGCAGTTGGAGATCCATTGGTGGAGGTTTCTTGCTGCTCTGTTGGCATCTGTCGCTGTTGGGGGTGGAGAGCAGGTGAGGGCAGAGGTGAGGTATTCTTCAGTACTTTGTTGAGGCTTCTGCGTGGGGTGTGGCGCATGTGTTTGTGTGCGGTAGGTTTCGTAAAGAAGAAATGGATGCAGTGGTGGTCAGTCCAGAGCAGTTCTGTGGTGTGGCTGAAGCGAATGGTGTTTCCTCCGGTGAAGATGGGGTTGAGTGTGTGTCCTGCTGTGCGGTGGAGACTAGTTGCTTCAGTCTTATGTTGGTGAGGTTCTCCACAAGGGCAGTGGTGTTGGGATCACTGCGTTGTCCAGGTGGAAGTTCAGGACTCTGAGTAGTATGTAGTCCGTAGAGGCGAATGCGTGGGGTGTGATGTGGTCGGCCATGACGTTGGTAAAGGGGGTGTGGGATCCAGGTGGTCTGTAGGTGAGTGTTCCGCCAAGCATCGTTCCTGTGTTGGGCTGGATCTGGAAGTGGGTGCGTTGCATGGGGGTTGAGGCATTGTCCGAGTTTGTGGTAGTCAATTGGAGGGAGTGTTTTGGGACGATCGCGAGGCCTCCTCCTGGGCAGTTGGGGCGGTCTTTTCTTAGGATCTTGCATCCGTCGGGGATGGGGGTTGCGATGTCGGATGCGGAGCGGATGTTGGTCCAGGTCTCTGTGAGGAAGGCGACATCGGGTGTGTGAGTGTTGAGGAGGTTACAGATTGCTACGGCGCACCTGTGCAAGGAGCATACGTTGAGGAGGATGCAGCCCAATGGCTTGTGTGTGGTGGCTGTGAAGGCTGTATTGTAGGCGGAGCATGCTTCCGGGGTTTTGCTGTTTCTCCACGTCTTCTCCAGTCGTCGGCAGCAGCGCTTGGATTCTCGGAGATCCATGGTGAACCAGTTGGCTTTCTTGTTGTGTTGTCTGGTGGTGTTCTGGAGGGAGGCGAGAGAATTGGCGCAGTTGGAGATCCATTGGTGGAGGTTTCTTGCTGCTCTGTTGGCATCTGTCGCTGTTGGGGGTGGAGAGCAGGTGAGGGCAGAGGTGAGGTATTCTTCAGTACTTTGTTGAGGCTTCTGCGTGGGGTACGGCGCATGTGTTTGTGTGCGGTGGGTTTCGTAAAGAAGAAATGGATGCAGTGGTGGTCAGTCCAGAGCAGTTCTGTGGTGTGGCTGAAGCGAATGTTGTTTCCTCTGGTGAAGATGGGGTTGAGTGTGTGTCCTGCTGTGCGGTGAAGACTAGTTGCTTCAGTCCTATGTTGGTGAAGTTCTCCACAAGGGCAGTGGTGTTGGGATCACTGTGGTTGTCTAGGTGGAAGTTCAGGACTCTGAGTAGTATGTAGTCTGTAGAGGCGAATGCGTGGGGTGTGATGTGGTCGGCCATGACGTTGGTAAAGGGGGTGTGGGATCCAGGTGGCTGTAGGTGAGTGTTCCGCCAAGCGTCGTTCCTGGGTTGGGCTGGATCTGGAAGTGGGTGCGTTGCATGGGGGTTGAGGCATTGTCCGAGTTTGTGGTAGTCAATTGGAGGGAGTTTTTTTGGACGATCGCGAGGCCTCCTCCTAGGCAGTTGGGGCGATCTTTTCTTAGGATCTTGCATCCGTCGGGGATGGGGGTTGCGATGTCGGATGCGGAGCGGATGTTGGTCCAGGTCTCTGTGAGGAAGGCGACATCGGGTGTGTGAGTGTTGAGGAGGTTACTGATTGCTACGGCACATCTGTGCAAGGAGCATACGTTGAGGAGGATGCAGCCCAATGGCTTGTGTGTGGTGGCGTCCGGTGGGCTGGGGTAGCTGCTGCAATCTGGAGGCAGGTGAAAGTGCGGCGGCAGTGTCGGCAGAAGATCAGGCCTTGGGTGTTGCTTGGCATAGAGAGCATGCAGTTGTAGTTGCATCCAGGGTTGAGTGCATGGAGGGTGCTGGGGTCGTACCGGCAGGGGGCACAGGTTGGGGCCATCAAGTAGGGGAAGGGCGATCAGCTGAGAGGTGGGAGCAACACGTTGGGGGGGTGAGGCCACAGGGGCAGCAGAGGTGGAGAGTGCGAGGGAAAAGGAGTCAGAGGAAAGAGATAGAAACGAGGCAATGAAAAGGAAAAAGCAGAGAAAAAGAGGCAAAGAAGAGAGAAAGGCAAACAGAAAAAAAGATGACACACACAGAGCGGACTTGCAAAAGGGCAAGGTTTTCCACTAGACCACCAGGGATGAGGCGCAGGCAGGAGCACCTACCTGGCAAGGAGCTCAATCTGGCACTAAGGGCAGAGCCTTAACGGTGGAGCTACACGGGAGAGAACAATGTCTTGCACAGAGACAGTTTAGAGCTTTTCTACAAGGACGTCAAGATGTGCTTCATATTATGTGGATGGCTGTAAAAGGCTGTCTGTGGAACTAATGTATCACTCAGCCCGGCTAGAAAGTTTTGAAAGTCTACAGTCTCTTAAGATTGGAGTGATTGTTTGAGCCTGACTTGCTGTTCTGCTTTAGGAGATACAGTGATCTGTTTTAATTCCTAAATGACTTCAGCTTTGGTGGGATAATCTAGAAAGGACAGTTGTTAAATGACAGGAAGTACAGATATGATTCTTCAGTTTAGGACCTTATTTAAAAGGCCCACTGCTCTCACTACTTCCATAATAGCGGGAATGTGCTTTCCTTAGATAGGCAAGCGATAATGTGTTTAATGGCAAATAACTTGCCCCTGCAAGCAAGATGGCATAAATACATACAGATTAATATAAGAAAACAATATAGGTAATGAAAAACAAAATATATTTTCATGCATTCAGTGTGTTTATGTGTGTCATTTCAATGCCTTATGTGTGACAATATGAGGAACTCTTTATCACAAGTGGAGTAAAACATGTATGTCCCTGTAATTAAATAAATAACAGAAATGGTCCCCTTTTAAGCAATGTCATTTTCTAGAAATTTCCACAAAACAGGTTTTTTTCCAGGACACACTTTTTAAATGCAGGTCTCTGCAGCCTGCTGGAAAAAATGACGATTGCAAAGCTCATATTATGTTTTTAGGTGCAATTGGGAAAACATATATATTTTTTCTTGCCTCCTAAATTTGAGCTTTGTGAAGCTGAATGAAACTTTTCTTCACTGTCACAGCTGACTTACAATAGTGCCACTCTTAACAAGCTAAAATGGTATTTAATTTCAGAACAGGGGGCAGGCAGCTGGTGAAATCATATCTGGGCGGCCAGGAACCAAAGAGAGTCTGAGCGAGGAGAGCCACGTGATTGGTCTCTCCAGCAGTAAAACATTCTGTGCCACGCCCGCCCACTGATTCCACAACAGTGGTGTAGTTGTATTCGGCACCCCTTGTCTGAGTGGCGGCATGGCAGAATAAGGAAAAAAACATGACCATACTGGAGCTGCCACCTGTCAACCAATCAACTGCAGTGTGTGTCATGCCCCAGAAAAAAAAAGTCAGGCACTTGCAGTTTGTTTGGAGCAAACACTTTCTGGCACTCTGACTGGTCTGTCGACAGCCAGCTCCACGTGTCACGGAGACTAGGGCTGGCTACAGCAGATTTATTTTATTTTCAAAGCTGCCCATGTGCCACTGCAGAAATTAATGAATCGGTGACACATTTCAGACTAGTACTGTCACCATAACAATGAGTCCAGGCTGGCAGAGGTTCAGTAAATTGTTTGAGTCAGGCAGCGGCAGCTACTGCGCCTTATCGCACAGGTCAGAGGAGCTGTAATGCAAAACGAATGCATTTTAGTTTGGTGATGCTAACACAAGCACCAAAATGCAGTATTCTAATCCCTGATGAGTGGAACTTGGCAAAACTGCTCAAGTAGTAGCCACGAAAAGGTCTACAAAAGATTTTTTCAAAATTTTACGAAAGTTGATGTTAGTCCCCATAAAATTAGAACAGTGTGCAAAAAGGTTTTAATACAGAACACGTTTATATAATAAAACAAGATCTATTAAAAACCAAAAAATGAAACCCAAAATGGAGCAATTTCTCATATAAAGAATGTCTCACTATGAGTGAGTAGGAGGAAAAGAAGATACCTATTTCTATGTCACAGCTAATAAGAGGACAGGAGTTAGGCATATTACTAGTTATAATCAATTCAACGTATTGTTTACCCTGCAAAACTAGAAAAAAATATTTTTTTTTAAATAGGATGCACTTTCAGTTGTCCCACAGGGTCACAGATATACATTCAAATATCTACCCCTGGATTTTATTGACCCAATGAGCTACATCCCTAATCTGTGCACCACTTTGCTTTGCTAGGTGTTGGAAAACAATAATACATCAAGACAAATGTGTTGACTGGCACTGGGCCTTCAAGGGCAGCCACAAAAGGTCCTATAGTATTTATGAGAGCACATGTTGTTCACGGGTGAATGCTAGTGCTGTTGGTTCGCTTAGCTGCCTTGAAAAGCAGGGCCCAGAGGTAGGTAGGATTTCATGTGATCTAATGGATCTGCCTGGTCTACACTTACTAGTTGTTGTCCCCAAAACGAACCATTACATATGTGATCAATTAGGATTCACCACCATTTGGTATTATTAAAATAGTCCTTGAAACTTTTACTTGATCTATTGGTTTAGGAATGCAATGAATTTTATAACTATGCCGACAATAACCAACTGTTCTTCTGCAAGAGACCACTTAATCAGTTTACGAACAATGGCCGAATCAAAACTGCCGATTGTTAAACACAAACCTTTCTATAGTCACACTAACAGGTCCACAATATGCAATAGTAAAGATGATCTCCATTAATATCACTTTGGTAATGAACAAAATGTTGAATAGATTGGCAGAGCACCTGTTGTACTCTTTGATCAAACAATATCATGAGCAATGAATGAATAAAAGAATGGATTAAAAGATTTTGTAATGTTTGCAACTACCCAGAAAAAAGGAGTGTCTTGGTGTGGGAGAGAAGAAGCAAGAAAGACTTAAGATGAAAATAAAAAGGTTTTCAGCTGTTTGGGAAGGATGAAATGACTGGAAAGGATGGAACTGAGCAAAGCGGGAGAGGGTATCCATTTCAAAACTTGTAGGTGATGACAGAGTAGTCAGAAAGACCAATGTAAGGTGTGTTACAATCAGTGCATCAAGCTATTAAAAAATGTTACAGGACAATGATGATGCTCTTTTTGATTACCCTCATCAGAATGAAACAGATAGAGGAAAGTGTGTCAGTGTGAGAGATGAATGAAAGTTTTGCATCAAAACTGATGGCCTGAATACAGGCAGATGATGCAAGGTTAAGGAAATGGACCAAGCAGTGGCCCAAGCAGATGAATTTCCAAAGTTGATCTCTGTTTTGTCAGAAAGAGGCAGAATTAACTGAAATGTATTCATTCTTTAACAGCGTGCATGTACTTCTTGAACTGGGACAGTCTAGAATGTGGTCACCATCAAGATGTGCATCAATTGTGTGACATCTGCATATGCAGAAAAACTCAGATTAAAAGAATGGAAAGAGAATTTAGAGGAGGTACATAAATGTTGAACATGGTCTGGCTTAAAACCGAACCCTGTGGGATCTGAATTGAACATCTCTAAATGAGAGGGCACTGAAAGTGGTCCTAAAGAAAAAAGAAAACTAGAGTGAGGTAGGCTCGTTCCCAACAATATTTCAAAAATGGTTGAGTAAGGTGGTATGAGAAACCATGTTGGACACTTCAGAGAAGGGTGATAAAATCAGATATGCTTCGGCTCAAAGCTGCCAATCTACGGATGCGGAACAAGAAAATTGTTGGGTTCTCTGTATGAGGAGAGCTTCTGGTTGACCATGGTTTCCGAAACCTCAGCAGGAAATGAAAGTAGCAAGATCGATATATAATTGATCACTGCATAATGGTCTGCATTAGGATTTTTCATAAGAGCACAACAAGTATATTTTTCCGGTTGCTAGGCATTGATCCTGTAGAGATCAAGATATTGCATAGGGTCAAAAGAACTGGAGTGATTGAAAAAGTAAATGTTTCTGAAGTATTAATAGGAAACGGGTCTAAGGGAGAACCAGACGAGGTCAATCTGAGCTTCCATAGGAAACGAATGAAGGAAGATAGGGATTGTGTATGTGCCTCGTGATCACTAGTCAGAGGTGTCCTTAGTTATTTGAGAGCAGCAGAAAAAAGATTTAAGGATCTTATCAATTTTAGTATGAAAAAGTTGGACCAGTCTGAACATATCTGTTGAGAGGGCCAAGTGGCTGCGTTGATGGCCAAAGGGTGAGCAAAACTAATATAAACTGAGAAGACCTCTTCTGTGGAATTTGTTGTGTTCTCAATGTAAGCTCAATAATACCAGGCTCAAGACTACCAGAGAAATGTTTTGCACTGTGTGTTTCCTCCCTATAGCTATCTCCCTTTAATGGAGTAAATGGCTCACCAAAATCTCCTGAAGATCTAGAAGTGCCCTGTGTCACCATCAGACAGCTTCTACCTTGTGAATGGTGCGGGTGGCCTGGGGAGAGCAGGGGGTGGTTCATGCGGTCAATGGATGCTTCCCAATTTCATTCCTTGCATTCTGACTGTTTTTTAAAAACCCGCCCATTCAAGGGAAAGTACTGCTTTCATCAAAAATTTCAACATGCAGGAAATGCAAAGGGGAGATGGAGGTTCGTGGTCGCTGCATTGACTAGTGAGTGAGTCACACCAAAGTAAGACACCAGCGCCCTCATAAAAAGCTTTGTCAATAAGGCTTAGACATTAAGGAGTAGTTCACACATAAGGCTAGACATATACAACTATTGGCTTAAAATGCTTTGTGCATCGGGAACTAAGTCTCTTAAAATGGTAATAAGGATCAGGAAGGCCCAACTCATGATGTCACAGGTTAAATCAACACCCTGAATCTCAACAAATGTACACAATAACAAGCCTTATCTTCGTTATTTTCATCAGAGAGTTCAGGTCAAAATGAGCACAGAGTCATTTTGGAAATACTATATCCGAGCCTAGAAATGATCTTACCTCTGCGATTTACTGGGTCCTTTGCTACATATGCAACATAATCTGTAGTATCCTATTGGATAAAAAACAAACAATTTTATTTGTCAACAAATGTGCAGGCATTAAACAGTGGCAAGTCAGTATATTTGATCGGTTGAATGTTTACTGGAAAATGGATAATAGTTTGGGTTGCCAATATTTTCAATATAAACGTGCTTAAAATAAATAAAGCAGTATGAAAGACAAACATATGTAAAAACATTCATATATAACATACCCACCGCTGAGGTAGTTTACATGGTAAAGCCATACCAGACATCACAAACAATGTCATCTTTCTCTTTTGCAATGCTCCCATGAGCACACATTATGTTACACAAAAGGGTGGAACAACGTTGGGAGCATAGAAAGAGGGGACAGCCTCAAATTACAAACATCTCACACAGTCCATATTCACACATTTCCCCTAAGGGGATCATTGTGAATGAGCTTCTCCAGTTTACAACAAGTATATCGTAGCACGTTTGCAAACATTTGCACTGGAACAGATCTGCATGTTTCCTAGTGGCGGCTGCCTCTGAACGGGGGAGGTAGGGCGGGGGCTGGAGGAGGTTAAAAGAAAAAGAAAGCGTACCTTCACTGACGCCGCAGCAGCCTCTCCTCATCCTCGCTCTTCTGCAGCTCCTGTAGCATCCAGGCTTCTGGACTCTGCCAGTCAATCTCGACGCTGCAGAAGCAGTGTCGTGATTGGTCTCAGTGTCCTGTTTGGACGCTCATGCAGTGACTGAAAAGGCTGGGCATTTTCTCCACCGGGCTGTCCAACACAGCCCAATGGAGAGCATGCCAAGTGCGCATGACGGTTTGGCCGGCCCTTGAGGATGGTCATAGCGCCGTTGTGCACTTAGGAGTGGGCAAACCACTCCTGCTCCCTCTAATGCGGGGAGCCCAGCCCCGCTCAACCTGGCTGGAGTCTAAAGAAAAATAAAATGATAATAACTGCTTGTTATAATCACTTTATTTTTATTTTGCACAGCTCAAACAGTGGGGAGACGCTCCTCCTCCTTAGCGGAGGAGCTAGTTTTAGAATCTAGAGTCTTCGGCTAAGCTCAGAAGTGACCTCTTAGGTTTTGTTTGACACTTGCTCTTATAAAGGTGCAACGTGTTGATGTGACTGTCACCAAGTCTACTGCTGCTGATTATTAACTAGATATTCATAACCTTAAACTCCTGGAAGTGGATGAATAGCCGGTCAGTCAGAATTGGTACTGGTGATGTGGAATGAAGGTGGGTGGAAAGGAGGGTAGCTGAAGGTGGCCCTTCACTTCAACAAGCTCTATGACGAAGGTAAGGAGACAAGAAATTACTCACATTCTCCTTTCCTGCGCAGAAAGGGCCATAATTTCACTCCGGCACATCGCGGGGGTCAATGCCTTTTCAGGTTGGGAAGGGGACTGAATTGCCACCAGATTTGGTTGTGGAAGACGGAAAGGGGTTTCTATTCCTGGGAATGGGATCCGATTAGGAATATCACATAACCTTGCCAGGGATCATCATGAAAACTTGCACCTAGTTCAGCTTTTCCTATACATTCCTGTAAATTCTTGGGAATCACAGTAAACAGGGAATCTACACTGAGACACAGGTGTCATTGTATTCAGTAAAGGGATGCCCTTAATAAGAGAAGCAAATGTAAGGCAGAGGAGCTGTAGACACGTAGATAAAACCACTTTATATGTGTAGTGTTATCCAATAATATTTGAGTCCGATAGAGAGAGCATCAGACCTGATGTGTCCTAGACCACATTTAAAATACCAGGCTGGTTCATATAGTGGTGAATGGTTTTGTCTGTTTAAGAAGCATATGAGGACTGGTGCAAAAGAAATATACAACATTTTAAGGTACTCAAAAAACTGCAGTGAAGCACTGGTCATAATTACTTTCTATATTTCCTCTGCAGAGTAGAAATCAGTTCTCATGGAAGATAGAAAATCAAAGACGTTGAAAAGTGAAATGTTTGTGGTAGATTCCTTACAGTAGTTTTCATACCTGATGTGCTGGATAGACGACACTGACTTTCCTAATTTTACTGTGTGCCACATCCCTCTGACAAGTGTACACTACTGTACTTCAAATGAGAGGGTTGCTCCTTTCATAGTCACGTCTTTGGTGGAAATAAATGGTAATTTCCTCAGATCCTAAAACATTTGTTTAAAAACTGCTTCTATAAATATAAGACTTAAAAATAAAGTACACAACACCTGCATCATCGAAAAATTGTACCACAGACCAGTTTTTACACTGCTGACCTGAATGTTGTCATGTGTTAATACCATAAAGAGATAAGACGGCTGCACTCTTATTAGGGACCATAAATAAGGTGGGAACATCCTCTGCTTAGGTAAAGTCTGAACTGGTGCCAGATAGCAGACATATTGAGGGAGAAGTGAGGCAAGAGTAAGAGAGAAAATGAAAAGAAATAGCAGGAGCGACAGAGACTGATACAAGGAGTACTGCCATAATAAAAACAGGTTTACACAGAAAATAATAGGACACACGTGGAAACTACAATCTAAAAATATGTTGAGTTCCATCAAGGCAGAGACTGCATCTGTTGACTCATTACAATTACAAGGTTCTCACTTAATGGTCTGGCACTGGCCCCATATTAAAAGGCAGCTTCATGACCAGGAAGATGACAAAGAAGGAAGCTAGAATTAGGGGTGTAGTCTGGGAATTAATTGGATGCCCCTTGTGTAGAATTATCCACGACATTTACAACAGGACCACTGAATAAATTGTAAGCCCCAAGGGCGTGTTACTGACCATATATGTATATATATGTCAAAGGTGGTAGTAACACACACATGATCAAAGCACCACGACCAAAGAGTTCCACTTGTGAATCAGGAAGCACCCAGCAGAGTATGGTCTGGTTGTGATGTGGCTGTGGATTATTACTTGTTCAGGAGAAATTACTCAAGTTTTTGTTTAAAAGTGGCAAGAGAGAAGATAGAGTAAATGGGTGACATAGTGGTATTCCAAACCCTCGGAGTACATCCAGAAAAAAAACCTTTAAAGTGTATTTTTATTGAAGAAAAGCGTTTCCAACAGGAGAGGGCCCAAGCTGCGAAGGTTGGTGGCTCACCTCAGAGACCTTTGACGCATGGTGCGAGTGACTGGGGAGTCAAAGTTTATGAACCAAGCAGGAAACCTTATATATTGACCTTCCCTAAAAAGGGAGCAGGCACAGTGAATGAAGTATAGGGCTGATGTGCCCGCTGTGAGCAATCCCAGAGATCACACAAGCTGCACAGTTTAATAAAGGATTAAATTCGTTCAGGTGGATTTTATGAACAGCATTCTCCTAATTAGGTCTGGATAGAAAGAGTGCCCCTGTCTCTTGTTTCAAATAATTTTGAAGGGGAAAATGTTTGGTGCCCTGAATCAAATGAAGTTGATTGTTGGCACTATTGGCATAAGCACGTTTATGCAAGAGTCTAAAATGAAGGCCAGCGATTTCACGCTGTCATTAATGAATTGGTTTGGATTTTACTAGAATCAAGCCGTTCGAGGATATGGGGCATGAGGAAATGAGTTTCATTGAATTTCAGCTGATGTTATCAAGTGTAGAAGCCACTAGAGAAACATACTCAAGTTTATACTTTATTCGGTTTTTGTAATACAAAACCATAAAAGTTCATAATACATACAGTTTACAATCCAGATTATAATAATTAAAAAAAACCACTTTAAAAGACCAAAATACAGTGAAGTAGGGTCCCAATCGTAAAAATTATTTCTTTTCCACTCCAGAGGTTAAGACAGTCTCCGAGGAGTTCGTGATTAGTCTTTGTTACATGTCCAGATGTTTCCAGAAAATCATGATGCATTTTATGGATCCTACCACATGGGGTATGATTTCGGAAGGGGAGGAAAACACGGGATTATGGGATAGAAATCATGTAAATCCCATGTAGATATTGGACAGTCTCTTACTTGAGGCGGCCAGGTTTTCAAGTAAGGGACAATATTTCTGTCTCTAAATCTCACAAGTACCAAGTCCCCAGCAACATCTTTGGGGAGGGAACCCAGCCAACCCACCCTTCTAACACTCCTTATTGCTCCGTATAAATTACGAGGCAGTGGCCTATTTTTTGACAGCCAGAATTTGGTTTTATTGACTAAGTCATATTGACTTTCAGTTTTTCCAAGTGGGAGAGGAGGTACGCCCGCAAGGATGCACACGTATGGGGCCGCTTCCGGTGGTAAATGAATAGAGTTAGCTTTATTGTGACCTATTCTAGGTGCGGTCAGCTGGGTAAGGGGAACTTTAGCGGGGTATTTAGCTATTTTTATCCCTGGTGCACTAAGGCCAGCAGGTTGTGTTTGACGCCTTTTATCCTGCACAAAAGGTTTAGAGCCTAGATGGGTAGGAGGTGAATTAGGGCCATTGGGAGTGTCACTACATTTGTCAACCAGCAAGGTTGACTTGATGGCTTTCTCTATTCCAGAGAGCCTATCCCCTAAAATGTTAATTTTCTCTAACAGCGGAGCTATCATGGAGCTAACCAATTGTTCGATAAGGGGTAGTATGTGCAAGTGGGGAGGGGGTGTTATGGCCTCTGGATACTCAGCAATCGGTGGGATCATTGGGAATTAGCAGTGGATGGGCTTAGGCACAATTTTTGGGTTTTGGGGTTGTTTCCACCTTGATTGACACCGTTATATTTCCTTTTCACAGATGGGACCTGAGGGGGTTCGATACTTTGTAAGCTCGGGCTGCAGGTTTTGGTAAGTAATATGGGGGGATCTAAAAGTGTAGCCTTGTCTGGTAGTGTACTAACACTTTTGGGCAGAGGGGAAGTTTCCAGTATAGCATATTTGGTTTTACATAGGAGGTTTAACTCGTCTAACAGGGAGAACGTTTGCCCAATACCTGCTACGCTAATTGAAAGGTCCCCCTTGGAGGTCATGGTGATAAAGGGATATAGAGTGGTGATAAATGAAAAAGTCCACAAATATGGATACGGATCTAATAGATGAGGTCTTTACCTTTTATATAGTAGGCCCTTAGTGTGACAGCCAAGGGGGGGGGGGCCCGTCCCGTCCTTATCTGGCCTTTGAGGGCCTTAGAGGGCCCGCCCTTTGCCCGGGCTTCGCCCGGCGCGTCCCGCGACGCGGAGGGAGCGTCTGTACTTTTGTAGCGCCTCCGGGCGCGATCCTTACGAGAACTGGAAGTCCCCCGCAAAGCTCGCTGGGAGCTGTAGTCTCTGGCCGCAAGATGGTGGTTGAAAACGGCGTGGAGACTACAGCGTCTGGCACCCAGGAGCTTCCCCCGCAGGACAGCGTCTATCAGGGCAGCAGCAGGTAAGATTGGGCCACTTCCACTCAGCAATGCCCCCCGCTCCACCGAGGGAGCGTCTGTACTTTTGTAGCGCCTCCGGGCGCGATCCTTACGAGAACCGGAAGTCCCCCGCAAAGCTCTCTGGGAGCTGTAGTCTCTGGCCGCAAGATGGTGGTGGAAAACGGTGTGGAGACTACAGCGTCTGGCACCCAGGAGCTTCCCCCGCAGGACAGCGTCTATCAGGGCAGCAGCAGGTAAGATTTGGCCACTTCCACTCAGCAATGCCCCCCGCTCCACCGAGGGAGCGTCTGTACTTTTGTAGCACCTCCGGGCGCGAGCCTTACGAGAACCGGAAGTCCCCCGCAAAGCTCTCTGGTAGCTGTAGTCTCTGGCCGCAAGATGGTGGTGGAAAACGGTGTGGAGACTACAGCGTCTGGCACACAGGAGCTTCCCCCGCAGGACAGCGTCTATCAGGGCAGCAGCAGGTAAGATTGGGCCACTTCCACTCAGCAATGCCCCCCGCTCCACCGAGGGAGCGTCTGTACTTTTGTAGCGCCTCCGGGCGCGATCCTTACGAGAACCGGAAGTCCCCCGCAAAGCTCTCTGGGAGCTGTAGTCTCTGGCCGCAAGATGGTGGTGGAAAACGGCGTGGAGACTACAGCGTCTGGCACCCAGGAGCTTCCCCCGCAGGACAGCATCTATCAGGGCAGCAGCAGGTAAGATTGGGCCACTTCCACTCAGCAATGCCCCCCGCTCCACCGAGGGAGCGTCTGTACTTTTGTAGCGCCTCCGGGCGCGATCCTTACGAGAACCGGAAGTCCCCCGCAAAGCTCCCTGGGAGCTGTAGTCTCTGGCCGCAAGATGGTGGTGGAAAACGGCGTGGAGACTACAGCGTCTGGAATACAGGAGCTTCCCCCGCAGGACAGCATCTATCAGGGCAGCAGCAGGTAAGATTGAGCCACTTCCACTCAGCAATGCCCCCCGCTCCACCGAGGGAGCGTCTGTACTTTTGTAGCGTCTCCGGGCGTGATCCTTACGAGAACCGGAAGTCCCCCGCAAAGCTCTCTGGGAGCTGTAGTCTCTGGCCGCAAGATGGTGGTGGAAAACGGCGTGGAGACTACAGCGTCTGGCACCCAGGAGCTTCCCCCGCAGGACAGCGTCTATCAGGGCAGCAGCAGGTAAGATTGGGCCACTTCCACTCAGCAATGCACATACTCAATTCTCCTAGCGATTCAGGGTAAATATTGAAAACTATGTAACAATTTAACATGAAGCCAGAGTCTATTTGTGAGTTTTTAGAAAAAAGACAGTTCTACTGGGACGAGCTACTTGTTTCTGCATCATTCTCCTGGCACCTGGGGAGGGACTATGTCCCCTAGACCTCTTTGCTCGGTGCTTTGGTGTTGAGGAGGAGGGGCCGCCCACAAATGAGCCTTGGCACTTAAGGTGTTCCCATGGATTTGTTTAAGGCCAATTTATCTCTGGTCTGGTCAGTCTGTCTTCATTCCCATCTTTGAGAAAGGGGATCGTTCCAACCCTGTCTGTTACCACCCCATAACCCTACTTGATTCACTGTTGATAGTTACAGGGAAAATTGTACAAAGTCGACTTGAGGAATTGGCTGAAGGTTCCAATATTCATTCAGACCTCCAGTACGGCTTTCGCAGAGGGCTGGGAACTATTAAGCAGGGGTTTAAACGGAACTCAATTATTGCTAAATATACTCTAATGAAAAAAGGCCAGCTGTATCTAGCTTTTGTTGACTTGTCGAGTGCCTTTGACTGTTTCCTTCATGCCAACTGTGGGCAATTTGGACACAGCTTTAAATGACGACGATGCCGTCCTCATGTCACAAACTCCCCTGGGCTTACAAAGGCCACTCACCTGATTTATCAACTACATGTCTGAGTGTGGCTTGATTGTCAGTAAAAGCAAGACCTTTGTCATGAACTGTGGGTGAAAAACTAGGAAGTGCCCCACATTTTCATACCTGGGTGTTTCATTCGATAAACATGGTAAATGGTCCCCAGTTGTGAATAACAGGAAGTTGCATTTTAACAAATCTGCAACTGCTCTTTTAAATTTCACCACTAAATTAGGCAACACACCTATGATGGAGATGCTCACTATATACAATGCAAAATGTGTCTCTGTTGCGGTTTATAGGGTTTGCATTAGGGGCTATTCCAATGTTAATCATCTTCAGACGGCTGAGAATACCTTTCTAAACAATCTTTTGTCAGCTCCAAAAAACAGTTTCACATGTGTATGCTATTCTGAATTGAGGGCTATGTTTCTATCTAACCTGATTAAAATTCAGCAAATGTTATTGGCACAAGGTATGGACTTCTGAATTTATGGTTTTAAATATATGGCTAATTAATGATTGTCGTAGGCTGACTGATTTCCAACTTGTAGCCTGGTTTAAATTTGCTAAGCAGTTTTTATCAGACATTTGCCATGTAGAGTATTTTACCACACCTGAAGTGTTACATAATATCAATAGAAACGATCTTTAAAAACATTGTTTACTTTTACTTGAAGATCAAAGGCTGACTCGGGAAAGGATGAAACCCTTGTTTATCAAAAACCAGCAGATTCTTGTAACGAATGCTGTGCAACCTTATCTTAGCCTTGTGCAGAATCCTTGGCACAGGTTTGTGCTAACTCGTTTCAGACTAGACATCGTGCACTGTCTAGTTAGCATTCCGGCAATTAATGATTGGTCAGATGTTTTGAATAATTGCCCCGTGACAATTTATTTACACTAGGCACCTTGCGCATCACACTTTTCTGAAAATGTTATGATACCCCATGGAGACATTTTATTCTGCCTATTCTTTCTGAACTGAAATTTAAACAACGTCTTCTTGCCTTATTGTTCTAACAACAATTGGCTTCTGCTATGATTTGCCCCGTTTTTTAAGCTCATTGATGCGTATGGTCTGTCACTGTGTGTTTTGTATTGAATTGATTTTATTATAATGATGTATTTGAATGGGCATTATATTGAACTGTATACTTTTATGGTTTTTATAAAAATCGAATAAGTCTGAATTTGACTGATTGATAGTCCTATTTTACATTCAATGTGCTGTGCAGGAAGAGCTCAATATTGAAGATCTCATTATTTAATTGTTCCATTAACATCAATTTATATAAATAGGGTTCAAACAGCAAAAAGAACTGGCATGGGGAACCGAATATTTATTTTAGGAGCACTGATTGTAATTGTTAAACTGTACAAGAGACACTGATTTTGACGATTGGTTAATCTTGCCCAGGTGCTGTTTGCCTTGCAGTTAAAGTTAGAGTACCAAAACCTCTTAGTAAAGTGTTCAGAAGTGGTGAGTTTATGGGAAATATTGTTTTTTAGAATAAACAGGACTCTGAATATGAATCTAAAGCCAGAGAAAAGATTGGTTCTCTTCAATGATCTAGAAACCAGTGCAGGACAGAGCTAGCCAGCAAGTCTGCTGCTCATGAAGGGAATTTATGGGGGTTAGAGCATTTATTCTTAGACATATGAAGAGCACGTTATCTGTTGAGGTATAGTCTTGAAATGGCAAATTTGGTAAGACTTTTTAGACTATTATACTTCAGATTATTTGACAGATCAGTGTGTTCATAAGCCTAATTTTCCTCTTTCCTTCCTTCCCCTCTTTACCCGCGGTTTTAACAGGTGCACACCTCTACCTGGTGAAACTGTGGGCAAAATTTCTGGACCGAGTAATTTTATGCCAGGAAACACTGGACCATTTTTAGTTGCCTAAAATGGGACCGCGCACACCATGAGATATTGCTATGGACAATTCATAATGAAGGGCCATAAAGGCGTCAAGAACGTGTTTTGCAGTCACTGACTGGTGTGTCCATGGACAGTGGAATGTTACAAATACTGATGACGACTCTAACCTATCTAAACACTCTATCCTGACATTTAAAACCAAGGAAATCACAAATGCTATAATTTTAAGTAGAATGTCAGAGTGATAATAAAAACATGCAAGTAAGATCTTACCGGATCACCTCCGGAGGCAAAAGAAATAGATTGCATGTGATGGTTTGCAATTATCTGTTAAAAAACAAAGAAATAAAAACAATAGCATCATTAAACAATAAAGATGTAATATAGCTGAAAGTCATAACCGTTTAAAATATTGCCATATTCGGTACACACATCTTTCTCTATTCTTGATTGCAAAAATAATTACTTTAGCTTATGGTATAATACTGTAAAACAAAATCATACCTCCTAACCTTACTCCCAAATGCTGCGTTTCAAGACATGACTGCACTATTTTAAGTACAAAACGTTTTTTAATAATTAACATTACGAAACAGTTTACACTAAATGCATGCAATAAATGCCATTGTCACTAGCAGTCTTGTCCAATAGCCAACATGCAGTTTTACTGAAACTGCCCTTTCTGTATTACCACCCTTGCCAACCATTCTTTCTGTCAGTATATTAGCTCGTGTGATAGTTCCTTAAACAATTTGGAAAGATAATTCTAAGAATATAGTGATATAAAATGGGTATTACTGACATGTGAATGCTGAATGCTAGTGACATTGCTGTAGTTAGTGATATGTCTACATGACTGCAGTAATGTAGTATAATTATATTTATTTTCTTGCTTTCAATCAACTTACTGATGATGAATTAGAAAATTGTGTTTAGTGATATTGCTTTTTATTTAACTATGAAATATGTCTAAGAGAGCTAAAGGCCTGATTTAAATGTTGGAGGAGTTCCCTCCACCACCAACGTGAGGGTCCGCCGTCCAATTTAGAATCGGGCAGACAATAGGTTTGAAAATGGCAGAGACTACTCCATCTCTGCTGTGATCAAACCCCTCTGACGGCCCAATTGTATAAGGGTTGTCAGAGATTTGGCTATATGTCCACTCACCTAATTTAGATAGGTGGGGATAAAGACGATTTTCAATGCCTGTCACTGCCAGGAAGAGACAGATGATAAGGGGCATTGAAATGTGCTCAATGACCCCCTCGCCATGGGAGGAAACTCCCATGGCGAAAGGGGTATTTTTTTTCAGAAAGAAAATCCTACTTTTGGGATTTTCTTTTTGAAAATAAAAAAACATTGTAAGTTTGCAGTACGGTTCCGTCATTTTAATGGAGCCATCTGTCGAACTTACACTGCATTGACAGAAATCGTCATCACGGCGGTTCCTGCCAATGCTTGAAATGTCCGCTGGGCAACTGGACATGTCTAAATTTGCTGGGTGGCACCGTTGTCAGGGGGATGGAGTAAATTACTTCATAGCCCTGGCGGGGAAACTGGCTGTCGGCCAATATATAAATTGTGCCCTTAGCCTAAACCATGTCAGTGAATGTGTCTGTTCTAGATTCATTTACATATTACTTTTCTGTGGTGCATTTACATTCATTTATCGGCTGTTAAAGTTCAAAATGTATTAGTAAGTGAACTTGCTTTCTAGGTAAATTCCTACTTTATTTCTTCTTTACTACAAAATCATCCGCAATTTTTTTTTTTATCTAAAGCTACTAGTCTTATATCTGAGTTGATTTGTAGTGATTAAAAATTCTTGCATAGGTCAGTTTGCAATTGCTTCCATTTTGAGGTGAATTATAGTTTCTATGGACATCACTGGGTAGTTACAATACTTGAAATCTGAATAGGGTTACATTATATCTGTACAAATAGATACATAGGGGCCCATTACGATGTCGGGCGGATTGCCCCCACCAGGCTGGCGTAGCCACCGCCGGCCTGGCGATGGCAATCCGCCCGACATCCACTCCCGAATGGCCCCCCGCCATATTAGTATGGCGGGGGGACTGTGGCGGACGGAAAGACTGTCCGCCGCTTTTCCGCCCCGATCGCCTTGCGGCCGGGGCAGAAAAGGATTAATATGGTGGAGGTGTCTCATAGACACCGCCAGCCATATTAGTATGGGCCAAATCGGATGCCTTTTATCGCCGCCACGGAAAGGCATGCGGTCTTCACTCTGGGGGCCCCTGCGGGCCCCCATAAACAAAGCGGCAGGCACTGCGCGCTGCCTGCCGCTTTGTTTATGCAAATGCGCGCATTCATTTTTAACATTGTGGCGGGCGGTGCAGTGAGCACCGCCCGCCACAATGTTAAAAATGGGGGATGTGCCCGCCACTGTGGCGGGCGTATCCTAATGCAGACATCGGGACCCCCGCCCTTAAGGCGGGCGGTCCCGTTTTCCGCAAGGGTGGCGGGCGGGCTCCTAATGAGGCCCATAGTACCAATGAGATTGTATTTAAAACCTCTGAGTTGGATGTACTACTGGTTATTAACCTATCACAAAGATGATTCTTTTTCTGAAAGTATAATGAATGCTGGGCGAATCAGATATCTGGCTGGGAGTATACATTATGCATGTTGACGTAAACAGTAAACTTAGGGCCCAACTTGAGACACATGCAATCATTCAGCATGTGGAAGCTGGCTTATATTGAGGAGAAATTCCGTAAGATGAAAGGAGATTTCAGTCAGATGCACATAATTTCACAATGATGATGTGGCTAGCTTGCTGCACGTTTGCTGCTCATGCCTACTTATGAACAAAATACAAGTCCGGAATCTTTGGGTATATGTGTAAGTTTTGGACAAACACTATGGTTCCTCAACGAAAAACTGCTTTTTTTTAAGGAAGTGTAGGTGATTTGAAATAGCTTTCTATGGAGAATGGGTAATTGCTTTTTCAAAATATATGGGGAAACCAAGTTCTCTCTCACCATGTAAGAGAAAAGGCCTTGATATCTTCAAATATGACACTGCTTTGACCTTGACTCAGCTCCCTGCTCTCAACGATTCCATTATAGTTTCTATACAGCTTTCCTTGAGTACAAGAGATATCAGAAGTATTTGAGATTTACTCTCGAACATAACGTTTAACGATGTATCATTATGCTTCGTTTAGGGATCTTGCCTTTAGAAAGCTATACTAAGAATTGGAATAAAACAAGAGACAAAACAGGATTATGTAATCTCAGTAGTGGAGGAGAACAAGATTTAGCGCACGTGCTATATATCTTCCCGAATAAAGTTTTAGTAGAAGCTCCACTACGTTTTTTTAGAACCTATATGTTTGAGATATAGTTTATCTACCATTAAGGATTTGTCTGCCTTAATCACTTTATACCCAAATGAATTTGTTATAATCGGTATACATTTTTAAAATCCTTTTTATCACTATTTTTTAGAAGAAATTGTACTTATTGGTTTACATGTTTCATCAATGTATTTTTCCATATTTATTCTTATTGTTGACCTTAGTAGAGGTCTAAAAAACTTGAAAAATGTGAAACTCCTCTAACTTTTACCATCTGGTTGAAAAAATGCAATGTGTTGCTGTAATTGAAAATTATTTGAATTAAGAACAAATACATTTAACACGTTCAATGCGTTGGAATTGGTAGGATAAGTTATGTAAATATGAAGTGAAATTGTTCATGACATTTTCTTTATGTTGTACAACTCTAAAGCTTCTGTCAATAGGTAACTGTTAAAAATAGAAGAAACTCTGGTATAGAATAGGAGGATCTGAGATTGTAGCGGTAAAAGTAGTAAGCAAGTGTTAGGACTTTAGCTCTCCCACTGTGTTTATATAGAATTTGCTGTATGTTTTCATTAATTGTGCAGTTAAGAAATTAACCCATTTTTGGTGCCATGTATTTTTTGTCACAGTCTGTCTAATTATATCAGTGTGCTGCAAGACTGAAATATTCCATCAATTTTAGATTGGATCAGCAGATTCTTTATTCCACAGTACAACAATGTATTCCAAGGCACACTCCGTAACTGCAGAGAAATTTAAACACAAGAACACCAGTCTTTACTACGTATTAATTTGTGTGGCAAGTTTCCTTTTATGAACTGCACTACTGCAAAAAATGCAAACAATTCAAAATGGCATTAGAATACGTTCACTTAATTTTGAACCAGTGAGATAAAAATAAGCGGAATTGATAAAAATCCTAACGATCAATTTTTACATTGAACATTGAACCAGGTACAATTGTTGTGAGCGGACCACTGTAGACAAAGAAACAAAAGATCACTCCAAACACAGTTGCTGTATTTAAACTTTCATATAACACATTACTGCCGTCTAGGATCTGTAGTATTCGTTAATTTCAGTTGAACTAACGGAATTAACGATCTGTTTAACATATATTATTTAGGACCTGAATAACACAGGGGGATACTCACAAGGAAGTGGCGGAAAGAGGCGTTAACCTTCTTGGCTTAACGCCTCTCTCCGCCACTTCGGAAAAGCAAGGCTGCACCATATTCACAAGGATAAGGTGCAGCCTTCATTTCCCCCTACGATGGCGCTAAGTTTCACAACTTAGCGCCAACGCAGGCACCCTTGCACCAGAGTGCAAGGGTGTCTGCAAGCAGGTCGGTTTGTTTATGTACAGGAAGGTGTCACTTCCTTCACAGAAACAAATCTAAAATGCCAGTTTGTAACTTACATATGTGCTGCTTCATGCAGCGCATATGTAAGTAACAAAACGGTATTTTAAAATAAAAGGTTTGTTTATGTACAGGAAGGGACACCTTCCAGACACCGTCACCATATTAAAGCCCTTTTTCGCCCGGTCGCCTGTCCAACCGGCAACCGACTGCTGGGGTCCCCACCGCCATCGTAATTTGGTGGGGGAAATTGTAGGCGGGTGGTGGAAAATGGCAGGCGGATCGCCACTGCAAGACGGGCGGTGGCGATCCGCCCGCCATACTAATGACCCCCTAAGTATTTTGACAAAATGGGTCCCTATGGTCTGCCCTTGGGTTTAATCCTGGTACCTAAATTAACCTTATTGTATAATCCTGAACAAATCACATGTCCTCACTGCACTTTATTTGCCTTATTAACCAAAACATGAAAAATTCTTGAATGATATATTTTAACGTAGTCCCTTATAACACCCAAGGGAGCAAGGTTACGTGACAAAGCATAATTAACTGTCCCCAATTTGTAAAACCACAGATTGGAACTGGTTATCATCTAACCTGAATTAAAATAAAATATTCTGATAGGGGAGGAGCCAAGATGGCCACCGGAGCGGACGTGTAGGCTCCCGGCTCCGCGAGTTCTCGAGCCCCGCTCCGAAATCCTGATTATCATCCTGAGGTCGCGCTGCAGCGGGGTGTTGGTGATTGCGCGCTGTCCTCATTCGTGTTCTCCTGGGGTTTCTACCTGCCTGGTAACTGGAGTTATTCGGGAAGTTGTTTGGTGGCCTCCGCAGCCCTGAAGCCGGGACCTACGCAGCTGAATGCCGCCGGGTTCTAATTTCTCAACACCGGCCAGCCGGGCCTGTTCGGAGCTGGCCCTTTAGGACGCATTGACTGCCGACGGGGAGCAGGAACAGAATTTCGCTGCTAGGGCGCAGCTCCTCGCACCACGCGACTGGGGTGCATTTGCGAGATGGGGACTCGCTGGGCATACTTCTTCTTTGTGTAAAGCTGGAGGTGAGCAGTATCGACCCCATTTTCGAACTTGCCCGGTCATTGCGGACCACCCCCGAATTTGCCCCAGCCTTGAATTGATGAGGGGATGGCTGTTACCGAGGATCGCTCCTTAGAGGTCTGCCTTGTTGGCATCGGTACCTTGGACTGCTGCCTGCCTGTGCCGTCCTCGCCCCCATCTTATTGTCATTCTCCCTCCACGGTGGAACCGTTTGCTGGCTCCCTGCACGAGATAGGCTGCAGTGCCCTGCCTATCGCTGTGATGTGTGATGGGGTGTGCGGGTCATCTCGTAACGCAGTGATGTGGGGTCCCCAACCTGAGCTATCCTGTGGCACCATTCTCGCTGCTCTTGGGGACCTACGATCTGCGTGGAGGGATGGCTACCGAGAGCTGGGTGAGAAGCTTGATGGCGTTGCGTGCACTCTGAAGCGAATATGGCTGGACTGCTCCCAGTGGGATGGCGATTTGCCTTCTCCAGTTCCTGAGGTGGCTACTATGTTTCCCCGCGAGTGCGGAGGGGAGCGGATTATCCCTGATAGTGTTGTTGCCTGCGGACGGCCGTCTGCCAGCTCCTGTGGCGCTGCAGTGTATCTCTCCCGCTGGGGGCTGAGACTTCGTTCACGGTATCGTCGCTATTGCCCCGAACAATGCTTTTGCGGCTGTTAGCCCCTTTGACTGCATCCTCCCTCCAAGCCCCACGATCCTTGCTGTGGACTGTGTGTCATCGGACGAACCTGGGAATGATGTTTGTCGGTGAAGATGGACCTATTGGTAACGGGCGGCGTCCATTTTGTGTTCACAGACCTCTCTTCTGCCATGCGTGGACATTTTGTTTCTTTGTGTTGGGTGGGACGGGCTTCCCACAGGGGCCATGTCTAGGGGGGCTCGCACGAACGGGCCAGGGCTAGGTGCTCCCTTTCATAGTTGATGGCTGCTTGGCTGGCGGAGGATCGGATTGATATGTCCCAATGTAACATTCAGCTGCGCTGTGTTTGATGACTCTCCCCATTCATTACCGTAACTGTTGCTTATTATTGTTGCCATTTACTCTTGGGGTGGAGAATGAACTTGTGGCTTGGGAGACCGGGAGCTCATATGTATGACCCTCCTCCGATTTATAGGGTTTCTTCTTCTTTTCTTTCTTCCTGTTCTGTGTCTATATTTCGGGTATTCTTTATTGGGCGACAGACACACTGCTAGGGGGGGGGTAGGCCGTAGCCTCTGCATGTGTGTAGGGTGGGGGGTGAGGAGGGGGGGCTTTTATTTTGTCCGTTTTCAGTTCCTATGGGCCTTATTTTTTCTCTTCCTTTTTTAACTCCTTTTCTCTTCTTCTTTTCTTCGGGTCAGTAGGGTGGCTTGGTGTGGGGTGGGTACGGACTGGCGCGAAATATTTTGGTGGTAGTTTATCCTTCCATTGCTATTTATGTGCCGATATTTTGCTTATGTTCCTCTGTTCGTTAGATATCCTTTGGTAGGCGTTGCCCACTCTTACTCTCGCTGGACTGTATGGTTACTGATCCTTCTCTGTTTCTATCCTTTTACGTATATTGTTAAAATTTTAAAATGAACCTTAATTCTCCTGTTTCTCGGCAGTCTGATGTTTTCCAGTGTAATTCTGAATGCTTGCTACTTTGTATTGATGTACTGCTGAGTCACCGTATAACTTATGAAAGTGCTTAGACAGACGTCGAGGCCGGCCGGGTGGTTGTAGGCCCGTAAATGTTTGATGATACTGCACAATAAAGGTTTTAAAAAAAATATATATAAAAAAAAAAAAATATTCTGATAAACTCGATAGGATAAACCATTTGGTACAGCAATTTCCTTTTGAACAGACCACGCAAAACATAGGCTGTTGGGATAATGAGCCCCTCCAAAGGACACCCCATTATTTCATGGAAATATATAAATATAAAAATGGATCAGTCGGAAGTCGGGAGTTGACCGTTTATATACCCTTTTAGCACGGCGGCCAGGTTTCGCGTTGTGCCCGTTCTGTATGCCATCTTCAAGATAGGCTTCAAACCATCTTTCAGTACCTTATTGAAAAGTTGTTTAGTACTGGGCCATTTTTATATTTATATATATCCTTCTTGTTACCATTATCAAGAATTCATCATTGTCTTACTGTTAGAATATGTCATCGTATTGACAGCACCAAGGTCAAGATTTTTGCTTTCACTGTTCACGACTGCGCCATCTCTGTGACCTCAAACCGGGTCCAACTCAAATATCCCAGGATGACCCCCGTCCTGGCTTAACGTTTGCTGTTATTGTGGCTTTCCTGATGAAGGCGTAATGCACACCAAAACACGCGTAGAAGACAATCCATCAACCAGCCACTTCAGTTATTTGTCTTCAATATTTTCTCTTAATTACATCACACTCTGATATTTTTTTTATAAATTTGTCCATATTTATGTCAAATGTCTGACAAAATATCGACGGACAGAAAATTGACCTACAAAAGTATCGACACAGAAATTTCGAAGTCAAAAATATCGAAGTCCAATCTACATAAAGGTAAGTACAAAAATATTGAGAAAAAAAATATTGTTGTCAAAAATAACGATGTTAAAAATATCGTGTTTTTTAAATGTTTTAAAAAGAATGTAAAATTAAGTAAATAATACATATAATTAAAAGAAATATAGTTAAAAATATTAAAACATATTTAAAAATAATTAGTAATGTTAAAATTAATTAAACATATACATATAAATTAATATATATACTTACTCCACATATTGCAACAGTAGGGAAAGCGTTGGAGAGCGTAGGGGTAACAATTACTATTCCCACTCCAGTGAGTGCAGCAGTAGAGAAAGCGCTGGATAGTGTAGGGGTAAAAATTACTATTCCCACTCCAGTGAGTGCAACAGTAGAGAAAGTGTTGGATAGCGTAGGGGTAAAAATTACTATTCCCACTCCAGTGAGTGCAACAGTAGGGAAAGCATTAGATAGCTTAGCGGTTAAAATTACTATTCCCACTCCAATGAGTGCAACAGTAGGGAAAGTGTTGGATAGCATAGGGATTAAAATTACTATTCCAAATCCAGTGAGTGTAACAGTGTGGAAAATGTAGGATAGTGTAGAGGTTAAATAACATACTTATCAATTAAGTAATTAAAAAATAATAACATAATAATTAATTAACAAAATTATGAATACATATTAATAAAATGAAATTAATATTTACTTAAATAACATTAAATTACTTCCCACACTATTCACCCTTTAACACACAACAGACTACACATAAAAAACACAATTAATTTAATTATCAATTAATCGATTAATAAAAATTAATAATACATTAATTATAATTCATAGAATTATAGATTAACCAACTAATAAAATGTAATTGCCAATTAATAATTAATTAACAATAAATTAATAATCGATAATAAATAAAAACATATTCATTAATTAATTTAAGTTATTTACTTCCCACCCTTTTCCCCTATAAACCCACAACCCACTAAACATTAAAAATCACATCATAAATGTAATTATCAATTAGTCACTTAATAAAAAGTATTTACCAATTAATAATGAATTAACAATTAAAAATGTAATAATAAATAAAAATGTATAAATTACTTATAATTATAAATTAACCAATTAATACAAAGTAATGACTAAATAATAAATAATTGATCAATAACAATAAATAAAAACATATCCATTAATTAATTATAATTAAATTACTTCCCACCCTACTCCCCTATAAACCCACCACCAGCTCTGATACTAAAACGCAAAATGTACTTTAACAAAATCACTAATTTCCAAACAATTATTTATAAATTTATGAAAATACATTAAAAAAATTCAAACATACATATAAAATACATACTAAAATATATAAGACTAAAAATGTTTTTGATATTATTGACAATGATATTTTTGCTAACGATATTTCTCACTTCGATATTACTTACTTCGATATTAAAAAAACAATATTACTTACCTTAGGGTCGATATTCTGGTCAACAATATTCTTGAACTCGATATTAAGGTAGGTCGATATTTAAAAATCGATATTTTGACTGTGCACCATTTATGTGTGTCCATTGCACTGTGTAATTTTGTAAGTCATGTGGAGATACCACACTATGGGCCTGATTCTGATGCAGTTAGGAAGGCCTCCTAATGGCATTTGCTCCTTCCAAATCGGATCGGGAATGTCTCTACCCGACCCAGGGCCTAATTATGATGCGGTTAGGAACATATGCTCCCATTGAAGTCCATGGAAGTCCAACCAAATCATATCTGGAAGCATCCGATGCATCGTACTCCGTCAGTCGGACTCTCCCGATCCGATTGGGTGGGAAACCATTTCCAAACCGATTCGGCCGAGAAGCTTTCCAAGCCGCATCAGAATCAGGCCTTGAGTATGTAATGAACTGTATGATACCATATCTTTCAACATGTTTTCAAGTATTTTGTATTAAAGAAATGATTTTTTTTTATGTATCTGTATTGCACACTGAGTTCCTTATATCAAGTTTTCAGCCTTTGTGGACTGTTAATAACCATAGACCTATAGTTGCCTAGGGAATTTTTTGTCAATTGTACTTTTGCCCTGCCCTAGGAATTTAGACATTTAGCAGGGTTGGTCCTTGTTATTTACTTTCATTCACCAGGATCATAAATTTCAATGAGCTAGTACAAGCATATGGTGATACTTGCACACAGGGTGCAGGCTGCCATTGGCAAAGGATCAGGTGGAACACCCCCACATCAGTTTGTTATGAGGAGTGGAAGCAGACTAGTAAAACATTATACTGTTACCTCGAAGATCCAATAAGGGCATGGCAAATGACTTAAGATGAACTTAAATCTTATTTCTTAAAATCTATTAAATGGTCCCTGCAGAGCTGTCAACCAAGGAAAAGAGAAAATGGTACTCAAAATCATTAATGCTTCAATGTCTAGAAATGGCAACTGAAATGAAGTCCATTAATACCCATCCAGATGACGCATTTCAATGTAAAAAATGTTGTGAGCTATGTAAAGTATACTAAAAGGCAGTCTGGTCAGGTAAAAGATCCCATACCGAACAGACTTGGATAGACCTTGTGCAAGCTTGAAGAAGCAATATTGGTAAATCTCTTTGATCTCTATTTAGCCAACTGGATAGAGATCAAATTGCCACTATAGGCAACAATGTCACTGAAGAAACATGGGTGAGGCATATTGAAGCTTTATATAAAAGCGAGGACCTAAGTCATCTCCCGTCATACATGGACCACCAGACAACTTCTTCATCCTTCACTCTGAGTGAAATAAAAACAAGCATTTACAATGCAATGGTCTCGGCATTATTAAAGGTAGAGCTATTGGCATTGCTCATGACCTTTTTTTATCATAAATAAATGGCATTGTTATTTACAATGCCAATAGCGTAATCTTTAAATAAATGGCATTGTCATTTACAATGCCAATAGCGTAATTGCTCGCAAATGCATGACCTATTGCATTTACACGCACACAGAGCCACACACATAAAGCCACCCACACACACATACAGAGCCACCCACAGTCATTCACATAGAGCCACCTACACAGAGCCACCCTCACACAGACAGAGCCACCCACACAGAGCCACCTACAAAAAAAGCTATCTACACAGAGCCACACACACACACACACACACAGCCACACACACAGAGCCACACACACACACAGACACAGAGCCACACACACACAGAGCCACCATTCCCCAGTACTTGGTGGCTCCCCATCCCTGACGGTAATCCCTCTGACTTCTTGCCAATAGGCCCAAATCTTAGTGTGTTCATTGTGGCAGCTTTTGGACTTATAGATCAGTAGTTGGATAACTATGCAATGACCAATGCCTCCCTTAGGCCACTTCAGGAACCAACATCCAGAGTAATATGTCCACTTCTGGAGAGTGGCTCTTGTGGTATGATGACCAGATTTGCATATCACCTGTGACGTTTTGTGCTCAGTTCTTGGGGTCAACTCTGGCATTTTGCATCCAGTTTTGAGGGCTACCCTGAAGTACTGCCTTCAGTTCTATGGGCTACTTCTAGAATATTATCACAAGATTCTGCGGGCCTTTTTAGTGTATCACCACAACTTCTGGAGTCCACATTTTAAGTGCTTTGTTTAATTGTTAGTTTGGTTATTGACTGGTGAATGTGGGTGAGGTTGTGAGGATGTGTTAATTGGTGGATGCACAGGGAAATAGGTGGATGGAGGATTATGGATGAGTGGGTAGCTGAACACAGCCCTGTGACGTTTTGTGCTCAGTTCTGGGGGCCAACTCTGACATTTTGAGTCCAGTTTTGAGGGCTACCCTGAGGTACTGCCTTCAGTTCTATGGGCTACTTCTAGAATATTATCTCAAGATTCTGGGGGGCTTTTTGGCGTATCACCACAACGTCTGGAGTCCACATTTTAAGTGCATTGTTTAATTGTTAGTTTGGTTATTGATTGGTGAATGTGGGTGAGGTTGTGAGGATGTGTTAATTGGTGGATGCACAGGGAAATAGGTGGATGGAGGAGTATGAATGGATGAGTGGGTAGCTGAACACAGCCCTCACAGCCCACACAGCCCACACAGCCCACACAGCCCACACAGCTCTCACAGCCCACACCGCTCTCACAGCCCACACAGCACACACAGCCCACGCATCACACACAGCCCACACAGCTCTGGCAAAGATAATACCAGCAGCGAACAAGCAGTGGCAAAGACAATAACGGCAGCAAACAAACACTGGCAAAGACAATAACGGCAGCAAACAAACACAGGCAAAGGCGATAACGGCAGCAAAGAAACACAGGCAAAGGCAATACCAGCAGCGAACAACAGGGGGCAAAAGGCAAGAAAAATGAGTACACAGCTCGCATAGCTCACACAGCTTTCACAGCACACACAGCTCTCACAGCCCACACAGCTCTCCACAGCCCACACAGCTCTCACAGCCCACACAGCCCACACAGCTTTGGCAAAGATAATACCAGCAGCGAACAAGCACTGGCAAAGACAATAACGGCAGCAAAGAAATGCAGGCAAAGGCAATACCAGCAGCGAACAAACATTGGCAAAGACAATACAATCAGGGGGGCAGGGGCACGACAAACAGCACAATCAGGGGACAGAAGGCACCACAAACGGCACAATCAGGGGGCAGAAGGCAAGACAAAACGGCACAATCAGTGGGCAGTAGGCAAGAAAAACGAGTGCAATCAGGGTGCAGAAGGCAAGAAAAATGAGTGCACCGCTCGCATAGCTCACACAGCTTTCACAGCTCTCACAGCCCACACAGCCCACAAAGCTCTCACAGCCCACAAAGCTCTCACAGCCCACACAGCTCTCACAGCCCACACAGCTCTCACAGCCCACACAGCTCTCACAGCCCACACAGCTCTCACAGCCCACACAGCCCACACAGCTCTCACAGTCCACACAGCTCTCACAGCCCACACAGCTCTCACAGCCCACACAGCTCTCACAGCTCTCACAGCCCACACAGCTCTCACAGCCCACACAGCTCTCACAGCCCACACAGCTCTCACAGCCCTCACAGCTCTCACAGCCCACACAGCTCTCACAGCTCTCACAGCCCACACAGCCCACACAGCTTTGGCAAAGATAATACCAGCAGCGAACAAGCACTGGCAAAGACAATAACGGCAGCAAAGAAACACAGGCAAAGGCAATACCAGCAGCGAACAAACATTGGCAAAGATAATACAATCGGGGAGGAGGGGCACGACGAACTGCACAATCAGGGGACAGAAGGCACGACAAACGGCACAATCAGGGGGCAGAAGGCAAGAAAAAATGGCACAATCAGTGGGCAGAAGGCAAGAAAAACGAGTGCACAGCTTGCATAGCTCACACAGCTTTCACAGCTCTCACGGCCCACAAAGCTCTCACAGCCCACACAGCTCTCACAGCCCACACAGCTCTCACAGCCCACACAGCTCTCACAGCCCACACAGCTCTCACAGCCCACACAGCCCACACAGCTCTCATAGCCCACACAGCTCTCACAGCCAACACAGCTCTCACAGCCCACACAGCTCTCACAGCCCACACAGCTCTCACAGCCCACACAGTTTGGGCTGGACGGTTCCCATTGGACGCAGGGTCAAGACTGGTTTGCACATGGCTGGGTCCAAACTCGAATGGCATGGTGAGCAAAAAAACGATGGATTTAGGCCCAGATCTCTGTACTGGGGTTAATGTATGACATTGTTCTGCATTCTGTCCATCAGTTGTTCTTTTTGCAACCTCAGCCTTGAGCCAGAGGAGTCGCTACCATGGTGCAGTAGGTGCAGTTGCAGCGACACCCACGGGACCCTGATAATGGATTATTGTACTACCCCAACAGCAACCAAAGTTGTCGTTGTCCTTGCTTGTGCTAGAGCCCATGGTATTCATGTAACCTACTGCCCTGTGTAGGCCATGCTCTGCCCCGCCTCTGCGCCACCATAGCCCCTGTCGCCTCAGTGATGTGCTGCAAATGTCCTGCCCTAATCAGCCTTGTTCCCTCCTCATACCCTCGCACTGCCCCACCTCGCACCATCCCCGATTTACATACTTCAGCTCTGTCATGGCCCCAGGTCAGTGGCCTGCTTCGAGCCACCCATCTCTACTTTAGTGTAAGTGCCTGCCCCTCCCTCCGCGGCGCCACTTATGTGCTGGCCAGTCCCAGCTCTGCCCCCTCCCTCTGCCCTTGTGCTGTAGAAACACGGGTTAACCCACGAAGTCACTGGGACCTGGGCGGATAAGTGGTACAGGTATGCGACGGGTTGTATATATACAAGTTTGGTCTAACTGTATTGCCTGTGATACTGTACGTATTCTAAATCAGGCCCCCCCCCCCGTTTTATATCTCAATAGACTGCGACAATACAACAGATCCTGACATCACTGTACAATACTACTCGAGTATCAGGTATGCGTTCCAACAATTTGCCACAGTAGTGTGTACATAACTTTTTAAGTATCCTAGTGACTCGCTCATTATGTTTGTTTTATTAAATTCAGACAAAACATCATCAGTCAAAATGTGTTATTTCATGACGCCTTGATAACGGACCAGCCTATCAGGTATGCATGGCCGTTCTAACCTACGGTGTATATATCAATCGTGTAATCTAACCGACAATCAGTCGTTTTTTAGATGTTGCTTGTACCTTGAATTCCTGAAAAGTCTTCGTTACCGAATATAACGTTTATGGCTGTATTGTATCAACCATAGGTAATTTATCCTTCGCCCAGTAGGTTGTCTATATACTAGCACAATGGCTGGTTATGCTCCTAGGGCGTGCCTGTGTGAGCCGCAATTTGACAACAAACCCGTTTTTAACAACATCTTAGACCTTACAACCATTTGGCAATTGTCTTTGTTTAGTGATCTCGCAGCCTTATTTTGGACGTTATTTATTCTGGGTCCTATGTTTGATATGGGCTGTCATGAGAACTAAATTACTTCCTTGTGATCCGTGCCAATATGCTGAGTTATTGCACCCAATGAGATGTGTTTTTGACAACTAGTTGTGCCCCGTAATGTATTCCTCATATAACATCAATGTGTTTCCTTCTCTTCCTCAAACGATTTTTAGTAATTTTTGGGATCATTTTGTGACCCATAAAAAATATTTATTAAATTTCTCATGCAGATCGATTGCCCCATTCTTCACACACCCCCCGTCCTGATGAAGACCCTCTAGCAAGGTTTAAAGCACGCCTGCATCTACCTGGGTCGAAACGTCGACTTTCTTTTCTGTGTCCAGCCTCCTCTTTAAATTATCATTTGTGATTTTGTGTTGAGGCATGATTACCTAATCCAATACCGATTTGTTTTCCATTGTGCTAATTTTCAAGTATCTTTGTTGTATTTGGGTATTAATGACCAACCTTCTGTTATTTCCATACTTTCACTACTTCATCACTTACCTTTCCTCGATCCTACCCTCCAAGGGCATTATATGTGTTTTACTGTGTATTGATTTTTACAATGTTTGTGAATGCTACACGTTGTGATTAAAAACAATGGTGTTATAAATATCTTTTGTATGTATTTCCAATTTTGAACTAATTGGTTGTATATCTGGGACCACTTTGTTTATACCACCCCTCCCTCTGCCCTGTCCCAACTTAGACCGGTTTGCCCTGCCCTGTTCTTCGCCTCAGCACTGCGCCACCCGATCATCGCTTCTGCCTGCACCAGCCCCGTGCTTCCAACTCCGATTCTCCTCTGCCATGAGCTACGTGACCCCTGACTAATCCTGCCCTTCTCTCCTGTCTCTTCCCTGACCAGCAACTGGCGGCGTAGCGCCCAGAGGGTATGTACTTCCAGATGGCGCTATAAGGGGCCAAACTCAGCCGTCAAAGACTGCTCAGTGAACCTTTCCAAGTGGGGCAATGCAGACACTTCACGCCTGACACTGCTCCTTGTAGCGCCGCCTTCTGCGGTGCCTCTATACGTCCAGTCACCCTGGTCCACGCGAGGGCAGCACTTACACGGGCAGTACAGGCGCTACTCTTCCAGAGTCACAGGTTTTTACGCCTAAAAGAAGCCCGTCCCATGGTTCAGTTCCGCACCGAAAGGCAAATGTTTCTGACATGTGTGACGAATAGTGAAATCCGGGCTCAGAAGGGAGTCCCATATATACCAATAACTGGCACCTGGGCGTTCAGCTGCACGTCTCACTGCAAGAGGCCCACAGTGCTTTAAACGGGCAGGTACTCTGGGCACTGAGTGCCTGCACTTCTCTTCAGAGGCTCGATACTTTTAAGGGGGGGTGACAACCCTCCTCTACAGCAAGCAGGTTCTCTAAGAGCACCTGCACTCAATGCCTCCATTTCAAGCTCTGCGGGAATACTTTCCGAGCGATAGCACCGCCAAGGCGCAGGCATCCGGGGTCTCCTGGGTAAGAGCGCTGCAGTGCTGCATTTGTAAAATAAATGAAAAATAATAAATGCGGCAGGTGCAGTGATTTTTCTTAGGCGCCGCTGCCGCCACTGCTGAATCCTAAATCTGCGTGGCCTTGGTTCACCCTCGCCTCTTTCTTCCTCCGAGGCCAGGGACTCCAGACGGGTCGACAACAGAGAGAGAAGTGACCGGTCGGCCCAGAGCATCGCCCACCGGGAGGCCACGAGTCTAATTACGCGGCGCAGTGCACACGGAGCCCTGGGACATATGTGAAGCGGCCATTGACCAAGTGCCCGGATCTCTGAAAGGCACGGGCCACTCCTATTGACGAAATCCAGTGCCCAGCACCAGGGTCCCGTCAGGAGGAGAGCCAGCACTTTCCCCCTGACCGGCAACGCAGGGTAAGGCGAGACGCTGCCGCGGGCCGGACGAAACTGACAGACACGGGAGGAAGCTGGAGAGCAGGGACAGTGGGAGCAACAGCAACTCACTGAAGCTTTGTGCTTTGACCACCGCCCCTGTGAGCCTCTGGCCTCGCCGGACCCCTCACCTTGAAAATGAAGTAGTAAGGACCACGCTGCAGGCCGCACCTGGGTCTGGGATTCGCTCTTCCCCAAGGCTGTCCAGGCTCGTGTTACAGAGCACCCGATCTGTGCTAGAGGAGGACGGGCCGCACCGGGCCCCGAGAACAGCCGGCAAGCAGGGGAAAAAATGGAGGCCGCAAGCTTCCGAAATGTTTGGATTCGGGGGCGTGGCTTAAAAGTGAAACCAACAGAGCGAGACCGCCCCCGAATCCGAAAGAGACGGAGCTTCTTTAGAGGGACGCCTCTCTCCTCCAATGGCTGGCCTCCGTTTAGGAAGCCAGCCAATGGAAGAGAGACCAGGAGAGAGGCGGGTTTAAGCACTCACTGAAAGACATTAATTCTCCGACTTCCGGCTGGCAAGCCAGCCGTCGGTCCGAGACCTAAAAAAGAGAAATGTAGAGGGAACGGCACACCTGGCCAAACGGTTTCCCTGCAGCTGTCTATAAACAAGACTGTGATTTTTTGTACACACGTTTTCATTCCTTATTCAACATTTGTTTATCTGAAAAGGTAGTTCCTGAATCATGGAGTGGCGCTATTTTCCAACCCATTTACAAGAAAGGCCTGTATGCCTTTCCCAACAGCAATTTATGATTGCTATTTTGGATTTAGACTCAAAACCAGGGGCAGCTGCTGGCAATTACAACCGGTAGCGCAGTGGGAGCAGGAGGGGAGAGGAGAGATTGGAGAATTTAAAAAAATTAAAAACCACTTACCTGCCGCTCCGTTCTGCTCCTGCTGCTGGTCGCCTTGTTCCTCCTGCTCCTTGCGTCCTGGAAGCCGGAAGGGGATGGTCCCTCAAGGCACAGGCTCCCCACCTAATCCAGATTCTGCTCTCTAGCACAGGAGCAGCACCAGGATTGGTCGGAGCAGCCTCGCTTGCCGCTCAGACAGTGCATGGGAGCATGTGGGATTTTTCACCAACTCGCTGTACAATACAGCCAGTTTGGAGAAAAATAAGTCTGCATGTGTGTTTGTCCGGCCCAGGAAGGCCAGCCAAACACACATGCCCACTTCGAGTGCACAGTATTCGGCCTGGCCCCTCCTGTCGGACGAAATTAACACCAACAGAGATAAATAAAATGATAAGAACGATGTGTTGTTACCGTTTTATTTCTTCTCTGCTGGCAGTGGTGGCTGTGGGGCGGCGCTCCTTTGCCATTACAGAGGAGCCGCCCCTGTTGAAACTTTTTGCTAGCTTGCTACTGGCAGAGCTGGAAGACTGAGCGGAAAGAGAAAAACGTATTGCTTTCAATCAAACTGGTTTCAGAGCTAAATCTAGCACCACAAATAACTTAGTTGCGCTCTTAATGTTTGCTGAGAAATATATCATCAATAAAAACAGCTTTTATTTACCTGTTTTGTGGATTTCTCAAAAGCCTCCAATCATTTCAATCGTAATCTCCTACGAAGAAATCTGGCCAGCTAGAACTTCCCTGCAAAATGATTATGTGCCATCCAACTTTTACACTCAAACAACTAGGCAATGGTCAAACTTGGTTCTAATAATGGCTTCTCGACCAAAATAGAAGTCAAAAGGGGGCTAAAACAAGGTGAGTTCTGTTCCCAGTGTTTTTCAAACTGTTTACATTGGACTTAAGTGCATACCTTGACGCAGCTAAATCACATTCCTCAAGCCTGGAACAGGTGACCTCATTAAAAGATGCTGATTATATAGTTCTGATTAACTTGACTGGCATTGGGCGTTAGAGGATGTTATACAATCTTCACGCTTATTGAGCCAAAAATGAAATGGTTGTAAATCTCACAAAAACTCAGATTGTGGTGTTCGAAAGGAAGGTCAGGAAGAAAGGTAGCTGGTCCTGGGTGGCCTGCCAGTATTAAGAGGCACTTGCTATTAATATTCGGTGTTTGGCTACAGGAACGCCTATCTTTTAGTTTGATCTAAACTCATTAAAGCCAAAGACTGCTTCGTTAATAGCAGCTTTTCAATACTTACACCGCAATTTGCAAAAACCAATGTTGGTGCCTCTTCTTGCAGTGATAAAAGTCTAATTTACTCCAACAATTAGTTTTGGCACAGTGGCTTTTCTGGGGAAGATTGGGGAGTTTTTCAATTCTGAACAAAGTAAGGAATTTCGCATTCTTTTTCGACTAGTGGAAAATGCCTCCCCCACCCAGCTGCAGCTGGAATTTTGTCTACTAAACCAAGTGTTAGTTCAACACGGCTTTTTATGTAAGTACATGTCCCTACTAAGGCTGTCCAATCAGATATGGAAAGAAATTCTAATTACCATAACTACAAAAAAAAAACAGCTGGACACGGGTTTTTGATCTGGCCGTGAATGACCTTGCTGCAAATGAACTATGGATGTCTACACTCATGCATGCCCTCTTTAAAACATTGCTAAACAAACAAATATAGAATATATCATGGAATGGGGACAAGAAAGACTTCAGTAAAAAAAGCAATGTGTGGACAGTCATTGACTCTTCTAAAAAAAAACTCGCCTACACCATACGTAACAGCTTTAATGAGATTTTATTTTAATATCAAGTTGCTTCATGTGCGTTACGGCCTGAGTCAAACTACAGATTGCTTGCCAAAATGGTCAAGGAAACCTCTGTGGTCTAAATGTAGGCTTTGTCATCAAAATACGGAAAGTTTGACTCACATCTTATCAATTTGCTGTCAGACAAAGGTTAAGATGCGGCATTATGAAGAAAGCGCAAGCAATAGCTCTAGAATGACGCTGTTCAATGTTTTCACTGTCACTGTTGCATTTCATAGCGGCTTTGCACAATTACACCTGCACTTTATACTGGGTATTATGGAAGCTGCATTACAGGACATGATGTGGAACAACAAGGACCATGGGAATAGGAAGAGATACAATGAGGAAAATGTTTTGGTGCTTAGCATCATCTTTTGCAGTTTATTGCAAACTTTAAACTAATTGGAAAAAGTGTCATCGTCAGATAAAATGCCAATTGCAAATGATGCAGTATAAGAGAGTTTGAGTAAATGCTTTGTTTTAGCTTGATGTCTTTTTTTTCCATTTTAGCAAATTTTACCTTGTGACACCAGCACTTTATATTTGGTTTTATGGAAGAGGCAGTGTAAGACGATAGGTAAAAATGTGGAACAAGACAATATGGGCCAATACTGCTGTCCATGAATGAGTTTACCTTTCACTTGTTTCTCCTTTATGCTACCCTTGCACTTTTAGCATACCTTGCACTGTCACATTTGCACTATATATCTGGTTTTATGAAAGAGGTAGTGCAAGATATGATGGGATACAAGGTGAAACACGAGAATACTGGGTGATACTGCTCCCCTAAAAGAGGTTATTGTTTTATATTTCAGTGAATCTCAGGGATTCACAATGTTATTGTATTAATTGATTTGGTTGCAAATCATTGATAGGTTGCCGACACCTAAAAGGGGGTATCCCAAACAACTATAAAAAGTGGCAGACAAAACAACTTGCACCTCCCCCTTGTCCCTGAAATAATATATGGTGCACAACCTGTCAGTATCTGCTGCTCCTGGATACGACTGCTATGCACAAAATACAATTTTACAAATATAGTGGTGCAACCAAAAAATTAGACATCCAATAAAGTTGTTGACTTCTTTATTTTGTATTTCAGAAAGTTTATATGTTCTCATTGTTCAATTTCAAATTGTTACAGCCAGAGACAATGCGTTTCGTTCACAACTGTGAACTTTTTCAGTATGTTCCTATTCAAGAAGACCTATTGTGGAGAAGTGTGGCTCACTGGTTAGAAGCGGCAGACCCTGAAGCAGAGAGAAGTGTGGCTCACTGGTTAGAAGCGGCAGACCCTAAAGCAGAGATCGGCCCGGGACCAGGGTTCAATTCCTGACGCGGCAGGGTCTTGGGTCAATGCCCGCGGACTCGATAATTCTCGCGGAGGTGCCTACGCTAACCATGGGTCCCACTCTGCAACTCTGGGCAATAGCTTGCTTAATCTCCACTAAGGCCCCATCAACGCCGGGGATGCCTGGCTTCACCTTGGAGGTGCCCAGGAAGGATCATCTCACAGGGAAAGCCAGGACGGGTTCCCCAGCGGTATACAGCGCCAGGACACTCCGAGATGGAGTAACAGTGTGCTTTACAAGTATACTTACCTACCTACCTACCAAATACCAATCATTCATTGCTGATTCCGCAAACACAATTATACGGTCTCCTATTCTTTATATTCGACTAAGTAAATCATCAATTCATAATACCAAAGTGCATATCTTCTACCCAAATCCTCATATTCAGGACTAGGCCCACCTCATTATGGACACTTAAATCTGTGTCCAAATGAGAGCTTGAAACATAAATGACACTCAGTAAAACTTTTGCTGGTTGGTATTTGCTGAAAAGTTGACAACTTGATTTGACTTTCTCAATTTCTGGGTGTACCACTAAATTTGTGAATTCCTCAAAGGAGGTAGAAGAGGTGGAAGAGGTCCCAAAGCCATTGTGAATGTTAAATAACATTTTATCTGAGAGTGGGCAGTGGTCCAGGAGTCAACTACCAACTCTTAAACAAATTCTAAAAAAAAGTAAATTTATTTTTTCAAATGCAGATCTGTTCCCTTTCACGAGAACAGGCTGCTTAAAAAACGTTATTTAAAAACGATCACAGACATGGTGATCTACTGACCCCAGTAGACCACCATCACTGTGATGGCATCCAATTGGAGTGAGTCAAAATTTGCGACCTACCTTATGAATACTGATGAAGTAGGCCAAATTGCAACCCACTCCAAGGGCCAGAGATATAAACATTAGGAATAACGATTTCCTAATTGCAATTATCTCCAACCTACAATTAGGAAACCAGCATTCCTAATGTATGAAACTGTACATTTCCAAATAGCAATTCCTGGTAGGTCACAAGTTGACCTGCATCATGAATATTAAAGAGGTAGGTCGCAATTAGTTCCCCATTAGGAATCACCGCCATCACAGGGATGGTGGCCAGCTTGGGTCAGCATACAACATGTCTGTGATTACTTTTAAATGAAGCAATATCTTTTTGTTTTTTAAATACAGCACATTAAAGGAAAACAGGATGCATTTAAAAAAAGAAAAGAAAACTTTTAAGAGAAGGCAGTGGTCTGTGGGAACATTTGCGAATGGGTTACCACCACTTTGAATTGGTGGTAAAGTATTAATGTTTGGCAATCAGAGTTCGGACACAAAACATTAAATCATACTACTGCAAATCGGTATTTGGAAAGGACACCCTACACATTCCCCTTCCAAATACTGATTCACAAATGCATTTGCGATTGTGACTTCAAAAAAATATTTGTACATCTGGTCCCAAATGCTGATTTTGACAAACCGATCTATTAATGCATAGATTGGTTTGCAAAATCACATTGGATTTACAAAAAGTTGATGCTCAACTTGCAAACACTTTTTTCAAAACCAATTTTCAGACAGTTGGGCCTTTATCTACCTGTCTGTCTGCCCTGTCAAGTGGTGCCAATCCAGTCCTGGGCCCTTGACAGGTGGCCTCTGTTGTACAGAACCACCAGCATCGACGCAGTGATGACTTTGCGCCAACCGGAACTAACGCATTGCCCTTTGGCTACTACACAGGAGCCAATTAATGACATTGCCTTGATGGACTAAACCATGATGGACTGCTCAGCTCAATGACTACGCATCACCAGCAACGAAAAAGGGTCCTTCGACAAAGCCTTCATGGACTGCATGGTTTGGAACTGACACACCAATTTCTAACATTGGTGATCAGCAATGAGGTAGGACTTGTGTTTGTGCAATATCATATAGTAACTCATTGTTAACTGCAACTCTATACAAAGACAATTGCAAGTTTTTTTCTCTGTTTTCTCTCACTTGGTCATGTTTTATAAATCTACTCCTGCTTCATCTTCATCAACTTGGATTCTTTTTGTTGTTGCGCTTGAGAAACCTCGTCATGATGTCCATGGATCTCAACTGCCTAGAACACTACACTGAGAGTGAGCTGAAGGAGTTCTGCAAGGAGAGGGGGCTGGGTTTGGGCAGAAAAGCTTCCAAAGTAGACCTACAGATAGCCCTTAGAGCCAATGAGGAAGTCATCAGGCTGCAAACAACACAGACCAGGAGAACCCTGATCTCAGAGAAGGACTCCCATGCTCCCAGGATGGGACAGGGAGCAGTGTATCTACCAGGGTCCTGTCACATATGGAGTAGGACATCGGCGCCATTAGAGAGCTACAGCATGGCTGAGCTGAGAAAGTTGTACATAGAGAGAGGATTGAAGCTCCCTAAGTGTGAGAAAGTGTCTCTTTTGACATGGTTAGCCCCACTTTTTTTAATTAAAGTGCACTGGGTCCTTGCTAACCAGGTCCTCAGTGCCAGATCTATTTCCTAAAGCTGTACCACGATTAGCACGACTTCAGAAACTGCTGTAAACTAGGGAATTAGGACTGAAGAGGGCCAACTAGGGCAGCTGCACAAATTGTGCCACCGTATGGACCCCTCACCAAGACCATGCAAACTGAAAATGCAGGCTGCATGTCTTGGTGCAGAGAAAACCGGAGTGTCGACATGGCACACATCCCAGTGTGCCATGCCCACAGACATTACATGAGGAATAAGTAAGTCAGCCCTACTGCATGCCTTATTGCCCCAAGGCAGGGTGCACTATACCGATGTTTGGTCATATCTGTGCCAAGCTACCAGAAGGTCAGCACGGGTTATCTTTTAGTGTGCATCTAGCTTAACCTGACTAGGATTGTGGTCCCTACTTAGACAGGGTGCATACCTCTGCCAACTAGAAATCAATTTCTAACAGGTACCTATATGTGTGTTCGGTTCTATGCATGGCTGTATGTCTGCCTGCTTGTTTGTGTCCTTGGGTGAGTGCTCACCTCCTTTTCCGGAGGTTTGGGTGCCTAACATAATGCAAATTTACAAAGTCTCCTACAACTTCAAACATTTATTTTTAATCTTCATAAGCTTCACAAAGTGGAACTCTTATGTTTTTTTAAAAAGGGCTATTTTGTCATCCCTTTGCTACAGCTGGAAACCATTCTTGCTGCTAACGTCTGCTGGTAGACAGGTGCCGCATATCACCAGTCCCCCTATCAACCAAAAGTCCCAGTCCCTCCTACTCTGACCCTCGCAGCATCTGCTCCCCTGCTTTGCACTGTAGAAGACTCTTTCCAGAGCACTGCTCACCATGATGACTACATCCCTGCAACATTGCTCATATCTGCAATAGGTGGGAGGTGTATGCTCCCGGTATGGTTCTCTACGGCATGATATCTTGCTCACTGACATCTTGGAGCATGATATTTACTTCTAAGGGGTCAGATACTGGAAGCTTTGATATTGGAAACTGAGCACATAGAGTTGAACAGATATTGGACACAATTCACAAAACCTACAGCATCAATCCATTGACTCTTTTTTTCTTCAACCCAATTAATTCACTTCCCAAAGAAATCTAATGCTGCAAATTAATATACTTAATGTATGACTTCTTTGGTGAGGCATTTTGTATACAGATCATTATACTCTCAAGGGAGCTAGGTGACAGAAGAATTTCTCTATAAAATCCTCCTGCAACACACTGTTTGAATGTAAACTAACTAGTTTATGAGGTCTTTATTGACTCCATGATGAGGTAAAGACACAAGGCAATCGTTGTAGGTCTCACTAGAGCACTTTTGAGCTGTCTGAAAAGACTTGGAGTGCCAAACACGCTACGCAGCAAATAAGACACACACAAAAGCATAGAATACACTGAGGAGATTTGGAAAAGCCCTTTTCATCCACTGGCTTGTTTCAATAATGATTTTTGATTATGCAAACAGTGTTTGGGGAAAGCAAATTCTTTACGTTTACAGAAACCCTCTCCCTCCTCCCATGATAATGGGGCCCTCTTTCCCAACAGAGTGCTCCTTACCACCCCTTGATGAAGTGGAGCTAGTGTCCTCCTCTTGCGCCTTACTGCTGTTGCTATGTTTTGAGATATGAATTTGAAGCTGCTCACCTCTTGCCCTATGCCATCTAACGTGCACACACCATTAAATAGTTGCACAATGCAAGACTGCTCCTTCTCAGGTCCAAACCTCAGTCTCTTCGGCATTCGCAGAGCCTGCTCCACCTCGAAGCAAATTCTACTGAATGTATTTGTAAATTGTCCTTTTCTATAAAAGATGTTGGCAGTGTTGCCCATTTTCTTTTGGGGGGGGGGGGGTTATATAGCGTGAACTAGATCCGAAGGTTTCAGAGCGCTTTACATGAGCACCAGTTGCGCTACAGATGGGCACATTCATTTTTTACATTTTTTTAGACACCGTGAGATTACGTGATTTGCCCAGAATTACAGGATGTTGAGCGTCCCTGCCGAAACTCAAACCTGTTTCCCCTGCTTCGAGGTCGACCGCGCTAGCCATTAGGCCACATCCTCTCCCATAAACCCCATAGTTTTAGTGATGAGTTTGTTTCCTTTCTTCTGTATATGTGCCATGTATACATTTACATGTTTTGAAAATCTGTAGTTCTCATGGACATTTTGTGAAATGCAGATCTCTAAGACACTGCAAATAGTCTTTTTCTTCCTAAAGCGACAACTTGATAAAACATGAAACTCTGCTCACAGATCATCATGTGATCTAGAATGGTGAGTGGGCAGGACTAGCTCAGTGACCGTGAATACGCTGATGTACAAAACTCGCTCTCCCACTTTATATCATAATCCTGCACTTCTTCATCTCAACACTCTCCATAACACTTGTTAGCTTCAGTATCTGTCCCATTAATCAACGACAGGTCTGGAGTTTGCAGTGGCAGGCTGGTCACAGCTAATCATAGCTACACAGTGGTGTCTCAGAATAAAGTGTCTCCTGGCAGTACTAACATACGAACACAAAGGTATTTCACAGATGCCTTCACATTGTTACATTTCTCTTTCATCTCCTCCAGCCCCTCCTCTCATTGTAACTTTGCTGAGTGTGAGACAGAGCCCTGCCCCTTACCATGATAATCACATCTGCTGACCTCCAGACAACAGCCAGTAGTGGGATTAATTTAACTCATGGAGTGTTCTTTGCTTGCCTACAACATGGCCTATTGTCATCAATACAGACTAAGAATGGACCCCGTGCACCTTACCCCCATTACATGATTTGATGACGTTCTTCTTTATTTCAGTCTCCTGCTCCTGATTTGATGGTTTTCCTCTTTTTTTCTTGTGTTTGTCCTGCTCAAGAAGCATTTCAGTCTCACAGTGTTTTGATTGGATGAGTTGTACACTTCCTCTGCTGGTGTCATAACCTTATGCTGCAGTGCGTGAACCACTATTTTGTCCTTCTCTGTGTGGCTCCCTCTGGGTTTCTCTGCCCGCTCCTCTCCCCTCCTAGAGCTCCCATACATTTTAAAATGTATTAGCCTCACAGCCTCCTCAAACTGTAACTTTTGCTAACCACTGTATTGGCAGGCAGCCATCTATAAATGGATTTGAATCCATTCTAAGATGGCCACCTCTGTGTGCACATGCATTTGCAAAGGCTGTATTTGAATTATGTTTCTTCAGAAACACCAATACCTGTTTTGAGTCTGGCGTCATCATGTTTAGGCTGTTGGTAGATATATTCAGAGTGATGCTCATCCCTGCAAACTGAAGGTTGCTCTTCCCCAAAATGCTCGAGAGAATTTTGCTTGGCGGCTGTAAAGTTAAATAATATCAGTTTAGCATTCCGAAACACCTTTGGAGAGTAATCATCACTTTTAGCATTACATAATAGGGGCATGCAGGTCATAATGATGCAACACTTTCAATAAAGAAGTTGATTATAGATGGCACGTGCTTTCAAAGTGGCCTCAGTCTCTGAAAGGTCTCTTGGTGTTTGATTAGTAATTCAATTCCAAAGCAAACTTTGAAACTTGAGTAAATACTTCAAAATGTGACAAGAAATGTATGCATGACATAAATTATCAGAAAAAAAGTGTTGCCACCGATGGGAAGGCAACACTTATTAATTATGACAAAATACATTAAGCAATATTAGCTAAGGAAGAGAACCGTCCTGGAGAGGTACCTGCTGAGGACGTGATTGTAGGATTTTGAGGAAAAGCTTCGGCACCCTACTGATAGCTTACCACTCTGCTAATAGCTACCTGGGTGTGCGCTCAGACTCAGCCTAAAGTGCTAATGTGAACAAGCCTCCTTTGAGTTATCCTTTCAGTTAGGATCCTGTTTGCAGTAGGCTCTGCTTCTGCACCACAGCCAGTAAGAAAAGGTGCCAATAATCTAAGGGAAATGAAGGGGTGGGTGGATGGTTTAGTGTATGTGGCTTCCAACTAGACAGCACGGTCTGTTGCTTGCCTGAAGTGTTTCATCACTGGTGCTGGACCCCTGCCAAACCCCTACTAGTACACTGCGTCCAAAGGCGCCACATTATCCCCACCCCCCTCCGTGGCAGCAGCAACATCATTACAGTGCCCCCAAGGAAGTAGAAGCTACCGGGTACAGCCTCTCCAGGTGTCCTTCCCTGTAGCTAAGGGAAGGAGCAAAGGCTTCCCTCAGCCTTAGAGGGACTGCATTCGAATACACAAACGCTGTTGGTGTGCACACAGAAAGATGCGCTTGCTTGCCCCCTGATCCTTCGAAATCTGCCAGGAAGGATTAGAGGAAGGCCATTCCAACTCGTCAACTTCACAGTACCCAATCAGAATTTAGCATTCAGATAATGGGCACATGCCTGTTTCAAAGCAGAACTACTCCCTTATGTTGTAGTTAGAGAACTTCACTCACGTGTGTGCAACTGGGATTTCAGACAATAGTCCTCCTTTATTCTCTTTAGATTTGCAAAAAAATAACGATATACCTCACTCTAACTTGAGCAAGACCCTGGAAATATATTCATCTGGTGTTGTCTCAACAATGGAAAGTCCTGGTGGCATGAACAGGACAATATGAGTTTATGATACATAAACTGTACACTGTATGAACACAACCAGAAATAATCTGCAACATGACATCCTGTACCACACATTAATGCCTCCATACAACAACACAATCAGTTGCCCATTTCACAGTCTGTTAGAAATTAGATTTCTGGTTTCGCCAAAGGCCTTTAAAAGCCACCACTCTAGTCAGGGTAAGGGGGAAACACACACTGTTGATAACCCCTGCTCATCCCTTTGGTAGCTTGGCACGAGCAGACAGGCTTATCCCCAAGGCAATCTGTAAAGTATTTGTACCACCACTCACAGTAATATAGTAAAATACCACAAATGGACGCTACACAAGTGGATTATAAAAATATAAATCACTTTAAATAGATGAGCGAGAGTCAAAACTACATAAATCCAACATAAAACAAAAATAGACTTTCTTCCAATAATAGTTCTCTACTAAAATGGTTCACTCTAGCAAAACAAAAAAACCTTCACTTTGGTAATGTTCTCTTATGGCAAAAAGCAATGTTCTTGTAAGGATCAAAAATACTCTAGGGGGTCTCAGTACGCCTGTGCATCCTTGTTTCTAGCGTGTGGAAAGTTACTTCAAAAAGCGGTGTCCTTCTCAAATAAGTGCCCCCCCCCCCCCGCAGTATCACAGGATGTGCTCCACTAATCGAGTCAGCTCTAATTCAGGAAATTACCTTCCTCGCAAATACACGGGCACGCACTTATCACCAAGAGAATGATGCCCTTATTACCAAAAGAATGTCGCCCTTACGATCGCCAGCCCTCGCGGGACGGGACCACACAAGGAGAGTGCTTTGTTAGCTGGTGTCGTGTCTTGACCAAAGAAAGACCGACACTTCTTTATGTTTCAAGGAGCTTTATTCATTGCGTCCTACTCTGTCCCTGTCCCCATTCTATCTGCCTCTTTCCTGTCTACACTCCTCCACTTCCCTTGGCCCCGGCTAACTCCACCCACCCAACTACTGGGCTGCTGACTCTGTTACATCTCCCCCTTTCTTAACAAACGAACACACAAACAAAACTGGCTCAAATTTCTTCAATGAGTCTTCTTGGTCGTTGAATGTCTCGGCGGGGTCTTAGAGACATGCCGCCAGTATCAGTCCCAGATTCCACTTGAGAATCTCTTGTCTGGCTCATACTATCTCGATCAGATCAATCTTGTCCTCCGTTGACCGGCGTTCCAGTCATCTTTGTGAGAGCTTCTCTCATGTCCGGAGTGCACTTCTTAAAATGTGACACATTCCTGGTGATTCGTCGATGATCAGACTCCGCCGTTATCATGGTGCCCTTCTGCTGAGTAATCAGTAAAGGCTCCGCTCGGAAACGGCAATCAGTCTTTCTTTGTTGGTCTTGTTTGACAGTAACACAGTCTCCTTCATGTAGAGATGGTGATCTCGCTCTCCTTCTTGCATCTGCGTATGACTTCATCTTGTCTTTGCTGTGACTGTCCGCCGCCCTCACCTCTTGATGAATACGGAGAGGTGACACCGCTCGTAAGGCTCCTTCCCAGGTCGGTATGCGTGTCATTATGGGTCGCCCTAGCATCAGCGTAGCAGGACATTTGCCAGTGGTGGCATGGGGGGTCGTTCTATATGCCCTGAGAACCTCATTGAGAGCCACTTGCAAGTCTCTTTTCTCGGTGGTGGCTTGTTGAAAAGTCTTTTTGAGTGTGGCCATGAACCGTTCAATGGTGCCGTTGGCCTGCGGCCATAGAGGTGTGATTTTCCTATGTTTGAAATTCAAATGCTTTGCAAAAGCACTGAACTCGTGTCCATTGAAAGGAGGGCCGTTGTCCGTTTTCAGTTCTTTGGGGACACCCCAGGCTGCAAGCACTTCATCCAACACGGTGAGGGTGCTGGAGGCACAGGTTGATGACACAAATTGAGCAATGGGGAACCGTGAGTATTCGTCGAATATAGCCAGGACATATTTGCCCGATTGTAGAGGTCCATAGAAATCCATGGCGAGTTCTTGCCACACTCCACTAGGTAGGGTGGTCATTTGCAATGGAGCAGGAGGATTTCCACGATTGACCAACTGACACTGGGGGCAATCCTTCAGGGTTAGCCCTACCATCTGATCGAGGAGGGGAAACCACACCCGTTCCCGGAGAGCTCGTTTTGTTGACACCACTCCTCGGTGGCCTTCATGGGCAAGGTTGACGACAACCTGTCGTAGTTGCCTTGGAATAACAATCTGCTGATCTCGCAGTAACAACCCATCTGTGGTGGCAGAAAGTTCATCACAGACATGTCGAAAGGCTTGCATTTCTTGCCTGACAGTCGGGGCACCCGCTTCATCTTCACTTTCGTGTCTCCACCTGTTTGTCTGGAGCCGACGTAGCACCTTCTGTAGAACGACATCTTGTGCAGTGGCTTCCTGAATGACTTCCACTGGAATGGCTGGTGGTTGAGCTTGATCCACCACGAAGTGAATATACTCCTCTGCGATGGAGAACTTGGACTCAGACGATGCTTGCGGGTGTCGCGACATGTAATCCGCTGGGTTCTCTGATTTCCCGGGCTTATGTATTATTGTAAATGTGTATTCCTGTAACCTCAGACCCCATCGTTCAATCCTCGGCGGCATCTTGGATCTCGGGTTACCAAAGATTGTGACCAGCGCCTGGTGGTCGGTGATCATGGTAAAATGCTTGCCATAAATGAAGACATGAAAATGTTCACACGCCCACACGACCGCAAGACTCTCCTTCTCGGGTTGAGAATATGCTTTTTTCAGGAGGCGACAATACGCCTTTGATCAGAGTCATTATCATACTGCGCCAAAATCGCACCCAAACCCACAGGGCTGGCATCCACTGTTATCTCCGTTTGCCTGTGAGGACTAAAGTATGATAGATTTTCGGCAGACTCCACCGCCTGCTTGATTTCTCTGAAAGCTTGCTCACACTGGGGGGACCAAACAAACAGTTGACCTTGTTTTGTGAGAGTCCGAAGCGGATGGCTAATGGTTGCATAGTCCTTTATGTAGCGAGCACAATAGCTGGCCATCCCCAGGAAGGACCTCAGGTCGCTAACATCTTGAGGGCTCTTGGTCTCATTCAGAGCAGTTACCTTTTCAGGGTCAGGCTTCATCCCGGCACCTGAGAATATGTAACCGAAAAATTTTAGAGTGGACTGGTGGATCTCACACTTGTCTTTGTTAAGTGTCAAATTGGCGTCTAGCAGGGCATGGCACACCCGATCTAGAGCCTTGTCATGCTCCTGAATGTTGGATCCATACACAAGGATGTCGTCACTGTAATTTAAGGTGTTGGGGACATGGTGAATTATCTGTCGAATCGCCTCCTGAAAAATGTCTGCAGCCGAGGAAATGCCAAAGCTTAGTCGTTTGTACCTAAATAACCCAAGGTGAGTTGCAAACGTCGTGATGTAACGAGACTTGGCCTGCAATTCCAGCTGGTGGTACCCCTTGTTCAAATCCAGCTTTGAGAATACCCTCGCTCCATTCAATGCAGAGATCATGTCACTGAGATGTGGCCCAGGGTGACGCTCCCTCTCAATGGCCGTGTTGGGGAGTCGCATGTCAACACACAGCCTCACTTTGCCAGACGTGCCTTTCTTCGGTACGATGACTACCGGCGACACCCAGGGAGTTGGACCGTCGGTCCTTTCAATGATGTCTGCAGATAAAAGTTCCTGAAGTTCATCCTCTACAGCCTGCTGGAGGTGAAACGGTACACGTCGGGGATGTTGCCCCACCGGTCTGATTTGTTCATTTATGTGAAGGCGAATTTGGCACCCTTTCATTTTTCCTAATCCGTGGAATAACTTGGGGAATTTGTGGATGATGTCTGGATCATCGCCTACTCTATAGAGAATCTTAACAAGTCGGAGGCGCTCTGCAGTAGGTAGGCTGAGAAGACAGTCGGCCTCTGGGCCCTCAATAACATGGATGAAGGCTGGTATGGACAGTGTTTTGTGTCTGAGTGTTGTTGGAAACTTCCCCAAGCACGGAAGTGGCTTCTTGGACATCCAGGTGAATACCCGGACGTGTGCAGGAGTCAAGGGTGGCTGTGGCTTCATCCTGTCATATTCCGTGACAGGAATGTAGTTCAGCGAAGCTCCACTGTCTAACACAAATTTGGTTTCATGATTCCCCACACTGATGTCTATTCGTGGATATTTCTTGAGTTGATCAGGGTCCGCAATCATGTTCGCATATTCAACTGTATATTCCGAATCTCTGGATGTTGATCTAGAGTCTCGGGATGGCGATCTCCATGTCCACTGAGATCTTCGTGATTCCCGACTGGAATGTGACGAGCCCGAGGACAACTTCAGCCTGTCCTGGACTGTTTAATGTGATGCTGTCTGGTGTTGGAGCGAGATGGCCTCATTGTTCCACTCCGTCACTCCTTTTGATATTCCCCACACATCGCTTCGAAGTGATTCGTCCGTCCGCATTTTCGGCATCGCTGACCCATGGCAGGGCATGCATCAACGTGTGGATAGTCATATCCGCATCTATAGCATCTTTTTTTTCTTTCTGGCTTCCTTTCCCTTCGACCTGGGTCACGCCTCCTATGTTCAGTGTGTCATTGGCTGGACGACGGCCGAGGTTTCCACTATCTCTCCCTTGACCTTCGACGACTGCTGCTGCTGACCTATACTCGACACACCTGTTCTCGGCTTACAGTCCGTCCCGTCTCAATGCTCTTTGCATGCTCCTCCGCCTGGTCATAGACGCGCATCATTTCTTCAATATCGTCTAACTCATGAGGTTTCCTCAGCAGCCGCCTCCTTAGTGTCTCAGAACGGCATCCATCAATGATCTGTGACTTAATGGCAGTGTCAGTTGAAAATGTGTTGAATTCACAGTGTCTCGATAACCGACGCAGTCTGGTGATGAATGGGCTCATTGTTTCTTCTTTTCCTTGACATGCCTGATGAAATGCATGTCGTTCATAATCAACATTCCTTTTGTGAAGGAATTTCTTGTTTAGGGCTTCAGGAGGAAGGTCTTTGATTATTTTACTAATTTCTCGGCCCGCAAGATAACGGAGGGCGATCAATTTTTCCTCATCTGCTGTCACCTTTGATCCCTTAATGTAGTCCTCAAAATCCTCAAACCACTCCTGCCATCTGGGGCCCATGCTCCCTCCAGTGGTCAGAGTTAGGGGTTCTGGGGGCTGCAGATGTGACACCCCCGTGATGATTGGTTTGACTTCATTTCGTTGTGGGGAGGTGTTCGGAGTCACCATTTTCCTGGCTTGGCACGTGCCAGTTTACTATTTCCTGCTGGCTTTGACTTATGCTTGTTTATTGTTGGTTGCTTGCATTGGCTTGTGCTTGTTGGTTGTTCCTTGCTTGCTTCAACACGAGCTTGCTTATCATTGGTTGCTTGCATTAACTTGTGCTTGTTTACTGTTCCTTGCTTGCTTTAACATGTGCTCGTCTATTTCCAACTGTTCGTGTGCATCAATGCTTGTGTGTCACTGGAGCGCCTGACTTCAAAATGGCCGCTCCGAATCGCACAGGGATGTCCCTCTAGGCTGCCTGACTCCAAGATGGCCGCTCACTTGTAACTCCCATCCACCACGAGGTTTGGGGCTGCATTCGATCTCCAACTCACAGGGCTCACACGGCACTCACCGGCAGCTTTCCTGGCAGGCAGCAGATCTCCCTCAGTCTCTCTTGTGCTTCTGGTCCACTGGCACCCTCAGGTAGGCTCGGGCTCCGCTCCCGATTTTCTTCACTTGTCTGTGTGCCGTACCTCACGCATCAGGGGTGAGCTCCGGCTCTCGGCAATCTCAGCACGGGGTCTCAACTTCCCCACGGCTCTCCACACTTCTCCAGACAGTCTCGGCCTTCAGGGCTCTTCCGGAAGTCTGGGGTGGGCTCCCAGTTTCTTCTTTAGCCTCGCACGGGTCCCGGGCTCCCTTTCACTTTTGGGCGCAAAACAGCACCGGGTTTAAAATTTCTTTGGCGCTCGACTGCGCTCCTCTCACGCGGCTCTACGCGATCGCTGAATCGCGGAGCTGGGACACTGGCTTCTGGCCTCTTTGTTTGTGCGGCAGTTTCCTCGGGGCACTTATGTCGCAACCGCGACTGTTCTCCAAACGATGCCCCAGGGACAGGACGCTGTTTCCAGGGTTCAGGGAGAGCAGGCTGCTCATCCCACCCTCGTCGCCAGTTGTAGTGTCTTGACCAAAGAAAGACCGACACTTCTTTATGTTTCGAGGAGCTTTATTCATTGCGTCCTACTCTGTCCCTGTCCCCATTCTATCTGCCTCTTTCCTGTCTACACTCCTCCTCTTCCCTTGGCCCCGGCTAACTCCACCCACCCAACTACTGGACTGCTGACTCTGTTACAGCTGGCTTCTGTTGCACTGTTTGAAAACACCCAAATGCGGCCAATTACCTTGCGAGTGGAACGGGGGCTGGTCAGTCCATGCTGATCTCTGGTGGAGCAGCGCTCTCCTTGGCGGTGCTCACCTGGCTCTCGGTACGGCTCCACACTCGACGACGAGCATGAGAAAGCCCCAGTTGCTAGGTGAAGTCTCACGCTGCACTTCCCTCTATGTGGCAGAGCAGGACCAGCCTCCCCATTGCTAGGGAAGCTCTCGAGGCGGGGACCAATCCCAGCGCTGCTCTGACAGTGAAGCGTCACGGCCTCCGGGCCCACGGCGGTGATTGGGAAATGCACAAACAGCATCTCTGGTAATCGGGTCACAGACTCCAGGCCCGCAGCGGTGAGTGTAGAAATACGCCAACAGCAGCCCTGGCAATCGGGTCACAGGCCCGCAGCAGTGATTTATTCCGGCTAATCTTTGTCCCGGTGTTTCGGCGGTGATCGATATTCTTGGCAATTCAGGGCAAAGCAGTCCCCACGCAGGCCATTGCTTGTAGGCTGGGTCACCTACAGGATGCAGACGCACTCCGGTGAGGTTATGCTCGAGGCAATGCAAAACCTTATGGTAGGAGTCACTTTTGTGCCGATGTGCACACAGAGTTGACCACATGGCAGGATTCCACTGTGTGCTGATGAGCACACCGAGTTCACGCCACAGCAGGCATTTATTATCAAAGCACAAGGTGTGAGCAGAAACGTGCACACAGTGCTCTAGAAGATAGTATTCTTGTGAACTTTTGTAGCCCTCCCAGAAAACAGATGCCAGTTCTTCTCAGGCCCTTGGAGACTCTTTAAGACACAGCAAAGTATTTTCCTCAAGCAGGTGTGGGGGAGCACAGCACACAGCAAAGTCCCCTTTTTCTCTCCTTCAGTGGAAACAGCAAAATGCAGGTCAGCCCCAGAACACACAGCAAGGGCAGTCTTCCTCAGTCTCTTCAGCTGATCTTCTTGGGCAGAGATTCCGCTTGATTGCAGAAGTAGTCTAATTGACAGGGGCTTCAGGTCTTACTTTTATACCCCAAATGTCTATGTTCTCCATGTGTGAGGGGTCCAGGATCCAGTCCCAACCAGTTCTGGGTGCCCTCTGCCAGGACATGTCTTCTTCCTTCGTGAGGGGAGGCCAGGGCCATCAGACACACCGCAGGAGGTGGAGCATTGTGAAAGGTAGGCACAGTCCTAGGTGCAACTCCTCCCACCACTCTAAGTGTAGATAGGTCTATTCAGCCTCGTGCTGACTCACCCAGCCTCCTGCAGCCACCCCCAGCCTCTGTCACTCCCAAACCAGACAGTCAATACACAACCAGGCAGAGGTACACAGAAAGGTTGAACAGGCAAATAGCCACTTTCTAAAAGTGCTATTTCCAAATCATCTTTCCTAAAAGATGTGTTATCAAATTCAGAGTTCAGGGATACCAGACTCCATATGTCTATCTTGCCGCTATGGGAAGATGTGCAGGTAAATATGATACACAGCATTCCCCATGTTAGCCTATGGGCAAGATAGCCTTTCAATAGTGAAAAACTAATTTGGCAGTATTTCACTACCAGGACGTTACCCACACTAGTACATGTCCTACCTTTCACATACACTGCACCCTGCCCAGGGGGGTACCTTGGGCCTACCATAGGGGTGTCAAATGTGTAAGAAAAGGGAAATGTCAGGCCTGGTCAGTGTGTACACTGGCCAGGACTACATGGCAGTTAACAGACTGCACACAGGCACTGCAGTGGCAGGCCTGAGACACCATTTTAGGCTACTCAGGTGGGTGGCACAATCAGTACTGTAGGCCCACTAGTAGCATTTGAATTACAAGCCCTGGCACACTCAGTGCCCTTTACTAGGGACTTTACAGGTAAAACAAATATGCCAATCATGGATAACCAATCACAATAACAATTCACAGGGAGAGCATATGCCCTTTAGCACTGATCAGCAGTGGTAAAGTGCCCAGAGTTATATAGCCAACAACCACAGGTCAGGAAAACAAGGGAGGAAGAAGCAAAACGTTTGGGGATACCCCTGCAAAAAGGGCCATTTCCAACACTCACATAATTCACTCAGATGCATTGTGGTAAATGCACATCATAACACTCACGTTAGTTGAAAGTCTTTGGTATTCACCATTGTAATGCAGCCAGTGCTGTGTATCTCTAGATGTGTTTCAGGATATTTGCACTTCTTGAGTAGAGAGCAACAAGTTAAATTCGGGGGTGCTAGCTTTCCTTCTCATGGTTCTGAGAGAGCACGAGTTTGGGAAAAAATGTATAAGTATGCCATACTTACAAGCACGTAGTTAGTTCACATGTACTTTGCACCAGAGTGTTTATATTTAGAAGTGAAATACACAGAGTGTCTTATATTCAGTGGTGAAATGCATAGAATGTTTAAGTAGAGTAACGATAATCATAACTGTGTGAGACTAATGTAGAAATGTTTGGGATGAATATGAAAACCTCATGTTCTCATGTTACAGGAATAATGTAAGAGTTGAATGTAACTTTAAAACCCAGTATTTTGTGTAGGCCTCATGGCAATTCACAAGCAAATCTAAACGTGCTGCTAAAATAATGTGAGACAAGGTTGACATGGTTCTTTCAAAATGTACTATTGAATTTAGGGTTAAAAGTATATGCTTTATAGATGTGTTATTTTAGAAACGTATGCTAGTTAAGAATGTTTGCTGTTTAAATCAAGTTAACGTTTTAAGAGTGCAGGAACCTGCTGCATGTAAATCAAGTAGGCCAGAGCCGATAATGTCATGAAGTTTAAATCGTCATGTGCTCGTTAGAGGAGAGGTCGTGAGGTGTCCAGTATGAAGCTCTGAGAGTGTTTTATGGCCTAAGATATGGTGAAGTCTGGAATTTGAGGCCCACTGCAGGAAGAGCTGTATGCAGGTGCGAGGGTCCTAATCAGCTCGAATGAAAGGGACTTTGTTCAGTGGCGCCTTGCGCAGGCCTGTAGGAGTTTCCAGGAATTTCAGGGGGTATCAGCGCACTGAAGAAGCTGCCTGGGAACCAAGGTCAACTTTAACGAGGGTCTTCAAGAGTACCATCATGGAGTTTGCCGCGGAAAGATGTACCACGTGAGGGGCGTCCCAAGGGGCGTTTCTGTTGGAAATGTGATTTGGTATTAGGGAAAGTGACCCGGGAGGAGAGCAGAGCAGATGATTTTGGGAGCCTAAGGAAGCGGATGGGTAGGCAGATAGGCTGATCAGGAGAGACCCATTATCAGAGAAGAGACAAAGAGAAGTGCGTGATCTTCTTAGGAAATCACCACGGCTGACACCTAGAGGGTTAAGATCTTGTTAAGTAGGGATGTCATTTAGTATAGTGTAGGGACAGACTAACCTTAATTTTCTTTTCTGTAATGACTTTGAGGTTGCAACTTGTATCCATTTTAGCAACCCTGATGGTATTCGAACTTGTACTTATTATTTTGTTCTTCAGACTCAGACTATTCAAGAAGTTCATGTTCATAGTGATTCCGATATACCTTTTGAATCTCATTTTGAGAAGCTTGTATCTTCAGTTATCTTTGACTTTATATTAAATCTTTAAAACTTAATTTTGGTCAGTGGTCATTTAGAGTGGTGTAAGTTCTTAAATTGATTGTTTACCTCGAGATTACCTTTTACTCAAGACAGGTACCAACGATTCAGTCGACAGGAAGAAGGGATTTGGCAAGATAATTAGTAACCAGTAATCCCGCGTTAGCAGTTGGTAGCAGAGTGAGGATGGTTATCTTCTTGAGGAAGGTAATCTAGAGAGGTTAGTTTACCCCAAGGCCCGAGACGTCGAGAGACGAGCAGCGGAAGAATTGTGTGCCGAAAGGTGCAGACGGTGCGAGAAAAGCAGCAGTATCGGAGAGTGAGTATAAAAAGGGTCATGCGTGAACAGATTGCGGTGTTTTGTGTTGTATTTGTATTGTAATGTCTTGCGGAGTTGAATGCCTGTAGTGTGAAAGAGAGAAGGTTGTGAGCGCGCGCAACCTGGTAAACTGGTAACCTGGTAAACGGGTGAACTGGTGAAATCTTAAGTTCAGGCCAGAGCTTAAGTGGTTTTGGGTGTATCGAACATCCAGGGTAGTTGTCGACCATAGTACGGAGGTCACGAGGTACCATTGACCGCCGTGGATCCAAGATAGGGGGAGTGTAAGAGTGAGTGTATGAGTAACGGACGCTGGTCGAAAGTTACTGCGTGTGAGTAACCTATCGGAGAAGGCGAGTGTCTGGAAGTAAACGGAAAGACATTTCGCCAAGTTAGGGTGACAACTACAGAAAGACTGTGGGCGTACAGTCAAAGAAAGGTGATCGCTTGGACGGAAGTAATCATTTTTCAGTGTATGAATGGGATGCGTGCATGACCGAGGAGACGAGCTGAGAAAGGAGGGGAACTGCTGCGAAGGGGGACGGGTGACGTCGGCTAGAGCCGCGCTCTGATTGAGCGGTTGGTGTGACGTTAGCTAGAGCCGCGCTCTGGTTGGGCGGCTAGAGTGACGTCGGAGGAAAGCCGCGTACGGATAGGCCAGTTAGTGAGAACGGCGCCGAGATTGGTGGAATATCATCAGGAAGTAAACAAACGCGGAGAAAAGAGAAATCATGAAGTGTTTTAAGTGTTTGAAAGGGATTTTTAAACGTAAACGAAGTGAACATTATTACGGGGAAGAGGCTCCCCCAGAGGGTACGCCAGCTCATTATATGGCAACGAATGTTGGGCTGCATACGATATTGTGGATTGGGGCTTGGAATAAGCTTACGGAAGGAAATGAGGAAATGCAGTTCCCGAAGTATGGAACGTTTAAGTTAGAGGTGTTACATCGGCTAAAAGCAACCATGTCCTCATTGAAACCTTCACCTAGACCAACACAGTTTGAGGCTCTTAATGCATGGATTAAGGCTGCACACGACCGAAATTTGAACAGGCGTCAACAAAGGCTGACGCGATCGGTAAGGGCAGTGCGAGATTCCAAATGGGATGAGGAGGAAAAGCGTTGGAGGGTACAGACTATTGAGGTGGAGAAAATGTATCCGATGAGGGAGGTGTCAGGAGGAGGAAACCTCATGGAAGAAGACGAGGAAAGCGAGTCGGAGGACAATCTGATAAACAGATTGTTGATGGATAGACCACCTCCGAGAGTGGGATTGATAGAAGATAGAGGGCTCGCAAGGGAAGATGGGAATGAGATAGAGGGGTATACACCACTCCCTATATCGGAATGGACACCTAGCAAAGGCGGAGAAACACCTCCAAACAACACTGTACAGAGTGTAGTGGGAAGGTTTGTGGTGCAGAAAACGCCAACCACAGAAAGGGTTGAGTCTGTGGGATTGCCAGACGCTCTTCAAGTGCCTGTTACCATAGGACCCATAGTTTCGATCTATAATTCTGAGAGAGATAGAGGGGAACAACAAAGGCAATTGGATAGGGAAAGGATTGAGATGGAAAGGAGGAATAATGTGACGAATGCATGGAAACAATTACCAGGTTCGGTAACGTGGAACACCCCATTAGACACAACTGTCGGTCCCAATTCAGAACAGGGAGGTCCAAGAGGACCAATGGATCTAAGGGGACCGCGGCCAAGATCTTTTTCAGAGTTAAGAGCTGATTTGCGGGAATGGGACGGGTCCATAGTATCTCCGAGTAACAGGACAAGAACAGAATCAGAGTGGGAAAGCAGGGGTAACGGGACTGTATCTCATTGTGGGGCCAGCGAAAGCAGTCAGGGCCGGGAAGGCCAAAGTCAAGAGAATAGAGGGGATGCAGGTCCTACAAATCAGAGAGAACAGTCGGAACAAAATACTAGGATTGTAGAATGTGAGGAAATGTCCCGTCTCTGGGGGAACGGAGGAGATGAGGCGGTACGGAATTTTCAGAATAGGTTTAGGTGCCTTCATCATACGCTTGGGGAAGACGTTCAACATTGGAGAAAGGAGAACAGCGATAGGTCCCGCCACGCCTCGAATACTCAGGAAGCACAGGGAAGTAGGGAAGAAAGAGGGAGTAATAGAACCTCTTATCCTCTATCCCGTGAAACTAGCCAGGATGGAGAGAGAGAGGCTGGGAGACATGAAGGAGTGTTTCACCACCCACCCCGAGAAGACGGAAAGGCATGGGATCTAGAGAGATGGGAACAGGGGAGGACTCCCTATAATTCACCAATACCTAAACGTAGATCTCGGAGCTGGGATGGGAGAGATGCGGATGGAGGAGCTAAATTGAGTGTCTTGAAAGCTGAAATAAAGGCAAAAAGGCTTGATGTTACCAGTTTAAAATCAGATGTAGATGAGATAATAGATGGAACATTGCCTTTGGAGAGGATAGAATTGTATGAACAGGATGAGTTATTGTTCATGGCAAAGAATATTACTAGGAAAGCTAGAGCGGTTCATGAAAAACTGACCGATTTGGCAGACAAGTATGCCGTGGATTTGTCTAGGACAAGGGCATTACAGAGTAACCACAGATTACAGTACGCAGACCAAGATCTAGATGAGAAGAGAACTGCTGGATTAAAAACACACATAAGAGAGCTGGTAACAGGGATAAGAGTGTGGAGAGAACTGGATAAATGGGAAGAAAGGTGGTCGAAAAAGGGCACAGTTAGGCGAAGTACAAATGTGATGACCTCTGAGGGAAGGGTAATGCAGATGGAGGCATTCCCTTTACGAGAAATATCAAATGGAAATTATGTACATGTGCCCTGGAGTAGAGGAGACTTAGCCGCATTTACCAACTCATTCCCGAAGTTGCGGGACAACCCAGTCGAGTGGTATAAGCAGGTAGAGAGGTTTGTTAAAATTTCGAAAGTATTGTGGATAGATTTGAACACGTTGTTTGACATCGTGGTCCCATCTGATTTGTGGACCCCTTGTAAGACTAGTGTCGAATGGCCAAATGCTGAACCATTGAGAGATGTTCGAACTAATGGACCAGCTGAGATAGTCATGCGAAAGTATGAAAGGGTAATAGCATGGCTGAAAGATAAGGTACCACCACAGGATATAGATTGGGTAAAAATAGATCGAACAAGGCAGGAACCCAAGGAGACAGTTCACGAGTTTTATGAAAGATTGTTGAAAACATTCAAGCAATACAGTGGACTAGATGTAATGGATCCCAAAGACATAGGGCAGTACGTGTCAAAGTTTGTATTGGGGTTGAGACCTGATATTTGTTTGATGATACAGCAACATTTAATCTGTTGGCAGAACAAACCACTAGATGAGATTTTACGATATGCGAGGTACTGCAGTGACGAGATAGATTCTAAAGCCAAGAATCTAAAGGAGAAATTGATGGTGGTGCAAATGCAGTCCGCTGGGAAGGGTGGCCAGCAGAAGCAGGGGATGGGACGAAAACCAAATGGTCAGAACAAAGATAATGAAGAAGGGCAGAGACCTAGGATAGACTTTGCCACTTTAAAGAAAACGACAAAGTGTCATCTATGTCACCAGGTGGGGCATTGGCGACGCGAGTGTCCCTTTAACCCTGAAAACGGAGAGCAAGAAGTAGAAGAGCAGGTCCAAGAAGACACAGTGCAAAAAGTGACAGTCCCAAGCAGTAAGGTGGCCAAAGGGGGGACTTCGGCTCCACGGGCCCAATTCCCACAGCCACCGAAGATAGCAGCTGGAGGAAAGGTCTTTAAACAAATGCCTCTGTTTATCGAGGAAGAAAAATGTTATTACATTGATCCATTGACAGGACAACGGGTGAGCAGTGAAGAAGACTGTACCCTCGGGGCAGTTCTAGAAGTGGATCAGAGAGGGCCATTTGTTGAGGCAGAAGTGGCAGGGTGTCCCACTACGTTCTTAGTGGACACTGGGGCTACTTGTTCGACTCTGAGATCAGCGGTGGTTCCAGACTTGCCGATGTCAGGGGAAACAATTCAGGTGGTAGGAGTCGCAAATAAAAGAATGACTAGTCCCTTGACAGAACCAGTGTCTGTGAAAATTGGAAACCACATGAACGAACATCAGTTTGTGGTTTGTGACTCGAGTCCGGTATGTCTGTTAGGTAGGGATTTGTTATGCAAATTGAATTGCACCATATACTGCACCCCACAAGGAGTGGAGGTACAGACTACCGACGATGATGCTACCTTTAAGGTGGCCAATTCAAAATTCTGTGTAGAACTATATCCTACTCTGACTGTAGAAGATCTTCCACAAGACTTAAGAGATGCAGTGGCGTCAGAGGTGTGGGATTTCACAGGAGAAGATATAGGATTGATTAAAGGGGTAGAACCGGTAAAAATTCTGGTAAAACCAAAGGTTGAGTTTCCAAGAACGCCTCAATACAAATTGTCCCAGGAAACGATTGCAGGAATAAAGCCTGTGATCGAGTCAATGATACAGCAGGGAATACTGAAGGAAATCGTGGGCAGTCCTTGTAACTCCCCGATTATGGGTTTGCAGAAACCTAGTGGGAAGTTTAGGATAGTTCAGGATTTACGAAAGATTAACAACATAGTCGTTTCATGTTGTCCCGTGGTACCGAATCCATCAGTGATATTGTTTCAAATACCATGTCAAGCAGAATGGTTCACAGTGATAGATCTTTGTCAGGCTTTCTTTTCAATCCCATTGGATGAAGAGAGCAGGTACCTTTTTGCGTTTAAAATGGAAGATCGCGTTTTAACATGGTGTCGAATTCCACAAGGATTCACAGACAGTCCATCCATCTTTAATCAGTTGTTGAAAAAGAATCTAGAGAATCTAGTACTGCCACAGAACTCGGTTCTGGTACAGTACATAGATGACCTACTTGTTGCGTCAGAAACAGAGGAAGCTTGTAAAGTAGATTCAATTGCCTTACTGAATCATTTAGCTGAAAATGGACATAAGGTATCTCCGAGCAAGTTACAGTATTGTCTGACAGAAGTACAGTATCTAGGGCACAGGTTAGAAAAAGGGAAACGTAAGGTGTCCCCAGAGAGGATTGAGGCGATAATGAAAATGAATGCGCCTACAACTCAGAGAGAGGTTAGAATGTTCCTAGGAATGGTGGGTTACTGCCGACAGTGGATAGTTAACTTTTCACTGAAAGCAAAGCCCTTACAGAAACTGACGCACAAGGAGGTGAGTGATCCGGTACCATGGGATGAAGAATGTCTGGTGGCGTTTTTACAGCTGAGGGACGATTTATGTCGTGCTCCGGCTCTGGGAATGCCAGATTATGAAAAGTCGTTTTCACTCTATTGCTGTGAGAGAGAGGGATGTGCTTTGTCAGTCTTGGCACAGACCCACGGTAATGCCCGTAGACCAGTTGCATATTTTTCGGCTACATTAGATCCAGTAGCCGCAGCGTTGCCCGGATGTCTCAAATCCGTTGCTGCAACGGGTGTCAGCATTGAAAGGAGCGAAAGTATTGTAATGGGACATCCAGTAGTGGTGTATGTACCACATTCAGTTGAATTGTTAATGACCAGGACGAAGACGCAGCATCTGACCAATAGCAGGCTCACGCGTTATGAGCAAGTTATACTTGCCGCAGAAAACGTGACTCTCAGGAGATGCTCTGTCTTGAATCCTGCTACTTTGATGCCATTACCTACTGTAATAGAAGGCGAAGGATGTGAAGACCACGATTGCCTTGATGTGACTGAACTATGCACGAAACCCAGACCAGATATAGTGGATGAGCCATTGTCTGACCCTGATGAGATTTACTTTGTCGATGGCTCATGTTTAAGAGACGATACTGGTCGGTTAAGAGCAGCTTATGCTGTTTGTACCATTACTGGAGTTGTGGAAGCCGCTTGCCTGGAAGGAGTACATTCCGCACAGGTAGCAGAGATTATTGCCCTAACTCGTGCCTGCATAGCAGGAAATGGAAAGAGAGTCACCATCTACACGGACAGCCAATATGGTTTCGGTGTGGTTCATGATTTCGGGCAGTTGTGGTCTCAGAGGGGTTACATGACCTCCTCTGGTTCGCCCATTCGAAATGGAGAATTTGTGAGATTGCTGATAGAAGCATGACAAGGTCCTGTTGATATTGCAGTGGTGAAGTGTGTAGCTCATACTAAGAATACAGATTTTGTGTCACAAGGTAATAGATATGCTGATGAAGTCGCACGCTATTGTGCGGAACAAAGTTATTCTTTCTCAAAGGTGGAAATAGAAGGTGCAGAAGAAAAGACTGAATTAAGTATGATGTTAGAAACTGTAGACACTTGGGAGGATTTAAGAATAATGCAGGAGAACGCACCTGAAAAAGAGAAAAAGGCATGGGAAATAGCAGGCTGTGTGCGAAGTGAAATGGATTTTTGGGTTTCAGCAGATGGGAGAGCTGTGTTACCGGAAGAATTAGCTAATCCCATGGCGAGAGAAATACATGGTCCAGTACATCTAGGAAGGGATGCTATGATGAGAGTTTTTAGGCAGACTTGGTATTGCCCGAAATTCAGAATAGCAGCAGAATCAGTATGTAAGCGATGTGTTACCTGCCAACAACTGAACGTAGGCAAACGAACACCAGTCACACTGAGTCACATTGGGAGGTCAGGGGGGCCTTTCAATAGAATGCAACTAGATTTCATCGAAATGCCAAGAGTCAATCGCCTTCGGTATGTGTTGGTGATTGTATGCGTATTTTCCAGATGGGTTGAGGCATACCCTACACGTAGGTGCGATACACTCACAGTGGCAAAATTGTTGCTCAGGGAGTTGATACCGCGCTTCGGGGTGCCTGCCTCTTTGGAATCGGACAGAGGAAAACATTTTAACAGCGAAATAGTGAAGATGTTGTGCTCCACGCTGAATATCGATCAAAAGCTGCATTGTAGTTATCGACCAGAAGCTTCAGGAATTGTGGAACAAGTGAATGGCACTTTGAAGAATAGATTGGCTAAAGTAGTGGCATCCACATCCTTGAGTTGGCCAGATGCTCTTCCATTGGTGCTCATGAGCATGCGCAGCACACCTGATAGGAGGACAGGTCTCTCTCCCCACGAGATCCTGATGGGGAGGGCCATGAGACTTCCTACAGTTCCAACTACTGCTCTATTGAATATTACAGATGATCTGATCTTGGATTATTGTAAAGGACTGTCTGACGCCATCCATTCTGTGTCCCTTCAGGTGCATGCGGCTGAAGTTCCAACAGCGAGGAACCTGTGTCATGACCTGAACCCAGGGGACTGGGTCCTGGTTAAAAAACACGTCCGGAAGAACTGCCTAGATGTTCGCTGGCGTGGGCCCTTTCAGGTAATCCTGATCACGAACACCGCGGTGAAGTGCGGGGGGCTGCCAAATTGGATCCATGCATCCCATACTAGAAGAGTTCCAGCACCTCTAGAAGGAACAGCTCCCATCCCAGACGAAAGCCCGGAAGTGGAAGAAGAGTCGCAAGAAGGGATTGAGGCAGCTGAGGAGGTGTCGGAAGAAGTTGGGAACGCATCGGATTCAGAAGAAGAGCGAAGGCAGGACGGCAGTGAGACAGAAGACGCAACTGAAGGAGAGAGCAGAAGTGAATACGACTCAGACTCAGATCCGTATCGGAGCGACCAAGAACCAAGTGGGAGGACAAGGAATAGGAGAATAAGGCTTGGAGCTGCCACTTGGCCAACAAGAAGAAGAAGGCTAAGTTTGAGGTCGGCCCAAGAAGAAACGCTTACTCCTATATCCGAAGACTCAGATCCAGAAGAAGATATCCAGGATCAAGCCGAGGAGGGTCTTAGAAGATCAAGTAGAGTGCGAGTGCCTAGCAGAAGATACTCTACTCCCGATTGGACCTACCTTGTTGCAGATGTCTGGGAGACACAGAACAGGGAGGATCAGGGAAGTGGAACTGATCAGAACTGACCCGATCATCACAGTGCAAATAAAGTTTCTACTGCCAGGAGCGGAGACCGAAAGGTTGCTGACACTCAACATCGTTCATCCTGCTCTCCTGAGTGGAATAAGAAAATTGCTTTTAGAGACAGTTGAGTTTCCAGTTTGCTGTTCACGATATCCAATATTGGAGGGAACTCTTCTTCGTTTGGAAATGCTGGAACGAGTAGTAGAATTGCTAGGAGTGCTTATTGTTGTGGACTAAGATCATACTACGAATGTCTTCAAAGGGGTGCAGATCTGGAAAAGTGAAGAAAGTGATCTTGATTAGAACGGACCCCTTTGTAATTGTGGATATAGAACTGATAGTACCAGGATTAGAAATTGAAAAAACGCTAACTCTCAATTTCGTCCGTCCACTTGTCTTGAGCGAAATAAGGAGAATAATCCTAGAAAAGGTTGACTTTCCATGGTGTGGTACGAACTGTCCAGAACCTGAGGGAATGATACTTCGAATGGACGTTTATGAAGAAGTAGTGTCACTCCTTGAGTCATACATAACTTCAGACGAAAATAAGACTTTTGAAAAGAAATTGTAAACTTGTTGCAAGATAACCTAGCGCCGAGTGGAAGAAGAAAAGTGATAGGGGTTTCATTTTAGTGGATGGAGAAGGGCTAGGGTTGTCTATTTCTACTGGACTTTGAACTGTTTTGCGGAAACAAATTGTCAAGCTTCCAAGTGTTTCAAGAAAGACATTGCAAGAGAGAAAGACTTTGTTTGAAAAGAAGAGGAAGTGAATGCTGGAAGATAGTCGAAAACTACACTGTTTGAGAACATGGAGGCTGGCAACCCGAACCGCAGGGCAAAATGTATAGCTGTTACATTTTTAGGAGTAGTGGTTTCTCTTATAATTTTAGTGGTAACTGTTTCATTCCTAGCGGGACACGAAGGGGATGGAACCACAGTTAAGGAGGATAGGGGAGTGTCAACACCGAGAACTACCACAGTTAAGGAGAAGGGAAACATCAATGAGAAAGACAAAGCGTTGTTAGATGCAGAAGTAAAAAGGTTACACATGGATGAATCACAGGGGAATTACAAGTCAAATGCTTATGCTAAGTTGCTTTATGAATATGTTGATGCCATGGAGGTAAAGGACTGCTATGTATGTATGCAGTTACCAATTTCGGTGGAGGAGGGTATCAAATACCATCATCTCCCGTTGACATATGGAATAACGTGCAGTTTATTGTTAAGTATGTTTTATGGACGAGACGGATTTGAGTATTACTTCTCGAATTTCGACTCGACATTGCCAGAGGTTCCGAATTTCAAGCATTTGAACAAATGGGACTACTACAAAAGCGAAGACAGGTTACACAAATGGTTTATTCCATGGAGAACGTTAGATACTTCACATGCTCGAAACAACAATCTGACTTGTCAAATATCAGAAGTTGAGAAAAAGTTTATAGCACAGGTAGATACTAGATACAGAAAGCAGAAGGCATTGAAGGCATCAGGACAAGGGGAAACAGATTGGACCAAGGAGGAAAGGGCACAACAACGAAAAGGAAGTATTGGTCCAATTGCTTTGGATAAGGAGAAACGGGGGAAACTGTGCATTCACAGGAGTTACTCCTACTATGAAAACGTTTATGTAGGACAAGTCAATTGCGAACATGCTTTTCAATTGGAGTACTACTCTAAGAACTTCATGAAAGGGATGCAAGCAATACCAAATGTATATTTTGTATGTGGAAGATATGCCTATGTGAAGTTACCAGATAATTGGTACGGATCATGCTATCTGGCTGTTGTCTTCCCTAAAATATATCATGTTGAGAATTTAGAGACGCCTAAGAAAGAAATATCAACTAGATGGAAGCGAGGACTGGGTGCAGCAGAAGTAGTTGGAGATGTAATAGGTGCTGCATTCCCTTTCTTAGGATTGATAATGAATGACATTAAGATCAGGAGGTTAGCTACAGTCGTAGATAGACTGTCTGCCAGTACTGCAAGGTCCTTGATGCTGATAGAAGGGGAGATGCAATCGATTAGGGCAATGGTTCTTCAGAACCGACTTGCTTTAGATGTTCTGTTAGCAAAAGAGGGAGGAGTCTGTAGGGCCTTGAAGGTCCAGGAATGCTGTACTTACATTCCAGACAATTCAAAGCCTCTAGAGAAGTATATACAAAACATCACTGCCATACACTACGAAATTGAGGACCTGGCAAAGGTAAATGTGTGGGAAAAAGTAGGCCATGGAATGGGTAAAGTTGGAAGTTGGTTTGCCAACTTAGGAAAGGGTATCGTTTGGTACATATTGAAGCCCATCATCATAGTAGTGATTTGTGTAATCACTTTGTGGGGATTGGTGCGTTTGTATCAATGGTATAGAGCAAATAGGTTACAGAGAGCTATGAAGAAACAGGAAGAAGAGTTGACGGCGATGCAGGACACCCAATACAAAAGTCTGAAAGCATTAGAGAGTATGAAAAGAAGTGGTACTGTCCTGACTTCACTTTAAAGGTTCTACATTTTTAGAGTCATGGTGATGATGACCCCTGAAGGTCATCAAAGGGGGGACTGAGAGAGCACGAGTTTGGGAAAAAATGTATAAGTATGCCATACTTACAAGCACGTAGTTAGTTCACATGTACTTTGCACCAGAGTGTTTATATTTAGAAGTGAAATACACAGAGTGTCTTATATTCAGTGGTGAAATGCATAGAATGTTTAAGTAGAGTAACGATAATCATAACTGTGTGAGACTAATGTAGAAATGTTTGGGATGAATATGAAAACCTCATGTTCTCATGTTACAGGAATAATGTAAGAGTTGAATGTAACTTTAAAACCCAGTATTTTGTGTAGGCCTCATGGCAATTCACAAGCAAATCTAAACGTGCTGCTAAAATAATGTGAGACAAGGTTGACATGGTTCTTTCAAAATGTACTATTGAATTTAGGGTTAAAAGTATATGCTTTATAGATGTGTTATTTTAGAAACGTATGCTAGTTAAGAATGTTTGCTGTTTAAATCAAGTTAACGTTTTAAGAGTGCAGGAACCTGCTGCATGTAAATCAAGTAGGCCAGAGCCGATAATGTCATGAAGTTTAAATCGTCATGTGCTCGTTAGAGGAGAGGTCGTGAGGTGTCCAGTATGAAGCTCTGAGAGTGTTTTATGGCCTAAGATATGGTGAAGTCTGGAATTTGAGGCCCACTGCAGGAAGAGCTGTATGCAGGTGCGAGGGTCCTAATCAGCTCGAATGAAAGGGACTTTGTTCAGTGGCGCCTTGCGCAGGCCTGTAGGAGTTTCCAGGAATTTCAGGGGGTATCAGCGCACTGAAGAAGCTGCCTGGGAACCAAGGTAAACTTTAACGAGGGTCTTCAAGAGTACCATCATGGAGTTTGCCGCGGAAAGATGTACCACGTGAGGGGCGTCCCAAGGGGCGTTTCTGTTGGAAATGTGATTTGGTATTAGGGAAAGTGACCCGGGAGGAGAGCAGAGCAGATGATTTTGGGAGCCTAAGGAAGCGGATGGGTAGGCAGATAGGCTGATCAGGAGAGACCCATTATCAGAGAAGAGACAAAGAGAAGTGCGTGATCTTCTTAGGAAATCACCACGGCTGACACCTAGAGGGTTAAGATCTTGTTAAGTAGGGATGTCATTTAGTATAGTGTAGGGACAGACTAACCTTAATTTTCTTTTCTGTAATGACTTTGAGGTTGCAACTTGTATCCATTTTAGCAACCCTGATGGTATTCGAACTTGTACTTATTATTTTGTTCTTCAGACTCAGACTATTCAAGAAGTTCATGTTCATAGTGATTCCGATATACCTTTTGAATCTCATTTTGAGAAGCTTGTATCTTCAGTTATCTTTGACTTTATATTAAATCTTTAAAACTTAATTTTGGTCAGTGGTCATTTAGAGTGGTGTAAGTTCTTAAATTGATTGTTTACCTCGAGATTACCTTTTACTCAAGACAGGTACCAACGATTCAGTCGACAGGAAGAAGGGATTTGGCAAGATAATTAGTAACCAGTAATCCCGCGTTAGCAGTTCTGTACCACTCAAAATTTCAAAGCACAAGTATATCCAAATTGTGTGCTGATATGATAGGCAGGGTGCACCCTCCCCCTTTTATGATTGGCTAGGCTGAAAGCCCGCCTCGTCATATAGGCGGGTGACCGCATTGCCATACAGTAAGTTGTGACTCCTCATCACTGTGTTTTCTCTGTTACTCGCTGAGAAATATACAGGCTCGTTGCTTCCAAAAAGGTTCAAATGAGGAGAAGCAGAACATCACTCTCATAGCGCGCCGGCTGTTAAACGAAAGTGCAGAACTAGGACATGGCGGCCCTGATGACACGGTGTCGTCTAATAACCTTATATGACTTGCACAAAGTCATACAGCAGATTCGTTTCAGCTAAGAATGTTGGTTCCAATCACAAGCCTCATAAAAGGAAGCGGTACCTAATTTCAAAGATAACGGCTGGCAGGCTATGTCGGGCAATAAACACCGTGTGCTCTGGCATCCATCTTACCTTGGGCATTACAACTGAACAGGCAACCTCGCGGGCACCAAGGTTGCACGCGCTCGGTGCTATATAATTGAAAAACACTCTATTCCAGAACACCTCAGCCCATGTCCGCCACCCCGCCCACGGAATCAGCCACGAGAGCCCTGCTAATCAGCGCTGCAGCTGCGCGAGCCCTCGCGGACTAATCATGCCCTCCAAGTTAGCACCTGAGCTGCAAGCAGCGGAAGTCTTTCACGGTCGTTAATCCATCACATTTTGGCAATCGCATGTCCACGTGCTCGGGTGGCACCTGTTATTCCGAAGAGGGCGGGAGGAAGAAAGTAATGATTGCAAAAAAACAACAAAAGGTACCTTTCGTTTCTTGAAGGCTCCTTTGGCACCAGGTACAGCTTCACAAACACGGCTGATTGCTTCCCTGAAGGAAAATACAATACATTAAGAGCACTTAAAATCGCTCATTCGTTCGACAGCAACATGGGTCCAGCTCACATTAACTGTGCAAATGCGAAAGACAAAGCATTTCTTTTTTCATGCAAAAGAATCATTACTATGGCTTTATATATTCATATTTTATATCCCGGGGCTTTTTCAACTGCCCTTCTTATTTTTATCATACATTATATTACTGTTCGGTTCGACACAAACTGGCTCACACAGATGCGTTCTTTTTGTCTCTTCTATGAAAAGGTAGATACAAAGTTGGGTATTGCATTCTATGAAGATTAAAACCATTATGTTCTCTGTCACTACACTTATTTTAACACTGTTTAAGTACATCTTGTAAGACACACAAACCTTTGACATGACGTGTGAAAACTAAAGCGAATGTTAAAAGAATGCTTGCTGTGGAGAAACATTTAATCATGTGACAACTTCTGCCAGTTATGACTTTTTAGTTAACAGAATGTTGCATGCTAGATTATCTGCAATAATACTCACAATGGTAACTGTAGACTCAGAGCCTCTAGCCACTTAGATATAACCACAGCTAACCACCCTTACAGCTGCAAACGTGTTAAACAGAAGAACGTTGACAACCAACTTTAAACAGAATATGGAATTCAATGTACTCACCTACAAGCGTAACCCCCATGAGGTTTATAAGTAGGCCATTTTTAACAAGCTACCTGGCAGTAGAGCAATGTAGACAATAGATGTAGTGTTGTTGGCTTCATCTAGGTCTATGCATGTTTTATTTTAAATAGACTTTATCAGGAAATAAATATCCTGAATGTTGAGCATCAATAAACCAAACAGTGACACAGCACCAGAACATACTCGTGTGGCAATAGAACTCTTTCATTTCACCCCATACTAACTCCACTGCACCCACTTCTGGCAAAACACAGTTAGTTACATTGTATGATCTGTCCCACTTTTATACCATAGCTTCATATCACAATTTAGCTTTTCCGAGATCAGGCAGCTCTAAGTCCTCTCCATTGTGACCTATCTCCACTATAGAAATCTCTGTCTCCCCGCCCTTCTTTCAACAAGGTTGAAATGAAATCTCACTCCTTTATAAATATTATTCCAATCAAATCGAACTAATGCTCTTAGCCTCCTTAGACAAGAGCCCTGCACAATCTTTAGCCATATAATCTAGCAGTGGCAACCATACCAATAGAAATTTGCCTTTGTAATCTGTGAATGTGAATGTGAATGTGAATGTGAATGTGAGGGGGTATTTATATAGCGCAGCGGTCGCTCCGGAGGGAGCATCATGGCGCTAAACAAATCCAGGTGGCCTAGTCGTTGTTGGCGGAGGGAGGGCTAGATGGCAGCTTTAGTCCAGTCATCGGGGAGGTTAAAGATCCAAGTCTTAAGGAGTTTCCTGAAGGGTTTCTCAAGGCCCTGTTGTCTCAAATGTTTGGGCATACTGTTCCAGGCTTTGATGGCCAGGGAGTATAACGTTTTACCACCTTTAGTTTTTAAGTTGTAACTGGCGGGAGACATGAGATTGTCTTGGGCAGAGCGGAGGGCACGGCTCGGTATGTAGTGGGGGAAGCGTCTGGTTAGATATTTTGGGCCAGTTTTATTGAATGCTCGAAAGGCTATGGTTAGTATTTTGAAAAGAATTCTTTTATGGACGGGGAGCCAGTGCAGGGTTTTTAGGGCTGCAGAGGCAGAGGATTTGCGGGGTAGTTTCAGTACCAGTCTGGCAGCCGTATGAAGGATGCTTTGGAGTTTGGTTTGTGTAGACTTTTTTGTCCCTGCCAATAGGCCGTTACAATAATCAAGGCGCGAAATTATGAGGGCCACTGTAACTGTTTTTCTAGCCTCGAGAGGGAGAAAGTCGAAAAACTTTCTGAGCGATTTAATTATGCCGAAGCATCTGCCGGCGACAAGCTTTGCGTGCTGGTCGAAGGAAAGATCCGAGTCGAAAGTTACACCGAGGTTTTTTGCTGTTGTAACGGTCTGTGGAGGGGCGACAGAGTTGTCCGGCCACCAGAGGGCTGGACAGAAGGAGGTGTTTTTTCCGATGGGAAGGATCTCTGTTTTACTGGAGTTACATCTGAGATGATTAGTATCCATCCAGTGAAAGACCGCAGTTAAACAGTTTTTAAGGTTGAACTCAGCCATGGTTGAGTTATCCTCAAGAGGTACTATCAGCTGCGTATCATCGGCATACGAGGTAACTGGTATGCCGTATGATTCGATCAGGGAAAGGAGTGGGATGAGGTAAACATTAAAAAGGAGGGGACTTAGGATGGACCCTTGGGGTACTCCGGAGGCGACCTTTTTTTCTTTAGACTGAAAGGGACCAAGGGCCACAGTTTGGAATCTGTCGTTGAGGAATGATTTTATCCATAGTAGGGCAGTATCTGATATCCCTATGTCCATCAGTCGGTTGATGAGAATAGAGTGGGAGATGGTGTCGAACGCTGCTGTGAGGTCGAGAAGTATAAGGATGGCCTTCTTCCTCTGATCTTGCAGCGTTTTTATGGTGTCTGACAGTTCGATCAGAGCGGTCTCAGTTGAGTGCCTGGGACGGAAACCAGATTGTTGGGGATGAAGTATGTTATGGGTTTCCAGGTAGATCTTAAGTTCTTTGTAGACCAACTGTTCTGTTATTTTTCCCAAGGCAGGGAGAAGGGTGATCGGACGGAGATTGGTCAGATCCTCCGGTGATTTGTTCGCTTTCTTCATGAGCGGTTTAACAGTGCCCCTTTTCCATATGCGGGGGACAGATCCGGTGCTAAGTGATGAGTTGATTATGTCATTGATGACAGGGTTAAAAACGTCTATAAGTTGGTGAAGGATCTTAGGGGGGCATGGGTCAGAGGGGGAGCCTGATTTGCAAGATAGGATGGCTTCTCTGGATTGGGCTAGAGTGACGGGGGTGAAATGATTGAAACTCCCAATTGGGGGTTCCGATTTTTCAGGGATAGGGGGCTCTTGATGGGTTTGAGGGGGGGGGGGGAGTTCATTTGGATGGAGGCTATTTTTTCGTCAAAATAGTCTGAGATCTTATCACAAAGGTCTTGGGAAGGGGGGATTTCAGGTTGGAGAGCTTTGGGCTGGGTAAATGATTTTACTATTGAGAATAAGGTTTTTTGTTTCTGACCGGCATTTGTAATGGCATTGACATAATAGGTTTTCTTAGCAGATTTGATGTTAGAAAGATAGTTTTTTCTTTGTTGGATGTAGACTAGACGGTCGTCTTTGGCATATGTTTTGCGCCATTTACGCTCGGCCTTCCTGCAAATTAGGTGAGCGGTCGCTAAGGCAGGTGTGAACCAGGGGGCATTGTTTTTAGCATTTTTTGGATTTCTACGGGGACGCTTAGTAGAGTTCCGGTTTTTGATTTCATGAGAAATCCAATTATGGAAGAGTTCTGCGTCTAGTTCCGTGTTGCCGGATAGGGCTGGGCGTGTGTTTGAGGGATGGGGTTAAGCGTAAGGTTATCCTGGACTGTTTTCCAGTTAACAGAGTGCTCGCGATGGGAAGTAGTTTTGTTGATGGTGGGGTGTGAGATAGTAATATTGAATGGGATCAGGCTATGATCTGTCCATATCTGGGGAAGGGGGGGTAAGGTAGTGAGAGATTGGAAATTAGTGCAAATGCCGTCGAGGGTGTGCCCTAGGGAATGGGTAGGCAGGAGGACACTTTGTTGGAGATTGAAGATTTCAAGTGTCTGTAAAAAACTATGAGTTTGTAGGTCAGATGGGGACTCAAGGTGCAGATTGAAGTCTCCAAGAAGGGTGAAATGAGGGTAGCGGAGTAGAAAGTGTCCCAGAGAGTCACTTAGGGAGGCTAGAAATTTGGAAGCATTTCCGGGCGAGCGATAGATCAAACCACCAGAGAAGGAGGAGGTTTGGCTGAGTTTGATAGAGAAACCCATGCCTTCTGTATCAGTGAGGGGGTCTAGGCTAAACGTATGACAATTGAAGGTATTCTTCAGTATAATGGCAACGCCTCCACCTCTACCTTTCAATCTGTCTTGTCTAAGAAAGGAGTAACCGTGGGGGAGGGCAGTGGCTATGTCTGGGTTGCTGTCTTCCGTTAGCCAAGTTTCTGTAATTAGAAGACAGTCCAGATCGAACTTGCGAATGAGGTCGTGTATATCCTGACTATGTTTACACATAGATCGGGCGTTTATCAAACCACCTTTGAAGGGAGGCATGGAGTCCTTGGTTTGGGGTGAAGGGACGGGGGAGTGAGATGGATTACTAGTGAGGGACCAGCGGCAGTGTTTGCAGCTGGCAGGGCCGGAGACATTAGCCAAGTCCAGTTTACAAGGGCAGTGATGGTTACCACGCAATAGGTGAAGTTCGCTAGGGAGGTATCTGACATGCCTGGAGGGTCGGGCAGGGTTTCCTGCCCCTGGCGCGGTCTTGGCGCGGACGGGCGCAGACGGGCTTGCCTTAGGCGCTCCCGCTGCGCTCGTCCGCTGCGCTTCCTGTGCATGCACATAACTAGCGAGATAAGGGGGCGTGGCCTACAAGGGGGCGGAGTCAGCGCGCACGCCTGGACTGATGGCGGCCGCTGAATGCGAGCAGGGAAAAGGCGCGACAGTTCGTAATATCAGCTGTGCGCTACAAACGGGCAAGTACTAGGGGTGTAAGTGATCCTTTTTTTAAAAAGCACAAAAAAGTGACACCACACGAAGAAATAACAATTTTTTCTTAAAAACAAAGATCGAGTACCGCCAGCTCCCGGCTTTCCGCCTCAGGACTGGGATAGGAGTTGTCAGTCAGCCGCAAGCAAATCAGTGCTTTAAATAGTCAAAACAAGGGGGCGTGGCCTACAAGGGGGCGGAGTCAGCGCGCACGCCTGGACTGATGGCGGCCGCTGAATGCGAGCAGGGAAAAGGCGCGACAGTTCGTAATATCAGCTGTGCGCTACAAACGGGCAAGTACTAGGGGTGTAAGTGATCCTTTTTTTAAAAAGCACAAAAAAGTGACACCACACGAAGAAATAACAATCTGTCAGATTGTGAGAAAGACACTTCAAAGCAATGACACTCCAGGCCCTGTGTAGCCAGTACTGGGATTTCAGATTTCTCCCACTGTTGAGGTTGGCAGACAATATTATAGCCTTAGAGCCTGCCGCAGCAGGCTCTACCGGCCATTAAAAGCCTGCTCCAGCGTGAAAAGGCCCGAGCTGAAGGCGAGGGCCTTTAATAAGGGAACGGGCATTTAATGGCCAGTAGAGCCTGCTACGGAGGGTTTTAAGGCTATTAGAACATGCCATGCATAGACGACAGAATGTCCTAATTTGTAAAACAAAGGGCTAACAAAAGCCAGAGGGGGGTGAAAGCCCCTCGGGCTCCGTGAGGTCTTTGTTCACTGTTGTAGCAGTGAACAAACACTGGAATGTTGGAGCTCTGGGCTTCTACTGGCCATTAAAAGCCTGGCGGTACAAAAGGGGTGGAGCACTAAATTGTTTTCAATGGAGCTACCAACATTCCAAAGGTCTAATAATTGGTACCTTAGCTTCCAGATCGGTTTATCCATTCACTCCCCACTGTGTTGATTTAATCACTAACACAATGAATCCAGGAACATGAGGAATTGAATACCTATACCTTTCCTTAATGCCACCAGTACTTCTTTCCAAAATATCTTCAATTTAGAGCACTGACATCAAATACATATCGCAGAATCATTTGCACATAGTACCTCCAAGTCAGTCCAGCAGCAGAGGTCTGTTATTATTGGCTAGGAGGGCATTCAGTCTGATTTCTGTGTGTGAATTTGGATTAGTGTTTTCAAGCAGTGGACATTCTAGTGTCAGATAGAGCTGCAGAGAGTGTGTGATGTCATCACAGAAAGTTGGTTCTGGAATTGAGAAAAGGGAAGAGTGTGTGACAGTTGACTAAGAGACAGTGACTTTTATGGTGGGAGAGAAATATCTGAACTGGGACTTCAAGTGAGGTTGCTTTTCACTAGGTTTCCCAAAATACCTCTTCGACATGAAAAGCCTAAGGTGGTTCTTAAATTTAGATTACTACCAGGGGCCTGCAATAGCCTTAGCCTGAAATCCTGAAAAGGGTATTGAAATCATGACCTATTTCAGTGAAGCCAAACCATTTACAGAGTGAGACACAAAGACTGAAGGGTGGACCTTGTACTCACAAGGTACAGGTTAACCACCAGGATCTCATTTGAGTGGCACTGGAGGAGGTTGCACCTGACGCAGACCAGGCATCATCGGGTAGCACACGATACATCAAGAGATGACTATGAGAGCTGTTTGAATTCTGCATGTATCAGATTGAATACGCACCTAGAAAATAGGGTTGAAGGCAACATGTTTACGTTAACCTGTGTATATGGCTGAAGGGAAGAAACATTCATAGGCCCTTCAAAAGTGAAGTTTCTTTCAAGTTTATCAATAAATAGAATGTATACACCCAATTCAGATAAGTGTTGGGAGTGTTTCTTTACAAACTCATGTAGGAAGTTAAGTTTAACAAAGGAATTACACTGTTTTATACCTAAAGTTGTTAGAGGACGGAGGGCAGACTCTTTGAGTGGACTGTTTGCTACAGTACTGAAATCTAGGTCCATGTTTAAACTGAAGACATTAAGCATGTCCAAAGGAGTAACAGCCCATCCCAGGCTGAATAAACTATTCATAGTTAAAGAACATGGGCCAACTTAGCTTTGGCAGTGGCAATAGAGTGGGAAACGTTTCCCTGCTAAGTGCTGTACTCCAGTGATGTAAAAATGAAACAAGCATTTTCAATGCAATCAGTCTTGCCTTAAGGACCTTATATGTATTTAGCTATGCAGCACATTAGCATGGGTGCTAAAACATCTACTGTTCTTTAACATGTAGGGAAAGTAACCACCAAACAGCGTGACAAACCAGGCATGGGAAAACATGGAGAGTAATATTGCGTTTCAGCAGGAAAAGGTATAGAAATACAAGATTTGAAAAAAATATCATTGTCTATGGGTGCTCATGGAAGACAGTTTCTATGGACTGGAATACAGAGAATGCTAAAGTGATTCTGGTATTTTACTGACCTCTGCTGTTCGTTTTCTATCAAGAAAGTTACATAGAGGCAATTTCCAGACAAGTCCCTCAGCAGAAAGCAATTCTAGTATTTTACTGACCTCTACTGGTCGTTTTCTATCAAGACACTTAAATATAGGCAGAGGAACAAGCAGAAAGCAATTCTGGTATTCTACTGACCTCTACTGGTCATTTTCTTTCAAGACAGTTAAATAGAGGCAGCTGAACAGGAAAACAAGTCCCTAAGCGGAAGCAGACAAGTCGTAGGGCTGATCTACAGAGCCCACAAAGTACATACATATATAAGTATATACTAAAGTATATACAAGAGGTCTCTAATGCTCGACCTAAAAAGGGGAAATTGAGCACAAAGTGAGTTGAGGAGCAGATGCGTTAAATCAGAGGGGCCACACATCTACAATCCACATAGCTCCTCAAGGTTGTATATTAATAAAAAAGAAAGACCCTTGTGCACCAGAGTGTAGAGACCACCCACCACACAAGCAGCAGAAGCTACTCTTCAGAACCACTCACTCACTGTCCAACTTTCAATTCAAAGCCTTTCACTCAATCTTTTTCATCATAGTATGTCTTATAACTTATTTGTGTATGTTCAACACATTTCCTCATTGCTGATGGGTCCGATTGAATAAACCTAACCCTACTCACCGACTCTAGATTGTTTTTGAATATGGAATGCACCCTTTTCTAACAAGGCTCTCACCTGTGGAATGTTGTGTCATGATATGATACCATACCATGTTTCTTCACCACCCGTACCAAAATATTCCAGCCCTTTTGGCTAGCTGCAAAATTCCTTAATCACAGAGTTTAATTTCTCAACCACTCCATTATCTCATGGCTGATACACTGAGGTTAATTTGTGTGTGCTGTTTACCAGAGAATTTTATATATTACTGCATCTCCTTTGATTTAAACTGAACACCACTATCAGTCTAAATGGATGCTGGAGCCCTCTTCTTCAAAATAATCAGTCCATAAACACACATTCTTAGCAGCAGCCCAGCCAACAATTTTCGTGGCTATCCATTCGTAGAAAAGATCTTCTAGGGCAATTAAGTACTTGTACATCTATTTTTCCAGCTCACCGGTCACCTAATATCCATAACTAACTGATTACATGGAAAAGTGGGACTTACCAAGGTGGTGGTCTCAAAGTATTTTGTCTCTTATCAGCCCCTTCACATTGTACACAATCTCTAACCGGATTTTCAGTATCAAAATCAATTCTAAGTCACCAATGCACGTTTTTAAAACAGATATGATTCTATTTCTCAAATTCTACAGAGGAATACCTTATTTCCCTCATAACCCAAATCATCCATCCTCCCACAATTCATCTCTCTCTTCCTGATAAGCATGTAAATCCTGTTTCCCAAGACTCTTACTGAACCTTTTGTAACGCTATCCTTAACCTCTTTCATCATTTCATCGGATGTATGTCATTACCACGCATGCTTTTACAACGCATGCCTTTACTACGCAACTTTCACAACGCAAGTCGTTACAACGACTTGCGTTGGGGGGTGCTGGATAGTGAATAGTTTAATTTACTATTCGAACTCCAGTCCCCGTGGATAGTAGGGAAGGTTTTGGAGAGTAAATTAACTATTCCCTATCCTAGAGCTCCCCCCAGCGCAAGTCGTTGTAACTACTTGCTTTGTTAAAGTTGCGTGGTAAAGGTACTGCATTGTAAAAGTTGCGTTTTAAACGCTTTTCCCCCATTTCATCACACCAATATGCACAGTCCCATTCATTTTCTGGGATCGCACTGTAACTTTTTTTTTACATTTGTATCACAAGCTATGTAGTACTCCTTCGACTTTTTTCCATACATTTACTTCATAGAAATAGACATTCTACTAAAAGGACCCATTGCATTTTTCACATCATGTATAAAGTGTTGCAAATGCATTGACAAACTCATAAATCTGGCAGATAATCTAATAACACCTTCTGTAGTCAATAACTTAGTCAAAAGTTTGTCAGAATTTTTTTTCCTCCATATGTACTTCCAGCAATGTCTACAGCCCATACACACACCAAGGTGTTTCCTTTCTATCACAGAGTATTTCTCCTCAGTGGGTGATAATGAGCATGAGGGGCAGAAGCAATCACCACTTCCGTCCCACTAGACTTTGTGTGGCAATGGCACCTAGGCCTTTTATTTAATTTTATGCACCAACCCATTAATCATACTGACTTTTTTCTCAAAAACCTTAGAGAATTTGCCCATTACCTGGGATCTATTATTCTCGCCATCCGATGCCAATAGCATATAGTCAGCACACGAAGGTAAAGTACTACATGTGAAGACCTCTGATTCGTCCACCTCAACACAGATGGATCTTCCTTGGCAATGTATAGTTTGCAAGTGTCTTTCTTGACTTTAGATTTGAAAGCTAGTGATCTATAAACTAAAATGTCACTGCTGAGACTTGCATAACTTTCACGGTCGATGTCAGAGGGTTCCAATCTAATTCCCTAAAAAGTTCATATTGTTATGACAGGTTTCCAGATGATTGATATTAGAGACCGAGGGCAACAGTTAATCACGTGCCTATAAAATCCAAGACAGCAGTGAACGGAATAGTGCTCACTCTGCGTGGTAACCCCCCCCCCTCCGATTTGGCCTCCTATCTTTGGGGGGCCTGCTAGCAGAATATCTCATATTTTTGAATGAGGATATTTTTATTTCTGCAATCCAACTGGTACACCAAGCATATGCCGTTACACATGCTGGGGTATCAGTTTCCAAGCTTAAAAAATAATGGGATGGAAGACACACCTTTTGGACAGATGGGTGAAGTCGGTGCAGGAGATATGACTGGCCCCATCAATCTAAATTAGGGGGGTGTATGATGGTACATCGCATGCAATTACTTTGCATGCTTTTTACACGCATTTTTTAGTGCGCATGTTTTTACCGTCAAATGCATTTAAAACGCATGCCAATACCACACATTGTTTTTATATTGAAAAACAATGTATTTGTGGGGGAGATGCCCCACCCACCCCAACTCACCTTAAATGCATAGTATTGACATTCATTTTAAATGCATATTCGCTGTAAAAATATCTGCACAAAAAAATGTGTTTTAAAGGCTTTACGAGGTAAAAACTTTGTTGTAAAGGCTGTTTATCCATGTAGGCAGAGATAGCAGCTGCTATCCATGTCTCGTCCTTGTTACCACAGGCACAGACCAAGCTATCTCTGATCTTAGGAGTCATGAAGGCAGTGGTTGTGAGTGAAAGTAATCAGTGCTCCAGTAGGCCTCTTTCTTTTCTGTAGTTTCAACGTTTTGCCCTCCTACTAGACCCTACAATGATCCTCATGCTGCCAATGCCATGGTAAATGGGTGGATTAATAACTCAATTGATGATCTGATCCCCATCCACACTCTAAAAAAGCAATGCAAAGAAAAATCAGCACCTTAGTTTAATGAATCCTTAATCTCCTTGAAGGGGTGAAAAAAACTAAAAAGACAGTGGAGTCACACATACGATAACAATGGAAACCTTTTCTATCGGGCAGCCACCCGGCACTATCATCAAGAGATTAAGAGGGTGCAAGCTGCATTTTATGAAGATCTACTGGGCAAGGCAGCCAACACTCCTAGGGAGCTATTTTGCATTGAAAAATCACTGCTCCTGAAAGTGGAAACCCACTGCCCAATCCTTCAGAAAGATGCTGCGAAGACTCAGCAGCTTATTTCCAAAATAAGGTGGCCAACATCTATAGTGAATTACAAAAGAGTAGGGAAATCTCATACACTGCTCTAGTAACACCATTATTGGTGGAAGGGACAGATTGTCTTCATAATTTTCCCCTCATTACCGAAAAACCTCTCCCAGATCTGTTTGGGAAAGTTCAAGCTCCCCACTAGATCCAGCCCCTCCCCGCATTCTCTCACAAGGGAGCCAAGAAATTCTTCCTATAATCCAGAAATTACTAAACCTTTCAATCTCTACAGGCATATTTCCACAGGAATGGAAACATGCAATGGTCAAGCTTCTGCTAAAAAAAATTCATCTTGACCATGCCTGCTCACGGAACTTTAGGTCTATATCTTTGTTACCGGTGTTTAGTAAAGTTTTAAAGAAACACATCAACCACAATTTCTCTAAGCAAGAGGATAATTTGCTGCATGATGACTCCCAGAATCGATTCTGTCTGAAGCATAGTATGCAGTCCGCGTTATTAGTGGTCATTGAGGAGGTAAAGAAAGTCCTAGACAAGGGAGGAGTGACAGCTATCATCCTCCTCGACCTTAGTGCAGCATTCAATGTGGTTGACCACAAGTCCTTGGCACTCAGGTTGAGGGAAATTGGGGTAAGGAGTACAGCTTTACAATAGCTTTTTTCATTTCTAAAAGAAAGATCATTCCAGGTCTGGCAACCCCCCTGTTACCTCGGAGGCCATCCCTTTGAAGTGTGGGGTTCTGCAGGGCTCCGCACTTAGCCTGACGCTTTTTAATATCTATGTCAGACCACTGGCCTCCATTATCAAGGATTTCAGAATGTGTATTGTCTCCTATGCTGATGATACACAGCTTGTCATCTCCCTTACCCCAGATGAGGGTTCTCAGATGGAGCTAGGTCCATTCCCTGAGAAGGTGGCCCATTGGATGGCAAGCTGCTCACTGAAACTAAATGGAGACAAAACCAAACTGATGGTACTGGAAAACAACCCACCTTCAGTGACATTGGTAGGTTGGCCAGACAGTATCAGGACTCCACCCATCCCATCGTCCCCTATAAAAAGCCTGGGAATGTGGCTGGACAGTTTTTTTGTCAATGAAAGCCCAAGTCAAAAAGTTGACTAGCTCTTGCTTTGCCATGTTGAGGACTCTGAGTAAAAATCTGGATTTACTGTCTACTCCTTGCAGAAAAGTAGTAGTCCAGGCACTGATCTCTTCATGTCTGGATTATGGTAATTCTCTATATCTTGGCTCCCCCAAAGCAGTTCAAACAAGGCTCCAAGTGCTGCAAAATACTGCAGCCAGAACTCTCTACAAGATAACCAAAAGTTCCTCAGCCAAGAAAGCCTCGATCTCTTTACACTGGCTCGCTATGGAACATAGAATTAAATTCAAGGGACTGTGTCTAACTCACAGGGCAATAAATGATAAGAGCCCTAATGACTGCCTATATTCCAAGCAGGACTTTAAGATCCCCTAACACAGGTCTCCTAACAGTTCCGCACATCTTAAAGGCCACATGGAGTGGAAGATCTTTCTCCTACCTCTCCCCTAAACTTTGGAATACAGTGCCAATCAGTCTGAGAACTGAGCCAAATTCAGAAAACATCTCAAAACGTGCCTAACGTGCCAAACGTAATGCTGTGGCCTAATTGTAGACCTGTAGGTGCACGTTAGGGTAGCCATGCGCTTTATAAGTTAAGATAAGATGAAACAGAAGGCAGTTCAAAGATTAAGGGTGATACTGGGATGTCCTTTCCCAGGGCTGTCAACGAGCATGTATTGTTAATTCTGAGTCACTTGTCCCTTTTGAAATTGGATGGACTTGGTTCATCTGTAGCTAAAATGGTCCGTTAACTGGACCAAAATGACTTGTACAATGTGAATTTTTACAATTTTGGAAGATGTTCTCACCTATGGTAAACACTTGTTCATTCTCCAAAGAAAGCGGTAGCATTTAGGCACCTCACCTTTCCCCTTTTTTCAATCCTATCTACATGAACCCATCATGTGAAATATGCAAATGAAACGGTCATATTGATCGTTAGGGTGATGCTCATGGGATCACGCCTAGATAGCCTAGAGAGATCTTGGAACATGTCATTAAACCTTCAAAAACAGCATAGTCTGATCAAGGTGGATGCAACGTCATTGCTCCGATATCTACCAATAAATCAGCTGAAAGGTGTACTGACAATGGAAGGAATAGTTCACATTACAACTCCGGCTCCTGACACCTCTTTACATTCATTCAAGGTGTACTGATAGCGTCCTGTGCTTCAGAGGTCTTTGTGTTTAGTGATGACAACATGCATCAATCACTATTGATGAAACTGAGGTCTAGAGAGACGGGAGCGTATCACATAGTGGAAGTACTCGGAGGGCTAGGACAGTCTTAGGCTGTTTGTTTAAGTAGCTCTGAAACACCGCTATTTTACTACCGTAGACAGTTATAAATAGTCGTTTGACATGCTAACTTTAAAGAAATGTGCTGCTTTCATCTGAAACTGTAGTAACATGTTTTAACATATTCAAAGTAAACATAGCAAAACCAAATAATATACACAACACAACCTAACAATCCAATTACAACACAAGAAGGCACTGCACAATAAAACAGTCAAAACAAATGCAACACCATAACCACAATACAGTACTTCAACATCACATTTCATAACAGATACGCACAAACATTGCTGTCACACATTACTACCTTCTAAAACCTGCTTTCGTAAAAGGTGTTTGCACCAAAGACTGCCTTAACGTATTACCAAGGACACCAAAAGAGCCAAAGTGGTTTGCAATTTGGCACAAAGATTTTGGGGCATATTTACAAGCCCCTTTAGCCACAGGAACGTTGCTTTTAACGGTTACCACCGCTTTGTAAATAAGGCACCCTTTCATGCTATACTTAGTGTGAAAGGGTAGGGCAATGGGTGTTGTGGTAAGCATTCCACCGCAACGCCCATTGATTTTAACGCTGCCCCTATTTACAAGGGTGGCGTAAAAAAGAGGCAGCACAAAAATTAAGACCAAGGAAAACCTGGTATTAACAATGTGAAAACAGGAGAAATGCTTTATTTCTCCTTGTTTTTCTGGTTTCTATGTGTGCTGCATTGTGCAGCACACATAAAAACGGCAAACAGCCCTGGGTTTGTTTATGTACAGGAAGGTGTCCCTTCCTGCACATAAACAATCATTAAAAAGATGACAATTAGCAACTTCTATGTGTGCTTATCAATGCAGCACAAATAGATGTTACAAATCACCTTTTCGGATTGTTTATGTGTAGGAAGGGACACCTTCCTGCACATAAACAATCATTCCCTCAACACAGGCACCATCGCAAGGGTGTCTGCGTTGGCGCTAGGCAGCTTAATTGAGCACCAGCACTAGGGAAAACGCAGGGATGTGCTGTATCTTTGTAAATACATTTCATCTCTTCGTTTTCAGAATGGCGGACTGTGGCACCTCCATTCCCTTGTACATATGCTCCTTTATGTTTCATGCCCATTAGTTTATCTACACTTGTGTGAGGAAATTCACTAATATTATTCAAAATCACAACCCTGTAGCTTTTCCGAAGTGTTCACCTTTACTCGCTGTAACAATGATAACATCTAGCTCAGTTTACTGAGCGGGTTAAAATATCTGAAGAGAAGGACTCATGCCGAGCTGTACAGCTTGTATTTTTTTGCCATCTGTTCAAAGACATGAAAATGGTGGTGTGATTTGATGACTAAGCCTAGGTACAGTCATCGCTGTTAGCCTGCAGAAGATGAAGTAATGTTCCAGTGACACAGGGCGCTTTTCGGGCCACGCGGCACCTGACGAGAGCCATTTTCGTTCTAAGCGGCATAGAGAACAAATATAGACTGTTACCTGCGCCCACAGGATTTTCACACTAACAGTGCTCATGGTACATTTCTCACACATTTCAGGTGCATTGCAAATGTGATTACTTTTAAATGTTACACTTGATAAAGAGATTAACTTTATTACCAGAGAAATTAAACTAAAATCACATTATAACCAATAGTCAATAGAAGGATGCAAACTTATGAGCATTACATAGGGGAAAAAAGCCCTTAAATCTACCTTAATTTTCTATATATGGGAGCATATTTTTACTCAATTATACGATTGCAAACTGCTTCATCCCAAGGATTTCAAGAGATTTGGTGCAGTAGCACACGGGGGAGCGTTCACTGGAAGAAGTTGTTAGGAGCCACCTTGGAATGTCAAAGATGTGCCTCGTGAGTCCAGGTTTGATTATAACGCTGAGTAGAATACCACCTTCACCACAGGAAGTCAGAGCTTTTTTCGCATTTAAGTTTATAATTTCATAAAGGATTAGGGACCTGGGGCCAGATGTAGGTAGGGAAAATTTACCGATTCTTATTTACCGAATTTTACCGATTCGGTAAATAAGAATCAGTAAATAAGAAGGGGGGAGATGTAGGAACATCCAGATGTTACTTTTACCGAATCGGTAAAAATCGGTATTTACCGAATCGGTAAATACCGATTTTGACAAGGGTGCAGGGGGTGTCACTTTGACACCCTCTAGCACCCCCAAAAAAGGTTCGGGGGCCATGTGGCAGGCATACCTGCCCTAAGGGCAGGTCTGCCTGTCATATGGCACTGGTGTGCATGCACACATGTGCATGCACACCTGAATCTGTATTTTACCATCAAATTGAATTTGATGGTAAAATACCGAATTTGTAGGGCTTGTGGGACTCAGAAGAGTCCCACCTACATCTCAATTTTACCGATTCTGTAAAAATACCGGTCGGTAAATTTACCGACCGGTATATTTACCGAATTGGTAAAATTACCGAATTGGCCTGTTTCCTTCCCCCTACATGTCAAAAGCCAAATACCGGTCGGTAACGGCCGAATTCGGCCGTTACCGACCGGTATTTGGCTACCTACATCTGGCCCCAAATGTATGGAGGTCAAATGGGTTCGCAAACGCTTCAATTCGCAGAATTTCGGCGTTTGCAAACTCATTTTCGCGAAATGGTATGTATGCAGCAAATTTGAGTGCAAAATAAGGAATCGCAAATGCGATTCCTTATTTTGCGATTGCGTTTAAGGAATCGCAAATTTTGCGATTCCTTAAATGCAATGTATGAAGCAGCCAAATTGTGCGATGTTTCCTTAAGAAATCGCAAATTACCACCAACTTGAAGTTGGTGGTAATTTGCGATTTCTTTCACAAAAGCACTTTTTTGCATTTGTGAAGGTGCCATGTGGCGCACATACATGCCCTTAGGGCATGTATGTGCGCCATATGCCCACACATGCGAATTTCAGGGGTGCATCAGGGGGTCCTTATGACACCCTTGCACCCTTGAAATTATTCTCAATTTTTGATTCTCAAATTGCAAATCGCAAATTGAGAATAACTTCACATTCATTCCTATGGGGCTCCTGGATTTTAAGAAATCGCAAAAAATATTGATTTTCTACATACATACCAATTGCTATTTGAGATTCGCAAATCTCGATGTTGATACATATGCCCCTTAATTCTTTAAGATTTCTATTTCTAGCTAGTTAACACTGTTTCCTATTACAACCAAAGTGTGTTGCGTTATGAAGCAACCTTTTAAACAGTTTTGAAATTCTTTTTTCTACATCGATGTAGTGTTAGGGGGTTGGTAGGGGGAAGACAGTGATTTCTCCTTTCGAGAACAGCATCTATGGTAGTGATTGGAGGGTTTGGTCTGCGATGGAGATATAAAGCACTGACTGTTAAGTGTCAGTTTCAGTGGTGCTATAGTTCACCCCTCAGTGATACTCATCATTCAGGGAAGTTGCTTGGGTCTCTAGCTGAAGCAGAGTGGAGGCTTGCAGATGTGTACGCTCTGAGCTGAAGCAAAATAATTGAAAAGATATGGCTCCACATGTCGGTGCCCGAGAAAAATAAATGGCATTCACACAAGTCACAGAAAGAGTTCTGTCCGGATCTCAGTGATGATATATTGAAATATTGTGCTGTGCATTTTTTCACTATTGATGCATGGTTCTGAGCTGGATGGTACGTGTATGGTTATCATGACCTGGGGGCCTGTTTTTGTGCCTTTGTAAGTGGGCCAAAGAGACTTCCTCACTCCCTGCCAGTGCACTTTAATGTGGCACCAGCATCACAGAGCACTCCCCTGCCATGCTGTAAACTGAGGCTGGGGTCCAGGTGCTGCTTTAGCCTTTGGAGCATTCTCACCTTGGCGCACTACCTCGCGTGCTCAGCCAGAGGCCACTTCTCTTACCCTCTCCACAGCCCATTATAGCCTCAGGGTATTTAGCAGCCACATGCTGTCACCTCACACAAGTGTCTTCGAGGCCTTGTTGTGGGGAGGAACGGGTTGCATATAAATGAATGTAGCGCCATGGTCAAAGCTGCAGATGTGGAAACTGGGTTCGAGTCCGAGTGTCAGCTCAACATCCTATGATTCTGAGCACATCACCTAATCTCCATACTGAAAATGGTTGTATGATGTTACAACGTGATCTTTTAGATCGCGGTACATCACAACGCATCTTTTACAACGCAAGTCGTTACCACGACTTGCGCTGTAGGGTGCTGGACTTAGGAATAGTAAGATTTACTATTCCAACTCCAGCCTACGTACAGTAGGGAAGGTGTTGGCATAGTAAATCTACTATTCCTTAGTCTAGAGCGCCCTCCAGCGCAAGTTGTGGTAACGACTTGCGTTGTAAAAGACGCGTGGTAATGGCAGCGCGGTGTTTTGACCGCGTTGTCATGGATGTTCCCCACTGAAAATGAAAATGATTTTGATCTTGTGTAAAGTAACTGGTGCTCATGTCTCCAATGACTTTCATTCACGCTATACAAAACTAGAACAAAAAAAAATAACCAGCAAAATTCCATTGACACTAACCAGATGTGAAATGTAGCCCACTTTTTGGGGAGTGCCCAGGCATAATTGTGATCCCAATCCGACCCTGCTCACTGGACCTTACGCATATGAATTTTCCTTTGCTTCTGCCAATTCGTCACATTTAACACTCCTTTTTTTTAACTATCTCTTCCTTTGTCATTTTCCAGAGTCTAACAGCCCATTCCTGTTACCATAATCGCCCACTCTGTTTGATTTATCTTAGTCAGTCAATGCAATGTTTCTTCACTATTTCTAGTACATTGCCCACAAGTGCAATGACATGTACACACATTCTATCATTATTATTTTTCTTTCTAACCAACATCACCTGTATTGCAGTTTCAGGTTTTTCATTAGTTTTATGGACTTGAATTACCCAACCTGTAAAGTATGCTTTCCATGGTATGATTTGTCTTCTGGCCTGCAACGGCTGAAGGTGGCACACAAGGCATGCAATCACATTCATAGTTTTTTATTTTACAATATTTTATAAAATAATCTAGAACTAAACAGGCCCACTCCGAAATTTGACTCTTCTCCATTCTTGTGCCGTCTGAAATGTTTGCCATCCTCTGGCTTCATACCGTCACCCACTGTCTGGAGAGTTTTGTTGCCCCTTCCAGATCTGTTTCCTCAGTGCCTACCTGCTCCGGTCCCTGGCACAGGTTTGTCCATCCTGTTGAAGTCGCTCAGTCTCGTTATTCCTGCAGCCCTTAGTTCTCTCTTCCTCTGTGATTCCAAGCCCATTTCTGCCTTGCCATCTCCTCTTTATCTGCTCATCCATCCTCGTTTCCCTGCCACGCCCCCCCAACTTTTCACTGTCAGTTCCTTCTTCCACAACTCCCTGCCATGGTGTTCCCTACAGCCCCCACAACCTCCTTCAGACCCCTTGTCCCTGACTGAGCCTGTTACCTCATAATCACCATATTCCTGTCTGCCATTGTACACTTCCTCTGTGCAAGCAATCCCTTCTCCTCGTCAATACTCTCTCCCATTTGCATCAATCTTGCCAACATGCTGATGTTCAGCCTCTCTACTCCTTGACCTCCTGCTTCCTTACTTTTACTTCATCACCTCGCCGCTTCCTTTCCTCTCACTCCTCGCCTCTCTGCTTCCTTTCCTATCACTCATCTCTCTGCTTCCTTTCCTCTCACTCCTTGCCTCTCTGCTTCCTTTCCTATCACTACTCGTCTCTCTGCTTCCCTTCCTCTCACACCTCGCATGATTCCTTTCCTCTCACTCCTTGGCTCTCTGCTTCTTTTTCCTCTCACTCTTTGGCCCCCTGCTTCCTTTCTTCACCTCCCTCGCTGCTTCTTTTCTTTTACTCTCTCACCTCTCTGCTTCTTTTCTTCTTACTCCTCAACTCTCTCCTTCCTTTCTTCTACTCCCTCGCCGGCTTCCTTTCGTCAACACCCTCACCTGCTTCCTTTCTTCCCCCTCCTCTCCTCTCGGTGTCCTTTCCTCTCACACCTCAACTCTCTGCTTCTTTTTCCTCTAACTCCCCGACTCCTGCTTTCTTCTAACCCTCCGCCTCTCCACTGCTTTTCTTTCAACCCCTAGGTCCTCTGCAGGCCCGGACTGGCTATTGCGGGCACCGGGCAATCCCCCGGTGCTCCGCAAGGGTGGGGGCCGGTTTTGGGCCCTGGGGGCCGTTTTTGTTACAGGGCCGTTTTTGCAGCATAGCTGCAAAATCAACCCTGTAACAAAATCGGCCAAAAACCGACCCCGGCAAAGAGCTCGGTCGCACCCCCAGGGGGCCGGCCGAGCACTTTGCCAGGGCCGGTTTTGGTTCTCAGTCTGGCCCTGGTCCTCTGCTCCTTTTTTCTGCCCCTTGGGTCAGCAAGGGAAAAAAAGCGACCAACCAGAATCAGAATTACAGAGGTGCTTCTAGGACTGAGTAATAGCACAATAAACTGAGCGCAAGGACACACAAAGATACCGCTGAGAGTCGGGACACCTTTATCCAGAGCAAGGCCCTCCGGTTTGAGAAAACCAATTGCCAGTTTTCCATACTCCATACAGCCGGGATAGTGGGAGTGCATGTTGTGAACAGGGCACAAGTCCTAAAACAAGCATTGGCATAGCCAATAGGTCTCGCCTTTGGGATCTTATAAGTGTTTAGTTATCCAGCACACTATCCTTGGTGCAACAACATCAACTGTTGCATGGCTAAACAATTATAAGGTCCCAAAGGCAAGACCTATTGGCTATGCCAATGCTTGTTACTCTTGTGCCAATATACTACTGCCCAACCCTTGACATCAGTTTCTAATGTGCATGCACGTTTCCCTGGCTGCAACTTCCTGTCTCTGCCACACTCTCTGAGCATCCAGGATGTAGATGTAGGGAAGGCTAAGACTGCAACTGTAAACCATAGCACACATGTTGTTCTCCAATATCAAACCTGTGTAAAAATAATATACTGTTGCAAGAACTTGATTTGCATGGAATGTAAGTTCTTAGTCTGTGTATCTATCTATCTATCTATCTATCTATAAATCTATATATGTTTATCTATCTATCTATCTATAAATATATATAAATATATATATATTTATAGATAGATAGGAATCTATCTATCTATCTACCTACCTATCTATAAATATATACATATATATTTATAGATAGGTAGATAGATAGATATTTATATAGATATTTATATAGATAGATAGATAATCTGTTATTTACCAGTCCTCCAGTTCTCATAGTCCACTGGGGTGTAACAGGGGAGAAGACACACTCATTTTCCAGAGGGAACTTGCATCTAACTTTCCGTGCACAGCAGCACACTGTGTTTACTTAAGGAAAATCTTTTAAAATTCAAAATAAATGCCAGCTGGATTGCTGCTGATCTCTCATTGGCTCAGTGGAAGCAAACACATTACATTTCCCAGGGTGCATTAGCTTGTCCTTCAAAGCTTGGGTCTTGTTTTATATGCAACCTAGGATGTCCAAAAAGACTCGCCCTCATAGGCTGTTCAATACTCTACTGATGCAGTTGCATACAGAATCATATTGTGCTGTTGACTCGCATCAAAGCTCCTCTCTGTGCATTAAAAAGCATTGGAATGTGTCATAAATGCTCCCTGCGGCAAGCATGTATTCCTGGATCAGACCTCATGCCCCAGTGTTTAGTAATTGTATAGCTCTTCAATCCCTGGCGGCACAGCACCCAGGATAATGTGCTGCATGGCTAAACGCTTAAAAGATCCAAAAGGAGAGCCCTATTGGCCATGTCAATGCTTGTTGAATTTGCAGCTGAGTGACATCTATTCAAAAGTGAATTAGAAGCAGGCTGAAACTGCAGTGAAATATTTGCAAATATTTAAAAAAGTGAAATCTGTTTAAAGTGCTCTCCTTGATTTAGTGCTGTATGAAAGGTAATTGATCATCATTTTACTTGGTAATGTGTGTGTTTGTCGGGCAGCCGATTCACACCCATAGTGCCCCCTTCTCATCCATCTTTCTTGTATTTTGTGCGCTGGTTCAAGCAAATGTTGACATATTATATGTTGGCTGTTGACATATTAAGCAGTCAAGAATCGGTTATGAAATAAGGTACGAGATTTCATGGATCCAAGCATCGGGAGCATTTTATTTGAATTGTTTGTAAACTGTGATTCACATTTGTGAAAAACATATTTACATTGTTAGCTGCTGCCTCTCCTTATGGTGTGCTTGGTTCAAGCAGCACCTGCACACAGTCTTCAACCAGCTTCTAATTGAGCAGCCTGAATATTTTATTCCATGTTCACAATTAAAAAGCAAAACGTAGCTTAACAATTTCTAAAGCGCACATTGGGGTGGGGGGGTTCTCTTTCAACTCTACTTCTGAGGCTGCCCTAGAGACACAGCCTTTGTGTAAAAGTGATGTTTCTCACTACTGAATGCAGTCGGGCTGGCTCCAAGCTGGGTCACTCATAACATAAGTACAATGAGGTGTGAAATCTCAGCACCTGGCTCTGTCATTCTTCCAGACACAGCAATCAGGGACAGACAAAAGACAGACCTTACCTAGAAATGTCCTCACCTTCAAAAACAGAAACTGCAGTCCCACCCTTTTACCCCTGCTCTAGTGCTCAGGAAGCATAATCTGCATCTCCTTGCTAAACAAAAGGCCTCATAGAATGCCTAACGGTATCACAGTCTTTGCCTCCTCACTTCAGGATTGCAGGTAATACTGTCTGTGAAGGTACCCTCACCCCCATCCTGTACCTTGCAAATCCAGGGACATTTCAATGGATCCTACTTTGCTTTGATAATGCTGTGAGACACAGCTTTAGAGTAAGTATCAGAAGATATGCGCTCCGCCTTTACAGAATCTCCTTTTCGATGTTTGCATTAGAGGGTTGTTTTCTCATCCCTTGTATTCTCTAATGTTGCTCTGATCATAAGGTTACTTTGTCAGTCAAGCACAACCTAAAGCTGTAGATATTTCCTTATATATGCATGCAGCCACTACCTTACGCTTCCAACCCCTGAGACGATAATCAGCTGTCCATGCTGAAGCAGCGGTCTTTCAGTAGCATAGCAGCAGGAGAGACTGTTCATCTATTTCAGGGTCTATCAAAGGTACCCGCCAGCTACGCTATCAACAACTAAGAAAAACAAAAGTGTAGGGATACTTATGTAGTCTTCCACTAGCTTCCATTTCGTTCACCTGTCATTCTTCTCCACCCCCTTCTGCATCTATGTTCCTTCATTCTATTCTAAAGTCTCATCATCCTCATGCTAGCAGTTATCACAGCATGGGTTGTTCAATCTAACATCATTGTTTGATATATGCTGTGCTCCAATGCTTCCACAGGGTAGCTAGTGAAATGCTTGTTGATCATGATACTGTAATACATTGCTCTCCTTTCTACTGGGCTCAACAAATTGCAGCTAATGCCTCAAAGCAGCACCAGAACACTGTTTAAATTAGAGGCTGTTGTATTGTTTCTGCTTAGAGGCCTGAGAAAATTCCTCTCCTTCCCTCATGACTATACGACCCTGTGATGTTGAGAGAGTCTGCATAAGAGAAGGCTGAAAGCCAAACTACTGATGGCCCATAGACATCACCCAAATTAGGAGCTATTTGCAGTTTGCACCAAGTGAAGCATCCGATCACAAGGTGTGCTAAGGAGCCTTATAAACAGTTCTGACACTGCATATTATTGGCCACCTTTACCTCTGAGTGTACACAAACAAATGCTGTGTGTGCTGAACCTTATTCTGCTGCTACTTCTCCCACTCAGGGATCAGAGGCCTAGACCAAGTCTCCCCCCCCCCCACCCTTACTAAAATGTGCATCCCTGCTATGCACAATGCCGTCATCAATGATGTATTTTCACATGTTGCAGTGATGTTATCAGTGATGTCATGAGTGATGTAATATGGGAGATAATTAGCAGTGTATGGTGAGTCCACGAGTTATAGTTACTTTAGAGAATGAGATACAGTTACCTGAGATAACTACATTGGTCAATTTCAGCAGTTTTGTTAATTAAAAATACTATACTTTAACTCACATTTACACCTACCAATTACGTCCCTTTAACCCTTATTATTTTTAGTACGTTTCTAATGTTTTTTAAAAATGTAAAGTAATATATTATTACAATTCCTAACAATAACGTCACTCTGTTCTTTTAACGCGCACTAATATGTAGTTTGCCATGCCTTCCTTTTTGTCATGCGCGGTGTGGGTTTGGGTGCAGGGCCTTGCAGGCATGACATGTGGCCAGGTTTAGCACTCAACCCCCACAGGCTGACTATGTGATGTTGCAATATGAAGGGTACTATTTTAAGTAAGGCAGCCATACTGATTTTGTTAAAGGGTCAGAACAACAAATATAACAATCATTGGCATAGCCATTTGGTCTGGTCTTTGGGACCTGCTGGTTTGACAGAGCCTTTGGTGATGCTCTTCAGCACTGGCAAGATACTGTGCAGCATGGGCAAAAGAAAAAAAACATTAAGTGAACATGTGCTAAATATGTATCTCATGACATAACGTAATCCTACTTTGCTTCCACTGAAAGGAACAAGATGGGTGACAATGGCTTTTGAGCAATGGGACATGATGACACAACGCTGAGAATGGTTCACATTATAAAGGCAAGCTTTGTGTGCATACCTAGAAAACAAACTTGTCAAGCTGCAGCTCTGAAAATAATATGCTAAGCTTAATGTGATATGAGTGTAACAATGTTTCGTCTCATCTGGGAAGGGAACAGAATTAAGACAATGTGGGTGAAGGCACATAGGTTTACAAAACCAGATTCTGTCTTGCAACACAAATAACTATATTTTATCTCACTGTGTAAGTATTGTGTTTTATAGAAATAACTGTATTGCATCTTTAATTTTGTGGAGTGGATAAAGATAGGCTCAAACACAATTAAGAGAGGTCAAGGGAGGCAAGATATCACAGTTAAACTGCAATGTGAAAGAGCATTTAATTGCAACCATACAATCAGTCCCTAGAGAAAGTAACCACAAAAAAGTGCAATATACATTGTTCTGCCTTCCAGGCCTTCTATATTATTACCATGTACATGGGCCCTAGAAGGCAGACCACTCCCGACAGTAGAGCAAAAGCTTCAGCCATGGGACATCATGAAAATGTATTGGAAGGCTGGGAAGGTGACGATTTTGAGGTCCCCCCAGCTTAGCCTGAGGACCTGGAAATTGACAAGAAAAGCAAGGCCACATTGTGCTGAAAAATAAGGTGGTGGTCCCATCACCCTGGGACCACCACAGGCTGAAATATGGACAAAAAGGCATTTTAAGGCAAGACCCCCCACAAAGCACTATAGGGCGAGTTTGCAGCGCTGTGCCAGGGAGAGCCTCCATGATATTTCCTTTTTGTGGTTTTTGAGAATGCGGCCTCGTGTGTATCAAAGCAGTCTACGCTAGTTCTGTAATAGGAAGTAACACCCTGACATGCACACTTGTCGCAATCTACTCTGACGTTTTAGAAATATTCTATATGAGGAGATAAGAACAATAATTACAGTCCTGTTTATAAAGGACCATTATAGTCAATGGGGTAACCTAAAATAGTCCACGGACCAGGGTGTATATTGTTACAAAAAACAGTGGTCCCAGACCAATCAATTAGAAATTTGTAAATTCAAGGCGGTGATCATTGAACCTATTCGGAGCTCGCAAAATGTCAGCTCACAACCGTATATCAATCGTAAATTTCATCAACAAAAACATGAAGTGCAGCACAACAATATTTATTATTACAACATATGTATTAGAACATTGAGGACTGAGGTTAAACAAACCTCCGAGGGTCATAAAGGAGAGATGAATTTAAGGAACGAGTGGAAAGGGGTGCTAAAAAAATAAGAAAGAGTCAAGAAGACTCGAAGTTTGTCAAACAGAAGATGAGGAGCAAATATTTACATAAATGTACAGAAACTGATATTAGATATACAGTTCAATGCAACCTAGCCATATTCAAAAGCATTCATTTGTAAATTATATTTTAAAAATGCGAAATAATTTGTTCTTAGCAGGGACAAGGTAGTGGGAAGGATGGTCCAGGTGCGCGAAGGAGATAGCGTCGACGTTTGGATCCGACTATCGGCCAGAGAGGGAAATGAATGCCTCTGCCATGTGGATCTTCCTCAGGAAAGGGGAACGGGTGAAGTGACCCTTGTAAAATAATTCCGCACTGAATGGGTCCAGTAATTATGACATCAGTACCAGGAAAATTAACAACCCAACTCTTCTAGGGATTCAAGATGGTGGCGCTAATACAATCCAACCACTGTGGTATTGTACGGCCCGCAATTCGGGACACGCAGTTAACTTTGTCAATCCGACACAGCTAATTCAATCTGGTCATGCTGGGATATGACTTCTGACTTCTTAACTCCAACACAGTAGTAGTTCTGTTTATGGAGGAAGCCTGGAGTGAGTGCTGCAGGGCGGAAGGGGCACGTATAGGCTGGATGCATTTCAACTGCCACAACAAATACGAATAGGAAAGGAAAGAAAAAAATAGTTCCAGATACGAACAGATAAGCACTAAAGTGGAACGTTACCAGTAGTTGGGTGGTGCTCTGTGGGAGTAAACAATACAATTTTGAAGGACACTCGAAGGGACAGTTATGGGCGGACTGTCAGACCACAGAGTGGAAATGGCGTGTCTCGAGGAAACCGTGCATGCAGTCCCTAAGCTCCAGCTAAAAAGAGGGCCTACCAGCTTTATCGAGGGGTCAGTATATATATGTCAATGTCAATGTCTTTGCTGTCAGCCATCTATTCTAAACCTGCATAACATTTTGCTTCTGGCAGAAAGCTTTCCCTAACAATAAATGATGGACTTGCATTACAATTGTCCCTTTTTTCAGTGCAGCTGGCATGGCCATTTTACAAAAGCATTTGTCCTAATATACTCTTTCGTTCACAGTATTTTTCTCCACATATTTCTATAGAGATGACACTCATGTTCTCATTGTTATTTGTCATCAACAATCAATTACAAATAGACAATAAATAATAATTATTTTTTTATATGATACCTTATTCGTTTTTCATTTACATTTATTATGTTTGTAGGCTTAATTCTCTGCCACCTTACATACAATACGACCCTGTATGGGTATCTGTACTTTCGACCTTTCAAGGAAACGTAATCCTGCTATTTTTTATTATATAATTTCCGTTAAATACATGCAAATTAATATTTTCTACAGTAACTCCCTGACCTTAAATAGTCACACTTCCATTTTATTCTGATTCAACTTCAATAAAGTGTCACTGTGTCAGAATAACTATGTTCTATTGCACTTCAGTATTTTATTAAAGTTACTCAGTGCTCACTACCCTTTAAAATATCACTCCCTGACCTTGGATAACCATTATACTCCAATAAGACCCTGAATGGACATTTTTAATGTGTCCATGTGTCTAAGTAAACATATTTTATTGCACATAAATAAATATTTGAAAGTGACCGTGTGCTGATACAATTTTATTTTAATTTGATCCTAAATGGAATTTCATAAAGTGTACCAGTGCAGATGTAGACATGTATTTTACTTTACTATCCCACATCTGGGTCAAATAAAGTGGCTTGACATTAATCAATTACATACTTACTTCTTACTGTTGCCTTCTTGCACTTACAAGTTCTTTTCCTAAATCCTCATATCATCACTAATTCATATTGTCAACCACATTGATGTTTAAGCAATTTCCGTCCAAATCTATTTACACAATATTGTTAAAAATCTCATTTGCACAAATTTGAGAAATAACTGTATTGAATTATTATTATTAATAAAATGCTATGTGCCAGTTACCCATTGTGTCTTCTAATGTTTCCCTGCTAATCTCAACATGTTCCTGATATTAATTAAGTTAATAATTAAAAGTGATGCCTCACCACTACTAGTGACCAATACTCAATTTTGTGTTGTCACTCCATTTCTATACATAACACCATGGGGCATATTAAAATCTCTCCAGGTTAATCTTTCTGGTTATAAATTCCATGCTGCTATACATTTTATTACTGAGAATGATTGATTGATCTTAGTTCTTTGTTTTAACCTATGTGTGTCCATAACTCTTCATCAATATTGAGGCCAAAAGGTGCTCTCGTTCTCATTTCTATGATATACTCGGATTCTAACTTCCTTAGAGTTCTCACTCTATCTGTTCCCCTTTCCATTGGTAAAACTTGATCAATGCAGAACAAGGGTAACTGACAACTATCACACTGATGTTTTAAGGCAATATGTCTTGCTACGGGATAGGTTTCGTCTCTGTTAGTTATGGTTCGAGTATGTTCCAGTATCCTCTTTTTCCCCTGATGTACCATGCTTCCCACATAAAGAAAGTCACACAGGCATACTAAACAGTATACCACAAAAGCTGTGCAACAATTCAATAATTTAGTAATATGTTTTGGAACCTTCCTCCCTATCACTTTCTTGCTTTTTCTGCAAGCCTTGCAAGTGCAAGGAAAAAAGCCTGCCACCTTAGGTTTATCTACAGTTTTCTCTATAAAATGGCGGTGAACCAAAAGATCTTTCAAAGAGGTGCTTTTTTTATAAGCCACGTTTGGTTTAGGGGCAGAGTGGGACCTAATATAGAATCTGGTTGCAAAATGCCCCAGTGTATCGGTATTATGGAATAGATTTCTCGTGAATCAGCAGAATAGATGCACTACTTTGGTGTCTCATCTTTTGTGTTAGCAGGTCCTGCCTTCAATATCCCTTGACTTTACCATAGGCTTCTCTTATTACTTATTTGGAGTATCCTCTGTTTTCAAACCTCTGTGTTGCGTCCATGCTAGCCTGTTGGTAACCTGCCAATGTAGTACAGTTACGTTTGAGGCAAAGTAACTCTCCATTAGGAATACTATTTACGACGATACATGGATGCTGGCTGGTTGCATGTAGTATTGAGTTACCCACTGTTGGTTTGTGGTACAATCTTGTTAACAATTAACTATTCTAGAAATATACCAAAAGGTCTAAAAATTCTATCTCAGTATTGCTCATACAGACTGTGAATCTTAAATTAAAACTGTTTTGATTCAACCCTGTTATATATTCCTCCGCATCTCACTGTGATCCCGCCAGACAATAAAAATACCATCAATGTATCTGGCCCACAGGGCCAGCTTGGCTACCCATTGATCACTGCATTACACCCAAGCAACGTGCTTCTCCCACCAGCCTACAAAACGATTTGCAGAACTGGGGCAAAGCATGTGCCCATTGCAGTTCCTTGTTTTCGCAGGTATAATTGACCTGCAAACAAAAAGATGTAATTAACTAGGCAAAACCTTATAAGTCCAAGAATCATCATACTATGTTCCTGAATTTTTAAGGGTCTTTTTTTCAAGAATGACTCCACTGCGTACAACCCTTGCTTATGAGATATTGATGTATATAAACTGGCTATGTCCACCGTTAAGAGCAAAAAAAATGTCTTTGCATGTGATATTCTGTATAGTCCTTATAACATCTCTAGTGTTCTTCACATATGAACGCAAACTTCGATCCTAAGGTGCTAGGTCTGAGTCTATAAAATAGAAGCATTTTCCAATAAACTCCCTTTTGAGGACACTATTGGACATCCTGGTGCTCTTTGACTGTCCTTGTGAATTTTAGGTATATGATAAAATGTTGGCATGACAGAATATTCCACCTTTAAGAATAAATATTCCTCATAGTCCGAAGTGCCCTTGTCCTTCCATTTGGGAATCAGGTCATAATATTCTTGAATACTTTCATTGTATTCCCTTCTAGTAATTTGTTGTTAACATTCCTCTCCATTTAGCTGTTTCAATGCCTCTTTCTGATACATTGTCTTATTCTGTATAACAATGTTTCCTCTCTTATCTGAGGGTTTTATTACATGTGACTGATCTTCTTTTAAGGGCTGAACCACTTGCCACTGCTCCTTGGATAGATTGTGTTTTCTCTTGTTGCTTCTAATCTTTTAACCCACCTGAGCTTATCAAGATCTTTGATGACTACTTCATGGAAGCTGTCCATCATGTCAAATGGTGTTGCTGGGATATATATTGATTTCATCTTGAATTAACTTTTATTGCTCTGTTGTTTTATTTCTGCTTGTTCCACTACATATAATGTTCTCTCAGACTTAACCCTTTCAATTCATGTACAGAGTTCAAGACTCAAGATCTTTCCGCGTCCCTGTGTATACTCCAAATCCATCTGCTTGTTTTTTGGATTACTTGTATGGATTTTCTTTAATTTTATTTTTTTGATGAAGTCATACACGTCTATTTGGGACTGTGTATAGTCCCATCCAATTGTAGGACAACAAGTAAGTCCCTTGCGTAATGTTTCTGTTTCCATAGGTGTTAGATTTGGTCTCATAGATTGATTATGGTAAGATCTTCCTGTTCTATTTCTGGTAGCCCCCTCACTTGCTCCTGGTTATTCTCTGTTGTACTGGTTGTTTAGCTCCTTTTTTAGCCTTGTCTGCTCTTTCTCCAACTTGTTCTGGGGGTTTGGGCTTCTGTGGGAACTTGCACCATGATTCTTGGATAATCTGTAATTCCTGGGGGAAATGGTTCTGAATGATCTTTCAGCTTCTGAAGTTTCTCTTGTTGTAATCAATGTTTGGTTGTTGGCTTCTTGTATTACTTTTCTTGGCCCATCAAATTTTCTAGCAACAGTTAGATCATGCCCGGACTCATAATCTTGTTGATCTCTAATAAACTTATAGGGCTTATGTTGTTTAATGCCCTGTTCATATTTGGTTAGATATGCCTTCATTTGCTGTCTTTGAGTTTCTGCTGTTTCTTTTGCTGAATCTTTTCTATTAAATTCTCCAAATGTTTGATCTCCTCAAGAAGCTTGCTCCTGTCACTTTTCATATATTTAACTAAGATCGCCACCATGTCTTTTGCTGATGCAGCTGTATACTCAGCCAATTATTGTAATAAGCTTGGGTCTAAATTTTCATAGCATGGCGCCGTATATATCCTAAGACCTCATGGAATTCTATTAACATCTAAGTATTGTTGTAGAGAAGTTCCTTCCCATCTTTTTCATAGGTTTTTCTAGAACTTGAAATAAACTTTTTGATTACTTGGGGTGATAGCCCCACTGTATTATAGAAGAGCTCCAGAGTGTGTTAAATTTCCTTAGGGAGGTTGTTTAATATATATATCTAGGTTTTTTGACAGACCAATTACATTATGGGGCACTCCATTGCATGCCAGGTGGGAGCACAAAGGACTTCCCTGCCCGTGGAGATGGGGTCCCTGGCACACCCTACCGGAGGTGATGGGGGTCCCAAGGGCCATACCATGGCTCAGGCAAAGGGCAGTGTGCGCCCCTCCCCAAATTCCTAAACAATGCCCCTGAGGGATAGAGTCCCCGGGGACTAATAGAGGCTCGGAGGGCCACGTGAAGTAGCATAGAATAGAGTGGTATAGAGTGGAATGACGTAGACTGGCATAGAGTGGAGTGGCGTAGAGTGGAGTGGACTGGCATAGGGTACAGTAATGTAGAGTGCAGTGCTGTAAAGTAGAGTGGCATACGGTAGAGTCAAGGTTGGCTCTAGAACAGGTTTGACTGGTGCAGCCACACCTGGCTGACCTCAGGGGGTGCCATTTGTAGAAATTATACAGGTTTAGAAAGCCCCTGCTGCAGAGTTCCTTGTCTGTCCAGCAGTTTTATGGAAACAATAAAAATGTCAAGATAACTATGGTGATTAACCCCTTCGGCGCTCATGACGAGCTGAACTCGTCATGAGTCGTGCCGGTCGCACGCTGATGACGAGCTCAGCTCGTCATGTAACGCGGCTTTTTGAAAAAAGCCGCGTAGCGCAAAAATAGCCGCCGCATGCATGCAATGTTCCTGCTGGACAGAGATCAGAGTTTGCTCTAGTGGCAGTTTCCGCTTCTCATAAAGTAACGCAGAGGGTAAATATGTGCGCTACAAAGAACGTGTACCAGACATATCCCTGAACTGAATTTTATGTGAATTGCTCAGCAGGTTACTTTGCCACAGAGATCCTTTTGTTGCTTGCAGTTCATAATTTACAGCCCTAATTTAGCACAGTGAGCTATAAACTGTCATCAAAGTGTTGCATGCAAACAACATGGTATAGGTTAAAACATTATGTTTTTTCCCAGTCTTTTATTATGCTAATGTTGCAAAAAAAGATTTATTTGTGGAGAAATTCATTATTATTAGTAAAGCCAAAAACAGTAGTACATTTTATAACTTGTGGTTGTGCTTCTCAGACCAAACATTCTTAATATATACTGCCAACAAGAATGGATGTGAAAGGCCAGGCCCATAAATCCTAGACCTGTTCTAGAATCACACTCTGATGGTTCTTTTTCGCAGCATGAAAGTGTAAAGGGGAGAAAAATCATTAGGAAAACAATTAATTAAACAATAGCTCTCTCTGATACATAATAAACCACAGACAACTACTTTAGTTTAGTTTGTTTATTACAAAGCCAAAAATAACTCGACATAGAGACACCTCAACACAAGGGTAGAGAAATACAAAGGATTTAGCATGAAGCCAAATCTGTGCATCGAATGTAGTCGGTGCAGCATAAACAACACAATTAGTTCAAGAACTAAGATACAGAAAATCAGGAAGCATGAGTCCAAATTTCCCTGCATTAAGGGTTGGTGATTGAAAAGCATTACATCTATCCCTACTGTAGCACTTAGGTGACATCCCTACTCAAGCATTTTCAGAAAGAATAAGAGGTGTCAGCATGTTAAGTCTTCCTAAGAATTCTCTCCATGATCAATGGGTCACGTATCATAAAGCTACAAGACAGAGCTTGTTCTAAGATGCTCTATCTCCAAAGGCAAGAAAGAAGTGGGCCCTTTGCTTAATTTCAACAACTAGTTATCCACAGTTGCACTCCCATGGTGTAATTCGAATCACGCCATCTGCTCTGAGTACAGCCCTGGAGATAGTTTTCCGCAATATGATTGGTGTACCTTCCTCGCTACAATTTGTCCTTGGTTCTCAGGCCTTCTCTAATGTGAAACACAACAACCTTCTTGTATCGACTCAAGCCACATGATTGTCACTTCTTCCCTCCTTGCCTAGCTAATAAAAAAAAGACATTATTCAATCTAACAAGAGCGCTTCTTCACCTGCAACACAAAACGTGAGAAAGAACAGATTCCACAGCACACATGAAATTCAAACTCTTAATTCTAAAGCGAGAGTTTTCAGCCCTACGAATTTCAACCAACAAAAGAATGCACTATGAAAGCTTTAGGGATTCACATAACATTCATGCAATTTTAACTAATACATCTACCTACTTATGAAATGGCATAATTAATCACACAGCTAATACATGTATAATGGTCAGTAGTGCAACACGAGTTCTTTAAGTTAATGTTTTCTGCTTGTTACATTTATTTTTTACGTTGATTCTCCATGCTACTTGTCAATGGCCTAAAATACGCCACATACTCATGTTAATATATTTCACAATTCTAATACTTCATGATAATACAATAAATGATTATATGCGGGTGTGCTCTACATGTGATTATGATACACCCCTACAAATGAAATAAGATTTACACTCTATCAGATGACATGTGACTCTTACACTTTGTAATCCTCGTTGTTTTATGTGTAGTTTCATATAGATTGACTTACACATGTATGAGTCATTGCCTCTGTAATGTGTGTGTGATGTAAAGTGCTCTGACACCTTACACAGGTATGAGTAGTCCTATAAAACAAATGAAATGCATGTGAGAGAGAAGCTATGGAGAGATGAAGGGCACTGGTGGGGAGCGGCAGTGATGGAAATCATGGAAAAGGAGATTTTTCTTGGGGGTGCCAATAAAGATTGTTGCACTGGGCGCCACCAGCAATAAAGCCAGCCCTGAGTAGAGTTCAATAGAGTAGCGTCGCAAACAGCCCAGTGGTATGGTGTGGCATAGAATGGAGTGGAGCAGAGTGGAGTAGAGTGGAGTTGCATGGTGTAGCGTTGTGTGGAGTGGTGTAGAGTGGAGGGGAGCAGAGTGGAACGGAGTAGAGTGGAGTAGAGTGCCATTAAGTGGGCTAGAGTGGCATAGAGAAAGTGGCATAGAGTAGAGTGGAGTAGAGTGACATTGAGTAGAGTAGAGTGTAGCGGTGTGGAGTGGCTTAGAGTAGATCTGAGTAAAGTAGAATGGTGTAGAGCGAAGTGGGGTAGCCTGAGTGGCACAGCATAGAGTGGCGTAGGGCACAGTGGAACAGAGTGAAGTGGCATGGTGTAGAGTGGAGTAGAGAGGCATGGAGTGGAGTAGAAAGGTGTAAAGGATAGTGGCATAGTGTGGAGTGGAATACAGTGGCTTGGAGTGGGTTAGAGTGGATGGGGTAGAGTGGAGTGGTTGGAGTGATGTCGAGTTAAGTGGCATAGAGCAGAGTGGGGTGGACTGACGTAGAGTTAAGTGGCATAGAGTAGAGTGCCGAAGAGTAGAAAGGTACTTTGCGGAGGGGGGTAGAGAGTAGTGGCATAGAGTGGTGCAGAGTAGAGTGGCATAGAGTGCAGTGGCATAGAGTGGTGCAGAGTAGAGTGGCATAGGGTGCAGTGGAATAGGATGGTGCAGAGTAGAGTACAGAGGTGAAAGTAGAGTGATGTGGAGTAGAATGGCATAGAGTGCAGTGGCACAGAGTAGAGTGCAGTGGCATAGGGTGCAGTGGCGCAAAGTGCAGCAGCATGGAGTAGAGTGCAGTGGGGTAGAGTAGCATGGTGCAGAGTAGAGAACAGTGGCATAGAGTTTAGTGGCACAGAGTGTAGCAGGGCAGAATAGAGTATAGTGGCATAGAGTGCAGCTGTGTAGAGTAGAGTGGTGCAGAGTTGAGCGCAGTGGTGAAGAGTGCTGTGGTGCAGAGTAAAGTGGTGCATTGTAGAGTAGAGTGGCGTAGAGTGCAGGGGGACAGAGTGCTGCAGAGTAAAGGGTGGTGGCTTACAGTACAGTGGTGTAGATTAGAGTGGTGCAGAGTAGAGTGGCATAGAGTGCAAAGAGTAGAGTGGCGTACACTAGAGTGGTGCGGAGTAGAGTACAGTGGCGTAGAGTAGTGCAGCACAGAGTGGTGTAGAGTGCAGTGGCACAGAGCGCAGTGGTATAGAGTGGCATAGACAACAGTGGCATAGAGTGCAGTAGAGCAGGGTAGAGGGCTGTGGCAAAGAGTGCAGAGTGGTGCACAGTGCAGTGGCCTCGAGTGTTGTAGAGTGGCACAGGGTGCAGTGGCGTAGCAAGAGTGGTGTAGAGTGTAGTAGCATAAAGTAGCGTGCAGTGGCACATAGTAGATTGGTGCGGCATAGAGTGGCGTAGAGTGCATTTGCATAAAGAGGTGCAGAGTAAAGTGGCGTAGAATGCAGTGGCATAGAATAGACTGGGGCAGAGTAGAGTCATGTAGAGTGAGGTGGCATAGAGTGCAGTGGACCAGAGTGAAGTGGTACAGAATAGAGTTGAGTGACATAGAGCGCAGTGGCATAGAGTACAATGGTATAAAGTAGAGTGTCATACAGTGCAGTGGTGTAAAGTGGAGTGGAGTAGAGTGGCATAGAGTGCAGGGCCGTAAAGTGGAGTAAAGCGGCATAGAGTACAATGGCACAGAGTAGACTGGTGCACAATAGAGTGGTGTTGAGTGTGGTGGTATAGAGTACAGTGGCCTAGAGTAGAGCAGTACAGAGTAGAGTGTCATACAGTGCAGTGGCGGAAAGTGCAGTGGTGTAGAGTGGTGCATGGTACAGTGACGCAGAGTGTAGTGGTGTAGAGTGGTGCAGAGAAGAGTAGAGTGGTGTAGAAGAGGATAGTGCAGAGTAGAGTGCTGTGGCATAGAGGGTTATGGTGTAGAGTGATGGTGAGTGCAATGGCATAGAGTGATGGTGAGTGCAGTGGCATAGAGTGCATGGGCATAAAATAGAATGGTGCAGAGTAGAATGGCATAGAGTACATTGGAATAGAATGTAGTGGCATAGAGTAGAGTGTTGTAGTGTAGAGTGCAGTGGCAAAGAGTATCATGGCATAGAATACAGTGGTGCAAAGTGGAGTGCAGTGTGGTAGACTAGAGTGGTGTACAGTAGAGTACAGTAAAGTGGTATAGAGTGCAGTAGAGTAGAGTGCAGTGGAGCAGAGTACAGGGTAGGAGTGAATAGATGCAACATGGAAGGGGGTTGGGAGGGAATAGAAGATACATGGGCAGGGATGTGAGAGACGGAATGAATACGCAAGCATTTGGAGTGCTTGAACACAAAAAAGTAGCCCCAACAACAGGAGCAGTGGATGGACACAAGTATTTGATCCATGCTCCAGGGGAGGGCCAAAGACAAGAAGAGGGCATGATGACTGCATGCAGTAACAAACAAGAGCGAAGCAAATGAGAGCGACGCTGAGGTGAACAAATGGTAAGAAATAGGCAGGCTGTAAGGCCACTGTATGTAAACAAAATTCTTGCAGAGACAACACATGCGCTGTCTAGCCAAAACCTAAAAAAAGGCCCCGGGAATGGGGTCCCTGCGGACTCAGAGGCTTGCGAGGTAGAAGCAGGCACCTACCCCAAAAACGTATGAAATACTGGACCCCAGGAACCCCGCCCACCCCATGTTTTTTAGGGGAGTTTTTTGTGCAGGAACCAGCTTTTTTTTAAAAAGTTCTACAGATTCACAGATCTACCGCAAATGTGCATTATAATTTTACAAAAAACACACTGTTTTGGCCAGTGGGGGCACTTTAAACTTTTTTAAAGTACAGGGGGGCGCCCTAGTTCTAAAATGACTGCTGCCACATCTTTGTTGATGTGGTGGTAGCCAATCCGTTCTTATCTTAGGTTGCCTTCTCGAAATTCATAGGAGCCTCCTTCTGTTTAATCTAACCTTAGAGAAAAATACCTATACTTTGCAAGAAAGTAAGCACTTATGAAATAAGCACAGTTGCTAAGAAGTAAATAAAGGCGGCTCCGGATATAATGCAGAGGAGCATTGAATTGAAACAGGAAAAATTAGTTCTATCAAAAAGCGTCTACCCAAGCAACTACACCGATAGTGACTTTCACAACAAAGGAATACATTCTGAATACAACCCATGAGATTATCATACACTGAAAAATGCACACGAGAGAGATTACATGCGAATAAGCCCTGAAGAAGTGCAGAGTGCATGAAGCACGTGTTGGTTGTTTGAGAATCAATTCCATGTGTGAATAAAAGAAGTAGTTATATGAGATTCAGCTGTCAGACATTACTATTTCTTCTCAGTAATTGTTTTTCAGAATTGTACTTACCAACACTGATGGGTACCAGTATACTCAGAGAAAAGCGTTGGCATTATCCCTGAAACCTACCATTTTTCTGATATATGTGTGTGTATATATATATATATATTCACTGAAAAAAACATAGGTTTCACACCTGTTATAGTTAGCTGGAAGTTTTACTCGCATAAAACCATTGAAATTCCCACGTTATAGTTAGTTGGACTCACTATAACTTGCGCGTGCAATGCACTGCTGATGACGTCACATATTACATCACTCATGACATGGTCAGTGACATCACTCATGACATCACTGATGACACCATCCTTGTGACAGAGTGACAGACCTCCTTTCACTGAAATGTAACCCTTGAAACACATATTCAAAAATAAAAAATAAAATTTTCAAAAAAATGGAGATATCCATACCATTTACAACAACCAATTGAATAATTCCACCATCTATATACACATCCACTCATTCACCAACAGTTCTATATAGTCACTCATACATATACTCACTCATCATATGTAGTGATACACCTATACATCCTTACACACCGACCATCATCCAAAAGATACTCTCACACATACTCACACATGCAAATAAACTATTGAACATCCATTTATTTGCATATACAGCTATACACACACTACCACTTTACTTCTAAGGAAACATACACATACTTACTCTCTTAAACAATCACTTATAGAAACACATACTAATTTAAACAGGAACTCTTACAATCCCTCACTCTCACATATACTCAGTTATATACATCAATACTCACATATACTAGATTAAAACATATGTAGTTACTGATAGACACTAGTGAGACAGTCATTCACTCACTAACACACACATATACACACTCATCCACCCATACAATCCTGCACATATGCTGTCTTCAAAACACATACAAAGAGAGAGTCAGTCATTCATGCATCTATGTGTTAAGTAATACCCCCACCAAACCATACATACACTCATACTTGTACTAAGAAAAACATCTAATAACCCATATACATACACATGTAGCTACTCACCAACCCATGCAACCACTTATACACAAAGTGAAACACTAATACATATATTTAAATATTTAAACATTACTCTCTAATATATGTATTCAATAAGATACACTTAATAAACCAGTTAACCAATCAATTTAAAAAACAAAAACATCCAAGTAAACACTTATTTAAACATTTATTTTTCCATCAACTTTTACATATACATATATAACACATATTTATTTTTTTAAAAGACACACATTCACTGGATGGTGTCATCAGTGATGTCATGAGTGATGTCACTGACCATGTCATGAGTGATGTAATATGTGACGTCATCAGCAGTGCATTGCACGCGCAAGTTATAGTGAGTCCAACTAACTATAACGTGGGAATTTCAATGGTTTTATGCGAGTAAAACTTCCAGCTAACTATAACAGGTGTGAAACCTATGGTTTTTTCAGTGAATTTAATGGGTTTTTTAAATGCTAATCCCTAACTATAACTGGTGTGAAACCTATGGTTTTTTCAGTGAATTTCATAGGTTTTTTAATAGCAAATATCTATAGGTATGAAAAATAATACATTTTAAAGCGAATTTTATATTGTATAATTATGTCAATTTTTATTTATTTTTTATTTTTAATCCGGGGCGCTCCCGGGGCGCTTACCGGAGAACGCACAGGTAAGCGCAATATTGCGGCGCGCCCTGGGGCGCGTACCGGGGAGCGTCCCGTTAGCGCTATTGCCGCAATCGAAAAAAACACATCGTGACGCGTTGCGTAAGCGTGACGTATCGCGTAGCCACGTGATGCGTCTTATGGCGCGTCGCGTAAGTGCGACGTATCACGTTGCCGCGTGATGTGTCTTATGACGCGCTGCGTAAACGCACCCGGAAGCGCTCCGCGGCGCGGCCCGGTGCGCATAGCGTAAGCGTGCCGGAGCACGTAACGTAAGCGCATCGGGTCATGTGTCGGGTCATGTGACCTGAAAATAACACTTTTCATTGGTTCTTTTCATTTTTTTTCTCCAAATGATGAAAGCCCCCTCCTTTTTTCCTCATTCTAACTTTCTTCATTGAGAGAGCAAGAGCTATTTTTGATCACTGCAATGGCATCACTTGTAGCTGCAGCTGGTGCACCCCCACCACCACCACCACCACCAAGAAAAGAAGGTCCACCACCACAGTTCCTTGGAGGAGAAGAAGAAGAAGAGGAAGAAGAGGAGGAGGAGGAACAATCAAGGCGCTTCCTGCATGAAGAACCAAGGCAAAGGCACGTTAAAGTGCACTATATTTGGCAATTCTTTTCCATCCCTGAAGACAAAAAAAAGGTAAACGCTCCCAAAGTCACCTGTCTAATTTGTGGCTCAGTCCTCTCCAGGGGCAATCCCCTAAAGAAATATTCATTTGGTAATTTTACCATGATCCGCCACATGGAGAGGTTTCATCCCAATAACTTAGCCCACGCTGAAGTACAGGAACTTCAGAACAACCCACCCCCTGTGGCCAGCACCTCCTCTACTGAATTCTCACTTTCTGGTCCTGAAGCACGCCAAATGGTGCCAAATATACAACAAAAATTTGGCACCATAAAATTTGTTTGCATTTTCTGTGGCAAAACGTTATGTTATGGTGAACTTAGTGTTCCCTTAATAAATAATGCTGTGGACAACCACCAATGCAACAAGAAAAGGAAGCACTAATTCTTTTCTTTTTTTTGCTCCTGTTGAGCCATTTCCACATTTCCACTTCACTGTTTTTTGTTTGTTCCCTTAAAAAACACAAAAAAATATAAAATTTGTTCAAAAATACAAAAAAAAAATGTTCAGTAAAATAATAAAAAAAATATAAAACAACAAAAAGAATTTAAAAAAAAGTTCTTTTCAGAACTACCTCACATTTATAAAATTAAACCTATATTTTTAAAGGATCTCTGTCAATTTATTGTCCTTAGGGTACACGTACCGGGGCGCGCCCCCACAAAAAAAGAAAAAATTTAATGAAGCAGTTAGCATGAGGGAAGAACACAAACAGAGTTATGTTAAGAGAAAAAGAGCTACAAGATGACCACAGAGGGAATGTTCATTACATAATAAAAAATAGAGAAGGTGTAATTGGATGAAAATGAGAAAAGTAAAATGACTAAAGGAGCGAAAGAAAGGAAGAGAGAGGAAGAACACTAAAGTAGAGATAGTGTGAGACTGTGATTGGCTGTTAAAAGAAAAAGAAAGGACAGTAAAAAATGGAGAATGAAGGGTAGTGGCTGAACCTCGATAAATGAAGAACGATGAGGGAAAGTGAGAAAAGACCAGGTAGTATAAGTAAAGAGGGGTGAAAGAGGGAGAAAAATTTAATTAGGATAACACATGGGGAGTGACAAAGAGAGAGGACAAAGAGAGTAAAGGAAACAGTACCTGAATGGGCTTGAGTAAAACAGCAAAAAAAGATAAGTAATGCAGTGTGTGTGACTTATAGGGAGTCAGTGGGTGTAGGTCGCGGTGTGGGTGTGTAAGGTGTGTCTGTGGGTGTGGCTGTGTGGGGTGTTTTGGTGTGGGTGGAGGTGAGGGTGTGTGAAGTATGTGTGAGGAGTGTATGGGTGTGGGGTGTATATGTGTGCGATGTATGTGTGTGTATGGATTGTGTGTGTGTATGTTATAATTATATATAAAAAAACGATTTTGGGGAAAAAAAAAAAAATAGATGTGCCACTTTTTAAATCTTTGCGCCACATTATACTCAAAAATGTAAAAGCCATTCATTTTTCCCAAAATCGTTTTTGACATCACATTTAGGAAACACAGCACAGGTCCTATGTACAAGCACCTGCCTCACAGCAGGGATAAGACTGAGGCAAACGCTTTCACATGGAGCTTTCCCCATGTGATAGAATTCTGACACCTAAGAAGGAGTGCAGATGAGATGAAGACTGTCCAGGGGAGCACAAAAGGTGAGGCTTGTGTCCAAGAGTGCAGTGGACAGGACTAAACTGGAGTAGTGTGCAAAAAAAAAGAATCTCATTTATGAGGCCCTGCGTCAGTTTTCCACTGCTGATGCGTCACTTTTTGTGACGCATCGGCGGCATAAAACATGTACCTTTTTGCGCCATATTTAAAAAATGACACATGTAGGTAGATGCGTCACTTTTTAAACCCCTGCGCCACATTATACTCAAAAATGTAAAAGCCATTCATTTTCCCCAAAATCGTTTTTGACATCACATTTAGGAAACACAGCACAGATCCTATGTACAAGCATTCCATGTCATTACTGAAACCTCACTATTTTTCAAAATACAATTACTCTATGCAAACAAACTCAATATGCTTCCTACACTGAGTTAACACAGGTAACATCATAGTAAAGAGTCAAATTTACGCCTGTGTCTAAGAGTGCAGTCGGGGATAGGCTTCATGAAGCCTAGTCCACTGCACTCTTAGACACAAGCCTCACCACCTACGCTCCCCAGGAAAGCCCAAACATGTACCTTTTTCCGCCATAATTAAAAAGTGACGCATGTAGGTAGATGCGTCACTTTTTAAACCTCTGCGCCACATTATACTCAAAAATGTAAAAGCCATTCATTTTCCTCAAAATTGTGTTTGACATCACATTTAGGAAACACAGCACAGGTCCTATGTACAAGCATTCCATGTCATTACTGAAACCTCACTATTTTTCAAAATACAATTCCTCTATGCAAACAAACTCAATATGCTTCCTACACTGAGTTAACACAGGTAACATCATTGTAAAGAGTCAAATTGACGCCTGTGTCTAAGAGTGCAGTCGGGGATAGGCTTCATGAAGCCTAGTCCACTGCACTCTTAGACACAAGCCTCACCACCTATGCTCCCCAGGAAAGCCCAAACATGTACCTTTTTGCGCCATATTTAAAGAGTGACGCATGTAGGTAGATGCGTCACTTTTTAAACCTCTGCGCCACATTATACTCAAAAATGTAAAAGCCATTCATTTTCCCCAAAATCGTTTTTGACATCACATTTAGGAAACACAGCACAGGTCCTATGTACAAGCATCTGCCTCACAGCAGGGATAAGACTGAGGCAAACGCTTTCACATGGAGCTTTCCCCATGTGATAGGATTCTGACACCTAAGAAGGAGTGCAGATGAGATGAAGACTGTTCAGGGGAGCACAAAAGGTGAGGCTTGTTTCCAAGAGTGCAGTGGACAGGACTAAACTGGAGTAGTGTGCAAAAAAAAAAAGAATCTCATTTATGAGGCCCTGCGTCAGTTTTGCACTGCTGATGCGTCACTTTTTGTGACGCATCGGCGGCATAAAACATGTACCTTTTGCGCCATATTTAAAAAATGACACATGTAGGTAGATGCGTCACTTTTTAAACCTCTGCGCCACATTATACTCAAAAATGTAAAAGCCATTCATTTTCCTCAAAATCGTGTTTGACATCACATTTAGGAAACACAGCACAGGTCCTATATACAAGCATTCCATGTCATTACTGAAACCTCACTATTTTACAAAATACAATTCCTCTATGCAAACAAACTCAATATGCTTCCTACACTGAGTTAACACAGGTAACATCATTGTAAAGAGTCAAATTTATTTCTTTAAACATGCACACATTCTTTATTCCTTTAAAAAAATGTAAAAGCCATTCATTTTTCCCAAAATCGTTTTTGACATCACATTTAAGAAACACAGCACAGGTCCTATGTACAAGCATTCTATGTCACTACTAAAACTTCACAATTTTACAAAATACAATTCCTCTATGCAGTAAAAACTTTTTACCAAGCATTATCAAAAAGCATGACACAAAGCATCATTAAAAAAACACAATTTGCTTCCAAATCTTCTCCATAGAGTATACAAGTCTCTATGTATATTAAATGAATCATAACTCACCTTTACAAATGCTCTAGGAGATTCACAATAGTGTCAGATACACACACCAATATTTCCTTAGCAGAGCAAAAGGTATGTTCTCCAGGCACTGCAACCATTAATGGCACAGAAAATCTCTAAATCTACCCACATATTGCTCATGGTAACCAATCAAAACTCTTCCCTCTGTATTTTCAAACCAACACCCTTCCCCCCCTCAGCCCGTTCTACCTGTTACCATAGCAACTCCCTCCTCACTGAGCTCCAAGGTTTAAAAGTTTATTCTACAATGTTGCAAATCACCTCAGCAAGGATGTTTGACCTGCGAATACACCAGCCTATCTGGTGCAATGTTTCTTTAAATGACTTTTTTTTAACCATTCAAATTACTTCTTACACAGAACACAACCATGCACCCTAACATACAGTTTTCAACTATCTCAATCTACCAATCATTGCTTGTGATTAGAGAGCACTGAAACTCCACAGTTTTTTTTTTGCAAACTCCTACTGTTCCAACTGCCATTTTATTCCTACACTTCATCTGACTGCACCAGAACCTCCTCTACCATGTATTCTGTCTGGATTATTGGACATAGCTATATCCACTGGGCTCAAAGGTATGCAGCTACCAGAAATTTTCACAACCTTGATTTACCAAACGTGAATATTAAATGGATTGGCCAGAGAGGATTGAGATGTCACCAATTGATACCATTGGTGAAAACCTTTTTGCATTTGCCACACCCTAACCTCATAATTCTGCACTGTGGTGGAAATGACTTAGGCACTTTGACTGGGGTAGGTCTGGAAATGCTTTTAAAGGACACCTTTGAACAATTGATGGCACCTTTTCCTCAAACTGCCTTGGTATTTTCCAATATATGCCAAAGGCAGAAATGGAAGTGGTCCAACCAATTTTGTCCACAATTTGAGAAAGCACGGAAACATGTGAATAAATCTGTTTCTGCTTACATGAGAGACTATGGAATGGGTTCAATATACAACAACAACTTGCGTTACAACATGCAAGATATCTACAGAGGAGATGGTGTGCACTTCTCAGATGAGGGGAATAGAATATTCCTCCTGAATTTAAGACTGTGCATTGGTACCTACTTGTAGGTACCTAAATCAGCCACAGAACCCAAAAGCCCTTTTCAGGGCTACCCTGTCTCTGATCACTCCAAATGATTATCTTTTTCTAATTTTTTTCACTGTTTTTCACTAAAGTACGCTCCCCGGTACGCATACCGGGCGCTCCCCCCGCGAAAAATAATTTTTATTTTTTTTATTTTTTGCCTATTTGGGCCTCCTAAGACCCCCTCAGAAAACCTAGAGGGTCAGGGAGTGCCTACGATGCCCCCTTATACCCATTCCCAACGTTGTTTGTCCTCCATTTTCTGTCTTAAATCTACCGAAAACAAAATGGAGGACTGCCGTAGCGCTGCCGGTATGCGTACCGGGGCGCGCACCGGGAAGCGCTCTAAAAAAAATGTTAAAAGTTAATTTACATAAAAACCACTGGAGACACTTTCACCAAATATAGAATAGCTCATACTACATACCAATCCCTACCATTTTCCCAAATTCGATGGAATTCCATTGAGCCATTTAGCCTGTAGACCTCTCTAAATACCCTGAGGTAAATTACTTCACAAAAACACATCTGAAGTGTTAGAATTGACAACCAATTAAAATGTTACTTTCATTTTCTACTTTTTTTACCTGACATTTGATTGGTTATGTACATGAATATATATAAAGAAGGAGAGGGAAACACAGCCATTTTGACTACTACTTCCTGGTGTACATTTCAAAAGGATTTTCACTAATAACTTCAACTTCTTTTTAAAGGTAAGTTGTTATTTTGAAAACTGAAGTATATTGTGCACTTTAAGTTAATATGGAAAACTTTTTCTGATAGTTATATACTATCCCTCTGTAATAGCTATAGATTTAGATAGACTTCTCTGTTATAGTTATGGATGGATTTAGGCTTGTCTTGTATAATTATGAATTTACTTAGGTTTCATCACATACACTTTTTTATATTTCTACTTCCAGTCTGATACCATACACTGCCCAAAGATAAATTCACTGTTAAAAACTACCTATCTAAACTCAAACCCAACAGTGCCCTATCTCTACTGATATATATTTTTTTATGCAAATTTCAGCCAAAATGGAAGGAGAACAAAAAGTTTCATTTGAAATTGTCCTTGCAAAGAACAATGAAGAAAACATTGAACCAAATGACATTGAATTCATGGACGAATCACGAGACCATGAACTTCTACAATGTGTAGAATCTGTGGATTTCCTCCTTCAAAATGAGGACATTTCGGACAGTCAAATGTTAGACGTTATATTTAATTTGGAAAATGAATCTAAAAAATAAATGTATAATTCGAAAATTGTTTGAGACATTATTCATTTTTATATGTAATTCTTAAACTAGTACCAAATTGATTATAATGTCAGACTTATAGTATACTGTGCAACTTTTTAGTGGTACATAGTAATTTTGCTCATAGATACTTCCTTTCTCCCACTATATTATCTCCAATGTGTATTTGACATCTCTTTTTCATCTCCTGCCTCCATGTTCTTTCTGCTTTCCTGACAGACTATGATATGGATTCCATATAGCACAATAACTTCTGTAACAACATGCAAGATATCTACAGAGGAAACGGTGTGCATTACATTTAAGACTCAACATTGGTACCTACATGTTGGTACTTAAAACACCCAAACAACACAACAACTCTATGCAGAGCTACCCTACCTCTAATCACTTTGAATTATTATTTTCCTGTTTCACTCTGTTTTCCCCGTAGTACGCTCCCCGGTGCGCGAACCGGGCGCCCCCCTGCGAAAATCGAAAAAAAAAAATTTTTTTTTTGCCCCGCGGGACCCTTATATGGCCCCCACATCAAACCTAGGGGGTTAGGGGGGGTCTACCCTGCCCCCTTTTGGTCATTTCCCCCTTTGTTTTTCGCCACCTCTTGTGTCCAGATCCTACCGAGACACAAGATGGCGGCCGCTGCGGACTGTTTCGAATGTTTACAGACACCCGAGAACCAATCAGCTTGCCGTGCGCAAGTCGCGTAGCGCACCCGGAGCTCTCCCCGGTACGCGTACCGGGGCGCTGCTATAGATATATAATTTTTTTTAACCTAAATTACTCAAAATCCTCTGGAGCACATATCTTGAGACATAGCAAAGGCACATCGGGCTACCAGTCCCTACAATTTTGCCAAGTTTGGTGAAAATCCATTCAGCCGTTCGAGCTAAAAGTGCGACCGACCGCCCTATGCAAATTAACATGGGGAAAACACGTTTTGGGACCCCCCTTTTATCTCCGCCCCCGCTTGATGAATCCCCCCCAAACTTTCAGAGAAGGAGCGGAGCGCCGCGAGGCAAAGTTGCTGAAAAATTCAGGCAGATTCCTCAACCGGTGCCAAAGTTATTCCCAATAGAATGTTGCGATTTCCCTATGGAAATCAATCCTAACTATAACTACCGGTACGCGTACGCCACCGCCAGTAGGTAATATATATATATATATATATATATATATATATATATATACACACACATATATATATATATATATATATATATACACACACACACACACGTATATATATATATATATAACACATTTCCTCCAAATCAAGAAGAAGCCTGCACTTGGGGCAAACGTTGTTCATTAACTTTATTGATACAGATCACAGCAGCTTTTGTCCAGGACAAGTTCAATCAGACTGAAATAGTAGAAATACTTCCGTTCTCCACACCTCACCAGTTTCTCACAAGTATTATTGCCATAGCCTGTGAAGTGTGGTCAAAAAATAGTAGAACTCTGTGCAAAATATGCGTTGTTTTTAAAACCAGCTTTTCTTTCAAGTTGCTGTTAGATGTGATTTTTAAAACCAATTTCAATCACGCTGACTTTCTGTTGTAATTAGCCTTGCGCCTCACCACTGGGCAGTTTCCCTCGGTGGCTCCGAGAGTACCTCTGTCATCAGGACAAATAACTCTTCTTTCCCTTCCATCACTATATATATACACACACATATTACCTACTGGCGGTCGCCAGTAAGTAGTTATAGTTAGGACCTATGTTTCCATAGGAAGACTTTGGTGTCATTCGATGTATCCTCATAAAATTTTCAAAACTAGTTTGCCACTCACTTCCGCTGCTGTTTCAAACATTTCGGGATGATTCGTCAACTGGGGGCCAAAAAAGGGAGGGGGGGTCCAAAAACCCATTTTCCCCATGTTAATTTTCATAGGAACTTTAGAGACGGTTACAGCACGAACTGCTGAACGAAATTACACCAAATTTGGCAGAAAGGTAGAGGTTGGTTCAGGAAAGTGCCTTTTTGTAATCTGGTATAAATCTGTTCACTAGTTGCGAAGTTATTAAAAGAAATATCTAATTGCATATGTACAGACTGGGAGGGTCTGATTGGCTGCCAGCACTTCACACCAGGAAGTGTTGGCAGCCATCTTGGGACCCTGCTTCAGCCGAGTCCCAAAAGAAATATTTTTTTTTAAAAGACAAGGTTGCAGGTTAGAAATGCCCTGACCCCCCTAGGCCTCTTGGGGATGTCGCAAAGGGAACCCGCAGGGCCAAAAAAGCATTTTTTTTAAAAACATTTTGGTGGGAGTCGTGTTGGATCTGCAGCTCCCACCTCCCCAGGCCTACATTCCAAAAGTAAATAGAGGGGCCTCATGGACCGTCTTGCCCCAGTGATAACCATCTCCCGGGGCTTATGGATTGTCTGCACACAAGTCCAATCAGACTGAAATAGTAGAAATACTTCCGTTCTCCACACCTCACCAGTTTCTCACAAGTATTATTGACCAGTGTCTCTTTAATTTATTATCCATAGTCTGTGAAGTGTGTGCAAAAAATAGTAGAACTCTGTGCAAAATAAGCGTTGTTTATGAAACCAGCTTTTCTTTCAAGTTGCTGTTAAATGTGATTTTTAAAACCAATTTCAGTCAAACTGACTTTCTGTTGTAATTAGCCTTGCGCCTCACCACTGGGCAGCTTCTCTCTGTGGCCCCAGCTCTGAGAGTACCTCTGTCATCAGGATGAAGAACTCTTCTTTCTCTTCCATCACAATATATACACACACACATATTACCTACTGGCGGGCGCCAGTAGGTAGTCATAGTTAGGACCTCGTTTCCATAGGAAGAACTTTGGCGTAGTTCGATGAATCCTCATGAAATTTTCAAAACTAGTTTGCCACTCACTTCCGCTGCTGTCTTAAACATTTCGGGGTGATTTGTCAAGAGGGGGCCAAAAAAGGGTGCGGGGTCCAAAAACCCATTTTCCCCATGTTAATTTTCATAGGAACTTTAGAGACTGCTACAGCCCGAACTGCTGAAGGAAATTGCACCAAATTTGGCAGAAAGGTAGAGGCTGGTTCAGGAAAATGCCTTTTTGTAATCTGGTATAAATCTGTTCACTAGTTGCTAAGTTGTTAAAAGAAATATCTAATTGTATATATACAGACTCAGAGGATCTGATTGGCTGTCAACACTTCACACCAGGAAGTGTTGGTAGCCATCTTGGGACCCTGCTTGATTAGAGTCCCAGAAGAAATATTTTTTTTAAAAGACAAGGTTGCACGGAAAAAATACCCTGACCCCCTTAGGTCTCTTGGGGGATGTCGCAAGGGGACCCTGCAGGGCCAAAAAAGCATTTTTTTTTTAAATATTTTGGTGGGAGTCACATTGGATCTGCAGCTCCCACCTCCCCAGGGTTACATTTCAAAACTAAATAGGGGGGCCTCCTGGATCCCCATGCCCCAGTGATCACCATCTTCCGGGGCTTATGGTTTGTTATGGTTGCTCTCGGACCCCCCAGGGCTCCAGAGATCACCACCTCCCGAGGCCATAATTAAGTTGTATTGAGGGACTGGTTGCAGGATTATGTCCCCTTGGATGCTGAGGGTCTTTAGGAGCCATGAACCCCACCTGTTACCTACGGTAAGTCCCATACTCCAGGATTGGTGAGAGGTGGTCGGAGGCCCTACCCCCTTTCTCCCCACTCTGCAAATGCTTGTGATTTGTGAAATGGGGCTGAGAAAAAGGGGGTGTCCCAAAATACTTTTTCCTCATGCAATGTCTATGGGGTTTTTGCAAGTTTTAGACACAGCTACTGCCCGAACTGCTCAAGGAAATTACACCACATTGGGCAAAAAAGTAGATTTTGGTCTGCAGTTTGTGCTTTTTGTGATTTGGGGGTAATTCTGTTCAGTAGTTTGTGAGTTATCAAACAAGGAAATTTACAGATATCTAGGGACGTGGCTCCCCCGTGGGTACCCGCGGGGATCCGCAGGTTGCCATGTGTACCCACAGATCCAAAGCCCAACTGGAAAAAAAAGCACACACACCATACCCCTGCCTCCCCATTTCGGGAGGGAAATACAAATAAACATTGTTCTCTGCTGAGCGTTCTGTGTTTCCCGTGCAATGGAAGGCAGGGCCTGTGGGGCCAGCACCAGCCTGCATGTGCAGCTCAAGCCTTATGTGATTTTACCGCCTGATTTTTCGGACAGCATAATGGTGACCCGAGTTGCTGCACCCCAGAAATCCAGGAGCGTGTTTGTATTCTAGTTAGTTCATAGCATGTAAATAGGCAAGAATTAAGGGAAATGCAATCAAGATATAAAGCCAAATTTATTAATCAGTCAATGCTAATTTCAAAATGACTAATTCTTGGAAATCATGTCAACTGGTCACATCTTTGACTGTGCACTGCCACGTGCAAAGGAACCATGTGATTGCCAATCTCACCTATAAACCTTTCACGTCTACCTGATTGAAACATGCGTCAGACCAGAATTAGAACACGCTCCTGAATGAAGTCCTTTCTTTCAATGTGAACTGCACACATCTCAGCTGCTGATTGTCCCTATTATGAGGCTGTGTGACTCAAGGTTGTCTCACGGGGTTTAGAAACCTTTTCGTAATAGCTTTCCATTTGAAGTGTTGCCAGGTTCAATCGTGACGAGGTGCCGATATCATGGGCGTCCGCAGGGGAGGGCAAGGGGGGGCACTTGCCCCCCCCCTGGAACACCGGTCCGTCACTATTGATAGCCCCCACAGTGGTGTTTGTCTGCAGGGCAGTCAATTTTAAAAGCGTGAGAAAGCACTTGCAATGACGGTCCTGCTTGATGAGCGGGAAAACTGATGCTGATGGGCAAGAGAGAAGGTCCGGGCCTGGCTGCTCCCACAGCTTGAAGCAGAGGCGCGCCTAGAGTCGAATTTCGGGTGGGGGTCACATTTTTCAAGCTAAGGAAGAGTGGAGCTGCAGCCAGGGGCCCTAGGAAGGGGTGAAAACCATCAAAGCATCATTAACGGCGGCACCGAATTACACAATTCGCCCAAAGATGCAATGGGTGTGTCTGCCTGTTTTTTGTGAGATCAATTGGAAAGTCCTTCTGTGCACTCGTGATTTATTCGTACTCCAGCTATATTCCTTTCTTTTGTTGGTGCTGCTACATCCTGGTACCTACTCTTTAGGTGCCCTTTCGTATACCATATCGTGTGTGGTGCAGACACTTCTGTTCCGATGGATGAGTGCACTTTTCAGCAAACATTAAAGTTTCATCAATTTCTTTTCCATGGTAATAATCAGTTTTAACTCTTTTTCAGTTGTCAACAAAATATTTGAATTCATATTTTGGTTTCCATTGTTGACTATTGTTAACTGTTGTTATACGTTTTTTAATATATCCATTATTTCTAAAATAAAACATTGGATATATTTAAAAACAGTTAACAATGGAAACCAAAATATGAATTAAAATATTTTGTTGACAACTGAAAAAGAGTTAAAACTGAACAGAAGTGTCTGCACCACACACGATATGCCTGTTTTTTGCACCATAAGCACTAGTATTACAGAAGGGTCTGCATATGAGATGGATTAAAGAGTTTACGCCTTGAGCTCCAAAGGGGTAGTCCCTCATGTTCATTGCAGCATCGAGTGTAGCCCCTGGACCACTGTCTGTACTCACTGTCGCCTGCCATGATTCACGAAGGGAAAGCTGTCCCAAAGGGACAACTTTTCTTTTCTGAATCATGTACCAACTGCAGCTCAGTGTTGGTATCAGATCAATGGTTTGCGATTGCCATTGCGTTTGAAAACCATTGATATATGTCATTGTAAATTGCAATTTGAAGATAGCACCCTTTCCACTGCCCCTCCAAATTCCAATATGAAGTAAGATTCAGAACCCCTTTTGTCATTCATGAAGGTTATACACAACTCTAAAAAGCGGTTTTGCAGTAACACCTGTCTACCTCTCAACCAGTTGAATTCCAGGAAGCCCAAACCATCAGTATTTCAAATCTGCGCATGAAACGTGGGTAGGATGAGCCGTGCAGCTAGGAAAGGGATGTTCTTTTTACATCATTTGTATTTAATAGAATTGGGAAGCAGGAGAGCAGTCTCACAGTTGAGATAGGGATTAACATACACTGGTGACAGCTTTTGAATTGGCTTTAAAACCATTCAAAGATGGCTGCAGCATCTACGTGGGATGTGGTGGACTAAGTGGCAGCCGGAGCCATATAGCACTGCTTGTCATTTTTTTAAAAAAAACAGCATTGACATAGCCAATAGGTCTCCCCTTTGGGACCTTATAAGTGTTTAGTTGTCTAGTACAATATCCTTGGTGCAACAACTTCAAGTGTTGCATGGCTAAACACTTATAAGGTCCCAAAGGCGAGACTTATTGGCTATGCCAATGCTTGTTTGTTTTTTCCTCTGTTTCATTGTGGTTGCCAGGTAATCTGCTGTGAAGCCTCACATGATTTTTCTCCCACCCCATGGGTTTCTTTGTTTATTTAAGCTCTTTGTCTTATTACATTTTCTTATTTGTTTATTTAATACTTGTGCTCAATCATGTCGGAGGATGGAGATGAAGTAAAAATGTTGCCCCCCCCCTGGAAAAATTTCTGCGGACGCCCATGGCCGATATAACACCATTTAATAAAACACCATGTAATACCTCATCTGACCCCTTTCTAGGCTTTAAGTACGGCCTTTGAGCAAGCAAAAGTTCCCTTGGTCAGAACGCCCATGAACACTAAACTTGCAATTCAACAATATGATAATATTTAATAAAACATTCGTGCATTTACATCTGCTTGCACACAGATTACTCACATGCTCATCATCCCACAATCTTAGACAGCAATAAAATGTATGTGATGAGGCATGGCCAAGGACGAGACGAGCAGTGAGAGATGGGCTCAGCCTGCGGCTAGTGACGCAATGCAGGAGTGTAAGCGCAGGAGTGTAAGCGCAGGAGTGTAAGCGCTTAAAGAAAATATGGGAACTGTGATCCTGGGTGCAATGGGTGCACGCGGTCAGCAAGTGTGGGGGCGGAGTCAGGTAGGTGGCTAAAAAGAACAAAATATTAACTATTTTGTTGGCCTTTCACCTTCAGGTAACTGATATGGAATATAATGCACACACCTTAAATGAAAAATAAAAGCAACTTAAATGTATGTATGCAAATGCATCGTTATAAAGAACTGTTCGGTTGGGTAATGTGATACTTTCTGTTGTCTATGGGTGTAACCAGACGGTCGTTATTGGAATCCTGGATGGGGCCCTGGGGAAACAGTGATGTGTAGTTATAGGGGTAAGAGTTCCAATCCTACGCAAGACGCATAAGTAAGTCAGCAGATTAAAACAATCTATAACACAGAGTATTAGATAGGGTACACACAGTGGTAGAAAATAGGCTGTCACAAAAGGTGAAACAAGATTTTGTTTAAATGTTTAAAGGGCTTTCAAAAGTTATCTTTAGTACTACGCTGATTACACTTAGTGAAAACCTTTTTAGGTCGAGCTGGTAAACTGCATCCAAAGGATGCAGGTGTCCAGCTGGAGACCTAATGTTGTCTGTTACGGGGGAAGGAGGACAAGAGGGTGTTACGAGCGTTTTCCCTGGATTTGTGTGCGCGAACGCGCACGTCGCGTCCCGCGCCATACACATGCGCGCGCATACAGACAGACACTCGCTCACACACACACCCCCTCCCCCACAGTCACACACACGCACTCCAAGACACATACACACACGCACGCACGCACACACACATACACAGCCCCCCCCCGCACGCGCGCGCGCGCCCAGGCCGGCGCCCCTGTCCCACTTTCACTGCAGTCAGCCTCTCGCGCGCGCATGCACACAGACACGCAGGCACCCAGACAGTCACACACACACATGCATGCATACACACAGACTCCAAGACACATACACGCACGCACGCTCACACCCAGCCCGCCGCCGCACGCGCGCACACACACACATGCCCCCCGCCCTCGCAGCCCAGCAAGCCCCACTCACCGGCTTCCTTGGTGCAGCGGCTCTTACCGGCAGCAGGACTCTTCCTTCCTTCTACGGCACCGGGGCGCAGGGTAGGCTCCTGCCTGCTCCGGTGCTCCAAACAATCGCGGCTCTTCCGTGGGAGGCGGGGTAGGCTCCCGCCCTCCTACTTCCTGTTTCCGGTTGTCCCTGCCCGGCCTGCCTGACTTCCTGGTCGCAGGCCGGCGGCGCGACTGCAGCACGCGCTTAAGCAGCCTGTGTGTTGACTCTTAATTAGACAGGTCATCTGTGCCACTGTGCTGGTGGCTGCGGGGCTGGGTGGGCAGTTTCACGCCGACCGGGACGGACCGCATCGTTCGTGGTAACTGATTTATAGGGTGGAGTCGTATTTGAAATAAAGATTACCATTGCGTGCACCCTGGCTGTTACCTATGTTTTGTGCCTCAGCCTTCAATGAATGTCAGTCTGTGGAGTCCGCGAGTCAGTTGATTGTTGAATTTAATTTTATTTACTGAGATCGCTGTCTGACGATCCATGTAGTTGGGCCCTCACATCCTGTTTGGGCCGGGTCCCACGTGGGACAGAGCGGCCTTCAGTCCACATTTGCTCTGCATGTTTGATTGCCAGGGAGAAGCCAGAGGGGCCCAGTGGGCAAAGGCTGGCTAAAGCAGGATCTGCTAACTGTTTGTCTGCCAGTCCGCCCGGTGCTGGGGCACACCTGTCCGTTTACGCTGTGACCAGGCGCCCGAGTACTGTCTTTAAAAGACATCATTGCGCTACTGTACTCGGCTCTGCACCAGAGACCAGCATTGCAGGCCGTCCGCAGTCTGTGCTGTGCACTTCGACTCCTCTGCCCCGGGGTCAAGTAGCCTCTCCCTGAAGCAGCAATCAGCACCACTGGGGTCACTAACTTTCGAAAATCTGGACTGATGCCCCCATTGCCACTGGTCGAATTGCCCAAGTTGTGCAACGAGAGACCGAGCCTCTGCCAGAGCTCCTGCCTACATTGCTATGGACGCCAGCACTATTGAATGGAGACAACAAGTAGGCACCTTCAGCATTTCCCTCACACTAGTAAGTAAGGTTGCTAAATACTAGACATTTGCTCATGTCGGTTTCAGGCTCAAGCAGGACTGAAAGTGATTTAAACAATTGTCTTTGTAAAGTGTATATATTTTACGAATTACTTTCTGTCTTTACTTTATTAATGTGTCAGTTATGATTAACTTCGCAGCTTCAAAACACTGCAAAGTGTTCTTATTTTTACTTTTTAAAGAATGCACTGATAGGAGGAAAAATATCAACTTTCGGGGCTTCTCAGAACAGCTAGGCCAATAAAATACTGCTCATGCCAGTAAAAAAAGAGCCTCGTGGTAACCCTAAAGGTAAGTGGCTGGGTGCAATACGACCTTCCTGTGATCTGCTGCAGAATAGTGAGCAATAGTGAAGGCAATAATCGAAACAGGCCAGTCCAACCCCAGTCATGCTTGCGTTCTTGTTGCTGGCAGGAAGGTGAATATGCAGTCTGAGCAGCAATTGCTGCTGCTTTTGGGTCAGTCAAAGCCTGGTTGAAGCTTGTGGTTATTCTGGTGGGGAGAAGGGTTTACATTACTGGAGTCACAGAGAGCCTGGGCGGTATCCATCTTGGCAGCAGGTGTGTTCAGGATCTCACACTGATCTCGTATTATTGCGCTCTCTGATACACTGAACATAATTTCACAAAAGTTCTTTAGAAAAGTTTAAGCTATTGCCATTATAAATTACAATAACTTTTATTTAAGTATTAGTTATTTAAAAAAATTAAACGCCATTGTTATTTGTAATATCAATACATCTAAGTCATGTAAATACAAAACATATTGCATTACAAATGCTATAGGTATCACATTTGCGAAAGTTATAACTATTGGCATTGTAAATGACAAAGCTATTAATTTAGGTATTTAAAAAAAAACATAAATAAAAACTTTGCCATTTACAATACCAATAGCTCAAACGTTCCTAATGCGAGACCTATTGCATTGCAAATGCTTGTTTTATAGGTTTCCATAAAAAGGGCAAACTTCAGATTCTATCAATTAAAGTCTGTACTGTCTCCCAAGCAGCCTTTAGATTTGCCAATTAACTAACTGCACACATTTACATTTCTTTCAGGTAGCAGGCACCCTAGAGAGAAGGTTTGTTTCTTCTTTAGCTGCCTTTCCCTTTTTTCACTTTATGGTAGAGTCCCTTCTTCTCTCTTTTTAACCAGTGCAGGCGGCTGGCACAGATCGGGAGTGGCAAGGCAGAGGGCGGGGTGGCGGGGCAAGGGGGTAAAGAAAAGAAAACGTACCTCCTTGCCGCATCTCTCCTCCGTCGTCTCACTGTGTCTCTCCCGGCCAGAACAGGAAGCACCCAGGCTCCCCTAAGTCAATCACAATGCTGCAATGCAGCACTGTGCTTAGTCTGAGCGCCATGGTTCAGTGCTCAGCCAGGGACTGGGAGCCTGGGTATACAGTGTGATAGAGAACATGCAAAGTGCACATGATTGTTTGGCCAGCTCAAGACAACCAGCCAAACATTCATGCGCACTTACAATGAGCCGATGACTCCTCCCTCTGCTCCTCTGTGAGCGGAGCATCCCTGCCCCACCCCACAAAACTGCAGCAGCAGGAAAAAATACAATAATAACAACGATTTATTATCATTTTATTTTTCCTTTATTTACACTGCTGAAAGCAAAGGGACGACGTTCCTCCGCCTTAGTGGTGGAGCCGCCACTGCTTTTAACTTAGGGCAACTCAACCGTTCAGGTATTTTTTTGTTTTTTAAATTAAAAAGTATGGGAACAGTTTTGATCAAACTAATAAAGCTTGGGAACGTCATTCCCCAGTCCACTTCGACCTCTTCGGCAGAGAAAACAACAGAAATTAATGACTGGTGCATTTTTAAGGGGATAGAAAATCCTTCCACACCCCCAACTTTTTGGGACAAAACCTCCTAGTGAGGTGGCAATACCTTACAGATAGCACACAGCTAGGACGAGCAATGAAGCAGGAGTAAGATGGTGGCAGCCCTAGCTTTTTGAGGCAAGATGCAGGACTGATATAACAAGAAACAGCTTTATGCCTCTGAGGTCTCTGTAGCCAGGAATGTGAGAACACTGACTGGCCAAGTGGAGGAAAGATAAGGAGGCCCATGTGACGATGCTCTTGTCCTGGGAACACATCAGTGTGTGACATCAGCACCAGAATGAAAGCGAAGCACAGACGAAGCACTACACTGATCCCTCCCCTCCCACTTATCATGAGACACAACACCGACCGAGGAGGACCGAATAGAAGGGAAAAGGGTCAGATCCTAGGCAGCAGAACTTGAGTTTTACCAACATCTGGGAGAGGGAAAGACTTTGTGACTATTGTGAGATGTGGAGTCACACCTAAATGGGGAAATCAGATGGAAATCACAGATGGCGGTGGAGCCAATCAGCCCAACAGTAGAAGTCATCCCTGGCAGTAGCAAAGCCAGGTCTGGGAGTATTTAAGGTGGGGAACAGTCAAAGACACCAGGCGAGAACGTAAGTACTCCACAGGTCAGGAATCTAGAAGACCCGCCCAGTCTATAAGAAATTCCCAGGAGAGCAGACAGGGGCCTGTAAAGCTCACTGTCGGTCTGATTCACAAAACGATTTGCACATGTAAGTTCAACTTTAAAATGATAAGTAATGGTAGATGGGTAAACAAAACTTCACAAACTTTTTGGGGACTTTTGTCAACATTTAGTTACATACCAATTGTGCACTTTTCTTGTGTGGTATTTTGTTGCGAGTTTGATGTATTCTGTTGGTTTGTTGTGCTACTGTGTTGCTGCAATATTACAATGTATTTTTGATGTGTTGAAATGCAGCTATCAATTTGCATTCTGTTTCGATGTATTGTGCCCTGCTATATTTGTTGTTGTTTTGTTGTGTGTGCATCCTGAATATTGACACCAGAATATAGGTGACACACAATGTCAAGGACAAAATATAAAAAATTAAATATCGACAGGTAAGTATGTCTAGACTTTCTATATCAAGTAGATATGCACCTTGGGGATACATATATTCATGGTACGTAGATTTTGAGTTTGGAAAAGTACATCTATACTTCCCTATATGCACTTATCTTTCTATCTTTTATCCCTCAATAGTCTGGCATCAATTTTCTTGTACCACAGTATTCAGGGGTAATATTCACTAGTACAACCTTATGTTTGTGGTGTTATTGTGCTGTGTTGTAATATTTACTTTATATATGTCAACAAATGCTGATAAAAAGGAGCACCTGCTTTGAAGGTCCCTGTCAAAACCAAACATTTACCAATGCCTAAGCGAGTAAAATAGCTGCAGCTCTTCAATAACCTAACCACCAGTCAGTCCAAATCAGTAGTAGAAACTGTGTCTTAACTTAGCGAGCCCAGTGCTTACTTTATGTGTGATGGCCCCCGGTCCATGGTGCATTTCAGATGCTAGACTACATGTAGAATCCTCTCGATTGAATTGGTTAGCTAAATATTAACAAAGAAGCCAGTGAAAGACCATTTGCATCAAGAGGAAAAAAGCCTTCTGCAACCAAGCTTCATGTGTCCCTGGGGAGGCTGCATTTATGAGGATTTGAATGGTCTTCACAGTGCATTGGGTTTTGTTGGGGGGTGCATATCGTGAGGGGTATATTTATGAATGAAAAACAGGTCTATTTTCTCTGTGCACATTCTATAGAACTAATATTTTGATGTTTCCTCAGTGAAATATTCGAACACAAAAAAGAGCTGAAATCCCCTGTGTGACTATAAGTAGATGACTCTGAGGAGCAAACGACATAAAAGTACAGCAACTAAAATGAGAATAGCGTATTTACAAATAATATTCCTACTAAGTGGGGACCATCACAATATCAGAATCACTTGGGATATCCTAATACTCTCTTTTGCAGGGGTCTGGCTCTGCAGACAGGGCCCAAAGACCTTGCTCCTTGTTTTACGACTTCCATGCACAGACCATGTCTAACTGGAAAAGTGATCCCCCTTAATCACATTATCCTACAGGAGTAGAGCTTTAGCCCAAAACATCTCCATATCTTTTACCATTCTCCTTCCCAGGCCTTTTCATTGCCATGCAGGGATTCTGGGACATTGCTGTATTGTGGAACTGTAATCGGCCAGCAGAAGTATCCATCTTGAGGTACCTGCACCAGGCCCTCCTGCTAAGATTTCAGCAGTGTTTGCTTGTACCCAAAAAATAAAAAAACAACCGCTGGTGACCACTGAAGTACAAAGCTCTATTTGAAAGTGAAGAACAATTAAATTGTCTCTTATTACCGTTCCTAACATTCTAGTACATGAAAACACACCCCCACTGTATCACGAAAAATTGACACCCTGAAGAGCTTACAAGTTTAATACGAGTAGTTAGAGGAAACTAACTACTCATGGTCATGGCTGGTTTTTGATTGAACCAAAACCTGTTTTCATGGAATTGGACTACTCAGGAATAATCGACGTTCGTTGAAATTATTAGCCTTAATGAGGGTTGGGGAATTCATAACTTCTAGATTGACAAATATTATATCATTAGTAGCGCTGCCAAAAGTTCAAAGAGAAGTCATCCCCAGCCATCTTTTTATTAGTAAATTATTCCAGATATTATGTGGTCATTGATTCTATGGCAGGACCGGAGGCTTCGGATTATGCCTTCTGTCTCCGCTTTATTTTTACAGCAGCGTTATAAACAACAACAAAAACTACATTTCCCATGAACACTTGGGAAAGGAAAGAAAGTCCATCAACATGAGTTCTTCTTCTCTGACAGCACCCCAGCCAGCCCTGATAGTACTTCCACAGTGTCTCCTCATCCTCTTTCTTCGCTGCTCAGCAGCAAGTTAAGTCGCATTTTCTTTATCTGCTTGGGTTTGGGGAGTGTTTTTTCTGTGATGCCTAATTATGCTTGACTCGTGGGTGATTATTTCCGATTCTCAGATTCCTGTAAATCGCGGGACGCTGCGGAAATACCTAAAGTGATTTTGTGCCTAGTGGTGAGTGCGGTGTGGTCCTCCCGCCGCCAGGGGGCGAACCTCCCTCTATATGGGCAGAGTGAGTTTTCTGACTGGCGCTGCTCACTCTAGGTTGCGTGTCTCCTGCCACCCTGTTTTATGCCCTTGGGGGTCCGTAATTACCTTTATTTTCACCCTGAACGCCCTCTGGGGTCAGTAGTGTATTTACCCCTAAACACCCTGTGGGGGTCATAATTGGCACTGTGTGTGGTAGTGCGCAGGGACACTGTCCCGGGTGCTTACCCTAGGATAAGGAAGGGATGGTGTGTCCCTAGGGCTCTGCCCATTCATTGTGCGCCTTTAGCCACCTACATTCATCTGTGCCTTGTCGGGGACATATACATTTATACCTTGTGCTACTGCACACAGGCTGCTCCTGGACCCTGTGGAATCTACTGTAACTCAGCATGCAGGGTGGCGCAGGATCACTACCAGGAGGAGGACCCGCTGAGCCACCTCCCCTGGGATGATGAATTTTACCAGGCGGTGGATGATTCATTCTACAGGGCTGTAGATCAGGCCATGGGGCCCGTGGAGCAATAATTGTCAGCCTGAATGGAGGAGGCATACGCAAAGTTAGCAGCCCTCATTCCAACTACCCCAGCCCCCCACCGGTTCCTACTGCCCCTCCTCCCCCTGGCAAAAAGCCTTGTATTGAGGGGGATGATGCGGAGGCCTTTGCGCGTTTGTGGCTCAGCCGCCTTCTCATGCCAACCCGCCAGCGCCTACGGAGGGCCCCCTCCGTCTCCCAGGCCAGTAACTCCGGACACCCTTGATGACGGAGACTCCCAAGATACGGACGAGGAAGTATGCTCCTCTCGGTCCTGGGCCCCGACCCCTACCCCTTCGGGTCCTTCAGACATGCTAGACCCAGATGACATCGTCCACCTAAGGTCCTCGGACCGGGTTCCCGGTGATAAGGTGGCCCAGTATGTGCCGGCGCTCCTACGTAAGCTCATAGATAAGGATGCCTGCAGCCGCCTTAGGGCGGAGTGTCCCCGCCCTACTCTGGACAGAAAGGTCGCTCTCATGCCCGAGATAGATCAGAAGATGGCGACATTTCTGGCTAAATTTGTTAGGGACCCGAAAAAGGGTATAGACCGTTCCTGGAGTGCCTGTCAGGACAAGCTGCTCGATGCAGTAGGGCCAGTCACGAAGATCTTAGACATGGCCGAAGAGGCCAAGGTGTCAGGGGAAGTGATATCCCCGGAGGTTCTGTCCAATTGGGCGCAGCGCGCAATAGTCTTCATTGGAAATGCGAACTGTGCACTTTCCACAGAGAGAAGAAGGTCACTCCTGATAAAGGTGGATCCCAAGCTGGGGGACCTCGCCTCTTCCGAGGCTGGAGCGGTGGCTCATGGGGTGTTGTTCGGTGACCCCTTCGTCAAGGCGTCGGGGAAGTTTGTCGCTACTTTCTCCTCCCTTGACAGGGCGCAAGCCAACATCCGTAAGTTGTTCACCCCTCAGGTTTTCGACAGGGCCGGACGTGGCAGGAGCCGCTCGTTCGGTCGCTTCAACAGCTCCGACCGTGGTCAAGTCCAGGACAACGCCCGGTTTAATAACTTCTTCTCAATGAGAGCCCAGAAGTTCCATGGCTGTGGCAACCAAAGAGGAGAGCAACAAGGTGCTGGAAGAGGTGAGTGTGCTGCCTTCGGCGAGCTTGCAGGTGGGGGGGCGCTTTGCGCAGTTCTTCCCAGCTAGGGTTTCCCTCACCGAGATGCATGGGTGCTGCAGACGGTCCAGGGCTTCCAGCTGGAGTTCCATGGCCGTCCTTGTCAGCTTCATCGCCCCCGTCCCATTTCCTTTTCGCAGGGCGACACAGAGTTGGTGCGGGAGGAGGTTTACGCCCTCCTCCAAAAAGGGTCGATTTGCTATTCAGCAGAGCATCCAGGAGGTTTTGTCAACATTCTCTTCTTGGTCGACAAGGTCGGCGGTGGCAGGCGCCCGGTTATCAACTTGAAGGAGTTCAACGAGTAGCTGGCGTACCGCCACTTCAAGATGGAGGACATCTTGAGGTCAAACGATTGGATGGTAAGGATAAACCTGAAGGACACGTACCTGACGGTGCCTATATTTTTCCCGCATCGCCGTTTCTTGCAGTTCAGGTGGGAAGGTCAGGTTTACGAATTCACCACACTCCCTTTCGGACTATCCTCCGCACCGTGGTGCTTCACGAAAGTCCTTCGGCTAGTGGTAGAGTTCCTCAGGGCGAGGGGAGTGCGAATGATCGTCTACTTGAACGACATGTTGTTTGTGGACCAGTGTCCCCGGAGGTTGTCAGCCCAGTTGCAAACAGCAGTCAACCTCCTTCAGGGTCTGGGTTTTGTTATCAACGAAAAGAAGTCCCAGCTGGTTCCCGTCCAGGGTGCAACCTTCTTGAGTTTCAACATCGACTTGGTAGCATCCACTCTGAGGCTTCCCGCCAGGAAGATGGCAAAGAGCAGACACGAGTTGCGTCAGACTTTGGGGAAGAGTCAAATCTCTTTGCGCCAGCTGGCACACCTGGTGGGGTTGCTCGCGTCCTCCATTCAGGCAATTTTTACCGGTCCCTTGCATCACCAGGCCATGCAGCACCTGAAGGCCTAGCACCTCAAACGGGGACTGACTTATTCTCAACTGATCCCCCTATCATACGAGGTATGGGACGAAATGAGGTGGTGGCTTACACACATGGAAGCCTGGAACGGCTGTGCGATTTTCAGGTCCGCCCCCGATATTATTATCGAGTCCGATGCCAGCCGCTCGGGGTGGGGTGCCCACTGCGGGGAGTTTTCCACTGGTGGCGCCTGGTCCACTCAAGAGCAGTCGTTACACATCAACTGCTTGGAGTTACTGGCGGGCTCCTTCACGGTGCAGTGCTGGACCAAGGACAGAGTGCAGTCGTGTGTCCTACTCAGGATGGTCAATGATTCAGTGGTCCGTTACATCAATTAGTGGGACCAGGTCCAGGATGTTGGTGAACCTAGCCAGGGATTTCTGGCATTTTTGCCTTGACAACCAGATTTCGGTTACGGCAGAGTACTTGCCAGGGCGGAAGAAGGAGGTGGCCGATTGGCACTCCCGCCATCTTCTGGATGCCAGTGTGTGGAAGCTGGACCCTCAGATCTTTGCCCGCCTGTCGGGGATATGGAGTCCGTTCTCGGTGGACCTGTTTGCGTCGAGACTAGATCATCAGCAACCGAGATTTTTCAGTTGGCGGCCGGATCCTCTAGCGGAGGCAATGGATGCATTCCGCCAGGACTGGCAGGGGGAACAGGGCTATGCCTTACCCCCATTCTCTATGATCACGAGGGTATCGGCGCTCCTGCGTCGCCAACAAGCGGAGGTGGTGTTGATCACCCCGCTGTGGAGGTCTCAAGTTTGTTTCTCGTTCTACTGGAACTTTTCTGGGATTTTCCAATCCAACTCCCCCACTCTCCTCACATTCTTCTCAATCCAGATCTTGTTCCTCATCGTCTAGTTCAAGACGGAATGTTGCAACTACTGGCCTGGGGATCTCAGGTGTCGTTGGACGCTCCCAGGCCTTTCGGGAAAGGCTGAGGACTTACTCTCCAAGGCATGGGCGGAAAGCACCACAAAGAGGCACAAATCAGCCTGGCACCGATGGCGTCGCTGGTGTTTGCGACGGGGTGTTGATCCCGTGGGGGCAGATGTAGTCCATGTCCTCAAGTTTTTTGGCGAGTTTGGCGGAAAACGGGCTGGCCTATCGGTCAATTAACACCTTCCAATCCGCGATCTCGGCAGGACATGTGATGGTACAAGGCACCGCTATCGGCGAACACCCCTTGGTGTGCAGTCTCCTTAGGGGAATATGTCTCTCGCTTTCCCCAGAGCCGCGATATTCTGTCCTCTGGGACGTGAACAGAGTCTTAAACCTGTTCCTTTCTTGGCAGCCAAATAGGTTCCTCTCCAGGAAGGAGGTAACAGCCAAGTTGGCGATGTTGTTGTGTTTGCTGTCTTGCAGACGGGTCTCGGACGTCACGGCCTTGGACATTTCTGCCAGAGTTTTTTCACCCGAAGGGGTATCCTTCACAGTGAGCAGAAGGACGAAGTCTAACACAAGGGTAATTTGATTCCCGGCTTTTCCTGACTCCCCGAAGCTGTGTGTGGTTCAGTGCCTCCGTGCTTACAAAGAAATGACTGATTAATCTCGCCCTCCAGGCGAAAGACAACTGCTCATTGCGCTACGCAAGCCGTACAAGGCGGTTTCTTCCCTGACTATCGCCAGATGGGTGCGTTGTGTTATGCAGGAGGCTGGTATTGATACGAAGCAGTTTGGTGCTCATTCAGCAAGGGGTGCGATGGCGTCTAAAGCTTTTGCCCTAGGGGCACGGTTGGAGGATCTGATGCGTGCGGCCGACTGGCCCTCAAATTCTACCTTTAAGAGGTTCTATTTCAAGCCGGTAGTGGAGGTGGCGAAGATAGTTGTCGACAAGCTTTGAACTGGCATAATCCGAAGCCTACGGTCATGCCATAGAATAGGAATTTTCCTAGCCTAGGTGCCGGTAAGTTCCAATACTATTAAGGACTCAGAGGTGAGGGTTATTCCTCTCAATGACTTCAGTGTAGTGGACCCTCCCCGTACTGCTGTAAGTAATCTATTCATGGGGATTGTATGTTCTGGTGAAGTGTTAGCTGTGGCTTACAGTTGTTGTGGCTCGTGCTATGTGGCACTGTTTTTCCAGCTCAGCCTCTGACACTGCCTCTTTTGCAGGGAATGATGGTTCCAAGCAAGATGCGTGAAAATCCGACACAAAGTGCATTGCGCGAAGAAAGAGGATGAGGAGACACTGTGGAAGGACTATCAGGGCTGGCTGGGGTGCCCTCAGAGAAGAAGGACTCATGTTGATGGACTTTCTTTCCTTTCCCAAGCGTTCATGGGAAATGTCGTTTTTGTTGTTGTTTATAATGTAATGCTGCTGTAAAAATAAAGCGGAGAAAAAGGCATAATCCTCGCCTCCGAGTCCTTAATAGATTCAGAACTTACCGGCACCTAGGCTAGGCAAATTCCCATTCTACCAGTAATGCTACTCAGCGACTTTTACCACTCTGTCATGGGAACAGAAATTTGCTCTCTTATTCCATGTCCATGTCCTTCCGGAGTCAAACTATTATTAAATGATGGTTGTCAATGTTTGAATTCATTATAGTTATAATTGAGACTGGGCAAGCAGATTAGCTCTTACTTGTGCGAGACATTAATGCAAAAGTCAATAATTATGCACTGAATGTGTATTGAAACTATTTTTTTAAGCAAGCATGGAATATTCATTCACCCATGATCCCACAGTACTGTAAAGCTGATAAATATGTTCTACATGTAGTTGAGAAATTAAGGTAAAGGTGTTTCTTGATAATTAATTGATGCTACGAAGATGATCGTCCTACAAAACTGAACCATAAGTTTATCAACAGTACCTCATTTTCTGACTATAAAATCGTAATTTAATAAACTCTTGGGCTTCCTTTCAAGGCCCAGGTCTTGCAAATTGTTTTAATAACCATCAGATTTTACTGTTTAAAATGCCTCTCTGAAGATACGTTTAGAAGAGTAATATTTCTGTTAAGAGCTGGTGGTCTCCCGTTAGGGATTTTAACTGGGACTTCACAATTTTAACCCCATAGTCAACGCTGTGGTGTTTGAGTATCGTTTTTGTATTGTTTTTATGTCCTTTATTTTTAATGTATGTGACTAAATTATCGATAATGCTTATATATTTATATCTCCTTGCAGTCAGTATGCCTGAAATTATATTATTACATTTTCCAAACCTTTTAATTCATTTAAGCTAATTTATTTTATATGTGAAGTAGTATAATTGTTCCACAGTATTTTGTTGATCTCTAGTAATGTGTCTATAATACTAAATTGAAAAAAATAAACAAGGTGAAGTGGCACTCACACTGGTCTCATTATGTTACACCTGCTTATAAAATCAATAGCACTTTATAAAAAAGTTATTCTTTAAATCCAAGTGGAACTTCTGAACCACACAAATTGGTTAGTGAAATAATGCACTGAATGAACTTTTGATTTAGTAGACAAGTTTGTCTCCTCAGTTTTTTATGTTAAATATGCCTTCACAATTGTTCCCTGAGCTAACTGCTTACTTTGTTGAGACAATTCTCTGCGACTCATAAGTCGGCTTCTAGACTAAAGTAGTCAGCCACACTGCTACTTTCTCCTGCACTTCCCACACTGAGGGTTTACCTAGAAGACTCTTGAATCACACACTAATCTCTTTGATGCTACCATAATGTCTACTGTTTCTAGCACATATCAAACATTTTGCTGAATAGGCACATCACATCTTTGCTCCAAAATAGTGCCCCGTTAACAAGACCTTTTTGGCAGGTGGAATGATTCCTGCTAACAAGAAGACTGCAACAGCTGTTCCTCTGTTAAAAAAACAGACCTCTTTAAATGACTTATAAAAATGGGACAAGCAGTCCCTAGCTTGGCTGTGGAGGATAGCCATGGTTAAGATGATAATTCTAATTTGAATTATCCTCCCGGTTTAGACGCTGCCAAATAGATACAGCACACATGTATAATTCAACTGCAACTTACTGAGAGGAGTGAGAAGGCGAGAATTCCTATGAAAATTTGCTCTGCGATACGCATTAGAGGAGGCCTGAGTATACGTACCCTGCTACTGTATTGGTAGGTCGCACATCTTCGCTACTTACGTGAATGGTCAACGAAGGAGACTAAAACACATTGGTTTTTCCTAGACCACACACTGGTAAGGGGATCTCTGGACTTCCCATGGTTGCCCTCGAAATAGAGACACATTAATATGTCCATGTTCCAGATAACCAGGGCCACTCCTAGACTTTAGGGTCAGACAAGGGCTAAGGGGGGACTGAGGAGTTTCCTATCAATATATACATCTATTTCAGGAAACATCAAGTTCGAGCCATGGTTAGATAAGAAGGCCTTCTAGAACTGACAGGAAACTGGACGCAACAAACTGGCCAGTTTGTCTGACAAGTGGGAAATAAAATCATTTGAGGAATCGAAAATATAATTTGCTTGTAGAAAGGTTTTGCTACAAGCGGATGCAACACTGGTTTATGAATCACGAAATGAAGTAAGCTGCCACACAACTACTTTTTTTTATTTCAAAGTATTTTATTAATTTTTTATAAACAAGTACATTAGCATTTCTGTTACGGGGTTTAGCCAAACTTAGCTTGTGTTGCAGTAAATACAGGTACTTTGGTATATATGTTTAGCTAATCCCCTCTACATTGACTTGCTGGGAAATTAGGCAAAGGATGATAGAAAGAGAGAGAATAGGAAAGAAAGGGTGTCACACAACTACTAACACCGTTTGAGACGCTTCCCAGGAATGTAGATTGCGAAGCCCATCTAATTTTTAGGATTTAAAAGCTGTTCTAGGGTAATGCCACTTAGGGTAAGGGGCACTATCAAACTAAAGGAGAAGCTAGGCCAGTCCTTGCAGACCCACAATGGGATACAATCCTGTACAACACCTTGGATGGCATTTCGCATGCAAAGGGTAGGGAAACAGCAGTAAAAATAGTGCTTAAATGGCATTGAAAACCCAAATGCCTAAATATGATTGGCGCAACTGGCCTGAAAACTTCTGTAATGTATGCAGTCAAATGACCACAATAAGTTGCATCCTTTCAGAGTTCCCCCAGATTTGCCTATAATGGTGAATGGTCTGGAAAGCCATTGCAGCCACGGCACATTCTTCTGGGATGGTAAATTGGGGCTAGAGGAAGGGAATACACTTAATTGTTAACATGTTGACATTCTGCTCGAAACAACATATATATACCGGTTCTGGGTAAGAAAACGAGCCACTCCGGTTTGGGATTTAGGTTTTTATTTGGCAGAGAAAGAGACACGTTTCGACCTATCAAAGAGACTTGGTCACATATATGTGCATATATATATATATATATATATATATATATATATATATATATATATATATATATTGTAAACACCGGAATCCCCCAGTCCTCGGGATACACCTCAATCGAGAGCACACGGAGCCAGTATCTCGTGGTTTAGCCAAATTATTTATTAGAATTCATTCTCTGCAAAAACAATGAGCTTACATATATATCTATCACAGACCGCCTGAAGTCCTACATGCCTAGTAGACACCTTCGGTCATCGGAGGCCAGCTTGCTGGCCTGCCCACGCTCTAATAGAACCACCATCGGAGGATGGGCGTTGTCAGTCGTAATCCCCCAGGCCTGGAATAAACTTCTGTTTAATATATGAACGGAAACTATGTTACTGCCATTTAGGAAAAAACTCAAAACCATCTTGTTTACTGAGGCATTCGGCTAAATCCATTCAGTGCGCTGACTACTCCTGGGACCAATGGACCTCGGTCCACGCTACCAGCGCCTAAAGACCTATGGTGATTGGCGCTCTACAAGTATAAAATAACAATAACAATATATATCTTCACTGAAAAAACGAAGGTTACAGGGACGTTATAGTCGGGAAATAGAATTTTCAAAAAACCATAGAAATTCACTGAAAAAAAGAAAGTTTACAGGGACGTTTTAGTTAGGCTCAGATTTCACTCGTACAAAACCATACAAATTCAGCAGGTATAGTTATCAGAGCTAACTATAACTTATGCCCCACAGCGCACTGCTTATGTCCTCACATATTACATCACTCATTACATGATCAGTTACATCACTGATGACATGAGTGATGACATCTCAAATGACATGACTGATTACATCATCCAGTGATTATGAGTGTTTTCCAAACGTTTGAGAGGTAAAGATATATAGTAAGTTACTACAAATGTTACATTAGTGAACTTTGTGTAATACTAATGAGTGATACTATTTGTGACACATATTATGTGAGTAGCTGTGTATATCCATGTGTGAGTAGGTGTCTGAGTGGGTGTGTGGGTGAGTGAGTGGCTGTATTGGTGTGTAAGTGGCTGTATGGGTGAGTGAGTGACTACATGTGTGGCTGTGTGAGTGTGACAGTGGGTATGGGTGAGTGAGTGAGTGAATGAGTGGGTATGGCAGAGGCTATATGGGTGAGTGTTGGGGTGTGTGAGTGGCTGTGTGGGTGAGCGCAAGGATGCATAACAGTTGTATGGGTGAGTGGGTGTGTGAGTGACTGTATGGGTGAGTGAGTGAATGTGAGTGGCTGTATGGGTGAGTGTCTGCTTGTTTCAGTGATGCTATAGGTGAATGAGTACATGTGTTAGTAAATATATGAGTGAGTGGGTGTGTTAGTGACTGTATGGGTGAGCGAGTAGGTGTGTGAGTGACTGTATGGGTGACAGACTCAGTGTGAGTGGCTGTATGGGTATATGAGTTGGTGTGTAAGTGTCTGTATAACTGTATGACTGGGTTTGTGAGTGGCTGTACTGGTGAGTGAGTGGGTGCATGAGTGGCTGTATTGCTGAGTTAATGGTTGTGTGAGTGGCTGTAGGGATGAAAAGGTGTGAGTGGCTCTATGGATTAGTGAGTGGTTGTGTGAGTGCTTCTATGGGTCTGTGAATGGGTATATGAGTGGTTGTGTAGGAGTGGGTGTATGAGATGTTCTATGGGTGTGTGAGTGGGTGTAGGAGTGGCTGTATGGGTGAGTGTCTGCTTGTGTCAGTGATGCTATAGGTGAATGAGTACATGTGTTGGTAAATATATGAGTAAGTGAGTGGGTGTGTTAGTGACTGTATGGGTGAGTGAGTAGGTGTGTGAGTGACTGTATGGGTGACAGACTCAGTGTGAGTGGCTGTATGGGTATATGAGTTGGTGTGTAAGTGTCTGTATAACTGTACGACTGGATTTGTGAGTGGCTTTATAGGTGAGTGAGTGGGTGCATGAGTGGCTGTATTGCTGAGTTAATGGTTGTGTGAGTGGCTGTAGGGGTGAATAGATGTGTGAGTGGCTCTATGGATTAGTGAGTGGGTGTGTGAGTGCTTTTATGGGGCTATGAATGGGTATATGGTTGTGTAGGAGTGGGTGTATGAGATGTTCTATGGGTGTGTGAGTGGGTGTAGGAGTGGTACTTTTGATGAAATCAGTAATGTCATTGGCGGTGTCATAAGTGATGTCACTGACCATGTCATGAGTGATGTAATATGTGAAGTTATAAGCAGTGCGTTGCATGGGTGTAAGTTAATAGTTAGCGCAACTGCTGAATTTCTGTTTTTGTATGAGTGAAATATGCACCTAACTATAACGCCCCACTAACCCTTGTTTTTTAGTGAATTTCTATGTTTTTGAAAATTTGACTTCTTAACTGTAACCTGTAATATTTGAGAATGGGTGTGTGAGTGGCTGTATAAGTGGGCCTATGAGTGGCTGTATGGGTCTGAAAGTAAATGTGTAAGTGGCTGTATAGGTCTGTGAGTGAGTCTGGAGTGCCTGTGTGGGTCTGTGAGCGGGTGTGTGAGTGCCTGGGTGAATCTGTGAGGGGATGTATGAGTGCCTGTGTGGTTCTTGCCTATATCTTCGCCACCTTTTGACGAATCTTCACAAAGTTTTCCTTAGTGGATTGCTGTTCATATTTGCATTTTTTTAAAACTTCTTTTCCTTAGTAGGTCTCGGGGCATTCTGGTGAGTCTTTTTACATAAGACTTGTAGCACTGTACTCGCCACGGAGCAGTTCCTTGACACAGCCTCTCCTTTCATCACGGAGATGGTGCTCCTCCTCACGACTGGACTGTTGTGTCGTTAAAAAAATGCAAATATGAACAGCAATCCACTAAGGATAGATAAAAACTGCTCGGCATTTGAACTATATATCCCAGCATGCAATAACATTATGCACTAAGCTGAAACCCACTTAGGGTAATTGATTAATTAAGCATGCATTGCAGCCATGAAAATAAAAGAGAGCCTCGCTGGTGAAATTTGTGAATAAAAGCCTATGATTAAGATGCTTCAGGCATCGAAACGCGTCAGGCAGCCAAACTAACTTGTGGGTGTAAAGGAGAGTCACAAAGGAAGTCCGGATGGTCGACTTGCATCCGTGTGCCTTCCTAAAGCTTTGGGCACTTTGGTGAATAACATTTTACACGACAGTCCAGTCGTGAGGAGGAGCATAATCGTTCTAATGGGACTACAAGCCCCAGAACCTCTTGCGAGCCTTACATGCCATGTGACCTCTGAGGAAGAGGTTAACGCCTCGAAACGCGTCAGGTCCAAGAAAACTGCAAACTCCAAATAAAGAGGCAAGTTTCCTGAAAGACGTAAAGTGTGTGTTTTACTCATGTCTGCGTGCGCTCCTAAAAGCTTCTGGGCAATTTGGTGAACAATATATATATATATATATTGTTCACCAAATTGCCCAGAAGCTTTTAGGAGCGCACGCAGACACGAGTAAAACACACAGTTTACGTCTTTCAGGAAAAGCTTCTGGGCAATTTGGTGAACAATATATATATATATATATATATATATTGTTCACCAAATTGCCCAGAAGCGTTTAGGAGCGCACGCAGACACGAGTAAAACACACAGTTTACGTCTTTCAGGAAACTTGCCTCTTTATTTGGAGTTTGCAATTTTCTTGGACCTGACGAGTTTCGAGGCGTTAACCTCCTATATATATATATATCCAAAAGACCTACTTCTCCCAAAAGAAACGTAGCGGAGACCAGAGGGGGTTGCAGGGGATGCTCTTTATTTATCAGGCGTACAGGAATGGATTCGGCGGATGCATTTCGGCAAGGTAAGCCTTCTTCAGCACCTTTCACCTGGAGTTCCTGATCAAATGAATCCCACAGTCCTGCTTGCATGGTATGTATGCTTTCGACATTAGGCTCCTCCCACAGTCAATACAGTTCACCTGTCGGAGTGTTGCGCTGAGGTATGCAAACTCCAACTCCCAGCATCCATTGTGTTTGCGACGCCAGGCTGGTGGTGTGGGAACCGGTAATGCCGGTTCTAATGTCTCTTTGCAGGTCGGGGTGGTCGGAAAGCCTGGCAGTACACCGTCAACACAAGGAGCCACCCCTGGTCCCCTCGGACTGTCGAAACCGAACAGGTAGGAGAAGTGATGTGCAGGGACAGCTACGTAGCCACACAGCGTCCTGGTGGAGGTTCAATACCTCGCTCCGCACTCGTATATATATCTCAAGGAACACCTCCGCTTTGCTGGGGGCCACCGGTCCTGCAGGGTGGGATCTGAACCAGGAACGGAGATCCTGGAGAACTGCGGGTTAGACCACGAACAACAAAAGAGCCCCACAGTAACTGATGATGCAGCTGACTTTATTCGTCATTTCATGTGCAACTTACGCTCCTATTCCTTACGCGTTTTGACGTCACTGACGTCTTGTTCACAGGTGAGCGTGAAAATAAAAACCCAGTGGTATATGCCTGCACAAATTACTTCAGGTCCCAGAATGCACCAACACTGTCTTTAGGAACGTGCATGTTGATTCAGTTACTGCTTAATAGCATGATTTACAAACATTTTGAAATATTGTCCCAAGTTGGTGCCTTCATTATGCTGCTGCTTAGTGCCAGTTGTTGCCCATGATTTTGAAGTAATTGTCGCATCCGCACTGTTCCAAAGAGAGCCCTCTCTCTTCACCCTTCTCCTTCGTCCTTGCCAAATTACTGCAGTGCGTCCATTTGAGCTGGCAAGCGGCGAGGAGTGGTCCATGCCCCCTCACTAAACATCTCAAGGAACACCTCCGCTTTGCAGGGGGCCACCGGTCCTGCAGGGCGGGCTCTGAACCAGGAACGGAGATCCTGGAGAACTGCGGGGTAGACCACGAACAACAAAAGATCCCCAAAGTGACTGATGATGCAGCAGACTTTATTCGTCATTTCATGTGCAACTTACGCTCCTACTCCTTACGCGTTTCGACATCACTGACGTCTTGCTCACAGGTGAGCGTGAAAATAAAAACCCAGTGGTATATGCCTGCGCAAATTACTTCAGGTCCCAGAATGCACCAACACGGTCTTTAGGAACGTGCATGTTGATTCAGTTACTGCTTAATAGCATGATTTACAAACATTTTGAAATATTGTCCCAAGTTGGTGCCTTCATTATGCTGCTGCTTAATGCCAGTTGTTGCCCCATGATTTTGAAGTAATTGTCGCATCCGCACTGTTCCAAAGAGAGGAATCGCCCTCTCTCTTCACCCTTTCTCCTTCGTCCTTGCCAAATTACTGCGTTGCGTCCATTTGAGCTGGCAAGCGGCGAGGAGCGGTCCATGCCCCCTCACTAAACATCTCAAGGAACACCTCCACTTTGCTGGGGGCCACCGGTCCTGCAGGGCGGGCTCTGAACCAGGAACGGAGATCCTGGAGAACTGCGGGGTAGACCACGAACAACAAAAGAGCCCCACAGCGACTGATGACGCAGCTGACTTTATTCGTCATTTCATGTGCAACTTACGCTCCTACTCCTTACGCGTTTCGACGTCACTGACGTCTTGTTCACAGGTGAGCGTGAAAATAAAAACCCAGTGGTATATGCCTGCGCAAATTATTTCAGGTCCCAGAATGCACTAACACTGTCTTTAGGAACGTGCATGTTGATTCAGTTACTGCTTAATAGCATGTTTACAAACATTTTGAAATATTGTCCCAAGTTGGTGCCTTCATTATGCTGCTGCTTAGTGCCAGTTGTTGCCCCATGATTTTGAAGTAATTGTCGCATCCGCACTGTTCCAAAGAGAGGAATCGCCCTCTCTCTTCACCCTTTCTCCTTCGTCCTTGCCAAATTACTGCGGTGCGTCCATTTGAGCTGGCAAGCTGCGAGGAGCGGTCCATGCCCCCTCACTAAACATCTCAAGGAGCACCTCCGCTTTGCTGGGGGCCACCGGTCCTGCAGGACGGGCTCTGAACCAGGAACGGAGATCCTGGAGAACTGCGGGTTAGACCACGAACAACAAAAGAGCCCCACAGTGACTGATGATGCAGCTGACTTTATTCGTCATTTTATGTGCAACTTACGCTCCTACTCCTTACGCGTTTCGACGTCACTGACGTCTTGTTCACAGGTGAGCGTGAAAATAAAAACCCAGTGGTATATGCCTGCGCAAATTACTTCAGGTCCCAGAATGCACCAACACTGTCTTTAGGAACGTGCATGTTGATTCAGTTACTGTTTAATAGCATGATTTACAAACATTTTGAAATATTGTCCCACGTTGGTGCCTTCATTATGCTGCTGCTTAGTGCCAGTTGTTGCCCCATGATTTTGAAGTAATTGTCGCATCCGCACTGTTCCAAAGAGAGGAATCGCCCTCTCTCTTCACCCTTTCTCCTTCGTCCTTGCCAAATTACTGCGGTGCGTCCATTTGAGCTGGCAAGCGGCGAGGAGCGGTCCATGCCCCCTCAATAAACATCTCAAGGAACACCTCCGCTTTGCTGGGGGCCACCGGTCCTGCAGGGCGGGCTCTGATATATATATATATATACATACATATATTTATATTTACACATATTTATATATATATATATATATTCACTGAAAAAACCATAGGTTATAGACCATATATAGTTAGGAATTAGCATTTACAAAACCTTATTTTACTCACACAAAACCATTGAAATTCCATATATAGTTAGTTGCACTAACTATATATCGCGCACCCGCAATCCACTGCTGATGATGTCACATATTACATCATTCATGATATGGTCAGTGACATCACTGATGACATCACTGATGACATCTCAAATGACATCACTGATGACATCACTGATGACAACATCCAGTGACTGTATGTTTCTGTAAAGTTAAAATATGTCTTACATATTGAAGAATGAGTGGATGTATAAGTGTCTGGATGAAGGATTTAGTAGGTGCATGACTGACTGTTTAAGTGAGTGATTAAATGTGTCTCACTGAGTGCATGGGTTAGTGAGTAAACTGTTTTAAATTGTGCATCATTGTGTCTGTTGTTCTGTAATCTGATGCATGTGTTGATCATTAGCTATATGACTAACTATATGGGTTATTGATTGGTTGCCCAAGTATTTGTATGGGAGACTGAGTGTGTGTGTGGGTGTCTGGGAGGTGTATGACTCTGTGCATAGATGTGTGAGCAGTTGATTCACTAGATGTATGGGTGCAAAAGTGCATGTGGAAACAGCTGTATGGGCGGTTGACTGTGTGCATGAGTGTATTGGTGAGTGAATGGATATCTCAGTGCTACATGTCAAAGTAAGTACATATGTAAAACACAGTACATGTGAGAGTTGACATATATAAATAACTGTGCATAAGAGCCAGTGAATGTGTGAGTGGCTGTATGGATCATTGTGAACTTGTATCAGGGATTGTATAACAGAGTAAATATGTGTTATTATATGTTTCAATAAGTAAGGTGTGTATAACTATATAGTTGATGAAATGGAGGTGTGATTGATTCTTTGCATGACTGACTAGGTGTGTGAGTAACTCCATGGATGAGTGACAGTCTGTGAGTGTCTGTTTACACTGAGTGTATCTAAGGTTATATTAGAGTCTGAAGAGGTTCATCGTATGATCACATGAATGATGTTATCAGTGATGTGATCAGTAATGTCAAATGAGATGTCATCAGTGATGTCATCAGTGATGTCATTTGAGATGTCATCAGTGATGTCATCAGTGATGTCACTGACCATGTCATGAATGATGTAATATGTGACATCATCAGCAGTGGATTGCGGGTGCGCGATATATAGTTAGTGCAACTAACTATATATGGAATTTCAATGGTTTTGTGTGAGTAAAATAAGGTTTTGTAAATGCTAATTCCTAACTATATATGGTCTATAACCTATGGTTTTTTCAGTGAATTTTCAAGGTTTTGTAAATGCTAATTCCTAACTATATATGGTCTATAACCTATGGTTTTTTCAGTGAATTTCATAGGTTTTTTAATAGCAAATTTTTATAGTTTTTAAAAATAATAAATTTTAAATCGAATTTTATATTGTATAATTATGTTATTTTATTTTTTTTTATTCTTTTTGGTGCGCTCCCGGGGCGCGGACCAGTGAACGCACGGGTAAGCGCAATCTTGCGGCGTGCCCCGGGGCGCGTACTGAGGAGCGTCCCGATAGCGCTAATGCCGCGAACGAAAACAACATCGTGACGTATTGCGTAGCCGCCACGCCTTGCGTCATAAGCGCGTATCGCGTAGCCGCGAGATGCGTCTTATGACGCACCGCGTAAGCGCACCCGGAAGCGCATACGATCGCGCAACGTAAACGCCCTGATGCGCTTAGGAAACACGCCCCGGGATGCGCCCCGGGGCGCGTAGCGTAAGCGCGTCAAACCATGTGACTTTAAAATAACACTTTTCATTGGTTCATAACTTTTTTTTTTCCAAATTGTGTGAAACCCACCCATTTCTCTCACTATTGCTTTGTACTTGGAGAGAGCAAGAGCTGTTCTGTGTACTGTGTTCATCTCCTACTTTTCTGATCTACAGCAATGGCTGCAAGAGAGTCATCCAGCAGTGATTCCGACGGATTTTTAGATGAGGACCCTCCTCAGCAGAAGAAAAAAAACCATTTCATCTGGAAATTCTATGACATCCCTGAAGGACAAAAAAAAGTCAACGCTCCAAAAGTAACCTGCAAAATATGTGGTAGTACTTTATCCAGAGGCAATCCTCTGAAAAACTATAGTTTTGGAAATGCTAATTTAATCAGGCATGTGAAAAGAAGACACCCTAACAACTTTGCCAGGGAGAGTGTCAGAGAGCTGGCACGGAATTTACCCACAGATGGCGGCAGCACCTCCACTGGTGGAGCAACACCTTCGGGACCACCCCGTGGAAGAATGGTCCCTAACATTCAGCCGGTGTTTGCAGGCATCAAATTTCTGTGCACAGAGTGTGACGAACTGCTCTGCTATGGGGAGCAGAGTGTTGAACTCATTGCCATGAAGAAACAGCAACATCGCTGCCCTGCCAGTCCCTAAATTTTCACATTTTTTTGCTCCTGTTGAGCAGTTTTGGAATCCCTGTTTTTGTTTTTCCCCTGACAAAAATCCAAAAAAAATATAAAATCGTTTTAAAAAGTCTAAAAAAATATAAAACAACAAAAACAAAAAAAAAGTTCTTTTCAGAACTACCTCCAATTTATAAAAAAATGCTCTTTTTTTTTTTTAAAAGTGTCATTTTTTATCTCCATGGTACGCTCCCCCGTACGCTCCCCGGTGCGCGTACCTGGCGCTCCCCCCGCGAAAATCGAATTTTTTGAAATTTTTTTTTTTTACCCGCGGGACCCTTTTATGGCCCCCACATCAAAACTAGGGGGTCAGGGGGGTGTACCCTGCCCCCTTTTGCTCATTTCCCCCTTTGATTTTTGCCACCTCTTGTGTCTCAATCCTACCGAGACACAAGATGGCGGCCGCTGCGGACTGTTTCGAATGTTTACAGACACCCGAGAACCAATCAGCTTGCCGTGCGCAAGTCGCGTGGCGCGCCCGGAGCGCTCCCAGGTACGCGCATCGGTGCGCGGCTCTAGATATATATCTTTTTTTAAACCTAATTTACTCAAAATTCACAGGAGCACATATCTTGAGACCTAGCAAAGGCACATCGGGCAAACAATATCTACAATTTTGCCAAGTTTCGTGGAAATCCATTCAGCCGTTCGGGCTAAAAGTGAGGCCAACCGCCCTATGGAAATTAACATGGGAAAAACACGTTTTGGGACCCCCCTTTTTTCTCAGCCCCCCCTTGACAAACCCCCCCCAAATTTTCAGTTGCTGCTCAGAAACAAAATGTTCCATTTTCCTGAAAATTTCCGCCAATTCCGTCCACAAACGCCAAAGTTATTAGACATAGAATTTTCAAAAATCCCATAGAGAAAAAATCCTAACTATATATACCTACTGGCGACCGCCAGTAGGTAATATATACACACATATATATGTATACACATATTTATGTGTTTGTGTTTGTGTGTGTGTATATATATATATATATATATATATATACGTATATACATTATTATATATATATATATATATATATATATATATATATCCCTTTTGAGCTTTAAAGATTAAAATCCATCGTGCCTACCCTAATTGTATGACAAAAGGCATTTGTTGTTGAACTAAGTTTAGAAGAATTGAGACATGTTTTTCCTTTCAGGCTGATCAGCAAAAGCAATGTAATCGGCTCACATGGCTGGGACCTACTCATTCATTATATTTGAAGCTTCATAATTAAAATATTTTGGCATATTCATTGTTTAAAGTCATTTTGGAGAATATAAGTGTAAACCCGCACTTAGGCTTCAGGAAAGTCATAAATATATAATTCTCATTCACATGTCAGAAGATATAGAACTACTTGCAACAATAAGGAATTCATGTTGGAACACAACCCTCGCAGTGTACAGGGAGGTGTAACTGAGTAGCTATTTTGTTAAACTAGACTTGTCTTTTAACTATAATTATAGACATCTAGCACGGGGTTGGTTATTCAGCCTCTCGCCTGGAATTCCTTTTCTATATGTAAACATCGACTTCACAGTCTTTGAAAACAAATATTGCATTAATTCCTAGCAGAGATACTTAAAAAAAATGTAACTACTTAAATGAAAAATGGGAAAAGCACACTCTCTGCAAACATATTTTGAATTTAAAATATTTGAGCACTATTACCAAAGCGGTATAACAGTGTTGGGATAAACATATCATCTATGTATATCTTATTTTTTAATAGCACTTTATATTAATAGGTTTTGCAGAAGGTCTTGTTATCAAGAAGCAACGAACACAAAAAATACAAAAACAATGGGCTTTGGTTGAACACCCTTTATTACTTTTCAGATTGGACACTCATACTTCAATCTTGCATTTTGTTTACACTGAAACAAGCAACGAGCTTCAAATAGATAAAGAACTGCTGTTGCATGCGCAGAATAAAGCACTAATGACTGGTTTTACCTATTAATAATAGGGGGCCTTCAATGCTACTTCCAAAACAAACAGAGGGTGCACTCAGAGCCAGGAAAAAGAAAAACACCACCATAACGCAGCACTGCTGAATTAATACAGCCAATAAAAAAGAAGACAAATCGATATACTAGGAAAGTTATGTAGCACATTCATCTGTTGCAGTACACCATAGTCCGCCATAGTCAAATGTGTTATTTCGTTCCGATGTTCCATGCATATTTTAACAGAATGAGACATTCATGAGGATCTGTTCTGTTCATAATTATATATTATTGAGGGGGTGTTAGAAATTGGATTTCTGGTTGTCAGAGGTATGCAACCTGTCCAAGCAGGAAGCACAATCCTAGCCAGGGTAAGTCACAACACACTCTGAATTCTCCTGTGCTCGCCCTTTGTTAGCTTGGCACAGAATAGTCAGGCTTAACTTAAGAGGCAATGTTTAAAGTATTTGTGCAACACTTTAAATAGTAACACAGTGAAAACACCACAAAAAGACTCTGTACCAGGTTAGAATTTTTTTTTATTTTATAAATAAATTAAGAACAAAATGACAAAAATCCAATGAGTCAAAGTCAAGATATACATTTTTAAAGATTAAATGCCAAAAGAAGCAATAAGTGCCTATTGGGATATCAGGTTGCGCCGGACCAGGACTGGGGGTGAATGTTCGACATTGTTCCCCATTCCGTCTATCAATTGTTCTCTTTGCATTTGTCCTTCCGAGTGGTACGGGTATGGCCAGACGTGGGTTCTGTGCTCTCCATGCCACTGGAGTCAAGCTAGGCTGGCTGATGAGGGGTGATACTCTGAAACCAATCCCAGGATGCTTGTTTCCGGTCCAGGGAGGAACTGGCCTGGCAGGTCGGGTTGGACTGTTCCCATGGAAAGCAGGGTCAAGACTGATTTGAATATGGGTGGGAACAAACTGGAATATCATGGTGAGCAAAAAATACAATGGATTTAGGCCCAGACCTCTGAACTGGAGTTTAATGTATGACATTGTTCAGCATTTCGTCCATCAATTGTTATTTTTGCATTTGTCACCCCGAGTGAGATGGGTATGCCCAAATGTGCATCCAATGCTCCTCATGTCACTGGAGTCAAGATAACCTTGCTGATGAGAGGTGATGCCCGATACTGGTCCCAGGAAGCTCGTTTCCAGTCCAGGGAGGTCCTGACCTGGCAGTTTGGACTGGACTATTCCCATGGGAAGCAGGGTCAAGACTGATTTGCATATAGGTGGGAACAAACTGGAATCCTCAATTAGGCTCTGCACTAGCATAAAACTCCATCGCTTGCTAATTGTAACTAGCCTACATACTCTTGGCTGATTACACAATCATTCACACAGATGCTTAGGCACCTTACAGATTTTAGTGATGATACCAAGTGACTGACCTTCTATACTATGGAGCTAACTCACCGGCTGTGTTAAGCTTCGATAATGGCTCCCACTCTGTCAATTTTGTAGCAGCTCACTTTCATCCATATCTCAGGGGTTACCGACCACTAACTCTACAGGTACACATTATCACAAACACCAGTGACCAGGGACCAACCCCATTAATACCTGTATGAGGCTCTTCCTCAACTGATTTACACCTCATTTTTGGGACCAGGGCCGTTTATAATATTACGATGCAATGTCCGCTCTCGCCCCTTTTGAGTGATCGAATGACTGCCCGCGGCTTGCCCCCTATTGATTATTTACACTATGCATGGAGAACACCACCTCCTGCCCGCACACAGGCTACAGTCACACGAGGCTCTCTCATAGATGGGCAAGCCGTTCTCCCTTTGGCCACCATATCTTCTGTCAAGACCCGATAACAGTCACTCCCGCTGGTATGCGTTTTGTCACCACTTCCACCACTTGTGGCAACATATTCACAGCCGTTATCCTTGACCGTAACGAATGGGAACCAGCATCACTCCATTCGGTTTGGGTAATAATATTACTGCTAGTATTCACAAATTGTACTACACACCCCTCCAAGGCAATACATCGCCACCGTGTGCATTAGCCACTACTCCCCTTTGAACATTCTAAGATGGCCGCTTCGTTGGACTTAAGGTACCATACTCCACTGACGAGGGCTTTCACCCAGCGCTCCCTGTGACATGCGCAGGTACCACGCCCCCTCCCACACCACCTGACCGGGATTATTGAGGAAACGCGGCTGAATAAAAACACTGAGGCACTACTTGGATCCCGCTCCAGCTTCTCGATCCCAGCGCTCGGGTAGGTTTGTTGAGCGCGTCCTACTACGGACAGGTGAGTGCCATGCGATTGTTCTTTAATGTGAGAGCCTGAGAGAACCGACGCCTCTTGTGCCCTGGTACTCTGACCTTACTACATGCCTCTAGGCAGGGGGCATACTTGGAGCTCTCGCACTGGACCCATCTCCAATTCCAGGAGATTTGGCGGCCAGTCTGTCCGGATTGTCTGTTCTGGGCCGGGGGGCTGTGGGGCATGCATGGGCGCTCTCCCGCCCATCCGTCGCTCCATGACACATGGCCCCTGCGCCAGCGGGGGCTAACCTACAGTTGGTCAGTCATCCCATAATGGAGATAGTAACAGATTGGGGATAGTCGAGCTCCACCATCCCTCACCATATGGCTCTCCCAAGGGAGGTCACACCACTGTTGAGAGCGCCTGGCTTCTCCTCTACCCCTCAATATTTTATAAATTTTTTGACTTTCCCTCCTTTGCTTAGGGCACCTACGTCTGAAGGCTTATCCATAGATAAGACCGTTGAAGCCAGCGCTTCTCTTTAGTAAGGTGAGACCACTGCGCCCTACTTCTTCAGTTTCACTTTAATTTGAGTTATTACTAGTACCAGTCTAACCATTTGGTTTTTAAATATACCTGTCCCTATTTTCCCCGAACACTCCCCCCCCCCTTTCAAATCGTGGCTAGGTTGGGTTCTAAGCTCCCACCCACTTGCTCTAGCCAAGATGAACCATGATCAATTGGGCCAGGTTTGATGACGTTATTTACTGCTATCTGCATGTTTTTCCTCTTGTCATCCCTGTGCAGGTTTCACTAGAAGTGGTGGGACTACTTGCCCGCCTCTCAGTACAGTGGTAGGTAGAACATTTCCCCATACCACATTGTGTAGATAGCTACCTTTAAGTCCTGATGAAATGCACTGTATCTTACTGAACACTTAGCATGAAACATGTCGACCAGTAACAGAGTAGAGCATTGCTCCCCTGGATCATAGAGCCAGCGAGCAGCCTCTCTTCAATCTTATTTCATAAGATAGATTACCATGTTATTAAACTTACTCAGTGGACTATCTAACCTTTTTTAATACACCACCCATCCACATCCACACTCTTCCCTAGGGCCCTCACACCCACGGCACTATACGGCAGGGACAAAAGATCTCCGTCAAAAGCCCCTCTATGGGTGCCCGTTGGGTATTGTACCGCCAACCCGACGAGGAGCAAACCCATATGATGAAGCATGACACCTAGCTTGCTGGGTGTGTGAGGGTTTTAGTTCCGAAAGGGGGATCCCCCCTTTAAGTATGCCTTCTCCCATTTTCTGGTTCATCCCCTTCCCCCTTCTTTTAGCCTCCTCTACTGGGGAACTGCACACCCTTCTTTGTTTAGAAACAAACTGGAATGGCATGGTGAGCAAAAAATATAATGGATTTAGACCCAGATCTCTGAACTGGGGAGAATGTTTGACATTAATCAGAATTCCGTCCATCAATTGTTCTTTTTGCATTTGTCACCCCAAGTGGGACGGGTATGCTCAGACGTGGGTCCCATGCTCTTCATGCCACTGGAGTCAAGTTAGCCTTGCGGATTTTTATTTTTATTTATTTATTGAGTTTTATATAGCATTGGTGGAGGTATCAGAGCACTCTACATGAGGAAGAAACATTGTTTCAGAACATGGTTACAAAGTTACATCAGTTACTGGAGCGTAGTTACAGGAATTACATGAGTACAAAGGCATAGCATAATCATGAAGAGAAAAAATAAAAACAAAAAATAGGCAATGGGAGAAGAATAGGGGAGAGAGGGAAGGATTAGAGCAGGTACAGGAGAATAATGGAGGGAGGAGGAGGGGGAGGGTATAGGAGGCACAACGGGGAGACGAGGAAAAACAGTGTCCGACTGTAGGGATCTGGATCCTAACATGTGCCTGGGTTGAAGCTCTGTTTCTCTAAAGGATGACTGAGACCCCATCTAAGCATGGGGACCATTTACTCTACCTTCTTGGGCCCCCATGAGGTTTTTTCATTCCCACTGCTGATCTGCCAGATCTGACCCGCTTCCCAGCCCCCTGCCCCCCTCCCCTCTTTCCTCTCCTGGGGACTTGTTTCTTCTGTCTTGGACTTTTGCAACTCTAACTATTGTAACCATGTGCCCTTTACCAAAGTACTCCTTCTCCCCTTGTTGGGGAGGGATCCAACATGTATACCCTGGAGTCTCAGAGCCCCCTCTGAGAGAGTCCACAGCGTCAAGGGAGCCACACACAGTGGAGGTGTGGGAATGGCGCCCCTTGCCAAAGCACTCCCTCTCCCCTTGTTGGGGAGGGATCCAGTATGTATACCCTGGAGTCTCGGAGAACCATCTGAGAGAGTCCACACTGTAAAGGGAGCCACACACAGCAGAGGTGTGGGAATGACACCATTTCCACTGGGATCAAGGCACACTGGTCGTTGGACACTGTTTTTCCTCGTCTCCTGGTTGTGTTTCTTTCACCCTCCCCCAGCTTTTTCCCGCTTTCATTCTTTGTCTACCTCCCCTGCTTCTATCCCATTGCCCCTGAATCTCTCCCCTTACCTGCTTTTTACCTTACGTATGTTTTTTAACGCATGTAACTACACTCCAGAAACTTGTAACCATGATCTGAAACTGTGTAACTATGTAACCTGTAACTATGCTCTGAAATAATGCTGGTCCTCATGTAAAGCGCTCTGATATCTCTTCTAGCCAGCTCTATATAAAACTTTTCAAATAAAATAAATAAATAAAATAAAATAAATAAATGGTTTGGTGGGCTGACTCTCACTCTGGCGAAGGACAAAGAACTCTGGTAAACTGTCAGAAATTGGATTATTAGTTGAAAGGAATGAGAGCCCCACTCAAATAATAAACACAATCCTTGTTAGGGTGAACCACAAATGTCACTAAAAAACCTGTGCTCAACCCTCTGGTAGCTTGGCACAAAAGCAGTCAGGCTTAACCTAAAGGCAATGTGTAAAGTATTTATGAAGTACTCAAACACTAATAAAATGCAAACATAATACAAGAAAATCTGAAATCAATTTAGAAAAATTGAGTAATTTTGTAATAAATAAAATTATACCAAGATGACGAAAATGCAATAAATAGACCGGAGTTATGAATTTTTAAAATGTTATGCAAAAATAGCGCCTAGAAGAGAAAGCGCAAATTGTGGGTACCTTGTCATGCTGGGTCAGGTCATAGTCAAAAATTCAGACTGAGTGTGATGGAGTGTGGGTCTGATAAAGAGACCAGGTTTGTCCTGGGGGAAGTTTATTTTCTTAGTCTAGTTCCACAAGAGGAGCCTAAGTCGGAGCTTCGCTTTGGCGGCTCATTTGTTGTGGGCGCAAAGAGTTGGATGCCGGTCAGAGCTTAGTATTGACAGGAAATGTGAGGCAGTTGTGGACGCAAAGAGCATTGTGAGGGTGAAGTCCGGATTCTATCAGCAGGAAAGTAGTTGTCTTCCTGCTAGCACATCGCTCTGGGGATGGTATGGTGTAGAGAACTTATAGGTTACTCCACACTCATTCCACATGGACTTCATGTAGGCATGCATGAGGTTAGTGCCCTGGTCAGCCACAACCTCCAGAGGAATTGCCTCCAGGTAACGTGTGGCATGGTCAACAAAGCCCAGGATGAACCTATTGCCTAAGGCAGGCTTGGGATCCAGAGGCCCAACAATGTTGATGCCCAACTTATCAAAATGTGTTACCTCTGCATGGAATGGAAGGAGGGGGCTTCTTGCTTTGCCTCTGATTTCTCACTGGATTGGCAGATTTCAGAGGTTCTGCAGAATGGAAAAACTGCATTTTCTTTAGAGCCTATAAAAGTGGGTGACCAGTTGGTCAAAGGTTTTGCAAGCCCCAGATGTCCTGCCAGGGGGATATAATGATCACCAGATATGTCGCCAGCTGCCTGGGCCCCTGTCTGCGTTCGTAGGCACTTACTCGTAGGTCACTCCATCTGTGGTTTGCAGAAATCTGCCTGGGACTGCCCCCTCTTGAGTTTGTCACCCGGCCAACTCAGGAAGTTCCCCCATGTCAGAGATTTCTTACCTTGTAGGCTCTGGGGTGTCACCTTCAGGATTAGCCTCCTCCCGGACCATAGGAATCTCTGGGTTGGGTTTCTAAATTCACCTGCACTTCCACCTCTTGGCAGATACCTGGGCCATTTTCCCACATTCCAGGTCACTTTTGACTCCCCTGATGGGCTGCCATTGATGCTATGGTAATGCAGAACCACTCAAGTAATCCCAACATGTCCAGGTGAGACCTGAGCTTCATTTCTTTCCAGCTGGCATGCTCCAGGGCATTTCATAACAGACAATTAACAGGCATGGCAAGGCTGACAGCTACCTTTAAGGAAGCTGCAACCCCGATCCACATTGAAAGGAAACTATAGCCACTGGATAGTGGCACACCTGGTTGTCCGCTGTCACAACCTGGTGAACTACATCAGGGACTACCAGCTGACACCTTATAGTAGTCATACTTGCTCCTGTGTTTCTCAGAGCCTCCACTCTCTGCCCATTAATGGTGACCCACTGCCTATACATTTTCATGTTGCCATGCATATGTGCATTTGGCAACATCTCGTTGTCACCCAGAGACACTAGGTAACCTCTGCACCCATTCCCCAACACTAACTGGAGCCACTTCTTCCCCGATCACTTCACTGGATATCCCTAGTGTAGACCCACCAGTGTGGGGCTGCTGTCTGCTTTGACAGATGGAATCCATTTAAAGTGCTGATACTGACACCATTCATGGCACTTGGACCTGAAGTAGCCCTGGGTCTTCTTCCAAATAAGACCACTTTTCTTTTTTTCAGGATTGGACTAGAAATCCTAAACCTGAAAACTCTTTTGGGGGACGGGAGGGGGGGATTGACATTCTGGTGCTAATACAGAGGTCAGTGTCCTTTGTAAGCTTCCTCAGTAGAGTGAGCCTGGAGTCTATAAGGTGTTCAAGAACTCTGTAAGCAAGTACTAAGAATGTGCTCTCTCAGAATTAGATTGTACAGCCAATTGCTTTGCTGTCCTTCACCCAACATTCAGTGTGTTACTGCAGTAATCCATAAAATCTACCCGAGACAGGTGATACCATTTTTGGCTGTCCCTGAACTTTAAGTGGTACTTTTCTGTGGTGAGACCAAACTTGGTGCTAAGGGAGGCCTTCATGAGAGTGTATGTCATCTGGTCAGTCACGTCTAGAGCCAACAGGTATCCCTCTCAACAACTGGCGTGTGCTTCCCTAGACTAGTCCCCCAATCTTCCTAGGGGACTCTGTGCATACGCAGGGCTAACTCATATGTTGCAAACCACGTATCAATGTCATCCCAACCACATACCGAGGTACTAGGTCTTTTGGGATGTTGACCCCTTTACCTCCTCTAGGCACCTCTGCGTCTCTTCCACTATCTTCACTGGACTCTGTGAACTTCTTTGCATTTAAGTCCAGTTCTTTATGACTCACTTAATGAACCAGAAAAGCCCTTTTCTACTCCAAGGCTAGTCTCTCCTCGAGGGCCCTGGTGGAATCTGCCTCCTCTATGGCCATCTTTTTCTCTTCCATGGCCATCTTTGCTTTTTTGTTATCTAGTGCCTAATGTATCATCAGCCTCAGACTTTTTCTCCTCAGCAGCCAATTTTAATTTGACTAGCTGCAGTTTCAGCTCACTCTCAGCCTTTCCATCTTCCAGTTCCTCAGGATTCAGGTTGCGGAAGGACACAATGCTTCCTGCTCTGCAGCCAGCACCTGTGGGCACTGCTCGCTCCTCTTACTCTGGGGCCATGGTCAGGAGGTTCTCTCCCTCCTTTTCCATTTCATCCACCCTTTCAACATCATCATCATCATCCTCCTGCTCCTGAGATGTAGACTGATGCCAGATTCTGAGTTTTATCTGGCACTCCAGTTTCTTGTTGCATTTGGCTATCAACTGCCACCTCTCCTTTACGACATTTTCGGCCCCATTTCATGGTAGCTTTCAATGTTGCTGAGGTCTTCTTCCATTTTTGTAAAAACATATCACAGGTGCATAACATGAGATAAGAATTACATTTGAAAAAGGAAAAATCCCAATTAAAAATAAAGAGAGTTTGAATTTCTTTTATTTTGATGTGAGATTTTTGGTTTAACACAAATCACTGGGTGGCACTGCCCAAACACAAGTACTTAATCCCACCACTGAACACCCCTGTAATAAATTAGGTTATTAGTTGAGAGGGGTGAGATATCCACTCAATAAACCCAATCATTGTCAGGGTGAACTACAAAAGTCACTAAATAAACATGTGGCAGCTTGTGGTAGCCTGTGGTTCCCTCTGGTAACTTGGCACAAAAACAGCCATGGTTAACTTAGAGACAATGTGTAAAGTATTTATGAAATACTGATACAGTAGTAAAGTGAAAACACAACACAAGAAAAATGTGAAACTAATTTAGACAAATAGAAAACACAATTTTGAATAAAATGACAGCAAGATGCCAAATATCCAATAAATATAATAAAAGTTACGAATTATTTACGTTTTAAGTCAAAATAGAGCTATGAAGCGGATTACGTTTATCTGGTCGTGCTGGACCGGGTCAAAGTCAAATGTTCTGGCTAACTGCGAAGGAGTGCGTGCCAAACAGGAACCAGTTTCATTCAAGTGAAAAGTTTGCGTTCTAATTTAGTCCAGTTCCACGCAAGGAGCCTCGTGTTGGTGATGGGGTCATTGTCTGCTCAAAGAGGTGGAAGCCACACAGAGCTTCGCGTTGGCGGTAAACGCAGAGCGGTTGTCCCAAAGAGCACCATACGGGTGAAGTTCAGGGTCTGTAGCCACTGAGATGGCATTAGCAGTCCGATGCAGGACCTGCGTGTGTCTTGGTGAAGTCCTCACATACTAGCAAGGAGACCAGCAATCGTTCTTTTTGACACAAAGAGCCTGAACATCTGGATTTTCACCTGGAATCCAGTGCCAGCCTGGGTGTGGGGAACACCCTAAAGTGATTAAGGTTCGTTCTTTCCTCTTCCCTGGGTTTGGTTCCGAATCTGTTTAGCGGGAAAATGTTGTGCAGGCCTAGGTGAGGCTACATTTGCCAGTGACAAGGTAGGCATCTCCAAAAGTCATGAAGTGGGTGGGCATAGACCCCGGGCTACCCTTTGAAGCTCAGGTAGGGCTCAGTTCAACCTCAAAGTCTTCCTGATCAGGAGAGGAACATCCTCTCCCACAACCAAGGCCCTATTGCCCCCTGTCTTGAAGCAGTACACATCACACCACAGGAGAGCCATTAACAGACTTCACACCCTGGACACTGGTAGAAAGGCATATTTTGTTTAAGCAGACAAATGGCAACTTTCTAAAAGTATCAAAAGCAAGGTGAAGGATGGACTGCTTGAATTAATCACAGCCACTGGCAAACGCTCAGCCACATCCCAATCCATCATTTTTCACTCACCATGCCACCTCAGTTCGGACACAGTCATATGCAAATCAGTTTTGGCCCTGCTCCAATGTGAACAATCCAGCCTGAATTGCCAGGCCGGGTCCTCCCTGAACTGGAACACAAGAACGTTGGATTTGGGTCAAGACTGATTTGCAACTGGCAATGTCCAAAATGAGGTGACGTGGTTCACAGAATAACGATGGACTGAGATGCGGCCCAAGTAATTACCAGTGGCTGAGATTAATTCAAGCATTTCACCCATCACTGATTGTATACTGCAACTATCTAAAAGTGGCATTTTCAAAATAGTAATTTAAAATCCAACTTTACCATCAAATAGGATTTTAAATTACAATTCAAATGAGTGGAAGAAGTATTTCTCTATCCGCTCCCAAACTGATGTTATCACTTATCAAGTGTAATAAGGTAACACAATGTTAGTCTATGGGAGAGTTAGCCTTGCTACAGTGAAAATCAGCTACAGGAGTCTTTGACTGTCAGGACATGTAAGACTTAGTACACATATCATACCTTTTAATTACAATGCACCCTGCCCTATAAGCCTTTAGGGCCTACCTTTGGGGTGACTTATACGTATTAAAATGTAGTTATAGACCTGGCAAAAGGTTTACTTTGCCAGGTTGAAATGGCAGTTTTAAAAATGCACACAGAGTCTGCAATGGCAGGCTTGAGACATGTTTTACAGTGCTGCTTTAGTGGGTAGCACACTGGGTACTGCAGCCCACCAGTTGCCTTTAATTTACAGGCCCTTGGTACATATAGTACTATTTACTAGGAGCCTAAAATAAAATGAGTGCCAATCAGGGGTATACCAATTTTACAATGTTTTGACAGGAGGGCACAAAGGCTTTACCACCAATTGGCAGGAGTAAAGTGCACAGAGTTCCAATACCAACAAAAATGGGTTCAGTAAAAATATGGTAGAGAAGGCAGAAATCTAGTGAATACCATGCAAAAGATGGCCAATTTCCAACATAGACTTTGACTGTAATCCATGTACTGCCCACTACTCCACATTTGCCCATTGTTATAATTTCAACTCAACTCAAATTTGACCAGGTTCTCGCATATGTGATAATGCAGAACAAGCATTTGCAATGCATAAGGTCTTGCATTAGGAAAGTTTGAGCTATTGGTATTTTAAATGACACATTTTTTATATATGTGTTGGTTTTGAAAATAGCAAAAATAATAGCTTTGTCATTTACAATGCCAATAGTTATAACTTGTGACACCTATAGCATTTGTAATGCAATATGTGTTGTATTCACGTGACTTAGATGTATTGATATTACAAATAACAATGGCTTTGAATTTTTTTAATAATTAATACTTAAATAAAAGTTATTGTAATTTATAATGGCAATAGCTTAAACTTTTGTAAATAACTTTTGTGAAGAATATGTTCAGTGTATTTTATTGTGACGAAAATCCAAGAACAGAAGTGAAATACTAACCTCTTTTTGTGACATTTGTAATAAAGCTTGAAACATTGAGAGATCATATTTGACCCAGTTGTTGGTAAATGGTTGCACAGATTGATGCTGTGGTGGGGCTGAGAGATGTTGTGGTAGCGACTAGTGATGCTGTGGCATTCAATGATCCTGTGGTAGCGCATAGTGATGTTGTGCCCCTTAGTGATGCTGTGGTGATGCGATAGATAGAGTGAGTGGGATAGATAGATAGAGTGAGGGCGATTAGATAGATAGAGTGAGGGCGATTAGATAGATAGAGTGAGGGCGATAGATAGAGTGAGGGCGATAGATAGAGTGAGGGCGATAGATAGAGTGAGGGCGATAGATAGAGTGAGGGCGATAGATAGAGTGAGGGCGATAGATAGAGTGAGGGCGATAGATAGATAGAGGGAGGGCGATAGATAGAGGGCGATAGAGAGATTGAGTGAGCGAGATAGATGGATAGGTAGATAGATAGGAGGGCGATAGATAGCTAGACAGATAGATAGAGTGCTGGCGATAGATAGATAGAGTGAGGGCGATAGATAGATAGCGTGAGGGCGATAAATAGATAGATAGAGTGAGGGCGATAGATAGAGTGAGGGCGATAGATAAATTGATAGATAGAGTGAGGGTGATAGATAGATTGATAGATAGATAGAGTGAGGGCGATTAGATAGATAGAGTGAGGGCGATTAGATAGATAGAGTGAGGGCGATAGATAGAGTGAGGGCGATAGATAGAGTGAGGGCGATAGATAGAGTGAGGGCGATAGATAGAGTGAGGGCGATAGATAGAGTGAGGGCGATAAGATAGAGTGAAGGCGATAGATAGATAGAGTGAGGGCGATAGATAGACAGATAGAGTGAGGGCGATTAGATAGATAGACTGAGGCCGATAGATAGAGTGAGGGCGATAGATAGACAGAGTGAGGGCGATAGATCGATAGACAGATAGAGTGAGGGCGATAGACGGATAGAGTGAGGGCGATAGATAGATAGATAGTTGTGTGTGTGGTTGTGTGTGGTTGTGGTTGTGTGTGTGGTTGTGGTTGTGTGCGTGGTTGTGTGTGTGTGGTTGTGTGTGTGTGGTTGTGTGTGTTATGCTTTGTTTTTCTATGTTTTGTTATGCTATGTTTTGTTGTGTTTGGTATGCTATGTTTTGCTAGGCTATGATATGTTTTGTTTTGTTTTGCTAATTTTTGTTATGTTATGTTATGCTATGTTTTGTTATGCTATGCAATGTTTTGTTTTGCTATTCTATGCTTTGTTTTGTTATGCTATGCTATGTTTTTTTGCTATCCTATGCTTTGTTTTGTTATGCTATGCAATGCTTTGTTGTGTTTGTTATGCTATGCTTTGTTATGCTATGCTATGTTGTGTTGTGTTGTGTTTTGCTATGCTATGCTTTGTTTTGCTATGCTATGTTTTGTTATGCTATGTTTTGTTATGCTATGTTTTGTTATGCTATGTTTTGTTATGCTATGCTATGTTTTGTTATGCTATGCTTTGTTATGCTTTGTTATGCTATGTTTTGCTATGCTTTGTTTTGCTATGCTATGTTTTGTTGTGTTTGATATGCTATGTTTTGCTATGCTATTATATGTTTTGTTATGCCATGTTTTGTTATGCCATGTTTTGTTATGCCATGTTTTGTTAGGCTATGTTTTGTTTTGCTATCCTATGCTTTGTTTTGTTATGCTATGCTCTGTTTAGTTTTGCTATCCTATGCTATGTTGTGTTTTGTTATGCTATGCTATGCTGTGTTTTGTTATGCTATGCTATGTTTTGTTGTGTTTTGTTATGCTATTTTTTGTTATGCTATGTTTTGTTGTGCTTTATTACGCTATGCTTGGTTATGCTGTGCTTGGTTATGCTGTGCTTGGTTGTGCTGTGCTTGGTTGTGCTGTGCTTGGTTGTGCTGTGCTTGTGCTGTGCTTGGTTGTGCTGTGCTTGGTTGTGCTGTGCTTGGTTGTGCTGTGCTGTGTTTTGCTGTGCTGTGTTGTGCTGTGTTTTGCTGTGCTGTGCTTTGCTGTGCTGTGTTTTGCTGTGCTGTGTTTTGCTGTGCTGTGCTGTGTTTTGCTGTGCTGTGTTTTGCTGTGCTGTGTTTTGCTGTGCTGTGTTTTGCTGTGCTGTGCTGTGTTTTGCTGTGCTGTGTTTTGCTGTGCTGTGCTGTGTTTTGCTGTGCTGTGTTTTGCTGTGCTGTGTTTTGCTGTGCTGTGCTGTGTTTTGCTGTGCTGTGTTTTGCTGTGCTGTGTTTTGCTGTGCTGTGTTTTGCTGTGCTGTGCTTTGCTGTGCTGTGCTTTGCTGTGTTTTGCTGTGCTGTGTTTTGCTGTGCTGTGCTGTGTTTTGCTGTGCTGTGTTGTGATATGCTGTGTTTTGCTGTGCTGTGCTTTGCTGTGCTGTGCTTTGCTGTGCTGTGCTTTGCTGTGCTGTGCTTTGCTGTGCTGTGCTGTGCTTTGCTGTGCTGTGTTTTGCTGTGCTGTGTTTTTCTGTGCTGTGTTTTGCTGTGCTGTGCTTTGCTGTGCTGTGCTTTGCTGTGTTTTGCTGTGCTGTGCTGTGTTGTGCTGTGCTGTGTTTTGCTGTGCTGTGTTTTGATATGCTGTGCTGTGTTTTGCTGTGCTGTGCTTTGCTGTGCTGTGTTTTGCTGTGTTGTGCTGTGCTGTGTTTTGCTGTGCTGTGCTGTGTTTTGCTGTGCTGTGTTGTGTTTTGCTGTGCTGTGCTGTGTTTTGCTGTGCTGTGTTTTGCTGTGCTGTGCTGTGCTTTGCTGTGTTTTGCTGTGTTTTGCTGTGCTGTGCTGTCCTGTGCTGTGTTTTGCTGTGCTGTGCTGTGTTGTGCTGTGTTGTGTTGTGCTGTGTTGTGCTGTGCTGTGTTTTGCTGTGCTGTGTTTTGCTGTGCTGTGCTGTGTTTTGCTGTGCTGTGCTTTGCTGTGTTTTGCTGTGTTTTGCTGTGCTGTGCTGTCCTGTGCTGTGTTTTGCTGTGCTGTGCTGTCCTGTGCTGTGTTTTGCTGTGCTGTGTTTTGCTGTGCTGTGTTGTGTTGTGTTTTGCTGTGCTGTGTTTTGCTGTGCTGTGCTTTGCTGTGCTGTGTTGTGTTTTGCTGTGCTGTGCTGTGTTGTGTTTTGCTGTGCTGTGCTGTGTTGTGTTTTGCTTTGCTGTGCTTTGCTGTGCTATGTTTTGCTGTGCTGTGTTGTGTTGTGTTTTGCTTGCTGTGCTGTGTTTTGCTTTGCTGTGCTGTGTTTTGCTGTGCTGTGTTTTGCTGTGCTGTGCTGTGCTGTGCTGTGCTGTGTTTTGCTGTGCTGTGTTTTACTGCGCTGTGTTGTGTTTTGCTGTGCTGTGCTTTGCTGTGCTGTGTTTTGCTGTGCTGTGCTGTGTTGTGTTTTGTTGTGCTGTGCTGTGTTGTGTTGCTGGTAAGGGTATGCGAGGGTGTGTGTGAGGGGGTGTGAAGGTGAGGGTGTGAGGGTGAGGAGGTGTGTGAGGGTGAGGAGGTGTGTGAGGGGTGAGGGGGTGAGGGCGAGTGTCTCCAATGAATGTCACTGCTTCGCCTTCTTTGAAAATGTTCAGTGCTGCAAATAGAGCATGCCGCCCTAATTATCACAGCATGAGGCCCCAAAGTGATCATTATCACAGCATGCAGAGAGCCGCCCCAGCTGCTGGAGCACTCAACTGCACATTAATTATAGTTGAGTGCTCCAGCAGCCTGGGGCGCCTGATGACATGCTGTGATAAGTGGGTCTCATGCTGTGATAATTGTTGCGGTGCCTGAGGAAGTGGAGACTCCTGCTGGGATAATTGTTATTTGGCGCCTCAGGAAGTAGAGTTTCATGCTGGGATAATTGGTCTGGCGGGCTTGCAGCGCCTGACGTCCAACAAACGTGCACAAGCTGCTCAACCTTGAAGCGCGTTCACAGACCTGGGTCGGCTCGTACCCAGGTCTGTATCGGGCTCGTTCACAGCTGTTACTCCCTTGACAGGGAGGAAGGTGACTATAGTCTCGCTGGCGGGAGCGCTTCGCGCTCCAACGCCAGCTCGACCTAAAAAGGAGATCTGATGAAATAAAGTAGTTACCCGGGATCACACAATTTGATCAAGCGGGTAGCTGGGATTCAGCCGAGGATTTCTGGTATCACACTGTGCAGTTCAGCTACTTGAAAAGTATTTCTTTCTCATGGCAAAGGATAATGATATGTCATTAATACTTGGCATATGAGATAGATGTGGGAGGCAGGTAGAAGCCACATTTTATAACAGTTATTCAAAGCATGACCCTGGTCCAAGGACATTAAATACCTCCCTAAGCAAAAAAGCTTTTTTCAGCAAAAATAAATTAAGTGATTTGCCTTTAACTCACAAAATGTTACTTAAGCTAAAATATGATTTTGAACCTGGTTTCCATGTTGGCAGGATCAACAGCTCTAGACACATCTCTCATGGGCTCACGGTTCCAAGAGGAACTCGAGCTGAGCTAGAGTCAGGCATCTGACTTTCAGTGGCTTGCCCATCTCAAGGATGTCATGCTTATATTATGATATATTCCTACACACACAACACATTTCTGTGCCACGCGCTGCAATATGCTGCGCGGATAAAACCCCAACCCGGCCTGTGTTAATTAGCTCACCTGCACAACATATTCTGTGCGCAAATGACGAATTGTGTGCCCTAGCACTTCAGAAAGTTTAGTTTATGTATTTGTTCTTGCTTTGATTCTGTCATTGGTCGGTGTTGTTGCTGTGTGCTTCCTTCGTCTGAACGCAGCTGCAAGGATTTTCTACATTCAGGGCATGCAGCCTGCAGCAACAGAGAACAATCATGCGTGCAGGTTAGACTTTTGGTTTGTCATTTCTTTAGGGTTTATACAGTGCTACTCTATAGTCCCCCCAGAGAGCACGTGCGAAAAGTTAAGGCAATATGCATAGCTTACGTGTGGTGGGGGGGATGCTTTTCTGATCAGTATAGCGTTTAGTGGTCAAAAGACCCGACCACACAGTACAATTTCAAAACATACACTACTTTTTGCCTAAAAAGCCTGGACTGGCTGAAGGTGTTAATAATGAGCACTTGGCAGATAATGAGAATGGATACAATTGGTTTGAAACTAAATCTCAACTCAGAAATATGAGTAACTCATAATTAGAATAAATAAAATGATGCAATATGTGCCACAAAATATATGTTTTTGTGTCGCAAAATTCTCAAATCCATTCTGCAATATCCTGAGTGGTCTGACAAATCCACAGCATGTAAAGGCCCGGCTCCTATCACTGATATAGCTTAGTCGCACTTCCCCAAATAAACTACTCTGATACGTGCGTATATTGGTGATTGTTTTCTAGACGGTTCTGTAGCTCCTGAGAAAGTCGGGCTCTATGGACCGATTGGGGGCACAGGAAGTGAATGGGGGAGAAGTGTTTCCTACAGCGTTGAGGTAGCGCGAGGGCCCACGTTTACCCAGCGCCCGCCCTTTAACTGTGAATCATCCGGCACAGCGAGGCTTTTGAACACGAATTATACTGCGGAGGTCACTTTGACATGCCACGTTATTCGTGGTTATTTTTGAAGACACGCGGCCTGAAACACTTGAGAAGGAGGCGCATTACTGGTGCTGTCGCCTGGGTCCTGAATAACAGGTGCTTTACATAATGGGCAGTGTCTGTGGTTATTCGACCATTTGTTTTCGCTTCTAATTCGAAAGGACTATGAAGTGTAGGCTGTTGCTGACCTCAGCACAGTCAAATGCAGAGCAGAGGCCCAGAGGACTGAAAGACAGAGAGTCCCACAGCTTGTCCGTGGCGAGCACGGATCTCCGAGTAATAAGGCAGCGCATGCTCAGAGCAGAAAGTCTGTCAGGGACTTTAGGAAGGCCCTAGACTGTAGTAGAGGAAGCTTGCATTTACCCAGTTAGTGGGAAAATGAATGTACCATGGCCTATACGTGGATGAGTGCTGAAGATCTGCAACTCTGCGTCTGACTGAGGGTAGAGCTGCAGAGGTGGAGGCCAGCAGATAACAGGGCTCTATGCAGAGATGACTCGTTGGAAGTGATACCGCGCAATTGAGCTCTTTCATTTGTCGGGGTGCATTATAATCATGGGTAGTTCTCACCTACACATATAATCCTTTGTCGTGTTTAACATTTGATTATTAGGATGTGTAATGTAATAACGTGTAAAGTGAAGTGATGATCATGGGTCCGTATTATGTGAAAAAATTAACATTGTAATCGTATACTACATAAATAGGTCTTAATGTTTTGATTTTACAGGTGACTAATGAGATATTAATTTGCTGTTATGCGACTTATTGACATATAAGTGTACACTAATAATGTTTGTGTATATGTGTGCTTAACCCCTTGCCTGCGGGGCTAATCCCCCAACTGTGCTGGGGGGCGGGGGGCGCGCACAGCGCCCCGGTGCTCATGACGAGCTCAGCTCAGTCACGGCCACACCCATTTCTTCAGAACGTTCAGCACAGCGGGGGAATTAGCCCCGCGTGCGAGCATTCTGACCGATATGACGAGCTCAGCTCGTCATGAGCACACGGCCGTCGTGGCTATTGACGAGCTGAACTCGTCATGAGCATGGGAGGGGTTAATGAAGATTCATACTGGTTCTTATGTTAGCTGGTTTTTGTAGGCCTCGTGTATATTTCCCTGGCTCTTGAGATCGGTTTGTTGGCAGAATTCATGTGTATGCAGAATATGTTCTTTCTCACATTCTGTTGCAGGTGGAGAAATTCATCTTTGTTAGTTGCAATAACATTTTGTTTTAGGAGCTAGGCTTAGGGAGAAGAGGGGATACATTTGAACAAGCGGTACTGATAACGTGGGGCGGTGTTCATTCTCACTGGAGAAGGTCTGGGAATCTAGGTAATCGAGCAAGATCCTGGGAGTATCGCTATTACATGGAAAGTTACCAATGAGGAGATGTCCCGGCCACGAGAACGCGGATGTTTGCTGCCGTGGGTGCTAGTAGATGGATCTTCGAGTGATTCTGACCACAGTTGGAGGAGTGCTGAAAGAGCGAGATTCCCCTTCACTCCCTCGGTGTCATCGGAGTGTCTAACGTGTTTGCCTCCAGATTTTGAAGTGGGCGCTTGTATATATATGATTTTTCTCGAGGAGCACGTGAAGTGTGCATCAGACGAGGAAGCCGTTTTTCCATCCCCTTTGTGGGATTGGTTGAAACCCCACGATATAAGCTTTAAGTACCCCTGTCCTGATGAAGCCATAAGAGACAACTGGCGGAAACGCGACCACGACTGCGTCGACACTATTGTGATAAGGAGTCCCCATAACTTTACACTTGTTTGTTTGATTTTATGTGCCTTGGAAAAAACAGTTTGTTTGAGAGAATTTATATCTCAGGCGCTGTGAGGATTCCCTTTCAGATGTGTATCACTCTAAATTAGAAGTGAATATTTTGAGAAGTGTATATATTTTTTTTTAGGGTACATTGTTGTATATGTAATGTATATATTGTATTTGTGATATGTATAAATAATGTATGTTTTTCAGTATGATTTAATATATTTTTGCTTTTGTGCGCCACTTTGTCCTGTGACACGTAGATATGTCCCTAAAACTTGTGAATAGTGACTTTATTACAATTATTTGTACAAAACAGGATAATTAATTATATCTTGGGTAGAATTAAATGTTGAATTAATCCCTCAGTACCAATTGTTTCTACTTCTTCATCTTTTTGATGTCCCTTGCTCAGGTATGGGAGGGTGATTTGGGCAGAACCCCTTTATTATTTTCTAGCTGGATGGGTTGATCATGTGATGTGATGAAGGGTGTGTCCTACGATTTAGGATTGGGTTAGGGACAGAGTCCAGGGGATGTCAATCAGTAGTGGAGAGGAGAGAGCATCTTAGAACGAGCTCTGAAGCTTTATGCTACTCGACCTATTCAACCTGAGTGTACTTCTTTGGAAGTCGTCATGCGCTGACACCTTTTCCTGTGCTTGCCTGGGGAATACTAAGTAGGGATGTCATGATAGTGGTAGAGTAGGAACAGACTAATGCTTTATACTTGCGAACCTCTAATGAAGAGAACTATTGATGTTGTTGCAGTAATCTTTGGCATAATGTTATTGGAATTGGTCATCTTGTGTGTGTTGCACCGGCTAAATTTTGCCCGTAGGTATGGCTTTGTATTAGTGCCCATGTATTTTTACACCCTCATCTTGAGTTGTTTGTACTATCAACTTTTCTTGGCTTTGTAATAAACCTACTAAACTTTGATTGGGAGTCTGTATTCATTTAGTAGCATGGGTAACAGTAATGGTAATGTATAATTGACCAATGGTTTTTCTCCCCTCCACACTTTTAAGCAGGCACCAACGACCCATCGAGCAGGGGTTCCAGAATAAGTCTAGAACATGGACATGGAACCAGGCTCCTTCAGACGGCTAAGTTCTTTCTTGGAGAGGATGGTGCACAGAGCAGCTGGCAGTGTCTAAACAGCAATCTTCTGAACTAAACTGGGCAGGGTTTCTAGGATTAAATGGACAGAAGGTGCATGCTGAATGAGAAACTTTGTGGGAGATCCGCAGTTCCTGAGGGAAGATAACTGAATTCTAAAAGGGCTCCAAGTGATTGTGCCATGAAAAGTCAATCAGAAAGGATTTCACAAAAAGGGGTGCCTAACTTGCTTTCTCCAGCATCTTAAAGTTAGTATATTCGCTATTGATTACACTATCAATGCTCTTACCTGTGTTGCATACATTGTTGCACCTGTGGATCAGTCTGGAGGAGCATTAGCATTACGGATTTTCTCAGCAATTATTTGGTTTACGGGGGACAGTGTTGTCATTCGCATTGTGTCTCACCCCAGTGCCTGAAAGAGTGAGGTTGGAAGTCAGTACTCAAGAATGCTTCAAACTATATCCAAGTAGAGGGAACTGGGGTTGTGAATCAGAGAGGGTGCGGCATGCATCTGTCTTACCCATCTGCCAGTTATGAGGACATTCCTGTTACAGGACCCGTCCTGTGCTTCCTATGTAGAACAAGAGCTTTGTAGCTCTGAGCGCATGTGTGTGAGGCACCCCAATGTTCTGAGGGGGTACACAACGTCTGTGAGGTATATAAACTGGGATAATAGCATAGAGTAATATCATGGCCTGTTAAAGTAGTATTTTGCCTGTGCTGGAGGAAGTGGGGAATCATAGTGGAACTGGCGTGAGATATCAAAGTGAAAATGTTTTTTATGAATAACTGTTGTTGTGTACTAAAACCATGAACTGACATTTATCTGTGTGCAAAGATTTTCTTGATTGGACAAAGGGCTCAGCCGACATTCATTTTCAAAGTGGAGACGTGGTGTGCTACATATGAGTTAGTACATATGGGGAGTTGGGTACTGTTGGACCTAGAATCCTTAATGTGGTTCCCCCCTAACTCTTTGCCTTCCTTCCTCCTGTTTTGCGGACTTAATTTTTGCTGGTCTTAGGACTCTGCACACTTTGTCACTGCTAACCAGTGCTAAAGTGCTTGTGCCCTCTACTTAAAAGATGGTAAAACTGGCTTACACCCATTTAACATATTTATTTAACTTATAGGTCCCTAGTAAAAGTGGTACTACTTACACCCAGGGCCTACAAAATAAATGCTACAAGTGGGCCTTCAGCACTGATTTTGCCACCTCTAAAGTACCCATTTCAAACATGTCCCAGACCTGCCACTGCTGCTGGTGTGTGTAAAAACAACCAAACTCTTGTGCCGGCAAAAAAACTTTTGCCAGGCTCAAACATTCCTTTTCAATACATATAGGTCACTCTTAAGGTAGGTCCTAGCCAACCCAGAGTGCATCAAGCAGTGTATTTAAAAAGTAGGACATGTACTTGTACCCTGGTGTGAAACCTATGAGGCGAAGAAGTGCAAGAGTGAGGTCACCTACCTGGTAGATCTCAAGACTCCGCAGAACCCTTTGAGGGTTTGCACATCAATTGGCTCAAACTCACTTCGAGAAGGTAAACGTGCTGCTGGTCACGAATGATGGAGGGGAGGAGGAGAGTGAACCTCTCCCTGACCACATTTCTTCCCAGGATCAGGATGGGTATGTCGAGGGTGTCAGCCTCTCCCCTGCCCCTAGAGCAACAGAGGGACTGCCGCCAGTTGCTGGGGCAGTTTGATCTCGTTTCTTTCTTACTCCAGGACTCACTATATGACGCACCCATGATATTGATACTGCGGACAATATGCCTGAGTAATATCTATAGGCTCTCTGATAAGGGAGGAAGTCTACAAAAAACTGGAGCTAGGGGTCAATGATCCCTCAAATAGTCCTTGGTACAGCCCTGTGGTGTAGGCCCCAGAGGCTGCTCCTCCAGGTACCACAAAGAACTTAAGTTCTGCCTGGATTACTGGGGATCAATGCCATAGCCAAGCCTGATGAACACCCCCTCCCCCAAGCTTATGAGCTCATAGATTGGTTGGGAGTTGCCAAGTTCCACAGCATGTTTGATTTAACGTCCTGGTAGTGGCAGATTGCGGTGACCGAGGGGACAAAAGATAGGTCTGTGTTCTTTACCCCAGAAAGTCCCTTCGGGTTCTGGGTAATGCCATTTGGATGAAGAATGCTCCTGACACCTTCCAGAGGTTGGTCCTGGCTTTGTTGGAGAACGTCAGTAGAGCCTTCCTAGACAACATTGCGGTCTTCAACTCCAGCTGGGAGGACCATTTCAACCACCTTCGGGAAGTGCTTCAGGCTCTGCAGAGGCCAGGACTGATTATCAACACCGAAAGTGCCAGATAGGGCAAGGTTCCATGGTCTACTTGGGACACCAAGTGGAAGGAGGCAAGGTGCAGCACATTCAAGCCAAAATTGAAAACAATCCCCAAAAGCCCAAAGGCCCAGACAGAGGTGACTGCCTTCCTAGTGACTTTCAAGTGACTTCAATGCCCAACATTCATTGTGTGTAGTATAAAAACAAGCTTCCTAACTGACTGCAGGTATTATAGTTCTCAACAAAATGTGAAGGAAAACAGCGTTCAGTCCAAAGACAGGGAAAGGTGAACTGAAAATTAAACGCACGAAAACCATATTAAAGCTGGTGTTAATGTATTAAGTATTTGCGTGCGTGCGTGCTGATGCGCAAGCTTACTCACTTCGCAGCCGAAGCTGTGCCTCCAAAGAATTCCTGATTTTATCTTGCTTGTTAGTATAAACGCAGGTTCGAATTGGGCCCAGGGTCAACCACGTAGAGTTGCTAATATTTAAACGTACAAGTTGTAAACTAATACTTAACTAAATTGTATTGTTAATTCCGTGAGTTGAATTAAGGTTAAGAGCGACGCGCTACCTGCCCTAATTATTCACAGCGCCGTGTAACAAGTGTTATCATATCGGTCCTGGTGAGGACTCAATGTGCGTGCTTTTATTTTATCATGAAGCATAACAAAATTGGTAATGAATATAGAGAAAATGGTCTTATCCAAGAAGAAAACATGCAATAAATATGATTAATCAAACAACTTTAAACAGATAATGTACACCATAACTCCAAGTCATTACTGTTTAAACATTAAGTGAACAGCATCTGAGCATGAGGTTTAACATGAACTCGATAAGGTTACAACCTGTAGTAATAAAATGCTGTGACGTCCTATAAGTTCCACATGTAAGTAACGTAATGGTCCAAAGCTTAAACAGATACCACAGTAACAGGACAAACATTATGAATATAATGCTGCTGAATACACATGACATGAATAGTTTGAAATGTGAACAAACGTTGACATAATTGGGCACAATGTTAGTTAATAAACCACAAGATACTCCAGGAAGCACTGATGCAGGGTAGGGGGTTGGACACATCGTTCCCTTACATAGTGAGAAACACAGCCGGTATGTGGCAGCGGTTTGCTGAGAAAGATTTACGGAAGACCCGCTTTCACAGAGAGCTACTGCTCTGGATACTTGCCCCCTCTAGAGATATGAGCAGATATATGTCCTTTTAACCCTGGAGGGAGGGGGGTTGTGAAGTTCTTGCCGATCTTTTCCTTAATGAGACCTTCATCACGTATGAACAGGCGGAAGAGACCTTCAATCTTAAACAGGGCTAATTCCTACACTATCGGGGGATCCAGGGTGTGGTAAAGATCACCTGGCCATAGTACCCGGACATTCTACCCCCAACACAAACTTTAGATATCCTGTTAACATGCGGTACAGGTCACAAACTGATTTCTCTACTCTACAAAGCAATGAAACAGGATTCCACTCCTCCGGTACCGCCAGCACGGGCGGCCTAGGAGAAAGATCTCGCTATCCAGTTAGAAGAGAAACAATGGGCACACATAGGCTCCCTCACACGCACAGTCTCCTGCAATACTAGGTTTAAATTAACACATTTCAACTTCTTACACCGCACCTATCTAACCCCGGTATCCCTTAAACGCATTTCATGTGACAGGGGAGATAGATGCTCCAGATGCACTGTGGAGAAGGCAGGCTTTTTACACCTGGCATGGAATTGCCCCATGGTTAGCCAGTTCTAGGTGGAGGTGGTGAGCAGGATTGTCACTGCCACGGGCATTCGAGTGAAGCTGGAACCCTTGTATTGTTTACTGGCAGCTGTCCGGAAGCCCAGGAAAAAGAAGCTCCCATATAAAATCCTACACTTAATGCTAGTGCTCGCTAGACGCAGAGTAGCTATAACTTGGATGGGTCGGCGAGGTCCGGAAGTGTGCACCTCGCTTAAAGATGTCTGTGAGTGGTCCCTAGCCGAAGAAGCCCATATGAAACTCGCCCGAAGGGATGAGAGGCTACAGGACGATCTCACAGCTTGGTGCGAACTGTGCACTACTGGGTTGGCGGAGGGGAGTCCTCTTCGCAGCACACGGTTTCCAGCAGGGGGAGCGGCTCAGATGAAGATGAGGAGCCTCTCCCTCAGCAGGACAGTGAGGACTGATAACGCTAGTATATCTTTTATGTGTTGGGCACATGTCTCAGGCTCCTTACTCACTGAATTACATCTAGAAGGGCATTTGTTCCCCATTGTCCCTTTCTTCCCCGATGCTGCCACCTGTTTTATGTACCACTGTTGATCCGATGGTATGCCTTATACACTGTACCAATGCCAATCTGTTTTTGTCATATGTAAAATGAAAAATAAAGTTGTTAAAAAAAATAATAAACCACAAAATAACAACCTGAGCATAGAATCAGTGAAGAAAACATTAACTGACTATATAGTTAAACAGATACCATGACATTCAAATAAAAAAAATGATGTTTAGTTTGTGGTGACCTAATAGACGAGATTCCATGTATAAAAAATTGAGTCTAATCTATATGTAAACATGTAACCACAGGCAGCGTGACATTCAACCTGGATGCATATTGTGTAGTTTGTGGTAACTAATAGGTGAGACTACATGTGAATTAAGATTGGGTATAATCTGTGTATGACTATGTGATCATAGGCAACATGTTGGCGAGTTATAGTATGATTAAGATACATATAATTTCTCACTTGTCATTGAGACCATTCGGAAGAAGGCTGTCTAGATATTCTATCCAGAATCTTCCTCTCTGTGAGAGAGCATTCTGTACATTAATGTCTGGATGATTAATTATCTTTTTTATTACAGTAAAACAGAGCTGAGCGATGTTGTTATGGTGGTCCAACCAATGGACCACCAGACTTGAATTTATGTTACTGATTCAGATCATGCTTTTATGCTCGGTCATTCAAACCTTCACTTTCCTTTCTGTCTTGCCCACATATAATAGGCCACAAGAGCATTTTATAGCATGAATAATTTTATCTGAATTGCAATCTGCAGAGTGGTGTTGCTTGATCGGTTTACCCAGCTACGGGTGTGACATTGTGTTTCCTGTGATTACATTCCCACAATGAATGCAGTTGTGGCATTTTTGCATGCCTTTATGATTCACAAATTTTGAATGCGAAACAGCTGACAACATCTATTTGAGATTCCTTAACGCCAATGTGCAAAAGTGGTTTCTGGCTGAAAAGCCCTCTTAAGTGAGGTTCCATTTGAAGTAGATCCAAACGTTTGATTGCCTCTGGCTTGGTGGAAAATGTAGTGGTTAATACTTCAGAATAATTCACGTGTGCCTACAGTGTAAAGCAGTTTCCAACGCATAATCGGGGTAACCTCACTGTTTAGACTGAGATCGGTATGTACGAAAGGTAGATTCACACATGTCTTTGTTTGATGTGATTCTTTTGATGCAAATGAATTGAGACAGAGGTAGATGTTGCTTCAGCGATGGGGGGTGAAAACTGCTGTAGTGCAGAGTATTGTTTCTGTCTGTATATTTTTTGAAAATGCAAGTTGAGAAACCTGAAGGTGACAGTTCAAGGTGTACATCTAGGGAAGTGAGTTGTGAGTTGCTGATGATGGTGTCTGTGAACCAAATCTGTGGATTATGGTTGTTCAAAATGCCGATACTCTTTTCCAACTACATTTTGGTTCCCTTCCAAAAAAGGAAAATGTCAACTACGTAATGTAGATCGATGATAAGTTTGTCAGTCCAGTGTTCGAGTTTAAGCATAAAAATATTAGCATAACATGGGGCTCCAGAAAATCCCATTTATGTTCCCGTTATTTGTAGGAAGAAAGAGTCTTTCTGGGTGAAATAACTTTAGAACAAGCAGAAGTGTAGCAATACCAGTATGAATACTTTGTTTGCTCAGATACTATTAAGATGCAATAGAGCCCACTCAACTGCTTCAAAACATTCTCTGTGTGGGATAGAAGTATATAAGGCTGTGACGTCAATTGTACATAACCAATAGGACTCCAAATTACTATTAGACAAATTAGTGAGAGAGTTGAACAAATCTGTCATATCCTTAATGTATGAACGCCACAACTGTACCATGGGTTGAAGAAAATTGTCCAAATATTTGCCTAAAGTTTCATACAAAGAACCACAGCCAGAAACTATGGGCCTGAATGGAGGACTTGTAGATTTTTGCAAGCATATAAAGATTCAGTCTGCATGGATAATCAGTCAGCAAAAAGCGCTGGGTGTTCTCCGTAATCCAACCATTTTCAATGGCTTTAGTGAGAACGCTTTTGAGAATTTGTAGGATCCTTCCCGAAGGTAATATATGTGTCCTGATCCATCAGGTGAGACCAAACTTTATTTTGTAGTACATTTGATACATGACGACCAGGGCCTTGCACTTGTCTGCAGGATGAAAAATGAGATTTTGATTTTGACTCAATTTGATCAAAATCTTTAGTTTTTGCCATGTGATGGTATTTGTGCAAGTAGGTTGAAAATGTAAGAGTTGAAAATCACTTTTTACTAGAGCTTCAAAAATAGCCAAGGTCTTGTGTGATGTTGGAGACATAAACACAGCTTTTGTTTTGAATTCCTGGTACTCTAATGCTTCTGTTGGGTTGCCAGTTGAACGGAGATTATCCAAAAAGTATTGTAATCTCAATTTATGCATGAACTTAAAAAGGGCTATTTCACTTTCTAAAACGTTGGTATTATAGGTGGGCACCAAAGAGGTGCCTTTGTTGAGAATTGCCCTTTGTCTGGATGTCAATTGTGTCTTTGATGAGTTAGTGACTAAATCTTCGTTTGACTCTGCTAAGTCCGACATTCCTTTTCATTTGGTTTATCCTTATCTTCTGCGGTTTTTAAGGGGTCGGTAATGGCAGAGGTTTCTGGATGTTGATTTGCAGCTTGACTAGCCAACAAAAAAGAAATTCTGGATTGGGTTATGTTTGTGTTACAAGTAGAAACAGAAGGTTTCTCAACCATTTTTGATGCTAAAGATATTGAAAGATGAGTGGATGCCGTGTCGCCATCTGAAGCTACATTCTCTTTGAATTGTATTGTATTGAGTTTCTTATGCACTTGGCACTGGGTATATATCCAGATATATACGTCATCTAAGTTGTAATCAATAGTATTGCATTTAAATATGTGTTGTTTTCCGTTCATGAACCTCTTTAGCGCATGAGTTGAGTTTGCTGTTAATCTCATCCATAGTGATTTTCCAGGTGTCTGCTCCAATAAAAAGGAGTTCATCAATGATTAAAATAATAAAATCTAATGAGAATTTATTAAGAATCAGATACCATTTGGACATACAGTGCTTGTTGTACTTAAATAGTATGGGTTTGTTTTGTGAGTCTTAATCCTTGCAGTATACGTGTCACTTTGTAGTACTTCATGAAAGTGGTAGCATGAAGACATTACATTGATTCACTTCTTTTTTCATCAAATATTCGAGTTGTCTCAATTGTTGTACTACTGTGCCAGCGGAGGCACTAAAAGTTCTGAACTCTTGAATCAAATAATAAATATTCAATGCCTCATCAGTAGCATATGCTTTGGTTTCAGCTTTGTTGTCTGTTATGTGAGCTATGCCTTCAAATGACGTTTTGTATGGTGGTGCACAGTAATGCATTTTTATTACATATGTCATCCCAGTGCAGGCCCTGGAAACCCAAAAGGACAGGGAGCAGTGTTTTTCAAAAAAACTAGAATATGTACTTTAAAGTTTTACATGGCCTCTCCCATAGGATAACACTGGAGTTACCTTATTACATTTAGTATATAATAATTTCCAAATGAGATCAGGTAACCAGTTCATGTTTGGGGTCTTTGGAATTGTAATGAAAAATCCTCTCATGGTAAAGTTGGATTTTAAACTACAATTTTGAAAATGCCACTTGTAGAAATCAGCTAATTAGTGGCCGCAACCGGTCACCAGCTCAGCACAACTGTATATAGTTCGAAGTTGGGCTTTGTGTATTCTTCCTAGACAGCCACACAAAATAGAGGATAGGTCAGCACCAGCAGGATTGAAGAGCGGAGCTGGGTACAGCCCTACTTACACTTAAATAGGCTGTGTCCTGCCTCCACACAAAGCGCTGCATACCCCTTGTAGTTAATCTGCAGCCAGGACAGGGAAGTTAGGAAACCTGTTCACTTCAAAAGGCAACCTCCAGAAACTACTCCCACTTCAAAGAAAGACCCAGGTAGAAATATTGGACCTCACACACCAACTCTTCAGTACACTTCTGCAACTATGGGATCTCTGCCAGGAAGAAGGACTGCTGATAGCTCACTTTGGACATGACTGAATTAGGGATTAGTGTAGCACATTGGACCAAGACTATTATGTTAGATATCAAAGGCAACCTGTTAATATTCAAAGACAAGACTACTTGACATGTAGGTTATTTTTAATATTTTGAAAACTTTCAACGCTGTTGATCATCACTTGCAGACTTATTGTCTTAAGTTGATAGAATGAGCACAAGACGTACTCAGATCTTGTTTTAATTGTTTATTTCTGAGCATTTGACTATGACTTGCTCATAATATTAGGATACCTCACCTATAGTTTTAGACTGTATTGTACCACAAGGCTACCTCTCTCTCTCGTCTATCGTTTTAATATCTGTATTATCTACACCAAGATATACGTGATTAAAGGCATCTCAGGGTCTCGGTAGAGGAGCCTCCTCTGGGGGCCATCGGTACGCTATCCAAAGCAAAAAACTACAGGAGTGTGTTGTCACTCTTATGGAAGAAAGCAAAGCATCTTGCTACGAGCTACTGTTTGTCTTCATTCTTGATGGCCTGCAAATGTTCTATCACTCGCTTCTTGACTTGATAGACGTGCTCCCAAGGTAAAGCTTGTTACATGGACAAATGAGTGCCTACGTGCACAAATCAGACTGATAGCTCAATAATTTAGTTATTGGTCTGTTACTGTCAGTAAGGGGCAATAGTAGGTCTTCACATTACACCTGTATTTGCAAGCCTTGGACTTGATGCACCAACTATACCCAGACACTGAGACACTTGAAATAAAGTATATCTTGGAGTTGAACACAAAAAATCCTAATGGTCTCAACACCGATGAAGGGTTGGCTGTACACCTGGGTGACTAAACCTTCACCCACTATGCTGGTGGGTGACCTTTGCTAGGAATGTAGTATTGGGGATAATATTTAACTCTAAATTGTTGGGTAGCTGGGTGAAATGATTATACTGTGTTTTTAATCCACTTCCAGTCTTCTGTGACTTTAATTATATGTTGGTTTATGTTTTTTCACTTTCACATGGTTGGGGGCTTGCTGTGAAGAGTTACAGCTTTTGGATTTACTGCTGTTTGTCACTGTGTCAGTAATCAAACTATTTTTCTTTTCTTCACCTATGCCTCTGTGGGGACCGATGAGATAAGACAGAATCTTCTGTTATTTTTTTTCTATTTTCGTCTAATTTTTCAAACCTTTTCGGTCAGGATGTATTATATTATATATGCGCTTTGCAAGGTCTTAACAGAAATGCTTTTGTAATGCGTAGACAATGTTGAGCATTATCATTCTCACTGTTATGTAGAGTCTATTAAAGGTATTTACAGTATAGGGCAGTGGGATGGTTGATGTGATTCCACTAACTAACTTCACCTCTTGTGCATTTGCCCACAGATAGTTGTAAATGTCCCAGTTATAGCTGCTGGTGTGGTTTTTAAAGACCCTGTGCAGCTTTACTCTGCTCGCTTATCTCTCTGAATATCACTTGTTACCCATGGAGACTGTGTATGGTAACCTCAATTTGCCAGATGGATTGAACATTCTGCATTACATCTGCCCACTGGGTCTTTATTATTTATTTGTTTTTAATAATCTCTTGTACAGTTTGGGTTGCATGTTACTATTACAAATGCCATATATTGGTTTACAGACTGCCTATGGTGGATGGTATTTCAGATATGCAAGCGTTACTCTTTAATATTAACATTGTGGTTGTTGGACATGTCCAACAGTGCCATTTGCAGATGACATTTATTATCTTGCGGCATAATTTGGCGGTATTTTGCCATATACATTTATTATTGTTTCCTGACAGAATGCTCTACTTTGCTCAATATGACTTACTACGTTCTAAGATGGCTGCTGCTATTACTTTGGAATGTATGCTCGTGATAACTGGTTACTGGTTACTGATCTCCAACAGACATATACATTTTAATCTGCACAGTATGATCTGGGACATGTTCTAGAGTACTGCATGTACATGGCATTAACGACCAGGTGGTATGATTTACTATAAATTTACTTGCAATTCTGCCCATTATGATTTACTATGTTCTAAGATAGCTGTGGCTATTACTCCAGACTGTATGCTATTGATAGCCTGTAATCAGTCGTTTATGTTTATTTACACATGAAGGGGCCGATTCACAAAGGTAATCTGAGACAAAAGTCTAACTTTATGACTTTTGGTATTCACAGAAGTCATTTACGACTTTTGGTATTCACAGAGGTCATTTACAAGCTGTATCTTTATGTTCGCAGCCGGGCCGGCATCTCAGCACCCAGGCCGTACTCTCCGCACCCGGGCCGTACTCTAAGCACACGGGCCGTACTCTCCGGCTCGGGCCAGATGAAGTGTAATGCAATTACTACAAAAAGGAACATTAGGAACGTGTGATAAATGGTAGTGGAGGTCATGAAAAACAGTTTGGGCAGGGAAATAGGTATGGCCACACACTACATCATAACCCAGAAAAGTTTGCTCCTTTGCATCACAGTACAATTTGAGCTCCACTCAGTGTTGACTGTAGTGTCAACACTAAAGTTAACACTAAGGGTGCTCCCCGTAGTGTTGACTGTAGTGTTGACACCAGAGTCGAAACTGAGGGGAGCGCAGATTGTGCACCATGATGCAAAGGAGCAAACGTTTCTGGGATATAATGTAGTGTCCGGCCACACACTTTTCCCTGCCCAAACTGATTTTCATGACCACTGCTACCATTTATCACATGTTCTTAATGTTCCATTTTGTAAAAATTGCATTCTGGCCCACTGATTACACTTTATCCAGCCGGAGAGTATGGCCCAAGCCGGAGAGTACGGCCCAGGTGCGGAGAGTGCGGACCTGGAGCGGAGATTGTGGCCCGAATGCAGACGTAAAGATACGATTCGTAAATGACCTCTGTGAATCCCAAAAGTCGTAAATGAATTCTGTGAATACCAAAAGTCATAAAGTTAGGCTTTTGTTTAAGATTACCTTCATGAATCGGCCCCACTGTGTCAAAAAATTTTGTATCAACACATGGGACACCAACCCGTGACCAAGGCGTGGAAGATGCTGAAAAAATGCTTTGGGTTGTTGGTGGATAGGTTTATGCACCAAGAGCAATAAATTGCTTCCCTTATATGAATGCTCACCCATCTTTCTTGTACCGGAGTGCACATCTTCACTACTGTGAGGGAGTGGCTAAATTAATTTGGGCACCTCACCCATTTGCACACCTAACCTGTATGACCAGTGTTTTAGGAGAGAGAGAGAGAGGGAGGGAGAGAGAGAGAGAGAGAGAGAGAGATTTGTTCCCAATAGCTAGCCGGTCTGTATTCGATGGTGTGTTTATTATCACAGTACCCACTGTGATTTCGTTTTCAAATGATGCCCTTGAGCAACCTCACGTTGGCAAGGAAAGACGCACTCAAAGGAGATGATACGCAGTGATTTATTCAGCCAAGTATGTACTAAAAAGCAATAACAGGTCAGTGATCAACACCACAAAGTCGAAACATGTCAATTAATCAACGAAACATTACTAACAACTGATTTGTAAAATATTATAAAGTTAATAACACAATGTCCCCAATTCCCCAACAAAACCAACAACCCACCACTAAAATATAAATGACTACCAAATATAAAATTTAAATATACTGTAAAATTAAAAACAACGAAACTTAATACAATACAAAAAGGAACATAATTAATTATCAATTGCATAATTAATTAACAATTAAAAAAAGTTAGCATTAATACATAATTATTTGTAATCTAATGAACTTCCAATCCAATTTCACTACAAAACCAACAACCTGCTACTTAAATATAATTTACTAACAAGAATCTAAAAATTAACTATACTGGAAAATTAAAACAAAATAAATTATTCCAACAATTAAAAAATAAATCTATGTACATAATTACTAATCAATTACCCAATTAATTAACCATTAAAAAGTAATTAGCATTCATATAATATTATTTGTAATTTAATTAAATTCCCTTCCTATTCTTCTACAAAACCAACAACCCACTAACAGAAATAGAAACATTTTAATATACATTGAATTAGCTAATTAAACTTTAATTCTGAAAATATTTGTTAGATATTTAAACAATTTATGTAATTATTAATCAGTTCAACATTTAATTAACAATACAAAAGTAATTCATAATAAAATTAAATTATGTATAAGTTTATTCACTTCCCACTCTTGACCACTACAAACCCAACAACCCGCTAGTACATAATAAATTACCAACTTTATTAAAAACAATTAAATTGGACTTTTTAAATTACAAACTATGCTTTAAAAAATAATAATAATAACAATACTTACACATAAGAATTAACCCGTTGAGTGAACGCGTCGGCCAACAGCCGTCGCGAGCAATACCTCGGTAGTGCTGCGCACCTCCGTTGGGCGAAACAGCCCCACCCACTCGATAAAACTACCGCACCGCGGCGGAATTCGCACCTCGGTTAAGGAGTTAACAGCTTTACTCATATATTAAATTAATGTAAAACAATATATTTACAACTATATTTAAGTAAACAATATTTAATAAAACAATGCTATATACCAAGACAAATTATATTCTTCAACACGATATTCTGTGACATGATATTTTTGGGCTAGAGATTATTTTGACACAATATTTAAGTATCACATATTAAAAACTCAGTATTTTGTGGAATCAGCCTATCTATCTATCTATCTATCTATCTATCTATCTATTTAGATCTACGTAAAATCTAAACCCATTGAAATTTACCAGTATTGGTTGTCAGTGCTGCCTCCATGTTACCAAAACCCAAAAGTAAGTTACTTTCAGTTGAGGCGTGAGTGGGTGACTCTTATGGTTTCCAGTGGTGCAAGTAGCTAATGTTAGTGTTTTGAGAGTTTAGGTTGATCCCGCCCATTATGTCAATGTATAGAGATCACTGCAGCGATGAAAATGAACCCTTAACATCAATGTTAATCCATAGAAAGCTTCTAGGGCTGAATATGATCATGATCAGCACCTGGACACTGGAAGTCTGCTAACACTTAAAATCTGAAGCACGAACATCAACATATGAAACTAATATTTTTTTTTAGATCATGTGCCCGTTTTATACACTTCAGAAATGACCCCTTAGGACTCTTGTGTGACTGGATTTGTTCTACAGAATTAATGGCATAATTTATTTATGTTGGCATCCACAGTTCTCTTGCGACAACCCCAGATCGACCACGACTGGTGAAACAAAATCTCTGACACTCACAGCCAATCAAAATGAATTCAAGTTCACAAGCTATGAGCCTGAATCACAAACTTTTTTTAATGTTATTTGAATTTTTTCCAGACTTTTGTATAATTTACTAATTCACAAAGCTTTTATTCTGTGTGTTTGTTTTTCCCACAACTGCAAATAATATCACCCAAATAACACAATGGAAGAGTTATTTCAGAAGTACGAGGGGCTGTGTAACTATTTTTTGTAAGACTTTACCACAAGGCAACTAATAAAAGAAAAGGTAATAGCTAATTAACTCAAACTTTATTGTGGCCATATATAAGAAGTGCAAGATAATAAATCTTATCCACCTTCAGTGTGAAATTTAGACTTTAAGTATATTTTAAGTGTTACTCTTTCCACAATTAAAGTTCAGATTCGAGAATAAAGGTTGCTTGGAGGACATGCATAACATTTGAAGATCATCTGGAGCGTTGGATATGAATGTACTGTTTGGTCACACTGAAACAGAAGTAGATAATGTTGCTTTAACTAAGACCATTCATTTCATTTCGTGAGGAAATAGGAACAAGCTATTAGCACCATAATATTTAAATTAGATGGCTGGAAAGGCACGCTAACATGCCTAAATAGGGTTTAATCAGGATAGCAAATAGCAAAATAATGTCTAATAGGCATCCAGATTCAAAGAATGTTTTGTGTTGATCCTGCCTTCCTCTCCATGATGTAAAGACGGTTCTCATTAAAAATGAGTTATTTTCTGCAAAGAAATATATGCATAATATGAACTTTATTAAATGTGATTGGAGTTAAAGTAAAAGTCATTAATACTTCCAAAATGTTGCACGTCAATCCCAAAAATTATACACAAACAACGGAGCAAGGTAATTAATTCTGGAAAACTTTCCCCCTACATAGTAAAAAAATATATCTGCACTGTCAACGTTCTGTTCCTAGATCCCTGGGGATCACTAGTCACTCTGTGCAGTCACTGGTGAATTATCTGTGAACATGGGATCTCATCATTCAGACCAACCAGGTGTGTGTATAATCTATACACTCATCTTTGTTTCCTCTCTAATAAGTGATTGGTCATATCTGATGTAGAACGTATTATCTACAAGTTTTCAATGAGCACCCATTCTAGATATTGCTGAGTATGGCAAACTTGTTTAGTCATGCGTGTTGTATTCCTTTTGCATCATATATTACTTCTGTCTTTGCATAACTTGATATGAACCTTAGGTGTTATAATTACATATCCCAAGCCACAGGGACATATGATCATTTAGATAACAACGTCCAAATTGCAATTTATGTGTTTTGGGAGTTGCCACAGTGTTCGAAGTCAAGGTCAATGATTTAGGGGTCCTGGTAAATGGACATACGCTGCATCTGCCACATAGTATGTGCCCTCTAACCGGTAGTAAGCCTCACAAGGTTGTGATCTTAGAATCAGGTTTCTGTATAAATGGTCTTTTGTGTACGAATAAATCTCATAGGCTAGTGTTCCATTTAAAGGCGAACAATGTCAAACTACATGAGACTAAGATACAGCAATTCTTGTTTGGTGAAAATCTGACTTTGAATGAATGGTGACCACAGAATTTGCACCTTTTTCAGAACCTATTACGCTGGCATTAAATCTCTGTGTACTTTACCTCTGCTAAACTGGAGTACAGTGCCTGTAAAACCCCTCTAGATATGGTTAAATTTGGCTTATCTCTGAATGGCATACTTAATTTGCCTATAATTCCTTAGTATATGTTGTGAGAAATGCATCCAGGGCTTGGAAGTTAAATGTCACATGTGGACTACAGCACCTATTTGCTATTCACAGCGTTGGCTTGTCAAACAGTGGTTGGCCCTACCAATGTAGCCTGACTGCAGCAGCCTATAATCCTGACATCCTGGAAGCCTTAGAAGTGACCCAGAGGAGGTGCTCCAGAAACCCTGAAAATGTGGAACTTAGAAAAATAATTGTCTTCCAAAACCTGCTGAGCTGTCAGCAGGATCTCGACGCAAAGGTGTCTAATTTCTATGCAACTTCATTGAACATAACTTCAGGCTTGGCCTGCTGGAGGAGTTTGAGCTCCCTAAAAAAGTCAGAAGGTAAAATCTCCAACTGGGACAAACCTGCTTGATGTATCTAAACTGCGTTCTATAGCTTCAGCAGGAAATCGAGCATGAGTCCTGGTCTATCACCTCCTTAGAGTATCATTGGCACTGAGTGCTTTTTGGAGCTATTTTCACTTCATTTCTTTTATTCTTATCTCCGGTTTTCCTTTTTTTTTAACTGAGTTTGGGATTTTTATTGTTGGGAGTTTTGACTATATTATTGTTTGGGTACTGCAAAAATACTTTACATATTGTCCTAAATTAAGCCTGTCGTCCCTGTGCCATAGCAACCAGGGGTTTGATCCCAGGTTAATTTAGTGACTTCGGGTTTCACCTTAACAAATTAATGTTGTTATTCCTTAAGGTGGGCCCCTCTCAACCAAAGCAGTAATCCACTTCATAGAATTATTCGACATCATTCTATAACTGATTATTCAAACAATCTATCTTTCAACTCTCCTGGACAGGTCTGTAGAAAAGCCACAACCTGACTTTCTTGATGATGTTGAGAGGGTAACCTACTTGTGTGATGGGGCATCAGCCATTCTCTCTAAATACATTTTCGCCAAGCAATTATGCCATAATCGCAAAAATTAATCCAATGGGAAATTTCACTTATGGATTGAGGATGGAAGCTGTCACAAACAAGGCACCTGGGGCCAGATGTAAGAAGCCGTTTGCGAATCGCAAACGGTGTTTTGGTATGTATGAGCAAAATCGCAAAATAAGGAATCGCAAAAATTGCGATTCCTTATTTTGCTCAAGCATTTAAGGAATCGCAATTTTGTGATTCCCTAAATGCTATGCATCAAGCATTTTTTTTGTGCAAATCCACATTAAGAAATCGCAAATTACCACCAACTTGTAGTTGGTGGTAATTTGCAATTTCTTTTACAAATGCACTTTTTGGCATTTGTAAAGGTGCCATGTGGCGCTCATACATGCCCTTGGGGCATGTATGTGCGCCATATGCGCACACATGCAAATTTCAGGGATGCAGCAGGGTGTCCTTAAGACACCCTTGCACCCTTGAAATTATTCTCAATTTGCGATTGGCAAATTGCGAATCGCAAATTGAGAATAAATTCCCATTCCTTCCTATGGGCCTCCTGGCCCATAGAAATGAATGGGAAATTATTCCTTAATTGCGATTAGCAATTTGCTAATCGCAATTAAGGAATTTTAAGAAATCGCTAAAAAATAGCGATTTTCTACATACATCCCAAATTGCAATTCTCAAATAGCGATTTCTAAAAAATCACTATTTAGGAATCGCAAATGATGGTGATGATACATCTGACCCTAAGTCACTGATGTCAACCACTGACTGACAGATAACAATAGTGTTCTCTTTTTTGACAGCTTCCATCCAGGAACCCAAAAGAAAATCTTTCTTTCCATCAGTTTATAAGATTACCTATCCCAGTTTTTGATTACAGAGAGATGCCTTCTCCCTCCCCCTTTTGAGCCTGATTCCCTTTCAGTTAGGATAAGTTAGGGCCATGGTCCAGCTTTTCGATTTTGGAACCAAAGTACACTATGCTGGTTTGCTGCAATACACATGGGTGAGTGCATGCACTCTGGGCCTTTTGATTGGCATTCAGTGTTTGGCCCTCTTCCTACTCCGGTGGCCAAAGCATGGAATCTTGGAATTACTTTTGATTCCAAACTTTCTTTTAAGGATCAAACCAGTTCGCTGGCCTCTTTCTGCTTCCATTCCTTAAAATTGCTGAAAAAATACTTTCTTTTTTGCCTTCAGATTTGCAGAAGGTACTGATCACTTTCCTGGTGCATTCAAAGTTAGACTACTGTAATGGTCTTTATGTTGGAGAACAAACATTTTTGGGGGAATAGACTCCTGAGGCTGCAAAAAGGGTGCTGAAAAAGATAAAAAATTGTGAACCCGTTTCTGAAGCCAGGCCTTATCTATACTGGCTACCCATCAAAAAGAGAATCGCCTTCAAGGCGCTCTGTACAGCGCACAAATCACTCTACTATACTGGCTCGGCCCTTCTTATAGACAAACTCAGATGGTACATCCCAAATAGACCTTTGCATTCAGCTTCAGCTAACAGAATATCAGTTCAACTATCTTCAACGCTTCCTGGGGAGGTAGAAGCTTTTCCTATGCAACCACTCACCTTTGGAATCAAATGTCAAATAATTTACGGAATAACCCAAACTATTTGGCTTTTAGAAAGTCACTGAAAACCTCATTGTTTACTTCTGCCTTTTAATCTCCTTATCATTAGTTCCAGTCCTTTCACTCCAGGTAACACCCACACGCCTTTGGCAAATGTCCAGCTTTATAAATTAAATCAAATCAAATTAATGCATGTGTAACATTGACTCCTAACTTTTCCTTAAGAGGAAGTACCTTGAGGCTCACCATTTACAACAGCAAGTATCTTTATATACACCATAGTCAACACACATTTAGAGTAGGGTGTGTCATTATGGATCCAATGACCTGCTAAAGGCACTGATCCATACTCACAATTATTCATAAATCCTCTAAGTCAACATATTTCAGCCAACATTGAAACCCAGACCATTTTTAATATTGTCAAGGACACATCCACTAAAATATATCTTGAGTAACTCACTAGATGATTTTATATTCGGTGTCTCACTGATTAGGAATTATCAATAAATAAGAGCTCCAAAATCTGGTTGAGCAGGGCGGGGGAGGAACAGGGTGGGGCTAGTAAACTACGGCATGCGGCCGAACAGAGGTAAGTAAACAAATAAATAAATAAAATGAATTTCCTTGCATGCACTGTATTGCCAAATGCGATGCAGCACGGGCAACGGAATTAGTTTTATTTATTTATTTGTTTACTTAACACCGTTGGGCCGTATTCCATAGTTTACTACCCCCCACCCTGCTCCACCCATGCCCCGCCCCACCGCCCGCAACACTCCCACCACCGGCCGCTACTGGAAACAAAGCCTTCAATGGATGAAGTTTTGCAAAGTTCCAAAGTCTTTATTTGGTGATAAAAATGTATGTCTTTTGATGTAGCAGAGAGGGTTCTAAGCTCTGCATCTTCCAAAGATGTCTCTTCGGAGACCCCAGCATCACCTTTGCTTAGACGATGCATGAATTCACTGAGTGACAGTTTATTAAGTCATATGATGCTAATTTTGGGAGGGTCATCTAACTTGAGCAGCTCCAATAAATTCCTGACTTAAATCCTGACTGCAAAAGAATATAAATGATTGTCAGAAGCCACCAATACAACAGAGGAAAACGCATCCAGAGTACCATATGCATAAAGCTTTAATTAAACAGATAACAATAAAAGAAGGCTATTTGGTGAGAGAGTGGAAACATCTGCAGTGCATTTACTGACCCCTTCGGTAACACCACTTGGTGACAGGATAACCCAAATGTTGGTTGTAGGAGACAACTGGGACACTTGAGTATCTAGTATGTTTCAGGAAGCATACAGACATTTTTGGCTCATTCCGCTTACAACATTTCTGCTTGTTACCTGTAATTTGTGTGTTTTTTTCAGCAGTTTGCATATATTTAACCTCTACTTCCAGTTTCACATTGTTATTTTCTAAACAATGTCTAGAGTACAAAGGATCCTCAATAGAAGTCCACTTTGCTCATACCAAATACATGCATTGAATTGCCAAAACATTCTTACCTTGTGATTTGTGTTCTTGTATTGAAGTCGAGGGATCTCATCGAGCGTAGAACTTCAATGCACCCCAAATACTGAAATATAGAGAAAAACTGTGTTACGACCAATTAACTGTCCTACACAATAGAGAATAGTTTGCATCCAAATAGATAAAGCTACTCAAAATGTAATTTTCCTAAAATCCTGGGTCCTCACTCATCTGGGAGTGATATGGCCACATTTGCAGCACATTGCAGCTTCTTAATAAATATTCATTAATTACTTCCCGTGTGTTTGTAGGTGGATGAAGACAAGGTAATGGCAGCATGCCTCCGCTCTTAGAGATACAGAGTTGAACTCCTACGGGCAGGCCTTGAAAGGTGCATTCTAACAATTCTGATGATCTAATGATAGTCATTTTCGCCATTTATCCTCAATAAAAATGTAGAAATGTAGGGCCTGATTTATATTTAGGCATATAGGTTACTCCGTCATACCAATGACAGACATTCCGGCTGCCTAAATATAAATCCCATAGGATATTATGGTATTTATTTATACTTCGGCAGATAGGATATCCGTCGCCGTTATGGCAGAGTAACCTGTCCCGAAGTCTAAATCAGGACTTAGACATCAATCAAAGCCAAGTAGGAGCAGTACTGATGCCTGAGCATCTAAAGTCCACTTACAATACTCTCTCATTCACACCCAAGCCACTGTGGACTGCCTCTGAGTTCAAATAATTCTACCTTTTTGGCCAGTTCACATGAACTATGCCCTCTGTCCAAGAATTCATATTAGGTCGGAAGCGTCATATGTTGCAACTACATAAGTGATTACTGCCCCACTCTGATGTAAATATGTAGGTTGTATGTCTTTTTTTTCACACTACATTTGGCAGCGTGGTATTTTAGTGTGTCTGTTTTCACCAATGACATCCTTAACACAATCACATTGACTCAATACTGCAACTGTTTCTGTGCAGCCTTATGGAAAGCACCTAAAACTCAATGTTCTGTGTACTGCCATCACTGCCGTCTACATGTGTCACAAGGGAAAGTTAATGATACCAAATAAATAAACACATAAGTACATATGATATGCAATCAATTAGTAAAGCTTATAATTATAACAATTTGTGTATGAAGGTAAAAGGTTTCTCCAAGGGGGAGGTAAATTGATGAAGAACCTGTAAATATTATTTCAAATAAAGTAGAATTCTTCTTGGAATTCACAGTAACGATCCTTATGTTTATTAGCAGTCAAATAAATATACATATAACACTGCCTTGAATCAAAATGAAGATTCTGGTGATAATATTCTGAAATATTTTGCACTATAACAGGACAGTCTAAATTTGGACCATAAACTGAATAGCAAATTTAGGAAACAAATAGAGCTATGGATTAAGTCCTATCTTCAAACGGCACAAAACATGTTTTCGGCTTTTTGCAGACTACAGGGTTTGATAGACCCGCAATCGAGATCCTAATATTACATAGAAAACTACCCATCTGTCGTCTCACTGAAAATAACACTAGAATATCTGCTGGAGCCTTGGCTATGATCTCTTATAAATCGATACAGCCAAAGGTTTCCCACCACTGTATCACATGACAAAAATATTGCACCAACTACATCAACCTAATCACTACATCCCAAGAGAGGTCTAGGTAAGTAAATGTGGAGGAAAGTGTAATAATAATCTACTTACCATCACGATGTAGTGGTAAGCGGTGTACTGGGTGCATTACTATTGTAAGTAACATTATTGACCGCACTGTATTGTCATACAACCCAAAGAAATCGTCAAAACGTTTAAAGTGTCACTATGGTGGAAAATGGGCAAAACATAGAAGATGGAGAAAATGGCTAGAAGCCCAAGCACTGCATTCCAGCAGGAAAACATCTTGGAACATACGTATGTGGAGCGATCGAAGGCCATATATCAAGTTTGGAAAAAGCCAGTGATGCCCAGGGCCGGACTGGCCATTGCGGGCACCGGTCATTTCCCCTGTGGGCCGCCAGGGTGGTGGCCGGTTTTCTGCACCTTGGGGCCGTTTTTGTTACCGGGGGTCCGCAATATGGGCCCCTTCTAACACAATCGTCCGAAACCGACTCTAGCAAACAGCTCGGCCGAACCCCTCCTTCCACCTCAGTGGAGCCGGCCAAGCAGTTTACCAGGGCTGGGTTCGGTGCCCAGTCCGGCCCTGGTGATGCCTGTCTGGTCTCGGAACAAAAATCTTGCATTCTGATTAAATGATGTGATGTCGGCCTGTTTTCAGAGATCCCCTAAGCTGCAGCATCAGTTCTCCCGTACAGTGCTGGTGTGGTGGCCTACAGTTAAATCTATGGCTGGGAACACATTTCAAATTGCACATGGCCGATCTTCTTCTGTATTGGCAGAGACAAGCTCAAATACACACATAATTTATTTGTTTTGTCCATTAGTACATATATGTGCTGTAAATGTTATGTGTTGAGTAAAACGTTCCTTTTATTAACAGGGCACCAAGTGCAGGTAAAATGATACAGGTAAAAGGGGGCAGAGCCCTGAATATAAATGGAATGAAGTGAAAGAGTATTATCACTAAAAGTTGAGTCTCAACATTTCAAATGTGAAATCTTAGGTATCAAGCTGCAATGGAACACTGTATTAAATGCACATCAGTTTGTGTACTGCATTTGTGCTGTCCCCGTTAACAACAAGCATTTGCAATGCAATAGGTCTCGCATTTACGAAAGTTTGAGCTAATGGCATTGTAAATGACAATGCCTTTTTTTATGTGTTGGTTTTTACAAACTGATAAATAAAAGGCATTGTCATTTACAATGCCATTAGTTCAAACTCTCGGAAATGCGAGACCTGTAGCATTGCAAATGCTTGTTTAAATCTGGGGAGGGCATCTGTAAGAAAGGATACGGTGTCAGGAGGACATCCAGATGTAAGGACAGGGGGCTTACGCAAGGAGGGACTTGTGTAATGTTTTGGGCAGACATCTGGAATGCCGGGCGTGCAGTGCCAGGTGGACTTTCAGAAGCAAGCACAGGTGCAATGCATGGGGGGCATATGGAAGAGACCAAAAGTGCAGGGCCAAGGGTTTCTGCTGGGAGGAAGGGCAAGAGCCGTGCCAGGGGGGCAGTCATAAGCAAGGAAGTGGAATGGTGGGGGGGGATTGAGAAGAAAGGTCATGCGGTGGGGGTGGGGGCATCCCGGAAAATTGACAGGTACTGTACCAAGAAAACATTCTGAAGGAAGGACCGGTGCGGTGCCGAGATGACATCGGGAAGCATGGACAAGTGCCGTTTAGTGCCAACAAGGCATCTGGAAGGAAGTGCATGGGCAGTGCCAGAGGAACAGGAAGAAAGGAAAGACGCATTGCTGGGGAGCATTATAAGGCATGGTAAGTGTGGTGGCGTTGAGTGCCACAGGGTCATCAAAGTTTGAATAACGCAGCGCCACAGAGGCATCTGGGAGCACTGACTGGGGCAGTAATGGGGGCCTGGAGGCTTTCAAAGAGGGCAAGGGCAGAATCCGGCATGGACGGAAGGAGGACTTGTGCGGGAGGGACAGCTGAAAGCGAGTGGCACAAAGCGAGTGCCAGGGGCAAAGGGTGTGATAGTGCAGGTGTGGTGGGAGGGGTTATTTAGAAGGACGACAGGTGCAGTTCAGAGGGAGGGTTGGAAGGGAGGGATACCAGTGTGCCAGGGCACAGAGTGAAGAAGGGCAGTTGCAATAAAAGGGGTTATTGAGAAGGAGGGCAGGTACAGCTCCTCTGGGACGCCTGGAAGTGATTGGAAGAGCGGAGGTGCCAGGCGAGCAGAGTTAAGAAGAGCAGGTGCAGTGGCACCGCCGCAGAGCGGAAGAGGGCAGGTGCAGCACCAGACACAGGCATGGAGAGCAGGCGCCGCAACAGGCATGCTTCACCGGCTCCATAATATGCACAATGTCATGGAGGTACATAGCGTTCCCGGCGCACAGTGTCTACTGGGCACTCTCTGGCCCTAGTCCCGGGAACATAGGGTGGGGATGCATGTGTATGTGTTTGTGTGTGTGTGCGCGCATGTGTGTCTGTGTGTATGTGTTATCCACTTGCTGGGAATCTGGGACAGGAGATGTGCATGGCATGTGGGTGAACGTGCGCGCACACATGCTGAAATCGCCGACGGCTCTGCGCGTGCCCATCCCCTGTCCCACTTTCCCAGCAATTGGATAACAAAAGATTTTTCGCTGGACGCAGCGCTTCGCTCTGCTAACACCAGCTCGACCTAAAACGGGGTACGGATGTGGCCTAGAGGCCAGAGCTGCTGACTTTGGAGCTGGGGAGCCAGGTTCGACTCTGAACAGGGACGCTTAGCATCCTGTCACTCTGGCAAATCAATTAATCTCCCCGTGCCTACCAAAATAATGAATGTGTCCTTATGCTCATGTAAAGTGCTCCAATACCTTCCTGTAGAGGTCGCACGATATAAAACTTCAAAATATCAAACATTAAATTATTAGATTGGGAAGAGCTATATTAGATCTCTTTTCATGTGTGTATGAACTAATATCTTTGTCAGCAATGACCTGACATTATACACAACCAAATATTAAAGCGTAGCATATAAACACCGGTGACACATCTAGATAAAAGACAATTACAAGGTTTCCTAGATAGGATAGATAAGGACATGAAAGCCTTGGCAATTCTTTATCGCATGTGCTTAATAAGCAGATGTTGCAGCTCTGTAAAGAGCCATATGCTGAGAAAAAACTTCAATTTGTTTCTGGTATGTTTATTCCTGTATTGTTTGAAGTTCTTGTATTAGGGTTCTCAACTCTTCTCTGACTTGAGCCACCAAGGCACACAATTCACAGAGGCGTTCTGTTTACATTCTAAAGTAACTGCACTCTTTGGTTCCTACACAGATAAAGGTTGAAAAGAAAGCCGTGATTCGTACTGAATGTGTTTGCCACAGATCCAATTTTATAAACATCTAAGCTTTGAAAGCACCAAGATTTTTTGGATTTTTCCGGAAGGTAAGAAACCTTACTTCAGGAGAGAGTAGGTGTCTGTGACCTGCCAAAATGTCCAGCAATAACGAAGGAAAAGATTTATAATGTTTGAGAAACATACATGTGTGTAAATAAGAAGTACTCAGTAGAGACATAATAACCCAAGCTTTTTCTCCATTGAACACCCACAAGGCAATCTATATTTTTTCAAACGTGTATTTAACAATAAAAAAGCATTAGCTTTCATTTATTTTTTAGATTAAAGAGCTTTATTGAAATAATTAGAAACATAGGTACAATATACAACAAAACTTATAAAAAAATATCAATAGATTAGCAAACTGAAGAAATTATTCGATGGAATAAATAACACAAAAATCTGTCCAAAATATAAAGATATTCCAAAGAAGAAAGGCAATAATAAAAAATTGTATCTAAAGGCAAAATAGCATTTTACATTTTTAACTTTTGTCAGAAGGGAAGATCTAAAGAAAGGGGAAGGAAGAAAGAAAAGGAAAAGGAAAAAGAGGAAAGAAGAGAGAGAGAACAGAGAAGGGGTAAGCAAAAAGAGAGAGAAAGAAGAGACAAGGGAAATAAAGACATAGCAGTATCTTCATCTGAATTGTAATGAAACATTAATATTATAATAATTATATTGCATCTCAAAAAGAAACACAATGGTAACTGTACATGTGACATATATAAAAAAAGGAAGAAAAGAAAAAAGTATTCAGGCTGTTTGAAAAAACGAAGGAGCTATCTTGATTACGTAGTGCTGAAGCAGATAGATAATTGGTAAGCAGAGACCAGAGGGCTTCTATAAGCTTTCATTTTTAATGTCTCGAATAAATCTGGCCGACAGTTTGCAAGTTTACATGAGAAATAATGTCTGAATGTCCCACCAGTGACAATAAGACAGCCGTGTTGCCATCTTCAGAACAAAACCAGCATTGACAAAGTCAACAGGTTTTGGTAACTGAAAATACATCTTCATTGATTGGCGAGTTGTGTATGTGGTGTTGTGGGTAGGTAAGTGACAACTGCAATAGTAATTGGATGAACGGATGAAAGTGTGCATTTATTACTAAAGGAGTGAGTGAGAGGATGAATGAATGTGTGAGTGATTGATAGATGAGTGAGTTCACATGAATTGGGCGATTATATTTTGAAGACCAACAACTATGCCAGGATGTAGTCATATATGAACGGATACAACTGTTCAGAGACACGGAAAGGCTACTATAACTGCACTCAGTCAAGACACAGAAGAAGGACCAACTCAGCCCAGAGTTCCCATAACATTGCTAGACACTCTTCACTTTTAAACCTAACAGTGTAGTGAGTACATATGTAACAGTCCACCAGAGCTAAGAAACCCTGCTCCCTCTCAGGAACAAGCCCTCAGGGCTCATGTAGAATGTTGAGCACAGGCTTACTGGAGAGAATTTCATTTGCAAACAACATTGTTAATGAAAAATGTGTAAAACTCCAGGTTTTAAGAGCACCTATGCAAAATGCAAATTTTGCAGTAGGTAATCATACTTAGATATTATAAATCCACAAGTGAAGTAAATAAGTGTTGATGTAACTTAACTTCTGATAGCATATTAACAGAACTTTCATATTAACATTGAAAGGCCTGTTTTTCCATGTTGAGTTGATGTTGTGTACAAGATGTTTCCTCTTTTGCTGCAGATGTTGTAATTTTTCAGAAGCCTTCTGTTAGTGACTGAATAGGCATTTGGTTTGTATTAGACAACTGATTGTGAAGTTCTCACCAGAAGGAGGGGAGACAACCGGAAAGATGACTCATAAGAAGAACTGTTTGGACCGCAGAATGTAGACAATGTATCTTTATAAGGACTAACATCTATAGACCATTGTACAGATGTGAGAAGATGGGGTGTTCACCTATTACCAGGAGTTTACTGAACTTTAATCTTCTGGATGCAGAAGATGAAAGAAAACTTTTTGCCACCTAGAATATTGTGTGTTTATATTAGTGCGTGTTCATACAGCAGGAGAAGGGCTTTTTCCTTTGAGCTTTTCCCACTCGCACTGTTTGGGGAATCATCTCTGAGTTTCTTATACCTCTCTACATGGGAGGTTGCTTAGCCTATTACTTCAATGTCTACTGATTTATAGCTGAGAATAGTTTCCAGCTTAACATGCAAAGGCTTTATGTTAACGCATTGATTCTCTCATTAGAGCTCTTTATTCAGTATCTGAACTAACACCTTAGTCTACCTTATTCCAATATAATTTCAATTAGGGAACTTCCTTTATGGAACATTCTTGCTGTATTGTTACGATATTAACTGTAATTTTAACCAATATTGTATTCTTTCTTATGCTGAAATATAGATTTTTGGATTATATTAACGTTTAATGCTGAAACTTAAAAGATTTAATACGCATCAAATAAATAATGAAAAGAATAAAGCATTAAAAATAAAGCCCTTTTTTTGCACAAGCTCTCTTCATTGAGGACTGTAAGGCTACGTGAAAGACACGCCAGTCAAGGTTCACAAATTACATGGAATGCTCCTTCTTTTTGCTAAACGCCAGGTCGCTGTGTATTGGGGGAGGAAGAGGGCTCCTTCCACAAGGGGGTGGCTTAAAGACGTCACATATGGGCACTCACAATTGTCTACATTTTGGGAATTAATGCCTACCACCACCAGACCTGGAGACATTTGGGAACCTTTTCTGAATTGGGCCCGGGAGCGACAGGAGGAGTTTAGGGATGTACCACTGTTTACCAGAACAATCAAATGTAGGGAATGTTGGTGGAATTCAAGGGGTTGGTTTTCAGGTGTGAGGGCAAATTGCACAGAGTGGAGTTGATGTTCCACAGGGTAGAGGTCAAGGTGTTCCAGTTGTTCTGAATTCAGAAGACTTTGAAACTCTGACAAAATCGACTCCTTGTCACTATTGTAACATGCTCAGACAGTGAAAGAGAGAGTGCAGACAGAATCCAAATCGAGTGAATGGTGATGGGCAAATGCAAGGGGTATATCTAATGCAAATCCAAAATGTTGCAGTTCAGGTTCCAGTCCAACAAATGTAGATGTAAGTGCAGTCATAAGTTCCTATGATGCAGGTCCCACAAGCTCCGATGGCCCCACAGAATAGAGGTAATCCCAAATTCAATATGAATCAAGTGCCAAGAGCAAATTCCAATCCATTTCCAAATCAGACCCCATGTCAATAGTTCCTCATGTTGGAGAGACGAGAACTTTGACTCTGACAATTCCCAAAGATGTGCCTAAGGGAGAAGGAAGATTGTGTGATTGGTGTAGTCTTAGGGGGAGACTAAAGTGGAATATTTGTAGAAGGAGAGGTTAATGGCAAACAGCTCCACTGTTAGGACAGCAGAAGTCCCAGACCGACCCATCTCAGGAAACAAGATCCAAGTTGTAGATGTTACAAATAAACAAATGCCTAATCCTGGGTCAAAGAATCTACCTGTAAAAATAGGTTAATTTGAGGAGGATCACCAATTTGTAGTATGTGATTGAAGTCCTGTAAATATGTAAATACTTTACTGTAAGATTAAATCCCATGCTGACGTTCTACACCTCAATGATGCCTTGACTAAGATTCAATATTGGTTCAATCACAACCACCTCAAACTCAACCCTAAAAAAACGGAAATCATTCTATTCTCTCCAAAAAAAACACGCTCCCCATTCAACACTGGATCTCTGACATCAAAGCTCTCAACTGTTCTCTTTCCATCTCTAACTCAGTTAAATCCCTCGGCATCAGCGTCGACCAGAGCCTCAGTCTTATACCCCACATAAAAAATTTGGCCAAAGGTGCTCTCTTTACACTCCATCATCTCAAGAAAATTAAACCCTTCATTCCTGCTGACGACTTTAAATCAGTGGTGCAATCACTGGTCCTGTCTAGACTCGACTAAGGTAATGCCATTCTCTCTGGAACTCCGACAGTCCACCTAGCCCCTATCAAATCTGTACTTAACCTTGCTGCCAGGCTTATTACCACCTGTGAGCGGTTCAATCACATCTCCCCCATCCTCATAGTGCTTAAATGGCTTCCTATCAAAGGAGGATCCACCTACAAGACAGCTTGCATCACGCATAAAGCCCTTCATCAAAACACCCCATCTTACCTCTCTGATAAACTCCACAAAGCGGGCGGTACTAGAACAATGAGGAGCACTAATGCTCTCATCCTAGTTCCTCCTTTGTTAAACAAGAAATCTACACAATCACGCTCTTTCTCTGGAAATGCGCCCTTTGTCTGGAACTCCCTTCCTAAAGATCTACTTTGCAACCCCTCCTACCTCAGCTTCAAAAAAGATGACAAGCTGCACCGTCTCAACAATTACTGGGGTCCTTAATACCTTGCTACTGGACACTAATTCTTACACCTGCCCTGAATGTATAGGTTCCGTCTACTTATTGTATCACCCCCTTCCCCCCTTCTTTCAATTCTTTCATTTACGACGAGCTCCCCCCCTTTTATTTTTCGGGTAGTTCCCACCTACTCCCACCTGCTTTCCCCTTACCCTTCACTCTCCAGAGTCGCCCTTCACTTTCACTCCTTCCCCCCTCTTCATTCACTAACTAACTATGCTAACTACTACTCCTACTATCTACGATCTGTTGTTTGACTAATGTTTTCCTAATTAATTTACCTCATTTAAAAAGAATTCTGTTTATAATGTTCTAATTGCCTTGTTTATTACCTCATTGTAAACATGTTAGATTGCAATTTTGCATTACCAAACCTTGTAAAGCGCTCTGATACTCTAGCCAACGCTATATAAAACCTTTTTAATAAATAAAATAAATAAATTAGATAAAAAATGTTAGGAAGGAGTCTTTAGTGCAAGTTATAATGCACCATTTACTGCACGCTGGATGGTGTTGAAGTTCTAACACATGATGAAGATGTTGAATTAAAATGGCCAGACAATAAAATAACTGTATAATTATATCCTGTAAGGGTGGTAGCGAATTACCCTCCAATTTGAGAGATACTGCAAGATCAGAATGAGATTTTCAAGGAAAGACATTGGACTAATCAAAGGTGTAGAACCACCCCAAATCACAATAAAGCCAAATTAAATTTTGCAGAGAACACTACCATATACTCTAACCCCTGAGACAGTGGCTGAAATAACTCCAGTGATTGAAAACATGCTAAAACAAAGGATTTTACAAGAAACTGTTGGAAGTCCTTGCAATCTGCTGATTATAGGTTTACAGAAGCCAAATGGCAAGTGCTGAATTGTACATTATCTTAATTTTTTTTATAATATTACGATTCCATGTTGTACTGTAACACCCAATCCAGCAACAATACTATTTCAGATTCCCTGCACTGCAGATTAGTTTACCGTTGTGGATCTCTGCCAGGCTTTATTCTCTATCCCATTGCATGAGGACATTCAATTCTTGTTCTCACTTGTATTTAGAGTTAGAGTTTTGGCATGGTGCTGAGTTCCATAAGGTTATATAGAAAGCCCTTTGATTTTTAATCAGATCTTCAAAAAGACCTACTGGTGGCATTGGGCACACAAGAAGCCTATAAATAGCACACAATGGCTCTTTTAAATCATTTGGCTGAAACCAAACTCCCGATGTGCCCCCTAGCAAATTACAATACTGTTAAAAAGAAGTCTTATATTTAGGACCTCTCATTGAAAAGGGAATAAGCAAGGTGTCACAGCGGAGAATAGGGATAATACTGACGATGAATCCACCCAGATCTCAGAGCAAAGTCAGGACATTCCTGAGAATGGTTGATTACTGTAGACAGTGAATACCAAACTTTTCCCTTGTGGCCAAGCCTTTATTGAGGCTGACGCACAAAGATATGCCTGATCCACTTCCATGGGACAACAACTGCTTAAAAGTGTGCCTAGAGCTGAGAGAAAGTTTCTGTCATGCCCTGGCTCTGAGAATGCCTGATTACAGTAAAATGTTCACGTTGTTAGGCAGTGAGAGAAAAGGCTACACTCTCAGTGGTTACTCAATTACATGGAGACTCTCAAAGGCCTGTAGCATATTTTTCAACTACTCTTTACCCTGGCACCGCAGGACTGCCCGTCTGTCTTAAACCAGTTGCAACATTTGGTGTCAGTATTGAGCGCTGTGACAGCATAGTGACTGAACACCCTATTACAGTGATGATCCCTCACTTCATGGAAATATTGCTCACATGTGCCTAAAACACAGTATTTGACAAACAGCAGACTTACAAAATATGAACAACAAATCCTTGTGGCACACAATGTAGTACTTAAGAGATGTCAAACACTCAATCCAGCTACATTGTTACGGTTGCCTGAAAGTGAAATTGATGGAGATGAGGTTGAAGATGACTGCCTGGATATTACAGATTTATGCACCAAGCCAAGACCAGATATTAAAGATGAACTTCTAGAAGAGCCTGAGACTAGACATTAAAGATGAACCTCTAGATGAGCCTTACCATGTAACCTTTGTGAACAGCTTATGTTTAAGAGACAATGAGGAGACTTTGAGACCAGCTTATGTTGTTTTTACATGCATTCTTTGAGAATTTTTTTATTACTAGGTACGCATTTCGATTTCCAAAAATTGAATAGTCCATTATCAACGTAAACTCATATCAAGGCTCATTAATGTGGCATCCAAAATACACAACCAAAAGACATCCATAACAGATCATATATTACCTTATAATGTGTGTCAATATCATGGCAAACTGTGTATTCAATTTCTTGGCTGCAATAATGGACATGTCCTTATGCTCCTCAATGTATGCAAATGCTGCAGTTTGGTGCATATTTATTCCAGAAACAAGAAGAAAAACAGATGTATATAACTTCTCAACTCCGCTAATACCGATTGTAACAAACAGTGTTTTTGCATGGTTGAGAAGTCATACATCTGTTTTTTGGAATTCTCTAAGGTCAAGGCTGCAGTAGAAGAGTAAGGATAACCTGTCTAGAAGAAGAAGACGAAGTAGGGCTAGGGATGTCTCACAAAGACCTTTGTATATAAGCTGAATAAAACAACTTCTAGGAAATTGTCAACAGTTTCGCTCGTTTGACAAGTAGAAGTCAACACAGAATATTGGACCAGATGTATCAATGCTTTTTGTGTTCGCAAACGGGACGATTCTCAGAATCAGCCCGTTTGCGAATGCAAAAATGCATTTTCCAGTGTATCAAGCTTTAAGAATTAGCAATATGGGTAATCGCAATTATTTGTGATTACCTAAATTGCGAATGCAGTTAGGGAATCGCAATTTGTGATTCCCTAAATGCTACTCTTGTAGCCCACTCAAATTGCGATATTGCTTTAAGGAATTGCAAATTACCACCAACTTCAAGTTGGTGGTAATTTGCGATTTCCTGGAAAAATTTACTTTTTTGCACTTTTCGAAGTGCCATGTGGCGCGCATATATGTGCGCTACATGTGCATTTCAGGGGTGCAACAGGATGTCCTTTTGGAACCCTTGAGATTTCATGCACAATTTGCGAGTACCTATTGGGTACTCGCAAATTGCACATGCAATTCCCATTTATTCCTATGGGCCTCTTGGCCCACAGAAATGAATGGGAAGCCATTCCTTAATTGCGACTCGCAATTTGCAAGTCGCAATTAAGGAATGCCAAGGAATCGCAAAATATTTGTTCATTTTTAATTACATCTCGTTTTGGAATTCTCAAATAGCGATTCTCTAAATATCGCTATTTGAGAATTGCAAAACCATTCTTTGATACATATGCCCCACTAAATCTGCCTGCTTCTATATTGTTAATGTTAATAAAATGTATTGAGTGCACAAATACCCGGAGGTGTCTTGGCGCTAGGGCAGCGGTTAGCCCAGGAGGAATACCCAAATTTTTAGCCCTTTTCTAAAGATGATGAGTGAGCTGGCACTTCTGAGCTCGACTGGGAGCATGTTCCAAAGTTTTACAGTGCCACAACGAGAGGATTCGGCATTCCCAACTTGAGGTCCTGATCCTCTGAACTTTCATAAGTCTGGCACCTGTGGAACATAGTTGTCTGGTCGGTTTATACCAGGAAAAGAGATTTCTAAAAAAACGTGGTCCTGTGTTGCTCAGTGCCTTGTATGCTATACATAACAACTTCAATTCAATTTGTTACGCAACCGGGAGCCAGTGAAGTCTTTGAATTTCCTTGGCTACTGATTCGTGCTTAGGGACATTCAGAAGAAGTCTAGCGGCTGCATTTTGCACCGTCTGGAGCTTTTTTTGGTATTGTTTCTGCATATTCAGATAGAGTCCATTACAGTAGCCCAGTTATGACTGTATTAGCGTGGTTACAACCGTCCTTCTAGAGTCGGTGGGGATATAAGGTAGGATCTTCTTAAGTTTCTTAATCAGAAAGGCACAATGGCATTGGTCTGGTGAGGTAAGGTTAATTTATTATCAAGCAACACCCCCAGGTTTTTTGCCTTCTGGGCTGGTTTTGGCAGTTGTAGGTCTGATTGTAGACTGTATGTCCTTACCAAGGCTAAGTGTAGGGTAGTGATTTTTGTCACATTATTTGTTGTTGTGCTAACATTCATAGTTATTTTAGTTGGAATGAGTTTTACCCCAGAGATAGAAACACCTCGATCTACACCAGAGCCTACGTCACCTGCACATACCAAAGATAGGAAGAGATTAAAACATTTATTTATAGATATCTCAAAAGGAGATTTCTCAACAAATGTTTATTCTAGATTAGTTCAGGAATATACACAAGCTTTAGATACTAAAGATTGTTATGTTTGTGCACACTTAATCAGCTGCAGAAGATGTGACATATCAGCACATCCCACTTTCAAGTGCAATTACATGTAGTAATTTAGGGTCATATGTAGCAAAGGGTTTTACCCATTCTGTGTCTATGGGAAAATGTGTTCATACATATGGCCCTTACTTAGTATATTTTAAAGACAGGAACGTTTTGAATATTATTTTTTTCAGTTATGATATGATCTTTTCTAAGGCTCCCCTTCAGAAAAGAATGAATCTTCATCAACAAGCCAAAGATATTAAACATATTTAATGAGACCCTTAGAAAAGTAGTTCATTTTAACGTTAGAGGAAAGAAGAGCTTGCATATTTAATTAGGCAAACAAGGAGGAAGATATTTTACAGGATATTTGGAAGAAAGAGGAAGATGAATACAAGAAGAAAATGATATATCCTAAATGAAAATCAGATAGATGGCAAAAAGGGAAATTGTGTGTTTACAAAAGGAGAAACAAGGTTAGAAAGAGATGCATTGGGATAAGTAGCTGTGAACAGACATTTAAAGTTTTAGAAGGGCCTTTCAAATTTTCACAAGGAAAGAAGCAGTTGTCTCCTGCCTGGGAAGGTGTTTGCTATTTACCGCTATTGTTTCACAAGATGTATCATGTAAATAGCATAGATGCTTTAACAATGTCTCCATCTCACAGAAACACATGCATTGCCATTGATGAGAAACAATTAGTGGGAGATATTTTTGGAACACCCATATCACCATTAGGAGTAGTTTTAAACAACAAGAAAATTAGAAAGTTATCTATTGTAGTAGACAAACTGGCTACTAATACATCTGGTGTTTTACTGGCAGTTAACACAGAATTAGTGGCTATTAGATCAATGGTTTTGCAAGATCTATTAGGTTTAGATATATTATTAGCAGAGAAATGTGAAGTCTGAAAAATGCTTAAGGCTCAACATTTTTGTTCAAACATACACGACGAGAGTAGAAGAATTGAAGAATTTGCAAAAACCTTTTAGAGTCATATTAAAACCTGTATTAGTCATTGGCATGTGTTTAATATGCGGATATGCTTTGGATTAAGGATCTACATGCTATATAACAAGGAAGATAAAGAAAAAAAGAGAAAGACAAATCAGAGAAGAATTAGAAAGAAAAAAGAATATAATAAGTTGAGGGAAGTTAAAACTTAGAAAAATAAGTGCATTAGTGTATTGACCCACCAGATCCAGTATATTTGAGAGTTAAAAGGGCAGGAGCAGAAGGTTAGGATTTAAGAGCAGTAACTTAAGGAACTTGAGGACTGTTTGTAAAGTGCCCTGTTTTGCAGAGACCCAGCGAGCCTGGTGATAATAACATGAGCTTGAGTGCATCTATGGAGGTTATACAAAGTACTGGTGGAAAGTTTAAAACGCAAGCCAACAAAGAGACACATTAACAACAGCCCACTAGTAGACCATTTCAGTATGACAGTAGCCCAGTTTGCTGAACCCCAGTTATTTGCTTAGTGCCAAGGCTGTGTGTCACAGACGTTAGATATATTTAGTACTACACCTCGCTGCTGTGGCTAGGATAGTGATAAAGAATTGCATCCTTCTAGCAGAACTCAAAAGAATGCCAGGGTTTCTTGCTAATGGGGTAAATATCAGCATTTCTGGAGGAAAACAGACTGAGCTGGTAATAGAGGTAGATGTGCAACAGGGAGAAAAATGGGAACCCCAGGCCATCCAATGTCGAATGGCAGGGAGACAGACAGATAAGCACAGATGGAGGAGAGGTAAGGAAGCTGATGAGAAGGAGACTTAATTGTCGGACAAATCAAAACAAGAGGAAACATTACCAGGAATTGATGTATAGAGAGAAAAGGACCGAACCTTGGGAAGCACACACTCAGTGGATAGGGTGGAGGCTGTTTGGATTACCAGGCAAAATGGAAGGTCATGTGAGAAAACTAGGAGAAAAAGCATTTCATGGCAAAGCCAAAGTTCTCATTAGGGTATGGTGGTCCAAAGTACCAAAGGTTGTGGGATGATCAAGAAGTATGAGGATGAGAAATGATGATTATGAGCAGAAATTAAAATGCTAGTTATAGGAGAGAGGCTGGTGACTGTTCAGTGGAAAACTGATGGGAAACAGTTGAACAAACTGTTGTCGGTAAGAAGTAGTTTACGGTGCTTAAAAATAAGGCATTCTACATTTTTAAAGAAGAAAGGCAGTTAATACACTAGGCGGTAGTTAGAGAGGTTATCTTTAGTGGTGGTAGAACCACAGCAAATTTTAATTATGAAAGACGGTTATAAGATTTAAATAAGTGATTGAATAGAGAGATGAGGTCAAGTAGTACATGCTATGTAATGTTGAATTGACTTATAAAGCACATGGTCATCATGGGGTTCTGGCACTAAGGACCTGATTTAGATATCAGCGGATGGAATAGTCAGTAACAAACGTGATGGACATCCCCTCTGCTGTATTACAATCTCCATAGGATAAAATGGGATTGTATTAAGGCAGAAGGGATATCAGTCACCAGTATTCCCGTCCACCAAGATCTGAATCAGGCCCTAAGATTTTTTAAGATTTGATGGACACCATGATCATGAATGCAACTAATGTTGATAAGTACGCCTGCTTGAAGAGCCACATTCACATTTTAAGATTACGCTGGAACAATTTGAGATCAGCCTCGAGTCGGAAGGGCATTCCAAATGGCAGGTGCTTTAACTGCATTGGAGCTTCCTCCAGTTTTCTTCTTGCACAGTTTTGGGAAAGCCAGACATTTAGCTGAAGCCAGTCAGTCAAATAATCTTGATTTCGGTCATAGACCATAAAAGATACATACATACAATCGTTATCATTAATGGTATTTACAGCTTCCTAAAAATAGGAACACAATCCAGTTATCATTCAATATACAGAAATATTAAAAAAGTTAAAAAAAATAAAAAATACGTTAAAAACGACACAGGTTTACAGTTCTGGGTCAGTATCTAGGAGTCAAAGATCTATAGAAAAAAAGAGAGAAAAAGAATATATTTTTCTTTCTCTCCTCTTCATTCATAGAAAGGATCTTCGCCTGCGCAACATAGCATCGATAAAGCGTGAAACAGAAAATACAAGAGGGTAGAGGTATTACACTTCAATATTCTGAGGGCCTCATTATGACATCTAAACCCCAAGTTTCTGCAAAGTTGGACAAGCCAAAGCTGCCGTATAGATTTATACTTTAGGAAGAAGAAAAAAACATGGGACTCAGTCTCTTCCTTGGCCCCACAGGCCGGGCATTTTATTGACTTGTTAGAAGACCATTTATAGGATAATACCCTGAGCGGAAGTGTGCCATATCTGAATTGCAGATATAATTTTCTCGCTGTACTAGGTAAAACCTCATCAAGGAAAGGCTCAACTTTGTATTCGTCTTTTATATTAAAAAAATGAAGTGTAAGTGAACCCAACCCAGAATTACTAAGGGTATCCGTGAATCTATTCATGTGATATAATTTAACCAAATCAGCGCGCGACAACTCGGCACAGACTACTACGGGATTAGACCAGAATCCTGGTAGAACCAGCCTCGTACTTTCTTTTTTTATAAAAGCAAACCAGGGCAATTTTTCAGTCCCAGGGAGACCCATTAACTCTTCAATTTCAGATCTAAAATGCGTCAGCTCAGGGGTTACCCAAAGTCTGTGCCAACAGGTTAAGGGTCGAAGGGCCATTTCTTCTTCTATTGGTCTAATACCCGGATCCATTCTCAGGGGAATAAGAGGGATGCTAGTTGGGAGAGCCAGTAGCGATCTTAAAAATAAGTTTTCAGTTTTGCTGATACATTCTACCGGACGGTGACCCCACAGTTCTGCCCCATATAAAATTGCTCCCCGTGCTTGTGCTTTATAGATTTCTATAATGGAAGCAACAGGCTTGGAGGTGGATTCCCTATGGAGTTTTAAAATACCACCAGTGGTCTAGGCAAGTCTAAGTTTAGCCTTAGCAAGTTGTGGGCCCCAATCCATTCTATCGGTAAGGGTGACACCCAGGCATTCAAATACGCTTACCCTATCCGAAACAATGCAATTCAAAGAGGGATTGGCACATCTGTTCTTTGGTGGATTGCAGACCATAAACTTAGTTGATCTCCCACCCCCTTTTATGACAAAAATTGGCAAAGCTGTCTAGGGCACGTTGGATTCCCATTGGCGATTTTGACAATAGGAGAGTATCATCAGCAAGCATTAATGCCACCACTTGTTCGCTTTTTAGTTTAGGGGCATCATTGTCTTTGACCCCCTTAAGGTGGGCAATCAGTGCATTGACGAAAAGACAAAATAGGACTGGTGCCATCACACACCCTTGTCTTACTCCTCTATTGACTGGGAATTTAGAAGATAAACCTTCCCATCTACCACTCCTAACTTGGGCAAAATGTTCTGAATGAAGTCTCCTAATGATGTTAAGAAGATATGCTGGCATCCACATATCCTCCAATACTGCCCAGAGTGTTTGACGGGGTACCAGGTCAAAGGCCATTTTAAGGTCGACAAAAATTAAGATGAGGCTGCCACCCTCTACTCTCACAGTTTTCCAATACAAAAGTTGGAGCCTTAGTAACTGGTCAACCGTGGATGTATTTTCCCTAAAACAAGCCTGATAGGGAGTCAGGATCGACTGTTCCTCCATCCAGATCCGGAGCCCATCAAGAATGATAAGTGCGAATAGTTTCTGACTTACATCGATCAGGCTGATCGGACGGTAGTTTGCCGTGAGTAGTGGGGATCCTTTCTTGAATACTGGTTTGATCTCTGTGCCCATCCAGGTATCAGGTAATTTAGACCCCTGAAGTATAGCATTGAACAACAAACAGAGATATGGTACCCATATCTCTGGTTGGTCCTTATAAAGAGCTCCAGGGATTTTATCGAGGCCAGGCGCCTTACCTACTGGGAGCCTTTTTACAGCAAGTTTGACCTCCAACAATGTTATTTTGATATCTAATTTTTCATTGTTATTATAAACTAAGGTATGTTTATCGGGGTAGCATTTTGACACCTCATCAGTGTTCAGCGACAATAGCTGTGCAGAGGGGTCATAATAGGGGTTGACATCTACCAGAGGGACGTATAGCATCTGATAATGTTCAACCCATTTCTCCGGTGCAATATTTGGATCCTCAGCCTCTTGTCCATCTGTCAGATCTTACTATTGTCCAGAATTCCCTCATATCCCTGTTCCCCAGGGCGTTTTTTATGCCATCCCATTTGCTATTTTCTCAGTTCTGTTTGGCCTCGATTAACACTTTCTTGTACTCTAACCTCATACATTTTAATATTGGTCTATTCCGGGTTTTAATTGAGTCCAGGACTGCACCCTTGGCTTTCTTACAGTTGAAATTGAACCAAGTAGAGGACTTCCTATTCTTCCTGGGTTTGACCATTAATGGATTTAATAGTTCAGCAAGGGCAGACACTAAACGTGCGTGTACATTATAAATTTGATTAAAAAACATTTCCTGCCCTTGGTCTATATGACCACTTAATTCAAAAAAGGCCTGATGGACAGCTTGATAAAGAGAACTCAATTTATCTGGTGACTTTTTCACCGTTGGCCATTTAAGCCTTCTTCTGTCATTTGAGAGAAAGGTAATCCCTTGGTTATCCACTCTTTCTCCCATAGTTAAACCCATCTCAGGTAGGCTTAGATCAAGGACCAAAGCATTATGGTCACTATTGTGACGGGGAAGAACCACAAAATCAATAACCCAATTCCAAGACCTTGCCTCTACCATGATGTAATCTATACGGGAAGACTGACCAGGACGGTTAAAGGTAGCATTACCCTCCAGGTCAGTGATGGAATTCATTTGAAGAGCCAGTGGTGACCATGCCTTAATCAGAGGTATTTGAAAGTCTGGGAAGGACCAGAGCGAATCCTCCTCACTGGTGATAGACTCCATGATGCCAGGTAATGGTTGGTATTGGCAATTAAAATCCCCTGCGACAATCAAAGTGCTCTCCCCCTGCACCATAGAAATAAGATTATCTAGAATGTCCAATGTAGGTGATTCTTTGCCCATCCTAGTGGGGCGAGAAAAGACATTAATAAGGATCACAGTAAATTTGGACAAAAAGGAAAGTTTAATACATTGAAGATCTAGGGTTGGGGTATCCAAGTGCGTCACTGTGCATCCTAAGTGCGACCCAATCAGGATGGACATACCCCCAAATGGTCTTCCCCTCTCACCAATAGAGGCCAAATTGTTAACTGACAAAAAGCCCAGCCTAAAAACAATTTCCCTGGCCCAGGTCTCCTGTAATAGGCAGACATCGTACTGTTCTATAAAGAGTCCCCAGTCGGGGCAGGATAGTTTAGTAGTAAGCCCTGCCACGTTCCAGGACAGAATGGTAAGTTTATTATCAGGTGTCACCTTCCCTCCACCATTATCAGTTAAGACCATTGGAACCGTAGCTGGTCCAATGGGAGGACTAAGAAAGAAAGAAAAAATCAGGAGGCCCCCTGAATTGGCTATGTTGGGTCCAGGGGAAAGATACTCAAAAAGATCTATGATGTCCCTAGAGCATGTATCTAATGGATTACTACGTTGGTCCAAAGGATACTATGCATCCACCATAGGACTTGCCTGTTTTTGGGTCAACCTCACAACCACAAAAGTATGAACTTACTCATATCAAAAGGGACTAACAATAAGGTATTTAAATCAATGGTATTAGCAATTTGTAAACACAATACCTAAACACAATTCTAACAAAACAGTTAGTGTACGAATAAAAAATGTCTGTGGCAAGAGTGTGGTTAGAAAATTAAAACATATATGTTTATTCTGTTTCATACAATTAAATTATTGTGCAATAACAATTACATATAGACATTTAAAAAAATCAATACATATAAAAACAGATTTGTTAAAAACAAAGATTACACATCCATATGTTAAAATTGTTCAAGAGAACAAATGTCGACGCAGCGTTTCGGTGTTGATAATAGGCACCTTCTTCAGGACTGGTTCTCCTAATTATCAATTTTCTGGGTTTATTAGGAGACACTTTGCAATATCGCGTCTTCGTCTGAATATGCTCAGTTGAGAGTATACCCGCACCGATACGTCTACGTGGTATAGTGAGTTCAATTTCTGTATGTTTATAAATTTAAAAAGTACACCGCCATGGAGGAGTCACCGATCTAAGTTCAGGTGCTGTATATCACCTATTTCCTGTCAATTCGAAAAATCGCGGTAGCCGTGCCCGAAAATGCTATTTACCACAGCGTTCTTAAAATCAAGGGTTGTCCTCAAGATTTAAAACGCGATCAATTAATATGTTGTCGGTCTCCCTGCTCCTCACAGGGCAGCGTCTCTGGGTTTCTGTTTCAGAAAAAAACAAATCTGTTTTTATATGTATTGATTTTTTTAAATGTCTATATGTAATTGTTATTGCACAATAATTTAATTGTCTGAAACAGAATAAACATATATGTTTTAATTTTCTAACCATACTCTTGCCACAGACATTTTTTATTCGTACACTTACTGTTTTGTTAGAATTGTGTTTAGGTATTGTGTTTACAAATTGCTAATACCATTGATTTAAATACCTTATTGTTAGTCCCTTTTGATATGAGTAAGTTCATACTTTTGTGGTTGTGAGGTTGACCCAAAAAACAGGCAAGTCCTATGGTGGATGCATAGTATCCAATGGGAGGACTAACATTATTTTCACTAGTAGGATTAATAATTTTATTCTCCATATATGGCCAAGTAGGCATAACAGAAGATGGCTGTTGCAATCCTTCAACTACACCATGCCCTGTTACATCCAGATTTGTTGGAATATCTCTATTTTGTGAATCCATTCTCGTCCCAGAGATACTAATGACCTGAGCATTATGGGTGGATGTACCAGGGGGCCTTAGTGAGTCTCTACCTATGTTTAAGACATCCAGCCCTCCCAGTCAATCCACGTCCTCCAGTGGGGCAAATCTGTTAGATAGTGAGGTACTAAAGGGGGGAAGATTTTGTTGAAAACTAGTAGGAATGTTATGAGGATTCATACCCCATCTCTCATAAACATTAGGAAACTGAGAGACACCCACCCTCCGGGAACAGGGGTAAAAAAAGTTTAGGGTAAGGGCTCTGATAGTCGTGGAAAGTTCCATAGAGTACGAGGAATTAACTACTAGTCTTTGGATAATTTCTGGATGTCTGAAATTAATAATCACACAATCCCCGCAAATAGACTTTTGTGTGGGGCCCAAAATCTCACCTGCCTTATCATATGGGAATTGCTTATTTTTAGCCAGCCAGAACAGAATCTTATCACGCAGTTCTAGCTGTGATTCTTTATACCCTGTCTTGAGTTCCGGAATTCCTGCCAGAATAATTACATAGGGGACTGCCTCATGGGGGAGATTGATTATAGGAAGACAGGGTTGTTGGGTCGCACGGACACCTCCCCCTGCGCTCCCTACAGCAGATGGCAGGGCACTTGTAGCATTAAAAGTTACATTTCTACCTGTTGGTAGGTTGCAAATAGGGGGGTCCTCATTATATGGGAATTATTCTCCTGCAAACTTTGAGATAGTAATCGGACAGGCCCTTGTCCACAGGCTGGAGACCCTCCAATGTCAATTGCATTACAAACTTCACGATTTGAGAGAACTTGATCTTGGGGCAATTTTCTGTCTTTAGATGGCTGGGATGCCCGACTGGGATGTAATTCCTGTGATATAGGAAGCCCATCACTATGTAGGAAAAATGTAGCATTAACAGTGAATTCCTGGTTAGGATGGGCTTGCGGTAAATTCTTAGTGAGTGCTAGGTTCTGTATGTGTTTGAGAATGGGAGCAATCTCTTCCCTCACAATCACTCTACACTGTGCTAAAAAATTAACCAATAGAGCTTGGGCCCAGGGGGGATAGGTCTGGTGTGATAGGGGCATAGAGGAATTTGTGAGAAGAGTTCCATTATTGGTTGGCTTCAAGATACCTCTTAGGGTCCCACCCCTTGCTTTTTTGCCTTTAGGCCCCCCAATACTGCCTTGTTTTCTTTTCCTTGATTTACGCACCATAGCAGTAGTGCCCTCAATTCTAGTCTTAGTACTTGAAGTAGAAATATGTTCATTATCGGTTGAAGGCACATAATGACAAACACTATGTTCAAATAAGTTCATTGGTTCAGTTAAAACACGTGGCGACAGAGGAAAACAGTCGGGCACGCCCGCTCGCGTCCCGCGCTGCGGGAGCCCTCGAGGGTTTAAGAAGAGCCTCCTGGCGCTTAACGATGACACTGAGGAGGGCGCCGCAGGAGGATTCTGGGGGGATATAGTCCCAGTCCTCACTGATGGTGCGAGTGTGGCAGGAAGCAAAACCGTTGCAGTCCTCCGTGGACTGTTAACAGGAGACCAGCAAAGCAGGCTGAAGAGAGGAAGCTCTGGTGACAAGATGTGAGCGAGGGACAATAATAAGTTACACTATATGATGTTTATTACGAGCTCATGGCATGCCGAACTCTTCAGATGCAGCCAGAAACACGCTGGAAGCCATTTGCATCCATCTTGTATTTTGGGCCATTTCCTGTTGCGGGCACTAAGCCTACCCATACAACTGGCTACCAAATTTTTTAGGAGTCTTGGGGAAATGGGGGGTGGACAGAGGTTTGTGGCTCTCTGCAGATTCCAGAACTTTCAATCACAGAAATGAGAGGAAAATGCTTTTTTTGTCAAAGTTTGAGGTTTGCAACGGATTTTGGATAGATAGAGGCATGCAGGTCAGCCCTCCCTGGATACCCACATTGGAACAAAAAGCTCAGTTTCTGGTGGAGAATGTGAAGCGTCCATGTTGTGTTTTGGGCCGTTTCCTGTCACGGACATTATGCCTACCCACACAAGTGAGGTGCCATTTTTATCCGGAGACTTGGTGGAATCCTGGGTGGATGGAAGTTTATGGCTCTGCATAGATTCCAGAACTTTCCATCACAGAAATGTGAGAACACTTTGTTTTTCTAGTCAAAGTTTGAGGTTTGGAAGGATTTCTGAGTAAACGTGGTGAGAACAACGCAAGTCCTGGTTACCCCTAGGTGTCTAGGTTTCAAAAATGTACAGGTTGGCTAGGTTGGCTAGGTTTTCAAAGGTGCTGGCTGAGCTAGAGTCCAAAACCTAGAGCTAACCACGCAGAAAAAAGTGCTCAGTTTTCTGTGGAAAAATGTGGCGTATTCATGATGCGTTTTGGGCCGTTTTCTGTTGTGGGCACCAGGCCTCCCCACACAAGTGAGGTACCATTGTTATCTGAAGGATTCAGGGAATGCGGGTCAATGGAAGTTTGTGACTCGCCACAGATTTCTGAACTTTCTATCATAGAAATGTGAGGAAAATATGTTTTTTAGTCTAAGTTTGAGGTTGTAAGGGATTCTGGCTTTAAAACGTACTGAGAACCATGCAAGTCAGCCCACCATAGATATCCCTTGCTGTCCATTTTTCAAAAATGTACACATTGGCTAGGTTTCCATAGGTGGCGGCTGAGCTAGGGTCTAAAATCTAGAGCTACTCACATTGGAAAAAAAGTTCAGTTTTTGTGGAAAAATGCAATGCGTCCATGTTGCGTTTTGGGCCGTTGCAGCAGGCACTATGCCCACGCTTACAAGTGAGGTACCATTTTTATCAGGAGACTTGGGGGAATGCCGGTTGGACGGAGGTTTGTGGCTCCCTACAGATTCCAGAACTTTCCATCACAGAAATTTGAGGAAAATGTGTTTCTTTAGTCAAAGAATGAGGTTTTCAAGGGATTCTGGGTAACAAAACATGGTGATAACCACACAGGTCAGCCCACCCTGGTTACCTCAAGGTGTCTAGTTTTAAAAAATGTACAGGTTTTCTACGTTTTCATTGGTGACAGCTGACCTAGGGTCCGAAATCTAGAGATACTTGGAAGACCAATGTCGGGTGTTGCAGGATGGATGACTATGACCTTGACTCTGCAGCTGTGAGGACCAGGAGATACTGAGGAGGACCAGGAGCCGGGCACAAGCTGTCCAATGAAGGATGTCGAGTGCTGAGGGGTCGGTGTCCGGAGGGAGCACCAACAAGCCTTGGCAAAGGCAAGCCAAGCCACTCAGGAATCAAAGGAGGAGCAACGTCGGTACCAGCTAGGTCCAGGGGACTCACCAAAGGCAGGGGAGGCAGGGCAGGCCCGAGTAATCAGGGGAGCCCAAAAGAAACAAGTGTGACCCTCACTGGGAGAAATAGGCCAGAGGCACCAGAGTCGCGAGAGGACCACAAGCAGCTCACCAAAAGATGCAGGCCAAGATGAACAAGATGAGATGTGGCTGAAGATACTGGTCACTGGAGGTGCTCGAGGTTGACGCTACTTGGATACCAAAGATCTTCTCGCAAAGAAGCCAACAAGACTTAGCAACTGCAAGTTGGACGCGGTGCACAGGGGTTTGGTTATTGCAATCCCCATGAGGGATACTGGCCTCAAACTTGATGAGAGGGCAAAGCAGGCATTGGGAGGTGTGGAAAACCACCACCTGTGTTGCAGAGCCCACAAAATCTTTTTTTAATGTATATCTCAGTAGTATGATATGTATTATAATTGCCTAGTAGGGTCCTTTATCTCCAATTGAGTATGCATGGATGGTGTGTTGTGTTGAACACAAGGGATTAGACAATATTAGCAGTAGCTGTGAACTGTTCAGTCTGTCCAAGGGAATTCTGTTTTTCGGTTACCTGTGGTACCTCTTGTCTTGGGTAGTGGGGTCGCTCCCTTTTCTTGAAATAAGAAGTGCAATGGTGTCTGATCTGAATCTTATCCCACGGTGAATCTAGGGACCTACACCCAGGTAAGCCCTTAATTAACCCACTGAACGGGTTGGGATGATTCAAGGGACCCTCCCAGGGGAGGGTCTGGACAGAGGGGAGGTTACTCCCATGTCCTTTGTCCAGTTTCTCGCCAGAGCGCGAGCCAATGACTCCAGGACTGGTTTGAACTAGACTATGCACAGGGACACCAAATGTGCCCCTCATGCAGACTTTCTGATGCTGGCAAGCGCACCCACCCAGGCCTCATACACTAAATCCTGTCTGGGAGGTGGCCACACCTCCCTGTGACAGGATGCCTATTGTTCAACCTTCCTATGCTCGAGCTTGGCTCAGCAGCAGGAGGGCAGAAATGTGTCTCTGGTCGGTAGCAACCATTTTGTGCTGTCCGGGACTAGAAGGCCAGTACCGGGAACACTGAGAGCCTAACGGAGGGCTCTTCTAGTGCTTGGAATAATACCTCCCACACCGTTTACAGTGTGGGGGTATGATTCCAACATGTTTGATACAAAACATGATAGGATTTGTTGCAGCCGTTTTCGAGATGGTCATCGTGTCATTACACGGTCCCCTCAAATGGGTCAGTTTTCAGTGGAAAAATGTGATGTGTCCACATTTTGTTTTGGGCCGTTTCTTGTCACGAGCACTAGGCCTACCCATACAAGTGAGATAGACTTAGGGGGATCAATAGTAAAACAAGTGTTATTACCAATTGTTTTTCTCTGCATCTGCATCTGCACCTCTGTGTAAGAAATAAGTAATTTAGAGAAATGCCCTGTAATTCACATGTGAGTATGGGTACCCACAAATTCAAAGATGTGCAAATAACCACTGCTTCTAAATTCCATATCTTGGGACCATTTCGGAAATACATAGGTTTCCTTGATACCTATTTTCACTCTTTATATTTTACCCAACGCATTGCTGTATACCCGTTAACCTATGAAAAAACATTACAAGGTGCAGCTCAGTTATTGGCTCTGGGTACCTCTGCTTCTTAAAGAACCTACAAGCCCTATATATCCCCACAACCAGAAGGGTCCAGACAAGGTAACAATATAGTGCTTTTTAAAGTCTGCCATAGTTAGAAGAAGTTACAGAAGAAAGCGCTGTTTTTTTAACTCAATTTCAATATTTTTATTTACTTTCTATAGGAAAACATTGAAGGATCTACACAAATGACTTCTTGCTTTAGAATGTTGTCTACTTTTCAGAAATGTATAGTTCTTTGTGATCCACCATTGGTTTCATACCCATTTCTACCACTAACTGGAAGAAGGTTGAAAGAACAAATAATAGGAAAAATGGGCAATGTCCCAATAAAATGCCAAAACTGTGTTGAAAAATTTGGTTTTCTGAATCAAGTCTGCCTGTTCCTAAAAGCTGTAAAGATGGTGATTTTTAGTTGATGCCATTTGCAGGAAAAAAATAGACACTTTCTTCTGCTGGACTTTTTTTCCCATTTTCCCCCCAAAACACACATTTTGCTGTATTTTGGCTAATTTCTCGGTCCACTCCAGGGTAATCCACAAATCCTTGGTACCTTTAGAATCCTCAGGATGTTGGGAATAAAATGACGTAAATTTGGTGTGGATACCTTATGTGGAGACAAAACGTTATGGGGTCCTAAGCGTGAACTACCCCAAATAGCAAAAAAAGGCTTAGCACAGGGTGGGGGGAGCAGCAAAGGAGTTAAGGGTGGCTATGCATTTAGATGTTACTTTTTTACTTGGGGTTTCACAAAAGGCTGGTGTCGACAGTCACTACTACTCTTTTTGCCAATATTTTTGGTTCTGAGTTTCTTTCCCTTTCCACAGGCCAGTAGAAATATGCTAGAGGGTGACCTTATTCTGTGACAATCTATGGCGGCCCTTTCTTCAGTAGAGTAAAAGGTAATCCAAATCACTGTAGCTTCCGTAAACCATCTTAACTTCACAATATGCTTTCAGAACAAGTCATGTGTTCTCCAAGAAAGGTTTTACCCCAACCTTATAAATCCCTAATTGGTTTTTGTGCATACTGAATTGTCATTAGTCTGCATATCCGTCCGAGTGTTTTCAACATTCAACATGCACAGATATCAGTATCTCTGATTTAAAAATCATCTTGTAGTGTTGTCAAAGTATACAGAAGTCCACTTTTTGAAGATTAATATTTGTAAAAGTAAAGTCTTGATCTTCTGTAAGAATGGGTCAAGAATAAAGAGAAATCATAATTGGCATTTGGGCACTGATAAATTGGAAATAGTTGACTCGCAGCTTTATCTCGGGAAGGTCTTTTCTAATGGGCGGGACATTAATCACATGAAGCTCTGTTGGAGCAAGGCCCTCTCTCAGGCCAACGCCCTTTACAGATTTAACAAAATTTGTGGGTAGCTTCATTTTGTGCGCTTTCTGTCCCTATAGGGCTAAAATCCCCCCTTCTTTGTGCTATCAGTGTGAAGTGTAAGATATGAACTACTGGCACTCTTCTGAGGGTAATGAAGGTCGAATTGTTCGTCAAATATGTAATTTGAATACACTTGCAGCCCCTCATGCTGTGTGACTGGAGTTTGGTTTATTATTCTCTTACTCTTTTTTCCTGGCTGCTGTTTTGAGGTGAGGAAACTCACTCCTATGCGGAGAGGAGGGAACACTGCAGGCAGCCTTGAAGCTTGACATTTTCTCCCATCAGAAAGAACAGAGGGGCATATTACCAAGCCCGCGAGAAATGCGTTAACGAGTTTTTAAAGTCGCTAACGCATTTTTTTTCACATCGCGCTATTACCAATACGTCTCTAACCTGAGTTAGAGATGTATTCTTGAAGTTATCTATCGCCCCGCGCTGGGGCCGATAGATAATGCTAATGGGATGCAGGGTGGGCGTTCCCAAGTCCAACCACATGTAAAATGTGGTTGAAGGTGTTAACACCCTATTATCAAGGCAGGTCTCCCAACGCCTGCTTTGATCAGGTGTTAGGTATAGATAACATGGGGGTGTGGATCATAAAGCTGAATCCACCCCCCCCCCCCATATTATCAAGGCACACATTAGCACGTGAAAACAACGCTTGTTTTCATGCGCTAATGTTCCATATCGCCGACTATCGCCGGATTTCATTTAGCATACGTGATGCGCGTTGATAATTAAGCGCTATCACGGCGAAAAATTCCGGCGATAGCCGGCGATATGGAAATGTGCGATGTGCGTATTTTAAAGCACATCTTGTTAATATGCCCCAGAATGCTTTTTTAGGTCTTTTGAGTGGGTTAATGAAACTTTTGGGCTCGACTTGAATATAGATTCTTTTATGAGTCCACTCAGAAGCGCTTAATAAAGCACTCTCTGTTCAAAATAAATCTGGCTAGAGATATTCCCCAAATCCAGTCAAATCCGCGTAATCAGTATGGTGCAAACAAGATCTATTAAATCTTTTAGACCCTCTTTATACCTCTATTAGGGCTGTGGGCCTTCAGTGGTGGGTGTTTAAAACTAATGTTAATGTTCGTTTTGAATGTTTTGACAAATTGTGCTTAAAAGGTGCATTTTCTGGTCATGTTTTTTAGACTCCTATATTTGTATATTTTATTTCTGTTTATGTATTCATATGTTTTTGGGCTGCATTTCTGAGAATGTATTAAGCATTATTTGCACTTCGCACGTTACACTATGCAGGTTGCACTTTACAAGTTCTTGAAAATGAATTCACTGATCAAGTTTTGTATATGCTATATTTGCTTTCCTTATTTCTGTTGGTGCGTATTATTGCCCCTTTCTTGAGGTCAAGAATAAGTAATGTTCTCAAGTAGGCTGGCCGAGTGTATGAAGTGCCTTTAAGGTCTTATATATTGTTATGTGATGTTTACATATTTTCCATTGCGCTGTGCATGATGTCATTTCCAAAGATTGCATTATATGACTGTAGTATGCAATTCTTGCATATTTGTTGTGCTACTATGCATGCGGTCACTTTATAAAGGACAGCAAATGATACTCCTAAATGAAGTATGTAATAGATTGGAGGTTTATACTTTTCATTTGTTGATTTTAATGTGTATCATGTACCACTGTTTAGAACTGTTTCATGTTATGTTGACCTCCGCAGGAGTTCTGTATCCTAATAAATTAAACTGAAACTGATTTTAAAACTGTATGGCAGATTAAAAATATTAATTTAAGAGGATGGTGCCGTAAGCAGAATTGCTAAAACTAACAGCAAACGAGAATCAGCATGCCCATGCAAAACTAAGGGCATCTAGATTTACCCTGATAAAGCATGTTTGTTTGTTGAACCTTCTTACATATTAATTACAGTTTCACCTTCCTCTGTCAGAGTTCAGGGGTCAGACTACGAAGGCAGCATAACTTCTGGCTATACAATTAAGTCATCTCTAAAAACTCAGTTTCCTTGGAATCACCTGTCACCTCCAGTCACATACAACAATTATGAAACAACTTCATTTGACTGTATTGTATTGTATTGTAATTGCATTTATATAGCGCTTACTACCCCTGACGAGGCGTCGAAGCGCTTTTTCGGCGGGTAGCACGCTACTCCGGGACCCACAGAGGATTAGTGTTGAATTAGTATAGTGAAACATGCAAGTACATTTTAAGTGGTGGATAGGTTAGTCAGTTATTTGGATTTGGAATGATAGCAGAAGGATAGAGTAGGACAAAGGTTTGTATTTATTTATCGCTCGCTTGTTGACGCATGCTATTCAGGGAGCCTATAAAGGATTAGTGGTGAATTAATATGGTGAAATATGAGGTAATTTCAGTGGTGGATATTAGTCTGTTACTTGGAGTGAGAAGGATAGCAGATGGATAAAAGGGGAAGAAAGATTTGCATTCATATAGCACTTGTTACCCCTGATGGGTGTTGAAGCGCTTTTCTGGCGAGTAACACGCCACTCCGGAACCCATAAAGTGTTGAAAATTAGTAGAGTATAAATATGAAGTAATTTGAGTAGTAGATATGTTATTCGGTTATTTGGGCAGTATATTAGTATAGTTGAATATGGAATATGGAATTTGAGAAATGAAACATGTTAGGCTGTTAATTTTGATTGAAAAAGGATAGTGGAGGGATAAAAGAGTGAAGGATTTTTTTTTTTTTAAATCTTAGCAGTAGGAAGAGGCTTTTGTATGAGTAAAAAGGAGTTTTGGAGGGAAGGAGTCAGAGGGAAAAGTTTAGAAATGTTTGTTTTAGGGGATCGGTGTAGTAAAAAGAGGTGTCAGATGATGCAAGGAGGAGTAGAGCAGGAGAGAGTCTAGAAAAGGTTATTTTGGCGATCATAGTAGTGGTATGGGGTTTGGGATAAATGAGAGAGTGGAGGTAGAGGATATATTGATAGTTCTATAGGATGAGAGATAGGGTAGTGCATTAGAAGGAGTAGTAGAAAGAAGTTTGAGGTGAGTCAGAAGGTTGGGCTAGAAGATATATTGAGCGAAGTATAGGCTGAGAAATAGGCTAGTGCATTGGAAATGCTAAATTAGAAGAAAGTGATAAATATATTGATCCATAAGTACATTGAAAGTATATAGATACATAAAAGAAGTAAGTATATTTAGATTAAATATATTGATAGAGGCACAGGATGAGAAATAGGGGAGTGCATTGCATATGCTTTTTCAGGAGAAAAGTAACAGACACACAGATCCAAGTACATGGAAGGTACATAGATGTACAATGGAAGTATGTACATGTACACCAAAAATGATTTTTATTTATTGATGAATATTATTATTATTATTATTATTATTATTATTATTATTATTTCTTATCTTGGCAACATAATTGTTTTACATGTTTTATAAAGTAATACACAAAGACAGGTACATATCTATAGTGAAAACAAATGCTTATATTCAGAGGGATATGCTGTAAATTTCTATTTCTGTGTGGTGCTTTTGTGGGGAAGAGCCAGATCTTGAGTAGTTTTCTGAAGATAAGGTGGTTGTCGGTGGATCTTATGTTGGGGGGTAAAGAGTTCCATAGTTTGGCTGCTTGAACAGAGAAGGATGTGCCACCCATTGTTTTTTTCTTGTATGGTGGGATTTTGAGGCGAGATGCTCCTTTAGAGCGTAGGTTCCTTTGTTGAATGTGTTTGGTGATTTTATTCCTGATGAACAGTGGTCCTATTCCATGTATTGCTTTGTGGGTAATACAAAGCAGCTTGAACGTGGATCTTCTGGCAACCGGTAACCAATGCAGGGCTTTCAAGGCAGGGGAGATGTGGTCTCGTGGTTTGATATGCAAGAGTAGTCTGGCAGCCGAGTTCTGAATCCGTTGTAGTCTTTTCATGGTCGTTAAAGGTGATCCGTGGTAGAAGCTATTGGCGTAATCGAGTTTGGATAGAAAAAGGGAGATGGTAGCTTGGACCTTGTGTGGAAATCCCAAATGAGGGAAAATTCGTTGCAGCGTTTTTATAGTAGCAAAGCTTGATCTTACTAGTTTATTCACTTGGACATTCATCGACATGTATGTATTTTGTGATGCTAAGTATTATGAGGTGTTGCACTCAGAAGATCTTGTTGTGCTGGTGTGTGTGATATGTTTTGCTTTTGAGGTGTGGTGAAAAGGGGTGCTGATGTATATGTTTCATGCACCTGATTTGGTTGTGTAGTATTGTTTGTGAGAGGAGGTTGTGACTTAGAGGGGGTGGTGATGTGTTTATGTGTAAAGTGTATGTTGAGTGTAGGAGGGAATGAAGTAGAGGTGAGAGTGTTTATCTTAGACTGGTTTGTTTCAAGAGGTACAAAGTGTGGTGGTGTGCAGTGTGTGTGTTGTGTGTTAGTGTTATTATGGTAGAAGGGAGAGGAGGGTGTTTGTTGGACAACTGATGGAAGGATCATTATATATTTGTTAGTGATAAAAGGTGGACGGTTAGGTGTAATTACAGCAGGGAGAGTGTGTCTGAGTGGGATGTAGTTATTTATGTTGTTGATTGGCATTGTGTTAGTAATGAGTGTATTGGTTAGTGGTATAGGATAGAGTTGTGTACTGTTTGTAGGTGATGGTGGATATGTGTGGTAGTTGGGATAGTAGGGTGTGTAGATGTGGTTTGGTTGGGTTTGTAGTGCAGGCTGGTACATTAATCTGTGCATAGTGTTGTGCGTGGTGTGAGTGTGTTGCTCTGTTTGTGGTTGTGGATGGTGTGGGCTGGGTATTGTTAAATGAGAAAAAGGGCAGCCTTTCTGGCCCTAGTACCGACCAGTCTCGAACAGGCCCAAACAGGCAGCTACCCTTGTCCTCTCCACCCTTAGCCTCGACGCCCGGGCTGAGACGCCCTAAGCCTGGCCTTTTTTGTAGCCCTAGTAATCAGGTGACCCCTTCAGCCAATGGGAACCCTAGCCCTAACACTATCCAATCACAACACTAGCCCTAACATCTAGAACCAATAGGAGACCAGGACCTTACTGCTAATCTTAGCCCTAGTCCAAGCACCCAATCCGTTCAAAAACCCTGATCTCTACGTCCAATAAAGGCCTTAGCCCTACCACTAGTCCCAACCCAAGTCCAAGCAGCCAATGGTACAGGTAACCCTAGTCCCTACTTCCAATAGAAAGCCTAACCCTACTCTTAGTCCCACAACTGGTCCAACAACCAATCACACCAGAAACCCTAAATAGCTACTTCCAATTAAAGGTCTACCCTAGCCCTAGTCCCACCCTACTCCCAACAACCAATAACATAGGAAGCCCTAGTCCCTACTTCCAATAGAAATCCTAACCCTAGCCCTAGTCCCAACCCTGCAATGATTGAATCACAGACCGAGAAACCAATCAGAACCCTCAAATACCCAACCAATGAGGACATTAACCCTAACCCAATAGAAACACCAGATACAACCACCAATCAGTGTACACATGTGCCAACCACTAGCACACCATATAAGGTCCCAGCAACCTCAGACAAGGTTTGCTGGCCAGGGAGTTGGAAGCTGCTTGCTCCTGTTCAGAATCTCCTAGGAGACAGACAGGCTCAATCCACAACTTTGGACTTCAGCAGGTAAAGGCTTTAGACGAGAGGTGAGGCAATTGGTAGTTATTGTCATATCCACATATGCAACCTAATGGAAGGCTTTGTTACACAGACGATCCAACTTTGGGCATCAATATTCGGTATTTGAAACTTAGCATAATGACATCAGCTGTCAGTCACAGCACATACTGTCCAAGGAGGTGCGTTGAAAACCCATCACATCGCTTACTGAAGGTTGCATTAAAGAAAACGTCGCATAAACACACATATTTCTGAGCACTATTACCTTTGAAAGCAATAAGTTATCAATGTGAAGACAACGCACAGCTTAGGTCTGATCCTTATTGCATAGCTATTTTTAATGGCAAACTAAAAAAAAAACGGGCATATCATTCAGCTTAAAATGTCCTTTCTTGAAATGCTAGTACCATTATTATGGTTAAATGTTTTTTAGAAACAAATTTGATGACAAATGCTTTCAAATGTAATATTGTAACATATGTCGATTTATTGGGGGAGAACAAGCTAATGTAAAATGCTTTAATGTTAATTTGGCCTTTAGACCATGAAGATAGATTTATTGTTATCAGGGTGGTGTGAAATAGAGCATGTTTTTAAAATCTTTTTTCAGAGGTATGGGTCATAGTGCTGTATTAGTTTTCCTGTCGCTCACATCATCAATGGACGATAGTAGACCGGATTGTTTCTATGAAATGCTTCCTCCCTCCCCGCCCCGCCCGCCCGCAAACACCATTTACGCTGTTTGCTCTATCTAGAAAAATCAAATAGTTATATAAAATAGACATTACTTCATGTGAAATGTCAAGTCAAAAATGTTTTCATTTTGGATAGGGGCACACATGTTAAAAATAAAAAAAGAATTCTATAAATAAGTAATTTTACAATAAGCCACCACAGGATCTGGGGCAAGCCTTGAAGGGAACCAGACCAACTACAGGGAAACAGGTGCCATCAATAAATGAAGAAATACACCTAGGGGGAGAAAATATAAATCAGTTAGCTTTTTGGAGGGTTTACCCATTTCCAGCTAGGCCTTCTGTATTTTGCTCCTTATATTTTATGTTATGTTAAATATTCTAAGCATCAGCTAAGCACAGCGTCCACCACCAAATGTGTCTCTTGGCTCTATGAAACATACATCATACATTACTTGAGGCTGCAAGTTCAATCTGATGGGGATGGACTATTTTAGAAGGTTCCTAAACGCCAGGTGGTCATCCATCAACCTGATGTGGACAGCAGAACCTTCTACTGAAATGCTCCACCGCCATTTCTAGTTTTTAGTATCTGGAAACTACTTGCCTAAGGTTCTTTAAGTTTTGAGCAGTTCAAACTTTTTCTTCAAGAACTTTGAGAACTTGGAGTGACATGGTTTATGAAAAATGCAGATCACTTTGAAATGCACTCTCTCTAATTAAGTATCTGGCACATGAACTGGTGTAACATGATTGCGTCCTTTATGGTGAAATAGTATAAGGGCTGGATCATTAAAGAGGCTTTGCAGTGTCATGATAGATATTTTAGGGTGCACATATCTTTTTTGACGGACAGATCCTTCCGAGTCTCAGCTCCTCCCTTCATTTCCCAACCTCACTCCATAGGCCAAGGAGTCCCCCAGGGCTCTGCACTCAGCCCTTCCCTTTTTAACCTTTACGTGCAACCTCTGTCGGAAGTGGCCAGAGAGTGGGACCTCACGCTGGTGTCATACGCCGATGACACTCAGCTTGTCATCACTCTCACTGAGGGCCCCCCGATCTCAGCCTCGAGATTCAGGGATGGCCTGGCTGCTGTTGCTCAGTGGATGGCAGGCAACTGCTTACAGCTGAACGCAGGGAAAACGGAGGTGTTGCTCCTCGGAAAAAACTCCAGCTGTTGGAGCGATCACTGGTGGCCTTCCTTGCTGGGCCCCATCCCACCCCCAAAAACTGTGGTAAAGAACCTAGGGGTTTGGCTGGACTCCTCGCTGAGCTACCAAACCCACACAAAAAAAGTGGCCGCCACCTGTGTGGGCCTGCTGAGAAGCATTAATCCTATACTTGGCTTCTTCGACTCCAAAACGCGCCAGCTCATAATCCAATCCATCATCCTCTCTCGGTTGGATTATGCTAGTGTCCTTCTTTTAGGCGCCAACAAAACAGAAATAGCGAGGCTTCAACGGATACAGAACTCAGCAGCCAGGGCTGTTGTGGGTCTTCCCAGGAGGGAGACCTTCACCACTGCTTTTAAAATTCTCAAGAATGATGGCCCTGAACTTCTTCGACCGCTTTTAGTACCCTATACCCCTCAACGCGACCTGCGGTCCACGGGCCAACATCTGGTGGTGGTTCCGCGCACGAAACTCTGCCTTGTTGGGGGCCGCTCCTTCAGAGTTTTGGGAGCAAAACTATGGAATTCCCTACCTCCTTTCATTCGCTGCCTGGACAATCTGTCCGCTTTCAGGAAGGCAATTAAAACCCATCTGTTCCCACTGTCCTAACCTTTTGCATCCTTCCCCCCCTCCTTTCTGTTCTGGTTAATTTATGGTTTCAGCGCCGGGACGCCTCGTTGCTGAGGCAGCTGTCGCGCTCTATCAAATACATAACATAACATATAAAAAATATTGGCATAGTTCAGCCTTTACAGGACCATCTCCCCACAACCGTTTAGACAAATTGAGTGAAATAAGATTTTTTTTTAAGTTTACTAATAGCCCGTAAATGAAAAAAGCTGGTGCTTACAAAATTAAATAATTATTGAAGCATTTTTAATTGGAAGTCAAATATACTTGCAGGTGCTCTACCCTTTACATGAGACAATTTTCTTTATCACAGACAAGCAGCCCGTCCCGACGTTGTCCGGGTATGAAATAGAATGTGTGTAATGTGTGTATTTGGCAAGGGCAATTTATTTTAAAATCTCGCGGTAGACAAAAATTTTTGTTTCATTAGAATAGGGACGGAGAACGCCCAGCGGCAGCCCTGGTTGATGTTAGCAGGCACGTGTAATTGGTGTAGTGATCCGCCGCCTGAGCCCGGCTACAGCCCTGGTTGATGTGAGGAGGCGCGTGTAATGTCGTTGAATGAGAGAGTTATCAGCCACGGGTAAATCCGTTTAATGAGAGAGCTGAGTGACAGCGAGTAGGAGAGGCTGCAGTAATTGTCCCCGCAGACACGCTCATTTGCATGTTCCCCCGCTTGAGGCCCAGATGAAGGCCTGTTTCATGTTAGCAGACGCGTGTTACCCCGCTTGAGGCCCAGCTGCAGCCCTGGTTGATGGTAGCAGGCGCGTGTAATTTTGTTGAATGAGAGAGTTCAGTAACAGCGCACAGGAGAGGCTGCAGTAACGTTACTTACCAGGCCTCCAGGTGAACGCGTTTGTCACGCCCCCAGCACACGGCCACAGCAGACGATCTTCTGATTAATGTACGACCTACATGGCATGAAGGGCGGAACGTAGCACACGCCCCCAGCGTTTCTCACGCCCCCAGCGTGCCCCTTGATGCGGCGCAATTGCGTTCACATGGCATGAAGGCCGGACACAAGCGCCCAGCGTTTCTCACGCCCCCAGCGTGCCCCTTGATGCTGCGCAGCAAAATAATTGGCGCTTGTATGTACGACTCACATGGCATCAAGGGCGGACACACGCTCCCAGCGTTTGTCACGCCCCCAGCACACGCCCACAGCCTACGATGTGATGGCCGTACCACACGCCCCCAGCGTTATTCACGCCCCCAGCCCACGTCCACAGCACAACGCAGACACGCCCACAAGGGACTACTTTGCTGGCACGGTTCTTTTACCTTTTAAATGTATAGAGGAGTTGGCCTAACGACTAAGGCGCTCGACCTCGGACCTGGGGATCTGGGTTCGAGTCTTGGTAACGACGCCAAAAATCCTGTGATTCTGGGCAAATCACTTAATCTCCCAGTGCCTAACAAAAATGAATGTGTGTCCTCATGTAACGTAACTGGTGCTATGTAAAGCGATCTGATTCCTGATTCAGTTCGGGTCAAGTTTGCGCTATGTAAAATTCTGCAAAAAAAAATATATATATATGGTGGCCGTCTGCATAGCCTACGTCCTTCTGCTGCAACTGCCCTTTCCAACGCTGTATTTGGTGCTGTGGTTACTGAGATTACCCGCCTCAAAGGTTTGGGCTCTCTCTTTATAATATTAGTATGGATATTACTAGACCACAGAGATGCAAGAGCTCCACATAATCTCAGTTGATTTTGGATTCATTTTTTGATAGTTGGTCCTCATCAGGTAATTTGAAAATTGGTCAACATCTGGGTGTCATGCCTGAAGGTGTGTGTCTGATTTGGTAAATGTTGGGATTTGGTGCATGGAACATAGGTTGTAAGCCTGTGTGTAAGGGAGATTCCAATCAGCTTGAGAGGAGTTGTGGGAAGTTGTCTTGTAAAATGGATGGCACCTTGGTATCTCCAGGCATAACAATACCACTCCTACTGAAATAAGTACAACCCCTGGGCTCAAGGACTGGGTACAATCAGCATTACGGGTCTGGAGGTTTAACAGCAATAATCCTACATCTGGAAAGGAGGGATGTGGTTGCCATTTGAGAATTGGAGGAGAAAGAAACAGATGGGAAGGTCCGAAATGTGAGCTTAGAGTTGTCCAATGATGAGAAAACTTTGGGTTCTAGTCCCTTTTCTCAAGTTCTGTTGGAAGGGTCTTGCTCAGGTGGAAGGTTTCGGGAGAGGAGTTGGGGTATAGGCAACTCATTTGGCTGGGTGATAGCCACCTGTTGGTAAATGAGGACAAATAAAGAATTTAAAATAATAATACGTGTAACGCCTACTTAGAGAGTTATCTTTATACAATCTTATGCACAGCATCCCCCTTTCTGCAAGAAAGATGTTAACTACAATTGACAATGAACAATGATTTTCTTTGTCTGTTAGCTCAACTTATCTAAACAGACTTGAAACTATTTATGGTCACCATTTTAAGTCACTTCTTGTTGGGCATTTTCCCTTCTCCATTTAAATCTGCTTTATTTCTCCTATGCTCAAAAAAGCCACATGCCCATTCAGTGACTTCTAAATGACTGATCGCTAAATACATTATGAATTTGTTGAAATAATTATTCACCCACAACAAACAAGTACTGTAGTGCTATAAATATAGTGCACCAGAGGGAGACACAACCCATGGCAAAGGGAAGTGTGACTATGTCAAAGAGGACACTGTTCCGTGGTAATGGGCTCATCTATGTCACCCAAAAAGACAAGAGAGTGCAGTAGTAGGATGAAGGAATGAGAGAGAAATGGAGGTCGAAGGGGAAAGTAGTGGTAGAGGGAGGGAAAGGGAGAGGAAAGGAAAGAGAAAAAGAGGCAGTTGTTTATCCCCAGGTTCAAGGATCCAATCCCGAAGGGGAAGACCAAGTCTTGCCTCTTATTAGCCCTCACACACCCAGAAGGATGTCATGCTTCATCATCGGGCTTTTGGTGCTCCTCGTCAGACCGGCGCTGCAATGTCTGACGGGCCTCAGAACACTTAACTAGAAGCTGGTGAAACTTCACTCCTAGGCAGCCGCTGGAAGGGGTAGGTGCGGAGGACCGAGCACCATGCGACAACCGTGAGTACTTCGCCCCCACGGGGGTTAGACACCGAGTGCTCCATACCACACTAGCCTGACTCTCCCATTTCCTAGGGGCCATCATTATTTAACTCTACCTGTGCATGGTTTCTGCTCTATTTCCCCAGTATTCCTGGATGCTTGCACAACCAGCGCCGCTTAGCCTCAGGAGCCAGTCAATGAACACAGGGTAAGCCTTGCTAATACCCCTTGGCTGTCGCATATGTGGGCGACGGCTTGTCAAATAACCTTCCTGTGCCTCTGACAACACGTACGTGTGGGCAGGGGAGTTATCTTTGTTTGGTCTGTTTAGGTATAGTCTATCGGTCAATGGTACTGGAGGACTGCTAGACCTACTAGTCTCTCCAGAGTGTCTTTTCCTTGTTCTCTTCTTCTTTATCCCCACCCAGGCACACGTGGTACGATCTACCTGCAGAGATCGCCTGACTACCCTAGGAACTATGTACTAGGGTACCCCACGAACTGGGTTATCATTCTGGAACCCTTTTCTTTTATAGTTTGACGTGCACTTTTCACTTCCTTATTTCTAGGTCCTGAAGAAACGCTACTGATCGTTAAGACACTATAAGCGTGAAACATGTCGACCTCGTGACCAGTTACATTGGCACATTGAAGGCCCACGTAACTCACTAACCTGTTGGTTTTTTAGCTTACCAAGGACACCACGAGAAAAAATAACCAAAGATTGGATGCCCTTAGGTAATTTTAACCTCACTTGCGCGCACCACCTCACTTTTCTCTTAGAATCCTTCCCCTTACCTGTCTCGCCCCCACACCTGCACACACTTTATGGCGTATTCTCTTTAAAAGATCTCCGCTAAAGAGACCCTTCAGGGGGGCTGTGTCTGCTGTATATATATATGTGTGTGTGTGTGTATGTGTGTGTGTGAGTGCGTGCGTGCGTGCGTGCGTGTGTGTGTGTGTGTCCTACAGCTCACTATCAGTGCACTGGCTGTGTATGGAGGAACGGGGGCTTTGTAATGTGGGCTAAAAGACAGACAAAGTACAGAAATAATTGTAACAGGATCTTAGCCTGCTCTGGTGCAAGCTTGACAAATCCATTTTGCCTCACACCAAATTGATAAATGCCCACTCACTTATGATCCACACATTTTTAAAGAGGGCAGAATATAATTGGGATGTGAAGAGCAAAACATTAGTTTATTCAACGCTTATCACAAAGCAACCCTTCCTCTTCACCACCCTAGCCTACCCTCTCCTAGGTTGGCACCCTGGCACTACCCAGACCCTTTTACAGTCAGTTCTGTATTAAGTAGTAAACAGGAAAAGGCACCTCTGAGGTACATGATGTAAATATGCATGGCCTGAGGCTGGGCTATGATCCTTAATAACCCTGATGCATGAGGCTCCACACGTGGTTGGATTTCTCTGAATCCTTGAGGGCAATGAAGTACCTATATTAGCCTCAACTGCTTACCTCCCAGACCGAATTTCGGCCACTGCCCCCTTCACCGTGATGGCGAATGAGGTACTGTATGCACTATACTGCACCTAGAAGCGCCTTATGGAACCTAGATCCGCTTAAGTGGGGTGCCACTGAAAAAGTTGTAAGCATATGCATAAAGAGGCTATCCGGTTCAATTATTTGATTCACAGTCGAGTTTTAAATTCGTGCAGTGCACCCTACCTGTGGCACTCAGCTTTGAGCCACCTGACACCTCCTTGTCTTCTTGTAACACAGCTTATACTTGCACCAGCAAAATACCTCTGCTTCTATGTAATAATGTATCTGCTCCATAAGAGGGGAAAGTGTTTCTCAAGAGCTGGACTGGCTTTTTGTACAACCGGGCATTTCCCCGTGTTCCGGGTCCTTTGGAGGCTGGTTTGAAAGCCCATGCCTGCTGCTGGTGCCTCGGTCACTTTCTTCAGCGCCTTGTAGCAGACACATGTGGCTTCAAGGGACAGTGAGAAAGAGGGGGAGCGAGGGGTGCAGAGAGGTCGAGAGATCAGAGAGGGAGAAGAGCGAGAAGATGAATGAGCGGGTCAGGCTTGAACAATTTTGCAAAGACTTTGTGGTTCCGCAGTCCGTCACTCTGTTTCTCCAAAGACTATACATTTTTATAGTAAGCAGTCTAAAACGAAAGCACCGTCTAATGTTGCACCACATTTTAGCATTTATTTTATTGTTAAATGTGTGTATCCCCTGGATGTTAGCACCATGCGGAGCCATTATTTGTTACATAAAACCCTTCCAACTCTGAATATGATAGTCTGGGCGGCTGGTTTACAGCAGCTCTGTTAACATGGCAGTAGGATGCTATAGCAACCAGGTGTGATACAGACAGCAGTGGCAAAGCCGTTGCTTAGCAGCAACAGAAAAATTCCAAGTGGGAACAATTTTATAATAATTTGCTCAAATAAATTCCTTCTGAAATTCTGACTCTGAGAAAGAAATGAAGCCAATTCAACAATAATGATAAGAACAGGGACATGATTTTGTAATATTAGAACGAGCAGAAAGGATGATTTGGGAGCTTGGGGAACGAGTTCTGTGCATTCTAGAACAGAAAATAGCACTGGTGTTGTGTGTGTTTGCGCCCAATAATGCCTGTTGATTTTTAGTTCATGTTACACGCAGCTTTGATGTCTGAGATACCTCAGAACAATACAGCTACCAATACAGTAAATAAAAGTACATAGAAACCATATACAAAGAGAGTGTGCCTCCGGTTACTCCCATTAGGCACTTGGCTCTCATGTAGTTTTCAGGTTTTGCCTCTGTTTGGATGGCCTTTGTTTACAGTCATAGCATTTAATGGAAGGTTACATTGGTGTCCATTACAGTACCTATTAGGTTCGATGAAAGGGCTTCTAGTAGTCCTCACTTACCCGCTTTCCCTCAACTCCTTCACCTATTGCCATTACTCCCTGCCCTTGCTTTCCCTCATCCTTCACCATTCAATCCCATCATGATGCTTCTGTCAACATCCCTCACCTCCTCTTCTCATCCCTGCCTCTTCTCCTAAATCATTTGTATTCTCTGCCTCTTCTCCTGGATCAATCCTATTCCCCAACTCTTCCCCAATCATTCCCTGTCTTTGTCCCCACTTTCTTTCCTCATCCCCCTTTCTCTTCTGTCTCCATTTAATTCCATCTTCCCCTTTAGCCACCTACTTCCCATTTCCCTTCACTGTACTCCATGTCAACATGCCTACCCCGAAAGCACCGGTCAGGGACTGGCACAGCACCGACGCCATGATATACGTTGCAGGTGCTTAGTGACCTTCTACTGCAAAAACAGCAGTCTGTGCTCTACGCCATGATGCATGCCTATCCCAAAAGTTAAGTTCAGAGACTGGTGCTTTCAGTGTAAGCATGCCTGTGAGGAGCACAGATAACAAAGCACCCGCAAAGTATTGCAAAGGGTAAGTGCTGTGGTTTACATACCAATCTCCAGATGAGTAAGGGCTTATAATAATAGGATACAAGGGATTCCTATCAGGGACAGATAAGGTTACTTATTTGTACTATTAATGTCCCTTATTGCACTAGATTAAGGGAATCTAGAATAGTCTCTAATTTATGGAGGGTCTCTCTGTATCGGAAACATCCTTCAGATGATTTATCCATAAGGACAGGGCTGAAACATGTTGACCTGGATAGGATTTCGAGGAAGTTCCCATAATAATTACCTAGCTCCTCACACTCCTTGTTGCATTTAACTTCTATAGGATAGGATAGAAATATTTCAGTGAATAAAGTAACCTACATCCGACCTATATTAATATAATTTTAACAGATTACTATGAGACCCTCCATTGTCTCTACAGGACTCTCTTAAATAAAAGACTCTAAGACTTCTGGAAGAATCAACATAGCACTAAGATGGTGCTGGCAAAGGAGCAACCCCGATGAAGAAGCATGCCACTTAGTGGGGTGAGTAGCTGCATCATTTGTTTAACATCTTTTTTCACTGATTCTCACATTGATGGTGAGACAACTCCCTCTTGAACACAGACAAATATGATGCCTGCCTCCTGATATTGCTGCACCTTAACTGACTTCAACTAACCAACCATACCACTCTTACATGCACCTTAGAGTCTCGATTGGAATCACTGGCAATCATTCACTGGTTCTCCTTCTGCCTTTCAAACCAACACCAGTTTGTTCACACGGGTAATTCCAATTCTAGTGGTTTCCCCCAGGGTTTCATACTATCTCCTGTCATCTTCAAACCTTACATGGAGCTGCTTAGGGGTTTACTCATCACGATACACCAATATACCAATAACACAGAACCCTATTTGAAAGTCTCTACTGCTTCATAGCTCCAAGGCCTCAAACACTGCTTGCGCATCATCCAGATCTGCATCAACACCCATCTGAAGCGCAACCCAAACCAAGACAAAATTCCTGATATTTGCCAAGAACAAAAAACAAGATGAAGTACAAACATGGCTTAATGACATGACCTGACAGTTTTCAACCCCAACTTTCACCCAATGCCAAGACCTTAGATTCACCCTAGACACCTCACCCTCAAGGAATACATTTCCAAAAAAACAAAAACGACCTGGTGAATTTCAAACTGTCTCTTCCTGAAAGCAACTCCAGAACTGCTGTTCAGGCCTTCATACTCTTACATCTGGATGGTGGTAATGCCCTATCTATGGCCTCCCTGACTCCACACCGCACACCTTAGAGGCATCCTACACACCGCAGCTCGGAGCACCCAAGGCCAGAAGAAATATAATCATATCCCCCGCCCCATTTCTGATGAACCTCAATTGGCTTCCCTTGCACCATCTTCAAACCCAGCTCCGTCATTTACAGCTTCATCCCCTTCTAATCTTGCAGACAAGCTGACCTGCACGCACAACTATTCTGTGCAATCACTTGTATCATGCTGTACGGTTCATCTGGATGCTATGTCATCATGTGACACATACAGTTTGGCACTCGATATGGCCACCAAAGGCTTATGATCCTTTTTAACTGTGAATTGTGTACCCCAAGCATATAATTTAAATTTTCGTATAGTCCATCAATAAGCGAACAATTCTTTCTCAATTGTGGAATTGTGGAATAGTGCACCTCTGCATCCCTGGGTATTCTGGGCGCCTAACCAATAGTGTTCTCAATACTCTCATCTCACTGTGTGATTACAGCCCCCAGACCATAATTACTTGCACCAACCATAATACAACATGACAGTTTTGGATCAAAACGTTCAAGAATCTTGGAGCCCACCAACTGTTTTTAGGTCCAACCAAAGGACTCTTGGCACACCTTGATTCAAATGGAAGGTGTTTTTTTTAACAAAACAGTAAGTGGCTTGATGTGAGAAGCATAATCAGGAATAAATCGGGCATAACATTTACATATACCCATGAAAGATTTCAGACCATTTTTTTGTTACCAGGTGCAGCAGCATCAATGATGGCACTCACAAACTAGGTCTTGGTTCAATCCCATTACCTGAGACCAAATGCCCCAAATACTAAACTTTCGTTTTCAACAATTCACATTTTTCCACTAATTCCACTAATTCCCCATGCAAAATACTTAACACTTGGTTAAGAATGACATCATGTTCATCTTCGGATGCTGCAAAAATTAACACATCGTCTAGGTAAGTGCTACACCCTTCATACCTTTAAACAATTGATCGCAATCCTTTGGTAAACCGATGCAGCAGAGGCTAATCCAAACGGCATTCTACAATATTGAAATACCCTAATAGGTAAAACAAATGCTATAGTTTCTGAATCTTGGCTACAAAACTACCTGTTGATATGCAGAGGCTAAATCTAATTTACTGAACCATTTTGCCCCCTTCCCTAGGGCCAATAAGTCTGAAAGTTTTGGAAGGGTGAGCACACTGTCGAAATGGCTTTGTTAATGTTCCAGGGCCCACACAAAACCTCAATTCACCATTGCGTTTGCATGCCACCACTTGGATGATGGACACAAAGAGCATTCAACTGTCTCAATGATTGTCGTCACACAACTGAACCAGCTTTTTCTCAAAATATTCCCTAATAGAGAATAATATACTATGTCATTTATGCTTTACTGGAATAACTCCCTCCTTAACTTTAATTATATGTGGGAACCCCTGAAACATACCCACATTTTCTTAATACACAGAGGGGAATTTGGTCTTAAACTCTTCCACCAGACTATCACTGACAACTGATATTTGGTCCTTAGTTCTAGATCTTACTACTATAATATCTTTTTAAAAAAACAACAACAATTCGATTCTCTTTCCCTCATATGACACAAGAATGCAATCAAGTGGCTCCAACACTCTTCCAGGCCAAAGTTTTTCAAATTGCTCCTGAGGTTTCACAGTTATCTTTGCACCTGAATCAACTAAGAGTTTCACAGTTTTGTTTTCAACCAACACTTCAATATAAGGGTCAACATAGTCAGCCGGAACCCCAGGGCTACCTCAACCTCTTTGATAATTAAAATCTTGTCTTCTTGGTGCTATTGTTAGATAACTCATTTAAACCATCTGTAACAGTATGGACCACCCTATCACTTTGTTTGTTTGACATATTTTAGAAAAATCCTCCATTTTTTACAATTCCTACATGTAACATTTTTGGCTAGAGGCAGTTTTCCTCCCCTAACTTGAGCTGAGTTACCACGTCTTAAACAAAAATGTGTTTGTGTTGATTAAAAACATTTCTGGTCAACTTGACAGTATCTTTAGTTTTTTTTTTAAATCTATGGCATACCCAATGTTTTTGTTTTGCTCCACACTAGCCACATCAGTATGATTGCTCTCTAATTCTTGCACTGAAATCTGCAACATATCAATGTCCTTTGTAATTTGAAGCCTCCCCTCCAATGTAGGATTACTTAAAGACACCATTTTTCCGCTTAACAGTTTGGTTGGTGAAATGACCAATACATTGATAATATACTAATTGATCAGTTACATTTTCAAACAGACAATCTGCAGCAAGTCTTCCAAGCAAAGATGCATATGTATCCACATTTTCACCATTTAGTTGTTTCCTTATAAAATATTTGTATAGTAACAAAACTAAGCTATATTGAACATCATATTTCTTTGCCATTTTTTTACCACCTCACTATATCCACCTAAGATCTCACCATACACAAGTTCAACATCAAGTAAGTGTTTGAAAATCCATTGACCTTAGAACCCAAGAGAGTGTAATAACAAACACTTTTTCTTTCTGACCTGAATCTTGATGCTCTATTAGCTCCTAGATAACTTTAAAAGACATTGTAATAATGTCCATATCAACGTTCTTCAAACTGACCATGCATTTTCACATTTATCCTTGCACCTCAATCAACTAAGAGTATCATGGTTTTGTTTTCCAACACAAAACTTGACTATAAGGGTCAACATAGTCAGCCAGATCACCCGTGGCTACCTCAACTTCCCTGATAACTAAAATCATGTCCTTGAGATCTTCTTGAAATGTGTCGAAGCAATTGCCAGGTGACACCAATAACTGAACTGACCACCCTATCACTTTGTTGCCTTGACATACTTTAGCAACATGCCCCATTTTTTACAATTCCTACATATAACATTTTGGATGGAGTCTGTTTACCTCCCCCTAACGTTAGCTGAGTTACCACATCTAGAATAAAAATGTGGTTGATAAAGCATTTCTGGTTGACATGACAGTATCTTTAGTGTTTTTGAAATCCATGGCATGTCTGCATTTCTTTTTACCACACCACATTTACCACATCAGTATGGTTGTTCTTGCACTGAACTCTGCAAAGTTTCAATGCTCTTTGCAATACGAGTCTCCCCTCCAATGTAGCATTCCCTCAAGACAACAGTTTCTGCTTCACAGTTTGGTTGATACAATGACCAATAAATTGTTCATGTACTAACTGACCAGTAAAATTTACAAACTGATACTCTGCAACAAGTCTTTTAAGCGAAGACGCACACCTATCCACATTTTCACCATTTTTTGTTTCCTCAGAAAATATTTGTATGGTAACAAACCTAAGCTAGGGTGAAAATTAAATCTCTTCTCCAGTTTTTTTAACACCTCAATATATTCATCTAAGATCTCACCATACACAAGTTCCACATCAGGTAAGTGTTTGAAAATCAGTCGACCCTTTAACCCAAGAGAGTGTAATAATGAACACTTTTTCCTTTCCAACCTGAATCTGGATGCTCCATTAGCTCCTAGATAAGTTTGAAAGGCATCATAATAATTTCTCCAATTTACTGGAGGTTCTCCCGGAGATTCCAAGAATGGTGAAAGTGGATAGACAGACTGCCTCATGAGAATTGAGAATGAGATAAACTATGTGAAAGAAAGGTCCGGGATACCATATATGTGAAACACAATGCAGCCAAAAGCACCATGAGGAATGCAGCACTGTACATGAAAAAAATGTCACAGGCAATGAAATGCCTCAATGGTGTGTGTATCACTGAATATATTGAAGAATGAGTGGATGACCCGTCACAGTTGATAAATAACATGCTTGAAAATAGAATATGCCACTTTTTTCCACAGCAAGTCACCTCGCATGTTGTTACAATACGGTTGTTACCACAACCGCGTTGTAACAATGCATACCATTACCCCGCAAGTTGTAACAACGACTTGCGGAGGGGGCGCTGGATGTTGGAATAGTATATTTTACTATTCCAACTCCCGTCTGTGCGGACAGTAGGGAAGATGTTGGATTTTAAATCCAACACCTTCTCCCCCCTCCGCAAGTCGTTGTTACGACTAGCAGGGTAATGGTATGCGTTGTTACAACATGGTCATTGTAACGACCGCGTTGTAACAACATGCAGGGTGATGGTTTCGTGGTCAGGATTTTTTACCTTGAAAATACAGTGTGCTTGTCACTGTTACAGCAAATGACACACCTCAATAGTGTATGTGGCACTGAATATTCATATACCAGAGAATTCCTAGATGAACCTTCACAGTTGTTAAACAATACGCATGAAAATATAGTGTACATGTTATTGATAACTAATAATGAAGATCTTACAGCCAGTGATGTCTCAATAGTGTGGGTATCATTGAAAACTGGCAAATATGCGGATTAACTTTCAAAGTTGATAAATTACATGCTCTGAGTTTCAGTGTGCCTGTAACTGTACAACGATCCAACCCGGGGTAAGGGCCTTTATTGTACGTTGACTAACTTGCGTGCGCTCCAAAGTCAAAATGGTGGCTGCCTACATGCATCCCATGATGACGCAGCTTAGCAGCTTCCCAAAATATCCAAGAACTGTAGAAATCACTGTACAAAATCCTCTTAACCAGGTCTATAGTTGTTAATATCTTACACATAAGACACCATATCGTTGGTGTGCAGATCAGTGTGCAAAATTAGCTGGTGCGTTAATCAATGAAAAGACTCACTCCAATCAGCTGTCTCCTGGCCACCCCATATGGACTACAGTGTGGATGCCATTTTCCCTCAAACACTAGCACATGTCTGAATTACTGATTTTCACCAGCTTTCAAAATAGGGTGGGCAATAATACTTTCATGTTAAAAATACAGATGTCAGATCGCTGCTAAGTAATATTTGGCAGACAGTGATAAACAGCCAAAGTGCAGAGGGAACATAAGTGATGACTGTTATGGAGCCTACATAATCCAAACAAGATGCAGCTGGAATGCAACTACCTAGCCTTTATTGCAGTAAGTGGACTGGTTGTGCTCACGGTACAAGCAGAAGGTCATTCTGAATCCTGATATACAGGACAGTTGTGTGTGGCACCAAGTACAGAGAACATATATGGGAAAAATAACAATGAACATCTGTGCAAGACACCAACAAGCCAAATCAGGTACCAGTAAAATCACAACAGAGCAGAAATTCATGCACCATCTGAACAAAAGCACAGTTGGAGAAAACCCAAATAGTGGCATCAAATGGTAAAGATGGGACTATGGAGCGAATGGCAATGTCAATTGATTGTAGAGCTTTCAGAGTAAACTACCAGCAACATCATTACAATACTCCAAATGGAAGATCGAAACTGAATGATTAATGCTTTCGTAGAGTGTGCAAATACCCAATTAGGGTGCCCTGGTGTGGGAGTCAAGTGCCCATAATTTACTGAATCACAATAATTTAGACACCCTGATTTTTATCTCAGACAGTTCGGCTCTGTTTTGTATTCATTGATCTAGCAACAAGAGAAACCACCCTCCACAATATTAACAGCTACTTAGCAGAGTAAATAGAAAATGGGACCACTCAATGACTGAGTTCTAGATGAAAAATAAGTTAAAAAGGTTTATCACAGAAATCGTAATATAAGTGATACAGAAAAATGCAGTAAATGCCATGAAGACCTGCGCACAGAGTACAATAGCAGGAAAAGGAAGAATAATCCCCATTTAAGCAGTTAAATCTCTCAAGATACTAAGAATCAAACTCATAAAGAGTACTGACGGTATTCTCAAGGAGAAAAGAAAGTCGCAAACAAATCGGACAGAGTGTTGGGAAGCAAATGAAAAGTCACTTTCAAAAATTAAAAATCAGGGTTTATTTGTACATTTTTTATTCATAAATAATTATCAAAACTTCAGCTTCAGCATGACATGATCATGGGTAGCTTACGCTGAACAAATCAAAATCAAAACTCATAACAACTAGAGCCATATGTATGAAGGCCATTTTGCGATCGCAAACGCCAAAATTCGCAGAATTTCTGCATTTGCGATCGCAAATCAGCAGTGTCCAATGTTTGACACAAAACACCCCTCACAAAATAAGGAATCGCAAATTTTGTGATTCCCTATTTTGCGATTGCATTTAAGGAATCGCTAATTGCGATTCCTTAAATGCAATGTAAGAAGCACAGAAAAAGTGCAATTTGGATTTAAGGAATCGCAAATTACCACCAACTTCAAGTTGGTGGTAATTTGCGATTTCTTTGAAAAATACCCTTTTTTGCATTTTTCAAAGTGCCATGTGACTCACATACATGCCCTAAGGGCATGTATGTGCGCCACATCTGCACCCATGCTCATTTCAGGGATGCAACAGGATGTCCTTTTGACACCCTTGAAATTGCATTCACAATTTGCGATTCTCTAATTGGGAATCTTAGATTGAGAATGAGGCCCATAGGAATGAATGGGGAGGAATTCCTTAATTGCGACTCGCAATTCGCGATTAGCAATTAAGGAATATGTAGGATTCGCAAAATGTATTGTAAATCCTTCATAAATAGCGTTTTGCTATTCTCAAATAGCGATTTGCAAAAAATCGCTATTTGAGAATCGCAAATGGTCATTTTTATACATATGGCCCTAAAACCCTCAGCACTAACCCACATTTTTGTAATGTAAGATAAATATCCTGTTTGCTTCCTCAGCAACTGCACTCTGGAGATGTAGAACACAATATGAAACATTTCCCAAAGACTCATACAAAATGTTCTTCTGCACGCCTACATTGGAACTTCCAGCTGTCTTCCTTCAAAACGATATATAGAGAATATAGTGGAAAGCTTAATTCACAATATACGCTTTCTAAGGACAGTTGCCATGTACGTCATAGCACTCTGTGCTTTGCGGAAACTTTGGCGAGAGACAACTTGCAGCGGGTCACTGACTGGGAGGGGAGAATGAGGAGGAGAAGATGAGCAGAATACCAGAAACTGCAGTCATCTCACATGAAAATGTTGCATATCTATACTATATTATGCATCTAATTTCTAAACCATATAATTATGTCATTTCATATACAACATCATTAGTTCATTAGTTACAACTACATGAATCATCAAAATCATTAATTGTCACAAATAATTTTTCATCCAGTATTGCACATTCAAAACAAAAACACTGATACACGCACAATCCTTCGTAAGGAATCAGATACAAATGAAACAAAATGTTGTGGAAACAGATATGTTTTTAGTTGTTCTTGATTAGTCAAAAAGCACATTTCCTGCCAAAGAGAAGATGAGAGATTGTTCCAGACTTTAGGAACAAGATAAGAAAAATAGTGACCCCCTCACTCTGGACCTACAAATCTTATGAACTGCAAAAAAGAATCTGAGGAAGATTGCAAACATTGCAGAGAAGTATAGATCTGAAGTCTACATCAGAGATAGGTTGGACCTTACCAGGGAAAGTCAGATGGCCTTTGAGATGACATACATATTCACACAGGAAGCTAGTCAAGCTCAGCCAGTAACGGACACAACAAGAAAATGGATGAACAAGCACACTGCTATATTATGAGTTACTGGAAGATATCTAACAAGACAGTGGAGTAGTCCTAAATATAAGGAGATTCTGCAGTCTGGGTGAAGATAAGATTTCTGAAAATCAAATTAAAGTTCTTCCAACACTAATCCTCCTTGTTCTAAAATATCTGCATAGAGTACATTCATACACATTATCCACGATGTAGCACAAAACTTAGATTAAATAAGAAAATAGGCGAAAGACAATTTAATACCCAGGCTTGGGGGGCGTGAAATACCCATCTCCTTTTCCCTGAGACGCACTATTATATGTCTTTATTGATACACCCACCCTACCTATGCATCCCTCCTTTTTTTACAAAGCAATCTGCTTTCATTCTAGCTCTCTGTTTCCCTGTGCATTATACAGTCCCACCATTTCGTTCAGCACCAATTTTAATCAGCTGCCGCCAGTACGGCCGCCCTGTGTGCCATTTGCCATATCTCACCAGTCAAAAAGGATGAGCACTGTCTTATCTGTGCAGCATATCTCAGTGACTTCCTGGTAAATGATGCACAGATCAAAAAAATTTTTACAGCAGTTTGCATTGCCTGTTATATGCAAAACGGTTACTGACTTGGAACCAGCAGTGGAAGTGCATGAAAAAAGTATACAAACTGTGATCTTCAGAAGAATGGGGCAGGATACAGGGAGTGCAGGGACAGGGTCAGGCAAGTAACTAAAAAAAACCAAACATTCGGTAACTATTTTCTGGCCTATCACCTACAGGTAACTGCATATAACACATTTTAAATTAAACATATATGCAAGTTAAGCTTTTGTTGGAAATGCACTATTTTGCTAGGTAACCTCAGGTGGGTAATACGATCACTTTAGATCTATAAGTGTATAGCTGGAGGGTCACTGGGTTCAATCCTAGTTACACTGGGGAATAGTGATGCTCATTTATAATACTATGAGGGTTGAGGCTGTGAGAGGAATCACAGTGAATATGAATATCATTAGTTTAAACAAAGTATTACACACAGTATAAGATCAGCAACACATAGTATAAGATAGGCTAGTTTGATATAATACTTGATTGGAACACATTGATTTACACACTTGTATGATTCAATACTCTATATATATATATAAAAACGAATGTATGTCGGTCTGTCTGTCTGTTTGTCCTTTATGCATTACTACACCATTCATCCGATCGCCATGAAACTTTGGGAAGTTGTTGAGTACACTCACACGAAGGTTTCTGGCATAAACATTTTTAAATATCGGACCCCCAGGGCCCTCATAATCTTTCGAATACTGAATTTTTGCATTTATTTATTTTCAGGGAATTTGCGAGCATCGTCAACAGTTATGCCCCCCGAACGGAAATCGATTGGTCGATCTACATCTGAAGCACGAAAGAAAAAGTAATTACAAGCTTCAGAAACAGACGAGCAACGGGAAGCAAGATTAGAAGCTGCTCGAATAAAAACTGCTCAAGCCCTTTCTTCTCAAATGAACAAGCAACGAGAATCAAGATTGTAAGCCAATCGAGTACGCACTGCTCAAGCCCGTTCTTCTCAAACGAACGAGCAACGAGATTCAAGATTGGAAACCAATCGATTACGCACTGCTCAAGCCTGCTCGAATGAAACAGGAGAGCAACGAGAATCAAGATTGGAAACCGATCGATTATGCACTGCTCAAGCCCGCTCGAATGAAACAGGAGAGCAACGAGAATCAAGATTGGAAACCGATCGATTACGCACTGCTCAAGCCCACTCGAATGAAACAGGAGAGCAATGAGAATTAAGATTGGAAACCCGAAACATCAATCCACCACGACTTTGCAACGGTACAAGACTTTCGGTGAAAAAGATGATTAACAATGTCATTGAAGCTAAAAGTTTGAATGGGAAATTCAAGGGGGAAGATGTACTGTTGCCACGTATTCCAATGATACCAACTGATATGCCATTGGAATTCAAATGTTTACAGTTTCCAGTGCGACTCGCTTTTGCAATGACCATCAACAAAGCACAAGGACAATCGCTGCAAGTGTGTGGACTAGATTTGGAGAATACGTGCTTCTCACATGAACAACTGTATGTGGCCAGCTCACGAGTCGGAAAACCTTCTAATTTATTTGTGTACGTACCAGACGGAAAAACCAAAAATATCGTGTGTCCACAAGCACTCGAATAAATAAATAGAATTAAAACCACACGTTGAAATATTTTCCATATTAAAATGAATACTTTTCAATAAAAATGACAATGTAAATTGAATGTTATCATAACGAGTTTCCTTGACTTTCCTTTCTTCTGAGATCGCAGCAACACGCGACGGGTAAGTTAGTCTATATATATATAAAAACGAATGTCTGTCTGTCTGTTTGTCCTTTATGCATTACTACACCATTCATCCGATCGCCATGAAACTTTGGGAAGATGTACACTACCGCAAAGGTTTCTGGCATAAAAATGTTTTAAATATCGGCCCCCCCAGGGCCCTCATAATCTTTCGAATACTGATGTACGCACAAGACGGAAAAACAAAAAATTGTGTATTCACAAGCACTCGAATAAATAAATAGAATTAAAACAGCATTCATCCGATCGTCAGGAAACTTTGGGCAGTTGTTGAGTACACTCCAGCGAAGGTTTCTGGCATACATTTTTTTAAAATATAGGCCCTCCAGGGCCCTCATAATCTTTCGAATACTGATGTACCCACAAGACGGAAAAACAAAAAATCGTGTATCCACAAGCACTCGAATAAATAAATAGAATCAAAACAGCATACATCCGATCGCCAGGAAACTTTGGGAAGTTATTGAGTATACTCCCGCGAAGGTTTCTGGCATAAAAATGTTTTAAATATCAGACCCCCAGGGCCCTCATAATCTTTCGAATACTGATGTATGCACAAGACGGAAAAACAAAAAATCGTGTATCCACAAGCCCTCGAATAAATAAATAGAATTAAAACAGTATTCATCCGCTCGCCAGGAAACTTTGGGAAATTGTTGAGCACACTCCCGCGAAGGTTTTTGGCATAAACATTTTTAAAATATCGGCCCCCCAGGGCCCTCATAATCATTCGAAGACTGATGTACGCACCAGACGGAAAAACAAAAAAACGGTATTCACAAGCACTCGAATAAATAAATAGAATTAAAACGACACTTTGAAATGTTTTCCATATTAAAATGAATACGTTTCAATAAAAATGACACAATGTAAATTGAATGTTATCATAACGAGTTTCCTTGAATTTCCTTTTTTCGCAGATCGCAGCAACGCGCGACGGGTAAGCTAGTCCTGTATAATATGTGTGTGTCATGTAAACCGCTCCAACGCCCTACAATGGGATGAGTAGTGCCATTAAAGAAATTCAATCTACGTGAGTGTCAGGCTATTGAGAGATGAAGGGCACTGCTGGAGTGTTGTAGTGAGGGTATCCGTGAAGAAGGAGGCAAATGGGGGGTGGTGTTAACAAAGACTGCTGCAACAGGCGGCACCAGTGCTGAAGCCAGCCCATTTATTTGTGAACTTTGAGTGCCATTGCTCACTTGTGCGATTCCAATTTGTGTTCCTAGTGTTGATATGGTTTGGGTGAATGTGAGAGCTTGAAGTGCTATGGCTGTTCTTTGTAAGATGAAATGACAATTTGTCATCTGCCTGATCTGTTACTAATTTATAGCTTTTATCTCATTTTGCAAATGACACAGTGTTATTTCTGGTTTATGGTATTATGCATCTTTACTGATTCTCTCGTCCTTGCTGCTCACCCAGTGTGAATGTGCTGTCTGGAATGTTGGTGTGCATGGTGATGTAATGGAATGTGAGGATGCCTGTGATGTTGAGCGTCAGGTGGAGTATGGGCTGATCAGCAGGGACGCTGCTCCTGGTAGGGCTTACCATAAAGACTGAACCATATCTTATCTTCAACTAAGATCAATAAATCCTTCATCTATAAACTTACATCGGCTACTGGATTTCCTCTCTTCATCATAACAATTTTTAGCAATGATTTGGAGAATAATCTACAGAAACTACTTGTGAGGATCAACTCTAAGTAACGATAAAGGAAACTTTACTGAAGAAATGTCTTGGGAAATTAAGTCAACAACCTGCATAAAGCAATTTAACACCCTTCAGCCCCACCAGTGTCCTTCCTATCGGACAGCCCATATTCCTGCATTTTTGCTTTTAGCTTTCCTCATAGTAATTGAGGCAAATAGTTGCATGCAGGTGATGGCACTTCTACAGCATGTATTTATCTTGGAACCAGCAGCATTCATGTGTTATGGCAACAGTCAATCGGAGTGCACCAGCACTGAACTGGCAGCTTCTATATTGGAGGAACCAGCAAGTGCTGCATTTTCAATCTACGTTGACTTGGACTGGGGAAAGGAGGGTTTACACTTATCTTGAACCCGCAGTATTACTGTGGAGTGTATTGCCTGCTATTGATTGTGAGAACAAGGCTTTCGGGTTCATAGATCGGGCACCGGTGTAGGTTTGGTTTGGAGGCGAGTTAATTGCTCTGGTCTTATGCGCTGGAGAGTTAACTGTGTAGTGGATTTTCAAAATTTAAAAAGTGCACTTGTGCACTGTTCCCGCCTGCTACATAGAACCTTCATCTTCCTGCCTGCTTTTCTATTGTGCGCTGCTGTTTGAGCAACCGTTGAGGCGGAGTTGCATGACTGTGAGATGTAGGCAGCTCATGCATTCTTACCTTGGCGAAGGGGCCATGTGAAGTTGCGAACGTGCTGCGGTATGTTCGTCGGCGTCCTCCTCATGGTTTCCAGGAGCAAAGCACTTTTTTCAGCCAGTACGCGCTCGGAGCCACCCAGTATGGATTTTTACAGATTGGCTGCCATCTTGTAGTTCATCTTTTCTGCTTATCCAATGCCATGCCCAGCAGAGGGAAAGGTCCCACAGTATTCAGAAAAGTCATCGAGGGAGCGCTGTTAATGAACACATGCAGTGGCCTGTTAGTCTCACCATTTTTGGGTCGAGGGACCATCCGGTCTGCCGAAGGCAGAACCGGAAGTCCGGGGATCTTATGTTGTGGAGTAGGGCAGTTTAAACCCGCCTCTCAGCTCCGTTCGCTTCCATTGGCTGGCTTCCTAAACAGAGGCCAGCCATTGGGAGAGAAGTGAGTCACTCCAAACAAGCCCCGTCTTTTTCGGATTCGGGGGCGTCATTTTTGCTGTTCTTTAGCTCGTGACGTCGTCCGTCACTCAGGACAGCAAAACACGCCCCCGAATCCGAAAAATTCCGGAAGCTTGTGTCCGCCATTTTCCTGCTGGTAAGGTTGAGGTAGGCTGCTCTCACTTCCTCCTCCACTCCTGGCTCAGCTCCCCCTCGTCTCCGTGCTCCCATGCAGCGCCCTCAGTGTCTCATGGATGTCGTTTTTTTTAAATCACTGTGATTCGCCACAATCTGCCTCTGACGCACCCTCAGCTCCTCCGCGTTTACCGGAAAGATACACAACCCGACAAACACTTCCGTCGCAAAAGCCCCGCCCTACCTCTGTGTGCGAGACGCCATCGTTTGCGCACCACAGCTTCCCTCGACGAGAGTGTATCTGCGACTGTCCTCTCTCCAAACTAAGGATCCGGGTAGGTTTTACTCAGTGAATTTACTGACAAACGCAGATTGGGTAGTCATTTTGTGCCAGGAGATGCAGAATTTAGTCTGCGTGTAGGCTGTGCGTGTGTTTGTGTGTGCCGGGGCTGTGGTCGCCTGGGAATGGGGGCCGTGTGACCAGGAGAAAAGAAAAGCCATTGCCGAACTTGGAACGTTTTTACCGCGGGTCGATCTCTTTCTCTTCTGCAGCCCTTGCCGTCAGGTATGTTTTCGCCGCTCGTTTCTCCTAGTTTGCCCCCTGCTCTTTCCCTTTTATTTCGTTGCCCGTCTTCCCAGCACTTCCTCTTCTGTTCCCAGTTTCTGTTCCAGAGAAGAAGGAAAGGCCGGGTCAGCCCTGCTAAGCATACTCATTAACCCCCTCCCTCCGCCCGCAGCTCTCCTTCGTCCCCCGCTCTCGTGCGACATTGTAAATGTATTTGAGCTGCTTCACCACCTCTGGTGCACGTGTAATTGCTGCTGTGTGCGGTGGCCAGCTCGCACGTGACTGCACAGGCCCTGCTCGGGTTTATGGGACCAACACTGAAATTCTTTACCCTGTTTAGGGTTAGGACATAGGATCGCACCATTCAGTTTCAGAAACGGAGAAAATACCCGAAATACAATGTAATGGGCAAACCGAAAAACTGTTGAAGTGTTTTACATTTAATAACGTGTTTTCCCTTTATAATGATGTTTCTGTTTTTGGCAGCGCGGTTCGTTCAAGCGTGCAACAGGCTCTCCCTCCTCTATTTACGTCAGGTGGTAGACACCGTTGTCGAGGAAACGGCTGTCAATGCTGGAGTGTCCACTGAGGTTGTTCGCCGGGGGAGTTGCGACTCGGTTACTGTACCTGTTAACAGAGGTAGGGAAGTTCTTATTAGCGTTATAAGCCTCATTGGGACGAAGGGTTGTCGGTTTACCTGTCTTATTTCAATTACCGAGCAGCAAGCACCTGCGCAGCAGTTGCAACTGGTTCAATATTGGCTCTGCGAAGTGGGGGATGATTTTCAGAGACCGCAGCAGCCAGAATTAACCCAACATGTCTTTGTTTTGACTCCAAAAAAGCGACCATGGGGACCTAGGACTGTTGTTCTTCACCAAATGTGCGGCTGGATTTTGCGAGTCTGGATTTTATCCTTTCGGTTCTCTTGTATGAAGTTTTAGTTTAATTGCAAGCGTAAAAACAACACGTTCTAGGTCTGAAAGGGATACTCGCACCTGGGCTTGAGCAACTTGAGGTTTCTCTTTTGCGTTGACGAAATAGCAGTTCATGTGTTAGAGGATGGCGAGCCAACAAATTAACAGGGAGAGCCGAGCCAAGGGACTGGCTCGCCTCTAAGAGCTCTTTCACGAGCCGAGCCCTGTGAATGTTTGCCATGTAAATAATGCAACAAGTAAAACTATTTGATGTAGCTTTAAAATTAAAAATAAGTGTTTTTCTTTGACATTCAGCTACTTTGACAATAATAATACATCACATTATAGGTTCATTGAGAAGTGCTGAGAAAAAGGGACAGGTGAAACAAAATATTTGCATAAAATCATACAGTTTGGTTAAGCTGGGAAGCCGGAATTAATGTCCGGGTTTCTGGTTTCTCTCTGTACAGATCAACCACTAAATGGGTATGTATTTGTGGTCATGGTTGCAGAATGCCTTGATGTCGAAAAACTGTGATTTACCAACCTGAATGCAGATCTTTCAAAGAGAAGCATACCTTCATGCTTGCTGCATTTAGTTGCTGACCGCATGTGCCTGTTGTTACTCATGACCAGGTTACTTACTGCTAATCTTCATTATTCCAATTTTTTTTTTTGTGCTGTTCTGTTGGGTAGCTGAAGCTCTCAGTCATGTGGCGAGGAAGATTTAGGAGGTCATTGTTATTAAAAAGTAGTGATCATGATGGCTTTGGAAACATACAATGGTCTACTCTCAGAGTGTAAGTGTAAGTTCAATGATGCAGTAGCGGTCGGTAGTGGGAGTAGCTGCCGGGCGGTGATGTGGGGAGGGGCATTGTGGGGTGTAGTAATCTATGAATTACGGAGGATTACAGGTAAGTAAACATATAAATAAATAAAACGATTTTCGTTGTGTGCACTGCATTACATTTGGGGATGTAGTGCATCCAATAAAATTATTTTTATTTATTTATATGTTTACTTACCTGTAATCCTCCGTAATCCATAGATTACTACCCCCCACAATGCCCCTCCCCACATCACCGCCCGGCAGCTACTCCCGCCACCGACCGCTACTGTAATGATGAAGAAAAAATGTTGGTGAGACTTCTATGGATCCAATGATCGCCTCCATATTGATCTCTTTTCTTCTGAATGAAATTAAAAACATTGTAATACCTTTCTACAACACTGAATATAGAGCCCTTTCTGAGGACCTATGTGGGCTGAAGTTAAAAATTAAAAATGTCTCTTTGAAAAAGTTCTGCATAGTATTAATAATGCAAAAGCTACCATTAGTTTTCCGCTTTGAAACCGTCAAATCCATTAAGAGGCGACTATCCTGTATTTAACATCAAATGAGGCTTGGCCTGCTGTGAGGCAGGAGGCCACAACCCACTTTTAGTCACCCCTTTCACCTCAGTTTGTGCTGCCTACATCAGCATGTTGGGTTCAAAGGCAGTTAGTGGTGGGAATATGGTGGTCTGAAAGGCGCCAAACGTCTCATTTAAGAGTTACTGGCTGTGTTTGCTCCCCTGCCCCCTGGCTGTGTGTGTGTGTGTGGGGGGGGCTCTGTGTGTGTGTGGGGGGGGGCTCTGTGTGTGTGTGTGTGGGGGGGGTCTGTGTGTGTGTGGGGGGGCTCTGTGTGTGTGTGGTGGGGCTCTGTGTGTGGGGGGGGCTCTGTGTGTGTGTGTGGGGGGGGCTATGTGTGTGGGGGGGCTCTGTGTGTGTGTGGGGGGGGCTCTGTGTGTTGGTGGGGCTCTGTGTGGGTGGCCCTGTATGTGTGTGTGGGTGGCTTTTCATGTGTGGCTCTGTGTGGGTGTAAATGCAATAGGTCATGCATTTGCGAGCGATTAAGCTATTGCCAATGTAAATGACAATGCCATTATTTAAGATGTAAAAAAAAAAAAGTCATGCACAATGCCAATAGCTCTACCTTTAATAATGCCGAGACCATTGCATTGTAAATGCTTGTTAAGTGCAGTCAGTCAGCTCAGTGGCATGTTAGTTTCAAATTTTTGCTGCGTTACTGTTGGGGGAACACTATACTCTGTGAGGTGAAGTTATATACAAGTTTTTGCAGCAGTAGCTCCTCTGCTAAACTTTATTCCGAGCATTTATATCTTTGAAGTACGGTGACTGTGGGGCGCTCCGGGTGAGAGGTCGCTCACCAAGATTTTATGTCTTTTTTGCTGCATGTAATCATGATGTTTTTGCTGCCGAAGTGTTATGCCCGGTTGTACTTCTCATAATTATTATTCTGTAGACCATTTTGCTGCCCAGTAGTATGTTTCTTTATACCTTCAATTCCAGGATTTTATATTCTATGCATATTTGCTGCCTTGATATAACACTACTGTTTCCTTCTACAGTATTCTTACTTTGCCATAATGTTCAGACTGATGATTTCTGTGAGTTTGTGTGAACTGCTACAGGTGCAAAAGTTTTTCTGTCTTCAATAGAATGCTTACTTTGCTATGACGTCATGTGTGACGAGTGATATTGCTCTGTGTTAGCGTGAATTACTGACTAGTACACTAGTTTTTCCTGTGCGTGGGAATTTTACTGTGTTTCTTCCACATTATAAGACTTATGGTGACAGTGTGTTTTCCACCTGCGTGCAAGGTTCTTGTGCGTGCAACCATGCACTTATTATTGTCACATTTGTAAAAAGATGATGGATTAAACCCAGATCAGTTGAATGGGAGTGAGTGTTTGATTTGCTCAAACGCTCCCGTCCATCATCCCCTTTGGTATCGCTTTGTTCGCCCTAAGTTGGCAGGGTATGCCCAGACGTGGGTCCCCTGCTCACTCTGCCACTGGATTCAAGATAGCCTGGCTGATGAGGGTTATGAACCCGAAACCGGTCCCAGGATGCTTGTTTCCGGTCCAGGGAAGACATGGCTTGGCAGTTCAGGCTGGACTGTTCCCATGAGGTACAGGGTCAGACTGATTTGCATTTGGCCATGTCTGAACTGGGGTGGTGGAGTGAGCTAAATAATGATGATGGATTAAACCCAGATCAGTTGACTGGGGTAAGTGTTTGATTTGCTCAAACGCTCCGTCCATCATCCCCTTTGGTATCGCTTTGTTCGCCCTAAGTTGGCAGGGTATGCCCAGACGTGGGTCCCTTGCTCACTCTGCCACTGGATTCAAGATAGCCTGGCTGATGAGGGTTATGAACCCGAAACCCATCCCAGGATGCTTATTTCCGGTCTGGAGAAGACATGTCTTGGCAGTTCGGGCTGGACTGCTCCCATGAGGCACAGGGACAGACTGATTTGCATATGGCCATGTCTGATCTGGGGTGGTGGAGTGAGCTAAAGAATGATGATGGATTAAACCCAGATCAGTTGACTGGGGGTGAGTGTTTGATTTGCTCAAACGCTCCGTCCATCATCCCCTTTCGTATCGCTTTGTTTGCCCTAAGTTGGCAGGGTATTCCCAGACGTGGGTCCCCTGCTCACTCTGCCACTGGATTCATGATAGCCTGGCTGATGAGGGTTATTAACCCGAAACCGGTCCCGAGATGCTTGTTTCCAGTCCAGGGAAGCAAGGCTTGGCAGTTTGGGCTGGGCTGTTCCCATGAGGTACAAGGTCAGAAGGATTTGCATATGGCCATGTCTGATCTGGGGTGGTGGAGTGAGCGAAAGAATGATTATGGATTAAACCCAGATCAGTTTACTGGGGTGAGTGTTTGATTTGCTCAAACGCTCCGTCCATCATCCCCTTTCGTATCGCTTTGTTTGCCCTAAGTTGGCAGGGTCTGCCCAGACGTGGGTCCCCTGCTCACTCTGCCACTGGATTCAAGATAGCCTGGCTAATGAGGGTTATGAACCCGAAACCCGTCCCAGGATGCTTGTTTCCGGTCCGGAGAAGACATGTTTTGGCAGTTCGGGCTGGACTGTTCCCATGAGGCACAGGGTCAGACTGATTTGCATATGGCCATGTCTGTTCTGGGGTGGTGGAGTGAGCTAAAGAATGATGATGGATTAAACCCAGATCAGTTGTCTGGGGGTGAGTGTTTGATTTGCTCAAACGCTCCGTCCATCATCCCCTTTGGTATCGCTTTGTTTGCCCTAAGTTGGCAGGGTATGCCCAGACATGGGCCCCCTGCTCACTCTGCCACTGGATTCAAGATAGCCTGGCTGATGAGGGTTATTAACCCAAAACCGGTCCCAGGATGCTTGTTTCCGGTCCAAGGAAGACATGGCTTGGCAGTTCAGGCTGGACTGTTCCCTTGAGGCACAGGGTCAGACTGATTTGCATTTGGCCATGTCTGAACTGGGGTGGTGGAGTGAGCTAAAGAATGATGATGGATTAAACCCAGATCAGTTGACTGGGGGTGAGTGTTTGCTTTGCACAAACGCTCCGTCCATCATCCCCTTTGGTATCGCTTTGTTCGCCCTAAGTTGGCAGGGTATGCCCAGACGTGGGTCCCTTGATCACTCTGCCACTGGATTCAATATAGCCTGGCTGATGATAGGTTATGAACCCGAAACTGGTCCCAGGATGCTTGTTTCCGGTCCAGGGAAGACATGGCTTGGCTGGACTGTTCCCATGAGGCACAGGTTCAGACTTATTTGCATATCGCCATGTCTGAACTGGGGTGGTGGAGTGAGCTAAAGAATGATGATGGATTAAACCCAGATTAGTTGACTGGGGGTGAGTGTTTCATTTGCTCAAAAGCTCCATCCGGCATCCCCTTTAGTATGACTTTGCTATGACGTCATGTGTGACATTATTGCTCTATGTTAGCGTGAATTACTGACTAGTACACTAGTTTTTCCTGTGAGTGGGAATTTTGCTGTGTTTCTTCCACATCAACAGACTTATGGTGACAGCGTTTTTTCCACCTGTGTGCAACGTTCTTGTGCGTGAAACCTGAACTTATTATTGTCACATTGGTAAAAAGAATTCTCTGTTATTGGCATGCAAGTTTTCCACTGCGTGGGAATTTTACTGGTTTCTAGTGTGAGACTGAATTTTTTATTGCTGATTTAATTTAATGTTCAGTGCATTAAAATTTGGTTATGTTGCCTATTGTTGTATTTTCTTCTTAGAGTGCTTTTGGCAGAGGACTCTTCTTTATTGTCTGTTGCATTATAAGACTTTCTGTGACAGTGTGCTTTTCCACCTATGCGCAAGGTTCTTGTGCGTGGAATCTACACTTATTATTGTCACGTTGGTTTAATTAGGGATGACATGTGGGGTGTAAGCCACCCATTGCTTGTTAATGCACTAGTGGGGTGTAGTTCTCCCATGCATTGCTTTTACCCTTTCTTCAGGATGACGTGTTGGGTGTGCGCCACCCATTTATTGCTTATAATCTAATTGCCCTCTTCCCGGCAATGACGTGTTGGGTGTAAGCCACCCATTGCTCCCTTTTTAGGTTTAGTGGTTTTCGTTTGGGAGTGAGTGTAGGAAAGTCCTCGTTTGTGTATTGTATTCAGGTGTATCTTGTACGTGTTTGATGTTGTGTTTCTTTCCTCTTATTTGTTGGTGTTCTGTGTTATCTCTCATTCCATGCTAGTCTGGCCAGCTGCTGTGTTGTGGTGTTAACATCGAGTGGCATGTTTGCTCTGTATGCGTCTGCATGGGGTGTGCTGTTGTTTCATTATTTGGATGTTATTGTAGGACTGTTTTGTTCCATCTTCAGCCCTTTATTTTGCAAGATTTATCTTAAATTAAGTGCATTGTTGCCATCCTGCATTCTTATTGTTATTATCATTTGCTCTGCAAAAGGGGGAGATGTGTGTTATTTTTGGTATATGTAATGTGATGTTTCCATCATAATGGGATGTTTCCATCTTCCATCTCGCATATTGCAATATTTTCTATGCATGTCCTCTCATGAAATGCGTTGTGTTCCTTCATAATGCGATGTTTCCATCTTGCATATTGCAATATTTTCTATGGATGTTTTCTTATAAAATGTGTTGTGTTCTCTTATGAAATGTGTGTTTCCATTTTGCAATTGGAACATTGTATATGCAACTTCCTTTATGTAACTGCAAGGTTTCCATCTTGTCTTCATAATATTTTATGTGTTCTGTAAAAGGGGAAGATGTGTTATATCTGGTTTATGGTACTATGCATCTTTCCTGATTCCCTGGTGCTGGCTGCTCAGCCAGTGTAAATGTGCTGTGTGGAATGTCGGTGTGCATGGTGTTGTAAGGCAATGTGAGGATGCCTGTGATGTAGACTGTCATTTTGAGTATGGGCTGAGCAACAGGGAGGATGCTCCTGATGGGGCTTACAATAAAGAATGAACCATATCTTATCTTCAACTAAGATCAATAAATCCTTCCTCTATATCCTTACCTCGGCTACTGGATTTCCTCTCCATCATAACACATGGAATATCAGGGCTGGCTATGCTGGTGTCCCCAATGACTGAATAGCTACACCCCTTCACTGTGAGCTTGGAAAATATTGAGGACAAACAGATGAGGATGACTATATTTTTTATTAGAAAGAATATAGCAGTTGAATAGGCCAAAGGAGAGATCACCAATAAGAAACTTGTACTCCGTCACCTATATTGTCTTACTTCATCAATTATTGATAAAATGAATAAGAAATACAGTTTGTAATCACACACCTTGAAAATATCCCATTGGGAACAAAAAATGTGTCAGCTGATGATCATGTACTTGGTGGGAAGCATGTAGACACAAAAAACGACGAAAATATACCTCATAACTTTGGATTTATGGACTGACTTTTCAGGTTATTTGTCCTCAAGCATTGTTATTTATACAAATTGTTGGAGTCTTCCAGTATATTATTTTAAGATATTGAGGCTGTTATTCTTTGGAGTAACACCAATATTGCCCTTATATGTAGCAGGTGTGTGCACTGTGGTAGCACCAGTCTGTAAACAAGTATTCTTTCTGTATACTTTGTACCTTGACTAGTTTGAGTACTGTGTGACATCTGTTGTTATTGGCACAGCTACCTATATGCTTTTAACAAACTTCAATAACCACATGAATTTCTTTAACAATTGACATAAAATTTGCATTTGAAAGGAATATTGTGCATTTCCAACATACCCCCATTCTGTTTTCAACATTTGTGAAAAATGGTTATGGTTAAGAAAGTTCCCAGTTTGAGAACAGTCACAGGAGTGTCAATAAAATAGTGTCAGCGTTTTGGCAAGACTGTGGCATGCCATCAGTCTATCACAACAATATCCAATTTGACACCCTAGGCATGCTTCAAGGGATGGAGTTCAGCACATTTTTTTAGAGTCGCCAAGCAGAGATATCACACAAATGCTATTTTTAGAACCACCTTTCAAATTATTGCCTGTCTAGTTTTTATTTTTTCCCTATTTTTTAATTTTAGTTTTTTCAAAATTTGCCATTTCAAGCTCACAATTTTGTCAGAAGCCAGGAGCTGGTGTAGTACAAAACTACTTAATTGGGGCCCTCTAATTGCGCACCTGTTGCCCGTTTGTGGTCGCGTTGGTTGCTGCTGTTCTTTTCTGGACCATCTACCCCTCGCCGGACCCGCTCCGCGGGTCCCGCATCGCTGCTTGGCCACAGGAGTACGCCGGGGGAAAGTGTTTTGAGACTCAGGGCGCTGGTCAGACTTGCAGGGCTGCGAGCAGTGTGGTCAGGGACTCCATATCCCAGGAGTCCCTGATAGCCCGGCTGAGAACACCTGGGCCGCTCTCCCTGCAAGCTCCGCCCCCTCACCAATTACCCTCCCTATATACCAACGCTTACTCCTCGCTGCGCGGGAGCGCGCCGGGAGAAGCCCGGGACAAGGGCGGGACCGTCTGTGGCCGTCCGGGGCCGCAGGAGGCCGGGCTGGGCCACCCCCCTTATTGCTGACTCATTGTATCTTCTCTAGTAAGTGACATTTTGGTTGAGATTGATGATGACTATGGCAATGTCTACATCGATAAGTTCTGTTTCCAGTCACTTGATTACTCCCCCGGTTGAGACTGGTCCACCAGCAATTGGCCCCCTAGACAAATTCTTTTTTAGCCGTTCATTGTCAATTGACAAGGAGTTATCACTGGCAGAGAGGCGCGCAGAGCGTAGATTGTCTATAGAATTACTTAAGAATTCTGTGGACAAGCTCCCAAATCTAGCGTACCCCACCCTGGTGACCCCTTTGTCATCATTGAACCTCCCTGCTGCAACTGAATACTTTGAGGGCCAAGCTCAAACAATAAATAGGGATGTTGCAACAGAATTGAATAATCCTTGTGGGAGTAATACTCAATCTACATTGCTCCCTGATTCTGGTGCTCAGGCCATATCGGCCCAACCTAAGCTGGGGTCTAAAAGGAAAAGATCAGCCCCAGCAAGGAGATGTAAAATGGCGGCCAAACCACCTCAAAAGCACAGGAAGCTACACAAACTTGTGAACACTGGAGAGGTTGTCACTGAAGAAACTCAGAGTGTAGAAAGTGTCTTACACACCAATCTTGCCCTTTCGGCCAGTCAAGACACAGAAGACAATTCTTGTACTGACTCCACTGTACCAAATAATGAAAATGTGTTATCACTTGTAAATGTACTCCCTGAGTTGGAAAAACTACTTAGATCTTTGCTTAACCCTATTGAGGATAGAATTGACAAGCTCGCAGAAAGGCTAAATCATTTCGAGCAGTCAACATTAGACAATTTCTATTCCACAAAATCGCTGATTAAAGCGAATGCTGGGGTGGATGCAAGAATAAATTCTCAGGTCCTTAATAATCCTGCTACCCAGGAAAAGGGAAGAAGGCCCCAAAATAATTCTCCTTTACCCCCCAAGCAAAGCAAATCCACAGTCAAAGCAACTACAAAACCCACAGAAAAATCTGACAGATTGAAAGTCGGCTCTGTTTTAACTCAGCCGACTATTATACACCCTATACAGTCCTCAACTCAGCAGGTACTAAATCCCCCAATTACTAAGAGTGCAGAGGCTACAGCTTGTCCCCAAGTGGACAAAGCACTAACAATTGCAGAAGTAACTAATAACATGCAGGTAGCCTCAAACATTCCGTGGGAGGGAACAGGGCCAACGTTCGTCTTGTGGTAGATAAAATTCTAGTACCGATCCAACTAAATAATAAACAACAGGCGTTGAAGCCCGCCTCCCAACCCGTCCCCCAAGTTCCTAAATCAATCCCACCACCCTTGGTAAAGCCACCTTACAGAAAACCCCCGATTAATCTCACTCCAGATTCCTTCCCCTATGTAGCAGTCCTTATAAATGTACCATCATTACCGTCAGGGCAGAGAGAAACTTTCCAGACGCTTAAAAACAAGATCATGCACTGGTTAAAGGAAAATCGTCCTCTGCCTGGTGATATCGACGGGTTAATCATAGGGGTAAGGAGAATAGACTGGATGGGATACACACCGAAAACCTTGGGTGGGGACTGTATAGTGGTTAATTTCCAAGACCCAAGGGTGGCGGGATGGATAACCAGGCAGGGATGGGGAACAAACAAGGGAGGTATTGGAATTGTGGACCTTACCTTTTTTTACCCCCGATCAGCTAGCGTAACAACTAGCTTGCTCAGCGAACCCCTAATCCCCCCTACTGTATCATGGCCAGTCAATTCTCTACTACCTCCTTTAGTTGGTCACAACCATAATACATATATAAATCACAACTCTTATGTAGGATGGCAGGACCCTGGACGGGGATATTGACAAACCAGCACAGTTAGGAAGCGGGAGAGTTATAACGAGCCAAAAGGGGTTTGGGACGTTAATGTTGATATCACAATTGCAAACGAAACGGCCAATAATATGGAGACGGGGAGTTTGGTTGAAGAAGGTGGTTCTAGACTAGAAATTTTAAACACCAATGTAATGGTACCGCCGTCAAAGATTGTTAACACGATTGTAGATCGCATGGATGTCCGGGAAAGGCAGATCAATTCTATTGAAAGTCCAATGCCATCTCTAGCATTCCTTAAAACCAACACCTTTGATGGTTCTGTGGCTAGCATCGGTACACTTCTATCCTGGAATGTTGTGGGGTTGGGCAGCAAGATGGATTCCCAATCCTGGGTGAATTTTATAAGTGGGTATGATATCTGCTGTCTTCAAGAAACCTGGGCTTGTGATTCCCTTTTTTGTTTTGGTTATCTAAACTATTGTATACCAGCCCAAAAAGGTGGAAGAGGGTGGCCAAAGGGAGGCCTCACTGTATGGGTTAAACAAGATTTGCATATTAACATCAAAATGTTGGACCTGGGAAGTAGTGATTTACATTTACTAAGAATCTCTACAGGCAAGGCTCCCCCAATAGATTTGTATAATGTCTATGCGAGAGGTAACAATGTAACTAACACACCTACCATAGAGCTGTTATCTGCTGCCATAGAGGCCACGTCTCAAGAAAGTATGTTGATAATAGCAGGAGACCTCAACAGGACTTTTGAACCCTTGGATTGTACAAACGATCCCTTAGGGAGCGAAGAGGATAATCTCTGGGGAGTACCCTCTCTATGTTTAAAGCCTGTTAAGAGATGGACAAAAGAGATTTTATTACTGAATGGTATTTGTATGGAACACGGTTTAAGAGCACTCAACGGGAGGACACTAGGGGACAAGGAGGGCGGGTATACTTTTGATAACGGTATCAGCAGGAGCAGAATTGACTACATATTGTGTAGTCTCCAGCTGTGGAAGGGGGTTGTCGACATGACCATTAGGCCCAGGGTTGAAAGTGATCACAACCCCCTCTGTGTGACTCATAGGTGGTGGAATGCAGGTGTGGGAAACTCTTCCGAAACTAATGATGATATCCCGGTCATGAGTAACGATGAACGTAGGTTAAAATGGCCAAAAGTACTGGCAAATGAGGCTACTATGACCTATATCAATAATGTGGTCGATAGTGCAATCTCTGCGATGGAAGCAGCGGCCCCAGTGGTACCAGGAGATAGTGGTATCACGGAAATCCACAACAAGTTATTTTCCCTCCTAAGACCATGCTTCTTCACCAAAAATAGGAAAGGGAAGAAAGCTAAAGAGGTGGGAAGGTGGTTTGATAGTCAATGTAGATTGGCACGACTTGAACTGGGACAAGCCATAAGGAATAGGGACCGTGATGCAGTAACAGAGAATAGGAAACTGTATAAAAGGGCCATCCATCTAGCTAAAAAGAAATGGGATGAAGACCATTGGGCCGCATTAAAAGAGGCCTCGGGTAACAAAGACTCCAGGACATTTTGGGAAATCATTAAGTGGGGTAGAGGAGCTGGCCCCGCGAAGCCAGATAACAACGTAGCAGAAGATGCTTGGGTCGATTATTTTAGACCACAGTATGCTAATGTTAATCATCCTGTGGTGGTGGGCAGTATAATACCTGTTTACGCAACTGACAATCTGTTTTCTCTTAGAGAAGCGGAAATTGCCATTAGCACCGCGAAATGTGGGAGGGCGCCAGGACCAGATGGGATTCCCCCTGACATCTTTAAATACGATGTGACTAGATGGGCGAGGTACACCTTCCTCGTAGCAAATGCCCTAGCGAAGGGGGAAGCGGTCCCAGACCTCTGGAAAGGCGCAACCATTATCCCCATACATAAGAAGGGTGACCGTTCACTGCCTGCTAATTATAGGCCTATAAGCTTAATAGCTACTATGCAGAAGGTAGTTGGGAGAATGGTAACAAATCAGCTTATGGACTGGGTTGATGACAACAACGCCCTTTCCCCATACCAAGCTGGATTTAGGCGAGCAACCAGTACCATTGACCAGGTCTTCCGGTTCACCATATTGCGGTGGAAGACTGTTGTACTGGGAAGGGGCTGCCTGTACGTCGCGTTTGTCGACCTGCGGGCGGCATTCGACCTAGTCCCCCGGTGTAAGCTATGGTTGGTTCTGCAAAAGATGGGGATTCCTGCAGACCTGCTTACATTAATCATGCGACTGCACGAGTCCAACTTTGCAAGAGTCCAGTGGGGTGGAAGCGGGGAGACAACTATGGACTTCCCAGTTGAAAGGGGCGTCCGGCAGGGCTGTTCCATGGCCCCTTTACTGTTCTCGTTATTTATTAACGGGATTGTTGAGAGAATGTTGAAGGCTAGTGTAGATGCCCCATCGTTAGCGGACACCAGGGTTCCGATCCTGATGTTCGCTGACGACACTCTTATCTTATCTAAGACCCCTATGGGGCTGCAACGTGCATTAAACATTTTCGATGCTTTTTGCGCTGAACATGGCCTAGAGGTGAACGTGGGAAAAACAAAATTAATGGCCTTTTGCCCAGGTCGTAGGAACTACCCCAAAGTAACCTTAAATAATAGCAGGCTAGATACTGTTGCAGAATTTACGTACTTGGGGGTACAGATCGCAGAGGGCACTGGCTGGGCGCATCATGTGGATAAAGTGGTCCTTAAACACCAGCAGCTCTCAGGTGCCCTAAGGGGCGAACACCGTAAATCTAAGACAAAGCCTATAAAACCCGCACTTATGGTGTATGACGCGAAGGTCTTGGGTGCCACATTATATGGCGCAGAGTTATGGGCCTGGGATAGTATTGCGGCACTGCAGACTTCTGAGAACAAGTTTTTGCGAGGGATCACAGGACTTCCACAGAGCACCCCCTTAACCCCATTGTTTCTGGAACTGGGTAGGCGTTCTATTATAGACAGAGCCCGATTGCGCCCAGTCCTTTACTGGAGACGCCTCTGGACGACTCCAGAAATAAGACAATACGCGGAGGGTTTTCTATGGATAATCCAGGAAGATACCTTCCACAAGATAAAATGGCTAAAACATCTGAAGTCTATGCTAGTTAACCTAGGGTTTTCAAATCTTTGGAACAATCCTGTGGGAGAGATCTTCCCTAGCAAGGAAGACCTAAAAAAACAGTATTGGGATTGGGTGGGTGTCAAATTGCTGAAAGACACCAGGGCCGACTCTATGTCTGGTCGTTTCCTGGAGACAAAAATCTTTCCTGCCCTAGAAAACTACTGGGATAACATCACGGTACCAATGGACAGGAAACTGGTCTTTCAGTTAAGATCTGGATCTATCCCCCTGAAGAAAATGACAGCTGGCTGGAATAGATCGACCAATAACTTATGTCCAGCATGTGAAAATGCCGAAGAGAGCATAGGCCATTTCCTATTTGTATGTCAAGCTTACATAAAACCGAGGACAAAATGGCTCATGCCGGTATGTAAAAACCTGGGGACACGCGATAGCACTGTGGCTTTAAGAATCTTATGTACAACAACTCAGGATTCGATAGTCATAGGGGTGGCCAAATATCTGGGCTGGGCCTGGGCAATTAGACGACGGGCTCTGGGGGAAATTAGGTAATTAGGTATTTCTTTTAATAATGGTTAATGTAATATATTTGTTACACTAATGGTTTTTTGTATACAACATTGTATGAGCTGCACTTTATGTTTAATTAATTTTTTATTGTTATCATGTATTATTGTGTAACTGTTTTAATTCCATGTGCTTTTATGAGAATTATCTCGAATAAAGCTTATACAACAACAACTTAATTGGGTTCAACAAATGTCTTTTCTGCTTCTTCATCATTCACTCTCTCACGCTGTCTTCAAATGTGCCTTCTATGTATAATTAAATTCTTTTTTGGTCTCTCTGAAATTAAAAGGCCTGGAATCTCTGATTGCAGCTGGTATCTCAATATCTAAATCCAGCCATTAATAGTAATAGTCCCTGAAACTGTGAACACCAGGCAATGATTTGCATGGTTTAACTTATTCTGGGGACTATTCCTCTGACATTTACGACCCCTCACTAGTAGGTGGTACATGTCAGCAAGGAAGTGGGGTGGGGTGGGTCAGGCAGTGTGAGCGGGGAGGCTGTGCGGGATAAAGAGAGGTTGCTGCCTATCCCTCGCTGAAACAGTACTGCTTATCCACTCACACCTGTGGTGCTGGAAGAGAGGAAGGGGGCTGGGCTGTGCCTCTGCTTGCAGGCCTCTTCAGCTTCAGTTTAAGTGGGCTAAACCCAGCATCCTTTAAAACCAGGTCCAGTGTTTTCAGACCTGGTAATAATGTGTCTGGAAACACTGGACCATGCATAGTAAGGTGTAGTGGTACTTCTTTACGGTGCCACATAAATCAAAAATGTATATGCTATATTTGCAGTGTGTCAGCTTAAATCCATTTCTAAACCATGATGTTTGCTTACCATTTTTGAAAAACCAATTACAAGGCCTAGTTTCCACATGCTTTCCTGTTATATTATCTCAACATACTTTGTGTAAATGAATGCCACAAGCTGCATTCATTAATAAAAGGCTAAGACAATGAATACCAGCAAATATATTTTTTGCATGTTTTAACTTGAGATCATTCACTTAATACTATCTCAGTGGCAGAAAACAGGACCACATAATTTCATTCAGTGCTTAATTTGAGCCGGTGGGTGCCGGTGGGGGCCACCGGCACTTATTTTTCCAAATCAGGGAAAAACGTGCATATCAGGAAGACGGAGATGAGATAAAGCAGGGACCTACAAATGTGAGATAAGGGGCAGGGAGCGCCTGTTACTAAATTAAGAGGCATGAGGTGGATTGAGGACTACTAGCCTTGGTACTAGGTGTGCCAACGTTTTAGGATTCAGCTTCTGGCTTCTGAGCCTCGTTCCGAGCACTGGCACTTTTATGAATTAAACACTGATCCCATTACAAATCAAATTATACTCCCATTGAGCCCAAATGCTCCTGAATATATGGTTTTGACAGTGCTTAATTTGTAACATAATGAGTGGCCGGTGCCCAACGCACTGTTTATAAGACAGCAGCTAGTTCTATTAAATCTCCCTGCATCAAATACCAAGACTGCATAGTCCTGAATCTACCTGATGCCTCTTTAATCCACTGCCAGACACTGCTGGCCCTTTTATCTCACTATTGCAGGCTTCTGCTTTCTTTCTTGCTGACGGTTTTTCCATCTTTTCCACCTTCTTCTTTTGTTTGTGTGTTTTCCCCCCTCTTGTTCTTGATGAATGTCTGATAAGGATAAATAAGTGCTGGTGCGCCCCAAAAAAGGAGTGCCGTTCCCCCATCCACCCCTCTCCCCCCTGCCCCCGGCAAACACCGGCTCAAATTAACCACTGGGTTGTGATAATTAACTACTAGGTCTAGTCTGGATGTAGCACCTTATCAGGTTTAAAACCCTGGTGCTCATCTTCTTGGTAGTACTAACAATTAACCTTTAATATGTGCCTTTTACTCCAAGGAGTCCTTTTCCAGAATCTCTTTCCTTTATTCACGTTCAAGAGATCTTAAAATGCATCTATATAATGGATGTCCTGAAAGCCTTGCTACAAAGTAGCCTTGCTCTCTACCTTGTTAGCATGTCGCCTTCGAGCCATGACTCTGCAGTTAGTGCACAAAACAAACCGTTGCCTCAATAATGTATTATTGACAGGAAGCTCATTCATACATGTTGCTATCATAAATGCTTTAAAATATGTTGATGTCGTTCTCTACCTATGCGATTTATAAGCATTTATTTTTAACACCACTTGTGAAGTACTGCATGTTACAAATTAAGAGAAACTATTTACTCAAAAATATATCTGTGCTGGAAATATTTGTCGGTTATCAACCATAACAGCATGTTGAAAAAATTGGTCTCTATGGCAATATTAACAGTTCATCTGTCCCTGTTCATAACAGAGAGATATGACTCATATTTCACACTGGAGTGAGCAATAGGAATGTTGCCCACAATGTCTACCGTTCTTGAGCTATATTAAGAATATGAACGATTGCAAACTGTAAAAACTACCTCTAAACCATTCCCATTAAGCACTCTAAAGTTAACAGCAAAGTGCAGGAATGTTACACATATTGAATTATTTTATGCTTATGTACAGCCTCACTTTAAAACAATATTTAATTTTATTTGCGGTTTTTAAATAGACCCAAGATATAGCAGACACAAGACTCATACTCGACCTCCCATGCTGCCCCCACACCACGCCGCACTGTCTCCCCATTCACAAGCACAGCCAATTCAAACTTCTCACACAAACATACAAAGCCTTACACAATACATGACCAGAATACTTGAACAGTCGCATACACTTTTACCAACCCACCAGACACCTATGCTCTGCCTTACTCTCACTTGCACCCATACCCAGCAACCACCAAAGGTAAGCTGGAGGTGGCTCATTCTCCAACATCTAACCCAAGACACAGAAAACCTCCCTCAACACATCAGAGTCTCCTTCTCACTTCTTGAGTTCTGCAAGAGCTGAAGACCTGGCTCTTCATATACGCATCTTGGGACCACACACCTACACACCTTGCCCTAGCTCCTGGATACCCTTGAGTGTGATGAGTGAGCTATACAAGTCAACATAACATAACACCCACATGCCTTGCAGCCTCTTCAGAGCACCTCAAAAGAAATAAGGGTGCTATGTTTAGATCAGAATTAAAGATTCCTCTGATGGCATGTCCTTTTGATGCTGATAGGAGCAATTTAAGCAATATTATCCAAGGGGAGGGGGCACAAAGATAGTTATTGATCATGATGGAGTAAGAGAGCCCAAAACCAAGTAATTTGAAATTTGGGTTGAAATTCACAAAATTGTTTTATAGGTGCTATGTGTTTGATGATACTAATTAGGTGGAAGGTTATAAGAAGCCTACATGCTGAATTTGTTTTGGTGATAATGATCTGCCATTTTAAATCTGTGCACTGTAGTGAATGCCTAGTTTTAAGGGTCACAAAAAGGAGCTTAGGTTAGGTGATAACAGATTTCAGTAACAATATAGCCGTTTATTGGTGGTGCAATACTAACTAGGAATTGGGGTGAGTTCCATGGCAATGTCACCATGTAACAAAATGCTGTTAAGGGCTCAGTTATTTCATAACTTGTAGCAGCAGACACGAGAACCATTTTCATGTGCATACTCAGCCTTCTGCACAGGAAATGGAATGGTTCTAAACCTGACTTCTTGAACAGAATGTCTCCCATGGTAGGCACATTCTGTGAGCTAGGTGATCACTAGTTCGTTATTAGAAATATGTAATCTTCAAAACATCTATGAAGGAAAAAAGGGGTAGTGTTATGTGGATTGGTACTTGTGAGAGGCTGGCCTGGTATATAATGTCCAATAATGTAAGTAGGCACCTTGCACCAGTCCAGACAACCCTTATGGTGATTTAGGAGGTCTCAGACAACCTTAGAAAGCTCTCCAAGTGGTAGCTGTGGAGAGCTGCCTTCAGGGTTAGTCTTGAAGGAGTGTAAAGCAGCTAGTTGTACCAGAATGCAATCTTATAGTATAGATTAAATGAAAAGAAACCACACAAAGTATGTTTAAAAATATGTATTTATTATATAAGACTCTCTCTAGTACGTTACAATATCTCCGACATGGAGATAGACACAAAGCACACACTACTTAAACAATAAATCACAGTAAATAGCACTAATACACAGTGGTCCCCGGGTGGAGGACCAAACCATATACTAAGAAAGTGGTATTAGAATGATGACTCGAGTCAGGACAATGTCGAGATGAAGTAAAATTGCTGGGGACTCACAGAACCACCCAAAGTAAGTAGATAGGGACCCCATGGAGAGCGTGTGCAGTGTGTGAACATTACCAGGTGATCCGTACAAGTTTATGTGCAAATCGCAGTTTGAATTTTAACGATTAGGGACCCTTCCCAGTGGACCCTGAAGAAACCCCGTGGAAGACAGAAGGCTGGAGAGCCTCCCCACCCATGGATACCGTGGTACCCAAGTTACCTATCCCAGGGAAGCCGGGTGAAAAGTTGTGAAGTGGCATCGGAAATCGCCGTCGAAACCAATAGAGGACTTCTGGAAAGTGCCGCTGCTGAAGGAGGAGAAAGTGTCCGGAGGAATCCAAACATGGATTCTTTATGAGGAGTACCTGAAAGCAGAGGGGACAATGTCTATGTCACTCAGGAGTGACCAGGAGACTTGGAAGACGAATGCCCTCCGATGTCAGGTGCTTCAGGAAGGATGACGGTAACCTTGACTCTGCAGCTTTGAGGACCAGGCGACGCTGAGGATGACCAGGACCTGAAGATGAGCTGTCCCACGTAGGATGTCGAGTGCTGAGAGATCGGTGTCCAGCGGGAGCACCAACAAGCCTTGGCAAATGCAACCCACACAGGAAGTCAAGAAGGTGCACGGTTGGGAACAGCAAGGTCAAGGAGACTCACCACAAGCAGGGGAGTCAGGGTAGGCCCTGAGCAATCAGGGGAGCCCAAAAGAAACAAGTGTGACCATCAAGTGGACCCACTGGCTGGAGGCACTGTAGTCACGAGAGGACCTCAAGCAGCTCACCAAAAGATGCAGGCCACGATGTGGTGTGGCCAAAGATTCTGGTCACTGGAGGTGCCCATGGTTGGGGCTACTTGGAGCCCGAAGATCTTTTTGCAAAGATGTCAAAAAGCCTTTGCAACTGCAAAGGGCAGCGGTACCCAGGGATTTGGTTATTGCAACCCCCACAAGGACTACTGGCCTCAAATTGGTGAGAGAGTAGAGCAGGCCTCGGGAGCTGAGGAAAATCACAACCTGTGTTGCAGAGCCCACGGAGTCTGGAGGAGCTCAGGATCTGCAGACCGGTTGTCCTCATTGCAGTGCCTGCGAATGCAGGCTAGTGACTGCTTCACTCTAAGGGAGAATACTTTGGTTGTCCTTGATGCTTCACAGGCCTTGGAAAATTCCTGTATGATGCATAGGCACAGACAATGCAGCAGACTGGAAGGGAGACGAAGTGAGGCCCAAACAAGGTCCAGCAAAGTCCATGAGTGCCCAGATGGTAGAAGTGCAGTGGTTTTAGTTCTGAATCTTATCCCCCAACGAATCTAGGGAACTTACACCCAGGTAAGTCCTTAAGTACCCAAAGGAAAGGGATGGGAAGATTGGGGTCTCAACAGGGGGAGCTTACTCCCATGTCCTTTGTCCAGTTTTCGCACCAGAGCAGGAGCCAATGGCTCCCAGGACTGGATTGAACTGGGCTATGCACAGAGACATCATATGTGCCACTCATGCAGATTTTCAGACGCTGGCAAGCGCACCCACCCAACCCTAATGCATTAAATCCTGTCTGGGAGGCGGTCACACCTCCCTGTGACAGGATGTCTATTGTTCTGCCTTCCCCTGCTCGAGCTGGGCTCAGCAGCAGGAGGGCAGAAATGTGTCTCTGTTCGGCAGCAACCATTTTGTGCTGTCTGGGACTAGAAGGCTAATACCTGGAACACTGAGAGCATAACAGAGGGCTCCACCAGTGCTTGGAATCATACCTCCCACACCATTTACTGTATAGGGGTATGATTCCAACATGTTTGATACCAAACATGATAGGATTAGTTGCAGCCATTTTCGAGATGGTCATCGCGCTATTACGTGATGTCCCTCTATATAGTATATGGCTGCATCACTGACGACCCAGGAGAATGGACTCCGTAGGCTGCAGGGGTGTCCTGCTCATGCAGGGGCAACCTCTCAATTAGAACCAAGCCCCCTGCCATCAGGATTGTAAAGGTGAGTGACTTATAGGTTTTAAGTGCAGTGGCCCTTAGATATAGTAAACGTATATCTTTAATAAGTGGTGCATAACCCAACTTACACAGGCTGCAATGGCAGGCCTGTAGTTCCATTTTGAATGGTCTCTCATGGGTGGCATAATGGATTCTTTTGCCCATGGGAGACCTCTTGAGTACCTATGCCTTGGGTACATGGGTACCATATAGTAGGGTCTGACAGGGGTACCTCAGTATCCAATCTGAGATGTACTTAGGTACTGTGCACAACAGTTTATGGAGAAAGTAGATAGGCTAGGGTCCTTATTAGCAGGATCCCAGTCAGACTCATCAAAACACAGCTACACATCAGGCAAAAAGTGGGGGTTACCATGCATAAGGACCCTACCTTCCTACAATGCTGTAATGAGCCTTGTTTCAGATACCAGCTTTACATCTCATGGGCACATATTGACCGGTTATGGGCCAATCAAAATGCAACATTCTGATAGTGTATAGTTGTCTAATATGATTTACAATATTATTCAAGAGAGAGGGCACTCCCAGGTAGGGGAAACAACCTTTACAACGCAACTTTTACAACGCACTACCATTACAACGAAACTTTTACAACGCAACATCCATTACAACGCATGCAATTACAACGCAACCATTACAACGCATGACACTACAACGCACACCACTACAACGCATGTCATTACAACGCAGTCATTACAACGCATACCATTACAACGCATAACATTACCATCCAACACTTACCCTACTGTTGCACCCCATGGAGTTAGAATAGTAATTTTTACCTCTACACTATCCAACACTTACCCTACTGTTGCACCCCCTGGAGTTAAATAGTAATTTTTACCGCTACACTATCCAACACTTACCCCACTGTTGCACCCCCTGGTGTTAGAATATTTATTTTTGCCCCTACACTATCCAATACTTATCAAACATGCAATGTAATGTTATGCGTTGTAATGGTATGCATTGTAAAGGTATTATGCGTTGTAATGGAATGCGTCGTAAATGTAGTTTTTAAAACTTCGTTGTAATGGCATGCGTTGTAATGGAATGCGTTGTAATGGATGTTGCGTTGTAAAAAATGCGTTGTAAAGGTATGCGTTGTAAAAGTGTGCGTTGTAACGTCATACATCCCCAGGTAGCTATTGACCAGGGTAGAATCAAAGGATCCTGAGGCACAGTCAAGGGTCCTACTCCACAAGGTCAACTATCTATCTTGGAGTGCATTATATAGCATATTATAGCTATTGTACATCAGCCCCTTAAAATTTGTGGCGTAATTTGTAAAATCTCTTGTTTGTTTTAAATGGTGGAAGATTATCTCTTGGATTTTGTGTTTGCTGAGAAGGCTCCTCAATTTCATCCCATTGAAATTAATTGTAGTGAATGGCTAATTTTAAGGTTAACAAAAAGGAACAAATGGGAGTGTGATGAATTCTTTTTTAGCTAGAACCTCGTTAAAATTATCGCTGTTTTAGCGGCAGGAAACTGCCGCTAAAACGGCGATAATGGGCTTGCTAATATGTGTTATAGAATTCCAATAGAAGCCCAGGTTAGATGTTAACGTTATTTGTTGGTTATATCATACTAATTTTAGGTTTTGTGGTGAGTTCAAGGTTGCATATAATGCTGTTCCTCTGTTGGGATTTGATGAACAATGTTTGAGAGAAAACAGTTCTCACTGGTATTGATTTGATGAAATGTACACCAGTTTTTATAAATGGTACTTGAAATTTAAATAATTGCTATATAGATGATATTCTTAGAAGATCTTTTAATGGAAACTGAGTTTTATACGGTTTTTATAATATCGTTTTTGGCTTGAGATGGTTTTTAAATCAAAGACAGTTATGTATGTATGTTCGTATATGTTTAAGGACCTAAGGTCTAAATTAACAATCTTTTGACCGACTGACTGACAGTTTTTTTGGCAAGTTTTTCTCACAGAAGTTTTGGAAGATGCTCCAGAAGCAAAGTGAGATAACAATTACTATGAATTCACAAATATCTTCCTCAGTTGTGTTTAGTTATGTAAGAAAAAAGTATGACATGCTGATAAAAATATCCAAGATCCGCAGTAGCTTGTCAGTTGATTCCCCGGTGTTCCACTGCAAATTCAACAGATCTAGCCAGAATTTAAAGAAATAAAATATCTATTTTCATGAAAAATGTGAGGCACACCTGAATGCCATGTTTCTGGAATCAAAGCTGAAAGTGTTTCTCATAAAAGAGACTACAGTACATTAACAATATGAGTGGTGTCATTTTGTCATAGAAATTATGGCTAGTGCTTTAGAAAACTGAAATAAGAACACATTGTCTATAAAATATTTGGGCATGCTGAGAGAAACATGTACTTCCAACAGCAGCATCAAGCTGTTATCTGACTCTCCCAGTGTTCTACTATAACATCCCCATGGAGTTCTAATGAACTAGAGTGCTAAGATTTTAAATTTGAGACAAAAGTGAGGCAATCCTGAATGCCATTTTGTTGGAAAAGGAGCTCTTGAATTTAAAGTGTTTCCTTTGACCGCGTTGAAGTAAATCAGCACTGAGGCATTAATGCATATGTGAAATCAGCTGGTTATAAAATATGAAAGGAGGAGTAAAATAGTTACATTTTTAAGACACTGAAGATGTTTTAAATCTTCCATTTAAATGTATGTGAATAGGTTTTTAGAGATACATGAAGTTGTTCACGGTCAGATTATATATTTAAAATTAATTTGTGCTCCGATTGTTAGCCGCACCCTCTGAAGGAGGAGCTGTTCAGATATTTAATTTAAATTTAAAAAAAAATCCACATCCTCTTCTCAATAATTGCATCTCCTTCAATAAATGTGCTTTGGATTCAAAATAATTTTTATTGTGAGTCAAACATGAGGAACTGAACATTTTAATAAATATAGATTCTCTATAAAAAAATACTTTCTGTATATTTTATAATCTGCTATATACAAAGCTAATTAATTAAAACATATTTTAAAATAATTAACATTTCAAATCAGACAAAACAATGTGGTTACTATTTTAAATTACATTGTAAACTGGCACTGACGACATACTGAATGGGAATACTGAAAATATGGCAACACATTTAAAGAAGTTTGTAGCAGAAAAGATAAACATTTTCTCATACATATTCAGTCTTCCAGTCCAGGAGAATGAAAGACACTAATCTTGTGTTCTCCAGCAGCATGTGTCTATGAGAAAGGAGAAGAATCACGGGCTAGATGTAAGACCCTTTTGTTGCGCTTGCAAACGGGAGATCGGTCCGTTTGTGAGTGCAAAAGTGGGTCATGGCATGTACAAACGCTATTTTGCGAGTAACTGCTTCGCAAAATAGCGTTTGTGCTTCTCACTATTAGGAAGGTCCATCCCTTCCTAAAAGCGAGACTTAAAGCCATTTACTATTGTTTTTCAACCGCATTTGCAGCTGCAAAACACTCGCAATTTACCACCTAGTTCAAGTAGGTGGTAAACCACTCGCAAACGGGAATGTGAATGGGTGCATAAATATTTTTTAAGAGCAGGCAGTGGTAACTGAATAGTTTCATTTTTCTACTTTAAATGCAGCCTTGTTTGCTTTAAGAAAAACGGGCTGCAATTAAAAAAAATAAAACTGCCTTATTTAAAAAGCAGTCAGAGACATGGTGGTCTGCTTACCCCAGCAGGGCACAATCCCTGGGAGTGCTAGCCATTCCCAACGGGGTCGCAAATTGCGCTTTCCTCATGAATATTAACGTGGCATGCAATTTGCGACCCCATTGGGAATCGCTAACAGTGTCTTAGACACTGTTGTACAATCACTTTTGCGAGTTGCAAATTGCGGGTTACAATTTGACGCAATTTGCGACTCGCAAAACTGAATGGTTGTACATCTGGCCCCTAGTTCGTTATTAGAACTCAGTTGCATTCCGAGGCATATGTTATGGGAAGAATGTTATCTTCTCTATTCAGCATGTGGCTTCTACCCAGGGAACAAGGGCGGAGTGAGAGGGAAGCAGTTGCAGTAGTCTGGGCACTATTATGCCAGTTTAAGACTCATTTCAAACAGACCGCAGACCCATGTCCCTACCTGGTTTGGATTTTATAGGGGAACTTCACCTTGGGACTGAATGTGCCAATGTGGATAGTCTTTCCATGTTTTTCTGCGTTAGCAATGAGAACTCCCATGAGAGTGGGTAGTTCTCCCCATTGTCTGCGGGGGAGGGGGGGTGTTTAAAATGACCATCTGTTGTGTGGGACCCCCAGATTTTTACCTTGACTGCTTTTGCTGGCTGTAGAACTCTGAACAAATTGCCCCATACATGCCCCATATTGGTCTATTTAACTTACCTGTAAGTCCCTAGTATATTGTACAAAAGTGTACCCAGGGCCTGCAATCTAAAACTCACAAGTGCACTGCAGCACCCATTGCGCCATCCACTACAGTGACAGTGTAAACATAGCTGCAGGCCATCCGTAATCTGACCGTGCAGGTTTATGCTAATTTGACCTACAAAAATAACCCTGTTTGACAGGCCTAAAATATTTTAAATAATGTAAGTCACCCCTAAGTAGGCCTTACTGCCGATAAGTCAGGGTGCATGGTATTTAAGAGTAGGACATGTGAAGTTTTAATCTTAGATATGTACTTACATAACTCTAAAAAATATTTTTGCTCTAGCAGGGTTGCTGTTTCATAGAAATTTAATATTGTAATCTCTAGCTAGGAAACAGCTATACATTGTTTGACTTTTTAAAATATGTATTACAAGCCCAATTCCTAGGTGAAGTTGGATTTGTAAATCTATTTTGGAAAATTTACTTTTAGAAAGTTATCTTTTCTCTGCCTTAAGTCTCTCGAGGCCCATTTTGCATGAGCTCCAACTGTCATCCAGGAGCTGAATAGCACCCTTGCTGAAGTGTGAACTTGCTCCCAGATCTGAGACAAAGGCCTTGGGTGTGAGGAGGGGTTTCATTCCTTTGGCAGGATTACCATCTGGGTTGTGAACAAGAACTTAAATAACTTCAAAGAGGCCTACCCTGTCACAGGCAAATGTAACTAACACCTGGTCATAGCCCCTCCTTTGTCCCTCTAGTCGACCAGGCACCAATCCCATTGGGAGGGGAAGTGGCCCCAGAACCCGCTTTGAGTGACCACTGGCCAACGTCTGGGGTGGCCACAGGGAAGAAGTGTTCTGCCATCTTAGTTTTAGGCAGTGAGAGACAATATGGGATTGTTTACATACAGGTACAGAGGACATGCTGAAAAAGTGGGGAGGGTCACCCCTGGGAGCTACTACCCCATTGGATTGGGAGTGGCCATGCTTTTCCCTCACCCACTGGCTGGTGCCATGTATAAATTTGGCACCAACAGTACCCTCCTTAGAATAGTTTCTGAACCTGTTAAAGAACAGACGGGGACTAGACCTGCTGTCTATGACCTGAGAAGAGGCTTCAAAACTGGCCCTGCTCTCCCTCTTGTGCCCAGAACAAAGAAGTGGACTCTAAGGGTCAGGGCAAAGAAGTGGATTCTAAGGGTCAGGAACACAACAAGCTACCAGAGAACTTTCCTTCAACTTCCCAGCTGACCAATTCCAACTGTACCTGCACTCTGCTGCTGGTGTCATCTGGAGTGAGTCTTAAATAGGAGTGGGTGATAAATTCCACTCCGGTGGGGGAGTTTGTGGAGTTTATCCAACAAAACCCAGCTATAAGTCAGAGTTTTTTTTAACGTTTGGCTTGCCAACATTAAGTTAGCAAGCTCAAGTCGAATCTGTGCCCACTAGTTCAATTTACGGGCGCTAGGATGGCACACAGCGACATTTTCTCAATGCATACGGTCGCCGGCGATCATGACCATTCGCGGTTATGTTATGTTATGTTATGTTAATTTATTTTTATAATGCGCACAGCTACCCAACAAGGGTTTCCCAGCGCAAGCCAACAGAATCATAACAGTGATCTAGCATTAATAATATTGATTTAAAAGCCAAGTTTTTAATCGTTTGCGAAAGTTGGGAAACAGCTTCTCCCTCCTCATTACAGCAGACAAGGAATTTCACATGGTGGGTCCCAGTAGGGAGAAGGAACGACCACCGATTCTTGAGAGCTTAATCATAGGAATCACAAAAAGTCGAGAGGCGTGGTAACGGCGTACCAGATCTTGTAAGTATTTAGGCGCAGAACCAATCTTAATTCTGAACATGTAACACAGGGCCTTAAATTTTATACGATGTTCTACTTTCAGCCAATGTAGTTCTCTCTGAGCGTTAACCGTGTTGGACATTCTGGGAAGTCCACAGAGCAAACGGGCTGCAGAATTTTGCACCACCTGAAGCTTGCGAAGTACATCTTTGTTAGACCCCAAAAAAAGGACGTTGACGTAATCCAGGCGGATGTTACAAGTGTCTGGACCACCGTCTCTTTGGTGTCCACAGGGAGCATCCAGATTATTTTTCTTAGCCATTTTAAGATGGTAAAACAGGTGGCTGCAATTTGTACTGTCTGTTATTTCATTGACAATTTATTGTCAATAATAACGCCTAGATTGCGTACCTGAGAGGAGGGCTTGGGTAAGGGTCCCATTTCGTCAGGCCAATGTTGAGGGCCCCAATGTTCAGAATTTTTTCCGAACATAAGCACTTCTGTCTTATCCCCGTTTAACTTGAGCAAATTGAGCTGCATCCATGCTGCGATAGTACGCAAGCCCAATTGCAGAGTAGACTGGTCCTGTTTCCTATCAGCCGACAAGGAAAAGATGATTTGAGTATCATCGGCGTATGAAAACAGTGTAATCTCTGCCGCTTCACGAATCACTGCTAAGGGCTGCACATAAATGTTAAAAAAGAGAGGGCTCAAAATAGAGCCCTGAGGTACTCCATACTGGGATGTAAAGGACTTTGAAGTGGCCCTAGAAGAGAACACTTGGAAGGTACGTTCCGATAGAAAAGAGGACAACCAGCCAAGCGCCGAACCAGCAATGCCCAGTGCCTGTAAAGATTTTACTAATACGGTATGTGAAACCATATCAAAAGCGGCACTTAAATCTAATAATATAAGAGCCACTGTATTACCATCATCCAGGCGCTGACGTAGCAACTCAGTGACGCCCAGCAGTGTGGTCTCGGTAGAAAACCCAGGTCTAAAACCTGATTGTGATGTATGCAAAAATTTGGAAGATTCCACGAACGTGGCTAATTGGCCATTCACATGCTTCTCCAAAACTTTAGAAAAAGTTGGGAGCAGGGAAATAGGCCTAAAATTAGCCGGCAAGGCCGGATCTGCATTTGTTTTTTTTAACAATGGCAGGACCCTAGCATGTTTCCAAGCCATTGGCATTACTGCCTCCCTGAGAGAAGCCTTTAAGAGCTCCATGACCACTCTTAAAGCGGGTTCTTCCATCTGTAGAAGTACTGTGGAAGATATCAAGTCACATGGCGAGCCTGATTTAATGCTTGCTAAGATTTTTTTAAAGGCATCAGTGTCCAATAAAGATCACTGCTCCAGTTTTAACCCAGAGTCCTCTACCATAGTATCAACCCGCTCACTATCAAGCTGAGCCGGGTTTGACACACAAACTCGACCTAATGTCTGCTGAATTTTTTAACTTTATTTATAAAGAAGTCAGCAAGAGAGTAACACTGTGGTTCATCAAGAACAGGTGGACTAGGTTGAGTCTCTGAACCTGCTAACTTCTTCACGATAGAAAATAAAGTACGGGGACAGTTTTTTGTCCCAAGAATAGTAAAGGACACATAGTGAGACCGTGCCTTCTTACATGGAGCATGATATTTTTTCAATGTGGCTTTATAGATGTTTTTGGACTCTGAGGTATATTTCCTTCTCCAGCTTCTTTCCAAAGCATTGCATTTGGTCTTTTCCGCTCTTAACTGCTCTGTAAACCAAGGAACAGGAGGCCGGTGATTATTACGTTTTTTCGCCATGGCGGGCAGGCAAGCATTAGAGGCGGAGGTAATCCAACTATAAATACTATTCAAAGAGGCCAATGATATGGAGTTATAAGATGGTGCATTGCTAGACAGTAGCTGATTGAACTTTGCAATATCCAATTTTTCCCAATATCTAGTACGACCTGATGTAACCGAGGGCAATGGGGCCAAGTTAAGTAAACAACTATATTGAAGCTTAACCGCAAAATGGTCAGACCAACACAAAGGCAGTGCCGGCAGACATTTAATATCAGGTAGGTTACAGAAAATAGGGTCCAAAAAATGGCCAGCTATATGAGTAGGGCCAACATTACAAAGAGAAAGATTCAATGCAGCTAAATCAGCAATAAGTGCTTTACTTGCAGGACAGTCCAAATTATCCAAATGTAAGTTTAGGTCTCCTAAGACTGTAAAATTGGCTGATTTAAGTAGCCAAGGAGCCAACAGGTCTGGCAACAGAGGCACCCACGAACCAGCTGGTCCTGGGGGACGATAGATCAAAGCCCCAGATATAGTGAATTGAGGAGAGAGAGTGAGTTTAAAAAGAGCAGCTTCACATTCCTGCAGTGGGAGATTCTCCCATTTACATGAATAGCTCTTTTTATAAATAATCGCAATCCCTCCCCCCTTCCTAAGGGGAGTGAGAAATAATCGCAATCCCTCCCCCCTTCCTAAGGGGAGGGAGAAAGCTGTCGCTCAAGGAGAAAACCTTCTCGAGATAAAGCAAAGAAGCAGCTCCCTGTGGCAGGCTGCATGGCTCCGTTTGCACTGGTGTACAAATCAGCATGAGCAGTACGACATGCCAGATTCTACCCACTCACAGAATGTCACCAAGTTTTGTATATAACCCCAAGGAATTCCGCAGAGTGAAATTCGTGAGTTCTGCCCACCCCGAGTCTTGACACCCAAGTGTTGTCCCCAAGGTCTTGGACACTCGGCTGGTGTCAAATAGTACTCCTCCTCCTAACTTCTACTGAAACCTGGGACTTATAACATTTTTGGCTCTATAAACCAGGACCAACCTGTCATGCCAAATCCGATGAAGGTGCTTTGCCACTGGGCAAAAGATTCATGTTGCTCTGAGCTTTCCTGCAGCAACAAATCTGATTTAGCTGGACCTCACAGAGAAGTTATTTAGCCTCTTGGATCCCTCTTTGGCTACAGTCTGCATCATTGTCCAGCTGAAAGAATCTGAGCTCCGAAAAAGTGACTAAGTCCAATTTGGGGATACACCACACAAAAGATGGTCATATCCAACAGCATATATTTACACAGAACATGCACACACTTATGCATGTTTACATACATTACTTCTAAGGAAATCAGTAAAATATATCTGGTAGGGTTAATTTATTTCCCCTTAGGGTATATGGAGGGACTGGCTCTGTAGCCACACATTCTTCAAGAGTCCAGTCTGGTAAGTGCACCTAATTTGATCTCCATACAAATACCAGGGGGATAATCTACTGGCTCCTTGAGAAAGAACACGTGTAAGCGTGCATGAGCATGCGCATGTTCTGTATAAAAAACTACAAATAGTGAATTACTGCCTGATTCATGTAGTGTTGTAAGGGAACTTTTCAGCCCAGACGAAGGCCAACTGACCTGTACTGGCAATTTGTAGTCACAACATGTACACTAGAGATGCAGCTGCACTAAAGAGCTTCCAGTGCCCAACGGGTACTATCAGTGTACTGCCCATTCTTTAAGTGTTATCAGGGTAATCCTTAATGAAGTATGATACGGCTTATACCCTAGGAATTTTTATCTTCACTTGATCCCTACAATATCAGGCATACTCTCTGGTAGGTTGAGCCCATCTGGATGTACCATCATACTGGATGCGGGACTCAATGATAAAGCATGCTACAAATAATCAGTGAGCTAGAGTACCTGTAATTTCACGGAACTCTATTAACATATCCCCACCCTAAATAGGGTACATAATTATTCCTCTGACCTGTATGTCTAGTCTCAGAATGGCTGCCATGTCAAGAATTTCCACTGGCAGAGTCAACTGAGGCTTCGCAGGTGTTGTGGTACCAGAAAATCATTAACAGAACATTACCTAACATAATTATTGTATAATAAATATTGCTTCAAAAAATACTGCCCCACTGCAGATAATAACAGAAAATTTACATCATATGGGATGATATATTCGTAATTGATATTTAGGACCCAATATTTATGCCAGACGATATTTCTGTATACGATATTTTGATGTACAACCCCACTGAAAGAAGGCCAACAGTTCTGCCACCTTTAAATGGGGAGTGGTAACTGCATGTTTGGCAGGGCAAGTGAATCGCCAATAAACTTCAGTATCATGTGAGAAATGTAACCTGACTTTCAGAAAATATCACCTCACTGAATGTCCAATAAAATTAGATGAGTGTATCATTGTTTATATTCCCAACTGTTAGCATATAAGGTAGCCTCCAGAGACTGTAGACTGTGGGAAGTGGAGTCAAAGACATATGATGGTTCTTCTCATCTTCCTTTTAATCTTAAGGCATCATTTAAAGCCTGGAGCAAACTGAAAATCCTCTAATTTCAATAGAAAACTCTAAATATTGAGTGGAATCCCCAATCTGAAATTCTTCCACTGTAGATATAGTATTGCGGAGGAAATTCAGCTAATCTGTATTTTGCCATGGGTGCCCTTCCTTGTGCCAAGAATTATCTCCAATATGCTAGTGGCTAATCGCAGCATGTTACCTTGGATGCCACCATGCGCCTAGAATTTTACTGAGTATGCCATGGCCAGCAGCAAACTCACAATCATAAACCACACAAACAAATACGCTCTTAACTCACTCACACTCTCTCACTCACCCATACTCATTCCATCTCACATTCTCTCTCTTCCTCTTCACTCACTCTAACTCAAACTCTCTCATTTACTCATTCGCAAACATACTCACTCCCACTCACTGTTACCCACACATAAAAAAACTCATATTTACTGATTCTCACTCTCACTTACAAACATACCTATACACCCTCACCCTTTCACGCTCACTGACTCTGAGCCCAGGTACAACTGCACCTGCTTCACCAATGATAACTATACCTGACCCAGTTCCACGCCCTCTCACAATTTCCAATCAACATCCCTAAAACTCTCGAACTAAGATTCCTTCTTTCACTCCCATTGAAACTCTCAAACACACACACATTCTCATTCAATCACATTCACTGTCAATCTCTTACAAACACACTCGCTAACACATACATACACATGCACAGAGGAACATTTTTTAATTAGCTTACTTCCTTAGCTGGCAACTCGGAGGCTCCGTGGCGGCAGAAGAGCAGGAATCTAGCACTGGGCCAGAGAATCAGCAAGCCATGATTCCCAATAAGAAGCCAGGAAGAACAGCAAGGTCAGGTTTAACAAGGGGAAGAACCACCTTAATCCATCTCTCAGTTTCTGGGATCCTGCCCCAGGTGCTCTGTGTGGTTTCTCACTGGACTCATGCATGCACTAAAGCACTCCCTGACTGCAGAGTTGCCACATTTCCCAGAATATATTAGCACCCATCTGCTCATATTTTAAGATTCTACAACTTTATATGAAATTGTCTGTATTTATTTTAAACATTGCCTTTCTGTCTTTGGTTATTTTAATTATCGGTCAGAGGTCAAAAGGGCAACTGTAAGACACATTGTGTTTTCTTCTATGATTAACTGTTTAAAACTTGTACTTTTAAGGGAGTAAAGTACCAGCATTAGGAGATTTTTCAAATTTTTGTGCCAACAGGGACATTAAAATACTGGTTATGTCAGTAAAGATACGGCCAGAGGGAATTCCTACCTGACAGCCACATTTTAGCAGATCAACTGTGCTGCCAGAGGCATTCACAGTATGGGCCAGATTCCCAAAGGTAAGCTTAGACGTTTAGTCTAAACTTAGACCAAAGGTCTAAGTTTGTGAATTTGGGAATTCACAAAGGGCATTTACGAGTACTATATGTGTGCACTCGGGCCAGATCTCCTCACCAAGTGAAGACTTAAGATGGTACTCGTAAATGCCCTTTGTGAATTCCCAAAGTCATAATGTCTAAAAGCACAGTAGATGTCTAAATTAAGACCGAACGTTTAAGTTAAAATTTGTGAATCAGGCCCAATTTCTGCTAAATAAGTGGGTTGGGCCTATGTGAGGTGGATCATAGTTGAACTATGCCCCTCACATCCACCTTCCAGACATCTACCAACAGGGTGCTGTGCTTTTAGACAACACTGTGTAGCTGGACTGTGCCTCTGCCCCCTGCCTCCTGTCATCAGGAGACCGGAGACAATGCTGAGTGGGCTGACCTGTGTACTGGCCGTGTTCTTGAAAACATGAAAGTCGTATTTTCATGAACATTGACCAATTAAATCATTATCAGCAGAAGCAGGGGACAGTCATTGATGCCACACAGGAGTCTGGGCTCTGCCCTGAAGCCCTTGATAGCAGCTGCCACTGCTCAGTAGCCTAAACGACTAAACCAGGCTCGGGGTTTTTAAATTTGCTGGACAGTAATACATGTCAGCTAGCCCTTTCGGGTATCGTCAGCCCAGATGCATACAGAAGTCTAGCTGCTGTGCAAAAAACAATATGATGTCAAAGGCCGTAAGGTTAACCCATCATACATTAGCATAAACTGTGTTGTCATCTTCCATTGGGATACATGTTTTAGAAGAAAAGCAGTCAGAGCAATGTGTTTTTTATATTAGATACCTTTATACACACACTGTGGTCCTTCATCATAATTGCAAAATCCTGGATACCAATTTGAATGGAGATTGATACAGTGTTATGTGTCAGATTCTACTCACGTTTTCGCAGGAACGTAATGCAAATTATGAAAGGTCCTCAACCTCTCCTGGTCAACTATTGTATCCAACTGAGTCAAATCACCAACATTAACCAGGGGAAGAAGGGAGAAAACAAGGAGGAAAACAAAAGGTGCCACGTTGCACCCCACTCTGGGATAAAGCCCGTCAGCCAAGAGAAATCTCTGTTAAAAGAAAAGGAAAGAAAAATGGGGTAAGTATGTAATGTGTGTCTAATCCTATAATCTAGTCTGTCCTGCTTGCGTATATAACTACCTGGATAATTTCCTTCTGCCTTTCTTTCTGGTGACAGGTGTAAGTAAAGGGGTGGTTAACCTACAATGGAAAAAGGTACAAAAATAAGGTGTGCTGCATAGTAGAACAATGACTAGGAAAACTTGTAAAATAAAACTGTACAGAAACCCACCGAAAGATGTATAAATTCTGGAGGAAGTTATACCATAAATCATTCTGAGACGCTATTTATTTGAAATGTATAATCCACCTTATATTCAGGCAAATCTAACTATATTCCTTGCTTTTCAGGAATCTACAAGAATTCAAAATATTCTCAGCAGCAGACCTCCATAGACTCGGAGCCCATGTCAGATAAGTAAAGAAAACTATTCAAATTATACTTAAATATGTCAGCACAACTGTGCTGTTACCGTGAGTGAATAATACAGGCCTTCTTTTCTCTTTTTGCTTCCTTGCCAGTAGGAAGAATGTCCCCGGGGGACTGGAAGTAGCAGAAAGCGAGACCACGATCAGAAGTAGCCACTCGATGCAGAAACGAAGACCTGACTCAGGGAGGGGACGCCGACAAACGAACCGGAAGTGACGATACATGATCCGGAAGATGTGTGCTCATTTCTCTTAGAAGGACGCAAAGCATCTCCGCTCAGGATCAAAGAGCCTTGGATTGCCCCGGCCAGTTCCCGCGCATGCGTTTCGAGTTCATCTGAGCGCGTTCGATCGGCAAGCCTGACAGTATGACTGATATTGAAGCTAGAGTTGGTTATATTACTACTGGGGCATAGGGTGACACAAACATAAGTAGGTATCAACACATTATTTGTCAACCCAGGCCTTACTGTGCAAAAAGGGACATTTCAAAACAATGAGGTACCAAACTATTTAAAGAGTTGTGTAATCTAAACAAGACAAAAATATGGCTGGGGGATAGAACCACATGGCCTTGTAGTGTCAGCGCTCTAGCTGACGCACGTCGCGTGATGACGCGACGCACCTCCGGCCATTTTGTGGATGCGCGCGCATCCATATTCGAGAGGCGCGAGTGCCGGAGCCAGGACGTTCCACCGGCTCGGCGCTCTCTGAAGCAATTAAGTTAAATAAATAGCGCTTTAACACGACGCTGTGTCCTGTCATAATTGGGACAAACAGTACCTTTACAATGGCGACGAGCTCGGGATCTAAATAAGAAAGAAAAAAACGAGAAAACGGACTCAACGTTGGAAATAACCCAGAGAGCCACAAAATCAGGCAGTAGCTGCAAGCAAACAGCGAAGGGCCTGTAAGTACCACAGCCAAACAGCGTCAGAGGGACATCAGAGAGCGCGGCAGAGTCCACAACCCCATAAAAGAGCACAGGGGAGGAAAAAAGGGCGCAGAGGGGTGGACTGCAGAGGGCACCCCACAGCACAGCACAACCCAAGAGTAGAAGCACTGGCGACCTCGGGACAGAGCGAAGGGGCAGAGACAGAAAGCCCCAGCTGCAGTCTGAGCAGCAAGTAGAGGACGGCGCACCAAGCAGCCCCGGGGGCCACAGTGGGACTCCACCCTCCGACAGGCGCGAAACCATGTGCGCACAGGCGTCATCCGCGACGGCGCCCGTACAATTCCTACCCAAACCAGGGGAACCCCTAATGAGGTGGGAAGACTGGAGAGACTACATTGACAACTTCATTGAAGTTCTTGAAGATGAAAACGAGGAGAAATTTACCAGTAAGAGGAAGAAACGGATATTATTGCATAATCTAGGCCCGGAGGGGCTCAGGATTTTCAGAAACCTTGTGCCCAAACAACGTGCGAGTACAGATGACGACGTATATGCCCACGCGATTGAAGATTTGAATGAACACTACAGATCTGCGGTTTGTGTCTCAAATGACAGATACAATTTTCAACAAAGGAAGCAGCAAGCGGGAGAATCGGTGGAAGAATATGTGGCGGCACTGAGGAAACTGGCATCCACATGCAAATACGATACATTCCAGGACGAATTCATTAAGGATCAAATCGTAATGCACACCACAAGTACAGCTGTGCAGGACAAGCTATGGGCTAGTGGGGACGCCACACTGAAGGAAGTAATGGTAATAGTCAAGAAAGCGGAATTGGCATGACGCTGCGCGGAAGCGGCAAAAAGAGAGACGTTGGCTAGTCCGATGGTGAACAAGATAGAAGAAGAGGAGCCCCGGAGAGATGGGAAATTCAAAGGGACCACACCAAAGGGACCAAACAGGTGGCAAGGGAATCCGGGACCTCTGGGAAAACAGATGGGAAACAACAAGAAGGCCTGCTACCGATGCGGAAGTTTGACGCTCGAAGCCCACGACAGGAAGTGTCCGGCGTTTCGCGCCAAATGCATGTTCTGTGGGATCGTAGGGCACTACGAGAAAGTGTGCCGCAGAAAGTCCGCCAGGAGTATGGTTAAATACATTGATCAAGGACTGGAGGACTCGGAGGCGAACAACCAAGAAGAGGATGACACCATTCTCTGCATCTATGACCAAGTGTTAAGTGTGGATACCAAGAGATCAACCAAGCCGGTGCTGGACATGACGATTGGCGGAGTACCGATAAGCATAGTGGCAGATACAGGTTCACCCTATACCATAGTCCAGAGGGCGGTATGGAATGAAACATTTAAACCACATTTGGGCCCAGAACTGGAGCGACTGGACATCAGGCCCGTCACGTACAATGGAGATCGAATACCCATGGTTGGGTTCAGGCCACTAAAGTTTGAATTCAGAGGACGCAGTGCCAACTGCAAACTATACATATCTGAAAAAGGACCATCGGTGCTGGGATGGCTAGACCAGGGGGACCTGGGCATCAAACTGGACCCAAGAGGTGAAGTTCAGATATTCCTCACCGAACCTGAGGGTTGGCCGGATCTGGAGAAGTGGAAGAGAGAGTACCCCAAGGTATTTGGAGGCACAGTGGGAAGACTCGAGAAGTTCGGGCACAAAATTGTACTCAAGGCAGGGACGGTGCCAGTGTCTCACAAGGTGAGAAATGTGCCCCTCGCAGTGAGAGAGGCAGTGCAGGAAGAACTGCAACAGATGGAGAAAAAGGGCATAATAGAACCGATCACGTGCGCAGAATGGTTGGCACCATTAGTAGTGGTAATGAAACCCAGCGGGAAGGTCAGACTATGCGTAGACCTACGCGAACTAAATAAGAACATTGTAGTGGAGAAGTTCCCCTTACCAAGGATTGAAGAGATGTTGGCAAAAACAAGAGGAATCAAGTGGTACTCCACCATTGACTTAACCTCAGCATACACCATATCGCGTTGCACCCGGAGAGCAGGAGGTTGACGTCATTCATCACCCCCTTCGGATGTTACCAGTTCCGTCGCATGCCGTTTGGACTAGCATCGGCGGCTGCGGTGTTTCAGAAATTGATGCACCAGCTGTTTAAGAATATGGATGGCATCCAGTATTTCCAGGATGATATCCTAGTGATGGGGCGAGATAGATTGGACCACGATGCAAAACTAACCAGAGTACTGAAGGTGTTGGAAGAAAAAGGCCTAACAGCAGAGTGGGAAAAGTGCCGCCTAGGCATGGAATCAGTGACCTACTTAGGTCACGAGATAGGAGTGCAGGGAATCACACCCAAGACAGAGAATGTAAAGGCTATTTGTGATGCACCACCACCCACCAGCAAGGAAGATGTCAGGTCCTTTTTAGGCATGGCAGAGTACTATAGCAAATTCGAGCAGCATTTTGCAACAAAGACACACCAAATGAGACAATTAATGAGTGAAAAGACAGTGTTCTGCTGGACAGAGGAGGCACAAAGAGAGTTCGAAAGCATAAAGAAAGACGTCGTGGGAGCCATACCCCTGCAAGGATACGATCCTCAAGGAAATACTGTGCTCACGACAGATGCCAGCGATAAAGGATTGGGCGCTGTGTTGATGCAGGACAGAGGACAAGGAGTGATGGAAACACTGAGTTTTGCATCCCGCACACTGAGTGACACGGAAAGGAAGTTCAGTGTCATTGAAAAGGAAATGTTGGCCGTAGCATGGGCAATGACAAGGTTCCGACAATTCCTGTGGGGTACACGATTTCAGTTGAAAACGGACCACAAACCATTGGTGAAGGTACTTACCTCCAGCGGGCACGCCAGCGCCACCCCCAGGATTTCAAAAATGACTTTGAAGCTGTTGGAATTTAGATATGATGTTGAATACATTCCAGGCAGTCGGAACAAAGTGGCAGACTATTTGAGCAGGGCGGCAGCCATGGAACCCGGAGAAAAAGACAAAGTTGGCGGGGAAGAAATGGTAGCCCTGATGGATGACCAGGAGAAGGTCATTAGCATTCAGGAGTGGAATGATGCCTATAAAGAAGAGCAGGCCATGCAGGAAGTGAAAGAATGCATAGTAAATGGAAAGAAGCACCTTAGTGAAAATCTACGGAAGTACTACGAGGTCCGGGAAGAATTGTCCATGGACGATCAAGGAGTGTTTGTATACAGAGGGGACAAGGTCATCCCCCCAGCAGGCATAGTCCCAAAACTATTGGCTATACTCCATGACGGTCATTTGGGGATCGGAAAGACAAAATTGCTGTCTAAACAAGGATACTGGTGGCCAGGCATGGACCTCCAAGCTGAACGTTATGTCAGGGAATGCACACAGTGCCAAGGAGCGAACAAAACCCTCAAGCCACTAAGACCGGCACTGGGAAGATTTGACTCCCCAAAGAACCCGTGGGAAGAATTATCCATCGATATCCTAGGCCCGATCTTGGACAGACAAGGGACCCAAAAGTATGTGTGCGTCCTCATAGACAGATACTCGAAATGGCCTGAAGTGAAGGTGGAAGAGGTAATGGACACAGAGTCAATTCTAAGGTTCCTGAGCGACACGTTTGTGAGAGAGGGCATTTCCAAGTCCATCCTGAGCAATAACAGCCCCCAGTTCACCTCAGAAAAATGGACCAAGTTCATGGAAAGGAATGGTATCCTCTCCAAACACACCTCGATCTATCACCCGGCAGGAAATGGACTAGTAGAACGCTTCAACCGGGTGGTGATGGGGTCTGTGCAAGCGGCGATAACGAATGACAAGGACTGGAAGAAAGAAATATGGCATATGATATGGGCGTACAGAATCACCCCCACTGGAACAGGGTATAGCCCCTTCCAAATTTTGAGGGGCCGGGACCCCTTCACGAAGGACAACCGAGCGTGGAAGGAGAAAACACTAACTAGCAAATGGTCCCCCGCAGTGGTTCAGGCGAACTTGGAGAAAGCACAAGATGTCTATGCCAAATATTACAACATGCAAAGGAATGTGAAGGACACTGGACTGGAGGAAGGTGAATGGGTGCAAGTTAAGTTGGCGATCAAGCAAAGGAAGGGGGACAGCAAATATAGTAGACCCCTTCAGGTCAAGGAGGTGTATGACAGAGCCGCCTTGTTAAGTGATGGAAATGTATGGTCTCAAGACCGCATGGCGAGATGCAATAAAGTACTACATTGGAGACAAGGTGAGATCGAATCGGAAGGGGTGGTGGAGCCCAATGTAGGAAATGAAAGAATTGACTTGGAGATGGACACGGGAAGAGGAGAAGTCGACGATGAGCATGGCAACAGAGGTAGCCCTGGAACGGAAAGGGAGACAAATACAAGGAGGTCAATGGAGAGCCCAGCTGCACTGAACAATAGAGGAGGGGGCGTAGAGACTCATGAGAGGGAAGCCACGGCCACCCCGGTAAGACTGACCCGAAGGGGGAGAGCGGTGGTGAGACCATCCAGGTTCCAGGACTATGATATGAGCAGCGGACTGTAAGTTTCTTGTTGTTCCATTGTTTGGAAAAAAGGGAGATATGTAGTGTCAGCGCTCTAGCTGACGCATGTCACATGATGACGCGACGCGCCTCCTGCCATTTTGTGGATGCGCGCGCATCCATATTCGAGAGGCGCGAGTGCCGGAGCCAGGACGTTCCACCGGCTCGGCGCTCTCTGGAGCAATTAAGTTAAATAAATAGCGCTTTAATACGACGCTGTGTCCTGTCATAATTGGGGACAAACAGTACCTTTACAGGCCTGATACAGGACGTTACAGATAAGTGAAAATGTCAGTTAGAAAAGTAACATTTTGCACTCTAAAAACCATTGAAATTCACCAGTTGTAGCTAACTGAAGTAACTATACACACGTTGGAATATCTGAGTTATATCAAATTAACAAACAAACCCTTGTGCAATGAGTTTGCAAACGTTAAGGAGGTCGCTGATGAAATATCATGTAGGAGACAGACGGGATCATTTAGAGGTCTATAATAGATCTTTTGCAACAAAAATACATTCTTTTTCCCTCTGTGTTATTTTACCCTATAACTAACATTCATCAGCTGTGCTATTCAGAGATCTCTGCCCAGGGTCTAGGTGATGCCAAAAATGGTGATAGACCTGCATGTAAATTTACTTGTGCTGGTCCATCACCAGGTGCGCCACAGGTCCTGTATATGACTGCAGTCAGGTATCCCTGGCATACTGTGAGAAAACTTGTACCACGTTGGCGACTATTGTTATGTGAATAATGAAAAGTACACACCTGTTGGAAGTACATTTCAAGTATCCACTTATTTAACTAAAACATATTGCCTTGTAAGGGCGAGATTTCCATCACAGTTCTTCCCCAATGCAAGTCCTATCAAGGATGCAGAAGCCATTTTGGCTGAAAAAACTTGCTGCTTTGGCAGTAATGTTTACAGTGATGACAAAAACTATAACTCTCTGGTTTTACATATGAACATGTCTCTGACTAGGCAACTAAATGTTGCCTGATTTGTTTGGTAAGGACTAAGTAAAGGTCAGATTTTGGGAGCTATCTCTTAGATAATCGCATGATAGTCAAAACACTCATAGTGCCCAAATATGGGGTTGGGAAGAGTGTTGTCCTCAAACATAGATGAGGCAATATGTCCATAAAGGGTGGGTGAGAATATTTAAGCATTTAGTATTTTATTTTATTATATGAACCACACTAGGAAGAGCATGTCTATGGTGTATTTTGTTAACTTTGTTATATTTAAATTTGTTGCAGATGCCATCTGCATTCACTGATACGGGGGATTAGTACACAACAGGTCGTATTTATTTTAACCTTTAATTGATTGTTTTCACTTTCATATTTTCTTATTTAACACGCTCATATGCAGTAGCAATTTTTTGAGAGCAGAGGCCCTGACGAAAGCCGAGGGATTATTTGCCCGTTTGGCTGAAACATGTTGGCCCTTTTTGGCAGTCATTTGTTTAAACTGCCTTTTGCACTGTTCTGGCTTTAATTAGGGAATGTGTCTATATCTCAATAAAATGTGTATTATTTTTGGGCACATCACTCTATTTTAACTCACCACATATCTCTTGTGTTATTGCACTGCACTTTATTATTTCTTTGGCGATCAACTATTCAATTGTTCATTTGTCGTCTCTAAGTGACTGTGGGCATGATCCAGCCTACGATTGTTGGAATGGTAGTACGTCTCGATGATCAAGGGACATACCATCTCTCTAGCTGGATGACCAAATAATAATACTGATCACGAGGTTAAGTTAATGGCAATCCAGATCTAAGAGCTGGGATCTTACCACTTATCACTTTAGCGTTCTCTTCCTTTTATGAGTTCTTTTTGTTGGGCTTTCTTGGTAACTTGGGTACTAACTTACAATTGTGATGTTAAGGATAGTTCGCCATAATATTGGCCTTTAGACCCCCGGTTTGTTTTGTTGATAATATGTCCATAAAGACACGATACAAATCATCATTTCAAAATACAGTCAATAATGAAGAATGACTCAAAAACGTCAGTTTGAGATCAGTGATTTAGAAAAGCATAACGGTCATTAAAATATTAATGTGCAATACAGAGAAATGCAAATGCAGCAACAATATCACTGAATGAGTAAAAGGACATACGAAACAACTGCCACAAAGGCTCTCAGTGTTTAAGTAAATTACAGCGCTAAGAAAAATCTGTAAAATAGACTAAGTTCCAAAAGTGCAACAAAACAATTGTGAATCAGACAGCATCCCTAGTAGAAACCCAAATTCGAGGGTGTATATAGGAAATTTCACCATAGAAACTCCAATGTCAGGATGGGCGAGCAAAAGTATCATTATTTTGACAAATCATATTTAATCATATTGACACCTTCTATGAAGCACGGTTGCGCTGTGCTCATGACGAGCTGAGCTCGTCATAACCGCCGCAACGCTTGCACGCGGGGATAATGTCCCTGCTGTGCTGAATGTTCGAAAACGGTCGTGGTCACAGCGCCACCGTGCAGCGTGACAAGCTGAGCTCGTCACAAGCATCGTGGCGTTGCGCCCCCCTCCCGCCCGCACCGCAGGGGAATTAGCCCCGCAGTGAAGAGGTTAAGACCTCAAGTAACCCTACCATCTTAACACCATTCCACTACATGAATATTTATTCACCCCTTCTGACCTAATGTCAGCCAGAGGTGTCAGAACTAAGTAGTTACATAAACAACAGAAAAATCAATGCAATAAGGTGTGCTAGCAGAAGAAGCCCTGGAAAGTAGCAAAGGCTTCCTCCAGAGAGCTCTTAGAGAACATCATGACATACAAAATAAACTGTGTACATTTTTCTGCATGCAATATCAATGACAAATAAAGCACACAATGATTTTATAAAGTAAGCAGCCATATTTATGAGGATGGAGTCAAGGCCAAGCCAAGGCCTTGAAATTATCTAATTTCATTAAGCACATTTATTTATAGTCAAATAAAATTCTCACGAACTCCCACCTCTGATGATTATAATCAGCACCAAAATCCAACTATAACATTTCATAATACAGTATGCATCATTTTCTGTCTTTTGGATTTCGATTCTTGCAACAACTTGATATTGTCATGGACTAATGCTTTTAAATCTTCCATCACAGAACTCTCCTTTCTGCTTATGTCGATGTTGCTGAAATCTTGTACTTGCACTGCCAATCTAATCCCATTTTACAAAAGATTACTTCAAACAATTTATGCAAATGAATGAACCAAATTGAAAAAGTAACATAATATTTATTGGGGTTAGGGCAGATCACAATACACCTTCATCCAAACCATCAAACCACTCACCATCCTTTCTAAATCCCCTTTCAATCTCAACAAACAAGGATTCAACTGATTCCCACAATCCAAGATCCTCAAGAGTTTTTGTTTCATGAGAGATGTTAGTAATTTATGATGTAAATGTCAATAAGCTAACTTTTATTAGGAATAAAGGTAAAGCACTGTTGCGCCTTCAACATTCAGACGACTCTGCTCTCCTTTGCAAGAACAATATCTAATTCAAGGCAGTTTTCCATAATCATAGCACGCATAGCCATTAATTCATTATTTATTTTTGTTAATGCTACAGCAGTGTTAGAAGCAAGGAAATCAACTAGAGGTGGCAATCACCTAATCATGGCATCATTCAATGCCACACCAATAGTTGGAATCATAGCACCAAGCACATCAAATACTATTTATGCAGATGCAGGTTGAGCTCTTTTCAAACTGACAGCTTTGCTTGTTTCATTCATTTGGTAAACCCGAGAGAATACCAATGCAAGGTAACAATTCCATACTCAATTTCGAGGTAGGTTAAAATAAGCATTCGTACCAGAAACCTAATGCATTCCTTTAAATATAGGCTCTTCACAAATCAAAATCTCATCATTAACAATATAACTCCTTCATTAAGAATATAACTCCTGGGTGGGCGTGGTCTGGAGCGTCAAGATGGCGTTTGCACTCTAAGAGTGCTCCGGACCCCTCTATCATCCAGTACCATCCTTCAACTCTCCTCCAGTGAAGCGCTCTCCGTTGTTGCACCTCTGAACTTGGTGTGCCCACATCTGCAGCCGTCCTGGCCCTGAAATGGGCGCTGATCGAGATTGCAGATACCACTAGCAACGACCCGCGGTGTGGCTGGGGTCCTGGTACAATGGCGGCGGTGTAGCACGTGACCAAGGGCTGGCTGAAGTTGGGCGGCGAGACACACCTTACCTCGGTGAGGCATTGCGGGGAACCCATTGCCTGACTGTTCCCTGTTTCGGACGCCTTCAGCTCCACTGGCACCGAGTGGAGCACAAAGTGGTGTAAACCAACGCTGTTGCCTAGCAGAGTGGTGACCGGTTGGCGAAAAACTCCAGAACAAGCTGCAGCTTTATCTGAGGTGAGGAGGGAGCGCTGACCGTGGTTCGTGGAGCCGCTGCATTGCCGTCCATGGAGGCGGCAGCCCTCTGCCTTCTGGGCTCCGCTCACCATTGTGGAAATAGCCTAGGCACTCGACATGCAGTCAGCAGGAGCCTGATTGGGGGTGGCGTCCTTGGAAGACTGGGTACCCACGGAGGGTTCCCCGCTGGCGAACCCTGCCCCTTCCAGCAGCGAAAAAGGGTGACAACACTACTGCTCGGCCCACGATAGTCAGGATTAAACCTCCCACCCGGGAGGCTCCCCCCAGTGCACTGGTGCATGCCCTGAGAGAACCCCCTGATTCCAGACTGGTGGGCTGACAGTGGCACTGTGTGGCTGTGGACCGAGCCGAAGCTGAGCCTGGTATGGGGTGAGGCGCGTACAGCCGACTTGCCCTGTGGTGCAGCAGCGTCCCTCCCATGCCCGGCTGCAGCTTACTGTTGTGGGGTTAGAGGTAGTAATCGGCCTGCAGTCAGCAGTATGTCGCCGGGGGTGGCGGTGGGCAAGGGCACTAGACTAGGCTGGAAGTGGTGCCGGTGGGGAACTGGAGGCCTTCTGAGGGCAGCAGAACTATTGATCGGCCTGCGATCGGCAGGAAAATGCATCCACCTCTTATTCCCTCGTTCCACGGTAGAGGTGAAGGCTTCGCAGGAGGAATGTGCTGGGGCAAGCGGATCATATGCCCCTGAATCGAGGCTGACCCAAGCCAAACACACTGCTGGCTACTGCTGCAGACTGGAGCCTGATCTCTCCTGCCCCCCACAAGGAGCAGCAGTGACACCATTCGGCCTGCGGTCAGCAGGAAGGTTCGCCCATGCGGGCCCGGTGAGCCAGGCAACTCGTTACCACTAGCTAGAACTTCAGGGCCGGAGTCTGCGGACCACGAGAGTTAGCATCCACCAATCTGGGGAGACCTCAAGTTCCACTGGGGGGGCGACCAGAGCTGCCGCTCTCCCCTTTGCCCTCTAAGATCCAGACAAGGCATGGACCGCAGTGAGAGGTTGGTGCATTAGGAAGATTCGGAGAGACCTTCAACATCCTGGTCTGAGCCTAACTGTAGGCAAATACACATGTCTTTCAGAGAACTTTTGTTAGGAGAGCCATCAGTCACCCCCTGGGCTGGATCCACCTCTCCTGGGATCTTCTACTCCTTAGGCACAGAGTGGCAGACAAGCATGACCAATGACCTGGATAAGCAGCCATAGTGGACTTGGCCATCCTGCTGAGACGTTCCTGGCATGCGGACGTGGTCCACTGAGCCCTACCTTGCCAAAGCTTCCCAAAAGGGTCCTCCTGGGGACACAGTACCATTACACACGGCAGAGCCATCGATATCACCAGGGACAGTCGAGAATTCAGGGGCTTGAGCACAGATGCGTTAGGGGGGTTCATGCCGCCCCCCTCTGTCAACCCGTGTAAACATGGGGAAGGACAGAGAGGCGAAGCCTCCGCTGACCCACACCCGTATGAAGCAGTATGCTGTCAGTGGTCCCAGCCAAGGAGAGACTGCACCAAACACGGACAAACACCCAGAGGGAGACCTGGCTAACATCCTACAAGCTATAAAGACATCCCAGGAATCTGTGGAGATGAGGATCGGGGAGGTTCGTGTGGAAATGGCTCTCATCCGGCAAGATCTTTGCAATGCTACCGCCTGCATCACGGAGGCAGAATCCCGCCTATTGGAAGTTGAAGATGATGTTTCAACCTTAAAAGCGCAAGTCAAACAGCTACTATCCCACATGACCGACCTCCATAGCTAAGATGAAGATGCTGGAAACTGATTGCGTCGGAATAATCTCCGCCTGGTGGGCCTTCCTGAGGGGGCAGAACCTTTGCAAATTACCATCTTTACTGGATCAAGTCCTGGATGCCCTTGAGTGCCCTATCAACATGGTTTGTTGTGGAGCAAGACCATCGTGCACTTGCTTCCAGGCCGCCACCTGGAGCCCCGCATCGACCAATAATTACGAAGATCCTAAATTACAGGGATCGTAATGTCATCCTGCAAGAGGCTCGCACCCAATCTGCGTTGTTCTACAGAGACGTCAAAATAATGATCTTCCCTGATTATATGAAGGAAGTGCAGACCCAAAGAAGATCATTCCTCAATGTAAAGCAGAAACTGCAAGCCCTCAACCTGCCCTAAAGACGCCTCTTGCCCGCTCGTCTGAAGGTGATCTTAAAGAACAAGACTTATTTCTTCGATACGCCGGAGACAGCATGGACCTAGGTAACTGAGGAGTACCCACTCCGCCCAAGGAAGGGCGCCCCTCCATCTATTCCTCAGTCAGTGTTGCGGGCTGTCAAAGTTGCAGGCTCCCGTGGGCGGCGCACTCGATCCCGGAAGAGGCAAGGGACTCAGGGGATGACGTCCGCCTTGCCCGCTGGCTCCCCCTGTGAGACGAGGGGATCGCCTGTGTCTCAGGAGCCACCAAGAGTCTGGGAGAACCTTGACAAAATGGAACTGACATCCAGGGAGAGCTCCCCTTACTCTTCGAAGTCATGCACTGAGGACACCGACCTTTCACAGAGCCCCCAAATGTAATTCAAAGCACTACTGCCAACAACCTGGAACTGGAGGACTGCAAATCCTTAAGTGCAGAGGGGTCCAACACGTTGTCCCCACACTATGCTTTATTAGCTAGTTTTTTTCTACACCCTTAGTGTTAGTTCATCGGGCAACAGATTCTTCAATTGGGGAAGTATAAGGAGGGGGGGTTGATTGGGAGGTTGGGTAGGGGCTGTTATCCCTGCTCTTGTTGGTAGTGCCTTGTTTTTCTGCAACGCTGTGTACTATGTGTTTCTACGCGCTAAGTTTGCTCCGGAAGATTTTCCACTTTCTTCCTATGAATACACGCAAAACGTTAATTCATGCTTTGGTCCTTAGTCGACTGGACTATAGCAATGCTTTTCTGGTATCTGCTAAGGACTCCGATCTACAAAGCTCACTGGTGGTGCAGAATAATGCCGCACGCCTGGTGACTAGTGCTCCTATCGTGCTCCTTCCCTTCCTCTTTTACACAGCTTACACTGGCTTCCAATTTGCAAAAGAGAATGCATTTCAAAGTGTGTTGCTTGGTGTTTAAAGGCCTCAATTCTATGGGACCTACATATTTGACAGAAAAACTAGTTAAATATACCCCAACGCGCTTACTTCGATCCGAAGGTAAAAATTTGCTTACTATTCGTTGCATCAAGCAAACTAGACTAGGAGGTAAATCCTTTTCTTACTTAGCCCCTACATTATGGAACCAACTGTCCTTAGATCTTCGTCAGGAAGTCAACTACCTGTCATTTAGGAAAAAACTTAAGACTCAGCTCTTCTAATTTCTCTTATCCCTCTGTGTTGTTTTTACTGTTGTCCTCAGCGCGGAGATACCCCATTTGGGGTGAGTCAGGTGCTTTATAAATGTAATAAATAAATAAATATGATCAGGATGATTTCCCGTGCAGTTTAAATAGTGAATCAGCATGTACCAAGCTGCTCCCAGGGCCTAGTCACTCAGAGCCTTTAAGGTACTCAGACCCTTTGCCCCACATATTGCCACTTAGCCATAATGCCACGGCCTTGCAGGGAGGGTGAACCCTTCAGAGTCCAATCGTGAAACGTCAATGGTCTCCAAGACAAAGTTAAACGGACATCGATTTTAAAGTATGCACGGATGTCCTTCTACTACAAGAGACACACCTGATGGGGAACCGTTGTCCTTTTTTCCCACGTCAGGGATTTGACAGGATATGGCACTCAGGTTTCTCTAAAGGGGCTCGGAAAATGGCAAACCTTCGCCAACGCTCCCTCCCCTTCACACCGGTCCAAACAGCCAGCGATCCTCAGGGACTGTTTGTCTCCCTCACAGGGACCCTAGAGGAAGCTACTGTTAATCTGATGTCACTATACACCCCTTTGGCCAACCTGGAACCCACCCTTTGGGCCACTGTGGATGTAATATCCTCCCTACCCCAGGGTCGGACAGTGATTGGGGTACTTTAATGCTGTTCTAGAATACACCAGGGATGCCACGGGGACACCCGATTCCTATAGAAAGCTAGGTGCAAAACGACTTACAGATTGGGCATCCAAACTGGGCCTTTGTGATGTCTGGTGTACCTGGAAGCCTAAAACACTCCAATATACACATACATCTGCTGCATGCCATATCCACTCCGAATTGACCTCATCTTCATGCCTGCCCCTGACTGCAGAACAGTCACTGATGTTCAAATCCTGGTGCAAGGCATATCGGACCACTCCCCACTCCTCCTCCAGTTAGGGACGCCCACGGGTGGCAGATGATTGATGGAGAACTTAAACATTACTTCCACATCAATGAGGGCACAGTGCAACTTCAAAGTACACTGTGGGAGGCAGGTAAGGCCACAATCAGGGGGTACGCTAAAGGGTTCTTTAAGCACAAATAACAAGTGCAAGATCGCCATCTTTTCCAGCTAGAGGCCTAGGTCCTCCACCGGGAACAGGCCGCGGCTATGGCAGATGGAGAGGCGGAACGCTGACAGCTCCAGTTACTAAGAGAAGAGATTATGCACATATCTCTTGAATCTTCTAAAATGTTATGGAGGTCCTCAGTGGCCCGGGTCTGTGACTGGGGAGACAAGAATGGCAAATTGCTCCACTGGCTTGCTTCCCATCCCCTGGCCAATCGGTTAGTTCCGGAAATTCGAGATACGCAGGAACACATCTTTCCCTCCCCTGCTGCAATTGCACAAACCTTTGGAAAATACTACGCGGAGCTCCACTCAGCAGATCACTCGCAGAAGCCAGTCTTTAGCTCTCTCTTTCTGCAGGGTATCGCCCTTCTTAGGCTCCCAGAGAGGGAAATCCAGGCCATGGACGAATCCATCATGAGAAATTGGGGAAGCGATATCATCACTTGCTATTCACAACACTCCTGGTCCGGTTGGTTTCCCAGTGGAGTATTATGCAGCATTTTGGGAAACTTTGATCCCACAATTCCATGCCCTATTTGAGGAGGTTTTGGAGAGAGGTGCCTTCCCCCCCGACACTGACATGGCCACGGTCTTGGTCATACCTAAAGCAGACCCTCCCTCAGCCTCATGTCCTAACTACGGCCTGATCTCGCTGATTAATACTGAGATTAAAATGTACGCAACCATTCTTGCTACCCGTCTTAAGCGGGTACTCCATATTCTCATACACCCTGATCAATGGGGCTTCATGCCGCATCCCAGCACAAGGCACTGTCTGAGGCGCCTCCATGTGGCCCTTGCCCACCGTACCTCCATACCGAGCCCTTCTACTACTTGATTTTGAAAAGGTCTTTGACACGGTCGACTATCTATACTTGTCATATGTGCTAGCTAGAGAGAGCGGGCTTTGGCCAGCACTATCGGACACTGGTAGGGGTCCTTTACTCCAACCCGTCAGCTGTGGTCCTCATAAAAGGGGTACCCTCAGAGACCTTTCCTATTAGGAGAGGAACCCGACAGGGGTGCAGGGTGCCCTCTCTTCCCCACTCCTCTTTGCTCTAGCAATTGAGCCCTTAGCTTGTCTCATTTGGGCTGATATGCAGATACAGGGGTGGCACTGGTAGGGTCTGTATGAAGACAGTATTGCCTTATATGTGGATGATGTCCTGCTCTTCCTGGCTGATCCGATGTGGTTTGTTCTAGATGCCTCCAGATTCTCAAATCCTTTGAGATAGCAGTGGGCTTACGCCTTAACCAGATTAAGTCCACTTTGGTGCCCCCTCACATCTCACATGAATGTCTGGATTGGCAAACAACCATTCCCCTGCGGCGACTCTCCTTCAAGTATCTGGGTTGCGCTTCCCCCGGAGCCGATCTGGTCCCTTTATGTCAACCCATTGCTCAAACGTACTTAAAATTACCTCCATCGTTGGCAATCTGTTCCCCTCAACCCCTTCGGTAGGATCGCCCTCTTCAAAATTATGGTTTTGCCCGCGCCTCTTATATGTGCTCCAGAACCTCCCACTCCACCTTCCTTGTAGGTGGGATGGCGGGCTAGATGGTATGATCACGACCTTCCTGTGGGGTGGCTCGAGGTCGCGGCTTGCCCTTACGTACTTCCAGAGGGCTCCATACAATGGAGGGATGGGTATGATGAACCTTTTCCTGTACTACTTAGCCACCTGTCTTCTGGTGCTCCATGACTGCTTCAATGGTGGATGGTCTGATCCGGCCTACCGACTGGAATTAGAGGGCCTCATATTTCCCCGGATCCATGCCATGCATGTGGGGCTCCGGTTCCTCATACTTTACCAGGGGTAACTCAAACGGTCCTTCTGCCATGGCGCTCAGCACTGTGACAAACTCACTGGGAAGCTAAAATCACACTACATGCGCTTCTCTGCCATGAGAATTGGCTGCAAGAGGTTGGAACTTTAGCAGGATTCCAGATGTGGGATCTGATAGGTATTACTCAGTTAGGGGATGTATGGAAGAGTGGGCGTTTGTCCTCCTTCCATGACATTCAGCAAGCATACTCCCTACAATCTAATCCGTTCTACAAGTACCTCCAACTCCGGCATGCCTTTGCCCTTCACATTCCTGACCATACTGCAATCCCAGAGTTCAGTCCGTTGGAAGTTATGCTCCTCATGGGTAATCTGGGGAAAAGGGGAGTGTCCCAAATCTATTGATCTTTGAAAAACAATTCCCCAACCACCCTAGACTCCCTCAAGGCCCAATGGGAACATTGGCTTGGCCCTCTGGAGGAGGAAGATTGGATGGATGCATTGATGAAGCCCAGGGTACTAACCATATCAGCTGGGCTTTGTCTAACTCAAATCTACTATCTCCACTGCGCATACCTCACCCCTGTTCGATTGCACACAGCGGGCTTCTTCCCGGACTCAAAATGCCCGCACTGTGAGGTGGAACCAGCAGACTTCTATCCTATGGTCTGGTCCTGTGCCACCATTTCCAAATGCTGGGCTTCAATTGTAGCTGAACTGAGGGACACACTGGGCTGGACGGTCCCCCTTAGTCCTCTTGCCCTCCTCCCAGAGGTGATGGATGGCTCCCGAACCAATAAACTGTTTTTGGGGACAGCCATTATGGTGACCAACAGAAACAATGCAGCTGCCTGGAAGGACTCAGCACCTCCATGGATTGCGAAGTGGCATAAAGGAGAAGACTGGTGCGCCATCCGAAAAAAAAAAAGGTATACGAGGCAAAGGGCTGTCCGGACAAACACAAGCGCATATGGGGCAGATGGCTGGTCCTAGTAAACTGATGATACACCGGCGAGGGTTGGAGGTCCTGGAGGGGCAATATGGGTCCAATATGTAAACATGTCTTCCAGGAAAAGAACTTTGATCAAGCGATTACTTGTCCCATATGTCACAGTGATGCACTGTTCTATGTTGTTGCTTACAAAATCAATAACATTGATTGTAAAAAAAAAGAATACAACTCCTTTCACACTTACTTCCTCTAATTAATTTTATTGAACTTACACTCGTCGGTCTCTGACGCACCATACACTGCATTCCTCTATTCACATGCTCCATTCACAATCGTGGATGAATCTTCGAACTTATAAATTTCTCTACCGATTCAATGTGCATCTTTATTAAATGCATCCTTCCATTTTCATTTGCACCCTTCTTATTCACATCCTTCCATTCTTTCTAAATGTTCACCCTTCTTTCACTGTATTCTTTAATAAACTCTCACTCTTTATCATTCAGACTGCACACAAATTGGTGTTTAGTTTGATTGATGTTCAAATGAGTTTGTGCAACTGCTTTCAGATATTAAGAAAAGGTTATACATTTCCCAGGATCTTCAACTGTAGGAAGCTCTTGCAAGGAAGCGTGGAACTCTGAAAGATACAGTGATAAGAATGCTCTATTATGGAGAACACTAACAAATACTTTATTAGATAATACATAAGAAAGGGGCAATTGGGAATAAGTTGCACCCTTCATGGCAGAGTATTGTAAGTATGTGCAAGCATAACAATCTCTAACAATCATTATGCTAATGTACTCATTTAACAAATTCAAATGCATATTCTCCTTGTATCTAACTACTGATCTTTCCTTATAAGTTAACTTCATGTGTACTATACTATTGTGCGTAGTAATTAATTAAACGTGTGGCAGTGGAATGTTTCCAACTGGAGAAAGTAAGCATAGCAGCAGGCAAACTAAAACTTGTAATATTATTATTGGGGAAGATACTCCAAAAACCTTACAACAGTTTTGTTTACAGGAAGCCATCTTCAATCAAAAGTTAATCAAAGCCCCTTTTTTAGTTCGAGGCGGCACTTCCTCAAAGATGAACTGGCAGCAATTTATAATATCATAGACTTCCACATCTGACTCTTCATTTTCATCATCATCACTTTTCACAGACACCAGACAGGTCCATTAAGGTGATGCATACTTTCTATTTGGTGTTCTTTCTCTTGTTGGTCTTTTGATCACAAGTGATTCACTCCCACGTTTTTCAATTGTCCCTGATTTGTCTCTGATTTATTCTGGCTTTCAGGTCTTCTGATGCAAAGCACATTCTCATCGTCAGAATCTCTTACAAAAATAGTGGTGACTCAGGGTTAATTGGAGGAAGTCTAGCCTATATCCTTTCAATCCACATACGCAGAACCCAGGTCTTATAGTTAATGGGGAAAACATACAATGGAAACCGACGTCCTTCAGGTATTTAGGGATCCACATCTACCACACCCCGAGGACATCATTGATGGCAACCTCATCAGGGCAATAACGTCTATCAAATCTCAGATGAGGTTATGGCGGACTCTTCCACTGCCTATTATGGGCTCCATCATGCTTCTAGCTAGAGCAATGGATAAGGGAGTTCATGTGAAACGGAGGGAGACACAGGGTGGCGTTACGGAAACTGTACACACCGATGGAGCAGGGTTGGACTAGCCAATTACAGTGGGTATCAAAGTGGCTGGCTGGCCTGGGGCTGAAGGACGTGGCGATGCTATACCGGGCATGGTCGCTGACTAACATATATCATCTATTCCACCCCACGACTAGGGTCCCCGCACCAAGGCCTGGGCTATTAGCTATGGCCCACCACTGTTACAGGAACAATCTGTACCTTACTCGGGGGATGGCCATATATACGGCCTGGCGCTCCCCCTGCAAGTTGCTCCAAGGGGCAGGGTAGTTACCACAGAATGGAACTGGTGTCATGGCATGCGGCAGGGATACAAACGATGGGTGATTTATTCAAAGATGGAAAATTGCTGACATATGAGGTCCTATAACAAGGATCAGACATTCCACCAGGTCAGTTCCTACTATACAACTCGCTAATAGCCTCACTGACGAGGGTCTGTGGAAACCTAGATACTGAACCCCCTACAACATCTGGAAACATGTGATGTGGTCAGGCAGTCATATAATACACTGGTTGACTGAGACATTGTTGGTACACACGAGGGACCAGCTTGTCTCCCTGTGGGGCAAATGGGAGATGGACAAAGGGAGTCCCTGGGTGGACACAGAATTGGGCATGTACCACAGAATACTATGTTCTGCCTTATTCAATGCTATATAATCCACAGGGGATGTACCATGTTACTCCGCATACTTTTACTCCGCATACCGTTACAACGCGACTTTTACAACGCATACCATTACAACGCATAGCGCTTTGGGGTGCTGGATAGTGGTAAGTATAATTTACTATTCTAACTCCAGTCCCCGTGGACCCTAGGGAAGGTGTTGGATAGTAAATTATACTTATTCCCTATCCTAGAGCGCCCCCCAGCGCAATGCGTTGTAATGGTATGCGGAGTAAAAGTCGCGTTGTAATGGTAGTGCGGAGTAAAAGATGCGTTGTAACGCGTGTATACCATCCACAGGGCATACCTCTTCCCCAATAATTTAAGTAGGTACTTTCAAATGAGCTCTGCAGCCTGTATCCGATGTGGCCTGGTGGGTGCCGGTATTCAACACATGCTGTGGTCATGGGAAGCTCTTTTTCAATACTGGTGGGAGGTAACTTCCTGCTATGATGAGATGAGAGTAACAATAGAGAGAAAAATGTAGTGGCATGATGACTATTTTTATAAGATTTTGATGGTGAGCGAGAATCACTAGTACTTAATTCTGCACACTGGCTGTCCCAGAAAATCCATAAGCAGTAGCTAACCCAAGAAGAATCATTCAGAAATAAAGCTAGCTCTAGGGCAGAAACTATTCTTCTTTAATGATAAATATATATGTTTTCCCAGTCACACCCATTAAGTACAGGAATATTTTTAGCAGGCCAAAACTACTTTTAGAGAAATGATCTCCAAAGGTCTATGGACTTGGAACTTAGGAGTTATTGATAAGAAGAAAGTTTATACTTTATGACACCAAAAGATGCACTTGAATATTAAAACTACATTACATTGTGTGATGTAATGGGAATAAAAAAGAGGAGCGCTAAGCAGTAAAGCACAGGAATAAAAAGGCCAAGTTTATTTTTGAGTGATACCAAATTAGGAAGTATTTTGAGCTTGCTGTTTATTAAAATGTAAAACACACTGTGAACTTTGCATATTTGCCATGCTTTGTGCTTTTGTTAAAAAGAAATTAATATGAGCTGCTTATGTTTTCAATAAAGTTATATCAACATAAACCAGATCTATATAGTGCTGATCGAAAGATAGTATGTTAATTATTACCCTGTTAGTTACGTTCTAAGTTATTTTTACAGGTTTTGCCCTGTACTAATCAAAGAGCCAGATGCACGTACTACTGGTCACAAAATACTTGTCGCAATTTATGACCAGTATTTTTGCAACCAGTGAGGTACACCAAATACAGATTATAACGTATGCACTCGCCATGCACTGCTTATTAACTGACATCTTCACCTAACTGCAACCTCATGTTAACCTCATATTAACCTTTGTTTTTTTGTGTGAAACAAAAATATATAATATATATAAAATAGGACCATTGACAAAGGCATTTGCGGAATGTGAATGCATCCGTGTTACTTGTGACAATCAAACAAGTATTTTGTATTCTCCATGAGTGCTAATGTTTTCTTGGAAGGACTGAAGCAACTGGTACGAGCTTGCTGCATATTGACTGCGAGCGGTGCGAGCGATTGCAACTAGGAAGTGTTGGCCGCCATTTTGTGATTCAGTTGAAGCGAGTAAGGGGAAAAAAGGGCAAAAAGAGTAGGAAAGAGGAGGGTAGGAGCGCTGTGAGCTCTGTAGGGTGGTTAGGGTCTGCTATTGAGGGAGTGTGAAGCAAAGTATTTACCCTTACCGGTGTGAAAGTGGTATTTTGCCCAGAGTAAGATTGTGGTGAGGTGAGGTGCCGGTAAACTCAGGGAGGAAAGCGTGCGCCTAAACCATGAGCTGAGTGCTGTAAACTGATGTGCTGTGGGCGTTGTAGCGTACTGGCCGAAGCGAAGTATTTACCCTTACCGGTGTGAAAGTGCTGTTTTGCCTAGAGTGAGATGGTGCTGAGGTGAGGTACCGGAAAACTCGGGGATGAAACTGTGCGCCTAAACTGGGAGCTGAGTGCTGTAAACTGAAGTGCTCTGGGCGCTGTAGCATACTGGCCACTGTAGCATAGCTGTGTAGATGGTGTTAGTATGCGTTTAGAGAATAGCGAGAGTGGGGAGCAAACTACTCACTGGTACCGCTCTGAAGACTCGGGAATGAAACTGTGAGTCTAAGTTGTGAGCTGATTGCTGTAAAGTAATGTGCTGGGGGCGCTGTAGGATACTGGCCGCTGTAGCATACCTATGTAAGTAGTGTTAGTATGCGTTTATACTATACAGGGAGTGGGAAGCCAACTACTCACCCCTACCGGTCTGAAGACTCGAATGCAGTGTTTTAGCAAGCAGGAATAAAGAAATAATCGTGACGAATATAATGCAGAAAGTTGCAATGCCACAGAAGCCAAATGGTGAAATGAAGTGTGTCTAAGAAAGTGGCTGTGTGTAATAAAGCGATGGAGTTTGAAAGTTATATAGAAAGTGTCTTTATTTACGTGCCATAAATGGAGCCACTGGTGCCAGTGATAGGGCATCCTGCTGATGCAAACTTGAACCGCTTCTGCTGTATTCAAACGTAAGCTCCTGCATCAGTGAATTCCACATTACATGTTAGAGTTCCATGTGACAAACAATACCTATTACACTTCAATGAGTCTAAATGTTATAATGGAAATAAAGGTAGGATATGATTACCACATGTATCCTTTAAGAAGACAAACAAAAATAAATAATTGTAAAATGTAATTATCAAACTTCTTAGGTAACCTGGTACTCTGTTTTTTTCTAACACAAATGTATCAACAGTAGAACAGTCAGCAATCTCTTGTACAGTAGATTCAATCTGGTGTGTGTGAGCATTGGTAATAGTTCTACCCACATCGGAGCTTTGAGGAATACAAACATTGCGTTTCTGAGAAGCACATTCGGTACCTTTCTGGTCATACCATACATTATTGTCTTAAGCTGTTTCAAAAAAACATTCTTGTACAGAGAGCTAAGGCTTCCAGCTGAGGCAAACTCCAACCGCTTCTGCTGTATTAAAAACGAAGCTCCTGCATCAGTGAATTCCACATTACATGGTACAGTTCTATGTGACATAAACAATAGCTATTAGACATGAATGACTAAATTGCATAATGAAAATAAAGGTAGGATACGATTACCACACTGTGCCAACCAGTTCCTAAACAATGTGATGACGTCACATATTACATCACTCATGACATGGTCAGTGACATCACTGATGACATCTCAAATGACATCAATGATGACATCATCCACGTGATAATCTGATGCACATACTGATGCTCCAGTATAAACTTTGATACACCCACTCTAAAATACAGACTACTATTTTTGAAACCATACACACAAAAATGCTAGATACTACATACCACCGACTATTTCCTAGGTCTATACACACTTATACATACAGTTACTCATCAATACAGTACTATATGTGCTCATACACCTATGCATACAGTCACACTCTACCACTCATCCATAGAGTTACTCACACACCTAGTCAGTCATGCAAAGAATGAATTACATACTCATTTACTCATGTATACAGTTATACACACCAACTGAGTTATTTATACACACACTACATCACTTATTAATGCAGATACTAACACATACTTACTGTCTTACACAATCACTGATACAAGCAGACACTCATTTATACACCCACTCCTCAAATAACTTACTCTCACATATAGTAATTTACATAATCCAACACTCACATATACTGCCTTAAACATATGTAGTTACTCACACATATACCACTGAGACATTGATTCACTCACCAACACACCCATACACACACTAACTCACCCATACAGCCCTTCCCAGATGCACTTTTGAATCCATACAACCAGTGAATCACCCACTCAGACATCTGTGCACAGAGTCACCCCTCCCCCCACCGACCCACACAGACAATCAGGCACCCATACAGATACTCAAAAAACAAATCAATAACCCATATAGACAGTCATGTAGCTACTCACCAACCCATGCAGCCGCTTACACACCAACTGAGAGACCAATACAGAGTTTCACACAGTTTAGTCACTAACCCATGTATTCAGTAAGACACATTCAATCACTCACTTATACAGTCAGTCAAGCATCTAATAAATAATCCATTCAGGCACTTGTAAATCCACTCATTCTTCAATACACCTTGGCATAGATATATATAAAAAATATTTAAACTTTACAGAAACACACATTCACTGGATGATGTCATCAGTGATATCATTAGTGATGTCATTTGAGATGTCATCAGTGATGTCACTGACCATGTCATGAATGATGTAATGTGACGTCGTCAGCAGTGCATTGCGGGCGCGCAAGTTATAGTTAGCTAAACTAACTATAACTGGCGAATTTCTCTGGTTTTATATGAGTCAAATGTCCAACTAACTATAACGTCCCTGAAACCTATGGTTTTTTCTGTGAAAAAAAAAAAAATATATATATATATATATATACACATATATATATATATATATATCCCAACATAATTTTCGGCAAGATCCAAGCCACTTTAGATGGAGGGCATGACGGCCGGGACGCCACTCCCAGACATTCCAAGCCAAATCCAGTTGTGCGAGAAATTAAACTCACTGGTGGCTTGGCCTCGATGAAAATAGACGTTTTTATTTACAGCAAACGGGTGCCCAATGCGCTTCGGAGTTAACCTCACTCCTTGTTCACGGGTAAAGTTTTACAAGTAAATTGAAAGTTTTTAAAGGTGCAGTGTTCAATTCTTTTTGTCACAATAAACATAGTCAACATACTATATATCGTGGTTTGAAGCACTTGTGATTTCACAAAATACTTCGATCGCAATTCCATACGAAAAAATACATTAATGATAAACAATAACTTGATATTCAATCAATGATCAAAATTAATTCTACCCAAGTGGATTAACATTGCATGCGGGCTTTTTGTCATAAACATAGTAAAATTACTACATTTGCACACAATACATGCAGCCTTAAATCCATTATTTATCGGATCACAATTCTAAGTGAAAAATGTTGTTTAAACACTAAATCATACTAAATCAAATTCAATTCCACCCAAGTGGGTTGGTACTGCATTCTGGCTCATCAGTCCATAATAAACAATGTTGTAGATATTTGGAAATTAAGCTCAAGTGAGCATTACTTTCTTATTCTCAATATGAAATCAACTGCGACCTAAATTAAATTTCTTCTCCCCTGCAACAGAACCAGATAGTTTATGTTACCAAACTTAGAACTACTGTGTATCAAAAAATAAAGAAAACTTGTTAAAAAACTTATTAAAAAACTAACAACGGATGGGTACAGATCAGGACTATTGTTCTATCTTAAATGTATCGACATTTCCTCATCAAGATTCAAACCAAAGGGACTCATTATGTTGTACTTGATAATCATTTTTGATTCCAACTTTCTCAATTCAAGTGTGCGGTTCCCACCTCTTTCTTTTTGCGGAATGGAGTCCAACACACAGAATTTGAGAAGGTTCTGATTTTGAGTATGTTTGATACTGAAGTGGCGAGCCACAGGGTACTGTTTATTATTTTTGGCAATAGCGCATAGATGTTCAAGGATTCGCAATTTGACCCTACTGATGGTACTTCCGATATGGAATAAATTGCAGGGGCATTTTAATGCATACACTGCATAATCTGTGTCACAAGTAAAATGTTTTAAGATCTTAAATGCTGGTTTCGCACTACATAATTTACAATTGTGACTTGGTGCAACTAAAAAATTCTTGGGGAGCTACTAACATGCAGCTCCCCACGTGAAAAAGCAATCTGATTTAGATTTTGAAAGAGAGAACTGATTTCCTTGCTATGGGAGGGCGGGATGGACACCCCGGGACACCGCAGGAGCCGGCCCTCCCCCAATACATAAGGCCCCGGGGAGTGGTGGTCCCCGGAGCTTTGGAGACCTTGCAGCCCCCCCAACCATTTTGTTTTGTAGCCCGGTGGGTGACGGGCCCTCGAGTGCTCCAGGAGGGGGGCCACGCATTCCCCCTCCTACAATACATAAAGCCCCAGGTTGGGGGGTTGTCCCCGCGGCTTTGGGGACCTTGGACCCCTCCCCCCGCCATTTTAATTTTTTTAGCCCTGGGGGTATTTTTTTACGGCAGAGTCCACGCACCCTACATGCACCTGTCGGGTCTTTTTTTTTTTAAATGATAATTGTGGGCCCTGGGTTCCTTCTGGGAACCCCGAAGCAGGTCTAGAGGGTAAAAGTATTTCTACCCTGCCCCCTTTCTACGTTTTGCACACATATTCCACTGACTTTTTCAGCCTCGCTTCTACCGAGGCACAAAATGGCTGCCAACAGTTCCTGGTTTTGCATGATGACAACCACTTGACAGCCAATAGGCATTCAGCGCGTGATCGGAAGAGTGCGCTTACAATACACTCACGGTCCGCTGATAGTCCGCGGATCTCCCGCACCCATAGATATATGAATGCTTTTAACTGTAATTTTCTCAGGAACTACTGAACAGATTGACACCATTTAAACAAAAGGCACAAGTCGGAACCGAGGACTACATCTTTGCCAAATTTGGCGTAATTCCATTTAGCAGTTCGGACTGTAGCTGTGGCTAAAGGGCCTAAGGGAAACTGCATTGGGAAAACGCGTTTTGGGACCCCCCTTTTTTCTCGGCCCCCACTTGACGAATCACCGTAAAACTTTCAGATTTGTCAACCGGCGCCAAAGTTATTCTAAATAGAATGTTGCGGATTTCCTATGGAAAATAGGTCCTAACTATAACTACCAACTGGCTACCGCCCGTAGTATATATATATATATATATATATATATATATATATATATATATATATATATATATATATATATATATATATATATATATATACCAATTGTTGCCCTCCAAATGTTTTAATTTGTGGCACAATCATGGAACCCATTGGAGGGAGAGAATCGGCATTACACACACTTCAAAATCCCAGCATGCATTTACATTGCAACTCACCTGAGAGGCCAACCAGAGGGCAATCACCTATTTAGCATGCAGAGGAGAGGATGTGTCATTGCATTCGTGTACTTCCAGCATGCCTTTGAGGAAGGAGCGAGAGCTGTGAAACGCGTCAGGCTACCAACTGAATTGGAAAGGAAATGCCGGTTTTTGAAAATTAAATGTTCTGGAAGAATCATCTACTGTGAGTGTGTCTTTATATCAGGGCAAATGATGGAAACATATATATATCCTTATAGACACATAGGGCTTGATTACAAGTTGGACACGTAATTCCATCCTGTGCGTAATCCCCTGTTTATGCACATGAGGGAGTTACGAGTATGTTTGTTTTATTTAACGCATCCAATAATTATCAGATGTATTAAATAACTGAACATTCATTCAATTTCAGCAGGTCAAACCTGTCAAAATTGAACAGATGAAAGCATACGGTATTTACCGTATCATGCGGATTTTGGTGGTGCGTTAAATACAAAAACCTGCATGTTAGTCCCCATGAACTCATAATAGGTGTTATTTATCACATGTGATATATAACGTACCCTGTGGTAGATAGGGGAGATAATTAGCACCTCAGCTTGTAATCAGGCCCATAGAGCACATCTCTATTCTGCCATTGGTTTGTCTGAGTGCTATTTACTCTTTGTTTCCACACATGACAGCATATTGCATGGGTTAATGTTTGATTCCACATCACTGGCTCACTTGCCCTGTGAAAGACTGCATTTTCTGATTGCATATGTACATCCACCTGTCTGCGCTTCAGTGTCAGTGTTGGTTGACCACTCCTTCAGCTTTAAATGTTCTCCTTTTATAGTTCCTCTTTAATGTCTTTGCTACTCTTTGTATTTTAATGTTTCTTAAGATGATACTACAGCTCACCAGGCTGTGCTAACAAGTCGCTTGCTTGCTACTTACTTCATCTGCTGTACATAGCATCCACCATGACCACTGTCTCTAAACAAGGACACCATTACGGAATGATGTTCTCCATTGGGGATCATTGTTTTACCGCTTCAAGATGTCCAACATGTTAGCTCTAGATGCGGTGGCCAATCCGGAATTATAAAACAACAAAGATCTATGCTTGTGTCCTGCTTGAACCAGTATTTTGTAAAAAATGTGGTCAATGAGAAGGTGGTGCATACCAGTGTTGTGAGCACATAACACCGGGAGCTGCTCTTCCTCTACACTCTACGCTGTGCCTAAGTCTGGGATACTATGTGAAGGTTTGTCTGATGTGATCGAAAGTCGAAGAAAACAGAAGAAGAGAGAGAGAGGGAGAGAGAGAGAGAAGAGCTAGACGTCACTTGCTAGGAGTCGTAAGATTGATTCATGTCAAACTTTTGCAAAGTCTAGCTGACTAAGGATTTTTTAACTGTTTTTATGTCTGTATAATGTACTTGTGAGGGCTTTCAGTCAGCCATATTTATACATCCGTTTGTTGCTATGTCATTCAAATATTCTTCTTGGTCAGCCAACTTCAGCCATTGTTTACTGATAGTGTGAGTGATGGCTTTCTGCCCTTTCACAAGGAGCACATCCAAAACACAAAGTAGTTCCCTTAAGTGCAAGGGACGAATATAGCAATGTGTGTTTTGTGATGACAGCCAGGCAGCTTCCCCAAAAATAGGGTTTTGCAAAAACCATGACAAAACAAGAATTGACAAAACCATAATGATGGAGGTCAACGCCAGTCCTGTTGACTTTGCCAATGCTTGTTTGATTTTTGGTGGCAGAAATCAGGATGCCAGTTGAGTTGCTGCATCTGGTACACAGAAATAGGTAAATCGAAGGTAATTTTCCAAAAGCACAACATTGGAATCCCTTGCATTAGTCTCTTGTGGGAACAAATCCTGGTAAGAAACAGAGACCCGAGCATTTTGTAGTTACTACGTTTGGGTCGTATTCGGGGCTGTATCCGTAGGCACAGATGGCTCAGGCAGGTTTTGGAGAGGTATCGTAGACACCAGCACTCTGCATCTATACTGCAGTGTCTGAAGCACTACCATTTAATTCAGAATTTCTCGAAGCCAGTGCATGAGCTGCAGACAGGACAGCTCGAAAACAATAGCAGTGGTTGCCTCTCCCTGTTTTCAAGATGTGCTGTCTGCAGCTCGTGCTCTAACCAAGGTTAAAACCAGGAACACAGCAGTGCCCTGTGTGAGTACAAACATTTATTTTAGAGCCCCTGGTTTTCTATGGCATTATAGTTTAAGCTGTGCTATGTACATGCCTATAAATAAAATCCCATTCTTCTTTGAAGTTATAGCAGTCACCAGCTATTAGTATCACTGAGTACTATTTACTCTCAGACTGCATACTGGTATATGCCTTCACTGCTTGCCTCCACTGCAAGAGATCCACGTGCCCTAAGAGAATCCAAGGGAAGTAAAGTTGTTCTATGGCTCGGGGATGCTAGTAGTAAATGACAGTATCAGCACAGGATAATGCTCAATGACCACTGACTGTCCCAAACCTCAAGCAGCAGTCTCACAGATTTAGATTTAATCAGCCTTTGTTGGCCTCACATATTAGTGAGCATGCTGACTGAGGGTCTGTGTTCACAGTAGTCCCAGGAAATGAGTGTACTTTTTTCTTCCTTGGATATTTATTCCAGACGGAATGCATGCTACTCAGATCTATTTAATTTAGAAACTGCCTATGGGCATATTACTTTTCAAGATGTCCTAACAATCTGTGGTCTGTTAAAATCCAACCCTTGTCTACCCCAGCAAGCAAGGGGATTAGAGCCTAAAGGCCATAAATAAATCTGTGGTTATTTATTAAATGGTCCAGCAAATGCCCATATGCTATTCTTGGATACATTCTAATTCCTTGTCTGTTAGGTTTATGGGAGGTGGGACTATTCCACATGTTCTGTGATTATTAAGTACTAACAGTTAACTAAAGTCTGTAAGGCTGACCAGCAGCCTTTTTGTATCTGATGCACAATCATTTGTGGCAGATAGCTGGCCTTCATCAATCTAGGAAAGCTTTAAAGACCTGGCTGTTACCTTGATTATGTTAAACTGCTTCGTCTGTTTTCTGGGCACACTGTTAGAGGTTGAGGATTACTGGTAGTCTTCAAGTGCAAAATTTGATGTCCAGGGTTAAAGCTGTACTCTATAAGAAATGTAAACTAACCAAACCTCTCTTGCTGGCCTCAAAGCTCTTCCAACTAATTTTCAGCTTTAAAACTCCACTATTCATCCTCTGTTAACTCTATCAGCCAAGTGTCGTTTAGACTACTTAACTAGTCTTGGCATTCAGAGTCCCTTTTAACGTCTTAACTCGTTATAAGTAACACTAGAAGTCCCAGAATGGATTGTGCAGTTGACTGAAATGCTTGGCCTGGCTGAAGGGATGTTTTGGGAAATTAGAAGTGTAGAGGCTTTATTTAGCATGCATGACTCCCAGAGAAATTAATTTTTATGGGCAAGACGGTATAGCAGAATAAATGCTGACTAAACGCTTGGGGTTTGTTTCTTCTAGAGATGTAACGACACCGTTCATTGCAAAAGTTAATTTGACACAATTCCCAAATTTAGAATGGAAAAAAAATCAGATGCAGAACTAAATACTATTTAAAATAGTACCTATACTTTGACTTCATTTGACTGCATTTGTGGCCAATAGATACTAATGTGCGCATTAACAGGTATTTTTCTAAAGCTGTTGGTTTCTTAGCAAACAGACCAGACCCTCAATATAATTTATATTCCCCCATGACGATAACCACAAATAATGTTGATAATTTGTGGCAGTGTTGGCTGGCTCATTTCAGGTTAAAATCTGTAATAGAGAACATGCCCAAAATGAATGACTTCCTCCTAGGTCCACATTCAGTAAAAAAAATAAACAATTTAGGTTCACTTTTATATGTCATTATTAAGGAAGAACAGGCATATTCATGAAGAGAAGCTGCAGGAAGAATTATGGAAACTGACAAAGAAATAATGCAGACCACGTTTAAGGGTATAGATGCATGGCTTCCAAACACTCTCAAAACGCGTGTACAAAATGTCAACTATCATTTCCATTTTCATCATTGTACAGTCTTTCATCTATCAGTCTATTCTCCAATTAGAATTAAAATTAACAAATCTGTCAAGACCTTGCATATGGCGTCATTGATCAGCTTTGTCAGTCAGTGTTGGCACAGAACAACGCCATGAAAAAGTGGTTACAAGAGAACTTAACTGCCAACAACTCAAAACAAGATGCCTTTGTTAGCTGTGGTATCGGGAAATGTCTCAACGACCATAATCGACCTTCCTTGGCTATACGATCTGCTCTGTTGGGATGTGGCTGCAAACAGCTCATAAGAACCTCCCTGCACCATTTAAGCGTCATAACAAAATTAGGCTCTTCATTAAATTTAAACACACACGTATTGGGGCCCATCGGGAGACGGGGAGGGGAATAACCGACCGGACACAGGTATATAGTGTGTTAAAGGCCGCTTTTATTGGAAACAGGTGCATCCTGAACATACCCCAACCTTGGCCTTTGCCGCACAAAACTAGGCCTAACTAAATAAACACATCTCTGCCAATCCCCCCACCCCCACCCCTAAACATTTCCCCAAACAACCTCATAAACCTCTTTATTATTTACACAAACGCCTGGCTCAATGTTTTATAACCTCTGCCCTATGTACACTCCCTCCCTTCCAACCAGTAAAAGTTCCTTCCTCCTATCCTACCCCCCCCATTATAACTAGAGAAAGCGCCAACCTCGAGAAAACAACCCTAGCACCTGCTCCTAGCGACACACTCTTCACCCTATCACAGAACACACCTGTAACCAACAAAAACCCTTGACTATCCACCCCTTAATCCTATCTACCTCAAACCAGGGAGGGTGGGTGGGACAAAAAACTCCTAAACCTAGCCCGGCTGCTGTGTCACTGTCCCAACAAATGGTGACTAGTGACCTAAAATGGCCGCTTAAGTAAGCCCCTAGCCCAAAAGGAGCCCAAAAACCGCCACCCAGCCCAACCAGCCCAAAAAGCCCTTCCTGTGTCCTGACCTCCCTGTTCCCCTCCCCTTCCTCCCGGAGCCCCAAAATCCCCGGGGGGGCGAGCCTCCCTCCGGTCGGCCACCCCCCGCAAAGCCCCATTGGGGCCCATCGGGAGACGGGGAGGGGAATAACCGACCGGACACAGGTATATAGTGTGTTAAAGGCCGCTTTTATTGGAAACAGGTGCATCCTGAACATACCCCAACCTTGGTCTTTGCCGCACAAAACTAAGCCTAACTAAATAAACACATCTCTGCCAATCCCCCCACCCCCACCCCTAAACATTTCCCCAAACAACCTCATAAACCTCTTTATTATTTACACAAACGCCTGGCTCAATGTTTTATAACCTCTGCCCTATGTACACTCCCTCCCTTCCAACCAGTAAAAGTTCCTTCCTCCTATCCTACCCCCCCCATTATAACTAGAGAAAGCGCCACTCGAAAGCCTTTACTACTTTCGACCCCCCCCTAGGACCTCTGTACCCTCGGATACCGTCTGACCCCTATCGCCCTGTCTACCGCCTCCTTCAACTGCACCACATACAGTTCCATCCCGTACCTGGACAAATGTACCCCATCCTCTAAGAAAAAATATATGGCCCCATATGTTAGCTCCGGGTGTTCCATTCTGCCCAATCCCTCTTTCTCACAAAAGGTCCTCATCTCTCTGTTGATCTTCCTCCTAGTTCTATCAATCGCCCCAGGCCTCACTGCCCCCCTCCAGCATCTCCTCGGAATGAACTCTGACCAGATAATGTGACACCCTGCCCACTGTCTCTTGATCTCCAACAGATCCCTCCGCATTTGCTTCACCAAAGCCAAACCCTTACATTGCACCAGGTCGTTCTCCCCCAGATGTACCACTAAAACATCTGGGCACACCCCTCTCCGAACAATGTTATTTAACACCGGCACCAACTCGTGCCAACGCATACCCCCTTTTCCTCTCCAATGGCACCTAAACAACTGTTCGTCTAATTCCAGGTTCAGATTCTTGCATTTCTCCCATTCGGCCTTTTCCGCTCTTTTAACAAAAGAATGTCCCACCACATAAATGGACACTGCCGCCTCCGTAGGCCCCGCCACTGCTCCTGAAAAGAGACAAATGTAAATACCAAGTCCGCACCCCTCCTCATTCCACCACTACCCCTCGCAACCGGACGTATGTCTTAAAACAATCCGATTTCCAACGCCCCAACCGCTTAATGTCCTCCTTCCCCCAACCCCGGCGCGCCGCCTCCGTCGCCGCCCCGATGCGGAAAGAATGTGTCCCGAAGGCTTTTGGATCCTCACCCATAGACCGCAGGGCGTGCCGCAGGACCCATAACAACTGCGCGGCCGTCACACGTCCCGCCTCTCCCCTGTCAAAAACCTCTGTACCCGCCTGTGCTCCACCGGCCGCCAACCGCCGCCCCCACTCCACTGGACACACTGCCTCCTTGCCCCCTGGACCCAGTACCACCCACGTGCCCCTCTCCCTTTGATCGGTTTTGGAACGTCGTAGCCGCACGGCGACCTCCCTTCCCCGAAACTCCACGTCCCCCCACATGACTCCCGCCTGCCCCTTCAAACCCACCAGCTCTGACACCCGAAAGGCCCCGAAGTACAACCACGACATCAATGTAGAAAACCGCACCGCCTCTTCCTGATCTCTACACACCACCGGCATCCGATTCAGCAATCCCTCCAACATCGCCTCCGTAATGGGCCGTCTCTGCCGCACCCGGGCCCCTTTCTCTCTCTCCCAACCCTCCAAAAGACGCCCTCCCAATTCCCCCGCCGAGGGAGCATAGCCCCACCAAAGCTTACCCATAAACGCCACCCCCGCCAGTTTGCCCGCAATAGTCACTCTCGCCAAACCTCTGTCCATCAATCCCAACACGAATTGCACCACCTGTTCCTCCCGACGCCACTTGTCCCGCTGCCTTACCGCTCCAAAACGCAGAAACTCCAGCCAGGCCTGTTCATAACTCTTCCACGTGGACACCGCCACAGACGACCTCACCAATCGAACGACCCGCGCTCTCCCACTAACCACATCTCCTCCGGCACCTTCGTCTTGACCGCCTCCGCCTCCGTGGCTAGCCCATGGAATCTCCGCCACTGTTGACGAGACAAAGCATCTGCAATGTCATTGTCCACTCCCGGCACATGTTGTGCCCGAAACAAGATATTGTTTTCCAGGCACCTCAACACAAACACGCGCATCAACTTCAGCACCTGAGGTTCCCTCGCAGACTGCCGGTTCACCACCTGCACCACCGACATATTGTCCACCTTGAACAACACGCGCCTATGCGCCAACTCGCGCGCCCACACAGTCACAGCCACCACCAGCGGGAACAACTCCAAAAAAGCAATGCTTCTCCCCCCCGCTTGCCATCGCTCCGGCCACTGTTCCGCGCACCACCGACCCGCCCAGTAGAGTCCAAAACCGCCGACTCCCGCCGCATCCGAAGACATTGTCACGTCCCACTCCCACTCCTCCGGCGGCGCCATGGGAACACCGTTGAACCTCTCCAAGAAAGCCAACCACATGCACAGATCTTCTCGCGCGCCCGCCGGCAACCGTACGTGGTGATGAGGCATCGACAGCCCAGACAACGCCAATCCCAACCGTCGACAAAACGTCCGCCCCGCCCGCACCACTCGGCACGCAAAATTCAGGTGCCCCAGCAAAACCTGTACCTCTCGCACCAACACCTTCCTTTTTGCCAACATGTCCCTCACCAGAACCACCATTGCCGACCTATTGTCCTCCGGCAGGCGTGCTCCATGGCCGCTGAGTCGAGCTCTATCCCGAGGAACGACAGCACCGTGCTGGGCCCTTGTGTCTTCTCTGGCGCCAAAGGCACCCCCAAATACTTCATTAAGTCCATAAAACTACTCAGCTGTTGCTGGCAGTCCGTTGAACCAGGGGTACCCACCAGGAAGAAGTCGTCCAGATAATGCGTAATCGCCTCAGAGCCTGTGCGCCAGGAAAAAGCCCACTGCAAGAAGGAACTGAATCGCTCGAACAAGGCACATGACACAGAGCACCCCATCGGAAGCGCTCTATCCACGAAAATCAACCCGTCCAGTTGTATTCCCAGCAACTGATGATCCTCTGGGTGAACCGGCAGCAACCGGAATGCCGATTTTACATCGCATTTCGCCATGAGCGCCCCTCGTCCCGCCGTCGTCACCAATTTTCTCGCAACGTCCACGGACGAGTAGGACACCGACGCCAAGTCTGCCGATATAAAATCGTTCACCGACGCGCCTTCCAGCCACGAGAGATGTTGAATCAAGCGAAATTGACCCTGCTCTTTCTTCGGGACCACACCAATGGGCGAAATGATCAGATCCTCCAAAGGTGCCACCACAAAAGGTCCCGCCATCCTCCCCTCTCTCACTTCCTTAAAAAGCTTCTCCCGGACGATGCCCTTGTGCGCGTTCACAGACTTCAGGTTCTCCGCCCAACGAGCAATCCGCGGACCCTCGTACCCCAACCGGAAACCCTCCCTGAAACCCCGACGCAGCACCGACGCATCATCCGCCCGCGGATACACCTCCAAGAGTGGTTCCAACCGATCCAGCCTAACCGGAGTACGAGCCTTTTCCCAAGGTACTCGCCCCCCCTCTTCCCCCCCCTCTCCCCCTGCCGGGCCCGGGAGCCGGGAATTGACCCTGTGAGGGGCCTCCCCAAAGCCCCCAGCAACGCGATTCGGGATGTCTTTTACCACACGAGGAGCACTCGTGCCTAAACTTGCACGTCTGCCGGAGACAGGAACCCCTGTTAAAGTCCCAGCAGGGTCCCCCGCTCTGGAAGCTCCCGGCTCCCCCCGGCCCCACCCCCCCACGGGTGGGGCGAGCCGAAAAGGGTGTGGAAGCCAGTGGCAAACCACTGGCCGTGTAAATAGTGCGGCCAAATTTCGCCCCACTCATTGTCTGCTGGTAAAGGTCCGCATCCAACTCCCCCCACTTCGCCTCCGGGTCCGACGCCATACGCGCCCGAAACTCCTCGTCGTAATGCGACCACGCATTGCCACCGTACGTCACTTGCGCCCTCCGCACTACGTCCATGTACTTGAACAACGCGACCGCCCGGTCAGGATACTTCTCGCAATAGACGCTCGCATAGATTAAGAATGCCGCTGACCAGTTCTCAATAGTGACCGGCACCCTCGGCCGCCGTGCCAATTCCTGTTCTTCCTCCTTCGACCCTTCCTTCGCCATCAACTCCCTGTGTAGTAACCTAAATATCTCAACATACTCCCCCTTCCATATCTTTTCCCTGGTCGCCAAAGACAAATGCGCCCCCAACGGCTTCGCCACTCCCATGTACGGCAATTTCTTCACCGGAACGTCGCAGCTCTCTTTCCCCCCGACACTCGACGCAGCCGCTCCACCTGACCCCCCGTCCGTCCCCGCGATCCCCGCCGCCGCGCTCGCAACCGGGCCCTCGCCGCTCCCTGTCGCTCCAACACTCGCCGCCACTAACGCACCAGAGGACCCGCCCGACCCCGCCGAGCCGCAACTCGCTTCAGTACACACACCGGCATCCATCACATACCTACCCTTCACCAGTCTCACCGTATCCCCACCCTCCGCATCCGTCCCCACCGACACGTGGTGTCCTCCAACGCCACTTCCCCCCGCCTTGCCTCCTTGAGGCGTGCCCAAGCCACTCCCCGACCCCGTACTGGTCTTACCTGGCGTCAAGGCTGGCGTCCTCACCGGATCCCGCCGCCTAACCAGATCCACAGGGGGGGCCGTCACTCGCGGCACCACTTGCCGGGGGCATTCCTGCAAAACACTGGCAACAACATTACAAACCTCCCCGGCCTCCCGCAACTCCCCTTCTTCCTCCGACTCCAACTCCGCACTCACTGCCTCTTCCGCCACAATCCTACCAGTAGACACCCTACTCAACCCTGCTCTGGCTCTACACTCCGTCATCAAGGCCCCCAGATCTACACTCACTCTCCGTCTACCCTCATGTTGGTAAGCAGAAGAAACCGTTGCCTCGTTGCTCCATCCCCGTCCCCCGGCGGCCGGATCGACCCATCGGGAGGGGGGCGCTGGAGAGCTGCTTTCCGTCCATCGTCGTTCGGACCACCCCAGGTCCCTCGTTGGAGCGCGACCGCCCGTACTAGGCAGAGCCGGCCCATCCACTCGGCGGGGTGGAGCCGCATGCTGCTCACCCGAGCCCCTCCCCCACTGCTCCTGCCAAGAGAAAAACGGGGAAGTCCAGCAAGCCGGGGCATAACCGTCTCTACTACCTTCCCAACCGCCTCTCCCCCCTGCCGCAGAATGTCCGCCCCTCCACGCCGGGCGACCCCCCCACCCACTCTCCCCCCACCCCCAGCTTCCCACCCCGCCCGGGCCGCCCCACTGGCCTCCCCCCATACCCCCCCACCCACCCCAACCACGCAAATCCCCCCCGCTGCTCCCCCCCGCACCTTCAAAACTGTACTCACCCCCGCTATGTCCCCCAAAAAACCTCCCCCCACCCCCTTCCTCCCCCACCCCCCGGCGCATCCCCCAACCCCCCACCTGCACCCTTCTACCCCCTTGCGCACCCCCTCCCCCCAGCACCCCCCGACCCCCACCCAGGGTTAAAATCCCACCACCTATCGGGTTGTCCTGCTCCTCCTCATCGTCCACCACCTCCTGCCCACTCTCACCCCCCACCCCCACCTCCTCCTCCCCCTCTGTATCCTCAATGAGTAGCGGAGAAACCCCCCCAACCCCCTCCAGACCACCATGCCCCGCCTCCCCTGTACCCCCTTGCCCCCCCTCCACAAACCCCTCGCCCCCTTCCCCCTCCAATCCCCCCCCATCATCCACCACCAGTAGCCCCAGTCCCCCGGCCCCTCCCCCCTCGCGTCCTTCGCCCACCCCCGCCCTCGCTTCAATTGCAGGCACTACACCCCCGGCAGCCTCCTCCCCCGCTCCTCCAGGGCCATCACCCCCCGCCCCCCCGTCATGTCCGCCCTCCTCCAACCCCACCGCATCTCCCACAAAGACCAGAGGGACCTTCTTACACGAACCGCGTTTCCTCCCCGGGGCCTTCCTGCGCTTCGGCGCCCCAGCCGCCTGAAGGCCGCCACCTCGCGCCGCCCTCTTCGCGGCTCCCGCCCCCTCCCCCTTCTGCACACGTGACCGCGGTGGTTCACAGGCCGCAACGGCCGCCGCGGCGCCATCAGCAGCGCGCCGCGGTGGCCTTACCCGCACTTCGTTGCGTAGAAGATCGGTCCTTCCGGCCTCTCCCAGCAGGCGAAGAGCCTCCCGCACCCTTGGATCTGACAGATCGTCCGCCGCCATTTCGCCTGCTCTCCGCGTCCGCCTGTTTCCACCGCGTCACCGACCGCCGCCAAACAACCAGCCACGATCGACCAAGTGAGTCCAAGACGCTCTCCCTCACGCTATCACGCTGCAATCTAACGTATGCCAAACTAACAGCACCCACTACACAAAACTCTATCCCCCACAAAAAACTCCTAAACCTAGCCCGGCTGCTGTGTCACTGTCCCAACAAATGGTGACTAGTGACCTAAAATGGCCGCTTAAGTAAGCCCCTAGCCCAAAAGGAGCCCAAAAACCGCCACCCAGCCCAACCAGCCCAAAAAGCCCTTCCTGTGTCCTGACCTCCCTGTTCCCCTCCCCTTCCTCCCGGAGCCCCAAAATCCCCGGGGGGGCGAGCCTCCCTCCGGTCGGCCACCCCCCGCAAAGCCCCATTGTGACTCATACTGTTCCATAAAACAGTTGTATCTTGACTTAGACCTGGAAGACATTTAAAAAATGAAATACATTTGGTTTCGTTAGCTGTATATTTCAATTGATGAATTTGATGACTCTTGGAAAAAATATGCATGCCATCACACCTGCTGCAGACTGCACAAATATACATTTGTATCAGTGGTTCACATACGATGCACCTTCCCAAGCTTACTGGATCTAAGGAGGAAGAATCTTCATCAGTCTTTTATTGAGAACAATGTGAAAACAGTAAATTAAGCTAGTAGTTTCTGTTTCTCTCTTCAGACGAACAGCTTTGTTAGTAAACTTGTAAACATTTTAGACTTAGATTATCTCGGGCCAGTAGGCCAACAAAAACAAGGTGCCTTTAATGGGCAAGACTGCTTGTGGCTGACTTAATTTTAAACTCATCCATTGCAGTTTGTTGGCTTGATTCTAAAAATTATTTAACATAATGTTGATTTTTATTGCGTAATTAAATACATTTATCGTTGTAAGTTTATAACTGATGGATTCCAAAACAACCAATTATTACCTACCAATGTTGTCAACCCTAAATCTTCAGTAAGAAGACTTTGAGCCTGATTATGAGTTAGGACCGCCAAACCCGTGGTGGAGGTGTGGTAGCAGTCAGGGACCGCCGCGCCAGTGGTTTGACTGCCGTATTACAAGTACGGCAGTCGGGACCACTGCAACCAGCTGGAAGCCGCGTTCCCTGGTGGTGGTGCGGTGATCTGGGACAGCAATATGCTTGGCGGTGCCGCTGCAGCACCTCCAAAGCAAAAGACACACAGATGATGGACGGAATGTGGAACTTATCATTCACCCCAGACAAGAGATTTAGGTTAAATCCATTGTTCTTTTGCTCACCATGCCACCCCAGTTTAGACCCAGCCATATGCAAATCAGTCTTGACCCTGCTTCTCATGGGAACAGTCCAGCCCGAACAGACAAGCCAGGCCCTTATTGCACCAGAAACAAGCATCCTGGGACCCGTTTCAGGGAACCCTCCCTTATCAGCGAGGCAAGCTTGAATCTAGTGGCACAGTGAGCCCGGGACCCAGGTCTGGGCATACCCAGCGCACTTAGGGCGAGAAAGCAAAAGACACACAGATGATGGACAGAATGCGGAACTAATCAAGCATTCACCCCAATCAAGAGATCTGGCACCGCCAAGCAAATTCTGAGTTTCCCCACCCCTAGCCTATTAATGGTGGTGAGCCTGCCATGAAAAGGCTGGCGGTGGAGAAACAAAGGGGGCTTGCCCCTGTACACTGGGATGCATGCAGGGGGGCACATTGTGTGTCCCCTGTCAGCATGCATGCCCAGTTCCTGCACGCATGGACTAGACATTCCATGCTGTGTAGGAACTTGCTTTGGCGTTCCCATTGAGGTGCCTTTTCAAAGGCACCGCAGTGGGAACACTAAAGGACTGCCTGCCAGACCAGGAGAAACACCTAATCTGGCAGGCTGGTCGCTAGTCAACTTTGGAGATGTGGGAGTGGGGAGGTGGCTTGCGCACCGCTCCTGCACACCAAAGTCGTTATGAGCCCTTTAAGGTCTCTTACAACAAGGGCAGGCTCAGATATAACCTATAAAACAATTAAATTGGTCTATACACACTTTGAAGGACAATAACATGCCTTGCCAGCTCATAACTGGGAGTGCTGTTTTAGACCGTTACAATCTGAGCTCAAAAAAGAGAACAACAGCTAAAAAAGAAACATCATATAACCTATTAAGTATCAAGGAAATAGAAAGCACCCCGTTTTCTGTAACAGAGGACCCATATATTATGTGGCTCCTACATGGTGTCGCAGCGCTGGCGCTCGTTGCAATGACACACCAACACGGAGGTAAGGTTTCTGCGTCTTACTTTATTCCCTGCCAGCCTCACACTGGCTTACAGACTAGTAGTTTCCTCTGACCTCACTTCCTCTTCCTGCTCGCCTGTCCTGTACCAAACCGAAGGTCAGGCGGGACGATGCTACATCTCCCCTGTTTTTCAAAGTCTCACTTCTTCTATATCTCTTCGACCAGACGTCGGGGTTTCCTTATCAGACGTTGCGGCCGTTCTCTGTGTCTTGGTGCTGGACTGTGGTGATTCGTGATTTCCACCATTCGCATGGGGCTGTGGTGGCTTGGGTCACTGTTGTCACTCTGATTGGAGGAGTCACTTGAGGGTAAGTTTGACACGGTCTCATGGCAGCCGCGCCGGTTGCATTTTCTGAAGTGTGAGATGTTTCTCGTTATTTGCTTGTGGTCAGCTTTGGCTGTGACCATGGTTCCTTTCCTCTTGGTGACTTGCATGGGAGTGTCGAGGTATCGACTGTCTGCTTTGGCTCGCCGATCGCTTCGCACTATCACCCAGTCTCCTTCGTGTATGTTGGAGTCTTTGGCGTGTCTGCGTTGATCAGCATATGTCTTCATTCTGTGCTTCTTGGTGTGATCGATTTCCACGAGGGTGTTGTGATCAACCGTGACCTTTCGTTGCTGAGGAGTTTCGTTCAGCATGGGCAGTCTTGTTCGAGGTGTTCTTCCTAGCATTACAGTTGCTGGGCACTGATCAGTGGTGTTGTGCGGCGTGTTTCGATACGCCCTTAGTACTTCATTTAATGTCTGTTGGATATCTCGGTGAGTCAGTTCTGCTTGTTGGATTGCCCTCTTTAGCGTCCCCATAAATCGCTCCACCATGCCATTTGCCTGTGGCCACAGCGGAGTGATTTTCTGGTGTTTGAAATTGAGATGGGTTGCAAAGTTTGTGAACTCATGGCCGTTGAAGGGAGGTCCATTGTCTGTCTTTACTCGCAGTGGGATGCCCCAGGCTGCAAATATCTCATCAAGCACTGGGATCACTGTCGTTGCTCGAGTGGATGATATTAATTGTGCGAATGGGAAGCGGGAGTATTCGTCCATGGCAACAATGATGTACTGTCCTGATTGTAGTGGGCCGAAGAAGTCGACCGCAATCTGTTGCCATACTCCGTCCGGCAGCTCTGACATTTGTAACGGTGCTGGCGGTTCTTCCCGGCTGACTACTTGGCATGTGATACAGTCTTTCAGAGTTGTCTCGACCATATAATCAAGGGTTGGGAACCAGACTCGTTCTCTCAGAGCTTTCTTGGTTGCATTGATGCCTCTGTGTCCTTCATGTGCCAGGTTGATGACCCCTTGGCGCAGTTTGAGTGGAATTACAATTCTCCCCCCTCTTAAAAGGAGACCATTGTCACTGATGGAGAGTTCCTCGCGCACCCGTTGGAATGCGGCTAAATCTTGTCGAAGTTGAGCTGATTCGGAGGAGGACTGCTTCATGTCCCTCCAGGAGTTGGAGCGAATGCGGGTCATCACTGCTTGGACGAGGGGGTCAAGTGCGGATGCCTCCTGGATGGCCTCAACAGGAACAGTGGGAGGACATGCAGCGTCAACAACAAAATGAAGATATTCGTCAGCCACAGAGAGTGCAGAACGGACACCTGCCAGCGGATGTCTTGACATGAAGTCAGCTGGGTTTTCAGCTTTCCCAGGTTTGTGGATGATGGAGAAGACGTAGTCTTGGAGGCGCAAGCCCCACCGCTCAATGCGTGGTGGCATTTTCGCATTGGGGTTACCAAAAATTGTAATGAGTGCCTGATGATCCGTAATGATCGTAAAATGCTTGCCATAAACAAAGAGGTGAAAGTGTTCGCACGCCCACACCACAGCTAGGCTTTCCTTCTCCGGCTGGGAGTACGCTTTTTCCGTATCCGTGAGACTGCGGCTTGCATAAGCAATGATGCGTCGCTGGTCGGAGTCTTCGCGGTATTGGGCCAGAATGGCACCCAGGCCCACTGGACTGGCATCTACCGTGATTTCAGTTTTCTTTTTCGTGTCGAAGTACGCCAAGTTGATGGCCGACCCCACAGCATGTTTGATGACGGAGAACGCATGTTGGCACGCGTCCGTCCATTCGAATGGCTGACCTTGGCGAGTGAGTTCCCGCAGCGGGTAGCTGATCGTGGCGTAATCGCGGATGTAATGCGCGCAATAGCTTGCCATGCCAAGGAAGGAACGTAGGTCTGTGACATCTCGGGGTTTCTGAGTGTCGGCCAGGGCCGCTACCTTCTCGGGGTCCGGTCTCATGCCCTCCTTCGAGAAGATGTGTCCATAAAATTTTAAGGTGTCTTTGTGGAATTCACACTTGCTGGCATTGAGTGTTAGATTTGCAGTCATCAGTGCATGACAGACTCTGTCCAGGGCTGTGTCGTGTTCTGTTTGGTCCTTCCCAAATACCAGCAGATCGTCACTGTAGTTGAAGGCATTTGGGATGCCTTGGATGACTCGCCTGATGGCCTCCTGGAAGATCTCGGCGGCCGAAGATATGCCAAAGTTCAGGCGTTTGTAGCGGAATAGGCCTTGGTGCGTGGTAAAAGTCGTAATATATCTCGACTTGTCGTGGAGCTCCAGCTGGTGGTAACCTTTATTAAGGTCAAGTTTGGAGAATACTGTGGCACCATTTAGTTTGGTAATCATGTCACTGATATGCGGCCCAGGATGGCGTTCCCGCTCGATGGCGGTGTTGGGCGCGCGCATGTCGACACATAGCCTGACTTTGTTGTCTTGCCCCTTTTTAGGAACTACCACGACTGGCGATACCCAAGGGGTGGGTCCCGTCGTGCATTCTATGATGTCTGTTCGAAGGAGATCTTGGAGCTCGTCATCGACGGCTTTTTGTAGATGGAATGGCACCTTCCTATGATGTTGAGCAATGGGTGTCACATTTTCATTGATGTGAAGCTTTACTTTGAAGTGGTTGAGCTTCCCGAGTCCTTTGAATAAATTGGGGAATTTCGCAACAATGTCAGGAGTGTCCTCCGTCATGTAGAGGAGTTCTACGAGTTTGAGTCTTTCTGCCGTGGGTAGACTGAGGAGACAGTCTGCCAGATCTGGTCCTTCCACTACATGGATGTAGGCGTCGATTGTCCGGTCCTTGAACGTGAGAGTGGTGCGGAAACGGCCTAGACAAGGCAGTGGCTTGCGTGACATCCACGTGAACACACGGACAGCTGCTGGTTCCAATTTGGGCTTGTGTTTCATATTTTGATGTTCTAACGCACAGATATAGTTCAAAGATGCTCCAGAGTCCAAAACAAATTTAGCTGGGTGGTCTCCTATCAGGATGTCGAGTTTTGGATACCGCTTCAGTCGATCCGGGTCTGCAACCATGCATATGTACTCATCACGATCCGGGGTTGTTACCATGCATATGTATTCATCACTATCTTGTGATGTGGGGGTGTGCGATGGCGATTCACTGGAGGTGTCTCTGCGTGACCGATAGGAGTCTGTCACGTGACGCCTGGTGCGGTGGCTACTTCCGGAGCGACCTCTTGAGTGGTGCGAATAGGCTGACTGAGTGCTGGAATTAGACGAGCTGGAGGACCTGCTTCCCCTCTCTTTTATGGCTCGGGCGTGATGACGTGACTCATGTCCTTTGGTCGATGATCTGTGACTTGGTTGTTTGGCTTGACATGCAATCTCAAAATGATTGTCTCTTCCACAACGGTGGCATCGTTGCCCGATTGCTGGGCATTGTCCTGAGTGTGGGTAGTCCTGCCCGCATCTATAGCAGGTGGGCGTGGCTTTTGCGGACCTCGTGTGTCGCGAGTTTCGACGTGAGGGTTGAGACCTGTGAGATTTAGAAGTGGACCTGGTACTCTTGGAGGACCTGTGTGCCTGAATGCGCAGAGCGTGGTCTTTGTGATCCGATGATTTCTGTGTCCCCATCCGCTTCGCGTAGTCATCCGCCTGGTCATTAATTCTTGTCAGTTCCTCAATTTCGTCTAGTGTGTATGGTTTTTTGAGGAGTCTCCGGCGCAAGGTTTCAGATGAACAGCCGTCAATGATACGGAGCCTCAGGGCATCTTCTGTTTTGAAGTTGTCGAAGTCGCAGTATCGTGCGAGTCTACGTATGCGCATGATGAAGTCGCTCATGCATTCATCTTTCTCCTGCGTGGCCAGGTTGAACGTGTGGCGCTCATAATCTACGTTGCGTTTGGGGAGAAAGCGTCTGTCAAGGGCAGCTTTGGTTTCATCATAGGTAGCTGTTGCAGCGTTGGGTAGTTCTTTGATGATTTGTGCAATGTCTGGACCAATCAGGTTTCTCAAGGCCACAAGTTTTTGCTTATTATCTTGCACTAGGGATCCGACCATGTAGTCCTCGAAGTCTTCACTCCATGTTTTCCACGATGGGCCCATGCTGTTGCCCGGCGTCAGTGGTAAAGGCAGAGGTTGGCGCATGAATGAGGCTCCAACAGGGTTATTCGCCATTGCGGGTACGTTGGCTGGGGGAGCTGAGCCTCCTGTACTAGGAGCTGGGCTTCCTGAACTCGCTGTGCCTGACGTGCTTGACGCTGTGGTGGCAGTGCCTGAGGAGCTATCAGGGCTCGGATTGGACATCTGCACTTAACTGGCTCTGAATGGCTGTATAAAGCGTTGTCCAGGGCTTATTAGCGTATTATTGGCTGTACACAGTGTATGTTTATTATTATTCAGCTCCTTGAGCGTTTGCGTGTCTTGGTTGCCTCTTTATGCTGTCACTGTCCCTGTTATCGAGTGGCGCCTGACTTTAAGATGGCCGCCATGGAGAGAGCGTGGATTTGTTTAAGGGCGGGCGCCTGACTCCAAGATGGCCGCCGCGCGGGACAGTGTGCCTCGTGTCTCTGTCTCTGGCATCAGGCAGACAGCGCGCGTGAGGGAAGCGGCAGGGTTTGGACTCACCCTCGCTCCTCGCGCTGTATCCTGTTCTGGCTCCTCTCTCCTCGCTCGCGCCTGGGATCGGGCGCTGGTCTCCGGTGCTGCACAACCCGGCTGCTCACTTCTGGAAGCACGTGGGGGTCGCGCTCTGACATACGCGCTCCTACCTCCTGGTGCAGCAGTTGGGGTGCTTGGGGTGCCGTTCTGACACCCGCGCTCTGGTCTCTTCGCGCCTCTCTTCCCTGGGGCAGTAGCGGCGAGCGCTTGGCAGCAGTTGGGTGTTTCTTGGCTTCGGCGGTTTTTTCTTTCCGCTGCAGGGTTCGGTGGTCGGCCACGTTGGGTGGCTGAGCGATGCTGCTTGTGGGCTTTACAAATATCCCACCCTCGTCGCCATTGTCGCAGCGCTGGCGCTCGTTGCAATGACACACCAACACGGAGGTAAGGTTTCTGCGTCTTACTTTATTCCCTGCCAGCCTCACACTGGCTTACAGACTAGTAGTTTCCTCTGACCTCACTTCCTCTTCCTGCTCGCCTGTCCTGTACCAAACCGAAGGTCAGGCGGGACGATGCTACACATGGATGGAGCAATATTCTTGCCAATCCCTACCTTTCACATTTATACTTGTCAAAAACAGACGTCTTTTGGTTGATATGAAAAAAACACAATGCCTTTCTTGTTTCATGAATGGAAATTTTCTTTTCAATTTCACGGCTGAATAAAGGACAAGTCAGCATTCATAAAAACATACGCATGAACTGCTAGGACAGCCACTCCTCCACGATTCCATCACTCTGCATGGGGCTTGTTACCCTTTCATGCCATGTTTGCTTCTAAATTGCTTTCAACAACTTCTCTAGCCACTCCTTCTTATCACATATTCCTAGGGAAGGGTTATTACTTAATAAGGGTAAATGAGAACTGTTGTGGGAAGACGCCAGGATGACTTATTGACTGGTTTTAAGCAATTGTTTTACTGTTACTTTTGTTTTCAGTTGACTGTTTTCAAGTCTGTTTGGTGGTTGGATTTTCAACTAATCTTATGATAGTTGGCTGTGAAATATAACATTTTTCTTCTTGTGAAGACATAACACCAGCATGAATGCCAAAGCGAATGACAAGGACAGCTACACAACAGAACAGCAGTGTACTGAAAATATGGCATTCTACTCTGAAGAATTATTGAATGAGATAAATGCAAACTGGACTCTTTCATTCCGCAAGTTTAACGCTCCCTAAGTGAGACCCTTCTTTTGGTACATGAATTATTTTGAAACAATCAGCTTGGGTGTTCCATTGGAGTTATCCTCGATAGTATCATTCAACTTGAGAAAAGTGATTTGACGAATAAGAATTCATCAATCATACTGCTCTGTCATTCTTAAAATATGCGATATATGATGATACACCAATATAAAAAACACCTGCTCTGTCACTGACTCTTGCAAGAGTCATACATCAAACAGTTTCTGTACCTTTGGAATCCATTGATGCTGTACTTCAACATGTGCATACCCTATGTACAAAGTCAATAATGACTGATGCTGTCAAGCTCAGTTGGTACGGAGTCAGTTAGTACTGTTCTACAAGCTATTACAGCCCTATCATCATCATCATTATCAATCACTCCGTTGGCATGTGCCACTTCCACATCTGTATTCTTTGGAAGATTAATGTCAATTCTGACATCTGGGAAAAAATAACAGTAACAAGGTTGAATCGCTATGACGTGAAAGTATTTGTTTTCCTTTTAAGGTCTCAGCTTGACGTAAGCAGCGCATGCGCGGCTCTCATCATATGAGGGCTTCTTGGAATCGATACGATTCCCGAAGCCGTGTCCCAGCTCCGCCTTCAGTTTTCTTTTGTGCGCGTTGTTTGGCGTCACAAATTATGCTAAAGGCAGTGCAATAATTGCACCAAAGGCATGTCAATCCCTCCTTGTTGCCACACTGTCTCCTTTTAGCCACGCCCAGTGGGATTGGATTTCTCACTTGCGGAGTGATACTGTCTCCTTCATTAGCTGGGACGCACTCTTTCTTTTTCATTGTGAGTGCAGGCTGCAGCATGAGCACTTGAGTCTCTCCCTGGCATTGTTCAGGGTTTCAAAAGGGAAGCTTTTAACTGTATTTTAATTATCGATTTTAATTTAGAAAAAATATATAATTTTAGGATACTTTTAGAAAATAAACACTACATTCATCTGAATGAACAGCATTTAAGCTCACGGACATCTGTTAATACAATGCTTCAAACTACTTTTTATTTTTATAATGCACTGAGGTTTTCAGATGAGCAGCCGAAGAAATTGCAAGAGAAACGCTATGTCACCGAACACCAGATTTAGGGAACGTATTAAATACCAGTTTCTTGCAGTGAGCTGTGTGATTAATACGCCTGCGGCAGCTAGCGCCTACCCATCTTCGAGGCTCAAACAGACCCTTCCCCAGATAGGGTAGATTAAGCTGAGGCGGGACGTCATTCTCATTACATTTTTCTGGCGGCATTACACTTCAAGTGGTGGACCCGCGCTGCTGGCTGGCAGAGCGCTTTCCAGGCAGACGACGGGGGCCGTGTGAGTGAGGGGACTGTATTCTCAAAGAGGCACTCGAAGGAGGTGCAGTCGGTGAGACCCTTCGGGATGGCGAGCGTGCAGCGGAGGGGGGCTATCGCTGAGCTGATGATTGCAATCAGAGTTAAGAGGTAGGAGGGAGGAAATCGAACAATATCGGGACTCGGAATGAGCCGTGTAACTTGCCTCAAAAAGCTTTTTTTTAAATGTGAATTCTATCTTTTGGATGACTACCTCACCTTACTTTTGGCCACAAGAGCTCCGGGCTAACCACGACAGCACAAAACCGCATTCACCTAACATTATTACAGCTGTTTAAAATATGAATTCCTCTCTGTATGACGGGATGCCCCGTCTCTTCACTTCAGGTATCACAGTCACGAGACGCATGTGGGGGGTGCTAACGACTCAGCCGGAAGGAGTCACTATTCAGAAGGGTACGACGAGCAACTTTTTGTGTCCCCTGAGGTGTTTGTGATCCTGGGCATAGTGAGCTTGCTGGAAAATATCCCGGTGATCAATGCGATCGCCAGGAACAGGAATCTTCACTCGCCCATGTACTTCTTCATCTGCAGCCTTGCAGTGGCGGACATGCTCGTGAGCATGTCCAACGAGTCCGAGACCATCATCATCACCCTTCTGAACAACACCGAGTTGGGGAATGTGCACATAAGACCCTCAAGCCCTAAATACCAACGGGATCCTAACTAGAATTATTTGGCATTCATTTTTAGGTCACAAAAAAAGATAAACATCCGGCGCTATTACCCACAACTTACCGCCACCTGTAGTCAAGAAATCACACACGTCTGTGGACTGCTCTCTCTTTCAAATGAGGCTCTCACGGAGGGTTCCCTGTTTGAACAAGCATTAAAAATGCAATATGTCTCGCCTTCTATTAAGTTAAAGCCATTTGCTTTGCTATACAATACCGTTAGCAAATCAAATGACTTTAACTTAATCAAAGGCGACACCTATTGCATTTTCAATTCTTGTTTTGAGATTGCATGGAAAAAGCTTATAAAGGGACAGTTTGTACCATTTTCTTTTTTTTTAAATCACTTTTGTACCCAACTGCAATAGTTAGAAAATAAATAATCACCTGGCTTCTTTCATTTATCATTATGCTTGTAGCCTTACATGTATCTACAAATATATTAATTGCAAATATATTTCTTTTATTACGATGATTATAATGACTTTTCTCTTCTAGCTATTCCTTTTTGTAGGTACATGGGCTAATCAATCGAAAGTGAATATAAGTGATTAATAAAGAATTAACTTTTTTTTTAGAAGACAATACTTTATTGTTTTATTAATAAAAATCATTACAATTGTGAGCATGCATCACTGATAAAAAGACATATGTCAAATAATTGCTAAAATATTTACACGTAGAACAGAAAACAGGGGTTATCTAAGTCCTGTGTTTGCTTACATTATTTCCTCTTGTCAGTCAGTCAGTCAGTCAAAACTCTTTATTTCGATTAATTAAAATCATAAAAGAAGCAGCAATACATACATACAAATAAATAAAAAATATATGTACAATTAAAATGAGCAGGCAAATATTTACAGACATTCATGTGTATACACTATTTATCCTACATAATTCATGGGAAGACAATTAGTGCAAAATGTCTCCAAATGGCCTAAAAACTACTATTAAAATACAATTAAAGTTTAAAATTTATGGTGACATCAATTCCGTGATTGTGGGGCAGTGGTTCAATTCATGTATAGTATTCTTTTGTTCTTTACTCTTGCTGCAGCCACCAAAAAACTTGCTACACTAAAGATGACCCGCACACTATTCAGCAATTGCAAATATAGCAGTGCAGGCCTCACCTGTAGAAACCCCGCTTCACGTAATATAGGTAACAAAAATTTGTTTCGTGCCTCGGAAAAATTTTCACAAAACATAATTAGGTGAAGGGTATCTTGTGTCGAAAAATTATCACAAGAGCATGGTGGGGAATCAGCTGGGTTGCCCCACTGTTGGTGGTCTCCCAGTACATGGTGAATTAGATTGAATCTGAACCTTATCAACAGGAAGCGATGGTACGGCTTAGTGACAATCTTAAGGTAGGGTTCAATGTAAGGTGAGGTCTGTAGAGCATAAATGCTTCGCACTCCTGATTTTTTAAGCTCCACCTCCTCCCTGTCTGCCTCTGCCATAGTCCGGAAATGGTATTTAATCCATCCCAGATCCTCTTTCTTAATTCCCTCTGGGGTGGTAAACAATTCAGGACGTCCCAGCCTGACACACGCCGCTCTAACGTATGCCAGCCGGATGTATGACGTTATAACGCATACTTTTACTCCGCAGACCATTACAACGCGACTTTTACTCCGCATACCGTTACAACGCATAGCGCCTTGGGGCGCTGGATAGTGGTAAGTATAATTTACTATTCTAACTCCAGTCCCCGTGGACCCTAGGGAAGGTGTTGGATAGTAAATTATACTTATTCCCTATCCTAGAGCGCCCCCCAGCGCAATGCGTTGTAATGGTATGCGGAGTAATGGTCGCGTTGTAATGGGTCTGCGGAGTAAAAGATCCGTTGTAACGGGTGTATACCATGCCAGCCATGGGATGCTGTATGCCTTGTCAAGGGCCAGGCAGTCTTTAAGGATGAGGTGATTAAGAGTAATGTCCTCGTTGAGCCATGTCTTTACCCAACAAATCAATTATATTTCCTCTTGTATTTTTTAGAATCCGCCTAAATGCGTCCATTTAGTGCATTGGTACCGTCACAACAAATAGGAAAATTTAAAGTTCATCAATAAACAATTAAAGGACATAGTAGTCTATATTTGTTTATGGTATTAAAATATTAACTTCATCTAGACAATTAAGACTTTTTAAGAAACGATTAAGAAACGGTTGAGAGCCATGGTTGTCCTTTCTAATTTGGCACCTGCTAAGGCCACAGGACAAGACATTAGTCATTATTAAAAGCTCATGATAATACAACTAATACAACTAATAGTGCAATTCCATTTGTAAGGTAAAATCCCTACATACAATAATTTAAAGGTTCCAGGGACGCACAAGACAGCAAGTAAACCATGTGCAAAATGCCGTAATCCACTGCTGTTAGGTGGTACGGTGAGGTGAGTAATCGACAAAACAACATCGGACTTATTCCTCCCTATTATGGTTAACAATTGTTGGCTTGCTGGCTCTCACTGTTTATTAGTCTTTTTATTGTTCTTGTGACGAACTTGGTGAATCGGATGTTAAGCAGTGGGTTATCCGGATTCATTGATGCAAGGATAGCTTGTCGACAAGTGCATATGCCAAGTTTGTTCCATTCGCTAGTTAGCAAGAACTTTCGATCGTCAAGGAGTGCAGCACAAAGACATACCACATGCTTGATTGTTTCCTTGCTGCTCCCACATCCCCTGCACATTATGTTGGTATTTGTGAGGTGCCAACTTGCCAAATGATACAGGAATGGCCGTTCAAACATTCTGAAGGCCAAAAATCTTTTTTTCCACAGCACTGAATAGGTGCATGACAAATGAGACGCCACAGTCACTGGCTTAAACCCTGATACGATTGACCAGGCGTGCTTACATTGTGCCAGTTGGGCTCTGTCCGAGTGGAAAGACCAGAGGTGGACATTTCTTTTGATGTGGATTTTAAGTGCCTGCTGTGGTGGATTGGAGCTCCAGATTTCTTCTACGTCCAGGAGTTTTAAAGAGTCTTGTAAATAACACCGGTATGATCTACCAAGCTGACCGGCCGAGATTCCCTGCCACAAAAGGGCTTCCAGGTTTCCTTCTCTGGAGGTACGCAAATTGTTACACAGCCTGATGTATGTTCCAGCCCCTACCGCTCAGTGATCTTGGAGACCAAATTCAAGACGTATTTGAGCGGAGGATGAAGTTTTTGAAAGGCTCAGCACTTGTTTGAAGATTCTTGTTATTGTTTTGTTCACAAGGCTGTTGTCTTTCACTTACAAGATCTCCTGGCTGTAGGTAAGTAAGTTGATGATTTTTGCCTTCATGACACTTAGAAGTGGGGTCAGGCTTGGGCCGGACAATTGCCTTGCGAAGGTCTTAAATGCCACCTGGATCGTCAAAGCTTTGGCTTCGCATTTAGTTTATGTTATTTCTTTATGTAATGAGATCATAAAGATTGCTTGAATATACTTGCAGTATTTTATCTAAAAGCTAACTAATCTGTTTTACGTCAACTGTTACTGACTTCTGAAACGTTTCTAGAAAGTTGATATCTACATATCTCGTTTATGGCTATTATTCAAAAGAGCACAGTCTTGCAGAATCAAAATAAGTAAAATAGTACCAGGTCGCTCTCATTTAATTGTTTATTCTGAGAGTTTTGGCAAAAATTAAATAAGGTTAGAAAACCTGCGCATAAGGAATTAGTTAGGAACCTTCATGTCAGGCTTTGTTGGGATAGCCCGTGCAGAATCAGATCACCCAATCTAATCAAAGGCCACCGGGGAGGGAGGCATTTAGCCTTCACTTGCTGGGCTTATCAGTACACCTGACCTCATAAAATGAGAGTAGCAGTCTTTGTTATTATACTGAGCACAAGCCCGTATTGTACAGACAGGTATGCGGGTGTGTGAACAATCTTTAAAACTAAAATTAGCCTATGTTCTGCTTTGCTATAGTTAGACATAACAGAATTATGGTAGAATTGCTATACAAGTATACAGCAATTAGGTTGGAGTTTTTCTTTTTATTTATGGTTTTAGTAAACTTCTCTGCTGCCATTCTATGTGGTGTTTTTATTATAGTTATAATAGGATAGGGTTCCGGTTTAAAAGTAAATCTTAAAAATGTATCCTTCATTTCCTAGTGTTCTTTAGTGTGTTCTTCCTGAATGGAAGAAGGTTTGGGGTTCCACTAATTAACACTAATATCTCGTGAAATCGATTGTTACCTGAAATACATTGCACTCAAATACTGCTCAGTGGGCTGTGGGGTAGTTGCAGTTTTCTGTCTCAGGTTGGCATACTAAGTCCTTAGTGCCAAAGGATCTAGAAAATTGAACTCTGAGTTCTAGGGTAATCTTGAGCATATATCAAAATCACAGGTGGTGCAAACTAAGCTCAGCTGTGAATGCCAACATGATTCCATCCTGGGGCAGAGGAGATCTGTTGTGAATGTCTTGAGCATATGTATGTATATGTTTTTGTATAGTGTAAACTTAGCCAGAAGGCAGGGGTCTAAGGTGTTCAGTGTCAAAGGCAAGGATAGAGTCAACAAGTTGGTTTCTGGGAACAGAAGTTTACTGTTATTGCACCATGATGTAGTGCTCTTTGAAGAAGTGAGTCTTCAATTCTTTCCTAATTTAAAGCATGGTTGGGTCTTCTATTTCAACACTCTTGATGAAAGTTTCCCGTGCTGTCTATTCGTGAGTGTACAGTTCCTTCGAAATATCATTGCTGATTTGGTCTAAGCGTCAGAAGTACAACTATAGGGCCACAGGCCATAAATGCCAACAGTGTGAAAGAAGGCAATATGTTTACACCTGTTATCTAAGGTGACAATCAGCTATTGTATATCTATGGAACTTAAACAATCCTTGCTGCCAACTGTCGCTTTCATAAGGCTATCACTTATTGGGCATTCTGATGGCTCACTTTTGGGTGGTCGGACCTATTTTCCTAAAGGGTCCTATCTTATGGCATGAGCTCTCATAATCCATTTATTTGTCTATAAGACTTTCAGTGTTTAGCCACCTTGTAAATACGTAGCTTTTCAAAGTCGTTTTCATTTGATTATCCTGTTATGCCAGCTTTATTACATTTTTTGGATCACTCAGGTCTGAGTGCTAGTAGTAAATGAGTGCAAGCAGTACCTGAGCCCATTTTAACACTAGCACCCTTAATTTACTGTGAGCAAATTGTGCTAACATGGGTTTCTGCACAAGCACTCATTACTAGCTTATAGCTGATGCCAGTACAAAATACATAACTAACCAGCTAAACTCTGTTTAACCCTAAAGAGGCATTTCCCCTGTCCTGAAAGAACCTCCCTGGCCACCAGTTTAACACGGAATTAACTACAAATTATTTTCAGTAGATGGTCCTATCAAAATTCTTTGGACCTTCCCATGATGACTCCTACCAAACAGACTTAAAAATCACTTAAGACATGGCTATTCAAAAACGAAACACATATGGCCCATAACCAGACTATTTTGGGAGCACCCCTCGTTTAAAATAGAGCCCCTCACCTATTATGAAGGCACGCTCCCATCCCTTCCATATATATGGTGAAAAGGGGCCTTGGTGACATGATGCCATGTTACAAATCAATACATTAATTTATAAAAATGAAACAAATGTGCACACTTTTCTCTCTATTTATCGTCCCAAATTCCCAGTCGGTTGCAGAAATGCATTCATTTTTTCTGTGGCATTTTAGCGCTCAAGAAAACCCCGGGTAGCCTTGATGAAAGTGATCCTAGATTTTAGCAAGTTACCTCTACTTAAAACTCCTAGTTTAAACAAATTCTGCAGGCTGTATGTATATTCATATTCTTAAAAAGAGGAAACCAAGCTATAAGACAGCGAAACGCTATATAGGAAAAGGAATGAGATCAGATACAGGAGCTGGACATTTTCCATGTGGCATCCAGAAAGAGGATGTCCCTTGAGGGCTAGTTGAATTGATAAAGAACCTTCCCGCAAAAGTAGTAAATGCCAAAACAATAAACAAAGTCAAAAGGGTCAGGCACAAACATAGAAAAGCAATAGAAATGGGAAAGCTGGGGTAAGTGTAGACTCCAAATATAGAATAAAAACTAAAGGGGGAAATGTAAAGACCAAATCCAAAATATTATTTAGAGGACAACAGAATGCCTATTCTTGTGCCCTTATTTCTGTTTTCAAATTGTACTATCTGTGATTTATGGCTCAATATAGTTCAGTTCAGTTCATGCTGCTGCTATCTTGTACTGTATTTTATGCATTTATATATAATTATATTTTAATAGATGTATTTTGACTTGTTTTATAATTACTTTTTGTGATTCACTTTTATGGCTGCAACAATGCAACCGAATCAATTTTTCTGAACTGAACTGGCTCCATGCATTGGCAGACTAGAACTTTCCTTGTCTAGCAGGCAACCACTCGCTGCTTTGGAAGACAAGCATACAAACCTAGCAGCAAGTGTGCGATAACAGATGATTAAAGTGACTGCAGGTACTGGTAACATAATCCGCTTAAATTATGATTCACCCCATGATCTGCACAAATTAGATTTTGCACTGAAGGGAAAGTAGCAAAGGGGTGTTTTATATTTAAACGTATATAATGTAGAGTTTTCATTAGCGCATGTTTCTTTTCAAGAATAGCATAGGTACTTCATCATCACAAGGCGCCTCTAACTATGAGATGTCACAGGGATGTTTCCCTATAAATCTCTGTTTTGCCGGCTTACTGTTTCCATGCTTGGACTGGGCAGAGGTTGGGTGCAGTGGTGTCAGCACCGTGCTTGCTTTCTGTTCTGCTTGCAGGCAGCAGTTGCTGATACAAACGCAGATTGTTTTTAAGTAGACAATGCAACTCCCATACACCCAATTATCTGAATTTGCAAATTCGTCGTTCGTGGAGACATAGACGCTTGCTTTGGCCTTTGTAGACAAGCCAAAGTATATTTATCTAGAAAGGTAAATTATGTTTTAGAACCCTAAACTAATAGAATGATTAATATTATTCAAACTCATCTTTACCTACGTGATCGCTATTGCAGAGGCTCAAATTGTATGGGGGTATGCTTTCATTTTCAAAGTTTTCGTGTAAGATAAACGGTTTACTTGTGTAAAATGGTGAAATTAGTGTATTCACACGGTGCAACGAATTGTCACTATAAATCTTCGCTTCAAAGACATCTTTGAAACAGTCGTGTTTCTGGAATCATGCTCCCCCAACGCCTTTCGATTATCGCCGTTTATCAATTTCTGATTAATTGAGCTGAGTCAGACAGGATAGTATTATTTTAGTTTTAAAGATATCCTCAGTGACGGGTGACTAATCAAACACTCATATTTTCAGGTTCAAGTTACTGATATCTGCCAGGAAGACACTGTTTTAATACAACACCATCTGAACAGGTCTGTTTGTGTGAGAGTCAAAGCCGGATGTGACTAGTACAAGTGTCACCATCTGTGTGTTGGCCACAATAAAATGTAGGATTTTCACGCTTGCTACGGAGTCTGTACTACTCCCGAAAAAATTGTAGAACATACTGACAATGATCAGCCAAAAATAAAATAGAGGAAAGAAGTGGTGCACAAGCTGATAAAGATGCAAGTACATATGGATTAGAATGTTATGCAAATTGCCAACCCCATTATTTAGTGCACCATCTAGATATCCGAGTGTTAACATCCCTCTGTGGTGTTATTATATGGCAATTAAGGGGTGCTTTACAATAAGTAATTCTGACACCATTCATATAAAAAAAATATGTCTATAAAAAGTACAACCCTAGAATCGTAAGCACCTCTTTAGATCGGGTATTAGATGGATATATGTAAATAAACATTCAAATAAACAGAGGCGCCCATGCATGTCTATGTCTATTTGTGCACACACGTATGATGAGAGGAGGGTCGGGAAGAGGATGATCCATCTGAAGGTGACTCACATGAAGAGTGTGTTTGCAAACACACACACACACACACAGCCCCACAGACTGCTGCCTTCTGGCTCCCCACAGAACTGAAGGCTTACTACTGCAATAGCCAGGGTGGCAAGTCATTGGCACTCTTCTAGTCTTCATATGACTAAACACAATAGGTTATAGCACATATAGAGATCTGCTTTATCCATGAAAAGTGTGTTGTAATTAAGCGCTCTTACTCCTACATTTTATGTCTTCCACACTTTAGCCATAAATATAGCTTTTCAGCTCGAGAGATCACTAATCCAATCTGCTTGATGTGATTCATCTAAGAGAAGAAACAACCTGCTGAATACAAACAGATAAATGATGGTTCAGATTTCGCAAAATATGTGCTCCTATAGGTCGGTGGGTGGACCTCAAATGAGGAGAAGTAAATCAGTGACGCAGGTGGAAATGTTTGTGCAATTCGCAATTAGTTTTGGGAATGATGCAGTCTTTGCAATATAAACATGTTATAACCCACCATCACCTCCAGAGAAATACTAATGGTGACAGCCAGCAAACAAACCAAAGCATCCTTTGGAAATGTCACAGCAGGGGAGGGATGCTGAAGATGCTTCAGAGTGCTGGACACAAAGGTCATACACACATATTAGCAAGTGTTTTGTTGCACCAACAGATCGATCATTCATCGATTGATTGCACCAACAGTTCATAATGTACGACCCTTCACCCCTACAGACTGCACAGTTACTAACAACGACTGACTGCACCATCTAGAAGTCTTTCCTTCATTGTATCTGAAAATGTGTTGAGTTGTGTGACCTCCTTAAAGCCCTTCCCCAACATCCACGGCAACAACAGTCTTTTACAAATATCAGTAAAGGTGCTTTCAGTCCCTCCTAACACAAACACGCCCCTTTTTTAAGTATTTCTTCTGACTGTTCTTAAACATTATTCTGCATATGCATCGAAATAGCTCTTTGTTTATTGCTTTATGTTATGAGCAGTCTGCATATATGTTAAGTACATCTTATGATACATGCGTATCATAAACATTGCACATGCATCAATGTTTTATGCAACAGTGTTATTTTTAGAACGCTAATACATTTTGCTAGAAGCATTTAATCACCCCATTATCTTGAATTTTAAAGCCAGAGTCCCTTATGCAGAAAACAATATACAGTGGCAGGACTGTCATGAGAAGATGCAAACACATTCTCATTACAAAGACAGAGAAAGGGAAGGCAAGCAGACCAACCTTCACGGTGTACGTCACTCCAGGTCCTAGGATCTTCTCGTTCGAGTGAAGCCACCCTCGTGATGGCTTACTGACGAAGCTGCTGGTCTGATTCCAGTCATCCCCTCCTGGTTGCATGTCCTCAGACCGAGCTTTCTTTCCTGTGCTGCTCATCTTGCCTGTGTCTTGCTGCGAGCACAGAGTGGTAGAGGCAGAGTTGCATGTGGTGTCTGGAGCTCCCACTGCAGGGCTCGCAGCACTCGAGCTTCCCTGCAACTTGGAGATGGCCAGCTCTTTCACTGCAGAGGAGAGGCTGCGAATCCCCAGCAAATTGCCACTGCCCGAGAGTTTCATGTGGGACACCCTGTTGATGAAGGTGCACAGAGTGGTGGATCCATCGTCTTGGTCTTTGCGGGGTCCCTCTACAGAATCCGGGTAGAGGGGAGCAGCTGAGGGTCCGGCCACTGCTGAGACCTTACTGTTCATGGACAGGTTGTGTATAAGCTCATCGACTGATGTCACAGAATCATTCCTGAAACGGTTATACTTAGTACGTTGAAGCATGCCCTTCTATCTGGTTCCTTGCTCACGTTCAGCAAATCCGACACCAACCCAGGTGCTACCATAGCCAGAAATTCAGACCAACGTTGCCAAACACCAAAAGATTTTTCTTTCGATAGAAGAGGAACAAACACAGTATTTCCACGAAATATATTGCTGACCTTTTCCATACATCAAGAGCTGGTGAAGATCATGTTTTTCTCTTTCACATCCTAGTTCTGCACGGAGCTGCCATATCGCTCACAGCAAAAGCATGACTCACACAAATGAGAAGACCCTTTTCAACAAAAGACTCAGTGAACACTGCAAATCACTTCCTGTGGCAAAAAAAACATCCACCCACTTACAGCACACTAGAACCAATCAATTCTCATAGTCCCTTTCCTTATCTCCACGTACCAATATTTCCTTCCAGCCTTTTCGCATTTTAAGCACTAGCCCTGAAGAAATGTGATCACTTCCAATGAATACCCTAACTCTTTAGTAAAATACATCCAATTTACAACCCTTGTTGAAATTTGCAGCTATATGCCGTCTTAGCGAGCATGAAAAACATGGTCAACTGTATTTGCCAATTGGTTGCCAGTGCCTTCAAAGCAAAAATCAATTTCCATATGCATCATACAAATTCTCAAAAGATTGTAAGCCATTGCATTTGCCTTGAAAAAAAAATTGTCAACAAACCTGCAGGTACACTATTTAAACTAGAGTTTGTCTTTAACACAGACACTCACATTTGCCATGCAGTAAATGTGCTACAATGGTGTTTTCATAAGGGTTTTAAATACAGCACTAGTGGTATTCCATGGATAGTTGTTTGCACTTCTCTATCTATAATGGCACTAGCAAAATAAAACCATGTTCCTTATGATAGACAGTCAGGATAAAGAAATCCCAGTGTTCTCTGAAATCGGCTGCCTTAACAAAGTGCCATGTTGATCTGAACATTGCAAACAACAAAGCACAGAATAAAACAACACAGGACGGCGCTAAAACAGCTAGACAACCCCATGGCAAATGAACCGCCGCCAGAACCGTTCGGTTGGACTTTCTAACTGTAATGCAGACAATCCTAACTAAAAGCAACAAAGAATTGCAGTCAGCACTCACAAGAGCACTGGAATCCTACCAGTCAAATTGGCAAATGGCAAAAAGGGGCAATGTTCGGATTTTGAGGAAATTGAGAGCAGCGCTGTTCCGTTTCGCGCTCCCGGGTCCCATTCCAGGGGGTCGCAATGAGGCACGCCGTGGACAAGCACAAGGACACACTTCGAAAGTTCAACGGACGGCTGTTTATCAAGCAAGCGCAAACAACGCCAAAGCAAATCGTCCAACCATCCTCCCAAGAGCTGTCTTCGAATGTGCGCGAGCAGGATGGCGCAGAGTGCGCGTGCAGCGCATCCGGTGTAAAAGCGGGTGTTTAATTAGCACCATTTGAGGCAGCGCAAACGCAGCCACCACCTCTGATCCCCCGAGTGACGAAGAACAGAATTGTCCTGGTCAGCGTGGAAGCGCTTTTTTTCTAATGACCAGCGAAGCAGCGGTTCATTAATACAAGCAAACTGGCTCCAGCATCTACACAGCATTCATTCTTCTCCGCCTCTCCTTGCTAGCATAGCAACAGCAAACGTGCACACCACAGACCAGCCTGCTGCCCTCGGAGCAAGAGCAGCGCCAAACCCGCGGCTTCCCGGACGGCGTTCTTCGGTGGAGGCCGATAAAACTGGGCAAAAATGTGAATGAAATGCTGTTTATGTGAATGGAAGGGCTGGCTAGCATGCCCGCATTTATGTGAATGAAGCAGGGCCCTGCAAACTCTGCCCGGCAGTCCCTTGGGTGCTCACCGAGGCAGCCAATCAGAAGCAGCCTGGATGACTCATTCAACAAAGACTTACTAAATAGTGGAATGTTCCATTCTTATCAAAAGCACAATCTTGTGGGGTTTCATTTGTGTCTGCAAAAAAAAATAAGTCACTGAGATTCCGTGCAGTCAAGTAATATATCTGTCTAGCTTGGGAGAAACAAACGCACTTGCAGAGAAGCAGGTGTGGTTGCCTATACGAGACCACATCCCTGACTGAATGCATGCATTCGCTCTTACGTGTTCATTCAGTTAGCTCGTTTTCTTCTAGAAGAGCATGAATGCGCATATTTTCTTTCATATCTCATCTGACTTTCATATTTTTTTTCATATCTGATCTGACTTTTACTGTGGAATCTGCTGTAAAGACTCATTCATTAATTCCTTCGGATAATACGAACTTCACGCTACGTCTTTCGGGCTGCCGAAGCGGAGAACAATACATTTAACCCCTTGGCTGCCGCGCGTCTCTTTAAAACGCAAGTGGGGGGACACAAAATACAAGTTTAATCTATTCCTCGTTGTGAGCCGGTCATGACTGCAACCTAAGCACTCCTGTTTCAGCACAGTGTGTAACTCCAATGATCATCTGAAAGCTCCCGTACCCTGAGCAGTGAGGCACAGGGCGTCCATACAACTGCCCTGCGTGTACGAGATGAAAACACAGGTGTATGGGGCTCTGGCGCATTTATTGTGATAGTGGTTAGAAACAATGCAGCAAAAAAAATCAGAATTCTTCACCTGCTGATAGAGTAATGTACAGGGCGTCTCCCAAGCAACGAGAACAGAATACGACAGCGTAGTTTGAGTTGGGGGGATGGTTCCTAGACAAAAAACATTGCAAACGAAATGGTCTCTGAGTAATTTCCACGTAGAATGGATAGAAATATAAACAGTTGCGAAATAGATATGGCTTTAAATCCTTTTGTGAATCACATGCTTTGGTCATGTGTGTCGGAGGGTGGGACGGATCTCCAAGAGTTTAGGGCCCACAGGCATGAAAGTAAGCCCTACTCTGGTCGAGCATCCTGTCAAGGGTGTAGTTAGGACACTGAATGATGTTGCGTCAACCACAAAATGATTTCTGCGGTAGACAATAAACTGCATTTGAACATGACAAGTGTTTCCCTGGACTCAGAAGGCTCTGGATCTTAGACCAGCTGAGTAGCCCATTCATTGTGTAAGCAGGACTGAGCAGATATTGGAATTAATTGAAGATTCAACTGTAGCGGCTGATGATTCTGGTGTGTCTACAGAATTTCTTAAGACCCTAGGACACGAGGCCCCATAGAACAGCCTGAGATTCTGTGTGGCACAAATATTTGTACTGGTCCATGCTTCTAACATCCTTCTCCTGCCACACCCCTCTCTCTCCTCCACAAGCTGATGAGTTTGCCACCTCACCTTACAATTGACTGCAAAAAGTGAAAGAGTGGTAGACAGAATAAAATAAAGCAGCAAGAGGGGAAAACGTTGAGCAAGGTGAAAGTAAGCTTGCTTTAAAGAAAAGGTGAGATTGTGGTTCACCAAGCAATCATGCACTGTGAACAGTATGACAAGCGACATTATCCCAATTGTTAATGCTCCACCTTATTCCTCTACACCCTCAAGTATTCCTTACCAACACCACACACGCTCCCACATCTGTATCTGAATTCAGTTGCTCTCTGTATGTCTACTTTCAAAACCTTCTATTGTGTCTGTGTCCTTATTTGCATTTGTATGTGTATTCATAGGCATGGTTGAAGCACAGTGTAACAACCCATCGCCTCAGGAGTGCCACTCCTGGTCTAGATCTCTTTCTGATTAGCTTTCTGTTTAAAAGTGGTGGAGATCCTTGAAAAGGTTTAGAACTGGCATGTACACTATATCAAAATAGATTGCTTGATGTTATAGGGCATCTAGCCCAAATTTTGGACATGGCAGAGGAAGCCATGTCAAAGGAAGTATTAGCGGACATCGATTTACTTCGTAGCTGGAGTCAGAGAGCTGCGTGCTTGCTAGGTAATATCAACGCGGCTCTGATTGCAGAAAGAAGGAAAGTAATTTTTATTGAAGATTTGGCCAAGGTTAGGGGATTTTGTGAAACAATAACCTAATCATGACCTGAAGGATCTTCTTATTGGTGACAACTTAATCAAAGGACTTGGAAAGTATTTGTCAAGTCAAGAGTTTTCTCAAGGGATTTTTTTGGGGGAGAATTTTTGACAGTGCTGATCAATCACTCAATCAATCAATCAATTAATCAGTCAATCAATTAGTATTTGTTAAGCGCGACTACTCACCCACTAGGGTTTCAAGGTGCTGGGGGGGGGGGGGGGGGGGATGTTACAGGTCCTACTGGGCGCTTAGGTTCAGTCGAAGACCCAGGTCTTGAGATCCTTCCTGAATTGGTTTAGCGATGGGGATCGCATGGGGTGGTGAGGCAGGGTGTTCCAGGTTTTGGCAGTGAGGTAGGAGAAGGATCTTCCTCTGGTCCTGGTCTTTCGGATCAATGAGATGGTGGCAAGGGTCAGTTCGGCGGAGGTGTCTGGTGGGTACGTGGAATGAAAGGCGTTGGTTCAGGTATGCTTGCCTACGCTGTGGAGGGCTTTGTAGGCATGTGTGAGGAGCTTGAATTAGGCTCTTTTGCTGACTGAGAGCCAGTGGAGTTCTCACACGGGTTCGGAGATGTGGCTGCAGTGGGGGGTGTTGATGACCAGTCTAGCTGCAGCGTCTGAACATTCTGTAGTTTCCTGATGGGTTTCTGGGTGAAGCATGCGTAGAGTGCATTGTCTTAGTCGAGTCTGCTGCTGATGAGTGCGGCGGTGACCGTTTTGTGGCCTCAGTAGCGAGCCATCTGAAGGTCTTTTAAAGTAGGCGACGAGTGTGGAAGCATGATGAGGAGACGGCGTTGATCTGGCGGTTCATCGTGCGCGAGGAGTCTCGTATGATGCTGAGGTTTCGTGCATGGTCGCTGGGTGTGGGGGAGTTCAAAACGAAGGGGACATTTCTCTGGCCGGAGATTTAATAATTCCCATTATCAAAGTGAAGGATGTGGAATCTTTAGAGGTTTCCAATCAGCATCTAGATTCTTTCACAGAGAGGGAGATCTGGGAGAGAGCACCAGTCAAAGACAGATCCCAGCACTTATAGCAAGAAAACCAAGGCATATGCAAAAACGGTTTTTGACTATTCCCACTTGGAGGTAGAGAGTAGTTTAAGGAGGTTTTGGAATATTTGAAACTCTTTCGCAAAGGTGCAATGGGTTCTACTTGTGATAAGGGGGTATACAGTGGAGTTCATTGCCCCACCTTTTCAATCACAAGAAACAAAAGAGATTGTGTTTTCAAAGTAACATAGGGCCAGATGTATCAAGCATTTTTCCCGTTCGCAAACGGCTGATTCGCAGAATCGTCCCGTTTGCGAATGGGAAAAAGCCTTTTGGGATGTATCATCATCCCAAAAGACATTCTCAAAATAGGGAATCGCAAAAATTGTGATTCCCTATTTTGCGAATGCATTTAAGGAATCGCAATTTGCGATTCCTTAATTTAAATGCAGGAAGCAAAAAAAATGTGCGACATGCCTTTAAGGAATCCCAAATTACTACCAACTTGAAGTTGGTGGTAATATGCGAATTCCATGAAAAATTAACTTTTTTGCCTTTTTCAAGATGCCTTGTGACGTACATACATGCCCTTAGGGCATGTATGTGCACCACATGTGCACATATGCATATTCCAGGGGTGCAACAGGGTGCCCATTTGGAACTCTTGCACCCTTGAAATTGCATGCGCAATTTGCGAGTACCTATTGGGTACTCGCAAATTGCGCATTCAATTCTCATTCATTCCTATGGGCCTATATGCCCATAGGAATGAATGGGCAGCCATTCCTTATTTGCTACTCGCAATTTGCGAGTCGCAAATAAGGAATATGTAGGAATCGCAATTATTATTGCGAAACCTACATACATTACATTTTGCGATTCCATAATAGCAAATCGGTAAAATTCGCTATTATGGAATCGCAAAATCCAAAATGTATACATCTGGCCCATAGTTTGTTAGTGGATTTAGATATTCAAGAAATATTAAGGAAAGGTGCAATAGAAATAGCTTAAGAGGATCAGTGGAGTTTTCTAAGTACTATTGTTTTGGTGAAAAAGTTGACATTCGGTGATAAACGGTTTTGTAGAATATAGACATTTCAAGATGATGGGGATCCATTTGCTAACTGATTTTATGCAGGAGAAAGGCTTGTTAGTGAATATAGATCTAAAGATTGCATATTTAAAAATCCCTATGTCAAAGGAAAGTCAACATTATCTTGAAGCCTTTATCAGTTTCCATACCTTCCTTTTGGTTAGGCGTCAACTCCATTGTGTTTTACAAAGACTTGGAGGCATATGGCAGCTTATCTCAGAGGAAGGAGAATTTGCAAGATTATGTGCCTGAACAATTTTCTGTCCATGTCTCAGGATCAAGTGGAATTGAAAAATCATTTGAGATTGGTATTAAATATATTTTAAAGTTTGGGATTTTTGATAAACATAGAGAGCTCAATTTTGGAAGCAAGTCAGATGAGACATACTCAACAAGGAAATGGTTTCTTTGAGGGTGCTTGCAATGGTTGTATGCTTGTTTTCATCTTCAATCCAGACAGTGTTTCCACATCCCCTTCTCATTCAGCACATTACAGAGATCAAGGGGCCCATTAGGATGTCGGGCGGATTGCCCTCGCCAGGCTGGCGGTAGCCACCGCCAGCCTGGCGCGGGCAATCCGCCCGACATCCTCACTCGTTTTCCCCCCCGCCATATTAGTATGGCGGGGGGACCTCAGCGGACGGAAAGACCGTCCACCGCTTTTCCGCCCCGGTCGCCTTGCGGCCGGGGCGTAAGAGGAATAATATGGTGGCGGTGTCTATCAGACACCGCCAGCCATATTACAATGGGCATTTTACAATGCCTTTCTGTGGCGGCAATGCCACCACAGAAAAGCATGCGGTCTTCACTCTGGGGGCCCCCTTGCGGGCCCCCAGAGTGAAGGAGGGGTTGGGGCTGCACACGGGGGTACCTGTGGTACCCCCCCACATTTGCATAAACAAAGCGGCAGGCACCGCGCGGTGCCTGCCGCTTTGTTCATGCAAATGCTGAATTGCATTTCTAGCATTGTGGCGGGCGGTGCTGAGAGCACCGCCCGCCACAATGCTAGAAATGCAGGATGTGCCCGCCACTGTGGCGGGTACATCCTAATGCCCCCTACGGGACCCCCGCCCTTATGGCGGGCGGTCCCAATCCCCGTCAGGATGGCGGGCGGGCAAAGTCCGCCCGCCATCCTAATGACCCCCTAAATGTAGAGTGTCTGTGAAAAGGTTTATGGTATGGCAATCAGGTGCTCTGGTTATTGGAAGCTAGAGGCAAATTACTTTGGTTACTGAAAATTTGGAGGCTTGGATTGCAGAGCAATTTTTGGAGTGTCCACAGACTTCGTTTTGGAGACAGATGTGAGTTTATTTGATTGGGAAACTCGATAAGATGATCAAGAAACAGGTGTCAGGTGATCTCTGAAGGAGAGGTTCTCTGATATAAACTATTTAGAGATGTTAGCAGGGTATTTTGAGCTGAAGAGCTTTGAGAGTTTGCTAATGAAAATTGCAATGTTTTATTGAAGATGGATAATATTTCTGCGGTTCGTTATACCTATCATATAGGAGGGAGCAAATCATGGAAGTTGTCAGAAACAGCCAAGGAAATTTGGTAGTTTGTTTGGAGCAAAAGATAGGCCTGATAGCAGAATATTTTGCTGGACAGAGCAATGTTGTTGCGGATTGGAAATCCAGATACTTGAAAGTTTACAGCGATTGGAGTCTCAATCGTAATGGTTTTGTGAAGTTATTAGAGATTTGTGGTCCATTAGAACTGGATCTGTTTGTTTCATGGTTAACAAGGCAACTGACGAGGTATTATAGTTCAAGACTGGATCCAGAAGCAGAATCAGTAGATGCATTTCAACAGAGTTTGAAAGGAATCAAGGGATATGTTTCCCTCTTTTTAAAATTATTCAGAGGGTATTACTGGTGGTGAGGAATTATGAATGTCAGTTAGTGTTAATGACTCCTTTCTGGACAGCCCAACCTTGGTTACCAGGGGTAATGGAGTTGGAAGAGGATGAACCTTTCTTGATTATGGTGTCTTGAGGTTTGTTGGTAGGTACAGACAGAGAGAAGCATCCTTTAGTGTGGAAGGTCTTATGAACCTTTTTGCTTGGAAAAGTTCAGGAGAGGCGTCCATGCCAAGGGCACTACAGACAAGGCTCTGGAGTTTCTCAGAGAAGCTTTGGCTCTAGTGACAAGGAAACAATATATCTACACCTACAAGATCTGGGTTTGCTAATGCACCGAAGAAGGTTTGGATTATATGGGAACTTCTCCAATACAATTAGCTATTTTTTATCTGTGTTGTTGGACAGACGTTTAAGTTACAGAATGATAAATTGATATAGATCTGCAGTTGCAGGAGGGTATAACTTAATTGAAGGGAAGTCCATAGAGCAATATGCTGTAGTTTGCAGGGTTATGAAAGGTATCAAATTAGGTAGCTATCCTTCTGTCATATTTAATTAACAGAGAACAATCTGTAATGCTGGACGAGCATAAATCAATCCCCTATGCTATGCCGTGTGGGTACCTCAGGGATCATCACTTTCCCCGACCCTGTTTAACGTATATGCTACCCCATTGGCCAAACTTATACACTCCCTCGGTTTTACTGCCATTTTCTACGCTGACGACACACAAATTGTTGTCTCCCTAGCCTCAAAACCAGAGATCGTGCATGAGCAATATCATCAGCTGGATGCAGGATTACTGCTTAAAATTGAAAACTGGGAAGACTGAAGTGGTTATGTTTGGAAGGGACGCCTCCCTTTTGAATTCCGCTTGGTGGCCGGGGACAGCAGGGCCCTGCCCCCAGCCCGTAAAGAAGATAAAAAACCTTGGAGTCCTGATCGACGACCATCTTTCATTGTCAGACCGGGTCAACAGCATCACCTCTTCGTGCTTTTACACTTTAAAAATCCTTCAATAGATCCTTCCTTTTATTCCCATGCCCCTCAGGAAAATGGTCGTTACTGCCTTGATTTTGTCAAAAATTGACTACTGTAATTCACTCTACCTTGGAGCCAAAAAGAGTGTGATACATAAGCTGCAGACTCTGCAAAATGCTGCCGTCCGGCTATTAGTAAAACTTCTAAATTCAGTCCCATAAGTCAAGTCATCTAGGAACAACTTCATTGGCTGCCCATTCCGGGGAGGATTCAGTTTCAATCTATGTGTATTGTACACAAGACCCTGCATGGGGCGGGACCTGCCCAGATCAGCCAACACATTAAGCGTTATATCCCACAGAGAAGCCTCCGCTCGGCATCGGCGTCTCTGCTTGTAGTACCGAGGGTAAAGACGTTGAAGTGGGGCGGTAGAAGTTTCCGACATCTAGCCCACAGGCTATGGAATTCCCTGCCCCTGCATCTTAGAAACCAAAATAATCTACTAAAGTTCAGGAAAGAACTCAAAACTTGGTTATTCACTCATACTTAACTGGCTGGTTGAATTTCCGGTTGCCTTCCATGGTAGCAATCGCTAAGACGCCACGGCATACATGCGCTCTATACAAACCTACATTTCATTTCTCCACATAAAAATGCTTCTCCAGAATGCCCACCGCTTGATCATACACATTTAATTCTTCTTCAGCCTAAACAATATCCAGAGGAGGGAGGTGTTGCAAGACAGCTTGTCCCTTCAATCCCAGATTATGCTCTAAAAGGAAACGTTTCCTCTCTGCACTAAACTCAAGCCCCCCATAGCACCTAAATATTTCACAAACACTCTATACCACACCTTCCACCTAACAGGTGGATCACCTGGAAGCTGTAAAAAAGGTGGAGGGGCTTGCACATTCTGCATGGTGAACACAAGAAGAAAAAAATACAACTACTATATACTGTTGGGAAAAAAAATCCACCTGCCAGATAAAGTGAATAACATTAAAACATTTGTGTTGAAACAACAATAGTCCACATGTGAACAAATAAACAGTTAGAAATTGAGATTTAAAATGGTACAGTTCTGTAAAAATACAATAGGCCACCTGTAAAGTAAAGGGGTTAGGACTGACACTTGGGTAAAGAAAGAAAAAAAAAATAGCAGGCAACACCATATGGGTACGAAGTCAATACATGACTACTGGCCCCCTTCCAATGACATGACTGCTGTAAAAAAAAAAGCTAGATAGCTAATGGATGGAGTAGATTCATGAAGACATCACCGGAGTGTGGAAACTACGCAAAGTCGATAGAGAAAACAGTTGTTCTTGCGCCACATCCCTTCAAGCAAAACGCAGATATAACTTTACCGCACTTGTTACTGCGCTGCTAAAAACACTTGGAAAAAAGTCCGAACATAGCCGCTGCAGCACCGCTTTCCCGCAAATGCAGCTACAACTGTTGTGCACTTACACGCTGCAGAACACAGTTGAAAGCAGTCCAACTTGCCACTTACCCTCAAGGCAAAGGTTCCACGCCTCGATACATCGAGACAAGAGATCAGCTTTGTGGGATGCCCTGAGTGTTCCAAACCTTCTGCTTCCTGCCCGCCATCACTGCGTGTACTGTAGGCGTCCTTCCACATGCATTAGAGAGCGTTGATTGCGTAATTGACGCACTGCTTATCTCTGCCTTCCGGTAACCAGAGAAACCAGAAACGCCGCGCACACTCTGACACGTTGCTTTCCACGGCCTTTCCGGAGATTCTAATGCGTCATAAAAATTTTAGAGAGTGAAGAATCTCTTCCCCAACTACTTCAAACGGAAAAGTCTTGGCAAGTGTGGATCCCAGCACATGATCATGTCTCTCCCAGGCCACCAAATGAGTTCCAAAAAAGAAGAACAACCACACCGGCACGAAACACAGCCATGCCTGCCAAATGCCACCACACAGTATCTACCCAAATGTTGGGTGTGGGCTAGCAGCTCAGAGGAAAATGGGATTTAAACAGCTCACCAAAAATGTAGCACAGGCAGGAAGGGTAAGATGAACCCAGTGGCATACGCAAGGTGGGCGTGTTGGACCACCTTTTCCTCGACGACCCAACAAGGGTGAATCTTGGCACTCCAGACAGCTAGGATGACTAACAAAGTCTGGAAATACAGGAGAGTGTCGCTGCACACGTGGGTGGAGAGAGGAACAGTCAAACTCGTCGCCAAATTTGTAGTGATTACACCAGGCCAGGTAAGTGTAAGAGCACATACTTCATTGACTGTTCATCTCCACAGCCTCCAGGAACTGACAATCCTGGGATTCAAACCATAACATTCCATCACCATGACAGTGACATCATAGGTGGCACAGGGTAGATAGACAGCAAGTACATGGCGAAACTACTCCACAGGGACTAGGGAGGATCAGTGGCTTCAGAGTCTGGATTGGTCAGGGCTGGGTTGAATAGACCTGAGCTGCATTTAGAGTAGGGGGAGGGAATTTCCTTTCACCTGAATGGGCCTGGTCTGCCTCTGACAATGCTGTCTCCACCTCCTGCCAGGAAGCTGTACCAAGGAGTACAGAACTGGTTCTGGCTGGGCAAAGACACTCTCTGCCTCCAGAGAACAAAGGATTTTGTGGTATAAATATTGGGGCCTAGACCCCAGAACTTTAGAACTCTGTTGGACCAAGAAGACTGCCAAGAAGAAGAGCTGGAGAAACTGGGAGGAGGAACTATCACTTTGCTGAGGGCCTGCGTTGATTGCTTCGGTCTTGGGGGGGAGAAAGGACTGGACTGAACTTTCTGCAACTTCTTTATTGAGTATCTACAAGGGCCTGAAATAGAGCTTGCCTCCTGTTCTGAAGCCTCAGTGACTGCAAATACTTCACCAATCTCTGGGTACCGTTTCATGAACCGCTGTTTCAGCTGCCACAGAGAAGGGAATCGGAACAGACTTTGTCACCGACTCCATCGCAGGCTCTGTGTCCTGACGGCACCTTAGACTGCACCGTCCGCATCTCTCACCGCAACCCTGGTCTCACCGACAACGACGCACCGAGCCCCTGCATTCTACACCGCCTCGCTTCACTTCACCATCCTGGTCTCATCAACGCCGTCGCTGCTGCTGACTTCGACACCCTTGACCGCTTCGTGGCTGGGGGCACCGCTCATAAGGTTCACGACGCACCGCCTCATCCCACACAGCCGTCTGGGCCGACCGATGCCAGCTCCCACTAACCGGTTCTGTCGCCTGCACCGCAACCTATCAGCACCACAATGATCACCGTCTCGCTGTGCAGCATAAGCCTTGGTCTAACCGACGCTGTCGGGACGATCGTCACCGAGCAACTCCCTCCAGCGCATCGAGAGGACACCGCACCCTGCACCACTTGCATTTTGCAACGCAACCGCAACGGTTGCCACGACCGGCTCGCACCAACGTGTCAGCCACAATGAGAAAGGTACTGTTACCGAGTCTGTTCACGCTTTGGCTGGCCCGTACCGAATCGGTCGGCTGGAACTGTTAGACTCTGTTGTTCTCAGCATCGCAGTAGCCCCGGATGGGGCTACTGACTCATACAAACTGTGTTTTTCAAGTATTCTTGCAAAGTATACCTTTTTAAGTACTGTATTGTGGATTTTTATCATTTTGGTCTTGTTTCAAGTATATAAAATATTAGATATTTTTCTAAAACTAGTGTAGTGTCCTTTTGTAGTATTTTCACTGTAATACTGTTGGGTATGTGCAAATGCTTTACACACTACCTCTACGATAAGACTGACTGCTCGTGCCAAGCTACCAAGGGGGTGAGCAGGAGTTATTTTAGGAATATAACTCTCTTATACTGACTAGAAGGAAGGGTCCCTATTTCAACAAAGGTGCAAACTCTTGCCAACTAGAGACCCCCATTTCTAACAGTTGTCCTAAGCTACTTATCTAGAACTCCTTTTTGAGTCAGTCTTTATTATGGACTGCATTTTGAAAAGCTATTTTGAATCTTATCTTTAGGAATACATTGTCCCATCTATTCTTGAGAACAAAACAGTCACCAACCCTGCAATTAGCGCTTTGTTTTATTCATGCAGATTTTCTGACAGATAGAGCCAACAACCATCATGCACAACCCTCGTCCATATTGTAAAATGAGACATTTAGCACAGATGAAGCAGCATCTTGGAATGTCTGAGGGCAAGGTGCTCTAATCTAGGGATGCCATCTGCCCAGTTTTTACAGGCATGGCCAGTATTTTTATGCTCTGGCTGGTACAAAAATAGAAAAATCACCTAAAGTATGTATTTTTCTCCTCATCCGTACTTACCTTAAATAGTAAACATAAGAAATCCCTTTAAATTGTGTTTTGGGGCTGCCTTAATGATTCTGACTGATAATTAAACTAAACAAAGACAGAAAACCCATGCTAAAAATGAACAGGCAATTTTATATAAAGTTGTATTTAAATATATGTCCGGGCCCACAATATGATTTGGGGGAGGTTGGCTTTAAGGGGTTGGAGTTAATATTGCGGAGTGGAGTTAAATATAGGGTCTCACCTAGCTGTGATGTTACTAGATGACCATGACATGTCAAGAAGTCTTCCAATTTGTTGTGCATTGCATTGTAAAGTTAACGTAAAACCCAATAAAAATAATTTAAAAAAGAAAGTATATTCCCTGGCCTTTGCAGAATCTTAAAACATGGTCAAGCCAGCCGCGGCAGGCAGTGGGAGTACCTAAAGGGCGGTGACGTGGAGAGGGGGAGGCGCAGGGTGGGGGTAGTAATGTATGGATTACGGAGTTTTACAGGTAAGTAAACATTTAAATAAATAAAACGAATTTCGTTGCGCGCACTGCATCGCATTTGGTGATGCAGTGCACTCAATGAAATTCGTTTTATTCATTTAAATGTTTACTTACGTGTAAAACTCGGTAATCCATAAATCACTACCCCCTCACCCTGCCCCTTCCCCTCCCCACGTCACCGCTCTGCAGGTACTCCCACTGCCGGCCGCGGCTGGATCAAGCAACTGTATTTTTCTCTGGGAAAAGTGGCAACCCAAACTGCTACACAGCAAATGCACCCAATTCAAGGAAAAGAGCTGCCCTGCAGAAGACTTTAAAAAGACTAACATTTACGCTCTCGTCTGGAGAGCAGTAAAGCGGAGTAAAACACATAAAAGCAGATCAATCGTGAACAGTGACCAACAGAAGCAGACAGTCTGGTGGTCGGATCTGTACAAATTCCTCATCGCTCCTCGCCAGAGGTACGTGGTCAGGGCCAGACTGGGAACCAAAACCAGCCTTGGCAAACAGCTGGAAGTGAGGAGGGGGTAGTGGAAAGCACCACTCCCGGGCCAATATTGCTGCAAAACCGGACCACTGTAACAAAGCCGGCCAGGCCCCCACCCTGGCAGCCCACCGTGGCAACACCTGGTGCCCGCTATGGCCAGTCGGGCTCTGTATGTGGTTGATTGCTGCATAGACAAGAGCTAGTTGAAGGAAAATATTTGTTTTAATTGAAGTAAGATAGCCTATGCGGTAATGCCCCTTGTACATGCACTGCAAAATGCTCTTTGTACACGCGTGTGCATCTTGAAGCATATTAGGCAGTTCATTGCTTGCACTCAAGCTTTTGCCTAGTGTTATCCTCACCACTCTCGCGTGCAAGCCCATTGTTATTTTATGCATGTCTTGTATTCTTTCAAGTTTGTATTCTTTCGCATTTGGTTCCATGTTCTTGCTGAGCACAAACAGGGTTTTTCTACTGTTGTTCTGCAGACGGTTGAGGTAACCTTGGTGGTGGGAGGCTACGAGCATGGGCTCATTTGAATGACTTAACTTATCCTGCTTTTCTACTTACCTGCATGGACTTCAGTGAATTTGTACACTTCACAGCCCACAAGAATAGAAAGGCAGTTTCACTAACTCAATGGTACCTTCAGCCGTCCTCTCGGTCCTCCAGCCTGGCCTGAACATTCCAGAATGCTGACGTCACAGAAGACAGCACACTAGAGCATGAAACAGGTAAATTCTTCTTCTGGGAACACCATCTTTCAGGGTTTTAGCAATGTGCAACATGACCCAATATTTCATCATAATTTGACATTGTTTCCCAAAGGCACACATGGAATACTGTGTGAGCCATGTTATAGGTTATTGTTCCTGAAATGTATTCTTTTTTTATAACCGTTTCATGGGTGTTTAGTATAAGCTTTAGCTACTGCTGCATCAAACATTTCTTTTTCATACCCTCTCTTACAAAACTGTAAAAACACTTTTCATGTTCTTATGTGAAAATTGTAGTAGGGAAAAAGTCCTTTGGTGTTTCTGCTAAGCCTATCCAAATGCCGAAAATGTAATGTATGCATCGTCTCCCTTATCACTACCTACATTCTTCAGTCAGAGATATGGGAATATTTGGGATTTTATGAACGTCCTGTACTTATTAGAGGTCACGGCTGCTCCAGTAACTTGTAGGGAAAATCTATGTTCCAATCTACAGTAGCTGTAGAACAAAATGAAATACAACTACTGTAACACAAATATTTTATTTGCACCTAATTTCTCATGTTGCAGTGGTACTCATTTTACTGCCTTCATCCCCTGCTCATGGGGAATGGAAGTACGTAAGCTGACAAATGTTAATATGTAGTATCCTGCATTTGTAATGTAATGTATTTTACACCTCCTGCACAGCCAGTGCTTCTGCTCTGTGCTCTTTAGAATGTTGGAGTCTGATGAGCCTCAGAACGTTGGGACACAGAGAGGTGAAGTGAAAGTTGAGCATGGGCTGAGCAGCAGAGAGGCTGCTCCTGGTGGAGCTCCCCTTCACAACTGAACTGGATCACTGACAGAATATCGAGGAGCAAAATATCGACCTGCCAAAATATCGAGGAAAAAATATAGAATGCCAGAATAACTAATTCCTATCTAAAAACAGGTAAGTACAAAAATATTGAATCCAAAATATCGTTGTCAACAATATAGTTTGTTAAAATATCAAATATTTTAAATGTCCTAAAAGTAATGTAAAATTAAGGAAATAATAAATATAATGGTTGTATGGCATTACAACGCATTCCGTTGCAAAGCATACCTTTACCACGCATGCGTTACAACATGAATGCCATTTCCACACATAACCTTTACCACGAATATTCCTTCACCACGCATACTTTTACAGCGATTTTCGTTGTAAATTCATGCATGGTAAGGGCATACTCTTGGTTAAGGTTATTCCCCCACCCCTAAACCCTTCTTACAAATACCCCTCTCCTGCCCTTAACCCTAAAATCGGACTCCTGTGTTATTTTTTTAAATCTAAAATTCCCCTTACCTCTCCACGTCGTCTCTTTTTCATGATCTTCCGAGTTAACGTTGCACGTCATAAAGAGGAATTGGAAGTGTCTTTCCACTACTTAAACAGGTGTGGTTTTATTGGGGGGGGAGGCTCCCCAAACCCCCTTTTTTTTACACACATTTATATTTGGGGGGGGGGTAGAACCCCCCAAACCCTCTTTTTTAATTTTAGCCTTTAACACACATGCCTTTACTATGTATCTCGTAGTAAAAGTATGCGTGGTAAAGACTATTTGTGGTAACCACGCATGCGTTGTAATGCTTATGATTAACTAAAACATACTTAAAAATACTTAAATAACCTTCAAATTAATAAATATTTAATGTTGGTTAAAAAAAAGAAACATGCATTTTAATAAAAAATATTCAATATTTTTAGCGTAGGATAGCCGGAGGGTAAAATTCACTATTCCCACTCCAGTGAGTGCAACAGAAGGAAAAGTGTTGGATAGCGGGAGGGTAAAAATGACTATTCCCTCTCCAGTGAGTGCAACAGTAGGGAAAGCGTTGGATAGCAGGAGGGTAAAAATTACTATTCCCACTCTGGTGAGTGCAACAGTTAAGAAAGTGTTGGATAGCGTAGGGGTAAAAATTACTATTCCCACTCCAGAGAATGCAACAGTAGGGAAAGTCTTGGATAGCGTAGGGGTAAAAATTACTATTCCCACTCCAGTGAGTGCAACAGTAGGGCAAGCCTTGGATAGCGGGAGGGTAAAAATGACTATTCCCAATCCGGTGAGTGCAACAGTAGGGAAAGTGTTGGATAGCGTTGGGGTAAAAATTACTATTCCCACTCCAGAGAGTGCAACAGTAGGGAAAGTGTTGGATAGCGTAGGGGTACAAATTACTATTTCCACTCCAGTGAATGCAACAGTAGGGAAAGTGTTAGATAGCGTAGGGGCATAAATTACTATTCCCACTCCAGTGAGTGCAACAGTAGGGAAAGTCATGATTTAATATTTAAATAAAAATAAATTAATAATCAATACCAATAAAAATTAATTAAAATGAATTACCAATTACAAAATATTTAAAAATTAATTATAAATACCAATAAATATTATTTATTAAAAACGAATTACCTATTGATAATTAATAAACAACAAATTAATTTCCAATACCAAACATTAATAGGTAATAAAAAAAATCAATAAATAATTAACAGTGAATTAATTAGCAATACACAAAAATAATTTCAATAATTACTTAATAACAATTAAATTACTTCCCACCCTTTTCCCCTATAACCCCACAACCCGCTCCGAATAATACCTTAATCCAATTAATATGATTATCAATTAATCAATAAATAAAAATTAATTACCAATTCATAAAAATTAATTACCAATTATTAATTAACAATAACTTAACTATCAATACCAATAAAAGAATTACTTAATTACAATTAAATTACTTCCTACCCTATTCCCTTATAAACCCACAACCCACTCAGAATAATAAATTAATACAATTAATATAATTATCAATTAATCAATTAATAAACATTAATTATCAATTAATAAAAATTAATTACCAATTAATAATTAACAATAAATTAATTATCAATACCAATAAAAAATAAAAAACTTAATTACAATGAAATTACTTCCCATCCTACTCCCCTATAAACCCACAAACTGCTTCAGAACTAAAACGCAAAATTAATTAAAAATAATTAATAATTCCTAAAAATGTATATTTAATTAACTATAATTAAATTACTTCCCACCCTATTCCCCTATAAACCCACAACCCACTACGGAATTAAATTACGCATAAATTAAATAACATAAAATTCATTACTTTAAAAAAATTCGAACATACATTACAAAAATAATACATATTTTTAACACATATACTAACACTTAAAACACTATAAAAAATCGATATTTTTAACAACTATATTATGATTGTCGATATTACTAACTTCAATATTATGAAAATCGATATTTCTTACCTGAATTTAATATAAAAACTCGATATTCTGTCAATTCAATATTTTTTTCGATATTGTGACTATTCACCAACCGAACTACCTGTTGACTGGAACTATTTAAAATGTTACCTGATTGAATAAATCAGCTTTAAATACAACCTTCCTGCATGGACCTCCTTACTACACAATAATATCAATAATTTGGTCTTTTCATGTTTAAATGAAACTCTTCCCATATGATGAAGAAAATCCCCTGTCTCCTCCAAATATGTTCGAAAGTCTCTTCACTGAGAATTTTAAAAGGTATCCATATCGGTTACTAAAGACTGTAACATGAGTTTGTGCTTGCTATAATTTGTCGATCCAGTGTGTCATTCAAACTCATGGACTCACTGTGATGTCATCTATGACATCATGACCAGCATGTGGAGTAACAAGCACTGTCAAACCCAATAGGTCTGGCTTGCATTTTTTGTCCTGTCTAAAGTAAAAAAAACTTTGCTGTATTAGAAAATTAAACAAAAAATATTGCTTTGTGTATGTCATGCTTCAATGAGATAAAGAATATAATATGTGCAGTTGCAAACCCTTTAATGTAGCAAATACTACTGTTTCCCACTAGTAAAAGTTTAGTACATCTGATCCAGGATTGCCTAATGGAGATTAAGGGGCCGAATCTGATGTCGGACAGACTCAGGTCCATCCGACATCGGTCAGGAGCCGTAACCGACCGACCTGCTGTGGTCGGTCACGGCCCTGCTAGTACGATGCGACTGAACCCTTTTCGGTTGCATTCGTATGGTTCACAATGCAAGCATGCATTCTGACTGGAAAGCATGCTTGCAATGTGAAATGCAGGGGTGCAGTTCATCCCTGCACCCTGTGGCCGGCACCCCAAGGTGCCTGCCACAAGGTGCAGGGATTAACGGAGGCCATTCGGCGGCCTCACACCCAGGGGGGCCCTGCAGGGCATGGGAATAGGAGACACTAAATTTCTGGGGGGGACAGGGACAACCTTGTGGACTTTCCAGTGACCCTATAGAAATCGCCCATTGTGCGAGACCGTACGCGCGTTAAACGTATACAATCGCATAGTTATGAAGAGAAGTATTGAGAAAGGCAGGCAAGTAGTCACAGTCTGCAAGTATGCTTTATTTTTATTTACATTCACAATAAAGACCAAATGGGAAAAAAATATGTATATGAATCTTGCATCTTCATGCACCAAGAAAACAAAGGCGTGACAAAAAAAGGAATAATAAACTAAACGCTTTTAGCGATATTCCTACATCTCAAAATGCAATTGGACAAATTAGAAATTGTTTTTCTTGCTGCAGGAATCTGTTTTAAAATGATGAACTTTATTTTGAAAAGCCAAATAATTTCTTGCGCCGTTCATTGCAGAGGACAAATTCTTTCGCTATTCTATGCAGGTCAACTGAGTCCATCATCTCTTTATGTATGTTGCATTGTTTTTAAAAAAACGCTTTTCTTCTGGGGAAACGTTTTTTGAGTGCAACTTGCTTCAAACAAAAATAGAAAGCCGCCTATTGGATAACTTGTGTTATTCTCCAATGATGCGGCCTTGGGGTTCCGGTGATATTTCACCCCTCCACCTGGCTTCGACGCAACTGTAATGTTGTAACCTATGGGATTGGAGGGAATGGGGGGAGAGGTTATGCTTGTGCATGTCAGTGTGTGGATATAGTCTATTAATCTCTTAAATCAATAGACCAAATTATATGTAAATGGCACCAGAAACTATTAATCGAATTTTATTGCACAACATCCAGCGCCTGGTGTTCAGTATAGCGACCTCAGAAGGATGAAATGCTGAGTCAGCAGTGATATGTACATCAGCACATATATAACTTAGATGGCAGCAGTAAGTCTGTTGTCGTTTATTTTTTAGCCCATAATACATGAGTGCGCACCCAGTTAAACAGCACTGAGATTGTGACATGATGAGAACATCTAAGCCGACACAGCTCCTCCTTTCAGCGGCGCATTGGTTGCATTGCATCATTGTGTTATGTTGTGTAATGTCATTGCTGGACAGCTCACTGGAGCCCCCCATACACCCGCGAAGACCCCATTTCCACCTCTCCCCCCCACCCGCCTGCGCCCGTAATGCCGTCCGTGACTGCATATTTTTCTAAACTGCATCCCAAGGTCTGATTTAACAAGGCTAAAGATATCCTGAACTCTGAAGGTATTGTCTGCACTGAATATTTTGAAAGCAGGAATACTTAAACGGGCTCGGAGTGATTATTGTGCTGCTGAACCGGAGGAGAGAGTTGAAGCGGCCGCGGCGCGCCAACCCAGGCATGTGACCACAAAGCCTGCGCCAGCCTCAGTGCCCCAATGAGAGGTGGCACGCGGACGGTACTGCAATGTCTGGAATTACCTTCCTTTATTATGGTTGTCATTATTACTAGTGATAACTGGTAATTCCCCAATCCCCACCCTTCCCTGCTACTCCTCGTCCCACCCCCATCCCTTGCTAAACGTGTGTTGGAGAGGTGCTTGTAATGTGTGGAATAAATTATTAGCCAGGGATGATTACGGGACATTTTACGATTATCACAACTTTGTGTTAACTAATGATGTACACTTGTCGGACCACTGATTAATAAAATGCAATCGGGCCTAGAATGAATAATACATATGCAAACACATGCTATTGACATTCGTTTCTGCGTGTATATCCATGTATCAGGGTGTGTATTTATATTTTTCGAAAGGGCCGTCAGGGCTGCCCTGAAATTTGGCAGATGGCAAAGTTTTCATAAGGCCTATATGGAATGGAGAGATCTGATGCAAAGAGAGCACCTGCCCCTTTTCTGCTGTTAGCAAAATGATTGTAAGGATATTTACAATCATTGACCCTGTGTGAAATCCAAGGTCACAGCTTTTGACCCGTAGGTTGTGCACAGATGTGTGCAGACGGAGAGGTACTTTTGAGCTGCAGAAGGGGCCGAGGGATCCACATCACCGAGAGAAGCGAGGCGGAGCAGAATAGAGAGACGTAGAGGACCAAGAGAAGGATCTTTGTAGATCAAAGGGCAAGCAGAGTTTGGAGACAGAATTCAAGAGGATGGAAAGGAGTGTGGGGTAAGAAATCACAAGGAGGTGTGAAGGAACAAACTGGGCTCTGAGGAGGTGAAAAAAAGGACTAGCGTGCTGGTGAGGGACCAGGCTTGTGGTACTTTGAAGAGAATGCCATAAATCAATAGTGCGCTTTCCCTGCCAAATCTCTGTTTCGTCTACTCTATATGTAAAGGCAGGCCGCATGAATGCGTACTGAAAAGCATTTCTGTGTATCCTACCAAATTATTGCACTCCGGTTATTACATGAAGATAATTGTGTTTTGACTCTATCCAGCATTAATCAGCCCGTGGGGAAAAGGAGCAGTTATTTTTGCATGGTAATGTCATATGCACATTTTTTTATTCCCTTCAGCCATTAGCAGGGCAAGTCAGGCTCGCTTTCTGTGCTCGCTCGCCACAACCTGTACACCCCACCCCCCCAGGGCTTTAAGTGGGCCGGGTCTCAAGGGGTCTGAGCACCGGCACTTTTTTTAAGGGGGCCTCGAAACGGGTCTCTACCGGGCTCTGTTTTGAGCCCTGCCACCTGAGATCCGGTTTTTTTCGGACTGCAGTGACAGCAGTTTGCTGTCATCATTGCACTCCGGAAAAAAGTGCCAGGACGCAAACAGCCTGATAGAGACCCGTTTCGAGACATCAGGCTCGTCGATTCTCACACGGCTCACTTCTCACTAGTGGAGGTTAAGGCATGATGTCATACCAGGTGAGAGTTACGGGGGAAGGGAAATCCTTTAAGGAGTCATTTTCTTTCTGGATTTCCCTTCTCTTTCTGAAACGCATGAGCAGCAACATTGTTGTGGTGTCACCAGGTCTTTAATTGGAAGCTTTTTCAATATTATATGTAACACGCCATGGTTGCAGCTTATTTATCTTATGCAACTAATAACCATTGACAAGGCCAATAGTCCTGACTTCTTGTAGGTATGATGTTACTTGTATCACATATCTGGATGCAATGACAGAAACGGGAAAATAAAAGTGGGGTGGCACACTATGCTAAACACAGATTTTTAACCTATGTGTTTTAAAACCACGCCCCTAATTCGACTGGACATGCCCCTTTGACAGACCCCCCAGTTTTTTCATCCCACTTAAAGCCCTGCACCCCCCCACCACTTTCAAATGTCACCAGGCGCCCCTGGCAATGCAGTGTAACAGCCCTTGCGCCTACTTACAAGTTAACCGAACGTCAGTCACTTCAATGGGATGGGTGCTCACGCAGGAGGGACCTGACACTTCGTGGGAGTGTGCTGCTGCCTGCAGGCAACAGACACAGGGCAAGGAGTCCGAGGCCAGCGAATCAACCAGAGCACTGGCTGCAGGCAGCTACGGTGAGAACTAAATAATGCCCGGAGCCTCAGGGGTGCTGCGCCACACAAAGAGTTCAAAAGGGCAGAGGCGGGGGGGGCGAGTGGCCTCTGACGTCACCTTATGCTGTGACCACCGGATCATTGGCGGCTCACAGACAGGTACCTGGAGAGGCGCCAGGTCAAGTGCAAGGCCATTAGGTCATGCAGCACCTCTTACACTTTTTTTCGCTCGCTAATGGCCTGCCAATCTCCCTCTCAGGAGGTAGATGGGAAATTTGTTTGAACCCTTGTCCCCCGTGTCCCCCCACTCCAAAATCTGGGGGGGATATGTCCCCCACGTTCCCCCACAGTTCCTACGCCCATGCTGCAGGGGGCCCCCAGAGACAGTTTCCGACTGCCTTTTCGTGCCGGACACATCGGCACAAAAAGGCAGTGAAAAACTGCCATCGTACTCCCTGGGTCGTAAAGAGGCGACCGGGGGAGTACTGGAGGATTTCCGGATGGCAGACGGGCTCTCCAAGCCCGTCGTAGGCCATCCGGAAATCCAAGTCGGATTCCTTTCCGACCGAGCCCATCGGAATGGCTCGGTCGGAAAGGAATCCATCCGACACGTACCGATTCGGTCCGAATGGCTCCAAACATGGTTCAGAGCCCTTCCGACCGGAATCGGCCCCTAAATACCTACAAATGTGCACATGTGCTAGTACTACAAATGTAATTTGTGTGTGTTGTTTAAACATATATAAATATTACACAAACCCATAACCTAGAAGACATCGAAGTATTAGTGTTCATTTATGAGTCAAATACATGTTATAATGTATTCGTTACGATTTCATTTTTTTCAACAACTCATTATACTTGTTTGCTTGTTTCATTAATGAAGATATACCCAACCACGAGTGTTGCTAAGTACCTTCTCTCTTCCTACAAACAACTTTCCCCGCAGTTTTACTTACATAGACACTTATGCCCCGTGATAGCAGAAGGGCTTTTTGTGTCTCAGATTTGCCAAATACATCGGTTTGAGCTTGGGTGAATTTCATACAGCTTTCCATCCACTTGCTGCTGTTTGCAGCAAACGAATAGGATATAGGATACTTAAAGCACTTTCTATGTCTATGGCCTCAGTTACAGATCATTAGAGGCAAGGTTTTGCTTCTATTGTTTCATACCTACAAATTCGCACCAGTGCTAAGGCAGTATTTCAGTATTTCTCAGGAACAAAGGGCCTTCTGACAGGAAGATAAATTACCTTGTTTTTTGGAAAATGTATAAATATATTGGGAAAATGGGGCCATGTTTGTAAGTTCTAACCCTGTAATTAATATGGTTGTAGATATGTTTTCAGGGACAATGTGCCGATGTTAAATTGCTCAATGTTTTATTCCTGTTCTTTTTTTATTATTATACCCATCCAGTGACTTTGAATAACTGTGCATAATAATGTTCACTCATTCATTCATTCTATTTGTTTTTACCAATGGAAACATAAATATGGATAAATCGAGACAGAAATTTAAATGATACATTGAAGCTGAGGACCCTATTCATGTAACCAACGCTCTCCCCTTCTGTTCTGTATTATATTATTTGCCTGCCTTTCAATGACTGCCGTCTCCGTATTTGTCAAGTTTTTATGTTTCTTAGAACCAAAATCATTTTCTTTCAAACTTTTCAATTACATCATTCTATCACATACAATGGTTGCTTTCAACTTGGAAGATTTATTTTATTGTATTCAAATACTTTTATTCTGTTACTTCACTACGTTGTGTTAGAGAAAGTTGTGAAAACGTGCCCAAAATCTTAATTTTGCAAAAGGGTTCAGTGTTTGCTGCTAAGAATGTGGTTTTGTGGTAGGCACAAATGTAATCACTTCTTCCTATGTGAATCGGTTATCCGGTATGTTCATCATTAATACTTGTTTTGTCTTGACCTGGTTTCTATTCATCCTATTTCCTTTCCTGGTTTTTCTTTTAAGTTTGGATATGGCCCTAAAAAGTAACGAGCTGCTTAAAAGTGGACTGGCTTGCAGGATTCACAATCATCCATCGGAGTTGCTGCGCTCAATCAAAAGTAGTTTGTTCATCAAACTCTTCTGCATCACTAATTGAGTTGATGTATTCTTGTTACATCTTTTGGTATTGCTTCCACCAGTTGGAAATTCAAGTGTTTTTTTATAATTAAACGTATCATGCCGATATTTCCTTCGGATTTTCTGCTGAATGTCTAAACTATATTTTTTACCAATTGGTCATTGGTGCTCTACTGTTCTTTATCTAATTGCTGTGCATTAAAAAGTCCCAACATTTTTAATTTTCTCCGTTTGATTTCTTGTGCTGGAAATGTTACATCTTTAGAAACTTCTTCAATATTGAGATAATGTAATTGAGTGAACATTTATTGAGTATATTGTGTAATTTAATAAAAACTCAAAAGACAATAAGCAAAATTTGCTAACATCCTTCAGCTCCTCTCCTTATGATGGTTGAATGCCTCATCTAGAGATCTAAGAAGCCTATCAGTTTCACTCACACTTTCACCCACTACTTAACTTTATAGCCCATGACTGAAAATTATTATTGAAAAATAAATTAATGTATGTAGTATTAGGTCTATATAAACATGGTAAGCGCACCTAAAAACTGAAACCAACCCATCAGCACCACAATACCAGTGGTCATCCATGGAGACCGCATCATGTGCATCCAGTCTTCCTCCTCTAAAAGGAGGCTAGGATTAGGGTGACACTCCATCAGCCTAATCTTCCTATTTTTGATGGCAGTATCAGCACTGCTGTCCATGAATAGAGTTCAGGCACACTTTACTCTTCATTCTAGATCTTACCCTATCAACTTACCCCATAAGGAAAGCCTCTGCAACTCCACTAATACATTTTTCATACACTGATCAACTTCTATGATAATTCGTTCAACCACACGACTGAGCTTCAAAGTTCCTGCTCTTGCATCGGTACTCAGCAACTCACTGCCATATGGCTTGTACCTCTCCAGTAAAACTGTGTGTTTGTTAGACAACATAACTGTCAGGATTGTGCCAGACTGATTCTGTGTACACCCTCAGGGAATGTTGGCCTGTATCCCTGCAAGACCACAGTGCACCAGCGGAACCCCTACCCTTACAGGGTGACAAATGTGTGTGCAACCTCAGAATATATATCATCAAGAAGAACTAGTCTAAATGGACATGATATGGTGGTAAAAACCTGTATGATTTTGTAATAAAAAGAAAAAGCTTATTTCTTTTTATAAAGCTCTCACCCACCAACCTAATGGGTGGCATGCTTCATCATCGGGCCCACCCAGTGACAACGAGTATGTCCCGGGTGTGCTACAACGCCTGTATTACAGCGGAGCAGGTATGTTACTGAGTGTGCAGTGAAAGTGGTGTGAAGGTGAGATTTACAAACTGTTCAGTGGTCCAAATACCCGAAGGGTTTATTTTAATGCTTGGGCGGTAATAAAAACAAGGAGGGGGATGTAATTCACCTAACATTACCAAGGAGCAAATAGTTTCCGGCAACTTTCGAACATGACAACCCTTGATTCTTCAGGGATCATAGAAACAGTACAGTACTTTTTCGCTCAGTCACTAGTGCTCACTTCTTCTCAGAGAGATACACAGAATTAACGATGGGGACGTTTTCAATAAGTATTTACTGAACCAGCGTCATTCTAGTATGAAATATATGTGCTGCAACAACCATTAGACAAAAATAGATATATATGATTATGAGCACCAACTGAGTAAATAAAAAGTAGAATTCTATCATGGTGCTAAAACAGTGAATATATGCTGGCATATGGATACATAGCAGTAATCAAGCGTACTCCTAAGATGCAAACCCTATCTAAGTATACCAAAGTGTACCTAGCATGTATGTAAGTGTAGAGCCAAGAATCCCCTAAGAAAGAGCCAACCCCATTACCTGACGGGAGAGAATGAAGGACCCCATCTTGGCCATGAGTTGGACACCCCGCAAGGGATGTCAGACCACTGAGTGCTGGAGTTTCTGCGTGCAGGAATTTCAGCGTCTTGTGTCAGCATGGAAGCTTTTTCTCTGGTTGCCCAGTGAAGATGTTCTTCTTTTATACCCGAACATACCCTCAGGGGATCTACCTAGATGTGTAATGGTACTGTGAGCCTGTCGTTCAAGGATGACGATATCTGTGACTTTTGTACATAGTAATTATACAGAAGATGGTAATCCTGCAGGCAGGGGATTAACTCCTTCGACGCTGATGACGGAGCGGTTCCGTCATCAGCGTCGGTTGGGCTGTGCTGATGACGGAACCGCTCCGTCATCAGCACAGCCCTCGGGGGGAGCGCTGGCGCTCCCCCCTGGGGCATCGATCCTGTAGATTTCAGCTGGGGTGGCAGCGGAAGGTCTCCGCTGCCACCCCAGCTGAAATCTACAGGATCTACAGGCCCCCCCACGCTTCCTGGTGACGTCAGCGCGCACAGTGTGCGCCGACGTCATCAGGAAGCGCTGGACGCGCTGGAAGCCATTTGTTTCCACCGCGTCCAGAGGGAGGGTAAGTGTTTGCTGCTCCGGTGGGGCGGGGGGCCCGTTTCTCGCTGCCTTGAGGCATCAGGGGGAGGAAACAGTGTTTCCTCTCCCCTGATGTCCCAATGCAGGGCATTTCTGGTTCAGGATTGCGCACAGCATCGCAATCCTGCACCAGAAATGCCCTCACTAGACACCAGGGATTGTTTCTTTGTTTAAATTATGTGTGCAGGAAGTGACCCCTTGGGCAAGGGTCGCTTCCATAGGGGCAAATTTAATTACAGACTTTTCTGCCCCCCCCCCGGGGCAGATCGGCCGTTTTTTGGACCGATCTGCACCCAGGGGGGCCAGAAAAGCCCACTAGACACCAGGGATTGTATTTTAGTTAAAAAGGAAGCGACCTCTTGGGTAAGGGTCGCTTCCTAGGCGCCCTCATTTTTTTTTTACTTTTCTGCCCCACCTGGGGGCAGATCGGCCGTTTTTTGGCCCGATTCTGGACCCAGGGGGGGGCAGAAAAGCCCACTAGACACCAGGAATTGTATTTTATTTATAAAGGAAGCGACCCCTTGGGTAAGGGTTGCTCCTAGGGGCCCACAATGTTTTTTAGACTTTTCTGCCCCCCCCAGGGGGCAGATCAGCCGGTTTTTGGGCCGAATCTGGACCCAGGGGGGGCAGAAAAGCCCACTAGACACCAGGGATTGTATTTTATTTATAAAGGAAGCGACCCCTTGGGTAAGGGTAGCTTCCAGGGGGCAATATGAATATTTTAGACTGTTCTGCCCCCCCAGGGGCAGATCGGCTGGTTTTTTACCGTTTCTGGACCATGGGGGGGGATAGAAAAGCCCACTAGACTCCAGGGATTGTTTTCTTTTTTATATAGGAATTGACCCCTTGGGCAAGGGTCGCTTCCATAGGGGCAAATTTAATTACAGACTTTTCTGCCCCCCCCCCCGGGGCAGATCGGCCGTTTTTTGGACCGATCTGCACCCAGGGGGGCCAGAAAAGCCCACTAGACACCAGGGATTGTATTTTAGTTAAAAAGGAAGCGACCTCTTGGGTAAGGGTCGCTTCCTAGGCGCCCTCATTTTTTTTTTACTTTTCTGCCCCACCTGGGGGCAGATCGGCCGTTTTTTGGCCCGATTCTGGACCCAGGGGGGGCAGAAAAGCCCACTAGACACCAGGAATTGTATTTTATTTATAAAGGAAGCGACCCCTTGGGTAAGGGTTGCTCCTAGGGGCCCACAATGTTTTTTAGACTTTTCTGCCCCCCCCAGGGGGCAGATCAGCCGGTTTTTGGGCCGAATCTGGACCCAGGGGGGGCAGAAAAGCCCACTAGACACCAGGGATTGTATTTTATTTATAAAGGAAGCGACCCCTTGGGTAAGGGTAGCTTCCAGGGGGCAATATGAATATTTTAGACTGTTCTGCCCCCCCAGGGGCAGATCGGCTGGTTTTTTACCGTTTCTGGACCATGGGGGGGGATAGAAAAGCCCACTAGACTCCAGGGATTGTTTTCTTTTTTATATAGGAATTGACCCCTTGGCCAAGGGTCGCTTCCTTGGGCCCATTTTTTTTCAAAAGTATGTTCTGCCCCCTCTGGGGGCAGATTAGTGTCTTTATTTGGCCTCTCTGCCCTCCGTAGGGTTGCTTCCAGGGGGCCCACGTTTATAATTATTTTTATTCTGCCCCCCATGGGGACAGACACCCCATTTGTGACATACCCTGTGACATAGCCTGTTGTAATGTGTTTTGTTTCTTCTAATGTGTATTGTTTTTTTTTCTCTTTGGATTGTTGCAGTGTGCGGTTCCGTTACTGGTGGTTCTGTTGTTCTGCTGTTTGTGTAGTTGCATGTGTTTGGTAAGAGACCTTTTTTTGTTCAATTGTAATGTAATTGTGTTTTTTGCAAAGTGTGTAATAATACGAGTATGTTTGGTTTCTGTTTTTTGTGATTGTAAAACATGTTTTGCATTTGTTCTTGATGTGTACTTCTGTAGATGTAAGTTTTTTTTTCTTCTTTCTAGTGGGATATCGTTGCCTATTTGCTGTGTCTTTGCAGAGTAGGGACTGGTGAGTGTTGCTGTCTCTTGTATGCGAATTGTATATCTTTTCAATATATAGATATTTGTGATAAAGGCTTACATTTTTTTACTTACTTTGCCCAGTGTTGGGGTTGTTGAGTTGTTTGTGCAGACTCCTTTATTTGTAAGGATAATGGCTAGCCGCCGGATTACTGCTCAGCAAGTTGTTGGAATGCTTTTTGATTCTTCCTCTGACCATGGGCCAGAGACTGATTCTGATTCTGAGCCAGAGGTGGGAGGTGAAGATTCAGGTAGTGAGTTTTCTCTACACATGGCTTCATCTGATGATGAAGATACTCTGAGTGCTGATGAAGCTACTTTTGGTGTGGATGAAGTGCCTGTGGTTGCGGAGGACATTGCTGTGCCAATAGTCCGGCAAGAGGCATCTGGGCTGCAGCCTGGGGCTGCTAGACTTCCAGTTGGTGTAGTGAGACAAGAGGCAGCTGGTCGGCAGCCTGCGGCTGCAAGACTTGACGTTGAAAGTTCTGACCTCTTGGTTGCACCAGGCATGGTGCAGCCGGCATTGCCTGAATTTACTGGTGTTCCAGAGTGTAGGGTGATCACTGAAAACTTTTTGCCAATTGATTTTTTCAAGTTGTTTATGGATGATGTGTTTTTGGCTGAGATTGTAGAGCAGACTAATTTGTATGCAGAAAATATTTTGAGGGTGAACAGTGCCAGCCTTAAGCCCCACGCTAGAGCTACCCGGTGGACAAATTTGGAGGAGATGAAAAAGTTTTTGGGTTTAACTTTTTTGATGGGCTTGCTTAGGAAACCATCAATGGCTTCATATTGGTCTACTAGTCCCTTGATGGCAACAGCTATATTTCCGGCAGTCATGAGTCGTGATAGGTATTTTCTTCTGCTTCGGATGATGCATTTTGTTGACAATAGTTCTGCTTTGGCACGAGATCACCCTGATTGTGACCGTCTTTTCAAAATTCGGCCTGTCATTGATCATTTCGTCGATCGATTTCCTGAGATCTTTTATCCTGGGAAAGAAATTGCAGTGGATGAGTCTTTGCTGTTGTTCAAGGGCCGCTTGGTATTTCGGCAATACATTCCTAGTAAGAGGGCACGCTCTGGAATTAAGCTTTATATGCTGTGTGACAGTCTGACTGGATATGTCTCTAATTTCAGGGTGTACACCGGCAAGGAATCCAGGATTAACCGCCCTGGTTGTCCGTCGACTTTTGGAGTGACTGAGAAAATTGTGTGGGAACTTGGTCGTGGATTTTTTAACAAAGGCCATCATTTATATGTAGATAACTTCTACACTGTTGTGCGGTTGTTCAGGGAATTGGCCAAAGTGGACACTGTTGCTTGTGGTACCATCTTTTTCGAGAGACCTGGGGGAACGCGGGGTGGGTGAAAATTTGTTGATCCACGCAGATTCCAGAACTTTCCACCACAGAAATGTGAGGAGAATGCGTTTTTTTGGTCAATTGTTTAGGTTTGCAAGGGATTCTGGGTAACAGAACCTGGTGGGAGGCAGTTGAGTCACCCCATCCTGAATTCCCCTGGGTGTCTAGTTTTCAAAAATGTATAGGTTTGCTAGGTTTCCCTACGTGCCGGCAGAGCTAGGGTTCAAAAACAAAAGGTAGGGACTTTGCCAGAAAAAGGCCCATTTTCACTGCAAAATTGCGGTGCGAACACGTTGCGTTTTGCACTGTTTCCTGTCGCAGGCACTAGGCAGACCCAGGCAAGTGCTGTACCATTTTCTTCAGGAGACCTGGGGGAAAACGGGGTAGGTGGAAATTTGTTGATCCACGCAGATTCCAGAACTTTCCACCACAGAAATGTGAGGAAAATGCATTTTGTTGGTCAATTGTTTAGGTTTGCAAGGGATTCTGGGTAACAGAACCTGGTGGGAGGAAGTTGAGTCACCCCATCCTGAATTCCCCTCGGTGTCTAGTTTTAAAAAATGTATAGGTTTGCTCGGTTTCCCTACGTGCCAGCAGAGCTAGGGTTCAAAAACCAAAGGTAGGCACTTTGCCAGAAAAAGGCCAGTTTTCACTGCGAAATTGCGGTGCGAACACGTTGCGTTTTCCGCTGTTTCCTGTCGCAGGCACTAGGCAGACCCAGGCAAGTGAGGTACCATTTTTTGGGGGAGACCTCGGGAAACACGGGGTGGGTGGAAATTTGTTGATCCACGCAGATTCCAGAACTTTCCACCACAGAAATGTGAGAAAAATGAGTTTTGTTTGTCCATTTTTTAGGTTTGCAAGGGATTCTGGGTAACAGAACCTGGTGGGAGGCAATTGAGTCACTCTATCCTGAATTCCCCTGGACATCTAGTTTGCAAAAATGTATAGGTTTGCTAGGCTTCCCTAGGTGCCGGCAGAGCTAGGGTTCAAAAACGAAAGGTAGGCACTTTGCCAAAAAAGGGCCAGTTTTCACTGCGAAATTGCGGTGTGAACACATTGTGTTTTGCGCTGTTTCCTGTCACAGGCACTAGGCAGACCCAGGCAAGTGAGGTACCATTTTTTCGGGAGACCTGGGGAAACACGGGGTGGGTGGAAATGTGTTGATCCACGCAGATTCCTGAACTTTCCAACACAGAAATGTGAGGAAAATGCTTTTTTTTGTCCATTTTTTAGGTTTGCAAGGGATTCTGGGTAACAGAACCTGGTGGGAGGCAGTTGAGTCACCCCATCCTGAATTCCCCTGGGTGTCTATTTTTCAAAAATGTATAGGTTTGCTAGGTTTCCCATGGGGCCGGCCGAGCTACGGTTCAAAAACAAAAGGTAGACACTTTGCCAAAAAAGGGCCCGTTTTCACGGGGAAATTGCGGTGCGAACACGTTGCGTTTTGCGCTGTTTCATGTCGCAGGCACTAGGCAGACCCAGGCAAGAGAGGTACCATTTTTTTCGGGAGACCTGGGGGAACATGGGGTGGGTGGAAATTTGTTGATCCACGCAGATTCCAGAACTTTCCACCACAGAAATGTGAGAAAAATGCGTTTTGTTTGTCCATTTGTTTAGGTTTACAAGGGATTCTGGGTAACAGAACCTGGTGGGAGGCAGTTGAGTCACCCCATCCTGAATTCCCCTGGACATCTAGTTTGCAAAAATGTATAGGTTTGCTAGGCTTCCCTAGGTGCCGGCAGAGCTAGGACTCAAAAACGAAAGGTAGGCACTTTGCCAAAAAAGGGCCCGTTTTCACTGCGAAATTGCGGTGTGAACACATTGTGTTTTGCGCTGTTTCCTGTCACAGGCACTAGGCAGACCCAGGCAAGTGAGGTACCATTTTTTCGGGAGACCTGGGGAAACATGGGGTGGGTGGAAATGTGTTGATCCACGCAGATTCCTGAACTTTCCACCACAGAAATGTGAGGAAAATGCTTTTTTTTGTCCATTTTTTAGGTTTGTGGGGATTGTGGGTAACAGAACCTGGTGGGAGGTAGTTGAGTCACCCCATCCTGAATTCCCCTGGGTGTCTATTTTTCAACAAATTATAGGTTTGCTAGGTTTCCCTAGGGGCCGGCCGAGCTACGGTTAAAAAACAAAAGGTAGACACTTTGCCAAAAAAGGGCCCGTTTTCACTGCGAAATTGCGGTGCGAACACATTGCGTTGTGCGCTGTTTCCTGTCGCAGGCACTTGGCAGACCCAGGCAAGTGAGGTACTATTTTTTTCGGGAGACCTGGGGAAACACAGGGTGGGTGGAAATTTGTTGATCCACGCAGATTCCAGAACTTTCCACCACAGAAATGTGAGGAAATTCCTTTTTTTTGTCAATTTTTTAGGTTTGCAAGGGATTCTGGGTAACAGAACCTGGTGGGAGGCAGTTGAGTCACCCCATCCTGAATTCCCCTGGGTATCTAGTTTTCAGAAATGTATAGGTTTGCTAGGTTTCCCTAGAGGCCGGCCGAGCTAGGGTTCAAAAACAAAAGGTAGGCACTTTGCCAGAAAAAGGCCCGTTTTCACTGCGAAATTGAGGTGCGAACACGTTGCGTTTTCCGCTGTTTCCTGTCGCAGGCACTAGGCAGACCCAGGCAAGTGAGGTACCTTTTTTTGGGGAGACCTCGGGGAACACGGGGTGGGTGGAAATTTGTTGATCCACGCAGATTACAGAACATTCCACCACAGAAATGTGAGGAAAATGCATTTTTTTGTCCATTTTTTAGGTTTGCAAGGGATTCTGGGTAACAGAACCTGGTGGGAGGCAGTTGAGTCACCCCATCCTGAATTCCCCTGGGTGTCTAGTTTTAAAAAATGTATAGTGTTTGCTAGGTTTCCCTAGGGGCCGGCCGAGCTAGGGTTCAAAAACGAAAGGTAGGCACTTTGCCAAAAAAGGGCCCGTTTTCACTCGGAAATTGCGGTGCGAACACGTTGCGTTTTGCGCTGTTTCATGTCGCAGGCACTAGGCAGACCCAGGCAAGAGAGGTACCATTTTTTTCGGGAGACATGGGGGAACATGGGGTGGGTGGAAATTTGTTGATCCACGCAGATTCCAGAACTTTCCACAACAGAAATGTGAGAAAAATGTGTTTTGTTTGTCCATTTTTTAGGTTTGCAAGGGATTCTGGGTAACAGAACCTGGTGGGAGGCAATTGAGTCACTCTATCCTGAATTCCCCTGGACATCTAGTTTGCAAAAATGTATAGGTTTGCTAGGCTTCCCTAGGTGCCGGCAGAGCTAGGGTTCAAAAACGAAAGGTAGGCACTTTGCCAAAAAAGGGCCCGTTTTCACTGCGAAATTGCGGTGTGAACACATTGTGTTTTGCGCTGTTTCCTGTCACAGGCACTAGGCAGACCCAGGCAAGTGAGGTACCATTTTTTCGGGAGACCTGGGGAAACACGGGGTGGGTGGAAATGTGTTGATCCACGCAGATTCCTGAACTTTCCAACGCAGAAATGTGAGGAAAATGCTTTTTTTTGTCCATTTTTTAGGTTTGCAAGGGATTCTGGGTAACAGAACCTGGTGGGAGGCAGTTGAGTCACCCCATCCTGAATTCCCCTGGGTGTCTATTTTTCAAAAATGTATAGGTTTGCTAGGTTTCCCATGGGGCCGGCCGAGCTACGGTTCAAAAACAAAAGGTAGACACTTTGCCAAAAAAGGGCCCGTTTTCACTGGGAAATTGCGGTGCGAACACGTTGCGTTTTGCGCTGTTTCATGTCGCAGGCACTAGGCAGACCCAGGCAAGAGAGGTACCATTTTTTACAGGAGACCTGGGGGAACATAGGGTGGGTGGAAATTTGTTGATCCACGCAGATTCCAGACCTTTCCACCACAGAAATGTGAGAAAAATGCGTTTTGTTTGTCCATTTTTTAGGTTTACAAGGGATTCTGGGTAGCAGAACCTGGTGGGAGGCAGTTGAGTCACCCCATCCTGAATTCCCCTGGACATCTAGTTTGCAAAAATGTATAGGTTTGCTAGGCTTCCCTAGGTGCCAGTAGAGCTAGGGTTCAAAAATGAAAGGTAGGCACTTTGCCAAAAAAGGGCCCGTTTTCACTGCGAAATTGCGGTGTGAACACATTGTGTTTTGCGCTGTTTCCTGTCACAGGCACTAGGCAGACCCAGGCAAGTGAGGTACCATTTTTTCAGGAGACCTGGGGAAACACGGGATGGGTGGAAATGTGTTGATCCACGCAGATTCCTGAACTTTCCACCACAGAAATGTGAGGAAAATGCTTTTTTTTTGTCCATTTTTTAGGTTTGTGGGGATTGTGGGTAACAGAACCTGGTGGGAGGCAGTTGAGTCACCCCATCCTGAATTCCCCTGGGTGTCTATTTTTCAAAAAATTATAGGTTTGCTAGGTTTCCCTAGGGGCCGGCCGAGCTACGGTTCAAAAACAAAAGGTAGACACTTTGCCAAAAAAGGGCCCGTTTTCACTGCGAAATTGCGGTGCGAACACATTGCGTTGTGCACTGTTTCCTGTCGCAGGCACTTGGCAGACCCAGGCAAATGAGGTACTATTTTTTTCGGGAGACCTGGGGAAACACAGGGTGGGTGGAAATTTGTTGATCCACGCAGATTCCAGAGCTTTCCACCACAGAAATGTGAGGAAATTCCTGTTTTTTGTCAATTATTTAGGTTTGCAAGGGATTCTGGGTAACAGAACCTGGTGGGAGGCAGTTGAGTCACCCCATCCTGAATTCCCCTGGGTATCTAGTTTTCAGAAATGTATAGGTTTGCTAGGTTTCCCTAGAGGCCGGCCGAGCTAGGGTTCAAAAACGAAAGGTAGGCACTTTGCCAAAAAAGGGCCCGTTTTCACTGCGAAATTGCGGTGCGAACACGTTGCGTTTTGCACTGTTTCCTATCGCAGGCACTAGGCAGACCCAGGCAAGTGAGGTACCATTTTTTTTGGGAGACGTCGGGGAACACGGGGTGGGTGGAAATGTGTTGATCCACTCAGATTCCAGAACTTTCCACCGCAGAAATGTGAGGAAAATGCGTTTTTTTTGTCAATTTTTTAGGTTTGCGAGGGATTCTGGGTAACAGAACCTGGTGGGAGGCAGTTGAGTCACCCCATCCTGAATTCCCCTGGGTGTCTAGTTTTCAAAAATGTATAGTGTTTGCTAGGTTTCCCTAGGGGCCGGCCGAGCTAGGGTTGAAAAACGAAAGGTAGGCACTTTGCCAAAAAAGGGCCTGTTTTCACTGGGAAATTGCGGTGCGAACACGTTGCGTTTTGCGCTGTTTCCTGTCGCAGGCACTAGGCAGACCCAGGCAAGTGAGGTAACATTTTTTTTGGGAGACCTCGGGGAACACGGGGTGGGTGGAAATTTGTTGATCCACGCAGATTCCAGAACTTTCCACCACAGAAATGTGAGGAAAATGCCTTTGTTTGTCCATTTTTTAGGTTTGCAAGGGATTCTGGGTAACAGAACCTGGTGGGAGGCAGTTGAGTCACCCCATACTGAATTTCCCTGGGTGTCTAGTTTTCAAAAATGTATAGTGTTTGCTAGGTTTCCCTAGGGGCCGGACGAGCTAGGGTTAAAAAATGAAAGGTAGGCACTTTGCCAAAAAAGGGCCCGTTTTCACTGGGAAATTGCGGTGCGAACACGTTGCGTTTTGCGCTGTTTCATGTCGCAGGCACTAGGCAGACCCAGGCAAGAGAGGTACCATTTTTTTCGGGAGACCAGGGGGAACATGGGGTGGGTGGAAATTTGTTGATCCACGCAGATTCCAGAACTTTCCACCACAGAAATGTGAGGAAAATGCGTTTTTTTTGTCCATTTTTTAGATTTGCAAGGGATTCTGGGTACCAGAACCTGGTGGGAGGCAGTTGAGTCACCCCATCCTGAATTCCCCTGGACATCTAGTTTGCAAAAATGTATAGGTTTGCTAGGCTTCCCTAGGTGCCGGCAGAGCTAGGGTTCAAAAACGAAAGGTAGGCACTTTGCCAAAAAAGGGCCCGTTTTCACTGCGAAATTGCGGTGTGAACACATTGCGTTTTGCGCTGTTTCCTGTCACAGGCATTAGGCAGACCCAGGCAAGTGAGGTACCATTTTTTCGGGAGACCTGGGGAAAAACGGGGTGGGAGGAAATTTTTTGATCCACGCAGATTCCTGACCTTTCCACCACAGAAATGTGAGGAAAATGCTTTTTTTGTCAATTTTTTAGGTTTGCAAGGGATTCTGGGTAACAGAACCTGGTAGGAGGCAGTTGAGTCACCCCATCCTGAATTCCCCTGGGTGTCTATTTTTCAAAAATGTATAGGTTTGCTAGGTTTCCCTAGGGGCCGGCCGAGCTACGGTTCAAAAACAAAAGGTAGACACTTTGCCAAAAAAAGGGCCCGTTTTCACTGCGAAATTGTGGTGCGAACACATTGCGTTGTGCGCTGTTTCCTGTCGCAGGCACTTGGCAGACCCAGGCAAGTGAGGTACCATTTTTTTCGGGAGACCTGGGGGAACACGGGGTGGGTGGAAATTTGTTGATCCACGCAGATTCCAGAACTTTCCACCACAGAAATGTGAGGAAATTCCTTTTTTTTGTCAATTATTTAGGTTTGCAAGGGATTCTGGGTAACAGAACCTGGTGGGAGGCAGTTGAGTCACCCCATCCTGAATTCCCCTGGGTATCTAGTTTTCAGAAATGTATAGGTTTGCTAGGTTTCCCTAGATGCCGGCCGAGCTAGGGTTCAAAAACGAAAGGTAGGCACTTTGCCAAAAAAGGGCCCGTTTTCACTGCGAAATTGCGGTGCGAACACGTTGCGTTTTGCGCTGTTTCCTATCGCAGGCACTAGGCAGACCCAGGCAAGTGAGGTACCATTTTTTTTGGGAGACGTCGGGGAACACGGGGTGGGTGGAAATGTGTTGATCCACTCAGATTCCAGAACTTTCCACCGCAGAAATGTGAGGAAAATGCGGTTTTTTGGTCAATTTTTTAGGTTTGCGAGGGATTCTGGGTAACAGAACCTGGTGGGAGGCAGTTGAGTCACCCCATCCTGAATTCCCCTGGGTGTCTAGTTTTCAAAAATGTATAGTGTTTGCTAGGTTTCCCTAGGGGCCGGCCGAGCTAGGGTTCAAAAACGAAAGGTAGGCACTTTGCCAAAAAAGGGCCTGTTTTCACTGGGAAATTGCGGTGTGAACACATTGTGTTTTGCGCTGTTTCCTGTCACAGGCACTAGGCAGACCCAGGCAAGTGAGGTACCATTTTTTCAGGAGACCTGGGGAAACACGGGATGGGTGGAAATGTGTTGATCCACGCAGATTCCTGAACTTTCCACCACAGAAATGTGAGGAAAATCCTTTTTTTTTGTCCATTTTTTAGGTTTGTGGGGATTGTGGGTAACAGAACCTGGTGGGAGGCAGTTGAGTCACCCCATCCTGAATTCCCCTGGGTGTCTATTTTTAAAAAATTATAGGTTTGCTAGGTTTCCCTAGGGGCCGGCCGAGCTACGGTTCAAAAACAAAAGGTAGACACTTTGCCAAAAAAGGGCCCGTTTTCACTGCGAAATTGCGGTGCGAACACATTGCGTTGTGCACTGTTTCCTGTCGCAGGCACTTGGCAGACCCAGGCAAATGAGGTACTATTTTTTTCGGGAGACCTGGGGAAACACAGGGTGGGTGGAAATTTGTTGATCCACGCAGATTCCAGAGCTTTCCACCACAGAAATGTGAGGAAATTCCTGTTTTTTGTCAATTATTTAGGTTTGCAAGGGATTCTGGGTAACAGAACCTGGTGGGAGGCAGTTGAGTCACCCCATCCTGAATTCCCCTGGGTATCTAGTTTTCAGAAATGTATAGGTTTGCTAGGTTTCCCTAGAGGCCGGCCGAGCTAGGGTTCAAAAACGAAAGGTAGGCACTTTGCCAAAAAAGGGCCCGTTTTCACTGCGAAATTGCGGTGCGAACACGTTGCGTTTTGCACTGTTTCCTATCGCAGGCACTAGGCAGACCCAGGCAAGTGAGGTACCATTTTTTTTGGGAGACGTCGGGGAACACGGGGTGGGTGGAAATGTGTTGATCCACTCAGATTCCAGAACTTTCCACCGCAGAAATGTGAGGAAAATGCGTTTTTTTTGTCAATTTTTTAGGTTTGCGAGGGATTCTGGGTAACAGAACCTGGTGGGAGGCAGTTGAGTCACCCCATCCTGAATTCCCCTGGGTGTCTAGTTTTCAAAAATGTATAGTGTTTGCTAGGTTTCCCTAGGGGCCGGCCGAGCTAGGGTTGAAAAACGAAAGGTAGGCACTTTGCCAAAAAAGGGCCTGTTTTCACTGGGAAATTGCGGTGCGAACACGTTGCGTTTTGCGCTGTTTCCTGTCGCAGGCACTAGGCAGACCCAGGCAAGTGAGGTAACATTTTTTTTGGGAGACCTCGGGGAACACGGGGTGGGTGGAAATTTGTTGATCCACGCAGATTCCAGAACTTTCCACCACAGAAATGTGAGGAAAATGCCTTTGTTTGTCCATTTTTTAGGTTTGCAAGGGATTCTGGGTAACAGAACCTGGTGGGAGGCAGTTGAGTCACCCCATACTGAATTTCCCTGGGTGTCTAGTTTTCAAAAATGTATAGTGTTTGCTAGGTTTCCCTAGGGGCCGGACGAGCTAGGGTTAAAAAATGAAAGGTAGGCACTTTGCCAAAAAAGGGCCCGTTTTCACTGGGAAATTGCGGTGCGAACACGTTGCGTTTTGCGCTGTTTCATGTCGCAGGCACTAGGCAGACCCAGGCAAGAGAGGTACCATTTTTTTCGGGAGACCAGGGGGAACATGGGGTGGGTGGAAATTTGTTGATCCACGCAGATTCCAGAACTTTCCACCACAGAAATGTGAGGAAAATGCGTTTTTTTTGTCCATTTTTTAGATTTGCAAGGGATTCTGGGTAACAGAACCTGGTGGGAGGCAGTTGAGTCACCCCATCCTGAATTCCCCTGGACATCTAGTTTGCAAAAATGTATAGGTTTGCTAGGCTTCCCTAGGTGCCGGCAGAGCTAGGGTTCAAAAACGAAAGGTAGGCACTTTGCCAAAAAAGGGCCCGTTTTCACTGCGAAATTGCGGTGTGAACACATTGCGTTTTGCGCTGTTTCCTGTCACAGGCATTAGGCAGACCCAGGCAAGTGAGGTACCATTTTTTCGGGAGACCTGGGGAAAAACGGGGTGGGAGGAAATTTTTTGATCCACGCAGATTCCTGACCTTTCCACCACAGAAATGTGAGGAAAATGCTTTTTTTGTCAATTTTTTAGGTTTGCAAGGGATTCTGGGTAACAGAACCTGGTAGGAGGCAGTTGAGTCACCCCATCCTGAATTCCCCTGGGTGTCTATTTTTCAAAAATGTATAGGTTTGCTAGGTTTCCCTAGGGGCCGGCCGAGCTACGGTTCAAAAACAAAAGGTAGACACTTTGCCAAAAAAAGGGCCCGTTTTCACTGCGAAATTGTGGTGCGAACACATTGCGTTGTGCGCTGTTTCCTGTCGCAGGCACTTGGCAGACCCAGGCAAGTGAGGTACCATTTTTTTCGGGAGACCTGGGGGAACACGGGGTGGGTGGAAATTTGTTGATCCACGCAGATTCCAGAACTTTCCACCACAGAAATGTGAGGAAATTCCTTTTTTTTGTCAATTATTTAGGTTTGCAAGGGATTCTGGGTAACAGAACCTGGTGGGAGGCAGTTGAGTCACCCCATCCTGAATTCCCCTGGGTATCTAGTTTTCAGAAATGTATAGGTTTGCTAGGTTTCCCTAGATGCCGGCCGAGCTAGGGTTCAAAAACGAAAGGTAGGCACTTTGCCAAAAAAGGGCCCGTTTTCACTGCGAAATTGCGGTGCGAACACGTTGCGTTTTGCGCTGTTTCCTATCGCAGGCACTAGGCAGACCCAGGCAAGTGAGGTACCATTTTTTTTGGGAGACGTCGGGGAACACGGGGTGGGTGGAAATGTGTTGATCCACTCAGATTCCAGAACTTTCCACCGCAGAAATGTGAGGAAAATGCGGTTTTTTGGTCAATTTTTTAGGTTTGCGAGGGATTCTGGGTAACAGAACCTGGTGGGAGGCAGTTGAGTCACCCCATCCTGAATTCCCCTGGGTGTCTAGTTTTCAAAAATGTATAGTGTTTGCTAGGTTTCCCTAGGGGCCGGCCGAGCTAGGGTTCAAAAACGAAAGGTAGGCACTTTGCCAAAAAAGGGCCAGTTTTCACTGGGAAATTGCGGTGCGAACACGTTGCGTTTTGCGCTGTTTCCTGTCGCAGGCACTAGGCAGACCCAGGCAAGTGAGGTAACATTTTTTTTGGGAGACCTCGGGGAACACGGGGTGGGTGGAAATTTGTTGATCCACGCAGATTCCAGAACTTTCCACCACAGAAATGTGAGGAAAATGCGTTTGTTTGTCCATTTTTTAGGTTTGCAAGGGATTCTGGGTAACAGAACCTGGTGGGAGGCAGTTGAGTCACCCCATACTGAATTCCCCTGGGTGTCTAGTTTTCAAAAATGTATAGTGTTTGCTAGGTTTCCCTAGGGGCCGGACGAGCTAGGGTTAAAAAATGAAAGGTAGGCACTTTGCCAAAAAAGGGCCCGTTTTCACTGGGAAATTGCGGTGCGAACACGTTGCATTTTGCGCTGTTTCATGTCGCAGGCACTAGGCAGACCCAGGCAAGAGAGGTACCATTTTTTTCGGGAGACCAGGGGGATCATGGCGTGGGTGGAAATTTGTTGATCCACGCAGATTCCAGAACTTTCCACCACAGAAATGTGAGGAAAATTCGTTTTTTTTGTCCATTTTTTAGATTTGCAAGGGATTCTGGGTAACAGAACCTGGTGGGAGGCAGTTGAGTCACCCCATCCTGAATTCCCCTGGACATCTAGTTTGCAAAAATGTATAGGTTTGCTAGGCTTCCCTAGGTGCCGGCAGAGCTAGGGTTCAAAAACGAAAGGTAGGCACTTTGCCAAAAAAGGGCCCGTTTTCACTGCGAAATTGCGGTGTGAACACATTGCGTTTTACGCTGTTTCCTGTCACAGGCACTAGGCAGACCCAGGCAAGTGAGGTACCATTTTTTCGGGAGACCTGGGGAAAAACGGGGTGGGTGGAAATTTGTTGATCTACGCAGATTCCTGACCTTTCCACCATAGAAATGTGAGGAAAATGCTTTTTTTGTCCATTTTTTAGGTTTGCAAGGGATTCTGGGTAACAGAACCTGGTGGGAGGCAGTTGAGTCACCCCATTCTGAATTCCCCTGGGTGTCTATTTTTCAAAAATGTATAGGTTTGCTAGGTTTCCCTAGGGGCCGGCCGAGCTACGGTTCAAAAACAAAAGGTAGACACTTTGCCAAAAAAGGGCCCGTTTTCACTGCGAAATTGTGGTGCGAACACATTGCGTTGTGCGCTGTTTCCTGTCGCAGGCACTTGGCAGACCCAGGCAAGTGAGGTACCATTTTTTTCGGGAGACCTGGGGGAACACGGGGTGGGTGGAAATTTGTTGATCCACGCAGATTCCAGAACTGTCCACCACAGAAATGTGAGGAAATTCCTTTTTTTTGTCAATTTTTTAGGTTTGCAAGGGATTCTGGGTAACAGAACCTGGTGGAAGGCAGTTGAGTCACCCTATCCTGAATTCCCATGGGTATCTAGTTTTCAGAAATGAATAGGTTTGCTAGGTTTCCCTAGAGGCCGGCCGAGCTAGGGTTCAAAAATGAAAGGTAGGCACTTTGCCAAAAAAGGGCCCGTTTTCACTGCGAAATTGCGGGGCAAACACGTTGCGTTTTGCGCTGTTTCCTGTCGCAGGCACTAGGCAGACCCAGGCAAGTGAGGTACCATTTTTTCCGGGAGACCTCGGGGAACATGGGGTGGGTGGAAATTTGTTGATCCACGAGGATTCCAGAACTTTCCACCACAGAAATGTGAGGAAAATAAGTTTATTTTGTCCATTTTTTAGGTTTTTAGGTTTGTAAGGGATTCTGGGTAACAGAACCTGGTGGGAGGCAGTTGAGTCACCCCATCCTGAATTCCCCATGGTGTCTAGTTTGCAAAAATGTATAGGTTTGCTAGGTTTCCCTAGGTGCCGGCAGTGCTAGGGTTCAAAAACGAAAGGTAGGAACTTTGCTAAAAAAGGGCCCGTTTTCACTGCGAAATTGCAGTGCGAACACGTTGCGTTTTGCGCGATTTCCTGTCACAGGCACAAGGCAGACCCAGGAAAGTGAGGTACCATTTTTTTTCGGGAGACCTGGGAAAAAAACGTGGTGGGTGGAAATTTGTTGATCCATGCAGATTCCAGATCTTTCCACCACAGAAATGTGAGAAAAATGCTTTTTTTGTCCATTTTTTAGGTTTGCAAGGGATTCTGAGTAACAGAACCTGGTGGGAGGCAGTTGAGTCACCCCATTCTGAATTCCCCTGGCTGTCTAGTTTTCAGAAATGTATAGGTTTGCTAGGTTTCCCTAGCTGCCGGCAGAGCTAGGGTTCAAAAATGAAAGGTAGGCACTTTGCCAAAAAAGGGCCCGTTTTCACTGGGAAATTGCGGTGCGAACACGTTGCGTTTCGCGCTGTTTCATGTCGCAGGCACTAGGCAGACCCAGGCAAGAGAGGTACCATTTTTTTCGGGAGACCATGGGGGAACATGGGGTGGGTGGAAATTTGTTGATCCACGCAGATTCCAGAACTTTCCACCACAGAAATGTGAGGAAAATGCGTTTTTTTGTCCATTTTTTAGATTTGCAAGGGATTCTGGGTAACAGAACCTGGTGGGAGGCTGTTGAGTCACCCCATCCTGAATTCCCCTGGACATCTAGTTTGCAAAAATGTATAGGTTTGCTAGGCTTCCCTAGGTGCCGGCAGAGATAGGGTTCAAAAACGAAAGGTAGGCACTTTGCCAAAAAAGGGCCCGTTTTCACTGCGAAATTGCGGTGTGAACACATTGCGTTTTGCGCTGTTTCCTGTCACAGGCACTAGGCAGACCCAGGCAAGTGAGGTACCATTTTTTCGGGAGACCTGGGGAAAAACGGGGTGGGTGGAAATTTGTTGATCCACGCAGATTCCTGAACTTTTCACCACAGAAATGTGAGGAAAATGCTTTTTTTGTCCATTTTTTAGGTTTGCAAGGGATTCTGGGTAACAGAACCTGGTGGGAGGCAGTTGAGTCACCCCATCCTGAATTCCCCTGGGTGTCTATTTTTCAAAAATGTATAGGTTTGCTAGGTTTCCCTAGGGGCCGGCCAAGCTACGGTTCAAAAACAAAAGGTAGACACTTTGCCAAAAAAGGGCCCGTTTTCACTGCGAAATTGCGGTGCGAACACATTGCGTTGTGCGCTGTTTCCTGTCGCAGGCACTTGGCAGACCCAGGCAAGTGAGGTACCATTTTTTTCGGGAGACCTGGGGGAACACGGGGTGGGTGGAAATTTGTTGATCCACGCAGATTCCAGAACTTTCCACCACAGAAATGTGAGGAAATTCCTTTTTTTTGTCAATTTTTTTAGGTTTGCAAGGGATTCTGGGTAACAGAACCTGGTGGGAGGCAGTTGAGTCACCCCATCCTGAATTCCCATGGGTATCTAGTTTTCAGAAATGAATAGGTTTGCTAGGTTTCCCTAGAGGCCGGCCGAGCTAGGGTTCAAAAATGAAAGGTAGGCACTTTGCCAAAAAAGGGCCCGTTTTCACTGCGAAATTGCGGTGCAAACACGTTGCGTTTTGCGCTGTTTCCTGTCGCAGGCACTAGGCAGACCCAGGCAAGTGAGGTACCATTTTTTTCGGGAGACCTCAGGGAACATGGGGTGGGTGGAAATTTGTTGATCCACGAGGATTCCAGAACTTTCCACCACAGAAATGTTAGGAAAATGCGTTTATTTTGTCCATTTTTTAGGTTTGTAAGGGATTCTGGGTAACAGAACCTGGTGGGAGGCAGTTGAGTCACCCCATCCTGAATTCCCCATGGTGTCTAGTTTGCAAAAATGTATAGGTTTGCTAGGTTTCCCTAGGTGCCGGCAGTGCTAGGGTTCAAAAACGAAAGGTAGGCACTTTGCTAAAAAAGGGCCCTTTTTGACTGCGAAATTGCGGTGCGAACACGTTGCGTTTTGCGCGGTTTCCTGTCACAGGCACAAGGCAGACCCAGGCAAGTGAGGTACCATTTTTTTTCGGGTGACCTGGGGAAACACGGGGTGGGTGGAAATTTGTTGATCCATGCAGATTCCAGATCTTCCCACCACAGAAATGTGAGAAAAATGCTTTTTTTTGGCCATTTTTTAGGTTTGCAAGGGATTCTGAGTAACAGAACCTGGTGGGAGGCAGTTGAGTCACCCCATCCTGAATTCCCCTGGCTGTCTAGTTTTCAGAAATGTATAGGTTTGCTAGGTTTCCCTAGCTGCCGGCAGAGCTAGGGTTAAAAAACGAAAGGTAGGCACTTTGCCAAAAAGGGCCCGTTTTCACTGCGAAATTGTGGTGCGAACACGTTGCGTTTTGTGCTGTTTCCTGTCGCAGGCACTAGGCAGACCCAGGCAAGTGAGGTACCATTCATTTCGGGAGACCTGGGGCAACACGGGGTGGGTGGAAATTGGTTGATCCATGCAGATTCCAGAACTTTCTACCACAGAAATGTGAGGAAAATGCGTTTTTTGGACAATTGTTTAGCTTTGCAAGGGATTCTGGGTAACAGAACATGGTGGGAGGCAGTTGAGTCACCCCATCCTGAATTCCCCTGGGTGTCTAGTTTTCAGAAATGTATAGGTTTGCTAGGTTTCCCTAGGTGCCAGTAGAGCTAGGGTTCAAAAACAAAAGGTAGGCACTTTGCCAAAAAAAGGCCCGTTTTCACTGCGAAATTGCGGTGCGAACACGTTGCGTTTTGCGCTATTTCCTGTCGCAGGCACTAGGCAGACCCAGGCAAGTGAGGTATCATTTTTTTGGGGACACCTCGGGGAACACGGGGTAGGTGGAAATTTGTTGATCCACGCAGATTCCAGAACTTTCCACCACAGAAATGTGAGGAAAATGCATTTTTTTTGTCCATTTTTTAGGTTTGCAAGGGATTCTGGGTAACAGAACCTGGTGGGAGGCAGTTGAGTCACCCCATCCTGAATTCCCCTGGGTGTCTAGTTTTCAAAAATGTATAGTGTTTGCTAGGTTTCCCTAGGGGCCGGCCGAGCTAGGGTTCAAAAACGAAAGGTAGGCACTTTAGCCAAAAAAGGGCCCGTTTTCACTGGGAAATTGCGGTGCGAACACGTTGCGTTTTGCGCTGTTTCATGTTGCAGGCACTAGGCAGACCCAGGCAAGAGAGGTACCATTTTTTTCGGGAGACCTGGGGGAACATGGGGTGGGTGGAAATTTGTTGATCCACGCAGATTCCAGAACTTTCCACCACAGAAATGTGAGAAAAATGCGTATTGTTTGTCCATTTTTTAGGTTTGCAAGGGATTCTGGGTAACAGAACCTGGTGGGAGGCAGTTGAGTCACTCTATCCTGAATTCCCCTGGACATCTAGTTTGCAAAAATGTATAGGTTTGCTAGGCTTCCCTAGGTGCCGGCAGAGCTAGGGTTAAAAAACGAAAGGTAGGCACTTTGCCAAAAAAGGGCCAGTTTTCACTGCGAAATTGCGGTGTGAACACATTGTGTTTTGCGCTGTTTCCTGTCACAGGCACTAGGCAGACCCAGGCAAGTGAGGTACCATTTTTTCGGGAGACCTGGGGAAACACGGGGTGGGTGGAAATGTGTTGATCCACGCAGATTCCTGAACTTTCCACCACAGAAATGTGAGGAATATACTTTTTTTGTCCATTTTTTAGGTTTGCAAGGGATTCTGAGTAACAGAACCTGGTGGGAGGCAGTTGAGTCACCCCATCCTGAATTCCCCTGGGTGTCTATTTTTCAAAAGTGTATAGGTTTGCTAGGTTTCCCTAGGGGCCGGCCGAGCTACGGTTCAAAAACAAAAGGTAGACACTTTGCCAAAAAAGGGCCCGTTTTCACTGCGAAATTGCGGTGCGAACACATTGCGTTGTGCGCTGTTTCCTGCTGCAGGCACTTGGCAGACCCAGCCAAGTGAGGTACTATTTTTTTCGGGAGACCTGGGGGAACACAGGGTGGGTGAAAATTTGTTGATCCACGCAGATTCCAGAACTTTCCACCACAGAAATGTGAGGAAATTCCTTTTTTTTGTCAATTTTTTAGGTTTGCAAGGGATTCCGGGTAACAGAACCTGGTGGGAGGCAGTTGAGTCACCCCATCCTGAATTCCCCTGGGTATCTAGTTTGAAGAAATGTATAGGTTTGCTAGGTTTCCCTAGAGGCCGGCCGAGCTAGGGTTCAAAAACGAAAGGTAGGCTTTTTGCCAAAAAAGGGCCCGTTTTCACTGGGAAATTGCGGTGCGAACACGTTGCGTTTTGCGCTGTTTCCTGTCGCAGGCACTAGGCAGACCCAGGCAAGTGAGGTACCATTTTTTTTTGGGAGACCTCGGGGAACACGGGGTGGGTGGAAATTTGTTGATCCACGCAGATTCCAGAACTTTCCACCACAGAAATGTGAGGAAATTCCTTTTTTTTGTCAATTTTTTTAGGTTTGCAAGGGATTCTGGGTAACAGAACCTGGTGGGAGGCAGTTGAGTCACCCCATCCTGAATTCCCATGGGTATCTAGTTTTCAGAAATGAATAGGTTTGCTAGGTTTCCCTAGAGGCCGGCCGAGCTAGGGTTCAAAAATGAAAGGTAGGCACTTTGCCAAAAAAGGGCCCGTTTTCACTGCGAAATTGCGGTGCAAACACGTTGCGTTTTGCGCTGTTTCCTGTCGCAGGCACTAGGCAGACCCAGGCAAGTGAGGTACCATTTTTTTCGGGAGACCTCAGGGAACATGGGCTGGGTGGAAATTTGTTGATCCACGAGGATTCCAGAACTTTCCACCACAGAAATGTTAGGAAAATGCGTTTATTTTGTCCATTTTTTAGGTTTGTAAGGGATTCTGGGTAACAGAACCTGGTGGGAGGCAGTTGAGTCACCCCATCCTGAATTCCCCATGGTGTCTAGTTTGCAAAAATGTATAGGTTTGCTAGGTTTCCCTAGGTGCCGGCAGTGCTAGGGTTCAAAAACGAAAGGTAGGCACTTTGCTAAAAAAGGGCCCGTTTTGCCTGCGAAATTGCGGTGCGAACACGTTGCGTTTTGCGCGGTTTCCTGTCACAGGCACAAGGCAGACCCAGGCAAGTGAGGTACCATTTTTTTTCGGGAGACCTGGGGAAACACGGGGTGGGTGGAAATTTGTTGATCCATGCAGATTCCAGATCTTTCCACCACAGAAATGTGAGAAAAATGTTTTTTTTTTGCCATTTTTTAGGTTTGCAAGGGATTCTGAGTAACAGAACCTGGTGGGAGGCAGTTGAGTCACCCCATCCTGAGATCCCCTGGCTGTCTAGTTTTCAGAAATGTATAGGTTTGCTAGGTTTCCCTAGCTGCCGGCAGAGCTAGGGTTCAAAAACGAAAGGTAGGCACTTTGCCAAAAAGGGCCCGTTTTCACTGCGAAATTGTGGTGCGAACACGTTGCGTTTTGTGCTGTTTCCTGTCGCAGGCACTAGGCAGACCCAGGCAAGTGAGGTACCATTCATTTCGGGAGACCTGGGGGAACACGGGGTGGGTGGAAATTGGTTGATCCATGCAGATTCCAGAACTTTCTACCACAGAAATGTGAGGAAAATGCGTTTTTTGGACAATTGTTTAGCTTTGCAAGGGATTCTGGGTAACAGAACATGGTGGGAGGCAGTTGAGTCACCCCATCCTGAATTCCCCTGGGTGTCTAGTTTTCAGAAATGTATAGGTTTGCTAGGTTTCCCTAGGTGCCAGTAGAGCTAGGGTTCAAAAACAAAAGGTAGGCACTTTGCCAAAAAAAGGCCCGTTTTCCCTGCGAAATTGCGGTGCGAACACGTTGCGCTTTGCGCTATTTCCTGTCGCAGGCACTAGGCAGACCCAGGCAAGTGAGGTATCATTTTTTTGGGGACACCTCGGGGAACACGGGGTAGGTGGAAATTTGTTGATCCACGCAGATTCCAGAACTTTCCACCACAGAAATGTGAGGAAAATGCATTTTTTTTGTCCATTTTTTAGGTTTGCAAGGGATTCTGGGTAACAGAACCTGGTGGGAGGCAGTTGAGTCACCCCATCCTGAATTCCCCTGGGTGTCTAGTTTTCAAAAATGTATAGTGTTTGCTAGGTTTCCCTAGGGGCCGGCCGAGCTAGGGTTCAAAAACGAAAGGTAGGCACTTTAGCCAAAAAAGGGCCCGTTTTCACTGGGAAATTGCGGTGCGAACACGTTGCGTTTTGCGCTGTTTCATGTTGCAGGCACTAGGCAGACCCAGGCAAGAGAGGTACCATTTTTTTCGGGAGACCTGGGGGAACATGGGGTGGGTGGAAATTTGTTGATCCACGCAGATTCCAGAACTTTCCACCACAGAAATGTGAGAAAAATGCGTATTGTTTGTCCATTTTTTAGGTTTGCAAGGGATTCTGGGTAACAGAACCTGGTGGGAGGCAGTTGAGTCACTCTATCCTGAATTCCCCTGGACATCTAGTTTGCAAAAATGTATAGGTTTGCTAGGCTTCCCTAGGTGCCGGCAGAGCTAGGGTTCAAAAACGAAAGGTAGGCACTTTGCCAAAAAAGGGCCAGTTTTCACTGCGAAATTGCGGTGTGAACACATTGTGTTTTGCGCTGTTTCCTGTCACAGGCACTAGGCAGACCCAGGCAAGTGAGGTACCATTTTTTCGGGAGACCTGGGGAAACACGGGGTGGGTGGAAATGTGTTGATCCACGCAGATTCCTGAACTTTCCACCACAGAAATGTGAGGAATATACTTTTTTTGTCCATTTTTTAGGTTTGCAAGGGATTCTGAGTAACAGAACCTGGTGGGAGGCAGTTGAGTCACCCCATCCTGAATTCCCCTGGGTGTCTATTTTTCAAAAGTGTATAGGTTTGCTAGGTTTCCCTAGGGGCCGGCCGAGCTACGGTTCAAAAACAAAAGGTAGACACTTTGCCAAAAAAGGGCCCGTTTTCACTGCGAAATTGCGGTGCGAACACATTGCGTTGTGCGCTGTTTCCTGCTGCAGGCACTTGGCAGACCCAGCCAAGTGAGGTACTATTTTTTTCGGGAGACCTGGGGGAACACAGGGTGGGTGAAAATTTGTTGATCCACGCAGATTCCAGAACTTTCCACCACAGAAATGTGAGGAAATTCCTTTTTTTTGTCAATTTTTTAGGTTTGCAAGGGATTCCGGGTAACAGAACCTGGTGGGAGGCAGTTGAGTCACCCCATCCTGAATTCCCCTGGGTATCTAGTTTGAAGAAATGTATAGGTTTGCTAGGTTTCCCTAGAGGCCGGCCGAGCTAGGGTTCAAAAACGAAAGGTAGGCTTTTTGCCAAAAAAGGGCCCGTTTTCACTGGGAAATTGCGGTGCGAACACGTTGCGTTTTGCGCTGTTTCCTGTCGCAGGCACTAGGCAGACCCAGGCAAGTGAGGTACCATTTTTTTTGGGAGACCTCGGGGAACACGGGGTGGGTGGAAATTTGTTGATCCACGCAGATTCCAGAACTTTCCACCACAAAAATGTGAGGAAAATGCGTTTTTTGTCCATTTTTTAGATTTGCAAGGGATTCTGGGTAACAGAACCTGGTGGGAGGCAGTTGAGTCACCCCATCCTGAATTCCCCTGGACATCTAGTTTGCAAAAATGTATCGGTTTGCTAGGCTTCCCTAGGTGCCAGCAGAGCTAGGGTTCAAAAATGAAAGGTAGGCACTTTGCCAAAAAAGGGCCCGTTTTCACTGCGAAATTGCGGTGTGAACACATTGCGTTTTGCGCTGTTTCCTGTCACAGGCACTAGGCAGACCCAGGCAAGTGAGGTACCATTTTTTCGGGAGACCTGGGGAAAAACGGGGTGGGTGGAAATTTGTTGATCCACGCAGATTCCTGAACTTTCCACCACAGAAATGTGAGGAAAATGCTTTTTTTGTCCATTTTTTAGGTTTGCAAGGGATTCTGGGTAACAGAACCTGGTGGGAGGCAGTTGAGTCACCCCATCCTGAATTCCCCTGGGTGTCTATTTTTCAAAAATTTATAGGTTTGATAGGTTTCCCTAGGGGCCGGCCGAGCTACGGTTCAAAAACAAAAGGTAGACACTTTGCCAAAAAAGGGCCCGTTTTCACTGCGAAATTGCGGTGCGAACACATTGCGTTTTGCGCTGTTTCCTGTCGGGCAGGCACTTGGCAGACCCAGGCAAGTGAGGTACCATTTTTTTCGGGAGACCTGGGGGAACACGGGGTGGGTGGAAATTAGTTGATCCACGCAGATTCCAGAACTTTCCACCACAGAAATGTGAGGAAATTCCTTTTTTTTGTCAATTTTTTAGGTTTGCAAGGGATTCTGGGTAACAGAACCTGGTGGGAGGCAGTTGAGTCACCCCATCCTGAATTCACCTGGGTATCTAGTTTTCAGAAATGTATAGGTTTGCTAGGTTTCCCTAGAGGCCGGCCGAGCTAGGGTTCAAAAACGAAAGGTAGGCACTTTGCCAAAAAAGGGCCCGTTTTCACTGCGAAATTGCGGTGCGAACACGTTGCGTTTTGCGCTGTTTCCTGTCGCAGGCACTAGGCAGACCCAGGCAAGTGAGGTACCATTTTTTTCGGGAGACCTGGGGGAACATGGGGTGGGTGGAAATTTGTTGATCCACGCAGATTCCAGAACTTTCCACCACAGAAATGTGAGGAAAATGCGTTTTTTGTCCATTTTTTAGATTTGCAAGGGATTCTGGGTAACAGAACCTGGTGGGAGGCAGTTGAGTCACCCCATCCTGAATTCCCCTGGACATCTAGTTTGCAAAAATGTATCGGTTTGCTAGGCTTCCCTAGGTGCCAGCAGAGCTAGGGTTCAAAAATGAAAGGTAGGCACTTTGCCAAAAAAGGGCCCGTTTTCACTGCGAAATTGCGGTGTGAACACATTGCGTTTTGCGCTGTTTCCTGTCACAGGCACTAGGCAGACCCAGGCAAGTGAGGTACCATTTTTTCGGGAGACCTGGGGAAAAACGGGGTGGGTGGAAATTTGTTGATCCACGCAGATTCCTGAACTTTCCACCACAGAAATGTGAGGAAAATGCTTTTTTTGTCCATTTTTTAGGTTTGCAAGGGATTCTGGGTAACAGAACCTGGTGGGAGGCAGTTGAGTCACCCCATCCTGAATTCCCCTGGGTGTCTATTTTTCAAAAATTTATAGGTTTGATAGGTTTCCCTAGGGGCCGGCCGAGCTACGGTTCAAAAACAAAAGGTAGACACTTTGCCAAAAAAGGGCCCGTTTTCACTGCGAAATTGCGGTGCGAACACATTGCGTTTTGCGCTGTTTCCTGTCGGGCAGGCACTTGGCAGACCCAGGCAAGTGAGGTACCATTTTTTTCGGGAGACCTGGGGGAACACGGGGTGGGTGGAAATTAGTTGATCCACGCAGATTCCAGAACTTTCCACCACAGAAATGTGAGGAAATTCCTTTTTTTTGTCAATTTTTTAGGTTTGCAAGGGATTCTGGGTAACAGAACCTGGTGGGAGGCAGTTGAGTCACCCCATCCTGAATTCCCCTGGGTATCTAGTTTTCAGAAATGTATAGGTTTGCTAGGTTTCCCTAGAGGCCGGCCGAGCTAGGGTTCAAAAACGAAAGGTAGGCACTTTGCCAAAAAAGGGCTCGTTTTCACAGCGAAATTGCGGTGCGAACACGTTGCGTTTTGCGCTGTTTCCTGTCTCAGGCACTAGGCAGACCCATGCAAGTGAGGTACCATTTTTTTGGGGAGACCTCGGGGAACACGGGGTGGGTGCAAATGTGTTGATCCACGCAGATTCCAGAACTTTCCACCACAGAAATGTGAGGAAAATGTGTTTTTTTGTCCATTTTTTAGGTTTGCGAGGGATTCTGGGTAACAGAACCTGGTGGGAGGCAGTTGAGTCACCCCATCCTGAATTCACCTGGGTGTCCAGTTTTCAAAAATGTATATGTTTGCTAGGTTTCCCTAGCGGCCGGCCGAGCTAGGGTTCAAAAACGAAAGGTAGGCACTTTGCCAAAAAAGGGCCCGTTTTCACTGCGAAATTGCGGTGCGAACACGTTGCGTTTTGCGCTGTTTCCTGTCGCAGGCACTAGGCAGACCCAGGCAAGTGAGGTACCATTTTTTTCGGGAGACCTGGGGGAACATGGGGTGGGTGGAAATTTGTTGGTCCACGCAGATTCCAGAACTTTCCACCACAGAAATGTGAGGAAAATGCGTTTATTTTGTCAATTTTTTAGGTTTGTAAGGGATTCTGGGTAACATAACCTGGTGGGAGGCAGTTGAGTCACCCCATCCTGTATTCCCCATGGTGTCTAGTTTGCAAAAATGTATAGGCTTGCTAGGTTTCCCTAGGTGCCGGCAGTGCTAGGGTTAAAAAACGAAAGGTAGGCACTTTGCTAAAAAAGGGCCCGTTTTCACTGCGAAATTGCGGTGCGAACATGTTGCATTTTGCGCGGTTTCCTGTCACAGGCACTAGGCAGACCCAGGCAAGTGAGGTACCATTTTTTTCAGGAGACCTGGGGAAACACGGGGTGGGTGGAAATTTGTTGATCCATGCAGATTCCAGAACTTTCCACCACAGAAATGTGAGAAAAATGCTTTTTTTTGTCCATTTTTTAGGTTTGCAAGGGATTCTGAGTAACAGAACCTGGTGGGAGGCAGTTGAGTCACCCCATCCTGAATTCCCCTGGCTGTCTAGTTTTCAGAAATGTATAGGTTTGCTAGGTTTCCCTAGGTGCCGGCAGAGCTAGGGTTCAAAAACGAAAGGTAGGCACTTTGCCAAAAAAGGGCCCGTTTTCACTGCGAAATTGCGGTGCGAACACGTTGCGTTTTGCGCTGTTTCCTGTCGCAGGCACTAGGCAGACCCAGGCAAGTGAGGTACCATTTTTTTCGGGAGACCTGGGGGAACATGGGGTGGGTGGAAATTTGTTGGTCCACGCAGATTCCAGAACTTTCCACCACAGAAATGTGAGGAAAATGCGTTTATTTTGTCAATTTTTTAGGTTTGTAAGGGATTCTGGGTAACATAACCTGGTGGGAGGCAGTTGAGTCACCCCATCCTGAATTCCCCATGGTGTCTAGTTTGCAAAAATGTATAGGCTTGCTAGGTTTCCCTAGGTGCCGGCAGTGCTAGGGTTAAAAAACGAAAGGTAGGCACTTTGCTAAAAAAGGGCCCGTTTTCACTGCGAAATTGCGGTGCGAACATGTTGCATTTTGCGCGGTTTCCTGTCACAGGCACTAGGCAGACCCAGGCAAGTGAGGTACCATTTTTTTCAGGAGACCTGGGGAAACACGGGGTGGGTGGAAATTTGTTGATCCATGCAGATTCCAGAACTTTCCACCACAGAAATGTGAGAAAAATGCTTTTTTTTGTCCATTTTTTAGGTTTGCAAGGGATTCTGAGTAACAGAACCTGGTGGGAGGCAGTTGAGTCACCCCATCCTGAATTCCCCTGGCTGTCTAGTTTTCAGAAATGTATAGGTTTGCTAGGTTTCCCTAGGTGCCGGCAGAGCTAGGGTTCAAAAACGAAAGGTAGGCACTTTGCCAAAAAAGGGCCCGTTTTCACTGCGAAATTGTGGTGCGAACACGTTGCGTTTTGCGCTGTTTCCTGTCGCAGGCACTAGGCAGACCCAGGCAAGTGAGGTACCATTTTTTTCGTGAGACCTGGGGAAACATGGGGTGGGTTGAAATTTGTTGATCCACACAGATTCCAGAACTTTCCACCACAGAAATGTGAGGAAAATGCTATTTTTGGTCCATTTTTTAGGTTTGCAAGGGATTCTGGGTAACAGAACCTGGTGGGAGGCAGTTGAGTCACCCCATCCTGAATTCCCCTGGGTGTCTAGTTTTTTTCAAAAATGTATAGGTATGCTAGGTTTCCCTAGGGGCCCGCCGAGTTATGGTTCAAAAACTAAAGGTAGACACTTTGCCAAAAAAGGGCCCGTTTTCACTGCGAAATTGTGGTGCGAACTTATTGCGTTGTGCGCTGTTTCCTGTCGCAGGCACTTGGCAGACCCAGGCAAGTGAGGTACCATTTTTTTTGGGAGACCTGGGGGAACACGGGGTGGGTGGAAAATTGTTGATCCACACAGATTCCAGAACTTTCCACCACAGAAATGTGAGGAAATTCCTTTTTTTTGTCAATGTTTTAGGTTTGCAAGGGATTCTGGGTAACAGAACCTGGTGGGAGGCAGTTGAGTCACCCCATCCTGAATTCCCCTGGGTATCTAGTTTTCAGAAATGTATAGGTTTGCTGGGTTTCCCTAGAGGCCGGCCGAGCTAGGGTTCAAAAACGAAAGGTAGACACTTTGCCAAAAAAGGGCCCGTTTTCACTGAGAAATTGCGGTGCGAACACCTTGCGTTTTGCGCTGTTTTCTGTCACAGGCACTAGGCAGACCCAGGCAAGTGAGGTACCATTTTTTCGGGAGACCTGGGGAAACACGGGGTGGGTGGAAATTTGTTGATCCACGCAGATTCCAGAACTTTCCACCACAGAAATGTGAGGAAAATGTGTTTTTTTTGTAAATTTTTTAGGTTTGCAAGGGATTCTGGGTAACACAACCTGGTGGGAGTCAGTTGAGTCTCCCCATCCTGAATTCCCCTGGGTATCTAGTTTTCAGAAATGTATAGGTTTGCTAGGTTTCCCTAGGTGCCGGTAGTGCTAGGGTTCAAAAACAAAAGGTAGGCACTTTTCCAAAAAAGGGCCCGTTTTCACTGCGAAATTGCGGTGCAAACACGTTGCGTTTTGCGTTGTTTCCTGTCGCAGGCACTAGGCAGACCCAGGCAAGTGAGGTACCATTTTTTGGGTGACCTCGGGGAACACGGGGTGGGTGGAAATTTGTTGATCCACGCAGATTCCAGAACTTTCCACCACAGAAATGTGAGGAAAATGCATTTTTTTGTCCATTTTTTAGGTTTGGAAGGGATTCTGGGTAACAGAACCTGGTGGGAGGCAGTTGAGTCACCCCATCCTAAATTCCCCTGGGTGTCTAGTTTGCAAAAATGTATAGGTTTGCTAGGTTTCCCTAGGTGCCGGCAGAGCTAGGGTTCAAAAACGAAAGGTAGGCACTTTGCCAAAAAAGGGCCAGTTTTCACTGCGAAATTGCGGTGCGAACACGTTGCGTTTTGCGCTGTTTCCTGTCACAGGCACTAGGCAGACCCAGGCAAGTGAGGTACCATTTTTTTCGTGAGACCTGGGGAAACATGGGGTGGGTCGAAATTTGTTGATCCACACAGATTCCAGAACTTTCCACCACAGAAATGTGAGGAAAATGCTATTTTTGGTCCATTTTTTAGGTTTGCAAGGGATTCTGGGTAACAGAACCTGGTGGGAGGCAGTTGAGTCACCCCATCCTGAATTCCCCTGGGTGTCTAGTTTTCAAAAATGTATAGGTATGCTAGGTTTCCCTAGGGGCCCGCCGAGCTACGGTTCAAAAACTAAAGGTAGACACTTTGCCAAAAAAGGGCCAGTTTTCACTGCGAAATTGTGGTGCGAACTTATTGCGTTGTGCGCTGTTTCCTGTCGCAGGCACTTGGCAGACCCAGGCAAGAGAGGTACCATTTTTTTTGGGAGACCTGGGGGAACACGGGGTGGGTGGAAAATTGTTGATCCACGCAGAATCCAGAACTTTCCACCACAGAAATGTGAGGAAATTCCTTTTTTTTGTCAATGTTTTAGGTTTGCAAGGGATTCTGGGTAACAGAACCTGGTGGGAGGCAGTTGAGTCACCCCATCCTGAATTCCCCTGGGTATCTAGTTTTCAGAAATGTATAGGTTTGCTAGGTTTCCTTAGAGGCCGGCAGAGCTAGGGTTCAAAAACGAAAGGTCGACACTTTGCCAAAAAAGGGCCCGTTTTCACTGAGAAATTGCGGTGCGAACACCTTGCGTTTTGCGCTGTTTCCTGTCGCAGGCACTAGGCAGACCCAGGCAAGTGAGGTACCATTTTTTTGGGGAGACCTGGGGAAACACGGGGTGGGTGGAAATTTGTTGATCCACGCAGATTCCAGAACTTTCCACCACAGAAATGTGAGGAAAATTTGTTTTTTTGTCACTTTTTTAGGTTTGCAAGGGATTCTGGGTAACAGAACCTGGTGGGAGGCAGTTGAGTCACCCCATCCTGAATTCCCCTGGGTGTCTAGGTTTCAGAAATGTATAGGTTTGCTAGGTTTCCCTAGGTGCCGGTAGTGCTAGGGTTCAAAAACGAAAGGTAGGCACTTTTCCAAAAAAGGGCCCGTTTTCACTGCGAAATTGCGGTGTGAACACATTGCGATTTGCGCTGTTTTCTGTCACAGGCACTAGGCAGACCCAGGCAAGTGAGGTACCAATTTTTTTGGGAGACCTAGGGAAACACGGGTTGGGTGGAAATTTGTTGATCCACGCAGATTCCAGAACTTTCCACCACAGAAATGTGAGGAAAATGCTTTTTTTTGTCAATTTTTTAGGTTTGCAAGGGATTCTGGGTAACAGAACCTGGTGGGAGGCAGTTGAGTCACCCCATCCTGAATTCCCCTGGGTGTCTAGTTTGCAAAAATGTATAGGTTTGCTAGGTTTCCCTAGGTGCCGGCAGAGCTAGGGTTCAAAAACGAAAGGTAGGCACTTTGCCAAAAAAGGGCCCGTTTTCACTGCGAAATTGCGGTGCGAACACGTTGCGTTTTGCGCTGTTTCCTGTCACAGGCACTAGGCAGACCCAGGCAAGTGAGGTACCATTTTTTTCGTGAGACCTGGGGAAACACTGGTTGGGTGGAAATTTGTTGATCCACGCAGATTCCAGAACTTTCCACCACAGAAATGTGAGGAAAATGCTTTTTTTGTCCATTTTTTAGGTTTGCAAGGGATTCTGGGTAACAGAACCTGGTGGGAGGCAGTTGAGTCACCCCGTCCTGAATTCCCCTGGGTGTCTAGTTTGCAAAAATGTATAGGTTTGCTAGGTTTCCCTAGGTGCCGGCAGAGCTAGGGTTCAAAAACGAAAGGTAGGCACTTTGCCAAAAAAGGGCCCGTTTTCACTGCGAAATTGCGGTGCGAACACGTTGCGTTTTGCGTTGTTTCCTGTCGCAGGCACTAGGCAGATCCAGGCAAGTGAGGTACCATTTTTTTTGGGAGACCTCGGGGAACACGGGGTGGGTGGAAATTTGTTGATCCACGCAGATTCCAGAACTTTCCACCACAGAAATGTGAGGAAAATGCGTTTATTTGTCCATTTGTTAGGTTTGGAAGGGATTCTGGGTAACAGAACCTGGTGGGAGGCAGTTGAGTCACCCCATCCTGAATTCCCCTGGGTGTCTAGTTTGCAAAAATGTATAGGTTTGCTAGGTTTCCCTAGGTGCCGGCAGAGCTAGGGTTAAAAAACGAAAGGTAGGCACTTTGCCAAAAAAGGGCCCGTTTTCACTGCAAAATTGCGGTGCGAACACGTTGCGTTTTGCGCTGTTTCCTGTCACAGGCACTAGGCAGACCCAGGCAAGTGAGGTACCATTTTTTTCGTGAGACCTGGGGAAACACAGGCTGGGTCAAAATTTGTTGATCCACACAGATTCCAGAACTTTCCACCACAGAAATGTGAGGAAAATGCTTTTTTTGTCCATTTTTTAGGTTTGCAAGGGATTCTGGGTAACAGAACCTGGTGGGAGGCAGTTGAGTCACCCCATCCTAAATTCCCCTGGGCGTCTAGTTTTCAGAAATGTATAGGTATGCTAGGTTTCCCTAGGGGCCCGCCGAGCTACGGTTCAAAAACGAAAGGTAGACACTTTGCCAAAAAAGGGCCCGTTTTCACTGCGAAATTGTGGAGCGAACTTATTGCGTTGTGCGCTGTTTCCTGTCGCAGGCACTTGGCAGACCCAGGCAAGTGAGGTACCATTTTTTTGGGGAGACCTGGGGGAACACGGGGTGGATGGAAAATTGTTGATCCACGCAGATTCCAGAACTTTCCACCATAGAAATATGAGGAAATTCCTTTTATTTGTCAATGTTTTAGGTTTGCAAGGGATTCTGGGTAACAGAACCTGGTGGGAGGCAGTTGAGTCACCCCATCCTGAATTCCCCTGGGTATCTAGTTTTCAGAAATGTATAGGTTTGCTAGGTTTCCCTAGAGGCCGGCCGAGCTAGGGTTCAAAAACGAAAGGTAGACACTTTGCCAAAAAAGGGCCCGTTTTCACTGAGATATTGCGGTGCGAACACCTTGCATTTTGCGCTGTTTCCTGTCACAGGCACTAGGCAGACCCAGGCAAGTGAGGTACCATTTTTTCGGGAGACCTGGGGAAACACGGGGTGGGTGGAAATTTGTTGATCCACGCAGATTCCAGAACTTTCCACCACAGAAATGTGAGGAAAATGTGTTTTTTTGTCAATTTTTTAGGTTTGCAAGGGATTCTGGGTAACACAACCTGGTGGGAGTCAGTTGAGTCTCCCCATCCTGAATTCCCCTGGGTATCTAGTTTTCAGAAATGTATAGGTTTGCTAGGTTTCCCTAGGTGCCGGCAGTGCTAGGGTTCAAAAACGAAAGGTAGGCACTTTGCCAAAAAAGGGCCCGTTTTCACTGCGAAATTGCGGTGTGAACACATTGCGATTTGCGCTGTTTCCTGTCACAGGCACTAGGCAGACCCAGGCAAGTGAGGTACCATTTTTTCGGGAGACCTAGGGAAACACGGGGTGGGTGGAAATTTGTTGATCCACGCAGATTCCTGAACTTTCCACCACAGAAATGTGAGGAAAATGCTTTTTTTGTCCATTTTTTAGGTTTGCAAGGGATCTGGGTAACAGAACCTGGTGGGAGGCAGTTGAGTCACCCCATCCTGAATTCCCCTGGGTGTCTATTTTTCAAAAATTTATAGGTTTGCTAGGTTTCCCTAGGGGCCGGCCGAGCTACGGTTCAAAAACAAAAGGTAGACACTTTGCCAAAAAAGGGCCCGTTTTCACTGCGAAATTGCGGTGCGAACACATTGCATTGTGTGCTGTTTCCTGTCGCAGGCACTTGGCAGACCCAGGCAAGTGAGGTACCATTTTTTTCGGGAGACCTGGGGAAACACGGGGTGGGTGGAAATTTGTTTATCCACGCAGATTCCAGAACTTTCCACCACAGAAATGTGAGGAAATTCCTTTTTTTCTTGTCAATTTTTTAGGTTTGCAAGGGATTCTGGGTAACAGAACCTGGTGGGAGGCAGTTGAGTCACCCCATCCTGAATTCCCCTGGGTGTCCAGTTTTTAAAAATATATATGTTTGCTAGGTTTCCCTAGGGGCCGGCCGAGCTAGGGTTCAAAAACGAAAGGTAGGCACTTTGCCAAAAAAGGGCCCGTTTTCACTGCGAAATTGCGGTGCGAACATGTTGCGTTTTGCGCTGTTTCCTGTCGCAGGCACTAGGCTGACCCAGGCAAGTTTGGTACCTATTTTTACGGGAGACCTGGGGGAACACGGGGTGGGTGGAAATATATTGATCCACGCAGATTCCAGAACTTTCCACCACACAAATGTGAGGAAAATGCGTTTTATTTGTCAAACTTTTAGCTTTGCAAGGGATTCTGGGTAACATAACCTGGTGAGAGGCAGTTGAGTCACCCCATCCCGAACTCCCCTGGGTGTCTACTTTTCAAAAATGTAGAGGTTTGCTAGGTTTCCCTAGGTGCCGGCAGAGCTAGGGTTCAAAAACTGCAGGTAGGCACTTAACCAAAAAAGGGCTAGTATTGACTGCGAAATTGAGGTGCGACCATGTTGCGTTTTGCGCCGTTTCCTGTCGAAGGCACTAGGCAGACCCAGGCAAGTGAGGTACCATTTGTCTTGGGAGACCTGGGGGAATGCTGGGTTGGTGAAAAATTGTTGATCCATGCAGATTCAAGAACTTTCCACCACAGAAATGTGAGGAAAATGCGTTTGTTTTGTCAATTTTTTAGCTTTACAAGGGATTCTGGGTAACAGAACCTGGTGGGAGACAGTCGAGTCACCCCATCCTGAATTTCCCTGGGTGTCTACTTTTCAAAAATGTATAGTTTTGCTAGGTTTCCCTAGGTGCCGGCAGAGTTAGGGTGCAAAAAGAACAGCTAGGCACTTTGCCAAAAAAGAGTCCATTTTTAACTGCAAAATTGAGGTGTGACCACGTTGCATTTTGCGGCGTTTCCTGTCGCAGGCACAAGGCCGACCCACACACGTGAGGTACCGTTTTTATCGGGAGACTTAGGGTAATTCAGATTTGTAAATCAACTGTTATTACCTATTGAGTTTTCATGCATTTCTCCCTTCCCGATGAAAGACATTGTGTAAAAAAGCATCTTTTTGAAAAATGACCAATAATTCAAATGCTAGTATGAGTATTCCCAATTTTGAAAATGTACAAATATATACTGTTTCTAAACTCTATAATTTGTAACCAATTCAGAAATGCATAGGTGTCTTTCATACCGATTTTTCCATGTATACATTTTCTAAGAATAAGTGCTCTATACCCAGTAAAAAATAAAATACCATTGAAAGTTGCTGCTCAGTTTTTGGCTCTGGGTTCATCGGGTTCTTGGTGAAACTAGAGGTCCTATATATCCCCACAACCAGGAAGGTCACACGGATGTAACGGTATATTGCTTTCAAAGAGTTGTCAAAATTACAAGAAGTTATAGGTGAAAACGTTGAGACAAAAGGCTGTTTTTTTCAACTAATTTTCAATTATTCCAATATTTAAATGTTAGTTTCTATGAAGAAACTTTCATGGATTTAGACAAATGACCCTTTTCTGAATTCAGAATTTTGTCTACTTTTCGAAAATGTATAGCTTTCCAGGATCCATTATTGCTTTCAAACTCATTTCTACCATTAACTGGAAGGACGTTGAAAGCTCTAAAAATAGCAAAAATAGGCTATGTCCCAGAAAAATGCCAAAACTGTGTGACAAATGTTGGTTCTCTGACAAAAGACTGTCATTCTCTAAAAGCTGAGAAATGGAGATTTCAGCCCCACAACCCCTTTTTTGATAACATTTGCAGGGAAAAACCCAGAGGCTTTCATTTGCAGCCCGTTTTTCCCATTTTTCTGGAAAAACTAAAATTTCACTGTATTTTGCTTAATTTCTGGGACCCCTCCAAGGGAATCCACATACCCTGGGCACCTTTAGAATCCACATGATGTTGGTAGAAAAGGAAGCAAATTTGGCGTGGATACCTTATGTGGTCAAAAAGTTACAGGGGCCTAAGTGCGCACTACCCCAAATCGCCAAAAAAAGGCTTAGCACAGGAGGGGACAATGCCTAGCAGCGAAGGGGTTAAGATATGATACTAAGAATCCTCATGCATAATAAATGAGGCTAGTTTTCAAAGAAAACCACACAACAGTTATTCAGCACGTAACTAGGTAAAAGGTCAGTGGCAGAGCCTTTATGTAGAGCAAGGGAGGACAAATGTAGGTAAAAGGACATGCAGCTACCTAGGCCTATATTGGGGTACATTGGGGTTCATAACACTGGTAGTAGTGAGAAGAGACAGGTAACTACTCAGGATCCCAAGTTGCCCACTGTGTAGAACCGGTCACATGATGCGGTTTGATGATATCGATTGACACAAATCTCTTGTTTTTGCAACCAGCAAGGGGCAGTAAAAATACAGTTCTGGTACCTTCAACAGCCAGGACAGGTACAGGCGCTCTGTAAGATGGCCTAAATTCTTTCTTGTCCACTAGTTTCTCCCAGACCAGTTCACCGGTCTTGGGCAGTCAACCAGGATTTGTAGGTGCTTCCTTCACTTCTTCAGTGGCCGTGCATTTTATTTGGACATTGCTCTGTACGTCCCGGAAGCTAGTCAGTTCCTGTAAAACAGCCAAACGTTCATTGATGTCAATGGGTGTTTCCGCAGCCACTGTGCTGGGGCTGTCAAAGTCAGATACCCACATCTTTACCCCACATAGGATCTCATAGGGAGTCCGACCACCCAAGGGCTTTCTAGGCAGATTGTTGATGACTCTCTGGACCCCACATAGGTGATGGATCCAACTGTGACCTAAGCCTAATTCCCTCGCTGTCAAAGACTGCGTTAAGTCTTGGTTCTTCCTTTCGACTACTGAAATTCTCAGGATGGTAGGGTGAGGAGTACCACATGGTGACACCCAATTTTCCCATGGTGTCTTTGTAAGCGTTTGATGCAAAAGCTGGTCCCTGGTCCCTGGTGCCAACTAAGTATAACCTGATAAAAACTTGCAAAGGAGGCTGGTCATCTGGTTTTACAGTCTACACAAGGGCACAACCACATCTCCTCACAAGCTGTCACTGCGTGGAACTCTACATTGCTTGGAAAAAGACCTATGCCACAAGCACCACCAGAGGAGAGCCTCTGCAGACGATCCTGCTGCTGCATAGGTATGCATGTCCCACAACCTCCTCTGCTACACCACTTAAGGTACGCTGCAGTCCGATTCCATGGTGGCTGCGTTCAGACAGTTTTAAAATCTGCACGAGGGCACAACCTCAGTTCCTTACAAGCTGTCACTGTGTGGGACTCTACATTTCTTGACAAAGGACCTACGCCACCAGTACCACCAGGGGAGAGCCTCTGCGGATGATCCTGCTGCTGCTGGGTCTGCATGTCGCACAATCCCCTCTGCTAGACCAACTGAGACTCATCTGAACCACTTAGGTGTGCTGCAGTTCCACGGCACGCACATGGACCCTGCCCAGGGATAGCCCAGAGGAGGCTGGGCTAGGCCACCCCTCATGCGCCTTACTTACCACAAGGTGCTGTTGCTTGTCACTTCGCTTTTTGGATATAACATTATTCGCTCACCAAGACAACAAGTTGCCTGGGGGAAATGGTAGCTACTTGACTTTACGTATATGAGTTTAATATCAGCAAACATTAAATCCAGTTGCACCTAGTTTCTTGGCTCATTTCCATTTGAATATTCCATTTTATGAAAGAACACAAAGGGAGGGTCAGGGGTAGCGAAAATAAAAAAAGCCTTACAAATCTGCTGGGGATAATTTTGTTCTAGGTAGAATAGCTCATTTGCTGTCAGAGTGGGTGCAGATTTTAGACCATGGCACTGATTACACATCACTCTAGCCTCCCAAGCTCCCCTACCATCAATGCCACGCAGAACCAGAGGAACATCCCTGGCCTGTTTACAAGATCTATGAAGCAGGGGTGTGAACCTGCAACCATTGTCCAAATTGCACCATGCCCACCATCCCACAATTCTCCTCTGCTCCCTCTATTTCCCCATCTCCAGTTTCTCCTGAGAGGGCTCTCACTTGTATGAATCGCATTGCTCTTTTGTTTGAGTCAGAACCATTCCTGTCAGTGTCAATCCTCCGCACCCCATTGTGGAGCCAAATTACTGGTACTGCCATCTCGACTGAGGCTGCACTTCCTTCCCTTGGACAAGAACTGAAGGATGAGAAGGATAAACTAAATTATTGTTTTCAACCCTGACCACTATTGTGAATCATCTGTTAGCCTCCAATAGGGCTTCTCCAACAATTTCTCCCCAACTCCTGCCCACACCTTCCTCTAGGCCTTTGGTTGCTACATCTTCCCTACAGGCAGTCCCTACTAAATCAGGGCCACTTTTTTCCCCTCTAATAGACATGTGCACCTTCTCCCCAGGCCCAACGCACAGAGAGCCGGCCCTTTACTACACAAAATACCATCATTCCCAGTACCAGCTCTTGTGTCAATATGACATTCCTACTAAACACGTTAGTGTTCAGGCTCTCAGGGTAACCCATGGCAGGAACCCTAAAACCACAACACTCCCAAAGTTTGTGAAGGCATGCCTCCCCCAGCTCTGTCATGATTATCAATATTGTCTAAGCTGAATCCACTTGCCACTGACGAAGCAGAAGAGCTGCTTAAAAAAAAGCAATTCACTGGATGCAGCATGTCAGGGGCTGCTGCTCAGTCATACGCAACAACATCATCAGTGCCAAAAGACTAGGTAGTCACAACTCCAAATTTGACAGGAAAGAACAAACTCTCTGTAATATGAATTTGGTCAGCAACTTGATAGCCTTCGACGCAAGGACATGATCTCCAAACCTCTCCAATATCCAATTTAAATGCTCCAGGCCAGCTCATCATATCGATAATCATTCTACTCTGTTGATGGATCCTCGCCATTCATCCCTCATCGAGATTCACTGACTCATGAGGGCACACAGCAAATGCTAACACTTAATACAGTCTCAGACCCTATATCTCTACCAGTTTTACGTCAGACCACTTTCTAAAAGTGGCATTTTTAAACAAGCAATTTAAAAACCAACTTCACTAAAAGAGGATTTTTAAATTGTGAGTTCAGGGTCCCCAAACCCTAACTCTCTAACTCTTCCCAAATGAAAGTTACACTTGCAAGAGGTTACAAGGCAGCTCCAATGATGACTTATGGGAGAATAGCTCTTGCCATAGTGAAAAACGAAATTAGCAGTATTTAACTATCAGGACTTGTAAAATGCACCAGTACATGTCCTACCTTTCAAAAACACTGCATCCTGCCATTGGGGCTACATTGGACCTACCTTAGTGGTGCCTCACATGTAGTAGAAAGGAAGGGTTGGACCTGGCAAATGGAGGAACTTGCCAGGTCAACATGGCACTTTACAACTTCCCCCACAGACACGGCAGTGGCAGGTCTGAGACATGGTTGCAGGGCTACTCATGTGGGTGGCACAATCCCTGCTGCAGGGTTACTACTAGTAGCATTTGTATTACTGGCCCTGGGCACACACAGTGCACTTTACTAGGGTCTTACTAGTGGATCAATTATGCCAATCATAATCACAATTAACACAAGGAGAGCTTGCACATTAGCACTTATCAGTAGTAGTGAAGTTGCCCAAAGTTCTAAAACCAGAAACAAACAAAATGCAGCACACATTCAAAAACAGGAGATCAGAAGCAAAAAGAAAGGAGGAAACATGCCGAAGATACCAGGTCTAACGCCTACCTTTACAAAAGAAGGAGACTCAAATTAGCACAAAACAGTGATGATCCTCCCTTTCTATTTTCCAAAGTTCGATCAAGTATCTATCTGAACATGATCTTTTTTTAAAAAAATTACAAATAATGAATTTTAAAGCATTTTTATAAAAAAAAACATTTTTGTACGTAAAGAGAACCTTATCTCAAAATAACGTTTTATTGATCACAAACCTTTTTAATGTATTTTTTACCTCAAGAATAGTACTTCTTCGCAGTTATCCTAGATTGAAGCACTTATCCATACTGTCTTTACAACAGAGTCTGCCTTGCTGGAGCCTCAAGAATAATACTTCTTCGCAGTTATCTATGGCCATCGTGCCATCTTTATTGCCGCACACGAATCATTGAGGTAAACATTATACCCCGTATCACCATACTGATAAGATAAGATATTACACTCTTAAGTTACAAATCTCCATATGTTGTTTCGAATTACAGCTATCTCAGCATCCTATACATTCGAACTGACTGAATCTCATAGACCGGTAGCCTTAACCAACTAAAACTATCCAGTCCCAACAGGTAATAGCTACCGCTTTATTTTCAGCGTACAAATACTGAGACTTCATTAGAATCACCTGGTAGTTGAGCCATTCTTTAATCCATCTAATTTTCCCCTTTCTATCCATATGCTTATCTTTATTCTTTCTCCCCCTTTTTTTCTGTTCTCCCGTGCTTCAATCTAGGATGCTGCATAAATTTCATTTATTGATAAAGTATTTATGTATGATTGTGTAAAACATGTATAGCTCCACATCAAATGTTTTAGTCCATTTAAGATTGGAAATCTGTCTCATGACTTTAGAGCGGTACATCATGCATTCTTATCATAATTAAAGGCAATGCAGTATGCAATATTGTATTCTATTGAAACAATCATTTGTGCACTTGATTATGTCAAAATATTGTTTTAAAGTTTGTTCGTTTATTTTTAGATTTTCAATTAAAGATGATTTTTGTCCTGATGAAGACACGCTCGTGTCGAAACGCGTAGAGAAGAAATCGTCTTGCTTTCCCACATTCATTGGGTCACCAACTATACTGCTGATTTATTTATATTCTATGAATGTTTGAAAATGTTTTAATTCCATGTATTTTTATGAACATATACCAAATCCGCACCTTATCAACTTTTTATCAATATATTAAATCAAATAGCTCTGTTATTTCAAGTGCCTAGATTGTTTTATTTGCACTCATTGCCTTTCTCTAGTTTTGCCTGGGCATGTTAATTTGCATAATTTGTTTTTCCCTGACCCAGGATTTCTGATCCATTTGCAGGGGGTCCCTGTTATTCACAAACACCAGCAGCAACAAACATTTTCGGGATGCCAGTGAGCGAGTAGGTTCTCTACCACGCTGTGTGGTGACCCCAAGTAAGTAGGATTCTAGTGCTTGACACCAGATTTGGCTATGCTGAGATAATATGCCTTGTATTTTGATTTGTGACTAAGAATGGAGATCGTGCTTATGTATTCATTCCACGTGTGGAATGCCCGGGGCGTGCTGCTAGTGATCAGACTGGAGTGGATAACCCTCAGTAGGTACGTGTTTAGGAAGCAATCAAGCGTAGGCTGCGTTGCATCTTCCCGGGTCGCCGTGTTCCGAATAAAGGATCTACTGAGGGTTATCCGCTCCAGTCGGATCACTAGCAGCACGTCCCGGGCATTCCACACGTGGAATGAATACATAAGCACGATCTCCACTCTTAGTCGCTGCTGATGCCATTTGTCTACGGAGTATCCTCCCAACGGCAACTTAAGCGCAGGACTAATACTTTCACAAGGCAACCCTTAAACAAGATATTTCTCACAGTTGGTCACGGGCCCCGCCGCGGCGGAATTATCACCAGTGGAGCGACCTTTTTTCTTTCGTTTCTCATACCGCAGCCCTGAGGTGTCGCGAACACACTGTTCCTAACGCGACGAAACACGTGTCGGCTGGTTGTGGAACCATTAAAAACTCTGAAACAACAGCAACAAGTGTAGGAAGGTGGATATCTGACTATGGTTACCCCCAACTTTTTGCCTAGTGTTTTGCTGGTTTTTGACTTAGTTGGCCTGGGATCCTGCTATTCAGGACCCCAGGCTTCCTGCTCTCTCTGTTACAATGGATTCCATGTACCTTAGGTACATATCTAATTGGATACTGGGTCACCTTATCAGTCCCTGTACAGTGTACCTTAGGTACCCAGGGCATAGGTGCACTCAGGGCCTACCAGGGGCTGAAGCATGTATTATGCCACCCCTGGCTGGCCATCTAAAACTGACACAACTGGCTGCCTGACAGCTGGGGCAAGGTGGTGTAATCACCCTTTGCTATAGATATAGTATACCTATATCTAACCCTAAAAATGGACACATATCCTCCTATCAGTCACTCCTATGGCAGGCCTTATCAATCCTGAAGGCAGAGTGCTTGGAATTATGTGAGATGGTGCTCTAGCATGAGCTGAGCCTGTCTACAGCTTTCGGAACCAAGTCCTTTGGCTGTTTCCATGATAACGCTATACCATATATTCGTAAGTGCCCTATCAACCTCGCGGTTAAATGCCAACTCTGGTATAACATTATCAAAACATGTCGAGTAAGGTGTCATATGGATTGGAATTCTACCCCCTCGCCAATTCTGGCGACGGGGGGAGCATTCCACCCTTCTAGAGGGACACGACATGTATGTAACTGTGAACCCCGGTTAAAATTAACTCGAGCCTTGGCATCACAAAATGGATGCTGCCACCACAGACACAAGTCTGACCTCCTGCTGCTGGGAGTCCTTCCAGCGAGGGTTTCCTGCCTTGGGAGGTGCTAGCACCACCCCAGACAGGATTTTGTGTATTGGGTAGGATAGGCCTGAAAGGAATGAGACATGCCTGGGGCACACAAGGGGCCCTGTGCATACACCGGTTCAAACCAGTTGCTGGGGCACTCCAGCCCCAGCTCTGGCGGGAAACCGGACAAAGGATAGGGGGTGTAACCACCCCCCTTCCTGGTCCCACCCAGGGGAGGGACCTAGTCAGTAGTGCAGCCCCCTTTAGCAGGATAAAGGTAGGAGCTGGTCCCATTCCAAATTAGATTAATCCTGAACTACTCTACAAGAAGAAACTCTGGACTTCGACGTTCTGCTCCACAGAAGACTGAAGAAATCTCCCTTGTGGGCAAGGAGTGTCCACCCTGCAACTGCAGGCACCATCAAGCGTCCAGCGGCTTCCCTTTGTCGTCTTCCTTCCAGGATCCAGACTTCAGAGCCCGACGAGACCCGGATTCTCAGACCTCTCCGACCTCTACCTACATCTGCAGCACAGCTGAGATCCGTGGGTGCGACGAGACACGTGGGACCGGCCATCTTGAAAGAAACTGCACTTCGCTTCCAGCACGACTCCCGAGATAAACTCGACCAAGTGCTTTGGGGACTGAGAAGCCCCAACCCCGCGCAGCCCCTGCACCGAAGATCAGCCCTCCAGCATCCACGAGATCTGCATGAGGCCCTTCTACTTGTCTGCTGCTCGACGCGTTGTCTGGTCACTTGCCGGCTGGCTAGTGGCCTCCTAGGGGATGAACCTTTGAATCTTTGCTGCGGGCCTGGTTGCTCCAGACTGGCCCTTGCTCCCTTCCAAAAGAGGGGCACCCCGGACTCTCCTAGTCCGCACCAGACGTCTTTTCCACTCACCGCGTGGGTTGCCTTTGCCAAGGCCTGTTGACTCCAATTCCGGATCCGACACCGCCGACAGCGAGAGCCTGCGTGGGACAGCTCGTGCCTCCATCCTGGTCGTCGAAGACACCTCCTGGTCCACGTGGCTGCAGAGTCAAGCGTCCACTCTTCACCTGATCGCGACGACAGCACCTGGTTCCTTCCTGGTTCCACACCGGTCACTGGCTAGTGACTTTGAACACTGTCCCCTCTGCTTTCAGGTCCTCTTCTTCACCGATGCACCCTTGGATCGCACCGGACATCTTCCTCCTGGTCGCCAGCAGCATCTTTTCTTTCAGGCTCCATTGACTTCAACGCGAGAACCCGACACACTTTGGCACCTATGCACCCGCAGCCCGTGGGTGAGGTAACGAGAGCATTTCGGTGCTCAAGGGTAGTTTAACTGTCCTAGTGTCCAGTCCCACAGTCATTTTAATCCTACCTAGTCAGGATTGTCCGTACTCACCTTTTTACTTGAACTGTACTGTCCATAGACGTTGTTACGCATCTCGCGTGTGAGTTCACACTCTGCACACACGTTCCGTGGGCCTCCTATTACTTACCTGAAGTTAGTGTAGCGTGGTCCCATCGATCCTACAGCCTCTGGACAGCTCCATCCCCTTTATCGACTTTCACATTCCACTTACTTAGTATATGGTTTGTCGTGCCCCTAGGGCACCATTGTAATTTTGTGCAACTTGTCGTATTTTTCGTAAGAGATTGTCATGTGCTTAGCCCTCTGACCTCATAAAGAGTTCAGAGGTGTTGTTATTAATAAATATACTGTTTATTTTCATAACAACCTGTGTGGTGTCCTTTCATCTGGTATTCAAGGGGTTATATTGTGGTAAAACAGCTGGCTTCACATGCCAAAAGAGTTTAGCCTAAGGCTGCTTTGTCCATGCTACCATTAGGATAGCTGGTCTATAAGGTTGACTTAAAACCAATCACCATAAGGGTTGTTTGGACTGATACAAGGTGATCACTAGAACTAGTGAGCATCATATATCAGGCCAACTTCTCACAACAAGTGCCAATGAAATTTTATTATTCCTGTTGTCCTTGGCTTCTCAAAACTGTGCTTTTTCCACTTTAACACGACTGTTAGAAATATTACGTGTGTGTGCATAAGGCATTTATGTTTGTTACATTTGTAACTATGTAACTGCTTCCTTTCAATTGACTTAATCTACAATGTGCTCCTGAGTGTCAGAGTGTAAGCTTTATGTTGATTGCATATATTGTGTGGTGCCTACATAGGACAAATGTAATGGATTATGGGGCCCTGTACTTTGTGGAGAGAAGAACACCATTGTAGTGTGTGATAAGGGATTTCTACTTGTGTGAGATGCATATACATATGCAGGGCTCAAGTTCATAGTAGCTACTATGAATTCTCAGATCACATCATGGTATACGTGCATAGTTATGCATAGGCTTGACACAATAAACCATGTCGGTATACTGTAATAAGCTTTTGAGGAGGATGTTTGCCATGTGTATTTTCCCACAGATCACTCAGCCCACATAAGGCTTTGTAAAACAGTTGTCTGGGACATAGCTATACCTCACAGACCCCTTCAGAGTGCTACACAACTGAATGCTCACATATGAGATGGGCAGATAATACACTTTTATGTATTGAATTGGTGGAAATGTGAGATTCCTGTGGGATTAGTAGGCACAGGATGCAGAGAGCAAGGCCTGACATTGAGTTGTGGGCAGTCCGGGCCATGGCCCAGCCTGGACCTGAGTTACTGTAATAGGAGAAGTGAGGCACGGATTAATGTCCCTGTAGACCTGCTGATCCATAGATGTTCACAGAAAGAGATATCAGTCCTCCAAAAAGCCCTTATAAGTGTAACATGGATAATGTAAGAAATGGTGACAATGGTGACCCCCTGGCCTGATACTTCTTTCCATTGACCCACAGTGTCAATGTGTGTCTGTCCCTAATGCTTGTCCCCTCACTAACACAAGTCTGTTGACAGGTTTCCAATAGTATTCTTTCCACTGTACAGGCTGATTGCACATCTGAGACATGAACAGTGTAGTTAGTGGATTACTTCAGATCAGAACTTGAAATGTTAATCATCTGCTTGATTACAATACTTCCTATCACACAACCCATACAATGTTATGTTGAATGTCATCCCTGTTACAGTGCCACACATGGCAAAATGAGTTTCCTGTGCTGGCAGTAAATACCCCACAAACATATTCTGACTTACTCTGATATCCCAATAAGCTGTCCACGTGTACACACATCCCCCAGAGATGTTGCTCTCCATGACACACATACCAGCCCTTACACAGTGATCTTAGGCTTAGGATGGTGTGTATGCTATGATACTTGCCTCTATGGACCATATGCATAAATGCTATGCGCCTGGTAGTAAAGGTGCCTGGACAATCATACATAGGTAGTTTACACTTCAGAAGGTCCAAATGATGTGTGGTGTGTCATGGTATCTCAAATCACATTCCATGTAAGATGGCCCTGGCCTACATGATGTTAGTGGGCTGCCTCAGTCAGTTTAGTTCATGACCAGGGCTCAGGTTAGTCATCAGACCACAAATGTGTGCATCCATGCATTAGTTGTTCTTAGAATGTGACATGGACACATGTATTTTGTTGACTCTTGATGAATGTTTATGCAAAATGTGTATAAACCTTGTAGTTATCCTCATACTTTAAGTGACAATCTGTTCATACATCTATTGCATCCATACAGATCAATGTCCATCAGAAGAAGGCTATTTGGAGAGCCATCGCCCGGAACGTGTGGACCCTGGGAGTATTCAACTGGTGTAGCATCCACTGCAAAAAAGGTGGGAGGACCTGCGGCGCTGGACCTGGAAGATCATGGAGATCCATCTGGGGAAGTCCTTACAATGTGGAAGGGTCGCATGCCATCCCCTGACCACTGCACCCCCTCGCCCGCCCTGCCGATGGCCCGCATACTGGCAGTGGCCTACCCGGAGTTTGATGGGCAGTTGAGGGCCCAATAGCAGCTGCATGTGGGTGAGTCCTAGCCAGAGTCATACAAGTAATATTGCCAGCTTTGAGTGTTACAGATAGGCATTTCCCCAACCATAATGCTGGTGGCCAATGTCCCACACACACAATGAGTCATTGTAAAGTGTAGGTCTGGTAGTAGGTTCATGCTGCTGTGCCTTTTGTCTTTCTGACCTAAAACACAGCAGAGTAATGTCCACATCCAATTGTCTCATTTTGAGCAGACACAAATGCAAACTAAACTATTTATTGACAGAATGCTGAACAATGCAAACATTCACCCCCAGTCACAGGATCTGGGTTTAATTCATCATTCTTTTGCTCACCATGCCACTCCAGTTTAGATCTGGCCATATGCAAATCAGTCTTAACCCTGTACCTTATGGGAACAGTCCAACCCGAACTGCCAAGCCAGATCCTCACTGGACCGGTAACAAGCATCCTGGCACCGGTTTCAGGGCATCAACGCTCATCAGCCAGGCTAGCTTGAATCCAGTGGCGCAGTGAGCACGGGGGCCACGTCTGGGCATACCTTTCCCACTTAGGGCGACAAATGCAAAAGACACCTGTCTGGGTGGAGTGAGTAATCAGCTCCTGCTCTAAGTTAATATGGGTGACTATTGTACCACACAGGCAACTTATCTTCCTTGTGTGCGGAGTTATGTTCCCTCATCACTGTCTTTAATGTGATGGTAGCCTTTTTACATGTGACATGACATAGAGTGCCAAGTACATATACAGTACATGCAGTGACTGTACAACAGTACTGGTCATACAGTGGAATGAGAGTGCAAACATCACTGGTGCCATCACCTACATGTTGCCCAGTGTGCATTAGCCAGTTGAAGGTTCATCTGCAATAATGTTTCAAAATACTCATTCACTGATTGGTGACATGCATAAGGGAAAGAGATGTAGAACTGTATGGATCATATGTGAGTGTCTACACTCATCCTTACAATGCAATCTGAGTATGGTGTACCTGCCTATTGGGACTCTAGTGATCCCACATCCTCATGACATAGATGATAGGGGACACCCAAAACCTTCAAATGTGTCTTGGCTTGTGGATATACAATCTCTGACTGGCGTCATCACCTGTAACAACTAGGATTGGGGATGTTCATGTGGGTATATGGAGTCTTGTGCTGTGTGAATTTTGAGTATCTTTCTCCCTAATTTTAGGACCTTTATGTTTTCAGGGAATTTTATATGTTAAATGTGATACATAGCTAAACTACATGTGTACAGATTTCATTTGACTTTTCAGGTAGTGGATTTTTGATGTAAATTAAAGTGCAAATTGTCATCAGTGTGCAATGAGCATTTGAACTTGACCTTCAGCATATCGTGATATGTTATGAGTAATAGGTAGATTTTTTCAACTCTGGGTCATTGTGTCATTCTCAAACTTGTATCCATCCTATTTGGTTACATCATTTTACAATTGCATATTACAAATGCCAAAGTATGTAAGGTGATCCACTATCCTAGTATAGACATACGGATGGAGTGTAGACAACTCCATCATTGTATTTAGGCCTGTCTGGGTTTATGACATGAATGGACCAAACACTTTGCAGGTTATCTAGCATACATGCATGTGCTCATGCTAAATATGAAGCCTGTTGAGTGAGCCATGATGGTGGTGTGATATGTGGACTTCTTCAATGTTTTCTGTTGATTTGTGATGATCAGGTTTGGAAACGCAGTTGCAATAAATGCATACAATATATCATTTCAAATACACCCAAGGCAAGCATAGGAGTAGGGGTCAACTTCATTGGGGACACAGCTGGTCACAGTGGTTCCGGATGTGAGACGTCAGACACAGAGCGACCCAGTGACCAGGAGGGTGGGTGGAGTGCATCGGAGTACGACAGCTCAAGCTCTTCATCTACTGAGTCATCCTCCGGTAGATACTCTAGAGTAGTGGCGGACCCCGCAGGATCATTACCACCTTCATCCTTGTCCGCTACCCAAAGTTGCATCGCCACCCTCCCTGTTGTCCCCCCACAAGTTTGCTGTTTCAACACCCTTAAGAGGGGACCAGTCTCCTTCGCTCCAGGCACCTCAGCCCCCACCCCTGTTAGCCCCACTGCCCTGACTAAGGAGGCTATTGACCACCTGAGGAGGATCTCTGTGGATCAGAATGCAGTCCTAAATGCCATCCAGGGGAAAGGTAACCAGCTGACCCCGATGGCGGCCTACCTAGAAGGCATTCACACTTCAATATCTGGCCTGCAGGGATCTTTTCGGGCTCTGGCCTCCTCCCTCACGACAGTCCTCCACCCATCACAACCTTCCACCCCACCTCCTAACCCTTCCCCATCCAAATTTCCTACTCCCATTCCTATCCCATACAAATGCACACCTAAGTAAGCTCACACTTCAACAGACACAAGCACCACACACAAACACAAAACATCTAAAAAACGCAAACACACACGCATACAGCAGGCACTCACAAGTATACCGCAGCACACAACACAGCAACACACAGAGCCCTCCACAGATACAACCATACCTGCAGACAACACAGCAACACACAGAGCCCTCGACACACACAACCATAACCACAGTCAACACAGCAACATACACAGAGCTCTCCACAGACACAACAATACCAACAGACAACACAGCAACACACACAGACCCCTCAACAAACACAACCCTAACGGCAGACATTACAGCAACACACAGACCCCCCACAGACACGACCATACCCTCAGACAACACAGCAACACACACAGAGCCCTCCACGGAGACCACCATGACTGCAGACAACACAGCAACAAACACAGAGCCCTACACAGACAGAGCCATACCCACAGACAACACAGCAACACACATAGAGCCCACTATGCCACTCTAGACAGCGGTCCAACTAATGCAAATCAGTACTAGCTCATTTCTTCGTAGAAACAGTCCATCCTTGACCCTGGTCATCTCACTTATCCACCCTGCAGACCACTGCTTTTTAAGTTGGGAAATTTGAGATTCACACCCTCCGAATCTGACTGACTGAGGTATGCATTGAGCGCTAAACAACTCAGAGAATCTCCAAGGTAACCCTGCTTCCCTGTTCTTGTATCAGAGGTCATGACTTAGTGGGGTGGCTTCATAAGTCATCCATTGTTCTCCTGAACAAGAGGATAGCTCCATTTAGTTACACAATGATTTAGAAACTAAGATACTGTTTTCACAAAGTCAAGTGAAAGTCTCATAATTCTCCACAGTAATGCAATTCCTACATTTCCATGAAATTTTAGCATGCCCAACCTGTGTTCCAAGTGGCATCACATCCACTGGTCCGCACCCTGTCAGATTTGGCATGACAGAGCTTAGCTGATTGGAAGCGGATCACACTGAGACATGCTGAAAGCATTCTCTCCGAGGGAAAACATGTTTTCACAGTCTGTACAATCTGGGGAGTATTTAGCTTGTCAGACAACTATCGCAGTCTCTTGTATTGCAAATTCAGGGAAGAACACTGTAGAATATGTAGGGTTTGGTAACCTTGAACCTGAAAGAAGAAAAACATAGAGAAATTTGCTTAAAATATTTTTTTCAATACATGCATCGTGATATTGTACATATGTCACCAGTGTATGCAAATGTTATTCAATAAAGCAGAAAAGGTATATCGATACATCAGTGCTTAAGAGCATAAATCAAATTGAAATAATTGGCCCCACTTTCCTGACAGTCTCTTGTAGCCCTTTTTTCTTTGCCTTTCAAATCTAATTCCAGTTAAAACAAGCATTTGCAATGCAGTAGGTCTCACAATTGTCAGAGTTAGAGCTATTGGGGTTGTAAATGACAATGTCTTTTATATATGTGTGTTTGTGTGCAATGGAGTGGATATATGAACAGAGACACACCTGCAGCACTGTCTAGAGGACTTAGAAAGCAGAATTACTGATGAGACCAGAGAAACAGGTAACAGCACTGTGTGGAGGACTTAGAATGCAGAATTACCGATAAGACCAGAGAAGCAGCTAGCAGTACTGACAAAGAATGAGGAATTACCACTGGGAACAGAGATAGAGCTGCTGCACTGCCTAGAGGACTTAAAATGTGGAATTACTGACGGATCTAGAGAAGCAAATAGAAGCACTGCTTAGAGGACATAGAAGGAGGAATTACCACTGTGACAAGAGAGACAGCTGCAGCACTGCATAGAGGACTTAGAATGAAGAATTACTGACGGGACCAGAGTAGCAGCTATCTGCACCGCCTAAAAGACTTAGAATGAGGCATTACTAATGAGATCAGAGAAGAAGCTTGCAGCATTATCTAGAGGACTAAGAATTAGGAATTACCATTAGGAACAGATGCCACTGCAGCACTGCCTAGAGGACTTAGAAAGAAGAATTACCACTGTGACCAGAGACATAACTTCAGCACTGCCTAGAGGACTTATAATGAGGAATTACCCATGGGACCGGAGTAGCAGCTAGCAGCACTTCCTAGTGGGCTTAGAATGAGGAATTACAGACAGGACAAGAGAAGCAGTTAGCAGTACTGCCTAGAAGACTTTGTTTGAGGAATTACAGACAGAACCTGAGAAGCAGCCAGCACTGCCTAGAGGACTAAGAGTGAGGAATTACCGCTGGGACCCGGGAAGCAGCTGCAGCACTGTCTGGAAGAGTTAGAATCAGAATTACCCCTGTGACCAGAGACACAGCTGTAGCACTGCCTAGATGACTTAGAATGAGGAATTATTGACCGGACCAGAGTAGCAGCTAGCAGCACTGCCTAGAAGACTTAGAATTATGAATTACCACTGGGATAAAATAAGCAGCTGCAGCTTTGTCTAAAGGACTTAGAATGAGGAATTACCACTGGGACCAGAGAAGCAGCTGCAGCAGTGTGTAGGGGACTTAACATGATGAATTACCACTGGGACCAGAGAAGCAGCTAGCAGCACTGGTTAGAGGACTAAGAATGAGTATTTATCACTGGGAACAGGGACACAGCTGCAGCACTGCCTAGAGGATTAAAAATGGGGAATTATGACTGGGAACAGAGACACAGCTGAAGCATTGCCTAGAGGACTTAGAATGGAACAATTACTGACAGGACCAAAGAAGCAGTTGCAGCCCAGTCTAGAGGATTTAGAATGTGGAATTGCCACTGGAATTACCAGTGGGAAAAAAGACACCGCTGTAACACTGCCTAGATGATAGAATCATAATCATGGCCTACAGTTGTTTTATTGTTGCATGAAAAGATTTCAATAAATGTGTATACTAATATTTCTAAATATTTTCTGTAGCTTGTTAATTTGACCTTTTTACTGCATTATGCAAACATTATTGCTAACAATACAGAACTTGTGTTAAAAGGAGCTTTTAGCTCTGAAACAGCTGGAAGTACAAAATATGTATGTTTTTTCCTTCGTAGCACATTGACTGGTGTTTTGATATGAATTCATGAATGGTTGCAGGGTTCTACATGTGTACAGCTCCTGTCTTGTTACAAGAGGAAATAAAAACTGTGAACGCTCTGGCATTATTAAGTGCCCACGCATGCCATTAATATAGAAGTGATGATGGTATTTTTTATTTATTATGTTTATACATCACTTTTATACAAAGCCCATAGCAACTTGTTGGAGCAAAATAACACCTTCAAAAGCAGGGTGAGCTGGCAGTTATCCCAAAATGTAGTGTGGAAAGAGAAACACAAAGTAGAAAAATCAAGAATCGAAGAACAGTGTGAAATGAGAAAATGGAACATAAAGGGTGGTGGGGAAGCCTTGTTACTCGTGTAATGAAGGAAGAAGCAGTTTCTCCCAGCCTGGAAAACTAATCTGGATGGTGCTGTTCCCGTGTTTACTAATCTGGAAGAGAACGCTCCCAGGCTTCTGAGGCATCCTTTGCAATTCTGAGAACCTCTGAAAAAGGCGGCCATAAAAACAACCAGCATCGTCTTTGCAGGCTGCCACACCCAGTTACAAGCATGGCCTAAGTTGATCAACTCTGGACCTCACTGGTGAGCTCTAATACTTTGTGGTGATATTGTACATTTTGTAATGTCTCAAAAACACATAGATTAAAAATGTAGTAACGTGGATTAGGGGGCGCAGCATCTCCGGTTCTGTGGACACATTGCGGGAGAAGTAAAAGCAGGTGTCTTGGAGGGATAGAAGTGGGTGAAAAATTGGAATGGTCTCTACGAAGGGGAGTGGCGGTGTACTTAAAGGCATGGCTCAAAAACTGTGCAGCATAGTGCGCCGCCAGACTGGTATTTTGCTACTCCTGACAATGCATGCAGATATATAATACAACATGTAACATTACACCTACAACAAGCAAGGGCTATTGGCTTTGTCAATGGTTCTCTAATGTTCTAGTGGACTGTTAGGCTGATTGGGCTGCACACAGGCCAGACTTGGCAACTAGTGGTCCCAAGACCACACTGAAGCTGCTGCCATTTCTGGCGTCCCGCGAGCGCTGGGGGTTGGGTGGGGGGGCAGTCCCAGTGAAATTGCGCATGACGCGCTGCTAACACATTAGAAGCGGTCACCATTGCGGGCGTCCTGCGAGTGCTGTGGGCTGGCAGCTACAGTGAAATTTCGCATGGCGCGCTGATAGAAGGGCCGCCACTGCTGGTGTACCACGAGTCCTGTGTACATTAACAAAACGATAATGAAAGCTGCTGAGTTAGGACACATGTAAATGGGCCAATCCTCATGGGAGATAACAACATAATAAAGGGAGGAACTAAGGAGGGACCAATAAGGACATCAACAAATCAGAAGCCAGCATTTACAGAGGACAATGACACATGCCAAAGAAAAATATGGGTGTAGAGTGGGCGGAACTTTAAGTCCATACCTGAATACAGTATGCCTTGCAGAGCTGAGCATGCGCTGTCCAAGCTCGACTTAAAAATGGCACATCAATGTCAGATATTCAATGAGCAATACATAATCTACAGATAATAGAAATAAATAAAATGGGAATATTAATTTGTCACACTTTCAAATTAATTCCCAAATATTACGGGAATCTAATTCCACCTTCAAGGGGAGTTTACCCGAGAGCCACCCCAGTATATCACACCAAAACGTTAAGAGCAAATGGCATCCCGCCATCATATGAATTGTCAGCGCCCTCTGTGACACAGCGGGGGCATTTTGAGACAGCACCATTTTCTTCATTTAGCGACCCTCTCTGATGTATGTTCTGCACCTCTTCGGTCTACCCTCACTGCACCTCGCACGAGACACAATCGCTCACACCCAGGCAGACATAAACAAGGCCTTTATCTCGCACAATGAGGGGCTATATAGCCGCGGCCCAGACCCCTCCACCGATAACTTATAGCCTTTTTCCATGGCTTTTCTCTGCCTCGGAATACATCGGGCCAGCGGTGCGTAATTGCCCTTCCCATCGCCTCTGAGAACATACCAACAAAACCCTGGGATCGGACAGTCTTCCTATCTAATCCTACCGGACTTCTGCTGATCTACTTTCCCCTCACCTGGAACGCCTCTATAATATGGCGACAGCGGAAGGTCACCTCCCATTGTAGCTTGCAGAAGCCAAGCTAATCTCTATTCCCAAACCCACAAGAAGAGCTGATATCTCTTTTGCCCCCCCTTTAACGATGCTTGATATAAATGATAAAATTCTATGCAAAATATCAGCGGAGCACCTCCTTTCCCTAGTCCTAAGCCTAGTGTACGCCGATCAGAATGGATTTGTACCTGGCTGAAGTATGTCTCTGAATCATCAACACCTTTATAGAATCCTCAAGGCTGGCCCTAGCCCTTGGCCCCATGCAGTCTGCCTCGTGTTAGACCTAGATAAAGTATTCGACTCCCTAAATTGGAGCTTCTTGTTTGATCTGCTCAAATGCTACTAGCTGGACAAGTAGACACTACCAATGATTCGGCCTTTCTATGAAAGGCCCGAGGTGTGAGTCCCAACGGGACGACTAATGTCACCCGCGTTCACTCTTTGCCGGGGCACTAAGCAGGGATGCCCTCTGTCCCTCCTGCTTTTTGTCCTTGCGATACAACATGCAGCCACCAGACTCCGTGAGGGAGGCAATGTGCGGATCCTGCTTGATAATCACACCCATGCGGTCTCTCTCTATGCAGATGTCAGTTTGCTCTATGTCTGGATGAGTGAGCAGACCTACACATCATCGCGACCACTCTTGCTGGGTCTTCCCAAGTCTCCAGCCTCCGGATTAACTGGCAGACGTACTGTCTATTACTTTTGTGCCCTACTATGGATGACCCTGGGGTAAATGTGGGGACGGATGGCTGACATGGCGTTACATCACCTATGTATTCAGATTTACAGCGAGACTGAGGCACTACGGGAGGGCAAACTCAGCAAAGCAGTGACCAGCATATGAGGCTAGATTGCGTTCTAGTACATACTACCTCTCTCTGTGGCTGGCAGAGTGGCACTGTCCAAATTGATAATCTAATTGGCCACCACAGAAGCAAGTGCGGTAGCAGAGGAAGGACTCTTCGGAGATCCCGTCATCAAGGAACTCTCAAAGTTCATGACAACCTTTTCTTCTCTGGACAAGGTGCAACAATCATTGCGCAAAGACTTTGGTCAAAAGATTTTTGAAGGGGCCGGTAGAGGCAGGGCACTGGTCTGGCCTATCCTATAATACAGCTCTACACAAACTCCAAACAAGACGCTCCATGGAGTGACAGGATCAGAAGAAATTCAGATATTTTTTCCCCTCCTGTGACAATGGCAGAGGCCGAGGAGTCTTCAGGGGTGTTAGCAATGCACCAGGAGGAACAAACAGTAAGCAATACCCTTTCTTACCTACTCGAAGTGGCGGCAGGTTAGAATTCTTCCTTCATAACTAGAGCAGCATAACGGGAGATGCGTGGGTACTCAAAACTATCACAGGGTTCCAAATAGAGTTCTACGGAGCTCCTCAACAGAGTTCCCATCCACTACACCAGTCTTTTTCTCAGGAGGCCCCTCAAATTTTGGATCAAGAGATAGTTGCTCTTTTAGTGAGCAAGGCAATAGTATCTTCATTTCTCCACCCCACAGGTTTTCATGCAATTTATTTGTGGTGGAGAAGAAGGTCAAAGGTCATCGACCATTAATCAACCTAAAAGATTTCAACAAATGGTTGGTTTACCGACATTTCAGAATGGAAGGCATACGCCTTCTCAAATGACTAATTGATGAGACTCGATGTGAGGGCTGCCTATCTCACTATCCCAATATTTCCTCCTTATTGTCCTTTTCTACAGTTCAAATGGAAACATCATGTCTATGAGTTCACATGCAGAAAAGATTTGAAAAAGAAAAGGTATCACTCAGACACTGGCCAGGATTGTGAGGCTACTACCATTCTCCTTACAAGCTATCTTCCCTGGGCCCTTGCACTCCAAACACTGAAGGTGATGGACCTCAGACGGAGCTTGACATATGCTGAAGAGATTTCTCTCAACCAAGATGACTGGATAAAAATCCACTGGTGGTTGAACCACATGCATTCCTTGAATGGTAGAGCCATATTCGGTATAGCTCGGGATCTCAACATAGAATCGAATGCACACCTGCTAGAATGGGGAGAGTGTTGTGGGAATACTACTACAGGAGGTCCGTGGTCAGAACACAAACAAACACTACATGTCAACTGTCTGGAGCTCTTGGCAGGATCCTTAGCCGTAAAGAGTCAGTTGTCGAACAAAGTATCTTGCTCTTTCCTTCTAAAAATGGACAATGTGTCAGCAGTACGGTACATAATCCACAGGTTATGATCCAAAGCACTGGTGAATTTGGCAGAAGATTTTGCCACTACTGCGTCCAGCACAAAACATCAGTGACCTTCTGGGGAGAATGAATCGAACAGTGGATTTGCATTCCAGACATCTAAGAGTGCCTGGCAGGTGGATCCAAGCCTTGTTCAGGGACTGATACTGAAATAGGGCCCATACCAGACAGACCCTTTTGCCTCTCAGTTTGATCATTAACTTCCACGCTTCCTTAGGTGGAGCCCAGATCCTCTGGCAGAAGGCACAAATGCGTTCCTACAGGACTGAAGCCACATATTGGGAATTGCTTTCCCATCTTTCTTGATGCTCATCAGATTGGCCGCACAAGTCAGGTGGCAAAGGGCGGAGATGGTACTGATGATACAGCGGGAAACTTCCTTTATCCCGCAGGCTTTTACTCCGCAGTTACTACCCGACTGTGACGTTACTACGCATTACTTTACCACACCAGTCATTACAACGACTTGCTTTAGGGGGCGCGATGTTGGACTGGTGTTGGATTTTAAGTCCAACACCTTCTCTACTGATACACTGACCGGAGTTGGAGTAGTAATTTATACTACTCCAAAGTCCAGCACCTCCTAAAGCAAGTCCTTGTAACGACTTTCATGGTGAAGGAACGTGTGGAATGTCACAGTCGGGTTAGTGACTATGGAGTAAAGACTTGAATTGGAAATGCATGCGGGGTTCCGTCATACATTTGATACTGCTATGGAGATCGTAAGTCTGGTATCCAGTTCTTCTGGAACTTTCTATGGATTCTCCAATCCCTCTTCCCCAAACTACAAACCTTCTATGAGATGTTCATGGCAACTTGCACCACTTGGTATAGGAAGGGACTCTCCACCTAATGGCATATAATATTACAGGTCATGCTGGAACATCTCAGGATTATCAAAACCAGCTGCCATCTTCATTAGCAGAGTGTGGGCCGATTTGACTGTCAAATGATACAGGTCGGCAAGGCACAGATGGTCAGCCTGGTGTTTATGAAGGGGTTATGATCCCATGGAGTCAGATGTAGTATGCATAGTAAACTTCTTACCAGATTTAGCAGAGGTGGGCTTAGGCTACAGAACTGTTAATGCATGTTGGTAGGCCCTCTTAGCTGGTCATTTGCCCTTTTAGGATATCCCAACAGGGGAGCACCCTTTAGTGTGCAGACTATTGCAAGGGATCTGATTATCACACCTACCAGATACTAGATAGGTGCTTTGGGACAAACATGTAGGCCCTAGACTCTTTGAGTCATGGCAAGAAAATGATGTCCTATCTCTCAAAAAAACTAACACTTAAGTTGGCAATTTTACCATGTCTTATATCATGTAAGTAATTCTTAGACGTAAGAGTTTTAGATTTTACTGCCAGAATGTTTAACCCAGAAGGGTTGTCTGTTACCATTTCCAGAAAAACTAAATCTAATACAAGGATAATACAGTAGTCGGCTTTTCCCCAATACTCTAAACTGTGAGTGGTAAGATGTCTCACTGTGTACGAATCCATGAAGAGGACTTGCGACTTCCAGGCACAACTCAGTTACTTATCACCCTATAGAAGCCTTTAAAGGCATTTTCCTACCCGACCATTACACGTTGGGTGATGTGGGTCATGCAAGAAGTGGGCATTGACACATCTGCTTTTGGGGCATATTCTACCAGGGGGCGATGGCTTCAAAAACCTTTATGCTGGAGGTTGCCTAGGCCCTAGAGGATATTTTAAATGCGGCTGCCTGGTCAAAAGACTCTACCTTCAAGACATTCTATTTTAAACCAGTGGTGGGAGTGGCCTCACTGATGGTCAACCAGCTTTGAACTTGCATAATTCTGAGCCTCCGTTCCTGCCATAGAATGTAAAATATCCTAGCTAATGTGAAGGAAAGTTGACTTTCTATTAAGGATACAGTGCTGAGGTTTTTCTCATCAATTGATGTTAAATATTCAAATACTCTCCCATGTTATAAGGATGGATCACTACCATGGGGCTGAGTAGTTTTAACATTCATTCATGGTTTATCTTTGAAACTAAATCTAATACAAGGATAATACAGTAGTCGGCTTTTCCCCAATACTCTAAACTGTGCGTGGTAAGATGTCTCACTGTGTACGAATCCATGAAGAGGACTTGCGACTTCCAGGCACAACTCAGTTACTTATCACCCTATAGAAGACTTTAAAGGCATTTTCCTACCCGACAATTACACGTTGGGTGATGTGGGTCATGCAAGAAGTGTGCATTGACACATCTGCTTATGGGGCATATTCTACCAGGGGGCGATGGCTTCAAAAACCTTTATGCTGGAGGTTGCCTAGAGGATATTTTAAATGCGGCTGCCTGGTCAAAAGACTCTACCTTCAAGACATTCTATTTTAAACCAGTGGTGGGAGTGGCCTCACTGATGGTCAACCAGCTTTGAACTTGCATAATTCTGAGCCTCCGTTCCTGCCATAGAATATAAAATATCCTAGCTAATGTGAAGGAAAGTTGACTTTCTATTAAGGATACAGTGCTGAGGTTTTTCTCATCAATTGATGTTAAATATTCAAATACTCTCCCATGTTATAAGGATGGATCACTACCATGGGGCTGAGTAGTTTTAACATTCATTCATGGTTTATCTTTGAAATGTTGAACTGATCGGATCACTGGTTTGCTTTCTGTAGATGTTACACATTGAGAATGTGCGGAATTTACAGTTTGTTTTTTCTTCCTAGAATCGGATCAGAACCAAGAATTTTGGTGAACAGATACCAACATAACAGTTTGCATGAAAAAAGAGGAACTGCCTTTCCTTTATGACGACTATATATATGGCAGAGTAATATTATTGGTAGATACTAATGTTCAGATGTTCAAGTATGTAAAGACTGATTGGAAATGTTGGTTGCAGTTGTGCGTTGGCTGCTGAGCTAAAATAAATTAAAGAGAAATGCATAATCCTCGCTTTTGTGTTCTAATAGATTTGAAACATTCCTTCTTGTTAGCTAGGAAATGTTACATTCTCAGCTAGATAACAAGTGCTATTCCTCGCAAGCTGCAGGCCAATATGCTATACCTATTACTGTAATAAAGCATGATCCTAGGTTATAGAGCCCTCTATGAACTCGGCTACTTTCAAATGTTATAGGATCAAGCTTGATTCCACAATCATGGAAAGGTTCAATTATATATCCTATTTATAAAAATGGTCTAAATAGTGAAACATCAGTTACCAGCTTCTCAATTTAGAAGGCAAGATATTTGCAAATTATTTACTAGATAAATTATCTAGCTGGGCGAACAAACAAAATCTTATGAAACTAAATCAAACACGTTTTTGGGCATGCTGTTCTACTACTGATAGTATCATAGCCCTTATACTTTTAGCAAACAAGGCAATCAACAAAAACAACTGTTTACGTGTTTGCTATATTGACTACAGAGGAGCTTTCAACATAGTAAATTGCGGACGATTGTAGGACAAACTATTAGGATGGGGAAAAGACCATTCAGTTTTACATTTTTTGATTGCCTTACATAAAGATACCTGCCTAAAAATTAAGTTGTCAAGAAAATATGTTATTAACCTCAAATGACCTAAACATCAATTATCAAAGCTGAATGATTACAATCTTGAGAATGGTGTAACTGAATATGGCAGAAACCAAAGTAATGACATTCAGTACAATTTGCAAAGATTCAACTTGTAAAATAGGCAAAGAATGTACTGACAAAGTGAGCAAAGACGAATACCTGGAAATAAATATTGATAATGAGTTTTCTTGGGCCCACCATATACTTATAAAACAGCAGAAATCAAAATCATTAGCATTCATTGACCTAAAATCGGCTTTTGACATGGTGCCACGAAATAAAATGTGGAGAGTTTTTTCTGGATATGGGGTTACCACCAGAAATATTGACTATTTTAATTGCTCTACACAACTCCAACTATGCTCAAGTCTGTTGGGGCATGCAGGGGGCGTCACGGGCTAATTTACCATTGCTAATGGGGTTTGTCAGGGGTGCGTATGTGCACCAACCTTGTTTTCTTTATTTATTAACAGGGTGGTACAGTATTTTCTTAATTTTCCCACTGACGCACCTACCCTAGCGGACATGAAGATACCACTGTTGATGTTCGCGGACGACACCCTAATTATTTCCAAGACTCAAAAAGGATTGCAGGCAGCCCTTACTAGGTTTGAGTTATTTTTCACGATCATGACCTGGTTGTAAATGTAGACAAGACCAAGTTCATGGTCCTCCATAGAAGTAAAGCTGTAAAAGGGAGAGTTTTTATGAGCAGTTCTAGAGCAGACAGATCTTTTTACGTACTTAGGCATCACATTAGGATAGAGACTTAATTGGAAGCCCCGAATTGATATGCTGGCGCTCAAACATGCCCAACTGACTGGAGTGTTGACTAAAGAACATAGACTCTCTCACACCAAACCAGTGCCCCCAGTCCTAAAGATATATAAAACCAAAATGAGTACCTCAGTATTATATGGAGCAGAGTTGTGGGGCTTTGAGGACCTAGCTCCTCTGATCACAGCTCAGAACAAGTTTGTGAGAGGATTACTAGGTCTTCCTCAATCGACACCTTTGCTGCCCCTTTATTTAGATCTGGGCTGTAACAAAATCGAGGCCTTAGCCCTCTTTAGACCAGTGGCGTACTGGAGAAGACTCAGGGTTACCTCTGAACTGGCCCTGTAAGCCCAAGCACTCCATGAAACAAGGGGGGTGGATTGTACACATAAGATCTCCTAGTTAAGAAAGGTCAAATACACCTTAAGGGACATGGGGCTAAGTAACCTATGGGAGGATCCCGCAGGAAATCCCTTCCCTCCTAAGAAAGAATTCAAGGCAGCCTATTAGAATATGGTTATGACAAAGCTATTTTCATCTCTAACAATGCCCCCTTGACGAGGGAATTTGTGGAACTCAAACAAGAGTTTGTGTATGAAAGCTATTGGGATCTTATTACACTACCCTATGATAGGAAACTGTATCATCAGTTTGGAGTGGGCTCTCTCCCAATCAAATCTTTTACTAGCAAATGGCATCCCTCAAATGACGACAAATGTATTGCATGTCCTGCATTTAAATAATCTTTAGCACACGTTCTGTTTGCTTGCCCAGTCTATATGCTACCAAAGCACAAATGGCTTAGACCTATCTGTTTGATTCAGGGCACCAGGTCAAGTGTGAAGGCATTACGAATTTTGAAATCTGACACACACGAGTCCTTGGTGATCGCTGTTGCCAAATTCCTAAGATGGATATGAGTCATACGAGCGAAAATGATGAAGGTACCATAGCTGAGCCACTTTTGTTTTACCTCTGATGTACCGAAAAATATTTACCACCACCCAATTATAGTTACAGTAAACCCAATTACCAATAATCAGTCAGTTGGCAGTGTAGAAGGTCCAAGCATTTATTATAACAAACAAAACTCTGTCAGAGGAGCTCCTTGCGACCTCACCCCACGAGGTTCGCCAAGAAGACTGTTGGCAGCTTGTCAGTACATCACATATATACAGTTGCATTGGCATCAGCATAACCCAACAAGGAAAAATACAAATTGTTGCAGGGTTCCTGTACTCACACAGAACTGTGCACAGAGGAGTGGAACCTCGGCAAATTAGGATGTCCCAAAACTTACCTTAGCAACCAACTCACCCCTTACCGAGCTAGCTACAGTGTCTCATTGGACATATCAAACACCCAATGTTTAGACAAACCAGAACATGAACTTACAGTACCTCAGGGTACGTGGGACTCATGAACACTCTTTCGTTATATTATCATTACAAACCAGAACATGGAGTAAAGAAGACACATGTGCATTTGAAATGTTTATTTACTAATGCCGTCTTCTCAGGCGCAGTATCTTTGATAATACAAGTATACTTATTATCAGTAGCAAAATTATCAGCATAGTTACTAAGACATAAAAAGCGAATGGTGACAGCATGTTAACATGCTGTAATGAATAAGAGTTAACAACACTTATATCTCACCCTCCCTAACACATATATTATATTATTAGCTAAGAAGGTCTCTTTGGGTTGTTTTAGGGCGGGCCCATACCTTAGTGTCCTAGCATGAAGGAATCACATCAGCATACACCAGCTCTCTCTGCATGTGCACCGCATCAAGTGTGTTAACGATTCTCGTGCAAAGCAATATCAATCCCGCCTCAAGCCCAAGTTGGCAAAGGCAGCACTTGTGTTATGACTATGAAAGCGTGGAGATCAGACCTCATAACAATTCCATATCGTGTTGCTCCTGAAACTTCAGCACTCTCCGTGCAGACAGGGTTTATTAAACAAGACTGATATCGGAGCAATAACATATTATTCTCACATACACCACGGCAAACCACTAGGTTGAAAGCTAAGTCAACAATTAAGGGTCGTGTGCAGAAGCTGCAAGAAAGGAAAAATGGCGTTTAAATCTCAAATGTACCTATGCTAACTTAACACGATATAAGGATATATAGGAGCTATACAACACCCCCCCATGATCCGAGAACGGACTAAATAAGGTAACAGAAGTGCCATCACATGAGAGCAGAATCCATTTATAAACGAGCATGAATAAAGATTCAATTATAAAAATTAATGCTAAAAAAAGCCCACAAATATAATGTGGCTCAAGCCAATAGGCAAGGAAAAATAAAATGTCTTGACCAAAAGTCAATAAAATCAAGGAAATGCTATCAATCAGCATGTCAATTTGAGGCAGTGTCTATGATAAGACCGTATATGAAAAGTAAGCTGCAACAGCCTCCAGGAGGAAGTCACTGTCCTCATCAGAAAACAGTTCAGCCATCCAATTTAAAAGATGAAAGGAACATACGTGATCTTCCAGCACCGGATCCTCTATAATCATCAGAGGACAGCTCGGTGGGTTCTCAAGAAAACTTAGTTCCAAGAAATTTTGCGCTGCCGACAACACATCCCAGGGACCCATTAGTCCATGTGCCACCGCCAAGGCCATAATCCTTTCGTCAGAACAAACCAACTCGTGAGCAATGATAGGACTCATCAGTTGATCAAAATCGACGTCAGAAGATGCTGGTCCGCAGAGACACAAATCAATGGCCCAAAGGAAATCACAGGTCAGACAGCGAAATACAGGCTGGACACAGGTGAAATAGGAGAACCGAAAAGATAATCCAAACGCCGTGCTTAGAGTCGCTAACGGCAGTGTGCCATAGTAATCAAGCATGCGGTTGCGAAACCGCATCAGTAGTAGCTGTGCGTGGTCTTGCACAGGAAGGGCATCCATATTTAAAAAGGCAGAAAACCACCAATGCGCCAGCCGCTAATGCAAGCAAAAACGGGAACCCTCCAAATAAGGATGAAAAAATAGAATGGAAGAAGGCAGGGATGACTCCAAATATCTTCTCAAAGGAAGTCACGAGACCACCGCTAACAACTTTAAAAAAATGTGCTAGGCCCGTTGTGGAGGATGCGTTAAAGATAGAACGGACCATGGCTCCGAAATGCAAAGGCAAATCAGTGTTTAATAGAGCCTGAACCTCCGTACGGGTGTTAGCAATGTGAAGCACGAAAGTTTCACGGGCCGAGCTCAAGGCCACCTCTTACTGGGACAATAGAGCTCTTATTCTAGCCATGCCGCTGAATTCTGCTCCCAAGGTCGGTATCTGTGGCCAAATGGAAGACTCCCTATGTTCACGTGTGGGAGGATAAAGAACATTTCTGCAGCAAATAACTCGCTCACTAACTGTTACTATGAAAGCTATACCTTTAATTAAACCACAACAGTTTTCATTATTGAGCATTAAATAACTGTAACATTTAAAAACCACATATGATTTGGGATGAGACATGCACGGTGCAAAGCCTCAGTGCCTCGTACCTGCCAGGCCCTTGAGCCCCAAACTGATTTAAGGTCTATGGTATCCTTCCATAACTCATACCCCCCAGTAACTAATTGATCTAGGAAGGCCTTCGAATACAACAATTTTGTATTTGTAAGTCGAACCTTGGACAGTGGCTGTTTTTGAAATTTAAAATAAAAGGACTCGGGATTGGACTGATTAAAGTCAGTGAAATAAGTATACTTTTTAAGAAACGTTTCTGAACTCCCTTGTGTAGGTGCTGGGCAATGTTCCCACTGAGTAAAATTAACCGCATCCCTTCGGGAAGATGTCTTGTGTAAGAAGTGATTGCCATAATGTTGGTAACAGAACAATTCACCATAATTAGCAGATTCTAAATATAAATCCTCAGCATCAAAAGCAGCATAGTATTTCAAATCAGAAAACAAACTTTCCACAGCATTAACATCCCAATCATCAGAACGAATGTTTTGTTTCACTACATCCCCCATATTAACTCTCAGTACATTAGGAACATTAACGACTTCCGTTGGACCATGAATCTGAAAACGAACTGCATCCCACGCGATTCCATCCAGAACAGGCCATGCTGTGATGTTAACCAAAGTCAAGTCTCTTTTTAATCTGTGTGTAGAATGTGAAGAGGAAAGTGGGGCCAATGTTCCATTTAAATGAGTAATGCAAGTTCCCCCCTCGACATAGTGTCCATTCATAATCCGAAAAAAATAAAACACAAAACCAATTGACATAAAAAGGTAAACCGAAAAAAGGACCAGCCAAATGTATATCCAAGGAGGTATCAAAAAATGTTTTTTAAACAGGCTAGCATATACTGCAATTTTAGAGGGTTTTTTCGAGGCAAGGGAAGCAGAGTCAAATGAAAATCTGGATTCCGTGGCTAAACGAGCTTGCAGGTCAGGCATGGACAAATCAGTGGGGTATGTATAGTCTGTCTCATCAAGGTTAGTTTCTGGTAAATTATTCAATAATGGACTGGAAACAGCAGGTAATTCGATGGCCACCTCAGGTTCATTATTAGAAGCAGTGGGCATAATTGAATTTCTCACAATGGAAGGACAGGAAACAGCCGGTGTCATGCTAAGAAGAATCGGCCACTCTGTGTATCTTGACATTGTCAATAGAAATAAACCTGTTTTCCTTACGACCTGGAAGTGGTGGTAAAATGACTGTTCTTGTGCCCTTCACTCCAAGCACTGGGACCGGAGCTCGATAGGAGGGACCAAACTCTTTCTTGTTGTCGATCTTCTCTCGAACCAGTTCTCCAACTTGGGGTAGCCAGCCAACTACCGGGATCTGCAACGCATCATCCGATGCGGAGGGCAAATGTTCCTTTGCAAGAGTGTCTCTGGTCTTTTGTAGATTCTGTAAAACAGTGCAATGTTCATCTGCGTCAAAGGAAGTGGCGCGAACCACAGAGTCTAGACCGTCAAGGTCAGGGACGTACATCTTGATGCCAAAGAGCATTTCGTATGGGGTCCGCCCACCCAGAGACCTTCTAGGGAGATTATTAAGAGCACGCTGCACGCCATAGAGGTGAGCCAGCCAGTTTCTGCCAGTGCCTATAACTCGGGCTGTCAAAGATTGCTTTAAATCACGTTTCATTCGTTCAACTACACTATTACCCTCAGGTCTGTAGGGTGACGAAAACTTGACTTGGACCCCCATCGAAGTCATGGCATCCTTATACGCCTTAGAGGCGAAAGCCGGACCCTGATCCGAATGGAAGGTACCACAGGCAAAAATCCCTATAAAGATACGCAAATCTCTAATGACAGTCCGTGAATCAGCGCTGCGATGTGGCCATACCCACACAAAGCGTGTGCATGAGTCAACTGCTACTAAGATGTATTTATACGCAGTATCAGATGAAAATGGACCGCAGTGATCTAAATAAACACAGCCTAGCGGTTTATTAGAAATGTACAACTGAGTCTGAGGCGGACGCGTAGCAGTCGAAGGTTTAATCTGCTGGCATATGTCACAAAGAAGGACATAATCACGCGTCTGTTTGTACAGTCCCCGCCACCAGAAACGTAATTGTAATTGAGTTACAGTGGCCGAGACGCCCGCATGCGCAGACGCCACACCTTCATGAGCCGCTGTTATCAAGTCTGCTCTGCGATCCGAGTTGGGAATCAGCCGTTCCCCAACATCAGGAATTGTCACAAAAGGAACCTTTTCGGGACTTAAGTGGTATTTATACTTCGAAGGGAATCCCGCAGGATGTTTACTTCCCTTCTCAGAGGCAGCAATCGCTGCCAAGATGTCGCTATCAATCTTGGTTTTAGACCTAGTAACTGCTGCAACTAAGTATGTAGATACTGCTGATTTCGCCGCTTCATCAGCAAGCGAGTTGCCAACAGCGTGTACTCCCACGCGCTGATGACCGAGAGTATGAATCACATAAACGAGTGGCAACATAGCCTTAAGCTCTGCCACTCGAACCCAGATCATTTTATGTTTTATTGTGCTACCCTTGGAATCATGAAAATCATTTTGAATCCAAAAGAACAAGTTTTCATTGTAAGACTGGACACAGTAGTAAGAATCACTTACAATTAGAGTAGTAACACTTGGATCTGCGTACTCCAAAGCTAGTAAGAGAGCACGAAGCTCTGCCAATTGTGCGGTGCAATCGCCCAGGGGCAACGTGTGAACCTCCCTGGAAATGAACTCATCATTCAACATGGCACCGACCACAATGGAGCATGCGGAAACGTAGGCATGTTTAGAGCCATGCGCAACCTGCGCCGACCCATCAGTGTAAATGATGCAATGGAAGTCCTCCAAAGGTCGCATCGCCAGAGGAGCAGGATGAACGAATTCATACTGCAAGTACTCCTGCGACCGTAAGGAAGCGTCAAAAATAAACATGACATCCGCGGATGACAATGACGCAGCCCACTGAATCCACCGAGGGTGCAAAGCCTTTGAATTTGGTACACTGGCTTTCGTGACTGCCTCTAAATGAGGACAGGGTGTTACCACTAGCATGCGCTTCCCCTGTGACAGAGCACGTTCTTTTAGAATTGCCATCTGTACAGCAGTTAAAACCTTTTCCACTGTGGGAAACCGCATCTCAGCCGAAGTGTACAAGTGTGACTTGTAAGCAATAGGTACCGTGTCACCTTCATTAAAAGTGAGGTACGTGAAACCCACCGTCCCAGGAATTATCCTTATGACCAGGTTGGTGTGGTTATCACGAGTCAGTAAATATTTAGAAGCGAGCAGATCAGCCTGCAAGGATTGCAAAATGGCTGAATGCTCAGGCAGCCAGCATGATTTAGAGAAAGTTGGTTGTATCAAAGCATACAAAGGCTTGTTACGCTGGGCATATTCCGGAATGTAAGTTCTGCCGAAATTCAAAAAGCCCAGTAAGGATTGTAATTTTTTCAGTGTTGTTGGTGCGCGCAATTGTGCGCACTTCTCTAAGAAGTGAGGAGCCAAACCTCTACCTTCATTGTTGAGCTCATAGCCCAAAAACAACACTGTATGTTCAGCAATGTGCGATTTTGCAAAGTTGAATTTGTAACCCATGTCTGCGAAGTTGCAAACAAGAGAATTTACACGACACAGATGCTCCCAAATATCGTCGTCTGTGAGATATATGTCATCCACATACGAAAAAGCATCAGGGTCGAGTGCCTCCAGAATAGAGACAATTCGAGCGGTAAATATACCAGGACTATTCTTGTAGCCCATTGGAAGACGCCGGAATTGCTTTTGGACTCCAGCGCTTGTAAAACTGGTCCATTGGGAGCTAAAGCTGTCCAATCTGTGGGCATAAAAACCATTGGATATGTCAAGCGTTGTCTTGAAACGCTTACGCACGAGACTATCCACTAGGGCAGAGCCGTATCCGCTGTTTCTATCACAACGTAGACATCAGTCGCTGTCACCCTCAGTAGTGGACGCAGCGCCTCTCTGACTATGGTTATCTCCGCCGCGCTGTCCAGCAAGGTCAGAGCCCACGTCAGATTCCGAAGCCGCGTTCTCACTATCTGTGGCATATCGATGCGCTGTTAAGGCTGCGACTTTCTTTTTCGCAAACTGCGGACGCCTAGGCGTAGAATCCTCCTGTTTCACTGCGCCGTCCGTCTGGCGGGACTGACCACGTCCTTGTTGGCCACCACGTCCACGTCCACCCCCTCCTCCTCCACCGGTCTTCTGGGCCGATGTGTCCTGAAAGGAACGAGGAGAGCGTTGATCAGAACCCTGAAAACGATCAGGCGATTTAATCATCGCGCGGTCGCGCAAATCATAAACTTTTTCGGGTGGCGCAGGAGCTTGTATTGCAGGAAAAGTCCCCTGAGTCTGCGTTGTCTGCTTCCCCTGTGTCTGTTTTTTAGGCCAATTTTGTTTTTTGGACTTGGGCTGGGCATCTGTCACTGCAGATTGCCCCTGTGGTTGTTTTTTCTCCTTCACTGGAAAATATTTCAGACCTCTACTTGTGCGGCCAATCGTTTTATAAGCGGCCACCACAATCTTTGCTAACTGGCGGGGTTTGTCGGCATCGGGCAGAGCAGCCAAAGCATTCGACACCTGAAAGTTAACTGCATCTCCTTTAACATTGGAGAGAATGAGATCACTTACAATCTCAAAAGAACCACACAGGCGCATACCCAATTCAACCGCTGCCTCTGGACCGTGATCATTCTGAACACGTCTAACGATTTCAGGCAGAGCAGTCATAGACGGGGTGCCGAAGCACCTTGTATAAACTGCCGCAAATGTTTTTCCCCAGCTGTCACAGTCAGCAAGTTCAGGAGTAATATCCTTCGGGAGAGTAATCGTCAACATTCTATGTTTATCAGCAGGAGTAGAATTCGGAAAAACCGCTTCCAGTTGATCAAACTTCTCTGCTAGCCAGAATGGGAAGTCATCGTTGTCAACAGGACGCGCACCAAAAACCGAATTTACCATCACTGGATTGAGACGCATTCCGCCTCGTTCCATTGGAGCGGCCGCACCCCCCTGGGGACCACCAGGAAGATGTCGACCGATGTATTGCACTAAAGCACGAATCACGGAAATGGAAACTACATGTAGCCTGCGAATTTCTGCCAGGGTACAAGCCCCGTGATTCGGGTGCGGGGTAAAGCCACCCAATGCAGGCCAATTCGTACCTGGAATCGAGAGTGGACCTAACCTCGCACGGGACAAAGAGTGGGGGAGGGCGCCATCAAACCAAACTCGATGCTGCCAATGATCAATAGGTATTTCCAATGCCCTGTATGGCGTATATTCAGCCGGGACATCCGAGGCGGTGTAGGAGTGGTACAAACCAGAATTAGCGTCCACAGCCGGAAACGTAACCCAAGAGTAAAACAACTCGTAAGGAAACGCCGGATCTGCACATACCACGAAAATCACAGCCATCCCATCTACTGGGACCTGGTACGTCTGAAGATGGTTGCGTACCGCTACGCGACTATGCTGTGCAATAGCCACCGCTGCCGCCAACACAGAATTGGAAATAAGTAAACACAAAGAATACTTTGTAGCACAACTGGGTAGTAACTCAAAGAAACCGTTTAAGTAAGAATCAAGCTTGAATAAAAACCTATTTCAAAAAATAGGTAGGTTTCACCAACACCCCGTTCTCCGGAAACGGACGTGAAGGGGTTAAGGCATGAACGATAAACTACTCGAGTGTCATGATATAAGACCACCGAAAACGTTGGGCGCCATGTTGCAGGGTTTCTGTACTCACACAGAACTGTGCACAGAGGAGTGGAACCTCGGCAAATTAGGATGTCCCAAAACTTACCTTAGCAACCAACTCACCCCTTACCGAGCTAGCTACAGTGTCTCATTGGACATATCAAACACCCAATGTTTAGACAAACCAGAACATGAACTTACAGTACCTCAGGGTACGTGGGACTCATGAACACTCTTTCGTTATATTATCATTACAAACCAGAACATGGAGTAAAGAAGACACATGTGCATTTGAAATGTTTATTTACTAATGCCGTCTTCTCAGGCGCAGTATCTTTGATAATACAAGTATACTTATTATCAGTAGCAAAATTATCAGCATAGTTACTAAGACATAAAAAGCGAATGGTGACAGCATGTTAACATGCTGTAATGAATAAGAGTTAACAACACTTATATCTCACCCTCCCTAACACATATATTATATTATTAGCTAAGAAGGTCTCTTTGGGTTGTTTTAGGGCGGGCCCATACCTTAGTGTCCTAGCATGAAGGAATCACATCAGCATACACCAGCTCTCTCTGCATGTGCACCGCATCAAGTGTGTTAACGATTCTCGTGCAAAGCAATATCAATCCCGCCTCAAGCCCAAGTTGGCAAAGGCTGCACTTGTGTTATGACTATGAAAGCGTGGAGATCAGACCTCATAACAATTCCATATCGTGTTGCTCCTGAAACTTCAGCACTCTCCGTGCAGACAGGGTTTATTAAACAAGACTGATATCAGAGCAATAACATATTATTCTCACATACACCACGGCAAACCACTAGGTTGAAAGCTAAGTCAACAATTAAGGGTCGTGTGCAGAAGTTGCAAGAAAGGAAAAATGGCGTTTAAATCTCAAATGTACCTATGCTAACTTAACACAATATAAGGATATATAGGAGCTATACAACAAAATTGGTACAGGCTGGCACAGACAGAAAAAGGAAGTCCATATATGGCACACAATGCGCTCCTGGTTTTGCTCATCCTAGATTTAGCAAGGTCGAACGGGTGACTCCCTTCTGCCGTCTCGAGACAGCCCGACCCGCACCCCTCCCGGAATGTGCTTATCGGTCTTCTCTTCTGCTACCTACGACCTTGGCAGGCCTAACGAGCTGAAACAGCGGTTTTAGCAACAGTTGGGTTATTTCTCAGGAGGGAAACTCGGGTGCAAGACAAGAATGGGGCCTAGTTAATGCAATGCTTTTAGCGAGGCCACAATAGGGCGTTCGTGCGTGTATTGGTGCAAGGCTATTATGGTGAATACTATAATGTTAATGTGTACGTATATCTAACTAAAGTATTTAGTGACATCAGGCTAATCATAACATATCGATTATAGGTATTGCATAGTGGGAAATCGATTCCGGTTCCTCAAACCCTCCTTTTAGCGTGGTGTAGCTAAATACAAAGTCGAGCGGTTACTCTTCAAATATTTCTTCATTAATTGCCATTAATTCATGTATCCCCTGCTGCAACATTTGGTGTTTAGTAGGGACAGGGGTTGGAACGCAAAGCGTAGTGACTCGGGAAGCACAGTAAGAGCAACAGGCCGGACCACATTGTATCAGGACGCAGCAGGTAAAGATGATACCGGCTGCACCACCCAGGATCAATAACAATTTCCATCCCCAAGTGGACAAGAGTCCCCAGAACCAACCCGACAGTGACCAGGACCCATTTTCTGTATGCATTTCAGAAGCAATGCGGTGCAGTTTCTGGATTGCCAGATGAACAGAGGGGGCGGAGTCAGGGATATATACACAGCAAGAACTGCCAATCATGCGGCATGCTCCGCCTCGATCGGCCAGGATAACGTCCAAAACCATACGATTTTGAAGCGCCACGAGTCTCGTCGCCTGAAGCTCCACAGTGAGGTTCGTTAGGATGTCAGTTGTTATGTTAATGACATTTTCCACTATCCTGGACAATCTCCTTATTTCCCTGCTATTGAATATGGGACCCCAAAAGGGTGTTAAACCCTTGCTAAAATCCGTGAACTGCTGCAAAGAGGTGTCTGTTTGATCGACTTCGGTCATATCGAGTTGCCTGCGCTGTCTATCGAGGAACGCAGTGGGGGTGGTGCTTACAGGGAGTGGGAGTGGTCGTGCTGGATGTAGCTGATGCGTCTTATGATTATCAGATGGTGCTATGTACACTGGCGGGAAGAGGAAAGACAAGTAGCAACGTCCCGCCCAATTGCGTGGCAACCAGGTATATGCATGTTCTCCACAAACAAAATACACATTAGGTGGAGTTATCAAGGGAGGGCTAATGCGTTTCTTCAGACGAAAAGTATAATTGCAGATACTATCTCCCATCTGTATCCGGCCCACCCCTTGTACACAGAATGCAGCAGAAACATTCAAAATAGGAATGGGTACAGTACGATCTCTTGTAACATTACGTTCAATAAACAGCTGAAAGTATTGCGAAGCATTAAAATCCCTAAAATCAGAAAGTTCATCCTGCAACCAAGTCTTATTCATCGCTACCAAGTACAGCTGTATACATGCTTGTGGGTCTATTGCTCCCCGCCCCCCATTTCCTGTCTGGTTGAAACCATAGTGTGCACGAACATAGTCTAGAATGATATTATGTTCATTAACATCGAAATCCCTGCGATGCTCGCCCCAGTGTCGGTATATTGCTAAAAACAATTTGTACCAAGCCTCACAGCTGCCCAGATAGGATAAAGGACGTGAGAGAAATAGATCATGGTTGTGCACCACAGACGGTAGAAGCCCACAAACCCAGCAATCAGTAGTGTTGGTGACACTGTGTGTTTGATGAAGCATTTCAACAAATACATTTTTAGCATATTTCTGGCGATGTCTTTCTTTGTGAGGTGCCAACGTAAACAGAAAATGCTCAGAGGGTGCAGCAGTGAATGGCAACAACTTCTGGAAAGGATATTCATGTTCTAAATATATGAACAAGCCCATAAACACTGCTACAATAACAGCTATAACCACTACGAATGCTACCTTGACCTTCGTGGTCCATGTGGAAAACATTGGCTCATAAAAGGGTACGTATCATGGGGCAATCGGGAATTCTTCTTCTAAAACAATACGACCAAAAGGGTACATTCCTAGCTAAAAGTCCAAAGTAGGCCTAGCAGTCCGTCCTGCCAGAGGGTTCTTCTTCCTGTGTCCGTCAGAGTCTCACAGGCAGACTCCTATCGTTCATCCCAGACAAAACCAACCAGTAGTACTCCAGTTTACCTCCGTTGCACAACCTAGGCCTTTTATACAGATTTGAGTCTTCTTTCTGAACAGAGCACAATGATCAGAGTTCCAGCTCTCAACGTGTTCAGTCCAGTGTCTCGCTCAGCCCCTCAGACCAAAAGAACTAGCAAAACCCTGTCTTATGCAATTAAGTCTTTCCCTATCTCCTGAAGATGGGGTCTGAGGTGCCGTGTTTTGGCTTTCTTGGCCGCAGGTTGTATCGCACATTACCCGGCACTTCCTGATCCGGAAAAAGGATGCCAGGTACTTCACGCACATGAGAACTTTCACTTGCCGGGGTACTGATAGCAGGATTCAAAGCTTTTGCAGACTTAGTAGGGACCAAGTCATCTGGTCTCGCCTTCTCCTCCCCTAGCCTCGGTTCAATCTCGCAGGCGTCCGAAAAGGGTACAGGTGCAGCGGCTATCTCTGTTTCCTGCGTCAGAATTCCCCCTGGGCGTTGCTGATCAAAAGGAAGCGAAAGAGGCAGTTTCTTTAGATGGGAGACATGTATCCAATGCTTTCTCCCATCTACTTTAACCGCCGTCCTGGTGGCCAGGAGTATTTGGTGTGGCCCGACCACCTTGGAGCCAAACTGGTATCACACTCAAATTTCTTCACCAATACCCATTGGCCGGGTTGCAGTCGAAGACCGGGGCCCTCTGGCAGCGGCTGCAGTACAGAAGCTACCTGCTGATGAACAGAACGAAGGTCTTTAGTCAGAGCATAAAGGTAATCAATCAACATAGGATATTCAATATCTGCAAAAGAACGTGGTCTGGGTACCCCCCATACACTAGCAGGCCTACCAAATATTATCTCATACTGGGAGAGGCCAGAACGAGAATGTGGGGTAACGCGTAATGACATGAGAGCTAAAGGCAAAGTGTCAGGCCATTTTAACCCAGTGCTTTCCTGTATTTTTGCCATTTTGAGCTTGAGGATGCCGTTATATTTTTCCACGAGCCCTGCTGATTGCGGATGTCGGGCAGCGTGGAACTTCTGTTTAATGTGTAGACCCTCACAGATATGCTTGACAAGGGCCCCATGGAAGTGCCCCCCATTGTCCGACCAGATCAAACGGGGCAATCCAAAGCGGGGCACAAACTCTTTTAAGAGGGCTTTTGCTGTGGCCATTGCAGGATTCTCTTTGGTGGGATAGGCTTCAACCCATTTGCTAAAAGCACATACCACCACCAGAACGTATTTCAAATTATTGACGCGCTCCATATGGATGTAATCCATTTGGAGCACTTCAAAAGGCAATGAGGGAGGTGCAAAATTCCCGCTCAAGACACTTTCCCCTTTCCCTGGATTGTGTTGTAAACAGACCATACAGTATTGGACCAACCGGACAGCCGTCCTTTGAATATTAGGGTTGTTCCAAACTGGGTCCAGGAGCCCGCAGATACCTTTCGCTCCCGTGTGTGCCGGTCCGTGTGCCATAGTCACAACAGCCTGTACTAGTGCATTAGGCAATAGCCATCTCTGTTTTTCGGTCAAATCAATCCAGCAATTATTTTCATCCAACCTTCCTACCTCCGTTTCCCATCTCTCTAATTCTGCAGGAGTGGCTTCCTTCTGCAACACTCTCACACTTTCCATAGTATTATCAAACAATTCAGAGTCCTCCACCCATCTTGCAGAGGTATTTACGAACATAGTTGACATCGGGGTTTGTGCTGTCTGTTTGGCCACCTGATCTGCGAAAGCATTTCCCTCCCCCACTTCATCCACTATTGCTTTGTGTGCACTGCACTTGATGATGGCTACCTTCTTGGGTAAGGTGAGGGCATGCAACAGTCGTACAACCAAGGGACCATTCTGAATTTTCTGGCCATGGGAAGTAAGGAAACCCCGCTCCCTCCACAGCCGCCCAAAGCTATGGGCCACGCCAAAGGCGTATTGGCTGTCCGTGTAAATGTTGACTTCAAGTCCCTCACTCAACTCACAGGCTCGCAACAAGGCCATGAGTTCAGCAGCCTGAGCTGACCGGTGAGGTACTCGTAACGTCTCAACGATCGTTTTCAAAGTTGTGATTGCATATGCAGCTGTTGTTGTTCCATCTGCTAGTTTAAAACAAGACCCATCCACAAATAACTCCCCTTGAGGGTCATCTAGAGGGGTGTCAGTAAGGTCAACTCTGCCTTTGGTTTCTTCTTCGGTACGATAAATGCAGTCATGGAGATCTGTATCATGTTCACTCATAGGGAGTGGTAGCAACGTGGCAGGGTTCAATGTTGCACATCGAGTGATCGTAATGTGTGGTGCAAACAATGTCAATTCATATCCGGTGAGACGTGCACTTGTAAGGTGTTGCGTTTTGGTTTTATTTAGCAATGTGTCCACAGCATGCGGTACCATCACGGTCAAATTAGAATTCAAGACGAGTCCTTCCGACTGCCGGATTGCCACTGCGACAGCCGCTGTGGCCCTCAGACAGCTAGGAAGTGCTCCTGCAACATTATCCAATGTGGCTGACAAGTAAGCGCACGGTCTTTGCTTACCACCAAAGTCCTGCGTTAACACTGACAATGAACAACCGTCGACCTCGTGTACATATAGTACAAAAGGTTTATGATAGTCAGGAGTGCCTAAAACAGGAGCAGAGCACAAAGCAGTTTTGAGAGAGTCAAAAGAATGCTGACATTCATCCGTCCAGGGTAGGGGTTCATGCACATCTTTCGTAGTCAAGTGCAACAAAGGTTTAGCAAGAAGGGAAAAATTAGGTATCCATTGGCGACAGTAAGAGGTGATGGCAAGAAAAGCGCGAACTTCACACTGCGTTCAAGGAACAGACATGTTAGAAATGGTAGTGATGCGTTCAGGTGTTAGTCGTCTACCCTCCTTTGATAGTAGATGACCGAGGTAGGTCACCTCCTGTCGACAGTATTGTAATTTTGATAAGAATACCTTGTTCCCCTTAGCGGCCAAATGATGCAATAATTTAACCGTGGCCTCCTTACAGCCCTCTTCCGTGTCAGAGGCAATGAGCAAATCGTCCACATATTGCAACAGTACATTACCACTCGGCAGATCCAGATCATCCAGCAAAGCTTTAAGGGCTTGGCTATATATGCTCGGACTCTCAGTATAACCTTGAGGTGGGCGACAGAAGCGGAAGCTTCGACCAGATAACGAGAATCCGAAAATCTGTCTGCTATCAGGATGGATGGGAATGCTGAAGAAAGCATTTTTCAGGTCAATGACCGAAAAATATTGGGCAGTTGGTGGGATCATTGTGAGAATCGTGGTGATGTCGGTCACCACGGGATACTGTGGCACCACTATTTTGTTAACAGCTCTCAGATCAATCATAAAACGGTAAGCAGCACCCTGCTCACTAACATCAGAGTTCCTTTTCAAAATCGGGAGGATCGGACTATTGCAAATATTGGCAGCCGTTTCTTCTACCACTCCTTTATCGACCAGATCCTGAATAATGCGCAGCAAAGCTCGTTCTCCTGCTGGTGCTATTTTATACTGCGGGATGCGTGGTAATTTTGCGCCTTGTTTCAACGTAATGTGAACCAGAGGAATATCCAGCTTACCCACATCCGCATCCCCTGTTGCCCAAAGTGTGGCGGGAATGCCATCGAACTCAGACGGAAGGCGTTCACCTTTAGCGAAACATTGTTTCACGTGATCAGCATAGGGTCGGATCGTTAAATAAACCCCGTCCGCAGAGCAATGAATTGTTGCATTTAATTTCTTTAGCATATCTAATCCTAACAAATTTTCCCCGCAATGCGAGGTCAGTAGTAGAGGAGTGTCAATGGTGGCAGGACCGATCGTGAAAGGGAGAGGTCTAGAGATGGGGCTGACAACTGGGACTCCAGAGAATCCCACTGAAACATTATTTTGCCCGGACAGAGCCGCCCCTGGAACCAATGACCGAGCAACTGAACTATTCATTGCTCCTGTGTCAATTAGGAAATTCTCAGAGGTCCCCAATATTTCCCTTTTACATAAGGTCCCCTTTGATTGACCGGAATCGACACCTGCCCCTACTCTGTCCTTGGCTGTCCTATGCTGTCACGTATGCGTCTTGATCCTCGTATTCATAATCTTCATGATAGTACTGTCTGCTTTGGGGACAATCAAAATGGTTCTTTTCCGACTTGCCTGGTCTTTCTTCCTTGTGCATATCACTTCGGTCGGGGCCGCCTCGTCCTCGCCCTCGCCCTCGGACTGCTCCGCTCTGGGCAAGCAAAAACGGACACTGTGCCTTCCAGTGTCCCTCCTCCCTACAATAGGAACACTGGTTCAAACCTATTGTCGGGGCTCCTCCCCCACCCCTGCCTGTTCCCGCCCCTCTGGACATAGTTCCTCGGCCTCCTCTCCCCCCCTCCTTGTCCCCGCACTACTTGCTGCAACAATACTCGAGTCTTAAGATCTTTCATTTTCTTTTCCACCTTTTCTTTATTTTCGTTCTCTCTATGTTCATAGTACTGGGCCATGCTTAGGATTACAGACGGGGTAGAGGTAGTCCATGTACTTTCTGCTGCTTCTAATCGTGCAGAAATCTCTGGGGCCAAGTTCCTAACGAATCTGTTAACAAACAATCTAGTTCCACCTTCAGTTGCCAAATCTTGCCCACTAAAATCAATAAAAACTTCCTCGAACCTTGTGAAGAAATCGGACACACTTTCCTCCTCTGCCGACAAGCGGACAATTTATCCCAGTCAACCTTTCTGGGCGGAATCAGAGTATGCATAAAAGCTATTATTTTCGCTGGTAGAGACGTTATTTCAGCCCTTGGTTTGTCCCCTGGTTTGCGATCCTGGTCCCAGCCCCTCAACTCCTCCCATGTCCCCCCTAGCTCAGCATGATTAGAGTCGTGCACCTGTCGCCATATGTCAACAGGTACAAGTAACCCAAAGAACAACTCAACATCTGCTAAGGTCATTACAGCAGAGGCAGCTGCCTCAGTCAATTCTTTGTAGTAGGTGGTAGGATTCTTTCAGGGGTCAGGTAGTTGGGATTTCAGGGCTAGGACCTCACTTCTCTTCCATGGAGTGTAAACCCATTGTTCCTGGAATCTAGCTGCTATCCCTGCCCGTATGATTGCCTGGTTACCATCTCGCTGTTCAGGGACCTCGGGATGATAAATGGGGTGAACTTCTCGCATGGGATGCTGGGTAGTCCACTGTGGACTCTTCAAAAACAGTCTCCATCGGTATTGAACCAGGGTATCTATATTCTTAAATACCTCATTCGGTGTTAGACTGAATTTATGGGACCAGTCCAGGATATTATACAATATCTGAGGGGCAGTCCCGTCCCTGAAGCTGACTTCCCAGGACCAAATGAGTGAATTAGACATCTGGAATATCACGTGTTGCTGCATGACCAGTTCTAAATCCTTGACCGTACTCCATATGTCGGTCACAGTGTACGCGTCGCTCCTTATCCATCTAACAGCCTGATCTTCTAACACCTCTTTCTCCCCATATCCCACGGATGATCTAGTGAATAGTCGTTTGCCGTCCATTCCCCCAGCTGCCCCCCTTGGAGTCTGTTCCGACTCGCCGGGTGCGGCACCGACCGAGGGAGAAACCCACTCGGGAGTTGGGGAACTTAGTTGTATATGAGGGGGTGCTAGTGCCTGCATAGAATCGGGGACAAGCGTGGCCAAGTCCCCTCCATGAGGAGAAGGAACACCGGCATTTCGCCCGGAGGTAACAGAGCCCTGTTCCTCTGGGGCGGATGCTCGTGACCTGGCTTCGGGCTGGACAGGTATGGCGGGATATACGCGCTGTGGGGCATACGGCGGAGGAGGCCTCGCATCCAGCAGCTCCTCTATCTCATCTTTCGTTCCTTCTCGAGTTACATTGCTTTTGTCCACTTGTAACCTAAATTGTCTATCCGCAATTTCAATATTTCTCTCTATTTTGTTTTTGTCATGGGCGATAGCTTTCTGTGTTATAGTCTGTCCTTGCTCTATCTTGAGGAGCTTTTCTGATCGAATGCGCCTCCTTTTTGCCTCTTTCTGCCATTTGTTAAGAGTGTCGAACATAGACTGTCGACTTCGTTTAACAAAGAGGCGCTCTTGTAAATATTGAAGCTTCTTTTCATCAAAAGACCCAGTTTTTGGCCATTGCAATTCTACGTTATCCTTAGTGTACTTGTGCCATAAGGAATTAAAAATAAGGGGGCCAATACCATGCTTGCAATACATATCATGGCTGGGTGTCCCTTCCGGGGGAGCTGGCTGACTCTCGTCCAGCCTTACATCATCTCCGCGGACACAACCAAAACATAACTTGCTAAGACACGGCATGTCCCTTTCCTTTGTTTTATTTCAGCTGAAAAGGAATTAAGTTTTAGTACAAAAATAACAGAACCAAATGCCAATCAATCACAGCGCTCTCATTCTCATGGCCATGTTTTCATTCAAACCCGCTCATGTCTTGCATTGTACAGCTTTAAAAGGACATAACACGAAAACACAAAACGTACCAAAAAACACAAATAAATGCAATCAAAAGGTGGAGCCCGTCGACTCCCACCTATGGAGAACTCTTCTGCTACTAATCAAAAAGCTGCAAAGAACGTTTCCAACAACAGTCTCATCCTCAGACTGCCTGGAGATAGTCACACAGGTTTTAAACCACAGACCGGCCTACAGGCCATCCGACAGTATTCATGGTTCACCTCCCGAACTATTCTGGCTGAGCCCGCGTTTAAGCGCCGCTCCAGATTTGTCCGGGTGCTACCCAATCTCAACCATTGGCTTTCCCGAGAACAGTCCGGCCGAGCGAGAACCGCAGTTCCCCTGAGGCGTGCAATCCTTATCTCCAGTATTTCTTATACAAAAGACACCAGGAGCGTCCGCACGTGCAATCTCACCATTGCCCCCGTCGGACCCCCTATCCAGAGTCTCTTCGTACCAAATGCTAATTCAGAGTTTCTCCGTGACCACAGGTCACCAAATGCTAAGTACCAATATCCAGATCTGCAGACGTAGTTCAACATATAACGAGACACAACACTCACCTGGTGCACTGATTGAACGTTCTCCACTGCCTACTCTCGATAAGGTCAACGTGGCTGGTTCTCGGGTCACGCCCGAAGGACTCCCGCGTGGGGCTATTAGCAGCTGAGGTCCTCTGGATCGGGAGGGCGGAGCAAACCCCAAATTCTTGTCGGTTTAGTCTGAACCCCCCCCCCAATCGAGGGCACCCCTTTTCAATGTCCCTCCGACCGTCTGTGCATACACAGGAACAGCCCCAACTCGGAGTCCCGGCGGAGTCGCCAACTGATGTACCGAAAAATATTTACCACCACCCAATTATAGTTACAGTAAACCCAATTACCAATAATCAGTCAGTTGGCAGTGTAGAAGGTCCAAGCATTTATTATAACAAACAAAACTCTGTCAGAGGAGCTCCTTGCGACCTCACCCCACGAGGTTCGCCAAGAAGACTGTTGGCAGCTTGTCAGTACATCACATATATACAGTTGCATTGGCATCAGCATAACCCAACATGGAAAAATACAATTTGGTACAGGCTGGCACAGACAGAAAAAGGAAAGTCCATATATGGCACACAATGCGCTCCTGGTTTTGCTCATCCTAGATTTAGCAAGGTCGAACGGGTGACTCCCTTCTGCCGTCTCGAGACAGCCCGCCCCGCACCCCTCCCGGAATGTGCTTATCGGTCTTCTCTTCTGCTACCTACGACCTTGGCAGGCCTAACGAGCTGAAACAGCGGTTTTAGCAACAGTTGGGTTATTTCTCAGGAGGGAAACTCGGGTGCAAGACAAGAATGGGGCCTAGTTAATGCACTGCTTTTAGCGAGGCCACAATAGGGCGTTCGTGCGTGTATTGGTGCAAGGCTATTATGGTGAATACTATAATGTTAATGTGTACGTATATCTAACTAAAGTATTTAGTGACCTCAGGCTAATCATAACATATCGATTATAGGTATTGCATAGTGGGAAATCGATTCCGGTTCCTCACCTCTTTTAACATCTTTTTAACATCTTTTAGCTGTAAAGTGTTGAGTGGTATCTGACAATTGTTGTCACCGTGCTCCACATGTAAATCTTTTTCTTCAGCTAGAGAGCGCGACAGTACCAGCTCTTTATTAATTATGTGGCCAAATACAGCGGTCCAATAGTGATAGCACTGTGAAAGTTTAAATCAGTGGTTTTAACTATTCAACATCATCTACCTTTACATTTTAAATTATTATTGAGTGTTCTTATTATTGTAAAATAGTTTGGAATGTTATCAATATGTATTTATCAAGCTATTTTAATATTCTGTAACATATCAGCGATTGCTTACTTTGTTTGGTGTATGATGTCTTTAATGATTTTTGGAAATTGAAATAAAGACTTACTGAACTGAACTGATAATCATTACAAAATCAGTTAATAGATTTGTTAACATTTATGATGGAAGAGCAACTGGGTGTTCAATGATTAAGCGTATCCCATTACTTCTATATGCATCTTTGCCATTTAACATTAAAAAAGTAACAAAGTTGGACAAAATCTATTTGCAAAATATAAGATTACTACTAAACGTACACATTGCAACATCTCACAATAAATTAAGACTTGAATTAAACCTAATATCTCTGATCAACTTTCACACCTCTGCAACAATTCATTAGGTTTGTAGCAGCAGCAGGGCTAATAAGGACATAGTGAAGTGGCAATCCTTGACGAGATCAAAGCAAAACACACAAACAATCTGGAGCTAAATGTATCTGTCACTGAAAAGGTGATCACCGAACATAATCTTCCGCAACTGTACTTGCTGATTGGAATAACCAGAGTTAAGCGTAAAGAATTATTAAGGAAAACAATGAGGCTTAATAATCGTGAGAAAGAACTATCAACATGGTTGAAATACAAACATTTGGAACATTATTTCGACTCCTATTTAATGAACAAGCAATAATACATTGGTTCAAATTTGGAAGCTTCATTAAGAATAAAAAATATATAAGATTCAGACTATTATATATCCCGTGGGTCAGTTTGACAGCTCATGGAAGTCTCGCCTCACAATCTTAAGAGGTTACAGGCTTTGATGTTATAAAGATGAGTCCCTAAACCACATAATTTGTCTTTCTTCAAAACGTGTAGACTCAAAGAAGTAATAATTATATCTGTTTGGGTATTTGTATGCCCCTTAACAGGTCCCCTCAACTCTTAACTAAAGATAATAACAAAATTACACCATAAGGATGCGCTCCTTGATACACATGGATCATGTAATCTGCTTTGAAGATCATGCTTAGTATATTGATTTCATCTGCACTCATATGGATATGTGAATTCGCACATTTAGATGCACCACACCATCACAAAATATTAGCTGGTTTTCATTTGCAGTGTTCATGGAATGTTTTGAAGCACAATATGCCTAAAAACTAGTAGCAATTACACTAAATGATCAGCGCCTGGATACCCTTGCGGGTGATAGTGCACTTAACAAATATTATAAACAAAGGGAGGAGGACCCCGCACAGGCTGATTAGGGACTGGGGGGAAATATGAGTATCAAAAAGAAAAGGTCCCAGTTAAAGAAATGGACTTCAGAGGATGTATCCAGAGTTCAGTAATGGTACTGAAAGAATCTAACTATAGACAGCATGCCAGATAAATGGGCGGGAAAGGCAAAGATACAACAGAACATCGGGGACAATAATTCCACAATAGCAAATACTAGAAGCTATAACAATATCTGAGACATATCGCAAAACATGTTTGGTAAAAAACTCTTGTTTCAAATTTATTCACATAATCAAATAACACAATCAATAATCATTCATATAAGTATTTTTAAAAAAACAATTAAAAAACATGTTCAAATTGGACAAATATACTTCATAAAAATTTTTACACAAAAATAAAAAATGAAAAGAATCACAAAGGTCGACGCGGCGTTTCGGTTTTTCTTATAGAACACCTTCTTCAGGACTGATTCTAAACAGTTAAGAAACATATAGTTACCATCCATTTGATATCTTAATGTATCATTTAACAACACTGTCTCAGTTATCCAATTATTCTCACATTTCACATATTTGATTGTTACATATCTTTTTTATCAACCATGCTAGTTTTATATAATTTACCCAAATCGATAAACACTTCATTTTTTACATCAAGGAATTGTTATTTACATAGTGTATTATACTCAGCCCCCTTAAATATTCAGTATTCAATCTTTTTGCTGCGAAACTACACAGTTTAACTATGTTTGCCTTTCCCTTGGAATTCTCTATTCCAATGCTGTTACTTACAATCACTTACATTTTCTGCATTATCTGATGTAGGCATACCTTTTTCCAGAGGAGTAAAAGTGGCTCTGCTGGAGGGTAGTGCTTGGCCCCAAGTAATTTCCAAGGGGTTCTCGATGAAATGAAAGATTTTTCACGATCTGCCGTATTCAATTGGCAACTGTGATTAATCTGGAACAAGATATTTATTTTTAGGTGACCATCTTTTGGTGTTCTTAATTTTTATTTTTATTTCTGGTTTTTAATATATCCCAGAAAGACATTCAACTAACTTCATACCTCTTTCCTTTAGGTATTAAGCCAATATTTATTCCATAGCCATCTGTATTTATAGGCAGGCTTCAGGAAGTATTATTCAATGGGTTTCTCGATGAGAGAAAAGATTCACGATCTGCCGTATACAATTAGCAAATGTGCTAGATCTAGAAAAAGATAGTTCTGTTTACATCACCGTCTTTCAGAATTATTGATTTTTATACCTAGTTTCTAACATCTCTCAGGGAGACATTCAACTGACTGCATACCTCTTTTATTCGGATATTGGGCCAATATTCATTCCATAGCCATCTGTATTTCTAGGCGGACTTCAAGAAGTTTATGTGGACCTAGAGAGATAGATATTCTCCTTAATATGTATATTTCCAAGGACCATCCTACATTTAATGGTTATAGAAATTTGCGCCAATGACCTTATACCTTTTGGTCTGCTATATTCTTCCTGGGGGTTGCTGCCAGGAGGAGCCACCGTGTTATTGGGTTGGTTTTTTATCTGAAAGATTTAATTAATCACTCACTTATACACTCTTTACATAACTCATATTCACTATGGTCATATTGCCACACATGATGTCCCTTACCCAATGTGTAGGGGTTCAAGCGCCGTCTTTTGACTTGATCCTCTTGGTTACCATTGAAGATCACCGGCCAACGTGTCGCTTAACTGGGAATAGTCACGTGAATATATAGTTTTCTGTGGATGTATAATACAAATATTGTTGGTAGGGAATATTTCTTTATATCATCTGTTTATTTATCATTTATCCTATTTGTTGTAGACTTAGTTTATGTATCCTTAGCAGTACTTTATTTGTCTTCATGTGTACATTTACACCAATAGGCACATTTTACTGTTAATTCTATTTCCTATTTGCTCCTATACAAATTATAAGTCCCCTTATTACTAATTCTTAATATCCCTGAGTTAGGCTAGTCTTTTATCTCTCGTTCTTACCTATTTAGATATAGTCGGCCTCCCTGCTCCTGATTCCTGACAGCCCGTCGCCTCTGGTCGATTTCCAGAAAGTAAAATGAATTGCCGCTTTGCTTCCTGGTTTAAATATCTGCCGTGCTCTGATAGTGCGTTTGTTTTACCTAACCCGATTGGTTGCCATGTTGATTCTCATAGAGACTGTTACTAGGGTAGGCATACGGCATTACTAGCACTCGCGTATTGGTTCATGACAATCCCATCGTATGAGCTCATTGGGGGAAAAAGCTAAATGCGTTTCCATGGCGATTTTCCTCCCCGCCTTCTATGCGAGACTACGAGTTACACTTTCTACCTCGTATTGGTTCACGGTATTCCTGTGATTGGATGAGGGACTTAATGCGTTTCTATGGTGATTTTCGCTCGTGTCTTCTATGCAAGACTGCGAGTGATTCGATATATTTACAATATCGATTCTCATTGGTTAAGACTACCAATGCATTCCTATAGTAGTAAACGCTCGTATTTTTTTCTCTCATAAGCCGAATATTGTGAAAAAAGCTTCTACTCTATGCTATCCAGTATTATATTATATTCAATCATTATAAAACCCCAACTTTTTTTGTCTCAACTTTTTATCTGAATAGATTATTATAATGGTGAGCTTTTTATCTTAAACATATCCCATTAGCTCTCATCATATTACTGCAGTCACAACCCTCTTTCTTATTGACATTATGGGAACACCCTACATCATTGCCACACAGGTTATGTCTTGCTGGGGTTAATTAAAACTACCATATTTGTTAAGGTGACTAATGATAGACATCACCGTATCATCAATTGGATGGACAGTCTGTTTGATCTCAGTGGGACTGTTATTCTATATTCACCTCCCAATATACTACAATATAAGTATTTATTAACAGATGTCCTCGTGATCGCAGTTAGATTATCACGACGGTAATTGTGAGAATTATTCTATGTTAATTTTGTAGATTGCTTAAAGTTATTTAAGACATACAGGTGGCAAAAGATTTTTTATATTCTTAGTCTCCGGGGACTCACAAGTTCAGATTCTGGGTTTTTTCCCAAGAGGCCTGGTCGGTTTACTTGATAATTTTCTCCCAGTCCTCTCTTGAATTAAGACCCCTTCTCACACTGTTAAGGGTAGACATATAGAATTGTTCTCTTTTCTTCCTTTTGTCATTATAGTTACCTCCTCTTTTACTGATTGTTATCCTCTCTAGTCCACACCATTTCAGATCCTCAAGCTCATGGCCGGCTGCCTTCCAATGTTCAGTGAGAGGTGCTCCCGTTTTGTTTGTTCTAAGGGCAGAACGGTGTTCATTTAAACGGAGCCTGATTTCCCTTGATGTCTCTCCCACATAGGACTTCTGACAGGGACATTGGATCAAATAAATTACATTTTTGGTCCTACAATTAATAAAACTTTTAATATTTACAGATCTATCATTGACTGTGATTTTATTACCTTTGATGATACTTGTGCAATTCACACAACCCATACACGGATGTGTCCCTGTGGGTAAAGGGTTGCCATCAATTGTTGTTTGTAAAGCTTTCGGAGTCTCCCTGTATGTATGAACAAGGGAGTTCCGAATCGTTTTGTTCCTCCTAAATGAGAACATAGGCTTTGGAATAGGGATGTCAGTTTTATCCGCTATCAGTTGCCAATTTCTATTGATAATGTTTTTGACTTGATGACTGATCTGTGAGAAATTGGTGACAAACATAATTGGTTGTGGGCCTCTTTGACTCTCCTCTTTTGGTCCGAAAAAATTTTCTCTGTTAAAATATTTCGCACGTTTGTAGGCGTGCCTAACCATCCTTTTGGGATAGCCCCTCTCTAGGAATTTCGCTTTCAAGGTTGTTGCATGTCTATCATAGTCTGACATTGATGTACAGTTTCTTCTTAACCGAAGAAATTGTCCATAAGGAATATTGTTCTTCTGCGATGCTGGATGGTTGCTATCGAAGTGTAGCATACTGTTCCTATCAGTGGGCTTCGTATATAATTCTACAGTTAGGTGGCCCTTAGTTTCTTTGATCATGATATCCAGAAATTCCACACAGTTCTTACTCATATGTGAGGTAAATTTAAGATTGACATCCCCTAAATTGAGCCAGATTAGAAAGTCATTCAGAGTCTCCATGTCTCCGGTCCATATGAAGAATATGTCGTCTATATACCGGCCCCATTCCGAGATGTTTTCATAGAATGGGGCGGTTCCGTTATAGATGTGCTTCTCTTCAAATTTCGAGACATATAAGCAGGCCAGGCTCGGCGCACAGGTGGCCCCCATGCTGGTCCCCTTTGTTTGCCTGAATAGTTCGTCCTTATACATAAAGATGTTATTTTTGAGTATCAAAGCTATACATTCCAGGATAAATACCTGGTGGTCTGTCATATCCTGATGATTGTTACACAAAATTTCTTCCATGATTGCTATAGTGTCGTCTTGAGGAATATTAGTGTATAGCGCTTCGATATCCAAAGTCACTAACACTTGGGTTTCTGGATTGAAAACCAATCCTTCGACCTTTTCAATCATGGATGTTGTGTCCTTAATGTAAGCTTTTTGTTTCTGCACCAAGGGTTGTAGAAAAACTTCCACGTACTTGCTTAAGGGCTCAGTAAGTGATCCTATACAGGATACTATGGGTCTCATGGGGGGGTCCGAAGTATCTTTATGGATCTTCGGGAGACCGTATAGTGCTGGAATTAAGGGGTCCGTGTTCAACATAAATGCAAACTCATCTTCACATATGATGTCTTCATCTTTTGCTAATGTAAGCATTCTTCGTATGTCATCCTTCAAGGTCTCCCACTCTTCCTTGTTTGATTTCTGATAGTGTGACCTATTATTTAGAAGTTTAAACATTCTGTTGTCATAGTCTGTACTGTCCATAATGACTACACTCCCTCCTTTGTCTGCTGGTTTTATTGTTAAAGTTACATCACTTTCAAGTGCTTTTAATGCCATTTGCTCTTCCTTGGTTAAATTTGCAGGTGTCCAGGTTTTTTGTTTAATTAGATTTTCTACACTTTTATCTACAGACCTTTCAAAATCTTCCACATCTTTGTGCACCATATTGATTGATGGAGTCCAAGTGGATTTGTTTTTCAAACCTGATTTGTTTTCTTTTGGGAGCTTATCTTTCCCATCAAAAAAGATTTGTAGTCTTACTTTTCTGAAGAAGTGTTGTAAATCCCTTGAAAAGGTCGAAGGATTGGTTTTCAATCCAGAAACCCAAGTGTTAGTGACTTTGGATATCGAAGCGCTATACACTAATATTCCTCAAGACGACACTATAGCAATCATGGAAGAAATTTTGTGTAACAATCATCAGGATATGACAGACCACCAGGTATTTATCCTGGAATGTATAGCTTTGATACTCAAAAATAACATCTTTATGTATAAGGACGAACTATTCAGGCAAACAAAGGGGACCAGCATGGGGGCCACCTGTGCGCCGAGCCTGGCCTGCTTATATGTCTCGAAATTTGAAGAGAAGCACATCTATAACGGAACCGCCCCATTCTATGAAAACATCTCGGAATGGGGCCGGTATATAGACGACATATTCTTCATATGGACCGGAGACATGGAGACTCTGAATGACTTTCTAATCTGGCTCAATTTAGGGGATGTCAATCTTAAATTTACCTCACATATGAGTAAGAACTGTGTGGAATTTCTGGATATCATGATCAAAGAAACTAAGGGCCACCTAACTGTAGAATTATATACGAAGCCCACTGATAGGAACAGTATGCTACACTTCGATAGCAACCATCCAGCATCGCAGAAGAACAATATTCCTTATGGACAATTTCTTCGGTTAAGAAGAAACTGTACATCAATGTCAGACTATGATAGACATGCAACAACCTTGAAAGCGAAATTCCTAGAGAGGGGCTATCCCAAAAGGATGGTTAGGCACGCCTACAAACGTGCGAAATATTTTAACAGAGAAAAATTTTTCGGACCAAAAGAGGAGAGTCAAAGAGGCCCACAACCAATTATGTTTGTCACCAATTTCTCACAGATCAGTCATCAAGTCAAAAACATTATCAATAGAAATTGGCAACTGATAGCGGATAAAACTGACATCCCTATTCCAAAGCCTATGTTCTCATTTAGGAGGAACAAAACGATTCGGAACTCCCTTGTTCATACATACAGGGAGACTCCGAAAGCTTTACAAACAACAATTGATGGCAACCCTTTACCCACAGGGACACATCCGTGTATGGGTTGTGTGAATTGCACAAGTATCATCAAAGGTAATAAAATCACAGTCAATGATAGGTCTGTAAATATTAAAAGTTTTATTAATTGTAGGACCAAAAATGTAATTTATTTGATCCAATGTCCCTGTCAGAAGTCCTATGTGGGAGAGACATCAAGGGAAATCAGGCTCTGTTTAAATGAACACCGTTCTGCCTTTAGAACAAACAAAACGGGAGCACCTCTCACTGAACATTGGAAGGCAGCCGGCCATGAGCTTGAGGATCTGAAATGGTGTGGACTAGAGAGGATAACAATCAGTAAAAGAGGAGGTAACTATAATGACAAAAGGAAGAAAAGAGAACAATTCTATATGTCTACCCTTAACAGTGTGAGAAGGGGTCTTAATTCAAGAGAGGACTGGGAGAAAATTATCAAGAAACCGACCAGGCCTCTTGGGAAAAAAACCAGAATCTGAACTTGTGAGTCCCCGGAGACTAAGAATATAAAAAATCTTTTGCCACCTGTATGTCTTAAATAACTTTAAGCAATCTACAAAATTAACATAGAATAATTCTCACAATTACCGTCGTGATAATCTAACTGCGATCACGAGGACATCTGTTAATAAATACTTATATTGTAGTATATTGGGAGGTGAATATAGAATAACAGTCCCACTGAGATCAAACAGACTGTCCATCCAATTGATGATACGGTGATGTCTATCATTAGTCACCTTAACAAATATGGTAGTTTTAATTAACCCCAGCAAGACATAACCTGTGTGGCAATGATGTAGGGTGTTCCCATAATGTCAATAAGAAAGAGGGTTGTGACTGCAGTAATATGATGAGAGCTAATGGGATATGTTTAAGATAAAAAGCTCACCATTATAATAATCTATTCAGATAAAACGTTGAGACAAAAAAAGTTGGGGTTTTATAATGATTGAATATAATATAATACTGGATAGCATAGAGTAGAAGCTTTTTTCACAATATTCGGCTTATGAGAGAAAAAAATACGAGCGTTTACTACTATAGGAATGCATTGGTAGTCTTAACCAATGAGAATCGATATTGTAAATATATCGAATCACTCGCAGTCTTGCATAGAAGACACGAGCGAAAATCACCATAGAAACGCATTAAGTCCCTCATCCAATCACAGGAATACCGTGAACCAATACGAGGTAGAAAGTGTAACTCGTAGTCTCGCATAGAAGGCGGGGAGGAAAATCGCCATGGAAACGCATTTAGCTTTTTCCCCCAATGAGCTCATACGATGGGATTGTCATGAACCAATACGCGAGTGCTAGTAATGCCGTATGCCTACCCTAGTAACAGTCTCTATGAGAATCAACATGGCAACCAATCGGGTTAGGTAAAAACAAACGCACTATCAGAGCACGGCAGATATTTAAACCAGGAAGCAAAGCGGCAATTCATTTTACTTTCTGGAAATCGACCAGAGGCGACGGGCTGTCAGGAATCAGGAGCAGGGAGGCCGACTATATCTAAATAGGTAAGAACGAGAGATAAAAGACTAGCCTAACTCAGGGATATTAAGAATTAGTAATAAGGGGACTTATAATTTGTATAGGAGCAAATAGGAAATAGAATTAACAGTAAAATGTGCCTATTGGTGTAAATGTACACATGAAGACAAATAAAGTACTGCTAAGGATACATAAACTAAGTCTACAACAAATAGGATAAATGATAAATAAACAGATGATATAAAGAAATATTCCCTACCAACAATATTTGTATTATACATCCACAGAAAACTATATATTCACGTGACTATTCCCAGTTAAGCGACACGTTGGCCGGTGATCTTCAATGGTAACCAAGAGGATCAAGTCAAAAGACGGCGCCTGAACCCCTATACATTGGGTAAGGGACATCATGTGTGGCAATATGACCATAGTGAATATGAGTTATGTAAAGAGTGTATAAGTGAGTGATTAATTAAATCTTTCAGATAAAAAACCAACCCAATAACACTGTGGCTCCTCCTGGCAGCAACCCCCAGGAAGAATATAGCAGACCAAAAGGTATAAGGTCATTGGCGCAAATTTCTATAACCATTAAATGTAGGATGGTCCTTGGAAATATACATATTAAGGAGAATATCTATCTCTCTAGGTCCACATAAACTTCTTGAAGTCCGCCTAGAAATACAGATGGCTATGGAATGAATATTGGCCCAATATCCGAATAAAAGAGGTATGCAGTCAGTTGAATGTCTCCCTGAGAGATGTTAGAAACTAGGTATAAAAATCAATAATTCTAAAAGACGGTGATGTAAACAGAACTATCTTTTTCTAGATCTAGCACATTTGCTAATTGTATACGGCAGATCGTGAATCTTTTCTCTCATCGAGAAACCCATTGAATAATACTTCCTGAAGCCTGCCTATAAATACAGATGGCTATGGAATAAATATTGGCTTAATACCTAAAGGAAAGAGGTATGAAGTTAGTTGAATGTCTTTCTGGGATATATTAAAAACCAGAAATAAAAATAAAAATTAAGAACACCAAAAGATGGTCACCTAAAAATAAATATCTTGTTCCAGATTAATCACAGTTGCCAATTGAATACGGCAGATCGTGAAAAATCTTTCATTTCATCGAGAACCCCTTGGAAATTACTTGGGGCCAAGCACTACCCTCCAGCAGAGCCACTTTTACTCCTCTGGAAAAAGGTATGCCTACATCAGATAATGCAGAAAATGTAAGTGATTGTAAGTAACAGCATTGGAATAGAGAATTCCAAGGGAAAGGCAAACATAGTTAAACTGTGTAGTTTCGCAGCAAAAAGATTGAATACTGAATATTTAAGGGGGCTGAGTATAATACACTATGTAAATAACAATTCCTTGATGTAAAAAATGAAGTGTTTATCGATTTGGGTAAATTATATAAAACTAGCATGGTTGATAAAAAAGATATGTAACAATCAAATATGTGAAATGTGAGAATAATTGGATAACTGAGACAGTGTTGTTAAATGATACATTAAGATATCAAATGGATGGTAACTATATGTTTCTTAACTGTTTAGAATCAGTCCTGAAGAAGGTGTTCCATAAGAAAAACCGAAACGCCGCGTCGACCTTTGTGATTCTTTTCATTTTTAATTTTTGTGTAAAAAATTTTATGAAGTATATTTGTCCAATTTGAACATGTTTTTTAATTGTTTTTTTAAAAATACTTATATGAATGATTATTGATTGTGTTATTTGATTATGTGAATAAATTTGAAACAAGAGTTTTTTACCAAACATGTTTTGCGATATGTCTCAGATATTGTTATAGCTTCTAGTATTTGCTATTGTGGAATTATTGTCCCCGATGTTCTGTTGTATCTTTGCCTTTCCCGCCCATTTATCTGGCATGCTGTCTATAGTTAGATTCTTTCAGTACCATTACTGAACTCTGGATACATCCTCTGAAGTCCATTTCTTTAACTGGGACCTTTTCTTTTTGGCACTTAACAAATACACATAACATTACAATGATGTCTTTCTATTCCTTACAGATACCAAACTTATGAGTTATATCAATTCTGGTTTGTATGTATGGCAACTTGTATGAACGTGAAAGCTTGTATCCATGAGATTAGCTCAAATCAAGAGGATATGTAGTATAGACCCCTTATGTTCCCAAATGAAATTTTCAGAAGGGATAATACTTTAGGTCCTGAAGAAGGCAACTGACCCTTGTGGGCACATGAGCAGCTGAAACGTGTTGATCTGATGCTAGAGATTATTGTAACTTCTATCAGCATCACATCTTTTTGAGTTCAAAATATTTTATTGAATTTTCAGAATAAGTGACACAAATAGACAAAACAGGAAAATTATTCATAAGCAAAAAATACCTAATCATAATATGAAAAATTGCAACAACAACAATGAAGTTCAATAGGTATATATGGACAAATATTCATTTAAAGGAGAGGAGATAAACAAAAAAAGGGAAGGAAGGGAAGGGGGCCATATATAATTACTATGTCATCAGTTTGAAAAACAGAGTTACTTTTATCATATAAATAATGAAGTACAATAATGGTAGAACTATATAACAAGTATAAAATATACAATTATGAGGACAAATATATATCTATAGGTAACCAAAAAGATTGGAAAAAGTTAGAGTTATGATTAATCCCATTTAGGGATAACTGAGCTCCTTTGTTTGTAAAAATGACCCATGACCACCAAGCATGAACTGATAAAGATGAAATATCTTTCCAGCAAGCAGTAACCGATTTTAAAGCGGCTGTTATTAGAAAATTAAACAGTTTACCTTCTAAGTCAGTTATGTTATGCAAAAGACCAAAAGATTTACATATTAACAGCTTATAAGAAATAACATCCTGGATATTCAATATCTTTTGTATAATATCCCAAACATCAGACCAAAATTAAAAAATTAAAGGACAATTAAAAAGCATATGTTGTAACGAACCAGGATGTAGTTTACAATGCCAACATGTTTGAGATTGTGACAGTTTAGCACGAAATAAACGTACTGGGGTCCATAAACATTTGAATAAAATGTAAGAATTAGTTTGGTAAAGTGAAATAGGTAACCAACCTGAAATACTATTAAGCCAAATAATTTTCCAAGTATCATTAGATAAAGAAAGTGAAAGTTCAGTATTCCAAAATACTGAAATTATATTTAAATTGTTTCTTATAGAGTTAGATATTTTTTTTATATAAAATAGAAACAGTATGTGATGACATAGAGACAGTTTGAATATAAATGACAAAATCTGCTTTAACATTAGACGGAATACCCTGAGGTAGAGAATCTAAAATGTAATTACATAAAAAGACAAATTTAGTAAAGTCAGATTTAGGTAAATTAAATTTCATTTGCAAAGCTTCAAAGGAAATGAAAGCAGTGTTACAGTAGGCATCTTTAAGATAAAAGATACCAGCCTTAATCCAAGAATTCCAGAAATTAACATTTCTATTAAATGTAATAACATTACTATGCCATAATGACAAGTCATCAGCAAAGACCATACGAGATAGAAAATTTGAATCCAGATCATTAAAAATTTGTTTGACTTAATAATAACTGACTGTTGTAAAACTTTGGATTTGTTAGACATTGTTAGCAAGGTGAGCAATGGAAACGGGTTTACAAGAGATTGCTCTATATGAAGCCAAGTAGGAGGATTATTTAAAGAGGAAGGATTAAACCATATAGAACGTTGTTGCAATATGAATGCTTTATGATATAGAAAAAAGTCAGGCAAGCCAAATCCGGCATTACGTTTAGGTATTTTTAATTTTTTATAACCAATACAATGTGATTTATTATTCCAGATGAATTTGGAGAGAAGTCTATCAATATCTTTACAACATTTTAATGGAAATTGGGTAGGTAGCATAGCAAGGGTATAACATATTTTAGGAGCAATAGTCATTTTAATGGAGTCCATCCTACCCCACCAAGAGATATGAAGTGAAGACCATTTAGATATTTTATCTTTAATATAATTTAAGATAAAGTTACTATTTAATGTTAATGTTGCTTTTATTGAGGATGAAAACAAAATACCAAGATATTTTAATTTGTCGTTTTGCCAAATAATATCAGTCATAGGTAACATATCATGAGTACAGAAGATGTTTAAAGGGAAAAATTCAGTTTTATTAATATTACGTTTTTAACCAGAAACCAAGGAATATTTTGTAATAATTTCTAATAATGAGGGAAATGAGGAGATAAGATCACTAATAAATAACAGGACATCATCAGCATAAGCCAATATTTTGAGAGTAACATTCTTTATCGTAATACCATTAATATTATCACATTTTCTTATATGAGTAAGGAAAGGTTCAATTCCAATTAGAAATAAAAGTGGAGAAAGGGTACAGTCTTGTCTTGTGCCTCTAAAAAGGGAAAACTGACTTGACACTTGGTCATTGATAAATAAACGGGCAGTGGGAGCAAAATACAGGGCAGAAATCATGCGAATAAATGAGGGACCAAAATTAAATAATAACAAGGTCTGAAATCAAAATTGCCAGTGGATTTTATTGAAGACTTTCTCCGCATCTAAAGCCAAAATTCCTGAGGGTGAAATTAAAGTGGAACTCTGTTCAATAACATGTAATAAGGTTCTTGTGTTGTTTGTAGAGTATTTGTTCTTCATAAAACCTGATTGATCTGGGTGAATAATAGAATCTAGCACAGAGGATAATCTAGAAGCAAGTATTTTAGCATATAATTTACAGTCTTGATTAATTAAGGATATAGGACGGTAATTTGAAACAAGAGTGGGGTCTTTATCCGGTTTGGGGAGTACAATAATTAAAGCATCAGTAAAAGAACCTGAGGTACATCCTGAAGAACCAAAAAAAGTTGAAGTAAATAAGGCAAAAGTTGGGATTGGAACTCTTTATAAAACTCAGCTGATATACCGTCGGGCCAGGAGACGTATTTTTTTTAAGAGATTTTATGGCTGCTAGTAATGGCCCAAGCGAGGAGGAGCCACGATCGCGTCCAAGATGGCCGCGTGAGTCTAAGGCTCCCGAGACCCCCGCCGCCCCGGAGGATATCCTGACATATATCCTGAGCTCAGGCCGTGGGCTTTGATAGCGACCGAGAAGTGGTGCCGGGCACTTCAATCGATGTCCGGATCGGCCGTGGGGTGCTGAAGTACGGGGCCGGTGAAGATTGCGGCCTACGTTATTGGAAGCCGGGGTCTTGAGTGAAAGTTGGACCCCGGCTGCAGTTGGTCAACAATGGGCCCGAAACCAAAAGTCTCCGGCTCGGCCCATGGGAAGTTACGCCTGCGCTCCCTGTGCCCCCTGGACTGTTGCCTGCTTGTGGTCTCCCCGTGGCAGATTGAGACCGGGTGCAGGATCGGCGAAGAGCTAGCGCCGTAGCGCAACTTTGCCGAGAGATGTCCTCCCTTGTGACATCGTCGCTCGGACTGCGGCCAGGGAAGAATAGACCCGCTGAGGCCTTGGCTGATGTTGACTTTGGAGCATTGGCGCCTGGCACCCCTGGTCCTCTTCCCTGCAGCAACCGGCGCGTGCAGACCTTCGCTTCTTCTGTGAGCCTGTTAGCCGCCGCTATTTTGTGTGGACCCCTGGTCAGACTATTTGGGCACCCCCTCCCTATGGACATTTATTGAGGTTACTGTTGTGCTGGGCGCCTGGAGCTTGGCTGTGCCAGTTGCTCCTGTTCTGGCTGCGCCGGTGAGCCCCCGGGAGGTACAGTGAGTAGGCGCGTGGCATAACCTGAATGGCTATTGGTGGCGCTGCGTATTGACCTGGACTGCTCTGCTATAATCTATCCGATCAGTATCAACTCCCACATAATTCGTGCTGGCGCCGACGGAGGCCCGCTCATTCTTAGGCCTGCCACGCATCGGATTGAGCTTAGAACCATGTACATTGCCCCAGGTGGATTAGGGGATTGATGAGGCCTGGATGACCGTTGCCTTCCTGAGACGTGGATTCAGACGGGAGTTGACTCGCTGCATTGGTGGCACAGATGTGAATATCTTGAGGCTTGGTCAGGGGTCTCATCTTCCGCAGTGGGAGTGCTGAGGTGGCTTGACTTACTTTCCACTTTCTACAAAATGGCGACGAAATCCGAGACGGAAAAACAACAGTCAAAGGCGCCTACGGGAGCTAGGTATACCCAAACCAACAAGCTGGACAGCTACACGCAGCCTAGGGGTCGCCATCTGGGCCTGTGAAGTCTCAAGGTGGAAGTGCCGAAATGTCGACCGCCACGGCGGAGCCCACGCTGCAGGATGTGATGGCTGCGATTGACGAGGTGCAAACCTTGCTTGGTAAGAAGTTAGAGTCCTTGGATCATAAGCTTGACACGGTCACGATAGAGGTCAACTTAATCCGTGCGGACCTCACCAAGACCCGCGAAAAGGTGAATTCTCTGGATATCAAAACAACCAGTCTCACTGACGATGTGGCCTTGTTGCAACTAGAAGTTCGAGATCTCAGAACCGCCAGTGACGTCACTAGCCGCAAGTTGGACGAACACGAAGGGAGGGCCCGTAGAAACAATGTGCGTATTATTGGTGTGCCTGAAAAGGCTGAGGGACAGGCCGCTGACCTTTTCATCGAAGACATCATTCTCAATCATTTGAAGCCCCGAGGCCTTGGAAAGTTTTTTACGGTGGAAAGAGCGCCCATTGTACCGGGAGGGAGACCGCGCACTGGGGTCGCACCCCGGCCGATGATTGCGAGGGTGCTTAACTTCAGGGATAGAGACGCTGTCCTGCAGGCTTCCAGGAATGGGGGTCCTCTTCAGTATGAAAACTCTGCTCTCAGTTTTTTCCCGGACTTCACGCAGGCGGTACAAAAACAACGGCAAACTTTCATGGGCGTCAAGAGGAGACTCCGGGACAAAGGATTGAAGTATGCCATGATGTATCCTGCCAAGTTGCGAGTTGAACATACGGGGAAGGCGTTCTTCTTTGACATTCCTGAGATTGCCGCGGACTGGCTGGACACTATTTACCCTCGGGATGAGCGATAGCGATGGGGCGAAGATGAAGAAGACGGCGCTCAAGAAAAAGAATAAGAACTAATATTGCTGCAGGTGTGGTCGGCATGGGTTGGAGATGGGTGCATGCTGGGAAAATGTAGAATTTGATCGATTGTCTAAAATTGCTTAGATGGGCCGGATGGTATTGTTGGGGTTGGGCGGGAAACTGGGAGTCGTACTCCTCCTCAGAGTTACTCTCCGATAGTTCAGTAGTTAGATTATGGGGCGACAGGCACACTGCGAGTTGGGGGCGGATGGACACCGTGAGCAGGGGTGCGGGGTGGGGGGTGGTGAACGGGATTTGTTTGGGGTGGGAAAGTTTTTTGTTCTTTTTTAATATTGTTTGTTGTAGACATTGCATTTCAAGGCTTCGTTCAGATTTGTAGCATGTTTAGGGTGCAGGAACTGGAGAGGAGACTGACCCATTTCATGTTGTATGATGGGGGTAGGGGGCTGAAGGTGTTAAGTTGGAATGTGAACGGGTTGGGGGACAACATTAAACGTAGTGTGGTTCTTCAGTTTCTTAGACGTCACGCCCCGGATGTAGTTTTGCTTCAGGAGACGCATTTGGTGGTTAACTCATGCAGGGCAATGCACAGAATGGGATACCGATTAGTTGCACATGCAGGATTCACTTCGGGGTCCAGGGGGGTGGGAATTCTGATTAGGAAAACGCTCACGATGGTGATTGATTCCGTTATCGAAGATGATAGGGGCAGATATATAGGAGTGTCGAGTCGTTGGGAGGGGCACACCCTCTCCTTGGTGTCAGTCTACGTCCCCCCAGGTATGCAGGCAACCACATTTCTAGATTTGGGAAAAGTTATTTTAGACTTCCCGAGGGGTCTTTTGATTTTGGGAGGTGACTTCAATGCTGTGGTCTCCGGCACTATGGACAGGCATCCCCCTAGAGATACGGGAAGGGGGCAGAAATGGCTCCCTGAATTCATGGATGCGTTGGGTTTGATCGATAGTTGGAGATTTCTTCACCAGGACCAGCTACAGTTCACCTTCCACTCTGGTGCACATGGTAGTCTTTCACGTATTGATCATTGTTTAGTGCCGGTGGCTCAGGCACACTGTGTCATCGAGGCCACACACCTAGCTAGAGGCATATCGGATCATTCGCCGCTCTGGATCAGATTCAACGTCACTTTGGACTCGGGCGGTAGGATAGCCCCCATTAATCCCTGGTACATGCGCAATCCCAAAATCCGTAAGGACTTGTTGAAGGCGTTAGAGCATTATTTTCAAGAGAATGAGGGATCCGTGGCGTCTCCGCTATCGTTGTGGGAGGCTTTTAAGACAGTCATAAGGGGCCAGGCTTTATCACTGATCGCAGGAGCAAAGAAGGACCGAAACGAAGAAGTGGTGAACATAGAATCTGAAATTACTTGTATTGAAGGCAGAATTGGAGCAGGAGGTGACCCGTGCTAAACTACATGTCCTACATCTCAAGCAACTTGAGTATAGAGCGTTAGTCACTGACAGCGCCAGAGCCTTAAGTAGAGAGCAGCAGGGACGGCTATACGATGTCGGAGATAAGGCTGGAAAGCTTATTGCCTGGTTAGATAAGAAAGACTGGGCTGATCGGGTTGTTCCGGAACTGGAGACGGCAGAGGGAGCGAGAATAACGGACCCCCGGAGTATAGTGGACAGTTTCGCAGACTATTTTCGTATAGTATATACCTCGGTCGCGGGGCAGCCAGAGGAGGACTCTCACTTGCTGTTGAGACATATCCAACTCCCAGGCCTGACTAAGGAAGATCGTGACTTTATGGACAGTGCCCTCACTGCAGATGAAGTGGCCCAGGCAGTGCTCTCCTTGTACTCTGGTAAGGCATTAGGCCCTAACGGACTCCCGATTGAGCTATATAAGCTTAGGCCCGACAGGATTGCACCTTATCTTAGAGATATGTTTGTCGCGGCGCGAGAACAGGGAATATTACCATATGATCAGAGAGTGGCGTCTATCGTAGTTATTCATAAGGAAGGGAAACCAAAAACCGAATGTGCCTCTTATAGGCCTATCTCGTTATTAAATGCGGAACCCAAGATGCTTGCTAAATTATTGTCTAATAGGCTTGTTAAGGTTATTAGTGGTCTGATACATGCAGATCAATCGGGCTTTATACCCCATAGAAATACGGCATTACATCTTCGTAGGTTACACGGAGTGTTGGCTAGAGCTCATACCCTTAGGGAACAGGCTATAATATCATCGCTTGACGCAACGATGGCTTTTGATACGATAGAGTGGCCCTATTTGTGGGTGGTCTTTGGCTAAGTTTGGATATGGTCCGGAGTTTATAAGTTGGGTACGAACCTCTTGCACAGGTGGTAGTGAATAACCGAGTCTCGGCAATATTTGGTCTGGGAAGAGGCACCCGACAGGGGTGTCCACTTTCTACCCTTTTATTCTCGCTGGCACTTGAGCCTTTGGCAGCCTGGATCCGCTATGAGCCTTCAATTCGGGGTATTCGATGGTCCCCTCCGGTAGAGGACCGGATGTCTCTATATGCGGACGACATTTTACTCTACTTAACCTCACCCAGAAAGTCCTTAATTGTCATCTGTGATGTTTTGGCTTCCTACGGTAGGAATTTGGGGCTCACTATAAATTGGGGAAAATCCTATTTGTATGTTCTGAGTCGTGACACTCCGATTCACCCACAAAATTGCCCGATTCAAATTGCTGCTGATGGGTTTAAGTATCTGGGGTTCTTTATTTCACTGGATCCTAAAATTCGAAACGAGAGGAATCTCCTTCCCCCATTAGTCAGATTAAAGAGCTACGCAGATGGCTGGAGGAAGCTGCCTCTCTCCCTGTTGGGAAGGGCGGCCCTCTTTAAGTTGATGTCCCTACCTCGCTTTCTTTACGCCCTCCAGAACACGTTAGATATAGTTCCGGCCAGCTATTTCCGAGAGGTGGAGGGGGTGCAGCGTAGACTGTTATGGGAAGGTAGACCTCGTATTGCTTTGACTAAATTGACGTTACCATGGTATGATGGTGGTATCGCCCTTCCAGACATTAGGAGATATTATTGGGCTTCTCAATTGGCAGCCATAAACCAGGGTACATATGGACCTGGTTCGGACCCTGGATACGCAATGGATAGGTGGCTACTCCCGGGTGGGAATTATAGTAGAGCTCTATATGCCAAGTCGGCAGGGAGAAGTTTGACAGGACCGACCAGTGTGGCGGTTCGGATATGGCACGACGCCACCAGCTCTTTGGGGTGGCGAGGCCGCCTCACGCTGACCACTCCGCTATTTGATTCGGACAGACTGGGCAAGCTTTGGAACACGAAAGGTTTCGATAAGTGGGATCTGATAGGGATTGTTAGGATTGGCGACATTTGGATCAAAGATAGGATTAAGACGTTTGCTGAATTACAAACCGAGTTTGAGTTGAATGGAGCGGAATATTTCCGCTATGCGCAGGTTCGACATGCGCTGCATTCGGCGGTACCGGTGGAGGGTGAAATACCCGAGGCCTTGCCATTGGAGGATAGAATATTGGACGGGCATCTGCCGGAGAAAACTATTTCCCTCATTTATAGGAAGTTGATAAACAACAGAGCGGACCTCCGGTTAGAGTTGAGAGATAAATGGATAAGGGACAGTATTGAACTAGAGGACGAGGATTGGCAATCGGCCGTGTCCTCCCCGAAGGAGGTTGCGATTCCGGCAGGACTGCGGCTAGTTCAGTTGAAAATTTTGCATAGGGTGTATGTCACAGGTCCACGTTTGGTCCGGATGGGGCTATCTGACGAAGGTTTGTGCAGGCGAGGATGTGGGCAGGTGGGCACGTTCCTCCATATCCTCTGGGAATGTCAATATATGGTGGTTTACTGGAGTTCGATACATGAAGTTATGCGGGAGGTATTGGGGGTAACAGTGTTGCCAGAGGCAAGGAGATGCCTCCTTAATATTTGGGAACCTACAGATTTGAATACAGCACAGACCAGGTGGGCCCCTCTAGGGGCAATGATAGCAAAACGAAACATAGCACAGCAGTGGGGATCCAAGAGTCCGCCCACGCTTGAGGAATGGAAAGAGAGCATGGGTTGGGGTATGTTTCGAGAGAAGACCGTCTATTTGGCCAGAGGCCGACCTTGTAAATGGTTGACTGTTTGGGGGTTGTGGAATCGATATAGGGGGAGATTTGTGTTCCTCCAGTTGATCCAGCATCGGATATACCTGCATCCTCGTGACCCTTGTGTGCAAAAGTATTTCACCCCCCCTCCTTTCTTTTTACATCTCATAAATGAATATTGATATGTTGTAATGATGTGTGGGAATGTTTAATCTCTGTTCTATGCACGTATTTGAATGCCTTGTATTAATAAAAAGAAATATTTTAAAAAAAGTAATGGCCCAAGCCTATCTGATTGTGAAATTTTGGGTAAATCACAAGTAGTTAAGAAAAAGTCAAGTAAGGAGGTATGAAAATCTGGCTTTTTATAAAGAGTAGAATAAAAATTAAAAAAGTCTTTAACAATATCATTGTGAGACAGTGCAATTTTGCCGTTAGGGCCATGAATTGAGGTAATCTGAGTCTTAGCTAAAAGTTTCCCAGATCTATTGGCATTAAAACTAAATTTAGATTTAGAATTGGAGTGTTGGATACAAGCTCTTTTACTAAGGAGTGAATTAAATTCATATCAAAGCTTTTGTAGTTTAACTCTGAATTGAGTGTCATTGGACGTAATAAAAAGTCTTTCAAATTTCGCAATTTGTTTTTCCAGATTTCTGACATGCGCATTAAATGTTTTATTTTTGTAGGCCATATTAGAAATAGTTACACCCCTAATATAGGCTTTAAAGGTGTCCCATCTATTGACCATAGAAGTGGAATCCTCAGGGTTGAGTAAAAAATAATCATGAATGGCATTTAACATTTTTGGCTTATTATGTTTATTAAGAACAATTCCAGTATTCATACGCCATCTAGTTTGTTTTGTAAGAGTGGAAGTTAACTTCAGAACAAAAGAAATCAAGGCATGATCCGATACATCAATATAACCAATCTTGGGATTAGTTACAGATTGGATTAGTTGTGAGGAATTTTATGGTTTAAATCTTGTATTATTGTCATCAAAACAGGAAACACAAATAGACCACATTCGTCATTCGGTACATCCGTGCTGAGCCGCTTGCAAGGAACCCCCATCAAGTGTGAGGCAGTAGAAATATGATCAGTGTCTGTTGGATAGGGTTCCAGCAGCGGGGAATATAGGTCTCGAATTCTCCCCCCCTCTTCCCCCTCCCCGTCCCCCCCTCACCCTCTCCTTGTCCATTTAAGCAAAGCAAGAAGAAAGAAAAACAAAGTGTGATAAGACAGCCCTCGGTCCCAGATGTGAGGATGCACGTTAAACCTCAGTTTGGGTCTTTCGCTTGCGCGGCTGAGCTTTGGGTTCTTCAAATGGGGTGTCTGCTAGACGCAGTAAGCGCAGGTACCGGGGGCAGCTTAGTTCCCTGAATTCTCCCGTGAGTAGGGTCAGAAACGGCCGCCAAAGTGCAGCAAACTCCTCTCCTCGTCCCGCCTTTGCCAGTGACAGCTTCTCCATCCCTAGAATCTTCCACAATCTGTGTAACCAGCCGGAGTATGGGGGTGCTGCGTGGTCCTCCAGTGCGCCACAATGTTCTGGACGATTCAGAAAAGGGGGTGGTGATGAACAGAGTGCCTGAATTAAGCAGACCACTCTTACCCAGTCCAAAGATCAGGGCTTGATCCATCACCGTTTTTTAGCTCACTGCACCATCCCGGCTCAGAACTTGGCTATATGCAAATTAGTCTGTTCCTGTCCCAGTGCATGATGGGAACAGGGCAAACCAAACTACCAAGCCAATTCTTATACTGGGAAGGAAACAAGCTTCCGGGGACCGGTTTCTGCCATTTCAGGCATCGTCGGCCCGGCTTGCTTGAATCCTGATGGTGCAATGAGCAAGGGACTCACATCTGAGTATACCCTTCCACGCTTATGGTGGACAAAATGATTCAGAAAAGGGGGTGGTGATGAACAGAGTGCCTGAATTAAGCAGACCACTCTTACCCAGTCCAAAGATCAGGGCTTGATCCATCACCGTTTTTTAGCTCACTGCACCATCCCAGCTCAGAACTTGGCTATATGCAAATTAGTCTGTTCCTGTCCCAGTGCATGATGGGAACAGGGCAAACCAAACTACCAAGCCAATTCTTATACTGGGAAGGAAACAAGCTTCCGGGGACCGGTTTCTGCCATTTCAGGCATCGTCGGCCTGGCTTGCTTGAATCCTGATGGTGCAATGAGCAAGGGACTCACATCTGAGTATACCCTTCCACGCTTATGGTGGACAAAATGATTCAGAAAAGGGGGGATTCAGGATTCAAGCAAGCCGGGCCGACGAGGCTGAAATGCCAGAAACTGGTCCCCGGTAGCTTGTCTCCTTTCTGGTGAAGAATTGGCTTGGTAGTTTGGTCTGCCCTGTTGCCATGATGCACTGGGCCAGGGACAGACTAATTTGCATATAGCCAGGTTCTGAGCTGGGATGGGGCAGTGAGCTAAATAACGGTGTTGGATCAAGCCCTGATCTTTGGACTGGGTAAGAGTGGTCTGCTTAATTCAGACACTCTGTTCATCACCACCCCCTTTTCTGAATCGTTTTTGGCCACTATAGGTGTGGCAGGGTATACTCAGACATGAGTCCCTTGCTCACTGCTCCATCAGGATTCAAGCAAGCCGGGCCGACGAGGCTGAAATGCCAGAAACCGGTCCCCGGTAGCTTGTCTCCTTTCTGGTGAAGAATTGGCTTGGTAGTTTGGTCTGCCCTGTTCCCATGATGCACTGGGCCAGGGACAGACTAATTTGCATATAGCCAGGTTCTGAGCTGGGATGGGGCAGTGAGCTAAATAACGGTGTTGGATCAAGCCCTGATCTTTGGACTGGGTAAGAGTGGTATGCTTAATTCAGACACTCTGTTCATCACCACCCCCTTTTCTGAATCGTTTTTGGCCACTATAGGTGTGGCAGGGTATACTCAGACATGAGTTCCTTGCTCACTGCTCCATCAGGATTCAAGCAAGCCGGGCCGACGAGGCTGAAATGCCAGAAACCGGTCCCCGGTAGCTTGTCTCCTTTCTGGTGAAGAATTGGCTTGGTAGTTTGGTCTGCCCTGTTCCCATGATGCACTGGCCAGGGACAGACTAATTTGCATATAGCCAGGTTCTGAGCTGGGATGGGGCAGTGAGCTAAATAACGGTGTTGGATCAATCCCTGATCTTTGGACTGGGTAAGAGTGGTCTGCTTAATTCAGACACTCTGTTCATCACCACCCCCTTTTCTGAATCGTTTTTGGCCACTATAGGTGTGGCAGGGTATACTCAGACATGAGTCCCTTGCTCACTGCTCCATCAAGATTCAAGCAAGCCGGGCCGACGAGGCTGAAATGCCAGAAACCGGTCCCCGGTAGCTTGTCTCCTTTCTGGTGAAGAATTGGCTTGGTAGTTTGGTCTGCCCTGTTCCCATGATGCACTGGGCCAGGGACAGACTAATTTGCATATAGCCAGGTTCTGAGCTGGGATGGGGCAGTGAGCTAAATAACGGTGTTGGATCAAGCCCTGATCTTTGGACTGGGTAAGAGTGGTCTGCTTAATTCAGACACTCTGTTCATCACCACCCCCTTTTCTGAATCGTTTTTGGCCACTATAGGTGTGGCAGGGTATACTCAGACATGAGTCCCTTACTCACTGCTCCATCAGGATTCAAGCAAGCCGGGCCGACGAGGCTGAAATGCCAGAAACCGGTCCCCGGTAGCTTGTCTCCTTTCTGGTGAAGAATTGGCTTGGTAGTTTGGTCTGCCCTGTTCCCATGATGCACTGGGCCAGGGACAGACTAATTTGCATATAGCCAGGTTCTGAGCTGGGATGGGGCAGTGAGCTAAATAACGGTGTTGGATCAAGCCCTGATCTTTGGACTGGGTAAGAGTGGTCTGCTTAATTCAGACACTCTGTTCATCACCACCCCCTTTTCTGAATCATTTTTGGCCACTATAGGTGTGGCAGGGTATACTCAGACATGAGTCCCTTGCTCACCGCTCCATCAGGATTCAAGCAAGCCGGGCCGACGAGGCTGAAATGCCAGAAACCGGTCCCCAGTAGCTTGTCTCCTTTCTGGTGAAGAATTGGCTTGGTAGTTTGGTCTGCCCTGTTCCCATGATGCACTGGGCCAGGGACAGACTAATTTGCATATAGCCAGGTTCTGAGCTGGGATGGGGCAGTGAGCTAAATAACGGTGTTGGATCAAGCCCTGATCTTTGGACTGGGTAAGAGTGGTCTGCTTAATTCAGACACTCTGTTCATCACCACCCCCTTTTCACAATGTTCTGGACAGCTGCTCCCAATGCTATCGCTATAAGTCTTCCCCTCCTAGATTTTAAGGGATACATTAGTGTGTTGGGAAGCCCGAGGAGAACATAGGCTGGGAATCTGGGAAGTTGAGTGTCTAAATGGGAGTCTATCTCATCCAGGATGGAATTCCAGTAGGGCTGCAGGCGGGCACACCTCCATAGCAAGTGTGCCGAGTTCTCCACAGCCCCTCCAGCAACGGTCACTGACGCGGGGATCCCAGTGGTGTAAGCGTTCTGGTGTGTAGTACCAGTAGGTGGTCACCTTGGTCAAGGTCTCGGTGCGACTGGTGTGATAGGCCGAGTGCCTGGCCCTGTGGTATATGCCTTCCCATTCTTTATGTGTAAGTTGTCTCCCCAAGTCTCTCTCCCACCTGACCCTCCCTGCGTTGTATGTGTATTTATTGGTGAGGAGGAGTTGCTGGTATAAATCTGAAATCAGTTTCTTATCTGAGGTGCGCGTCAATAACCACTTTTCATATGAGGTGAGAAAGCGTTGTGCGCCTGGTCTGATTGTTGGCTGTAAAGCCCAGTGTCGAGCTTGCAGGTAGGGTAGGCGGTCTGCTTCCGATATGCCATAGTTCTCCTTCACTTTCTAAAAGGGAAGGATCCCGCTCAGGTCGAACAGGTGCCCCAAGTCCCTGCAGGGCGTGCGTCTCCAGGCTGCAAACGCCCTAGGGTCCAGGCCTGGGGAAAAGTCGGGGTTATCGAAGAGCGGGGTCATTGGGGAGAGGAACGAGGTAAGGCCATGTTTGACCGCCACCCTGTCCCACACCTCCAGGACCGTGCTTGTGATTTGTGACGCGTATAGGTTGGGGGCCTATGACAACGAGGCAGGAACGGGATTCCCTGGAGGGGTCTGGCAGCCACTGCCTGGTCCTGAAAGAGCCAATTTTTACTTGACTCTAGTTGGTGCCATTCCACCAGGGTGCAAAGTTGCGTTGCTTGGTAATATAAAGTAAGATCAGGTACCCCTACCCCGCCGTATTCGGGGGGGAGTATTGCGATCGCATGCCTTAAGCGCGGACGGCGACCGTTCCAGATGAAGCGTGCCAAATCAGACTGCGTTAGTTGGAGCCAACCCATTGGGGGGCGTAGCGGGAGGGTCTGGAACACGTAAAGGAATTGCGGCAGCAGGGTCATCTTGACGGCAGCAATCTGCCCCAGCCAGGAGAGCGAGAGCCGCTTCCGTCTCCTGAGGTCCTCTTTGAGGCGGGAGCGGAGCCTGGTATAATTGGCGTCTGTGGTAGCCTGCAAAGTCGGGGCTAATAGGACTCCCAGGTATGGGATCGTGGAGTCAGACCATTTCAGATCAAACTCGCCCTTGGCTTCGGCGAGCACCCCAGCTGACAAAGATAAGTTCAGGGCCTCTGATTTCTCTATATTAATTTTAAACCCGGATGCTGTCGCGGAGGTACGGAGCTCAGTAAAGAGGGCCCTGAGGGATTGCATCGGTTCTGTCAGGGACAGCAGAATGTTATCTGCATAGAAGCTAATCTTGTGTATGTCTCCTCCAAATTTGATCCCTTTAATGAGGTCATGTTGCCGAATCCGCTGCGCCAATGGCTCCATGTAGAGCGCAAACAAGATTGGGGAGAGAGGACACCCCTGTCTGGTGCCCCTGCCTATTGGAAAATGCGGGGAAGTGTGCCCGTTAACCCGAACCGTAGCGTTAGGCTGGCGATAGCAATTCAATATGCGGTTGCAGAGAGTCTCCCCTATACCGAATCACTGCAGCACGAGTTCTAGATAGGGCCAGTGTTCCCTATCGAAGGCCTTCTCGGCATCGATGGTGAGCAACATGCAGCCCGGCCTCATCCGAGACCCTGCCTCAATGAGATGGAGGACTCGCTTGGTGTTGTCGCTGGTCTGTCGTTGGGGGATGAAGCCCGCCTGGTCAGGTTCCACTAACTGCTGCATGTACGATGCCAATCTGTTCGCCAGGATTCCAGTATAGAGCTTAAGATCAATATTTAGGAGGGAGATCGGTCTGTAGGAGCTACACTGGGTGGGGTCACGGCACGGTTTAGGTAGAACCGATATCGGCACTTCCAATAGGTCTGCAGGGATTGCACCCAGTTGGTCAAAGGTGTTGAAGAGGTCTCGTAGAATCGGGGTCACCTGGTGACAGAAGGTTTTGTAGAAGGCCGCTGGGTAGCAATCAGGGCCTGGCGATTTCCCTAGTTTGAGGCGGGATATCGCCGATATCACCTCATCTAGCCCAATAGGCCGATCGAGGAACTCTGCTTGCGCCTCGTTTAGGGACGGGAGGGGCGCACTCTCCAAATATGCCTGGCTTGCTAGCACATCAAGAGTGTCCGCCGCATATAAGTTGGCGTAGAAGTCTCCGAATGTCGCAGCAATAGCCGCATCATCCGTGATCTGTTCCCTGCGATTGGACCTAATAGTGCGAATGCCCTGCCTTTGGCGTTGCTCACGTAGTTTACTCGCCAAAAGCTTCCCGCACCGATCGCCCCCGGTATAGTAGGCATGCCGGAGGCGTATGGCGGCGTACTCCGCCACGTCCTGGTCTATGGCCGCCAGCATTTTCCTCTCTGTGCAGAGTTGGCGCCATGCTCGTGCCGCTCCCGTGCGCCGGTGCATCTGCTCGAGCTCTGTGACTGGTTTGGGCTATTTCTGCTCTTTACTGAGCACGTTCTCTGTTGTTAGCCGACGCTATGGAGATGAATTCTCCCGGGAGGACTGCCTTGAGTGCGGCCCATTGGGTGGCCTCAGTAGTATCCGTATTGGCGTTGTGAGTGAGAAATTGAGTGATGGCGGTCCTAATCCGCTCCACTATAGTAGGGCTCTGGAGCAGAGTGTCTCGTAAGCGCCAATGCCGTTGCGGACCGGGCATACTCGGGAAGAGGAAAGATGCCAGCATTGGGGAATGATCCGACAGGGAGGTCGGGAGGATGTCCACGCCTTGTGCGCGGAGGACTAGCTGCGGAGAGCATAGAAAATGATCAAGCCACACATAAGACTTATGTGCTGCCGAGTAGTGGGTGTACGCTGTGGCTTGTGGATGAAGATGTCTCCATAGGTCAGCCAGGCCGAGGTCTGAGAGATGAGTGTGACCTGCCTTAGAAAGTGCCCCTACTTGCCCGTAACATTGGTTATTGCGATCTGCCGTGTTGTGGAACACTATGTTGAGATCCCCTCCCAGGAGCAGGTGTGGGTGCGTGTTGGCTGTGGCTGTCTCTAGTGCTGTGTGAAGGAATTTCTCCTGCCTCTCATTAGGTGCGTAGATGGAACCCACTAGTAATGTGTGTCCCCCAACCATGAAGCGATGTACGAGCAGCCTGCCTTTAATCTCCGCTTCCTTCTGTAGGGCCTGTCCCTGAAAGGATTTGGATACCAAGATTGCTACTCCTGCCACCTTCTTAGCTGCCGAGGAAAAAAATTGCAGGGGGAAGGACCGCAATTTGAGGCGGTGATGATCCTTTGGCAGCAAATGCGTCTCCTGTAGGAGGCATATATCAGCTGTGGTATGTTCCAGGAGGGAGAGTATCGCCATGCGCTTATTGGGATTGTTAAGCCCTCGCACATTGAGGGAAAGAATTTTCAGTGGACGGGACATCTTAAGCGGGTAGTCGGACCTGTGCTACGCGGCGCTTCTTGTGTGGCAGTACGTAGAACTTCAAAAGAAAAGGACCTTGGACAACGAGGGCCCCCCACCCCCTTCCCCCCAACACCCAAACTCCCAATATTCCCCTAGTCCACCCCCCTTCTCCATTCCCCAACTCCCACCCGGGTCCCTCCCTAACCCCAACTAGAAACCCCGCAATGAACAATATTGTCCTGGGCCAGACACCACTTATTCCAGACCCATGGAAAAAGTCAATAGAGGGAAACGTGGCACTGGCAACCGTTGCAGCCCACCCCAGCCCCTGGTAGCCCGGTGCAAAAGTAGAGCTACAAAAAGAGGAATCCCCTCCCCTTGTATTAGGTCCGAAGAGACGTGTCACTCCGGAGCTGCAGTGTCTTTGGATACTTCTTGGATGGCAGCCACCTGTTCCTGCGCTACCGTGGCAGGGTCCGGCTTACGGGCCCCTCTGGATGACCGTCTGCGTCTCACCCATTGCCATCTGTCTCCGGTGGCTCGGGATGACCTGTCTTGTGATGGACCGATCAGGTCGGAACTGCCTGCAAGATCTTCGTCTAGTTCTATGCCCAGAAGAGCACATGTGTCCTTCAAGGACCGAAACTGCTGTAAGACCCCATTCCACTTGAAGACAAGGCAAAAGGGATGGCCCCAGGAGTACGGGATCCCTTTATCTTGCAGGAACGTTGTGGCAATTTTGAAGGACCTACTTTTCTGTAGGGTGATTGCCGAGAGATCTTGAAACAGGGCTACAGGTTGACCCTGGTAACGGAGTGGCTGCTTCCGGCGTGCTTCTTTCATGATGCGTTCCTTATGGGGGAAGTCAGGGAGAAACGCCATGATGTCCGGGGGAGGGACGGATGCCCGGCGAGCAAGGCCTACCCTATGAGCCCTGTCAATGCGAATGTCAAAGTCTTCACTTTCCCCCAAAACTTCTCTGAAGAGTCCCTGTAGGTATCCAGTGATGTCTCCCCTCTCTGATTTGGACGGCACTCCACGGACTCTAATGTTATTGCGCCGAGCGCGGTTTTCAAGGTCCTCCGCGTGGGCCTGTAAGTCCAGTTGCTGTTCCTGCAGCCTGAGCACCTCCTGCTGCAAGTGTGCCCTCTCTTCACAGCGCGACTGCTCAGTGTCCTCCACCGCCGCTACCCTTTCGCCCAGACCGTCCACTTCTCGCCTCAGTTCCCGATGTTCGCCTGCCAGTTCCTGCTTCAAAGTCTGGAAGTCGTCATGCAGCGAATGAAAAAGAGACTCCATGAAGGCTTTGGTGATTGGTGTATTCCCATCGTCATGGTCTATGGGGCTTTTAGCTGCCGCTGCCGCCCCTGATGGGCTCTTCTCCCCATTGGCAGATCCCTTCGCCAACATGTCCTGTATGGTGCGGCCTGCTCGTCTTTGGGACCCGGACATGGCTGGGCGCAAACTGGGAGACACCGGGTTGTGCTGGAATGTGGCTCCTGAGATGGAAAGCGCTGCTGTCGAACTAGGCAAGGTATTCTCCGGGCGTGTTGACCTCCACCGCTCCTCACGGTCTCTCCGGCTGCGCCGTCCTTTCCCCGGGGGCCGTGCCCACCAGTGGCCACGGTTTCTCGGCCAACCGCTTCCCGGCGCGGCCCACCCCACGGCGCCGCGCCTGGGGTCGCTTCTCTGTGTTCCTTCCCGCGTCTATCGGCCCCCGCCGCCTCAGGATTGTGCTTCCAGGGGACAGGGCCCTGGCCCCAGAATTGCGGCAGTCCACTTTCCGGTCTGAGGGGCTCCCGCGTAGGCGAGGCGGGTCTCCCCGCAGCGTATCGCCAGGGCCAAGTGGGGCAAGCAACGGGACAAGTTCACATTTCGGGGACGGGGGCCGTGTATCCGGCGCCGGAGCCCGGGCCGCCCCTGGTGCCACATTGCTCCCTCCGCCCCTGCATTAGCTCTAGGCCGCAGGACTAGGCCTCGGCTTCGGCGTAAACCCACCACCACCGACCTGGCTGTTGTGTGTAGTGGCCTTCCTTTGCCACTTTCAGACCGTCTATGCTGTGTGAAGTGGCGTGAGGTGCCCCGTCTGTCCCCCGGGGCTCCCCCACTAACAGTCGTTCCAGCCACCACGTCCCGCAGGAGCAGGCCCAAAAGCCGGGCCTCGATTCTGGCGCCCCCAGGAGCCTTCACACCCCAGGCCGGCTGCCCGCCACTTCTGCTCACCTCCGCCAGGCGTGGTATGTATTAGTCGCCTCCCGGCGTCTCCGCCGCTCCGGGCCCTCGGCGCTTCTCCGTGCTGAGACTCGTTCACTCTCAGGGGCTGGGCACCACCCCGCCGGCGGCGCGGAGCTCAGCTGCCACCAGCTCTAGCGGCAGGCCCAATAGCCGGGGCATCGATTTGGCGCGCCTGGGAGTCTTCACACCCCAGGCCGGCTGCACGCCGCTCCCGCTCACCTCCGCCGGGCGTGGTGTGTATGTGTCGCCTCTCGGTGTCTCGCCGCTCCGGGCCTTCGTCGCCTCTCCGCGTTGAAACTCGTTCTCTCCCGGGGCCTTGGCACCACCTCTCCGGCGGCGCGGAGCTCAGCTACCACCAGCTCTAGTGGAAGCATGGTCGCCCTGGGGAGACATGCCGCCAGTCAGCCGTCACCCGTCTCCCGGTCATAGAAAAGTGGTCGCTGTGGCTTCAGGAGCCTGGGCTACAGGGGAATGTGATTGGGGAAGGGTTTCGTGCTATTTTGGGCCGGGAACCAAGGCTAGGCTCGGGAGCTTCACAGACGCACGTCTGCTCCAGTCGCCATCTTGGCCGCGCCCCATCTGTGAGGAAATTTAAAAATAATCAATCTTAGAATGTGACTTATGTGGGTTGGAAAAGAATGTAAAACATTTTTCTGTAGGGAAATGGAAACGTCAAATATCAATTAACTTGGTGGTGTGAATAAATGATTTAAAAGCATGAAAAACCTTAGGAGGACGAAACTTAGTACTAGCTAGTCTATCTAATAATGGGTCAGCAATAACATTAAAATCACCTCCAACAATTTAAGGAACTTTACCCAACTTTAGGACCTCAGTGGTAATAGTAGACCAGAAAACAGGATCATCCGCAGTAGGACCGTAAACATTAAGTAAAAATATGACTGAATCATGAACTTTAATTTTAACTATTATATATCTTCCATCCGCATCCGAAGTTATACTCAAAACTTGACAATGTAACTTTTTTGCAAAGACGATAGCTACACCATTTTTCTTACCATTAGCAGGTGATGAAACAATAGTAACCACCCACTTTTTTTTCATTTAATTTAATATTTTGTCATCTATATGAGTCTCTTGAACAAAACAGATATCTGCCTTACAACTAAGTAATCTAAAATGTTTGTGCGTTTAACTGGATGACGTAATCCTTTAACATTTAGAGAAACAACTTTAATGTTGTGAACATTAGCCATAAAGAGATAGAAAAAAAATCAAAAGAAAGAAAGAGGAGAAGAAGAAATGGAGAAATAATAAAAGAAAACAGTAACTCCAGAACTAAGAAAAGGACAGGAAGAAATTAAAACAGGGATAAAACAACAAACATAGTTCATAAGTATCAAGAACAAAACGCACATACGCTCTACAAGCATTACCGGAACCGTTGGAGCCCTATGTAATAATAAATCATTAGTTTCAAAACTGACGTAAATCATCAGGACGATGAAAAGAATTTGAAAGATTTTCTTTCCAGATACGCATTATTGAAGGGTCAAAAAGACCATATTTGAAATCAAGACTCCGCAGTTGAGGACGAAGAGCAGTGAATTATTTGCGAGTTGAAACTGTTTCCTTAGCGAAATCCTGATGAATGAAAATTTTATTCCCATTGACCATCAAGGAAGGAATTTCTTGCGCTGCTTTTCTTATCAAAACCAGATGGTGATGTCGGAGAACTTTGAATATCATTTGACTGGGTTTAGTATGCTGAGGATTGCGATGTGAAGGAATCCTGTGGGCCTTATCAATCTCAAATTTTTCTAGAAATTTAATATGTAGAAGGCCAGGAATCAGATTTTCTAAATACAATCTGCAGTTGCTACCCTCAACATCTTCTGGCAAATTAAAAATGCTTAAGTTGTATTGTCTGTTGCGATTTTCCGTATCTAGAACCCATGTAGACATTGGTGATATTTTCGCAACAAATGGTTTAAAAGCTTCAATCTTGGCCTTGTTATCCTGTATTTTAATTGCATTATCAGAGATTTTCATTGACAAACTCACCATTTCTTTTCATACAGTTTTAATCTCTGAGGCAATTGAATCTGTGTTAATGCGAAGTGCTTGATTTTCCTCTAAAATTAAAGCTAGTGAAGGTTCTGATGACTCTACCACCTTTGATTTAATTCGCGGAGGTGAAACCTGCTGCCTCCTCTTAGTATGAATAGAATTTTTATTATCCATTTTGTGTTTATAACAAGAGTAAAAAAATTCAAAGAATTCATAAAAAAAGTAGAAGGAAAGAGCCAAGATATAAGTCAGGAGTGAAGAAATCCTTATGAGAGCTGGTGCAGCAGCTATAGTGGGCTATGGGAGCGGCTAGGCCCAAGCCAGGCCCTTTCCTGAAGGATTGCTCCGCTCCCCTGACTGACAAAGCTGGCTGTACCTGGAAGCAGGGCTGGAGGCAGAAGCTGGAGGCAGAGAAACGCCGCTAACATCAACCAGGATCAATCAAAATCACTTTATTCCACAGGTACTGGCTTCCTTACATAAGCAACCTCATTTGCGCTGCAAAACTGGCTAAAAATCGGCATAAATATGCAAAAAACGGGCATGAAGCGCCAGAGCTCTCTAGGCGAAGGTCCATTTTGTATCGCGCGCTCGTGTGTCCCCATCACATCTATTTTTTAACCTTACCAGGGCATCCCCTTCTTAATAAAGTATATGGTCTTTATCATAGAGTGCCACTAGGTAATTTTAAGCTAAGATCCTTCCCTTACTTGGAAAGAGCTTCCATGTAGATTCAAGGTCGAGCCCACCTAGTCACACTAGGTACCTGAGAGAGGACTCAATAGTGAACTATGGCATAAAGACAACTAGTGGGTGAGAGTCATTTTACAAACAAGAATATAGGCTCATCCAGTCTAAGGCCGCAAGAGAGAGAACTAAAATTGTGTCTTTCTCTTTTTCGATGGAAATTCTAATGGCCTCATTTATAAAAGCAAATTTAAGGACAGTTAAGGACCACGCAATCTAAGGGCCGATTAGAGTTTGATGAATGAGATACTCCGGCACAGACATGGCAGATATTATGAATGCATTATATACAATGGCATGTGTAATGCAGCAGACAGGATATCTGTCACATTTGTGACAGGGTATTCCATCTGCCAAATTTTAAATCATGCTCCAACTCTTTTATTGTTTAACTCATGAATTTGTTAGATCTTGGTTATTGCTTTTGCAACAGTCCACTAATATAATATAATTTTTTGTGATGTTACTAGATTATGTTTTATTATATGTCAGGACTGCAGAACTGACAGGATTTTTTTAGGTAGACATGGTTCATTCGTCTGTTTTATATTTGTATGTTTGTTGTGATTGATATATTTGATACAATTATATTTTTATTAGTTACTAAGATCTTCTTGACCAAGCAAGGGAGTGCTCAACTGTGCTCATAGAGCTGCTGCGAGACCAGGGTCTGTGTCTGCATGACAGCCAGTCTCCCTGGCGTGAGGGAAAAACCTTAGGTCTGCAATTACTGAAGAGGCTATGGGTCTGACTAGCGAACAGAGGCCTGCTTTCCTGCTCAGAGAGGGAAGAAGAGTGCCTGGCTGTGCCGGAGGAGAGGCTATTCAGGAGCAGAAGCCCAGCTGTGCCCCCCCCATTTGGGGGGCACCTAGAAGAAGTGGGAGTCGTTGGGCTCAACCTGTGCTGTGAGAGGTTGTCCGGTCTCCCAGAGTGTGTTTCTGGTCGACTGAATTAACCGCATGCGCGCTAGCGGTTTTCCCGCTGCGCGCTGCGATTTGAAAAAAGCCGCGTTACATGACGAGCTCAGCTCGTCATCAGCGTGCGAGCGGCACAACTCATGACGAGCTGAGCTCGTCATGAGCGTCGAAGCGGTTAACCGCATGCGTGCGGGCGGAATTCCGCCCGTACGCTGGGAATCTGTAAAGTGCACTTTACATGACGAGCTGGGCTCGTCATGAGCATGCGAGGAGGCTACCTCATGACGAGCCCAGCTCGTCATGAGCGTCGAAGGGGTTAAAAAGCACAACTGCACTTACACAGTCGAATGATTTGTGCTTACACTGCCAGTATATCTCACAACCACAAGGATTCCGTAACTGCTGAGGTGGGAAGTCTGCCCTGGCCTAGAAGCTGCAGCTGCGAAGGATGTCTCACTTAGAAGCCACACCTGCTAAGGATACCCGGTCCAGAGGCCATTTCTCCCAAAGGCAAGGCTCTCACCAGTCCAAGCTGCCAGATTGATGTCGAAGCAACCTGTGAGACAAAACAGAGACAGGCGGGACGGCATCCACGGACAAGCCAGGGACCTCCAGGCCAAGCCCTTCGCCGACCACGTAACAGTGAGTTACGGCCTCCTGAGACTGAGAGAGTAAACAGGAGCAAAGTCAAACCACAATAAAGATTTATACTTATCCATGAGAATCATTTGGGCTAAAGAATTGTACGAACTGATCCACCAGCTGCCCGAGGCAACCGCTTAATGAAACTTGCACCTGTGTCCAATTTTGCCTGAACTTAACTTATTGGACCGGACCAATACAGCCACAGAGGAGACACCATAGAGTGGGAAGATGGGGTCTGTGGCAGGTGCAGCATTTCACTAAATGACCAGGGGTGAAATCATTTAATCTTAAATGAGATGTCTATCTAATTGTATCGAATTTCATACCATTGTGATATTAAAAGTACTTTCTTTTGTAATAAGACAATCACTGGGCTGGACAGTGACTTACTGGGACCTCCTGGTAGATTGACTTTGCCTCCCACACTACCTCCCTGAGGCCTAGCTACCCTGTCAGTGAAGTGCAGACAGAGTGGACTTGGCCCAGTTTGCAGAGTCACAGTAGGTTGACTCCCAGGATATCAGTGGCAAACGACATGAGCCACCACGATTGTGCCCAGTCGCCGCTGTCTTCACTTTGGTACCTTGAGAGGGATCTGACTGTGAGAAAGAGAGACAGGAAAACACTGACAGAGGGAAAATTAGTGATGAAAAGCGGACCTGCCCGATTGAGATAAAGAGATAGGAAGAGCAGCCTGGTGAAAGAAAGAGACATAAGATGGACTCACAGGTATTTGGCAACCTCAGTATTCAGCTGGGCCGGTCGGTACTGTTCTCCTAAGTAAAAGGTTGGGCCCCTGCTCTTCTTTCTCTACAAATTATACTCCAGTCATACTGAGTATCGAAGAGGACAGACAAGTAGGCTGTCTAGGCCGAGGGCGGCTGAAATCGAGTAAGATTTGCGTTTTTCAGAGTTGGCAACTAGGAACAAACTGGGTTGTTCTGGCGGTGGTTATATAGCGTGAACTTGTTTTTTCCTATGTTCGTGAAATATAAAATCCTCACAAATCTATTCAGCAGCTATAATAAGCAAGCAATTTGAAGAGCAGCCTTTGTGTACCGGTTTATCTCATCACAGAAAATCAGTCGCCAAGCCCTGTTGCCCTTGACACCGTAAAAATGTCAGCCTCACCTGAGAAGAGAGCGAAGAAATCGTGCAGCGAAGGGAACAGCAAGATGCCTGGAGGAGAATCAGAAAAAACGTTCTCTGTGTTTACATCTTGCCATGGCGCCTATGAAAATAACACCGTCTCTAAAATGTGGGATCATAGATAACGTTTTTGAAAGGATTGGGGGTCTCGAAATCAAGAATATATGTTTTCTTTTTATTATATTCTGCGTATTTGTATACTTCTTGATCTAGGTAAATGTTGACTTCGTTTACTGTTATGTAGCAGCCTATTAGCCGCACGATTCCATAGCAGAATATACGTTTCTGATATCCGGCCTATTTAGAATGCATGCTCAGACGGTAACACGCCAGCTTTTTAAAGGCTGTTAATAAACAAATGTTTACCCTTCTACAGTAAAACAGGTAGCATTAATATGGGGGTTATATACTTTTTATGAAAGGCCGCTTGGGACCTGTCAGAAAGCTGAGCATGCACTATAAAAGCTCTCCTTTATCATTTGCAGCAGTATCACCCACACAAGGTGGGATTGCACAAAGCGCTGGAAATATTTTTTGATATGGAAATGGATCTCGGCGCTTGCAGGGTTAATCTGCTGAGTCGTGACTACTTGTAACTGTCAAATTCTCTCCAAGGATAAATAATTAAAGCTTCAGGAGGGATAAGCACACGGCAAGCAGTGGAGATTGGACACACGTAGGTGTTAAGGACATTCATTTTTATCCAATCACTGAATAAAGAGCGGAGTATTCAGGCGCTCGCGCTCATTCACTGCTACGTGACCTGCACCACAATGGCAACCGCAGCTTCCGGCTCTCGTCAGAGCAGCGTTGGCAACAAGCGGTGCTGGACCCGAGACTGTGCGGGAACATCTCACTCACTACAGCAGCCGAACACGCTTTATGCGTGAAATCCAAACACACACATTGTATTCAGCTTCTCAAATGGGCATTCACAATGAAGTCATCAGATGAGTAATTAAATAGCAACATAAAAAGAACAAGCATTTGAAATGCAATAGGTCTCGCATTTACGCGAGTTTGAGCTATTGGCATTGTAAACGACAATGCCAATTATTTTTGTTTTGGTTAATAAAACATAAATAAAAGGCATCATCATTTACAATGCCAATAGCTTAAACTCGCGTAAATGTGAGAACTATTGCATTGCAAATGGTTGTTTAACTTTAACACTGTGCCAGGCACCCGTTTCAAGGATACAGCGCTCAGATTCTTTTTTTTTTAAACTTTAACGCTGAGTGCCGCACTCAGTGTTAAAGTAAAAAAAACAAAAAAACACGAGCAGTGTCCTTAAAGCGTCGCCGCGCTCAGTTTTAAAGTAAAAAAATAAAAATAAACAAACAGAGTGCGGTGTCGCTGAAGCGGGCACTCCGCTCACTATGAAAGTTAAAAAGAAAATTAAACAGAGTGCGGTGTCCCAGAAGTGGGCGCCGCGCTAAACATGAAAGTTAAATAAAAGTAAAATTTTAAATGATTGCAGTGTCCCTAAAGCAGGCGCAGCGCTCATTATGCAAATACCCGAAAAAGCAGCCGCCATTGTCCCCATCAGTGACAATAACAAAAAATAGAGCTCACCCACTAGATAAAGCAGGTCGTGTAACAAGCCAAGTAAAAGGTCCAGTCGTTACAAGCCGTAACAAATAGAGACAAGGCGGAACTGAGGCAGGACTAATAAGCCTATTTAGGAATCAGAAGCCACTATTTAAAAAGGACAATGACAAATATGGGCGGAGAGTTGGCGGGGCTGCTGGTGCATACCCTAATACAGCATGCCTCGCAGAGCGAGCAGCGTATGCGGCCTCCCGCTAGCCTCAACCTAAAAAATCTGGAGGATATTTTTAAGTTCCGGCAGCTGCCCACAGGGCTTTTAAGTCATAGCAATGGTGTCCTCACTTACTTTGCTACACTTTCCCTATTTTTAAGTGTTTCTGTTCGATTTGAATTTTTTGAGGCAATAAAAGAGACAACACCACAAATAACATTGGAGACTTTGGTGAGTCTCAAGTAAGGAGGAGCCCACACCAAGTCCTTGCACCTTCCGGAGCAGTGGTCAGAATGAAGATTCTCAAGCAAAAACGTGTAACGTTGGCAATCATTAGAAAGAAAACACCCCTGACAACTACTCATGAGCATCTGGTGGCGCAGCACGAGATGCACAGCCAACTCATATGTACATAACATCACCTTTTCCCTTATACACATGAGAAAATGAATGCACTAAAAAATATTTACATACACAATTTAAGTGCATATATTTCACTTCATTTAATAATATTTAAATCTAACAGGTACAGAAACATTATAGCAAACCCTACTACCAGATGTTCGTGCAGATCTGCCAAACGTGCGGATTCTGAGACTGAAGTAGAACTAACTTCAGTACCAGGACTCAACAAAAAATCATCATCAGTGCTGGAAATTGTTGCCTCCGTAGCAAAACGACTAGAAGTACCAGACCCACTCATGGAACCAGAGGTTGAAGATATATAGTCAGTGTCAACATCAAATTAACTTGCATTGTCTATATGTGATCAGCACACCTTTCAAAACCTTCCTCTTTAGCTTCTTGAATTTTCCTTGCCTGTTCTGATGAAATTTTAGTAAAGTCAGTAGACTTCTGATAGAAATCCGCTTGTTGCCAATAGATGTTGAGGAAATAAAAGAAAGAGACGGCACCATAAATACGTTGGAGAGTTTATTGAGTCTCAAGTAAGGAGGAGCCCACAATCAAGTCTTTGCACAACCAGAGCAGTGGTCAGAATGAAGATTCTCATCGCATCACCCAACGAGCAAAAACCTGGAACGTCGGTATTAATTAGAAAGAAAACAACATCTTACAACTACTCCTGTGCATCTTTTGGTGCAGCACGAGATGCACAGCCAACTCATATGTACACAACAAAGTTTCACTTCAACTTTTTATTGAGTGTTTTATTTTGTTTCTTGTGAATGCATAAAAATCTATGGCAGAACCAAAGAATTCGGATTATGCTTCTCTTTCTCTCCTGAGAAATTCACAGCAGAACATTGTAGGAGGCTGTAAGGTGCACACCAATTTAAGTGAAGCACCTTGCACTAATTCAGACAACCCTTATGGTGATTTTAGTGGTCTTAGACAACCATTGAAAGCTAAGTGGTAGCTGTGGAGAGCAGCCTTCAGGCTTAGTCCAGAAGGAGTGTTAAGTAGCTTGTTTTACCATAATTAATTATATAGTGTAGGATAAACAAAAAAGAACCACACAGTGTAGTTATAAAAATAACTATATTTATTATACACACTCACTAAAACATTGTTGTATCTTCTACCCGGAGATATCAACACAATACACACAATACTCCAATCGCAAACAGGTAAGTAAGCACAAATACACAGTGGTTTCCAGGGGGAGACCAAACCATATACTAAAGAAGTGGAATGCGAACAGCGACCAAAGTCAGGACTTGGAGCAGGAGACTCAGAAGAGCTGAGGACACAAGAAACCACCCAAAGTAAGTACACAGGAACCCCAAGCAGGCTGTGTGCAGTGTGGAAACACAGCCGCGTACTCAATGCAAGTCAAAGGGAAAGCCGCTGTTGCTCATTTCAAGATGAAGGACCCTTCACAGAGGACTCTGAAGAAACCCTGTGGAAGACAGAAGGTTGAAGAGTCACCCCACCGTGAATACCCCAGGATCCAGGATACCTACACCAGGAAAGCCGGGTGCATAAGTGCAAAGTGATTACGGAAACCACCATAGACCACAATGGAGGACTCAAGGAAAGATGCCGCTGGTGAAGACGGTGAAAGAGTCCGGTGGAATCCAAGAGTGGATTCTTGAAGTGAAGAACCTGCAAGCAGAGGGGACAGAGTCTATGCTGCTTGGAGGTGAACAGGAGCCACAGGAGAGCAATGACCAATGATGACGGAAGATGAAGGAGTGATGAAGGTGACCTTGTCGCTGCAGCTGTGAGGACCAGGCGATGCTGTAGAAGATCAGGAGCCATTCACAGGTTCTTCCACGCCGGAAGTCGAGAACCAGGGAGTCGTTGAACGGCGCGAACACCAAAGCCTTGGCAGCAGCAACAGACGTGGTAAACGAAAAAGGGAGCAACGTTAGGACCAGCAAGGTCCAAGGGACTTACTAATTGCAGAAGAGTCAGAGCAAGCAGGGGAGTCTACTGAAGCCAAAGAAGACCCTCAAGGGGACCCACAGGCCAAAGGCAAAGGAGTCGCAAAAGTACCTCGAGCAGCTCACCAAAGATGCAGGCCCATTGGGCTGAGGATGTAGTGAGGACAAAGAGCTTGACAGAAAGAGATGCTGGAGGCTGGAGCTTCTTTTAGCCCGAAGATCACTGGAGTACATAATCAACAAGCCTTGGCATTGGCAATTCAACACAGTGCACAGGGGTTCTGTTCAAGAAGTTCAGACGAGGAATACTGTTCTCACATGTTGGACAAAATGGCTGAGCTCCCAGAAATCTTAGGTACTCTAATGAAAGAAGTTAAAAAAACAGCAGGGAAATCAGTTCTGGATAAAAATCTGGCCTGTACAAAGGAAGGGGATGATAGCTTATATTTTAAAAGCAAGAAGTCTCAAGATGTTGAGGTGAATGTGGGGTGTGACAATTTGGGTAAGCAGAAGGAGGTTGATGGGGAGGCCATGGTCAGTAAGTGTCTAGATGTAAATATAGAGGATGGTGAGATCTCTAATGGACCTAAGAAAGGCAAGTCAATATCCATAGCTAAACCCCCGAGTATAAGCCCAGGGGATAGTTTAAATAATTGTCCTCCGCTATCTAAACGGTCGAGGAAAAGGCTGCGGAAAGAGCGAAATAAGGCCAGAAGTGCAGTTGTACTAGCATCTATTGCAGTAAAGTCAAGGGATTATTATCCCATTTTTAAACCGGATGTTAAGAAATGCCCAGCACAGGTCACAGTAGCAGCTGATAGAGATCCTTCTGTTGCCCTGCCACTTCCTATAAGGGTCTGCGACCAGGGACCAATGAATGGCAAAAACATTGATGTTCTTAAACCAAATGATATAATAAAACAGATTTGGAAAATAGAGAATGTGTGACAAAACTGGTTAATGGACCCCAGGGGTTAGCTCCTTTGCTTAAAGACGATGCTGTGGATATTCGGAATCGGTTAAGTAAGGTAGAAACGCTAGAACCTATCATAGGCCAGTGTCAACCCCCAGCACAATTGTTTCCTGAATCTATTGTATCTAAAGAAATTAATTCAGGTTTACTAAGCCCCTTATGTGGCAGACAGGAGCACAGTAGTAATAACGGGGACACCAAACTAGTAATGCACCCGCTGTATGAATCTCAGGGAACCCATGACAGCCTTAACCGAGGTTTATTATTGAAAATTATTTCAACCATGCCTGACTTAGCATTTATTAAATCTTCTGATTTGGTGTCAGTCCAATTTAGACACGTTCAGCCCAATACTCCTCGTGAGTATACTATTACCACTTGGTCATCAAGTGATATTGTTACTAAGATTCTGGGATCCAGGTTGACTTTTATGGACTGTGGAATCAAGGTCGAGATTTGGAACTGTGTACAATATCCCCCGATCTTGAAGGTATTGACCCTTAAGATGGATATGAGTTGTAAAATTAAGAATGTTCTAAGTCAAATCCGGTGCTTAGAGGTGCAGTAGGTTCAACAAATATTCAATCTTGCAGTTCTGGTTTGTTGATTACCAATCCTCAGTCAGGGGGTCGTCTTTGCGAGTGGTTACCCAAAAACAATATGAGAATGGAGGATTGGTCTTGGTTGCCAGCATCACTGGCAAAGGTGCCCCGAATAAATAGGAATTGAGCAACCGGTGTTATTGAAGATAAAATAAATGAAATTTGTCTATGGTCCTGGAATGTTCACGGATTGCATCATTTATTGTCTGATCCAGATACAATATCTTTTTTAAACTCATTCCACTTTTTATTATTCCAAGAAACGTGGTGTGAACAAATGACCCCTTTGTCCGGATTTAACGAATATAGTATTCCGGCAGTAAAATCCAATAAATTTGGCTGAGCAAAATGTGGATTGTCGTGTTATATCGCGGCTAATTTAAACCTAACTGTCGAAGAGGTAGACTTTAATATGGGTTGGTTGCAATGCCTTGTGGTAAATACCTCGGATTTAAGGTTAGTTTTTCTTAACATATATCTGAGTGCAAGTAAATATAAGTCTGCTCAGTTGTATATCCTTCGGAATATACTGAGTGTTTTAATTCTTCAATACCCGGATGCTGGTCTAATAGTATCAGGTGATTTCAATTTGCAACTATTTCGGTACTCAGAATATAACTTTAATTCTGGAGGTTTAGTTAAAGATTGTTGTGATATTATGTCCGAGGCTGGAACCAGCAAGTTAGAAGTAAAATCTGGACCAATTTCCACATTTAAGAACTCTAAGCAAGGTTCAATCATCGATTATACATTTATTTCGGACAATATGAGACTTCATGTGTCTGAATATAAGGTAATCGGCCGGCCAGAAAGTGACCATAACCCTCAGGTTGTAAAATTAAATTTTTTGGTAGAAAGTTTTTTAAAATCTAATGATCTTCCCAATTCAGCATGTTCGGCATACAACCTGAGGAGGCTGGTATGGAATCTATCCAATAAGGAGGATAATATGCAAACGGCTGAGGTATTGATTAAGAAAAGTGATCAGGGCTCCCAAGGTGATATGAATATGATTATTAAATGGAATTTTATCACAGAGTCTATTGTGGGGACATTTTCTACTGGTAAGATCAGGAAAATTAATACCAATCTGAATATACATAAAAATGGTTTTTCCCCAAATTATTAAGGTTAAAGAAAGTACTCAATAGAGCTGTTCGTGAGGCATACTCCCGTAGATTTTGTCAGACCTACTCAGTGTATAAACAAAACCTGAAGGAACTTAAGAAGACCTATAAAAAAGAAATATGGAAAGCAAAACTAAAATATCAAACGGGGATTTGGAATAGCTTATTATCTGCCACTAAGCAAAATAACGCAAACAAATGTTGGGGGGTTATCAATAACCTCGAAAGGGGTGGCAGTAGGGCTTTTTCTGTAAATATACCCGAACCGAGTTGGGTAATGTTTATATCCAATTTGTATGGTGTATCGACTGGGGTGGGAAAACACTCATATAGGTTGGCTTCAGGTGAGGTAAATAATATATCATCAATTTATGTGGGCAATGAAGAGTGCTCCGATCTGAACCCTAATGATCATGCTATTTATTCTAGTCCTGATCTAAAACTTGATCTAGAAATTCCGAGCTATACTCAAGTATTGACCGTGTTACGAGGGCTGCGATCAAATGGTGCCCCAGGACCTAATGGGTTACCGAATGCCCTGTTTCGTGTTAATAGTAATTTGTGGGCAGGCTTTTTGCATAATCTATTTAGGGACGTTCTGAAATTGGGAGTTGTTCCGGAGTCGTGGCAAGGTAGCATAGTGTAACCAATTTATAAAAGTGGTACGGTTTCAAACCCCGCTAATTATCGTTTAATTTCATTGACTGATGTCGATGCAAAAGTGTTTGCTTCCTGTGTTCTAATAGACCTGGAAGACTGGGCTATGAAGGGGAGTATTATTCCATTCAATCAGACTGGTTTTCAGAAAGGTCAATCCACTATCACCAATTTGTTGGCCCTAACATTGCTTGCGGAGAAGGCTGTCTTGAATAAGCAAAATCTATATATTGCTTTTATTGATCTTAAGGCTGCCTTCGATTCTGTGCCTCGAAACTTGTTATGGAAAAAAATGTCAGATCTGGGAATTCCAATGAAACTGTTCAAAGCTATTATGCTTCTGTATGCTAGCACTTGGGTTCAAGTTAAGATTGGGGAGGGTAACCGCTTATCAAGGAGGATCAGAACATATAATGGCCTAAAGCAGGGTTGTGTCCTTGCCCCCTGCTTATTTAATTTATTTCTATCAGACCTTCCACAGCACTTGGATGTTGTCAATGGGCATGCTCCTAGGATTGGGGGAGTGCAAATTGGCTACCTCTAGTATGCTGATGATACGATTTTGGCGAGCCATACCCCCATTGGCCTACAAAGATTTATTACTGCCTTTGATGATTATATACAGCTGAATGGCCTTGAACTGAACGTCAAAAAAACAAAAGTGATGAAAATCGGTGTAGTTAAACAGAAGTTTAATTCCTGGAAAGCCAGAGCAGGCACAATTGATATGGTTAAGACATATAGATACCTTGGGGTAATATTTGATAATCATATGTCTTTTAAATTTCACCTTAAAGATTTAAGGGCCAAGACTGTGACGTTGATCCATGCTTTTAAATGTTTAAAGAAATCACTGAATTGTCAATCGTATGAGTTTATTTTAAAAATAATTAAAGCCAAGTTACAACCTAGCCTCATTTGTGGTTCTCCGATTACTAGAGGAAAAGATGTGAAGTTGCTTGACTTACTGATTGTTAAGGTTTTTAAAGCAACCTTTGCAATTGACAGGTCAGTGTGTAAAGCAGCAATTAGACTGGAATTCGGTCTCCAAAGACAGTGCCTGGTATCAAAAGGATCCTTCCTAAAATGCATGGCTGTTTTATCAACATCAGCCCCAGCATCATTAGGGAATATTTGCTGGCAAGAAATTGATAAATCTGCTTACACTGCAAAATGGAGAGCCTATATTTTAGCATCCTTACATGATATCGGCCTGGAAATTGAACTGTCAGCTTTAAAAATGCCTAACTATAAATTAATTTAAAAAAAGCATATCAAAGCGGAATCGTTTAAATTGGATAAAATTGCTTTAGCGGAAAAAAACTATGCATGGTACGTGATTAATTCATATCAATCCCCGCGTGTTCAGCCATATTTAAATGTCTTCTTTTCTGTAAAGTTTAAAAAAATGTTTCTAAGGCTACGTATGGGTATAAACCCAACAAAGGAGGGCACTCGTTCTTGGATTAAACAGTGGCCGGACTCTAATTGTAGATTCTGTGGTTGGCCACAGGAAACTCTTGTACTTATAGTATGTGTATGCCCGAGGTTGACTAATCTTAGACGTTTTTTTCTGAGACCTTATTTTCTGATGAGTGATGTGAGATCTGCTCGTCAGGCATTAATCATGTCATTGTCCGGTGAATCGGTTCCACTACTATGTCAATTGGTAACATTTTTAATGGCAGTAGATAAATGTTTAATATAGGGTAGATCCCCTCTAATTTTATGACCTTGGTGCTATTGATTTTAATGATTTATAATCTTGATTAAATTAATAATTTTTGTTACGATGGTATTAATTTGAAATGTAATATCAGCGGGGTTACCATCGCAGCATACTGATGCACTTTTTGCACATTAGATCATTCGAAAGGATGGGAAATGAATGTTTATTGGTCGATAATATTTCCTTATGATACCTATGGAAAAGTATGTAAAGCACACCGTCACTTTAATCTGTATTATGTAATTCAAGATGTAAAGTTGCGAGATTTGGGCTTATCAACAAGGTTTTAAACTGTATATTTGGGATTGTTTTTTGTATTATATGAAGAGAAGATCTCTTGTTTTAAAATGTAATTGTGTTTTTTTTTTTGGTTAATTATGATGCTGTGATTGCAATGATTTTACGTAATCAAGCAATAAAGATGATATACTATAAAGGTAGACTTGGAAAAAAAAATAATAATACTGGCCTCAAACTTGCTAAGAGGACAGGTCAGGCCAACAGGATGTTGCAGAACCCCCACCTGTGTTGCTGAGCCTTTCAGAGCCCTTTGGATGTCAGGAGGAGCAGACCAGTCATCTTCCTTGCGGTGCCTGCAGATGCAGGGGAGTGACTCCTTGACTGCAAGGGAGATTTCTTCTGGTGTCTTTGATGCCCACAGGCCTGGAGAGGAATCTGGATGAAGCACAGGCACAGATGACGAAGGCGACTTGCAGAACAGCAAGACCAGGAGTTTTCCTTGGTGCAGTATTGGTTCCAGGCAAAGTCCAGCGAAGTCCAAGGTGCCCAGACGGTCAAAGTTGAAGTGGTTTCGGTTTTGAATCATGTCCGGTGGCGAATCTGAAGAGCCACCCACAGGTAAGCCCTTAAGTACCATCGGGAAAGGATTGGAACGAATAAAAGGTCCCTCCCCGAGGAGGGGCTGAACAGAGGGGAGGATACTTTCATGTCCTTTGTCTAGTTACACACCAGAGCAGGAGCCAAGGGCTCCCTGAACTGGCTCAAATTGGAGTATGCAAGGAGGGTATCAAATGTGTCTTTCAAAGCAGTCTGGTGGCGCTGACAAGCATCCCCACCCCAGCCCAATACACTAAGTCCTGTCTGGGAGGTGACCACACCTCACTGTGACAGGAAACCTATAGTTCTACCTTCCGCTGCTCGAGCTCAGCTCAGCAGCAGGAGGGAAGAATCGTGTTTGGGGTCGGCACCAGCACTAGATTGCTGGCAGACCCCGGAAGGCTGTTACCGGGAGTACTGAGTGCTTACCAGAGCAGCCCCCCAGTGCATTTATTCATACCTCCAACACCGGTCCTGGTGTTGGGGCAGGATTCCAACATGTTTGATACCAAACATAACCCGGGATCGCCACAGCCAATATATAGTTAGCCATTGTGTAATGATGCATGGCCACTATATGTATAAAAATGGCTGACCGCACTTACAAAGGCTGGAGAATCGACTCAGGGTTTGTAGGGGTTGCCCTGCTCATGCAAGACATCCTCACACTTATAACCTAGCAACCTGCCTTCCGAATTAAAAGGCTTGCCTTAGGGGTGACTTATAGGTTTTAAGTGCAGTAACCTCAGATATAAGGAAACCTATATCTGCCGTAAGTGGTTCTAGCACCAACTCACACAAGCTGCAATGGCAGGCCTGTAGTCACAGTTTGAGTTGTCTCTCATGGGTGGCATAAGACATGCTGAAGCCCATGGGAGACCCCTGGTGTGCCTATGCCCTGGGGCACCTTAGTACCATATACTAGGGGCTTACTTGGGCACACCAGTAGTAAATTGGAAAGGTACCAAAGTACTTACCACTGTCAATTTTAGGGAGAAAGCACAGTGACTGGGGTCCTGATTAGCAGAGTCATAAAATAGAACAATACCAGCAAAAAGGGGGGATAACCATAAAAGCTGATCGTACTTTCCCACACACATCAAAACACTTAAAAACCTTAAACTACATATATCATGAGCCCCAACAGCCCAATGTCTCAACCAATCACAGGGGTTATGCCTCCCTATATAAATAGATCTGACCGTAGTCCTTCCTCTTTCTTCGCTGCTGCAGCGGCCAAGCTAAGTGCATTTATTTCTATTGCCATTTGTGTGCACACTGGTTACTTTGACACTGTATCAGTTTATATATTTATGTGTCTGCAACAGAGCAGACTCCACTCTTAAGGGCTCCTTCATTGTCCTACTATACAGAAGGGGGACCCCACATCAATACAAGGCAGGTCGACGGGGAAAGAACAAATCAGAGCAAGGAAAATAACCTGCCCGTAAGATTCAAGCAAAGGCCTTACATAAGGTCCAATAATATTTGAGTTAGCCTTAAACCACAACGAAATACATTCTCAGACCATAGGATAAAGGTACAAATATATATAAAAATATCTCTTTTTATTGTTTTATAGAACAATGCATTTTTAAATCATTGATATATTTGATTACAACTGATTAATAACAATTCAATAGAATAAATTACATCACATATAAATACAAACAAAAATTCATCCTCGCCATGGCCCACACATCATACCACACTCTCAAATTACACAAGCTCACACATGCATACTTATCGCATGGAAAACAAATATACCAGATACATTCAAGCTTCACTCCGCAAAGTTGTTTTAGATAAGCAGTCAGAGAGGAACAGTTGGAGTATAGTCCAAATCTCTCGCTTAATCCCCAGATGGTAAAAACGCCAACGCGCGTTTCGGTGCCAAGCCCCAGCCGGGGCTACACCTTCATCAGGGCGGAAGTGGGTGAGGGGGGGCACAGGGTAGAGGATTATCTAAAAGAAAATATATACACATTTTAAATTAGGAGAACATTCAGTTGTGGCTTACAATAAATAGACTTGGCATTTACTTAAGAGACTTCCATGGAAAAGAGTAAGTTTAGATCAAGAAGGTAAAAAGCTATCCACTTGAGGGGTGAGGGGACTCCTTCACAGACGGGAAGTTCCAGTTGAATGGAGTGGTTGCCTACATAGAAAAGCCGACCACCGGTGGACAGACTAGTGCACACACATAAAGACAATGATAGAGCTGTGAAGGACCAGCGCAAAAGATTCGCTGGTATATGGCACATTTAATGCTACAAGGTCCTTTATTACGAAGATACAGGTTAACCAACCACCAAACGATAGAACATCAGTGCTTAAAGCAATAACGGTGCATGAATCAAGCAAAGAAGAATCAAAGAAAAATCAAAGAAAAAACATAATAGGAGAGACAGATACCTCTTCTCTAAGAATAGTCCTGTAGGCAGAATATAGTAAATCCCTGGACCAAGCACTCACATTTTCGTGTAGGGGTCCTTTGCAAGAGGGACTCTAAGTCAGGAAAAAAATATTTTTAGATGTTAACTCAGGTCCAAGGAGACGGGAAAGAAAATGACACGTGGACACCATATGAGGTCCATACCAAAGCAAGCTCCACAGTATAAATGATCCAAGGGTGAGACCTCCTTGTGTTTTTTTAAATTATATATATAGGAGCACTCGGGCGTTTCACCAGCGTTTTTCCGAGGTATTCCTCCTCGGTGGGGCTGAATGAGAATAACCTAAAAATAAAGAATAATAAAAGATAAAAATAAACAAAATACATAGTGGGCTCCGGGACAACATAATAGTACCCAGGGTTTGAAATCCGATTATGTTGGGGAAGGGGGGCGTTTGGCCACTGGCTAGATTAGGCGGGCCTTAGTATAGTATAATTCAGGCTTCCTAAAGTTTAGCGTGGAATGCCCGACGAGGAAGTTGGGCGTGTTTGGCAAATGCACCGCCGGTGCCCGCAATAAAAAAGCGTTTGAGGGAGAGTCAAGGAGGCAGAGCCAGGAGCGGGACATTTTCCGGACTATCAGGGCAGCAACAATAGGGGGCCGCAGTCAAAAAAATAGACAGTGTGATTCTACGACGGGGGCCTCATTAGGGGAAAATATAAATAAGCGCAAAAGTAGCTTACCGTGGCCCATAGGTGAAAGTCCAGGATAGAGTACACGTCTTCCCCGCGTGGTGTGTGGTCAAGTTCCTGGAAACGGCTGTCTCCCCCGCGGGGCGTACAATTAGCTTCCTGGGGCGGCTGCCACAGAATCGGAGACGCTCTGAGGATACCGGACTTTCAAGCAGCCGAGACGCGGGTGGAAAGTCATGTGACGGTGTCACGTGAGTGGGCTCAGCAAGTCCATCAGAGGGAGAAATGATTGAAAGCGGACTGTGGATTCTCGATCAGGGATCCGCCATCTCGGATATGAAAAATGCATCAAAGTGGACAACTATACATTCATAAAAAAGAAGATTTTTTTTTGCCTAATGTGACATGAAGATAACAAGTCTCGGGCTCATAGCGGTTTAAGCAGATGAACCCAAGCGAGGAATAGAATCATAGAAGCTCCAAAGGGCTCCCGCGTTGTGAGGATACATGCAGCATAAATAGAATAGTTGTTCACCTAATGGACAAGTGGGAGGACTAGGCCATCCCAGGGGTATGATGGATTAGAGGGAGCAGAAAGGGCGAAGGATCGGCGGAATAAACAGAACTCTTTTCCATGGAAGTCTCTTAAGTAAATGCCAAGTCTATTTATTGTATAGCCCTTGAAAGCCACAACTGAATGTTCTCCAAATTTAAAATGTGTATATATTTTCTTTTAGATAATCCTCTACCCTGTGCCCCCCCCTCACCCACTTCCGCCCTGATGAAGGTGTGGCCCCGGCTGGGGCTTGGCAACGAAACGCGCGTTGCCGTTTTTACCATCTGGGGATTAAGGGAGAGATTTGGACTATACTCCAACTGTTCCTCTCTGACTGCTTATCTAAAACAACTTTGCGGAGTGAAGCTTGAATGTATCTGGTATATGTGTTTTCCATGCGATAAGTATGCATGTGTGAGCTTGTGTAATTTGAGAGTGTGGTATGATGTGTGGGCCATGGTGAGGATGAATTTTTGTTTGTATTTATATGTGATGTAATTTATTCTATTGAATTGTTATTAATCAGTTGCAATCAAATATATCAATGATTTAAAAATGCATTGTTCTATAAAACAATAAAAAGAGATATTTTTATATATTTTTGTACCTTTATCCTATGGTCTGAGAATGTATTTCGTTGTGGTTTAAGGCTAACTCAAATATTATTGGACCTTATATAAGGCCTTTGCTTGAATCTTTCGGGCAGGTTATTTTCCTTGCTCTGATTTCTCCTTCATTGTCCTGTCACTTTAGCAGAGTGTGACGGGAGCGGTTTGACCGCTCGGATCGAGGACACGGTCCTCTTTATGCTGCTGTTCTTGCGCATGCGTGCAAATCCGTTCAGGTCCTCTGAGTCTCCGATTGACTTTACTCGCTGCACACAGTGCTTGTAGTTGCTTCTGTCCCCTAAGGGCCAGTAAACGCTGATTCAAGGCTCTGCCCTAGGGATAAATGCAGGTGGCTCCCTCCACAGAGATTTAGACTGGTTTGGGTAGTTTTTTCCCTGTTTGTTGCCTATCAGTCTTTGATATACCTGCTTTGGGGCTGATATACCAACCTTAACTTCTTCCAGCCCCTGGCTGCATTTTCCCTAACAAGCAGCATGGTGTACTATGCTTTATGAGCACCAGATTGAAGAAAGGTTGGTGGGAGCACTGGATACCCATGTGCAGGAATATGTTAATATAGCCCTGATTAGGACGTTGAGACCTTTTACCCAACACCTGGTCTGTAATGGATGGCAAGAGTTGGTGGGAACCCCCAGAGAGTCCTTCTCCAACAATGTTGCAACCAATGATGCGGGCTTCACCCAGAGAGCCTCAGTTGGTGGTTATTCTACGGACGTCCTCTCTCAGACTGCTACCTCAGTCCTTTAAGGACCATGAATATGGGAATGCACCCTCCCAAGGTCCTTCTAGGATCTCGGAGGATTCAACGCCCCACCTGACAAACTTGTCTTCTATGTCCTCATCCCCACCATTGTATTCGGACATCCCCACAGCCAGCGTCAAAACGTAAATGCTAGATGCAGCATGCCACTGTGGATGTACTGCCGGTAAGTCAAAAAAATCTGCTATTTGACCTTGAAAATATATTTAATCTGTGCTCCATGGAATGGGTGCCCTGTATGGAGGTGGCACACTATGTTCAAAACTGACTGCGCAAAGGCTTTGAGTGCAAAGTGCACAACACTCAGGTCAGAATGCCCATGACCATCTCTTCTCGACAAAGTTGTGGAAATGCCAGAATTAGATATAAACATGGCGACCTTGCTCAACAGGTTTGCATAGGACCCCAAAACAGTATAGATAGGACATGGAATGGATGCCAAGATAATTTGCTGGACCTTTCCAGCCCACTCACTAAAATTCTAGAATTAGCCATTCAGGTGGGGAATGGATTGTTATTTGAAGACAAATTTGTTATAGAGGCCTAAGGAAGTATGTCTCCACATTCTCCGCCTTGGACAAGGCCCACATGTCTATTAGGAAGGTGTTCCACAGTGGCCTTTTTGCCAGGACCTGATGCTTTTGAGGCCGAGCGCCAGGCCGTGGATTGAATCAGGCTTCCAGAGGCTACTATCATAAAGGCAAAGGTGCACCCTCTGGATCCTCAAACTTCTACTCCACCCTTAATAGAAGCATGCATGGCCACACCCAGCGAGGTGGATATCAGGGTAGTAACAATGCCGCCAATGCCACCTATTCAGGTAAGAGTTATTGCGACCTCGGAAGCCTTGGTGGTGGGTAGGATACAGTTAACCTGTTCAGTTGGGGGGGGGGGTTATCACTCAGGTGCCGTGGGTGTTGCAGATGGGTCATGTGTTCAGATTGTAGTTTTACTCCACCCCACCAAGTAGGGGAGGTGTCCAACTCCTCTTTTTTCCCAAGCACAGAGCAATTTCATACACAAAGAAATTTGGTCACACCTATCAAAAAGAGCAGTAGTGTGGACTGTACCTCAAAAATATTTTGGTCCACACGCAACAACCAGGTAGTCAGTTCAACAAATAAGATAGTTCATACAGGTCTTTATTCCTTGAATCTTTATTTTCTTTTTAGTTCTTCTCAGTAGCCAACGTGTTTCGTCCTATTGAAGGACTTCTTCAGGGCTCATCAATCTCTAAGCTTGTTCCAATGAATGTCCCCTCTTCTTCAGATCAGGATAAATATTAGGTCCTTCTGTATCTCTATACTGATGTGATCCTCTAATTATGGACGCAATGTTCTTTTTTGGCTCCATATGAAATTGAATTCACGGTAAAGCTGCTTCAGTTGCCGCAAGATAAAAAGTGAAACCTGCTTCATGTCCTCAGTTTGGAATCTTCCTCAGCCTGAAGTTTCAACGCAGGCAGGTAAAATAGAAGAGATTCCTCAGATAATATACGGTCAATGTTGACCCATTCCTAAGCATATGTCACCCGTCAAACTCCTCTCCCTCTCCCTTTTCTACTTAAAAGCTTCACAATCTGCCTTTAGGTTCTTTCTACAATTTGCCCAATACTGTGTCAACTTACACCTCCCCAAACGCTTTAACAACAATTATAATGCATCCTTCATGCCCTTCCACCACGGAGAAGCATTAAAAATATATGCTCTTTCAGGCCCCATCTTTCACTTACTAAATCGCATAAGCAACACAAATAGGCCTTTTGCGTTTTATTACTTTTCAAGCCCTAACCTATACAACATTACAAAGTGCACCTTAATAACATGTACTACGTTCAGTAACACCTAATGTCAAAAATAAGACCAATATACAATAATTTGTTGTCGGTCCACAATAAAATAGAGTTGCCTATTTAATTAATACCATTACAACTCAGGACACACTACCTCTGCCATCAAGCACTTTTACATTAAAATAGATTTGACCTCCTTGCGTTATCACCTCTAGCCTCGCCAATGTGTTCCTTGGAAACAAATCCTCAACAGTAATATTTCATAACACTTTAGCATGTGTTTTTTTTAATCCCTTCCCTACCTATTGCACAAGCACTTCTATGTCACTCTTTCTATTTAAGCAACAGGTGAAGTTGCACAAGGACAATCTGGCATCAAGGATATATTAAAAACAAATTACTGCTTTTGTTTGAATTTTTTTACAGAACACGGATACCATTTCCTTGTTCTACAAGGGACCTTGATACACTGCCCAACGCACAGTGCAAATCTTTATCATTTGTATTGGGATCCGTTGTTAACTACCAGATATCCTCTAAAAGTACACAAATATATATATATCAAGTACGAAGAATCTCCCAGATGTCAGGAAATACACGACGACACACCAAAGGTTGCTGTGCTTCAAAAAGTTTATTTCAGGCAGCAAAAACAAACAACGCGTTTCACCAACAGGCTTGATCACGTTTGTAATGGATTTCAAAATGATAGTCCTATTTACAAAAAACAAAATATTGACATAGAAAAAGGACTACTGTGCACTCACCCCCCAGTGTAAAATACATGGCAGACATATTGGAGAGGTGTAGTATTTAGAACAAAATCAATATGATATGCAATTATTGCCTCAAAAAGCGATAAATACAACAAATTCTTTGGTTGTCAATGACAAAACAAATCAAATAAGGCTGCATAGGAATGTAGGATCAAAAACATTCATCTTGACCAGAAAAACCAAATGGACAAACCCTGTTCACATATATTCCCAAAGTGAAGAGTAGTTGTCTATATGTCTCATAATACCGCCCCAGTGGGCATGGTCACTTTCTAACAAAACTTATTAGACCACATAAAAGTATAAAGTAAATTGTGATAACAAGTAATCCAAATGGACAGTCCATGTTCAAAATTGATCATAGAGTTAGAATTAATTATCTCTAGTCTCTCAATGCCGCCCATGTGGGCATATTTAATCCTACTACCAAAATAATGATTTATCCAAAGCAGCCCAATAGACGTAATACCAGTATGTTCATCATAAAGAGTGTCTTCAGTAATTCATATTCGTCATATATCATATCGACAGATCATCTTAATTTTCCACTGTTGTATCCTATCCTGGAATATTTGATATCCAATAGTCCCCAAGTGCAAAGTATCTGTGAATTAATTAAAAACAAAATGTTTTAAAATCAAGGCGCAATATTTTAACGGACTATGCAGGCAAGACTTAGTTCAACATGCAAAATTATAAAATTTACAAAAATCCAAAAAATGGTACCTAATCATTTTACCAGTCAAATGGCCCATTCTTTAGACCCATATCCAATTATTGCGATTACTTCTCCAAATGAACAGACAGTTCTTCGTGATTATTGAGCCCCTCCGGGTATGTACACTCAAAATCAATAATCATTCTTGATTCAAGTTTGCGTAAACATGCAGTTCTATCTCCTCCTCGAGCACCTAGATCTACTTTGTCTAGCACCACCATTTTGAGAAGATTCTCATTCTGGTAGTGCTGCTCGAAGAAATGCCTGGCAACAGGGTATTGTGTGTTGTGATTTTTTATCGCCCTCATGTGTTGAAGCACCCTATCCTTAGCCTTTAAAGTCGTGCTCCCCACATACCATTTGTTACATGGGCAAATTAACAAATACACACAGTACATGGTATTGCATGTCAAAGTTTTACGTATCTTGAAGATTTTGCCTGTACTGGGTATCGTTATTTCCTTACAGTTGGTACTATTACGGCACGCTTTGCAGGATCTACAGCACCTCTCCAATATGTCTGCCATGTATTTTACACTGGGGGGTGAGTGCACAGTAGTCCTTTTTCTATGTCAATATTTTGTTTTTTGTAAATAGGACTATCATTTTGAAATCCATTACAAACGTGATCAAGCCTGTTGGTGAAACGCGTTGTTTGTTTTTGCTGCCTGAAATAAACTTTTTGAAGCACAGCAACCTTTGGTGTGTCGTCGTGTATTTCCTGACATCTGGGAGATTCTTCGTACTTGATATTTGGGCCGCCGGAGCCCCAACGACGACCCGCTCGTGAGCAGGTACTGGCCGGACACCGGGAGTGTGAATTTGCAAATATATATATATACATAGTTATGATGACACACAAGGGTTGGGTGTTAATCGTAATAGTAATAATGTGCATAAAGTGAAAAATGAATATTGTAAAAAATGCTCGTTTTGGTGCAAAAGGTTAAAAAACTATAAAATGTAAAAATATATAAAAATGTAACATGAAAGGCACAAGACAGGTTTTGGCCACATTGTAACCATGGCAATATCCAGTTTCAACCTGTATTGTAATTGAATGACACGCCCAGTATTCAGTGTATATATAAGCGCCCTAAATTCTTATGCAGATGTAGTGAACAAGGCGGCAACGCCGAAACGCGTCTAAGCAGACACTGATCGAGAAATAAAAAAGTTTGGATTCAGAAAAAAAAAAAACATAAATAAATAAATAAAAAAATAAGCAGACACTGATCGAGAAATAAAAAAGTTTGGATTCAGACCCACGGAGTCAGCGCCTTCTTCAATCGCATGAGTTTTGGTTTAAAGGAATATATATATATATATATATATATATATATATTTTTTTTTTTCTCTTTTTTTTCCCATGAAATAAACAAGGGTTTCAGGGACATTATAGTTAGGGATTAACATTTACAAAACCTTGAAAATTCACTGAAAAACCACAGGTTTCAGGGACATTATAGTTAGGAATTAAAAAACCTTTGAAATTTGGTGCAAAAACCACAGGTTTCAGGGACGTTATAGTTGGGCTGACATTTCACTCATACAAAAACAGAGAAATTCAGCCGTTATAGTTAGCTGAGCTCCCGCAATGCACTGCTGATGACACCACATATTACATCACTCATGACATGGTCAGTGACATCACTGATGATATCTCAAATGACATCACTGATTAAATCACTGATGACATCGCCCTGTGAGTGTTTCTAAAATAAAAAGTTTAAAATTATATATATATATATATATATATATATATATATATATATATATATTTACTGAAAAAAACATAGGTTTGAGGCCTGTTATAGTTAGGAATTAGCATTTAAAAATTCACAGAAAAAACCATAGGTTTCAGACATGTTATAGTTAGGAATTAGAATTTAAAAAACCTTAGAAATTCATTGAAAAAGTTAGCTGGACATTTCACTCGTACAAAACCATTGAAATTCCTCCGTTATAGTTAGTTGTACTAAGTATAACTCCCGCGCCCGCAGTCCACTGCTGATGATGTCACATATTACATCATTCATGACATGGTCAGTGACATCACTGATGACATCACTGATGACATCTCAAATGACATCACTGATGACATCATCCAGTGAATGTGGTTTAGTTTGAAATTTAAATATGTATTATGTACATACCAATCTGTGTTGAAGATTGAGTGGATATATAACTGTCTGAATGAAGGATCTAGTAGCAATGTGATTGACTGTTTAAGTGACTAATTTAAAGTGTCTCACTAAATATATGGGATAGTGATTAAACTGGGGGAATACCTGTATCACTCTATCTCTTGTTGTGTAAACTACTACATGCGTTGGTTACTAGCTATGTGAAAGTCTATATTAGTATTAACTAGTTAAGTGAGTATTTGTATGGGATAGTTAATGTGTGTGTGGTTGGGTGGGAGGTGTGTGACTGTCCAAAGATGTGTAAATAGTTGATTTAGTAGGTATATGAGGTTAAGACTGTATGTGGAAACAGTTGTTTGGGTGAGTGAATCTCTTTATGGGTGTGGTGATGAGTCAATATATTTCTCAATGATATATTACCAACAAAGTAAAAATATAAAAGGCAGTGTATGTGACAGTTGTTGTTTATAAATAAGTATACATAAGAGTCAGTGATTGTTTGAGTGACTGTATCAAAAACTGTATACTTGTAATAGTGATTTTATAACACACTAATTATGATTTACTATCTATATGAATCAATAAAGTGGTGTTTGTATAAGTGTGTAGCTTAGTAAATGTAAGTATGATCAATTGTTTGCATAATTAAGTAAGATGACTGCATAAGTGAATAGTATGTGTGCTGGTGTGTAATGTGGATGTAGGTGTATAAGTATGTTTAATAGTATTATATTGATCTTTGTTAGCATGTATGAGTGAATTTATAGGTAAGTGTTTAGAGGTGTGTGTAGATGTAGGAATCACTGAGTGGGTTTTTAGAAATTGGTATTGGTGTGTCAATGGATTAAAATATGATACTCCATATTTTATAATGCGCGTTGAAAGGTTATACTAGTGTATGATAAGATGTATCAGATTGTCACGTGGATGATGTCATCAGTGATGTCATCGGTGATGTCACTGACCATGTTATGAATTATGTAATATGTGACATCATCAGCAGTGGATTGCGGGCGCGCGAGTTATACTTAGTACAACTAACTATAAGAGAGGAATTTCAATGGTTTCGTACGAGTGAAATCTCCAGCTAACTATAACACCCCTAAAACCTATGTTTTTTCAGTGAATTTCTAAGGTTTTTTAAATGCTAATTCCTAACTATAACAGGCCTCAAACCTATGTTTTTTTCAGTGGATCCTGGTTCCAGCACGGGGGCATCTCCTGTAAACAGTCAAAAGAATGCGTTTAAGTCATACAGGCAATTTTTAAGGAACATTTTTAGTTTGTGAAAATAGACACTTAGAAACTTTTCTGGTGAAAACCACACAATGGATTCCTATGGAAGGAAATACAAGTTACTGGTAAGTACGGTTAGAATTACTTTTCAGGATCAGTGCTGGGCTCAAAGAAGCAGCACTGAGGTCACTCCTGATAACAGGTGAGTAAATCGGAATTCGTAGTTCTGCTGATTTTATAGGATTTTTTTAAAGTTCAAAAACTCCACACTTAGAAGAATTTCCAAGTGAAACCAGTCAATGTTCGCCTACGGAAGGAAATTCAAGTAACTGGTAAGTACAGTTAGAATTACTTTTCATGATCAGTACTGGGCTCAAAGATGCAGCACTGACGTCTCTCTTGATAACAGGTGAGTAAATCGGAATTTGTAGTTCAGCTGATTTTAGAGGAATATTTGTACATTTCAAAAATCATGACTTCGAAACTTTTCTGCTGAAAACCACACAATGGATTCCTATGGAAGAAAATACAAGTTACTGGTAAGTATACTTAGAATTACTTTTCAGGGTCAGTGCTGGGTTAAAAGATGCCGCCCTGGGTTCTCGCCTGATAACAGGTGAGTAAATCGGAATTCGTAGTTCGGGCTGATTTTACAGGAATATTTGTACGTTTAAAAAGTCAACACTTAGAAAGTTGATTGATTCTTTGGATGACTGACCAGGTGTGTGAGTACCTCAATGGGTGAGTGGTGCTGTGAGAGTGTCTGTATGGGTGTATAAGTCCATATATCAGTGGCTGTATTGATGAGTGACTGAGTGTATAAGTAACTGTATGGGTGAGTGAGTGGATGTGTGTGTAGACCTATGAATCAGTGAGTGGGTATGTACTAACTGGAATTGGTGTGTCTATGGTTTCGAGAATGGTAGTCTATATTTTAGAGTGTGTATATCAAAGGTTATATTAGGGTGTGAGGAGGTGCTTCAGATATTAAGTGGATAATGTAATCAGTGATGTAATATGTGGTGGCATCAGCAGTGTATTATGGGGGGCGAGTTATAGTTAGCTCAGCTAACTATAACCGCCGAATTTCTCTGTTTTTGTACGAGTGAAATGTAGGCCTAACTAAAACCTCCCTGAATTTGTAAGTTTTTTTAAATGGTAATTCCTAACTATAATGTCCCTGAAATCTGAGTTTTTTCAGTGAATTTATTTATTTATTTATTTTTTAAAACCTTTATTGTACAGAGAAGGCTCACAAATACGGGCCTACAACCCAGCGGGCCGGCCATCACAAGTAAGGAACATAGTCAACAATACAGAAACGCATACAGAATAGCACAACAAACATACAGGAAATAAGGGCTAAAAGCCATATAGCAACCAGCAGGGACAGGATACGAGAAGGTTGATTTTCTAATATAGAAACGGGTATGACAGGATAACAACAGGTAGGAAGTCTCGGAGGGCCGTGGTGGGCCGCGAACAAGCCGCGGTAGAAGATACAGGACAACTCAATAATGACAAACACATATCGGTAAAGGCAGAATAGGAGTCTCGCCAGAAAAACAGTGGCAACCGCCGTTCAGCGCCCACCCACCACAACAAGAACGTATCATATCAAACAGAGTCGAAAAAAGCTTATCAAATAAAGCCCTCCGTCACACAACCCAGGGAATAAGGGAAAAACCCACCCACGAGAGGGGGGAGGAAGGGAAAAAAAAGAAGGAGAAGGGGACAAAAGGCGAAAGGAAGAACGCCACCTCAAGCACGCGCCCCACGGCAAACGAGGCCGGAAACCACAAATCGGTATACAGAACCAGTCGTGACCGGAGCAAAATTACGTAGTGAGCCAAAGTCACAGTAAGACCAAACGGCTAGCGCATCAAAAATAACCCACCCAGGGGGACACATGCTGAGACCGCGTCCCGAAAAAGAGGACACACAAGAGCCATAGAACCAAAAAAGTGAGAAAAATGAGGGGAAAAAACCCCAAAGAAATGATAGACCCCCCCTCCCACCCCGCAAGCCCACCCTGCACCCCTGCAGAAGGCTATGGCCTACCCCCCAGTGGCGTGCCTGTCGCCCTAATCAGAACCCGAAATATAGAAGAGCTAAAGCAAGATAGAACATAAAGACAAAAAAAGGGGAAAAGAAGGAAGAAGGGAGGAAAGAACACGGGAGAGGGCCATAAAACAGAATCATAGGCTCCCACCCTCCCGTCCGAAACATCAGTGTCCACGGGAAGACAAAAGAGTCTAAGGATACAGTCCAGGAATACGACAAAAATCCGACATGGTCATACCGTACTAACCGATCATCCAACCATTACAAGACAACAGTCCACAAAGGCAAGATCGTCTCATCCCTGTCCTTGTTTTTCCAAACCTGTAGCAGTCCGCCTCACGAAGAACCAGACCACGAGGAACAGGAGGCAGAGAACAGGGAGGTCAAACTTCAATCCGCATAAGATGTTTCGTGCATAACTCGGATGATCTGGGACAGTCAGAAACCATTGTACACAATGCAGGCACAGTTCCGAAGATGATCTGAGGAAAGCCGACCCAGCGGAGTCAGCACAGGATCTACGTTCGGCCATTCGAGGAGATGAAGAACAGGAAGAACCACCAAGACCGGCCCGGACAGGACCCGGCCCACCGACCCACAGCACAGGAGAGGACACATCACGATGGAGGGCAGCGGAACTCCGCCGATCCGCAGAGACGGCAGCCACCGGGTCCATAATTTCCAGGATAGTTCCAGCCGCACCCAGCTTTTCAGTGAATTTTTAATGGTTTTTTAAATGCTAATCCCTAACTATAACGTCCCTGAAACATGTGGCTTTTTCAGTGAATTTCTAAGGTTTTTTAAATGCTAATTTCTACCTATGCCTAGAACATGTACAGAAAGAGGAAGACAGATGTAGAAAGAAGCAAGAGAAATGCAGAAGAGGGAAGAGAGGTGCAGAAAGAGGAAGAAATGTGCAGAAAGAAGCATGAAAAATGCATAAAGAGGCAACAGAGTCCTGAAAGAGGAAGAAAGGTGGAGAAAAAAGCAAGAGAAGCGCAGAAAGAAGCAAGAGGTGCAGAAAAAGCCCTACTTAGACTGTACCTTACCAGAGACTCATACAAATAAGCCTAATCACTAATCCTTCTCCCAAGATGTATTAAGCCTCACTTTTCTCTTGAAGGTTCACTATTCATCGACTGCTCAGAATGTTAGGCCTACCAACTGTAAAACAACCATCCTAACCATATCACTGTTGTAAGCCTGACCAAGTTTGTGAAGGTATGCATGCATGTGTCTCTGCTTTTACCTAGTGACATGATATATAAAAATAAACATACAAATACTTGAATACCTCTGTTTCAAACAGCATACTCTGTAAATGTTTTAACCAAAAGGTGTATTTATTTATTTCTTCTCATAATAAAGAGCACATGGGTATTCAATGGTATATTTGAGGGGCTCTATAACACCTATATACAAAAGACATGTCTACCTATGCTACAGAATGACAGAGCAGAACTAAGAAGATTTGACCATCTATAAGAGAAACTATCCACTTTTTAAGCTACCATCTTCAGATGCATAACACATGTGAGAATACATGTGCAAGTAGACATATACCTCAGTCTTGAGAGCATGCATACCTTTAAACCTAACAGCTTACAATTCCCATTTGAATTTAGAAACAGGCGAGAGAAGTACAGAAAAAAGCAAGAGAATTGCAGAAAAAAACAAGAGAGGTGCAGAAAGAGACAAGAGAAGTGCAGAAAGAGACAAAAGAGTTGCAGAAACAGGCAAGAGAGTTGCAGGGAAAGGGAAGTAGGGTCCAGAAATAGGCAAGAGAGGTGCAGAAAAAAGTAGGAGAGGTACAGAAAGAAGTAAGAGAATTGCAGAAAGAAGCAACAGAGGTGCAGAAAGAGACAAGAGAGTTGCAGAAGAGGGAGAATACGAGTACAGAAAGAGGCAACGGTGTACAGAAAGAAGCAAGTGAGGTGCAGAAAGAAGCAAGAGAAGTGCAGAAAGAAGCAACAGAGGTGCAGAAAGAGGCATGAGAAGTGCAGAAAGAGGCAGGAGAGGTGAAGAAAGAAGCAAGAGACATGTAGGAAGAAGCAAGAGAAGTGCAGAAAGAGGCTAGAGATGCACAGAAAAAGGCAAGAGATGAGCAGAAAAAGGCAAGTGAGGAGCAGAAAGAGGTATGAGAGGTGCAGAGAGAGGTTAGGGTGTGCAGTAAGAGGCAAGAAGTGCAGAAAGAAGCAACATAGGTGTGGAAAGAGGCACAAGAAGTGCAGAAAGAGGCAAAAGAAATGCAGAAAGAAGCAAGAGGTGTGTAGAAAAAGGCAAGTAAGGTACAGAAAGAGGCAAGAGGGGTGCAGAAAGAGGCAAGAGAGGTGCAAAAATAGGCAAGAGGGATGCAGTAAGAGGCAAAAGAAGTACAGAAAGAAGCAACAGAGGTGCAGAAAGAGGCAAGAGAAGTACAGAAAGAGGCAAGAGAGGAGCACAAAGAGGGAAGAGAGGCACAGAAAGAAGCAACAGTGGTTTGCGCACCATTATTATCAATTTAACACCCACATTTATCAAGAAATAACAGGTGACCATTCCATGTTTGCAAAAGGCCTTCCACCACGCTGTAAGCTTGTCACTGCATTTTTGGGACACTTTGAGCCGTTTGAGCTAGAAACAAGTTTTTTTTGTTCAAATCTACAGATTATGTAGCAGATGATGGATTATGTGCAAATGGGAAAAATGTGTAATAATGCAAAATCGGTGCAGCCGAACAGTCGCATAACTACAGTGGCCCTGCTCATACCTCTAACTCGGTCCAGAAGTGCTCCTCAGCGGTTCCTTCTGTTTTTTTGTCTCATTGAGTTTACAGTTTAGCTTCTATTGAAACGAGGAAGATTAAACCGGAGGTTACCACTCCACAACACAGACGACCATACTACATAATTATTCTCCATAACACATAATCCAACTCTACATAATTCCTATACACTAAATACCACATACTTTCTATCAACATAATTTCACTGCACAACATACCACATAATTCCATTTTACACAACGTACATCCACTTCACTCCCAAAAACATTAGTAAAAAACATTTACATTTACAACGCCAATAGTTTAAACTCTCGATAATGCGAGACCTATTACTTTGCACATTCTTCTTTAACTTGTAGTCGCATTTGCTGAGTAGTGGAGAAAGGGGGCAGGAATTCCGCTGCGTAGGACTTACAGGAGGTACCAGGTGGGCTTCTTGGCCCTAAAAGTCCCTCAGGAGTAAAGTGGACTTCATCCCCTAACCAGTAGTGTGCCAGGAGGCATGTTTGCAGCGTGGTGCACTAAGGGGGGGCGTGGCCTCCGAAGACTTCTTAGCAATCCCACTGTATGGGACTTACTGGAGGTAACAGGAGGGGCAGTTGGCCCCAAGGGCATTCTTGGGGGCCAACTACTCCTCCTATTACCTCCAGTAAGTCCCACAAAGCAGGATTGCTAAGTTCTCATAGCAGGCCACGCCCCATTTGCCCACCACTCTGCAAACGCGCTCCCTGGTGCGCTCTTGGATGGGGATTGCTGGAGGACCTTAGGGACCAACTAGCCTACCTGTTACCTCCAGTAAGCCCCACACAGTGGGATTGCTGAGAGGCAGCCCGGGACATTGCTGGAGCAAGCCCAGGGGGGTGGTGTTCCCCAGGGCCATGGAAGACTCCTGGAAGGGGGCCGTGCTGCCCCCCTCACTGCATGTTTAAAGCCCTGGGGCCGTGGGCCAGCAACATACCCCCACGCTTAATTTATGTTTGTCCCCAGGGAGGTGGTGGTACCTGGGGCAGTGTGTGGGGAGGCTGGAGCCCCTCCTACATTTTTTTAAATAAAAAGTGAAGCCCCGGGGAGGTGGCGGTCCCCGGGACTTGGGGGTGCCCCATGAGGCCCCCCACCCATAATTAAGTTAATGCCCGGGGAGGTGGCGGTCCCCAGGGCAGTGGGGGGGAGCATGAGCCCCAACGCATTTTTAATTTAAAGCCACGGGGCGGTGGTGGTCCCCAGGGTAGCAGGGGGCCCACCCGGGGGCTTCAAGAAAACAATTGCGCTTAGTTCTTTTTCGGCGGGATTCACGGACCCTACGTGAACCACCCCAAATATTTTTTTTAATGCTTTTTTTAGCCCTTGGGGTCTCTGTGGGACACCCTGAGTAGGACTAGGCGGTCAGGGTATTTCTATCCTGCCCCCTTTTCTTTTTTTAACCTTTTTTTCTTGTGACTCAGTTCAACCGAGTCACAAGAAGGCTGGCAACACTCCCTGGTTTGAAGTTTGGCAGCCAATCAGAATCAAGCTCATGATCTGGAGGGTTCGCGGATCCACAGCGGTCACAAGATACTAATATTTTTATAATAATTTCTCAGCAACTACTGAAGAGATTTACCTCATTTAAAGAAAAGGCTGCTTTCTAAACCAAAACCTATCATTTTGCCAAATTTGATGTAATTCCATTCAGCAGTTCGGGCTGTAGCCTTGGAAAAAATTTCCTATGGAAATGAACATAAAGAAAACGCGTATTGGGACCCTTCTTTTGTCTTTGCCCCTGCTTGACAAAGCACCCCGAAAACATTCAAGACTTGAGTGCCCCATTAGTTTTGAAAATTTCGCGAAGATTTGTCAAACAGCACCAAAGATATTGGCAAAAGAAAAAACGCTTTTTGAATAGAAACAAGGTCCTAACTATAACTGCCGCCAGTAGGTAATATATATGTATGTTACAAATGAGCTTCTCTAGTTGGCAGGTTGTTACCCTGTCCAAGTAAGCCCCCTTCTTCCTAGTCAGGATAAGAGAGTTGCAATTCTAAAATAACCCCTGCTCACCCCCCTTGGTAGCTTGGCACGAGCAGTCAGGCTTATCTCAGAGGCAGTGCGTAATGCATTTGCACATAACCAGTAGTTATACAGTGAAAACACTACAAAAGGACATCAGATCAGTTTTAGAAAAATAGCCAACATTTATTTGTGTAAAACAAGTCTAAAACAATAAGAATCCAACATACAGTTATTTAAAATACTCATAAAGCAAAAACAGACTTCCTTGAAGTCGATAGCTCCATATAGGGCTATCACAGATTTGTGAACAACCAGTTCTAGCTGACTGTAGCGTCGCGGTTCAGCTACAATGTCGGGAAGACCCACAAAACAGTACCTTTAGAATGCAGGGTGTCAGGGACCTTGCGATAAGCTCTGATGAGCCACCGTCGGTTCCGGAGGTCGGTGCAAGAGTCATCAGGCCCTTGAAGTCACACGCGTTGCAAGTCGAACTCCGTGCGGTTGAAGTCTAGAGTTCCAACATCGGGCTGTGGTGTGAAGTGCAACGGTGCGGTGCAGATGCCCTCTGGTTGCAGTGCAGGCAGTGGCTCGGTGACAGCATCCACCAGTGTCCGTGAGACCAGGGCTGTGGTGCGAAGTGGGGTGGTGCTTGTTGTGGTGCTAGCAGGTCACGTTGCAGGCAGCAGAGTCATCGTTGCTGAAGCCCTGTCATCAGCTGACGAACGGAAGTGGATGGCACCGATGTCGGTGGGCCAAGGTTGCGGTGTGAGATGGGGCAGTGCACTGTGTAACTTACAAGCGGTACCCCAAATCAAGGTGCAGGCAGCGGCATCGAGGTCAGCTTGAAACAGAGCCATTGGTGAGACCAGAGTTGAGGTGCAAAGCGGGACGGTGCTCCGCATTCTCCACGAGCAGTGTCCACAGGCAACGATGCAGGTAGCGGCTTTGGTGACAGCATCGTGGCAGCATTGGTAATACCAGGGTGGCAGAATGAAGAAGGGCGGGCCGGAGTGCGGTGCCCACAGGTGACGGTGCAAGCAGTGGCTCAGTAGCAGCATAGAACGTCGTCATCAGTGAGACAAGGGTTGCAGTGTGAAGTGCTGCAGGGTCCTCTGCTGTGCCTTCAGGTCACGGTGCCGACAGTGGCATAGTTGACAGCGTTGGCTTGCTTTTTCTTCTGTTGCAGCACAAAGCACACAGATTCCAATGCAGGTAGTAGATTAACTTGAAGCCTTTGCTGTTCCTGAGACTTCTTGAACAGGGGGCAAGCTCTACCTCAAGCCCATTGAGAAACTAAGGCAAATAGGATGCAGAAAGTCCAGTCCAGACCCTTCACTGCCCAAGACAGAAGCAGCCACTGCAGGCCAGCACAGCAAGGCACACAGCAAAGTAGTAGTCTCTCCTCACAGCTTCTCCAGCTCTTCTTCTTGGCAGGTTTCTTGATTCAAAAGAGTTCTAAAGTTCTGAGGTCAGGGCCCCAATACTTATACCACATTTCCCTTGGAAGTTGGTACAAACAATGTTCCACTGGCATACATAAATCAGTTCAGACTGGCTCAGGACAGGTTTACCACAGGAGGTGGGGACAGCTTTGTGAGGGGCAAACACAGTCTATTCAGGTGCAAGCGACAACTCCTCTGATTACTCTAAATGCAGCCAGGTCTATTCAGCCTGGCTAAGAGTCATTCAGGAAAGGCAGGACACACCACAGCTCCCCCCTTGTGTCTGTCTAGTGTGAATGCACATCCCCAGCCCTGTCAGTCTAAATCCCAGACAGCTAATTGTAGTAAAGGAGCCACTCTTGTGGTTGAGCACCCCATGATGACCGTCGACTACCACCATTTTAGACTGACTTTAGTGTGTTACTTTATCCTAGCCTTAATGTAGGATGGCCCGTGTATCAGTGGGAGCCATCATGGAGTAGAACAGTACATTATATTAAGAGTTCTTATTATTGGCTTTGACATGGCCTCATATCATCTTCCTCTTTGACTTTACTTGGATTCACAGCAGTGCTTACTATTGGCTTTGACATGGCCTCATGTCATCATGCTTCCTAATTCTACCTTGCTTTAAGCTTCTCTGTGTGCATGGCAGCGTTTGCATAACTGACTCCATTTTCATAAATGATGCCATGTTCTGTGCTCGCACTTAGCTGCAAAGTGGGGAGGGAATGTTTTTCTGCTCCCCACTTGTTTTTCGCTCCTCACCGACCGGAGTGAACTGGATATTATCTGTAGAATATGCAACTCTGCCTCGAAGTCAAAATACAGAAGCTTGGCCAGCCATTGTCTTTTCCTTGACGCAGACTGGTACCAGCCATCTCGTTTTTTTCCAATGAGAAAGGGGCAGGGTTGTCTAGAAGATTCGTCCCACGCTGAATAATGGTATTAAAGCTGGAAGCTTTCGTGGGCAGGTCGAAGTTCACCACAGAATAGACGTATTGCTGTGGATTGGTGCTGGAACTTGGGTCCCGACCAAACTCCTTCCAGGGCTGTTGAAAAGGACGTCCTACAGCTAGAGTTGGCAAGCATATTGCAGAATCAGTCAGTGCGGTGTTCCTAACCACACTCTTTTCTCTCTCTCGTATATATTTTCTATTCTTTGCAACCTGTGCCATGATTGATATATTCTGACTGCCTTTCTAAGATATTGCATTAATAAACGTGCATGTGTTTTTTTACCTGCATTTGAGTGTGGTTTTTTACCTCGCCTTAAGGAAGTGCTGAGTCTTGCCTTGGCTTTTGGGGGTGTTGGGTTAGACTCTTTTCCTTTAGCGAAAAGCACATTCATTACACTAATACACAAAACAGGCAGAGGCACATTGATGGTTAGACAAGGGAATACCCACTTTCTAAAAGAGGCTTTCCAAACACAAAATAAAAAAATTGTCTTTACTAAAAGATGTATTTTTAAATCCTGAGTTCAGGCATACTAAACTCCACTTTTCTATCAGCTCCCCTTCACCAGCTACATTTGTTAACCTATGGGGGAGATAGCCTTTCAACTGTGAAAACGAAGTGCACAGTATTTCACTATCAGGGCATGTACAACACACCAGTACATGTCTCATCTTTCATATAACCTGCACCCTGCCCACAGGGGTACCTTGGGCTTACCTAAGGGGTGTCTTACATACTAGAAAAGGGAAGGTTAGGTGCACTTGCCTGGTCAACATGGCACTAAAACCTGCGTACAGACACTTCAATGGCAGGTCTGAGAACCCTTTGAAAGGCTACTTGTGGGGGTGGCACAAACTGTGCTGCAGGCCCCTGGCAGCATTTGATTTACAGGCCCTAGGCACACACAGTGCACTGTACAAGGGACTTAGTTGTAAATCAAATAAGCCATTCAAGAAAACCAACCATAACACAGGGTCCGATTACAATGTCGTCAGGAAGGCTATCCCAGAGCTGTCCGGAATCGGACCTTCCAACCGACTCATACTGGGATCTGTTCCTACCAAACAATGCAGTATGATCCACAAAATCCTTTACTTATCGAAGGACTCGGTCACTCCGAATCCGTCTTCATTTTCCTAATGAGAACCGTCTGGAAACGCAGAATGGAGTCGTCTGTAAGCATTTCCCAGGCCAAATCCGACCTGACAAGTACAATGCGTACTTCTCATCAGCCGAATCGGTCTCCACAACCAACACGTCAGACCATCCGGAAGGGGAGTATTTCAGGTCCGATTCGTGTCAAAACACGATTCCTGCGAATGAGACAGTACAGCCATATATGCCATTGCGCACATCATCCCCATACTATACACCTACGAAGAATACTACCACCCCAAGCGAAGCAATCGTTGCAGACGGTAGGTCGGACACCTACCCCTACACAATAACGCAACTACCCAGAAAAAGACTATACAAGAGAAAGCAGGGGCGCCACTTCAGGGGAGAATACGTCCAGCAATGTAGAGGCAATTTTCAGGGGGGGTAATACTTTCAGCAATTTTGACCCAAAGGGGGATCTGGGGGGCTAATACCCCCAGCAATGTAGAAGCAAGCCAGCTTTTGGGGAGGCTGATACCGCCGGCAATGTAGAGGCAAACCTGGGGTTGGGAGGTTAATACCCCAGCATTGTTGATGCAAACCTGGGGTTGGGGAGCTAATACCCTCAGCAATGTTGAGGTAAACCTGGGATTGGGTGGCTAATACCCCAGCAATGTTGAGGCAAACCTGGGGGTGGAGGTTAATACCCACAGCAATGTAGAGGCAAACCTGGGGTTTGGGGGTTAAGACCCCCAGCAATATAGAGGCAAACCTTGGGTTGGGAAGTTAATACCCTCAGCAATATTGAGGCAAACCTGGGGGTGGGGGTTAATACCCCATGCAATGTAGAGGCAAACCTGGTGTTTGGGGGTTAAGACCCCCAGCAATATGGAGGCAAACCTGGGGTTGGGGGTCTAATACCCCCAGCAATGTAGAGGCAAACCTGGGGTTTGAGGGTTAATACTCCCAGTAATGTTGATGCAAACCTGGGGTTGGGTGGCTAATACCCCCAGCAATGTTGAAGCAAACCTGGGGGTGGGGGTTAATACCCCCAGCAATGTAGAGGCAACTTAGGTTTGGGGAGCTAATACCCCCAGCAATATAGAGGCAAACCTGGGGTTGGGTGGTTAATACCCCCAGCAATGTTTAGGCAATCCGGGGGGTGGGGGTTAATACCCCCAGCAATGTAGAGGCAAACCTGGGGTTTGGGGGTTAAGACCCCCAGCAATTTAGAGGCAAACCTGGGGTTGGGGGCTAATACCCCCAGCAATGTAGAGGCAAACCTGGGGTTTGAGGGTTGATACCCCCAGTAATGTTGAGGCAAATGAGGGGTTGGGGTTAAGACCCCCAGCATTTTAGAGGCAAACCTGGGGTTGGGGGCCAATACCCCCAGAAATGTAGAGGCAAACCTGGGGTTGAGGGTTAATACCCCCAGTAATGTTGAGGCAAATCAGGGGTTGGGGGTTAATACCCCAGCATTGTTGATGCAAACCTGAGGTTGGGGAGCTAATACCCTCAGCAAATGTTGAGGCAAACCTGGGGTTTGAGGGTTAATACTCACAGTAATGTTGAGGCAAATCTGGGGTTGGGGATTAATACCCCCAGTAATGTTGATGCAAACCTGGGGTTGGGGGCTAAAAACCCCTGCAATGTTGAGGCAAATCTGGGGTTGGGTAGCTAAAACCCCCAGCAATTCTGACGCAAACCTGGGATTGGGGGTTAATACCCCCAGCAATGCTGACGCAAGCCTGGGGTTGGAGGTTAATACCCCCAGCAATGTTGAGGCAAACCTGGGGTTGGGGGCTAATACCCTCAGCAATGTTGAGGCAAACCTGGGGTTGGGTGGCCAATACCCCGGGCAATGTAGAGGCAAACCTGGGGTTGGGGGGCTAATACCTTCAGCAATATAGAGGCAAACCTGGGTTATTGTGGGTTAATACCCCAGCAATGTTGAGGCAAACTTGGGGTTGAGGGGATAATACCCCCAGCAATATAGAGGCAAACCTGGGGTTGGGGGGTTAATACGCCCAGCAATGTGTACTTGAACAATGTACCTGGTGCTCATGCAAAGTGCCTCCATACCTACAGGTGGAGTACATGCTGCAGGAGTTCTTTAAAAAAACAAACCCAATGGTAATTTTGCTGGAAATACATTCCCACACTGTGGTAGCAAAAATAACTGGCAACTTTGAGGCATGCGGAGACTGGAGATGCTTGTGCTCCAGGGACTGCTGAAAAAGAAATAAAACCTCATCATCTAGTAAATGGTCCCTAAAAATCATGTGATATACTCAAGTGCTGATGCAAAACATGACAGACCAGCCGCACACAGCAGCTCAAGGACTGTATGTGTGTGTGTGGAAGCTATCTCAGCCTGGGACAACACACACGACGGGGGGCTGAAGCCCATAGAGCCCTATGGGTGTTGACATTGATCATAAAGTGTTCTGCATAGGCTTGGATTGGCTATGTGTGAAATGTGACCTTGGTCGATGTGCTGGTGCGCCAGGGTCACCTGTGGGCCATGGTTTTGGGGTCTCTGTAAAACACACCAAGAGACTGACTTACTTCACCAGCACCCACCAGGCCACTGAAATGTGGGGCAAGTATGTTGTCCGCTCACCAGATGTGCTATAAATTGAGGTTGGGGGACAGCCTTTGGAGCATACTCACCTTGGCGCACTCCCTTGCAGGCCTTGACAAAAGCAGTGCCACTCCCCTCCCACCCACACATCACTTTAAGGTCATGGCAGGTGCAGGGAATTTGCGTTGTATGTAGGGGCCTTGCAGGGAGGCAGATCTCATTCTAACCAACACACCACCATCTTGCTCAGCAGCAGCGTGCCTTTGTGAACCATCTCTTGACAGGTAAAAGCACAGAGGCTACAATGAAAGAGATGATCACAGAATGTCTGCTAATTACTTTCACAGTGCCCGAGCATCATTCTGATCTCAATCCAACCATGGGTCCCTAGCATGTTGTGCATGTCCAATGAGGGAATGTCATTATCAGGTAGGTAAACTTAGCCGGAAAATACTATTTGAAACACACTTGACGGTGGAACTGGAATTGCCATAACCACACATATGTATGTATCACAAAGTGAATGCATGAGTCCACCACAACACAGACTAAAACATTGCAGGGCAACAGAACTCTAATGTACTCACAAAAGTATGACATTGTGATGCCTCTGTGTACATTAGAGCCCAGAGGATAGTGGCCCAGACAACACACTACTTCACAGACCCAGTCACTCTACTGATTTCAGTGCCTCCCAATACAACAACCTAGAAGTGGTTTTGTTACATTCGTCTTTGAATTATTAGTAGACAAAAACCATCTTGGTTTTGAAAGTAGCATTGGCCAACAATAAGGTGGGATAGTCACCAGGTGTGGACTGTGGGCGCTGCACACAACTCCCAATCTGTATGTATACACGGTCATCTTTGGGGAATGTCACAGCAATTCTACATCGATCTCCTCAGGCTGTAGTGTGTGCCACAAAAAAAATCCCAAGTTGAATGAGCAGATTGTGTCCTGCAGAGTAGTAGGAGTACGCATGAGTCTCGGGATGCAGAATCCACCAACAGTGTAGGAGGGTCTAGTGCATAACCCATTGTGTAAGATAAGCTGCCAGTACTGGTGAGGATGCCAGGGGTTGTGGCTTAATCTGTGGCTCCCAAACGCAATCGACATAGCCATCCTCAAGTCAGTGAATATGGGTACATCTTGTGAGGATGAGGGATATGTGCAGAATGCAGTCTGCTATGTCCACATTTGGCACTGAATCACTTTCTCCAAATCTATGAAAACATCAATTGAAACCTTCCACAAAGACACATTGCCATCTCGCTCTAAGGCAGTGTTTAATGGGTCAAATGAGAGCACCCATGGACACACACAAGGGCTACCCTTACCAAACCAGATTCGAGGTTGCAAAATATTGACAATTGGAACTGGGTGTAATGTACCAGTGTCACATGTGTGTTTGCATACACTGCATTGTGTTTTCCTCAGCACATCATCACTATTAGTCCATCTCCCTTGGTGTCCCCATTCGTTGAACATTCAAAGAATGCCAATAATAACCATACGTGTGTAGTTTACTGTGAGGTATGGGGAGTAGTCTGACACCAGGTGGCACAACACACGTCATTGACTTCTCACTTGGGGGGGGGCTATACCCCTCTAAGCAATAATGTAAATAAAATGTAAAAATGTAAATCCATATTTGTAACGCGCGAACTACTCACCCTTACGGGTCTCAAGGTGCTGGGGGCCGTAGTGGAAATTAAGTGAGCTATTGCCCAGAGTCACATGGTGGCGAGCTGAGCTGCCACCGTAGCCGGGGATCAAACCATGAACCCTGTGCTCCGAAGTCAGCTGCACTGGCCGCTGCACCACACCTCTCCACAAGCAATGTACTGTCATCCAATGTTCCAACATCATGACATTACAATAAAAGCAATCACCACCTCCATCAAAAGGCAGTAAGCAAGGGCAATAATGAACAATCAGTGACTACAACTATCTACAAAGGTTAATTCTACACAGCTGCCCACACACAACTCAGAAAAGGCAAGACTTGGTGGAGGGAAATTTTCCTGTGAGGACAATAGGTTTTGCATATATCAGTGTACTCAGAGGGGCCTTTACAACAATCAGTCATGAACATTCAGTGGCAGACAGCAAACTGCAGCAAACACATTCCACAGCTTCATATTCACTCTGGCTACTGTGTTTGCCTACTTACATACACCTAGTCTATACATTTGTACATTTTACCATTACCTCATCCTGCTTGATCTCCACTTGTGTGGCTATGACTCCTCTCACATCCACCTCAAAGTACATGCTTATCTCTCAAAACTATCATACACACACGAGCATGTCATAAGCACCCTCTGCTCCATATAAACGGAAAAGTATGTATGCCCCACATGCTCAAGCATTCTACTCAAATTCTTCCAAACTGATTCTTACAATTTTACACTTGCACTGCCCGACTTACATTTACACCTACATTCACAAAACTCTACATCACTATGTACACAACACCTCTCACATATATGACATGTACACAATGTACTGTACTCATCAACTCCTCAGCGGATGTCAAAAGTAACATGTCAAATGGACCACTCTCCTCACCAGTTTCACCCTCAGTAATGTCTTGAACTGCACTCATATCACAGCTTGCAGCATCAAAGCCCACTCTGACATGCTCTCTTAACACATCAACATATCTCACAACAAGACACTTACATTGTTCAATGAATGTCATCAGCTATTTACATATAAACATACACCCACCATACTCTGCTTATGTTCTACAGATTGTCATTTATAAAACAATATGCATCCACAGATTTAAACACAACATGCATAAACTATACAACACCTTATATGTCAGCGTTCATCACCATATTTTTCACAACGGGTGTACACCCTTGACATACACCAGTCCACTTTGTTACAAATGACAAGTTTAACCTTGACTCACAGTGGCCCTGTCACATATGACTTCCAGGATCCATACCACCATTGGCTTATGCACATTAACAACTCTCTTCAGTAATTGAATCTGCCCTGTTACAGTCATCTCTCACTGTAGTGACACAGACCAATCCTATCATCTCCTGCCAGAATCCAACCTTGTCTACCTGATCATACCTCTATCATATCTACCTGTTCCTACAATACTTTGCACAGGATTTAACCATTCTAACAAGCTCACATACTCTGATTCACACCCTCAGATGTTTACCCACTCACATTGGGTGAATGTGGATACCTCACGTCTCCTACACAGGAATACCTATGAACTTAACTCATACTTTACACTCTCTGACAATCACTAAATTTGTCCTGCCAACATGACGTATGAATCTCCACTCCATCTAAACATTTGAAATACTAGTCACTCTCACCTTTACCCTTGTTTAAGCAAGCTCAGCACATGCTACATGAATCTTGGATAACACATCTGCAGATAAGCCTCACATTAAAAAAACACACGTCAGCCGGGTGCAGAGGTGCCTTCTGAGGTCAGATTTCATCTTACCCGGCCACTTGCGGTTGGGGGGATCTTCATACAGAGGCTGCAGGCTACGTCTTGGAGTCCTGGAGGGGTCAAACCACGGTGGAGTTGGACTCTGGGGCCCTGGATGACCTTGCTGGGACCGGGGGGCTACTTGGAATGGGGCCCCAGGAGACGGGTGCAGTGGGGGTTCTATGCGTCGAGTTTCTTCATCCTCAGCAGGCTCAAGTCTGCCTTTAGAGTTTCTTTTGAACAGAGCTGCTGTTCACAGGAGATCCAGTCTTTGTCAAAGGCAGTCAGTCCTCCCAGGGGTTTTGGCGGTCACTGGCTGCAAGAGAGATCGACTTTTGTCGTAGGATCTTTCAGAAACTGCAGACATGTAGGTAAGGATGGGGTGAGCCAGTTCATCTCTGTAGTCTCCTCTGCTGTCCAACGTCTTCCATCATTCTTCTTCATTGGTTGCAGGAATCTGCCTTCTGGGTTCAGGGCTGCCCCCTAAATACTGTATTTAGGGGGCATTTTAGGGGTCTCGAGGTAGAAGCCAATGAGCTACTGACCTTAGGGTGACTACAGCCTTGGTGTGCTCACCCCACATGGGGGAGTGGGCACAATCCCTAATCCTGATTAGAGAGTGCCTGCCATCTGTAAGATGGCGAGCACTGAAAAGTGGGCTTCACCTCGCCTCCCCCACCTGAGGGGTGGGTTTGGCAGAGGTGGGCATACCTTCGGGCTGTTCTAATTTTTCCTGCCTGTCTTCCCACGGACAAGGGAGTGAGACAGAAAGGTGGCCTGTTCCTGATGACAGGAGAGGCTGGGGGTCACGTTGCAAGGCCTTTGAAGTTCCCCTACCACAGATGGCTCTTCCTGACCTCTAGTGAGGGCTGGGCCTTATTTGCGCACATTGATATGTTAGCATAGGCTTATTACAAGTTTAAACACCATTTTAACTTTTTGCTGCTTTTGCACACAAAACTATATGTAACTGTTGTTGTAAGTTAGGCTGGGTGAATTGCTTCACATGAGAATGGCTTGTTTTCAATGACCCTAGACTTACAGCTCGACCTTAGTCTGCACAGTGAGTGCTGAAGCCTCCAAGGTTATCAAAACAATGTTCGGTGTTGTTCAGGCTGATAGACTCATGCACTAGACATAACATGCATGCAGCTGCAGCTAGCTGAAATCCTGGCATCTTTAATATCACACTGCATGCATGATTTAGACTCTCTGAAGGAAGCCTGTTTCCAGAGTGACAGAGAGCAATTGCAAATCCTGATGTGATTCACTGCTGCTGATCTTGGAGGTATGGGGTCCCCTATTCAAGCCTAAGAGACCTTCTATATTTTAATAAACATAAGGCCATATGTATGAACACATTTTCCCATAGACACAGAATGGGTAAAACCCTTTGATACATCTGACCCATAGTTCCTAGCTAGGGTTAGTGGCATACTAGGTGCTATACAACCTGTTCCCACCATCATTATAATAAGATTTCTCCTTTTGTGTTTTATGGATTTGTAACAATGCTGATGGTATTATTTTTAATTATATGTCTGCTTATGCTCGCAAAAATACTGCATCTTAGAGCATGGCGTTAAAATAAATATTTTAAACTTTATTGTGTCTCTTTCTTTACCCATGTTGTGGACTAGTATGAGAATATAACAAAAGAGTGTTCTTGATTCCCACCATTCCTGAGAGTAACCTTAGTCGCATGTTCTGGGTTGTCTAATAATTGATACCTTTGCTATAGGACGAAGAGCTAATGTGGCACTGATGCTAGTCGGTTAGGGATTCTAGGTACTGAGGTGAGTCTTTTGGTCCACCACAATTCACATATGTCCTGGGTCTCTGTGCACAGTTTTGTGTCTGAGCAGAATCCCTGCAACAGACCTGGGGGAGGTGTGAACCCCTCCACCCAGGAAAGGCTTTGTATCTGGGCCCAGGGAGTGTAGGCTCCCACCCATGGGATCAAGAAACTTGTCTTGTGGTGGCAGGCAGGGAAACCACCAGAAGCTGGTTGTTTTTCAGGGGCATCTCTCAGATGCCATCTGAGTGCATTGTATATTAAATGCCATACTGGCATCAGTGTGGGTTTATTATGCTGAGAGGTTTGCTACAAAGCTTCCCAGAATTCAGTAAAGCCATTATGGTGCTGTGGAGTTCGTAATGACAAACTCCCAGACCATAGACTCTTTATGGCTTTACTGCACTTACAATGTCTAAGAATGGACTTAGACATTGTAGGGGTACAGTGCTCATGCCACTGTAACCTCACCTTAGGGCTAGTGCACCCTGCTTGAGGGGTGACATACCTAAATCTTTGGAAGTGGGTTGAAGGCATGGCACACAGAGATGTGTGCCATGTTGACTCTTCACTTTGCCCTGCACCAAAACACACTGCCTGCAATGGCAGTGTGTGAGCGTTAAGGTATAGGACCTCTAAGGGTGGCACAATATGTGCTGCAGCCCTTAGAGGCCTTCTCTTGTCACAGTGCCCTTGGTACCCATGGTACCTATTATAATGGACTTACGTGTCACCAGAGAGGTTCCAATTGTGGGTACAAATGTACAGTTTTTGGGAAATAACACATGCCCTGGGAACCTGATTGGCATGGGCCCAGGGCACATGAAGTCAAAGTGCATCAGAAATCAGGCAGAAAGTGATGGAGGTTACTGCAACAGAAACCCACTTTCCTACATGTCGTCTTTGCCGGGAAGATATTCCACAAGAACCATAATCTTCTGAGAGAGGCAAAAGTGCCAAGATTTCCTGGCAATGTTCGCTAGGAGGCGGGGCCTGGTACCTCCTAATCGATTTATATAGTGAACTGTTAAAACACTGTGCATACAAAGAAGAATGCAGCAGTTGCTGTTCATGGGTGATAGGGACTTTAGCACGGCTGAAATATCTATTATTTATTTTTGCTGGGGGTTAGATAGGCTCTTTAAATTATGTAATATTGGTTGAGGTGGAAGCGAGCGTTCTTAGGAATAAGGATCAGACTTTCCAATATGGTCCACTTTTGCTCCATGCACGGGGGCTTCAGACCAGTGTCCCAGTGACGACTTAAGGGCATGAAAGACTGCAGCCGTGTGGTGATGCAGGGAGTCTGCAAACCATTTCGTGAGGTACCTTGCCATTCCCATGACATGCAGGTATTGGACAGTGAGGTGTGTTGAGGCTTCCCCTGACATGACTCCCTTTGTGAATCCCAGCACTGTAATCAGTCATTTGTGTAAAAGGAACTGACCCGGTGATGGTCCGTCTTCCTCTACTATAGGGTGCTAAGACACCATCAAAAGTAAGATTGGCATATGAAGGGGTAAACGGGAACAAGCAGGACTTGGCCCAGTTAACATTCAGGCCTGAACAGGCAGCAAAATCGTTGAGAGTCCGGGCCATTGTGTCAGGCGCCACCCGCATGTCTTGAATGCATAAGAGCAGGTTGTCAGCATATAGTAAGATTGTCTGAGTTACAGTGGCTAAGGAAAACAGCCACTGTAACTCATCGGGATGGGGTCTGAAATGTCAGAGTCTGTCTTAACTCTGGCTGATAGCGAGGTGTATAGTAGCCTGATCAGGTGGAAAAAGCATGCCCTGATTCCGTACCGGGTGGAGCATCAAACACGAACCCTCACTCAAATGAATTGAACGCCTTCTCGAGGTCAAAGACCAGGCACCCCGAGAAAGGCCATCGCTGCGAGGAGTATTTAGAGACCTAGAAGGAACGGCGTAGGTTGAGTGAAGTGTTGTGGGCCGGCACAAACCTGTTCTGTAGGAAGCTGGCTCTGCATATACCAAAGTAAGGTATAGTGTGCACAGAGTCAAGGGAGTCCCCAGAGGTATAGCAGAGGCTAAATTAGGTAAGTACTAACAGTTCTCTTTATGGTAGTGTGGGCAAGCAGTCAGGCTCATCCAGACAGTGTGTTGAGCATTTATTGTATTAACTCACTCAAGGCTGATGGCACACACTCAACAGAATCCACACCAAAGAGGTAAGTATAAAAAAGATATACTTATGTTTCATTTTAGAACCAAGCAGGACTTGGTACAGGTGATTAAAATATACTTTCAAAAGCAAGACTCAACAAGGAAATGCAGCTGTGCTTGAAATTGCAGTAGTTATAGTTTTTAAGATGCTTTGGTAACAGTTTAAATTGATAGGTTTCAGTTTCCCTACCCCGCCCACTTTCTAATTATGCCTATAAGTTAGCAGAGTGTGTCTAACAATTGATGTATTCACTAATGCATTTCGTTTATATTCTAACGTTAGTTGCTCATTTATGCGTGAGACATTATTACAGAGTGTTCTTAGCTTAGCCTGTGTGCCACCATTTTGAAGCATCTCCCTATTCGTGCGAGTTGCACTTGCTCATTCCCCCTCCCGTAGGAATAGGAATATTCCACATGTCAGCAGTTTTGCCTCTCGGCCCACTGTGACTGAAACTACCAGCGAAACCCCTTATAACTCTGTTCTCATGTGCTGGAGATGCTTAAGCCTGGCTCCGTGTCCTTGGGGGCTGATAGGAGAATGTTGCAATCCCAGGTGCAGATGCCTACTGTATGAGGCCATTGTTCACCATCTCAGGGGTTCAGTACTTTTCCACAAATGGGCGTGCCTTACTCTGCTTTTTCGCATTATAATGTGTTACTGTAATGACGTGAGTCAGTCCTTCTCGGCGCACTCTTAGGGGTGAGGTCGAACAGGGCCCTCTCATATGGGAGCTTATGGCCTAATAAAACTAATTGTTTTTTATTCTTCTCCACTGTCCGGCTGGCTTATTATTGGGTAATAATAGGTGAGTGCTGTAAGTCACTCGGGTGGATTTGAGCCACGCTTATCAGATGGCGCCCGAACAGGGACTCCGCGATTAGGACCTTTCTCACCCATAAGGGGGTAGCAGAAGGCCGGGGACCCTCTGGTCGGCACGGTGGGCCCGGGTACCCACTTGATGCCGAGCTTGGTTCTCGCAGCGCTGCCCCGCCCTGCTGATCGGAAGAGGTCCCGGTCCATGATCCTACACCGGAGTCCAGAAGGCGGAACTTTGGAGCTGACCGTGTTGGTCCAGGCAGCCGGAGGTGGAGAACGGTAGAAGTTGGTACCGCGCATAGAAGGTGAGTGGTCCGACTGTTGCTTGGAGGAGCCGGAGTGCTCCGAGGGACCGGTGCGTCTCTGGTGATTGGAGGAGCCGGCGTGCTCCTGGGGCTAGTGTGCTCCGGGGAACTCAGAGTGCAAGTGGCGCTCTCACAGACTTGGCAGAGATTGGGTGAACGTTGTTTTGTGGTCATCCGACTGGATAATACTGTAGGCGGCGGGTGGCTTGCCACGGAGGGATCTCGGGGCTCACCCGAACACCTAGAGTGGTGGTTCGTGGAGATGAGCACTGAGTCCCACGGGGTGTAGCGCATGCCGATCTGTAGTGTTGCCCGGGAGACGGATGTGTTCCCCAGTCTCGGAATAGCGGGTGTGCACTGGTCGGTCTGCGGTAGGATCCAGGTTCCCCAGGACTTGGTCGACGGGCCTTGTCCCATTTTGTAACACGTGTTTTGGTACGGATTTGAGGTAGTGTGTACTGAAGTTGTTTGTGAGTGTGATCTACCGGTAAGTGAGCAAGTGTGCAAGTGCGAGTTTTTTCTGCTAGTGTGTGATTGTGTGAGAACAGGATGCCGTGTTTCAGTAAATTACGGTGTTTAGGGTGCTATGGTGATGTCTCAGACGTTAGATTGGCTGAGAGCCAACCTGCCCCGGTGGAGGGCTCTCCAAATTTCGACATGTACGTTAAGCATGGCTTACCCCCGATTTTGTTTTCTACTTTGTGGCATAAATATACCAAAGATAATGTGGATTTACAGTGGCCCTTGCTTGGCTCTTTTGATGGGGCAAAATTAGATTATTTACAAGATAGATTGTTTGCTAGGCGCAGCCGCCAGAGTATGTTCGATTCTTTGAGGATGTGGCAGAAGGAGGTACGAGAACGGCAAATTAGGGAAGAGAAAGTGATTCAAAAGAGAGCGGCACAAACGATGGCGCAGAAAGCCAGGGAACACACTAAGAAAGAGAATGAGCAGCGAATTGAACGCGCAGATAGATGTTTTAGGCTATTGGATAATAAGAGCTATGTGGTGAGAGAAGATGACCAGGATGAGATGGAGGACATTTTGAACACCCGACCCCCTCCCCCATATGCCCCGCAGTCTTTGTATCCCGTGTTGGTGGATTCCACCTCCTCGTCGGCGGTTTCAGTTCCCCAAATGGGTGCCCCTCCCTTGTCCGGTACACCTGCTTCCTCCGTGGTCGAACGAACTCCCCTCTCTGTCACTACACCCCTGCTCTCTTTCTCCGCGGCAAGCCCAACTATACCTGCTGTGCTCTCCCCGGCGTTCTCTACTGATTCTGCTATTCCCGCTGTTTCAGCCAGTGCTACCCCTCAGAGCGCGCTACTGACTCCCACTAGAGGAGCGGGAGGCGGATTGTTTACTCAGGTACGGAAGTTACTTACACGTTCGGCTATTGGGTTGGATGAGAAGACGATGGTAGCCAACCAAGCTTGCCAATGGGCCAGAAATAACATTTATTCATTGGAAGACATTTGGTCTACCATGAAAGACTATGAGACTCTGATGCAGCAACATGCTTTGTGGCATATGTCGACGACATTGATAGCGTTGTGGGAACAGGGATATGGTGGGGAGGCACCAGCGATTCTCCGAGATATCAAGAATAATGCCTATAGGGCCAACACTGGAATAAAGGATGTGTTCCGTAGTCTGAGGTTCCTGTTAGAATATAGAAACGAGTTGCCAGAAGCGGGGGAACCCCATTACCCTGGGGTACACCCGATGCGGGAAGTGCATCCTATATTTCACCCTGAGGTACCCGAGATAAGAGACCCTACAACACAGGTTGTGACCCGAGCTCGTATCGACGCTCATTTCCGGGAACAGTGGGTGTATACGCCCTGGAAAAGGAGCGAGGTATTAGCTTTGAAGGCTCAGTTACCTGACTCGAGAAAAAATCCAACGGCTTATTACAAGGAATTAACAGAGGCAGCTTCCTCGACGGTCATGACTTTAGCAGATATTGAATTATTTTTCGGATTATTGGTTCCCGTGGATGTGTGGAGACAGGTGAAGGGTTCAGATCATGTAGAAGAGCTGGGTGGTACTTGGGAAGAGTTCAAAGATTGGGATAAGGAACGGAAGCCAGGAGAAAAACCGAAGGCTGAGATACTAGCGCTGCCAGGGCGAATAATAAAGTATATGCATTCACTCATCCCACCTAAAAAGGTAGATTGGGACAAGTTGACGGCCTGCAGACAGAAAAAGGATGAGGCAGTTTCAGATTTCTTTACCCGTTTTGAGGAAACGTTCATGGATTTTAGCGGGCAGGATATATCTCAAGATGGCGGGTTGCGACTTTTTGTTAACAGATTCGTAACGAATCTGTTGCCTGAGATATCAACCCGATTGCAAGCGTCAGAGAGTACATGGACGACATCCACTCCCTCTGGGATTCTGAGTATGGCCCAGTATTACGAGCATAGGGAAAATGAAAATAAGGACAGGCAAGAAAAGAAGGCGAAGGATTTGAAGACAAAGGTGTTATTGCAGCAAGTGGCGAAGGGACGGGGACGTGGAGCCCCGCCCATGGCGGCTGGTCGAGGAGGAGGTAGCTACGGAAGGGGAGAGAAAAGAGAGCGTTTGGGCCAGAACCAGTGTGCCAACTGCAAACAGGAGGGGCACTGGTGGAAAGACTGTCCACTGCTCCGGTCCACTGCCGGACAGGGCAGGGGACGGGGACGGGGAGACGCGAATAAGGATAATAGGCAGTCTGAAGAAGGCAGGAGACCGGGTGGGAATTACTTCGACGGGGGAAGAGACAGGCAGCACTTTCAAAAGGAGGGTGACGATTATAGAGATCGGCAGTACTATAACGATGCATATGCTATGGATGACCTGACAGGATTTTCTTATAACTAGGACAGCGTAGGGCAGAGCGAGGGACCTGTTTCTGTGGATGTTGATCAACGTGGGCCTTATGTAACGGCAGACTTGTCGGGATCCCCTCAGAAATTTTTAGTGGATACAGGTGCTACGAAAAGTTCTGTGGCACATTCCCAGGTCCCCGGGCGGCTCTGTCTGGCAAGACTAACATTTCTGTGGGATTCTCCGGTACCCCAGTGGTTAGCCCCATCTCTAAGCCTCTTGCACTTACGATTGGCCCTTTCACTGTTGACTCTCCTTTTCTTTTAACATCAAATTGTGGTGAGAATTTATTGGGTTTGGACCTGTTGAAAAGATTGAATGCTACAATTTACTGTTCTCCAGACGGTGTGTACCTCACGTTGGGTCCTTCTGTCGCGCGTGCGCAGCAGTGTTTCTCGAAAGATGAGCCCCTCCCGGTTGAGTTGGAGGGTGTTCCTGGGAGTCTGTGGGCCAGCAGCGATACTGATGTGGGGAAGATGGACATTGACCCAGTGTCCATAAAAGTTAAGGTGGGAGCGAAGTTGCCTCGGATACCCCAGTATAAAATATCTAGGGATGGGGAGAGGGCTCTGCTGCAAATAATACAGGACTTGATCCGGTCTGGGGTAGTAGAAGAAACAGATTCTAACAGTTGCAATAGCTCCATCCTTCCGATACTTAAGAGACCCTCAGGTGATGCAGGCGAGGGTACACCTGATGTCTATCGTTTTGTGATTGATTTACGCCACATTAACAAGGTGGTTGAGCCTCAGTATCCGGTGGACTCCGATATCACCACTATTTTGACCATGATATCTTCTACAGCTAAGTATTTTTCTGTACTGGACCTTAAGAATGCTTTCTTTAGTATCCCTGTGCATCCAGATAGCCGTTATCTCTTCGGATTCTCATTGGCTGGCCGCAGCTTTAGAATTCCCCAAGGTTATACGGAAAGTCCCAGTATTTACAGTCAAGCTCTGAAAGCACAGTTGGATGATTTGGAGCTCCCACAGGGGAATGTCTTGTTGCAGTATGTAGATGATATTCTCATTGCCTCAGATACGGAGGATGGATGCCGTGAGTCTACTGTTAAATTGTTGCATCATTTGGCCTGTAAGGGACATAAGGTGTCTCTTCCTAAATTCCAATACTGTTGACAGGAGGTTACCTACCTCGGTCATCTCCTATCGAATGAGGGTAAAAGGCTGATGCCGGAGCGCATCAAGGCGATAACTAACATGGCTATACCTAACACGCAGCGAGAGGTGCGTGCATTTTTGGGCATAACATCGTACTGTCGCCAGTGGATACCTAATTATGCTTTACTAACAAAACCCCTTCTGTATCTGACTACTAAAGAAGTGCGCGAACCCCTACCTTGGACTCCAGCATGTCAGGAAGCGTTTGAGTCATTAAAAACTGCTTTATGTTCTGCACCCGTCCTGGGGACACCCGATTACCGGAAGCCCTTTGTACTCTACGTGCACGAGGCGGAAGGTTGCGCGCTGTCTGTCCTAACTCAGAGTTTTGATGGGAAACAGAGACCTTGTGCTTACTTCTCTGCTATGCTTGACAACGTGGCAAGAGCACTGCCGAGCTGTCTAAGGGCTACAGCGGCTGCTGCGGTCTCGATAAGACAATCGGCAGGGCTCGTACTGGGCTCACCCCTCACAGTAATGGTACCACATGCCGTGGACATTTTGCTAAACAGGACACAGATGCAGCATTTAACTAGTGCTCATCTAACGGGTTATGAGATGACATTATTTGCACCACATGTAACGATAAAAAGATGTGCCACCCTGAACCCAGCCACGCTATTACCCCTCCCTTCAGATGAGAAAGACGATGAGGTCCATGATTGCCTGTTTCGGACAGAGGAGGAAACAAAGGGAAGAGTAGATTTGACAGATAAGCCCCTCGATGATCCCGATGGGGAGCTGTATGTTGATGGGTCCTGTTTTAAATTAGCAGATGGTACCACAACGGCAGCATACGCAGTTACGACTTTAAAAACAGTAGTAGAGACTTCTAGAGTCCCGTACAATTCAGCTCAAGCTGCAGAGATAATAGCATTGATGCGAGCGTGTGAATTAAGTGAAGGATTGGATGTGAACATTTACACGGACAGCCAATACGCCTTTGGCGTGGCTCATAGTTATGGGAGACTGTGGGCAGAGAGGGGATTTTTGACATCACATGGACAGAAAATTCAAAATGGCTCATTGATATTACGACTGTTGACAGCTCTGACACTTCCCAAACGATTAGCTGTGATCAAGTGTAGTGCACACAAGGCAGTGGTGGATGATGTAGGACGAGGAAATGCATTTGCAGACCAAACAGCTAAAGAAACTGCTAGGACAAAACTTCCACGAATGTTCGTGGCAGGACCAGCTAGGTGGGTACCAGATGTTAACATGTTTGCAGACACTGTACAGAGTGTGCGGTACATACAAGAGAAAGCAACTGAAGAGGAGTTGAAACAATGGAAGGATGGAGGGGGCCGGTTGGACTCGGATGAGTGTTGGACGGATGTGTCAGACAAACGACGATGGTTGCTCCCGAATGCATACGTCCTCCCAGTAGTGACGATGGCACATGGACCAGCTCATATAAGTACAAAGGGGATATGTAAATTATTAGATCCGGTGTGGAGTAATAAGAACATTTCCAGGGTGGCGACACATTTGGTACAGCAGTGCATGGTTTGCTTAAGACATAATCCTGGGAAGGGAACACCCGTCCCTGTAGGCAATTTCGCACCTCCATCCTACCCCTTTGAAGTGATACAGATGGATTACATTGAAATGGAAAGGGTGAATAACCTTAAATACGTCCTTGTGGTGGTATGCTCATTCAGTAGGTGGGTGGAGGCTTTTCCAACAAAGGACTGTACAGCCATATCGACAGCTAAGATGTTGATCAAGGAGTATTTTAGTAGGTATGGTTTACCCAGGGTGATCTGGAGCGATAACGGCACGTCCTTCAATGCTGAACTGATGAAACAGATCTGTAAGGGATTACAAATCTCTCAAAAATTCCACGCAGCCCAACATCCACAGGCGGCGGTTTTGGTTGAAAGATTTAACGGTACATTGAAGTTTAAAATGGCCAAGATACAGGAGAGTACTGGGCTGCGTTGGCCAGACGCGCTTCCCCTTGCCTTGCTTTCCACAAGAGTAACAGTGAATTCTAAGACAGGAGTTTCCCCCCATGAAGTTATATTTGGTAGGCCCGCCAATGTGTGGGGTGTTCCTAGACCCAAATGTTTCTCAGAAATTGAATATCCTTTGTTGACAGATTATCTGTACGCTTTGACTAAAGATCTTCGTTCTATTCATCAGCAGGTAGCAGACACACTGAAGCCGTTGCCTGAGGGGCCGGGCCACGACATCCACCCAGGGGACTGGGTCGTGGTGAAGAAATACCAGCGGAAGTCCTGTTTGGAGCCTAGATGGTCCGAGCCTAAGTTGGTGCTCCTTACCACCCGCACCGCACTTCGAGTGGAGGGTCGGAAGGCGTGGACGCACGCCTCCCACGTGAAGAAAGTTCCTTTACCTCTACCTTATGATGCGTGGGTCCGAGGTGGCGTTGCAGATCACGAGACCGAGCGCGTGCCCAGATACATCCCCTTCTCTGATGCTTTACTGACAGATGGGGAGCACAACGAGAGCGCGCGGAGGCCAGCCCTGAGTACAAGTAGCGAGGCTTCTTTTGGTCACAGTGCACAAACAATGGAAGCCACCCCTTTTGAAAGTAATTCACCAATTCTGTTCACAGATCCTGAAGTGCGAGGGAGCACTCGCTATAACTTGCGGCCCAGAAAAGAGAGGCGAAAGAACTGAGCACTGGAAGAAGGGCTGAGATAGGGATTAGAGGTGGACTATTTTGAACAGGTTAGTCTAGCGATAGGGATGGACTGCTGAAAGAGCCCTGGTGCACTATTGAGACACTGCTGAACGGAACGCTAGAGTTGTGTGTGGGCCCAAGTTCAGTGCTCCTGAGTTGCTGCAGTTGTGCGACTCCGTCGAGGGATTAGGGTTGCAAGACTGAAAAGCCTGCCTATGAGGCTTTACCGGACATAGGGAGAAGAGCCCTTTGAAGGGCGAAGCACCCCTCTGGCCGGTTTTGGAGTGTCTGGAACTTTTTAGTAGAGCCCCTAGTGTTTTGAACTTTTAGGGTATCACTTGGTCCGTTCATTAGGAGACATGTATCCCTTTGGCCGTCCTATCCCCGAGGAGGAACAGCCTTTTGCTGCTCCTCGTAGATCCGATCCAGATTCCCCATGGCATGCTCTGCCGCGAAAAGGCAAAATTGTGGCTATTGTGGTGTTCATTATTATATTTTTGATAATACTTGGAATATTGTTCTTTCTGGATGAAGCTTACCCTGTCCACAAGCTGGTTCCTACTCCCTCTACTTTGCCAGAGCATAATATGATCACTGTCGATTATGGTGAACAATGTATGAGAAAGGGCTATCGTGATAATGTTTTCATAAAAACTTTACATCATGCTCATGCTGTGTATAATGTGACAGACTGCTGGGTCTGTGGGTTGCTTCCTTCTGCTGCATATAAGAAGGACAGGTTACTGGCACTTCAATTGACTCTTGTGAATAGCTGTGTGCGCTGGTATACCCTGATAGGCATGGTAAAGTTCTTTCAGCAGCCTGATTCTCTGTCCCCACGACTCCCTGGTAGTGGGTCAACACTGGCAATGCGAGTACGCCCTTTACCCCCTTCATCCCTTGGATGGTTGTATACTGATGGACGTTTTGACCAAAAATTCTTAGAGACCTGCTCGAAAAAGGTAGAACGATTTACGATGCCCAACGACACTGACAAAGTGCGAGAGAGTTTCCTACAGTTGGACTCTTCCCTAGCATACAGACATCCCCCTGCAGCAAATAGTACTAGTCATTCTCTGGTACCCCTAGCGACAGTTGGGCCCTCACCTTACTTCTGGATTCAGGGTAGAGGTCCGATTAAAGAGGCAGTCTTTGCAATGTGACTGCCTCGATTCGCCTGCCCCTCAGTCCTTCAATGGTTACCCCCCCGAATATCTATTTTGTATGTGGAAATAATGGGTATTTGTGGTTGCCTGAGGGTTGGGGTGGAACATGTTACTTGGCGTACTTACTTCCACCTGTTTATGTGGCACCTTCAGATTATCATAAAACTCACCGAAGGTTTGCCGTCATGGAAGGACTGCGCAAAAGGAGGGACCTCCAGGTGGAGGACGTCGATCAGACTGACACTTCTGGGCAACAATTCACAGACTTCTCGAAGGGTTTGTTACCATTCTGGGGTCCTATCTTTAATAGTAGAGCCATTAGGCGTCTGTCGAGGGTGATGGAAAAGGTGGTGACTACGGAGGCTGACATTGCAGCAAATATGTCTCTTGAGATGCAGGCTATGAGATTATTCACGATCCAAAATCGGATGGTGCTTGACGTCATCCTTGCAGATAGGGGTGGAGCTTGTCGCGTCATCGGGACCTCTTGCTGTGTGTATAGCCCTGACTCCGCCCCGACGGTTAATTTAGCTGTACAGAAACTCCATAGGTTGGCAGCCGAACTCCATCAGGACACTGGTACCTGGTCCTTGCAGACATGGTTGTGGGGTGTTTTCTCCTCCTGGGGTTGGAAAATACTGATGGGTTTAGTAGGAGTAGTTGGTGTCCTTCTGACATGTTGCCTTTGCGTGTACTGCCTTCCTCCTTGCTGCTCTATGTGTGCCAGTAACATACGTGTTTCTAAAAGACGGACAAAACAATTCCCTGTTTCCAATGATCTTGAACTTTATGATCCCCGCTGGCTGGTGCTTATTGATGATGATGTTCTTGATTAATATGTTATGCTGGCCCTTAGACTTGATGTAAAGATTCTCCTTTTGGCTAATAAAGGTATCATTTATGTTAGCCACACTTGCTAAAAGGAGGGTCTGATAGGTTTCAGTTTCCCTACCCCGCCCACTTTCTAATTATGCCTATAAGTTAGCAGAGTGTGTCTAACAATTGATGTATTCACTAATGCATTTCGTTTATATTCTAACGTTAGTTGCTCATTTATGCGTGAGACATTATTACAGAGTGTTCTTAGCTTAGCCTGTGTGCCACCATTTTGAAGCATCTCCCTATTCATGTGAGTTGCACTTGCTCATTCCCCCTCCCGTAGGAATAGGAATATTCCACATGTCAGCAGTTTTGCCTCTCGGCCCACTGTGACTGAAACTACCAGCGAAACCCCTTATCACTCTGTTCTCATGTGCTGGAGATGCTTAAGCCTGGCTCCGTGTCCTTGGGGGCTGATAGGAGAATGTTGCAATCCCAGGTGCAGATGCCTACTGTATGAGGCCATTGTTCACCATCTCAGGGGTTCAGTACTTTTCCACAAATGGGCGTGCCTTACTCTGCTTTTTCGCATTATAATGTGTTACTGTAATGACGTGAGTCAGTCCTTCTCGGCGCACTCTTAGGGGTGAGGTCGAACAGGGCCCTCTCATATGGGAGCTTATGGCCTAATAAAACTAATTGTTTTTTATTCTTCTCCACTGTCCGGCTGGCTTATTATTGGGTAATAATAGGTGAGTGCTGTAAGTCACTCGGGTGGATTTGAGCCACCCTTATCAAAATTACACAGTAATTACTTTTCACTACTCTCTGATTACTTTGAGTACTGGGGGTGGAATGCCTAGATACCACACCTTAGGATTCCTAAATACAAGCGAAGTATGAGTTTTTATACTGGGCAATAGAAATCTCGTTTCTTCATACAACACAGTTCAACATTTAGACATTTTTAGGCCCAAAATCTCTTTATATGGGTTCCTATGGGGGAAAAGTGTTGGCGGTTTCGAAGGTAAGTACACAACTTACAAGGATGAATTTGGGGGGAGAGGACCAAGGTTCCCCAAGGTCTAGATGGGCACTCGGGTTGCACCACCAGCAGCACTGGGGAAGCCGGGTGCAGAGTGTAGGGGCCCAATATTAGCCAATGGGACCTTCAGCAGGCTTGGGCGTAGTTTCCCTATGCGGAACTCCGCAAAGTGGCAGAAAACACTCCACGGAGTTCCGCAAGTGGCAGAGTGCAAAGCGAGGAAAAAACTCTGCTGCACTATGTGGAGGAGAGTTTTCTGCACTCTGCCAGCTCCGCAAAGTGCAGAAAACTCTGTGAACAGAGCAGAGTTCAAGCCCAGGACTAGCCTTTGGTCAGGGACAGCAGACAGGCAGGCCACTTGTGTGTGGGAGCAAAGCTCCTGGGGTTAAGGTCAGCACTGCAGGGGCCAACGACCAGCACAGGAGCTGCACCACCAGCATCACACGGGCGGCCGGGTGCAGGGTACAAAACGGATTTGGAGGATCCTTTACTTTCCAATAGAGACCTTTGCTTTTGAAAAAATGCTGCAGGTTCAGGCAGGGACACTTCCTGAAGGCGACCACTGGTTGGAGAGGTAAGTTGGGATCTGGGGAAATGCCTGGACACCGTGGGTTGGGCCACCCAAGGACGTGGGGCGTCAGGTGCAGAGGTTTCTTCTGCCGTCCGGTTTTCTTACCAGCTCCGGTCGCTGTCAGGGGGACCCTTTAGGTTGAGGCTGCAGGCGGCATCTGGAGGCTTGAGGGAGGTCGGAGATCACCAGATCCCAGGTTAGAATTGCTGGGGAGACCTCCTTAGGGTGTTGGGCCACATAACCTCGGGCCGTGGGCGTCGGGTGCAGAACTGCGGAGTTGCCAGAATCCAGATTCTGCAGGTGAGTCTTTGCTTGATCAAATCCGGTGCTCACAGAAGACAGTCTGTAAGAGGGTCGCAGGGCAGGTCTTCCATGCTCTGGGGGTTGCTGGCTGCTGGATTCGCTGAGTTTTTTGCTGTAGGCAGGTCGTAGACAGGACAGGGCTGGGGCCAAGGAAGTTGGGGCCATATGTAGGTAATCTACATTTACCGATTCTAAAATAATGAATTTTACCGATTCTGTATTTCAGAATCGGTAAATGGTATGTAGATAAAAATTTGGTAAATATTACCGAATCGGTAATATTCGGTATTTAAGAATCGGTATTTACCAATTCGGTAATTCCCATTCATTCCTATGGGGCTGTGCCCATAGGAATGAATGGGAGCCATTCACTATTACCGACTCGGTAAATACCGAATCGGTAATAGGGGGAACTTTTTCAAGGGTGGCAGGGTGTCACATTGACACCCATTTGCACCCCTGAATAGTGCATGGGTGTACATGTGGTACACATACATGCCCTAAGGGCATGTATGTCTGCCACATGGCACTTTTAAAAAAGCAAATAATTGCTTTTTGAAAGGTATTCGGTATTTACCACCAACTTGTAGTTGGTGGTAAATAACGAATCCTTAAATGAAAAATGCACTCACTTGAGTGCTCCCCACATTAAGGATTCGGTAATTTACCGAATCAGTATTTAAATTACCGTTCGGTAAATTACCAAATCCTTAAACCTGCCTCCTACATCTCAAACCCTAAATACCGGTCGGTAACGGCCGAAATTCGGTAATTTCAGCCGTTACCGACCGGTATTGGGCTACCTACATCTGGCCCTTGGTGTCTTCTTCTTCTTCCTGGGTCAGCACGGCTCTTCGGTCCTAATTCTTTCCTCCTCGAATCTGAGGAGGCAAGGTTCAGGGTCGCCCCAAAATACTAAATTTTAGGGCATTAAAGGTGTGTGCCGGTCGGGACCAATGGGTCCCTTTCTTGGGGTGGGTACACCCCCTATTATAACATTAAACAGTGGGAGGGGGCATGAGCATCTTCCTAATTGGCTGAGTCCCCACATCTTCAAGATGGATGGGACTGAGATGTGTATTTCTCCTCCCTTCCCTCACCTGAGGGGTTGGGTTGGCAAAGGTGGGTACACCTCTCTTACTAGGTTGGATGTCCCGCTAATTCTCCCACCCAAAGAGGGGGCCAGACCAATGGGAGCCAGTGCTGGGGGCAGCAAAAGGCAGGGACAATGTCCAAAAGCGGCAGGCCTTGGAAGCTTCCCCTTTTGTGGACCCAGCCCATCCTGGGGAAAGAGGCATGACATCTCTGTCCAGGATGGGCTTTGTTTCTGGACCCAGAGAGCAGAGATTCTCTACCCAGGGGCCCAGAAACGTATCTGGTGGAGGCAATTTGTGGGTAGCCATTCAGGAACCACAGCAGGGTTGGTCGATTTTCAGTGGGCATCTCTAAGATGCTGTCTAAGTGCATTTTACATTAAATCTAACACTGGCATCGGAGTGGGTTTATTGTGCTGAAAAGTTTGCTTCCAAACTTCCCAGTTTTTAGTAAAGCCATTATGGAGCTGAAAAGTTCATAATGACCAACTCCCAGACCATATGCTCTATATGGCTTTACTACACTTAAAATGTCTAAGAATGGGCTTAGACACTGTAGGGGTACAGGGCTCATGCCACTGTACCCTCACCTTAGGGCTAGTGCACTCAGCTTGAAGGGTGACTTACCTAGGCCTTAGGCATGAGTTTCAGGCATGGCACACAGAGATCTGTGCCATGTTGACTCTTTACTTTTCTCTGCATCAAAACACGCAGCCTGCAAAGGCAGCGTTTGTGTGTTAAGGTAAGGGCCTTTAAGGGTGGCACATAGGTGCTGCAGCCTTTAGAGGCCTTCCGAGGTCACAGTGCCCTTGGTACCCATGGTACCTTTTACAAGGGGCTTACCTGTGGTCAGAGACGTGCCAATTGTGGGTACAAAGGTACAGTCTTGGGAAAGAACACAGGCCCTGGGAACCGGACTGGTAGGGACCAAGAGCACATCAAGTCAGGATGCATCAGATGTCAGGCAAAAAGAGGGGGGTAACCATGCAAAAAGGTGCACTTTCCTATATGTTCTGACTGGTGTAAACCAGAGATGGTACTATGGGTGCCGGGCAGTTTGCTAGCACCCTGGCTCAGATCTTGTAATCAGTGTTGAGCAGTGCCAGTAGCCGGTAGGAACCCAGGGTGGTGGGGTCTCTATCAGGTTTGGGCAAGGAAATCAGCAGAGTCTCACTTAAGGATCTCGGAAGGGAGGAGGCCGATAGGTGATGTCTCATAGAGAGCGAGTAGGTGGGGGCCAGTACAGGGGCACAGGCTTTGTAATATTCAGCCAGTAAGCCATCCGGCCTCGGGGACTTGCCTGTAGCTAGGGATCTAATATGCTCACAGATTTCAAAGAGCGTGATAGGCTCATTTAGTTCCGTGCACTGTTCAGGTGTGATGGTGGGTAGGTGAATTGTGGAATAGAAGTCTTCAAAATAATCCGGGTTGGTGTTAGCGACCAACTTGTATAGTAAGTTGTAGTGTTTCATCAGTTCCTCATGTATTTCATGTTGATTGTGTAGAAGGCGCCCCGTTGAGGAGTGTAAAGAAAAGGTAGGGTGCAGAGGCTAATCCTGATATATCAGGCACGCTAGTAGGCAGCCGGCTGGTCTGTCGTCGTGTGAGTGTGCAGTGTAGTTCAGGTATCGCAGTATTTCCAACAGTGAAGTGTGTTTGTGGCGCACCTCTGCCAGATGGCGGGAATATGCAGAGCCAGTTACTGAACTCATCTCTAGTCTCAGGAGCCTGTGCTCAATGCGTGTGATGTTGTCATCCAGTTGTTTGTGAATGTTCCAGCTCAGGCCCAAACAATGTCCCCTAATGCTCACTTTAAAAGCTTCCCATTCAAGCTGCTTGTCAGTGGCAGTGTTAGTGTTGATCTCAAAATAGTCTGCTGTAGCGGCACCCAAGGATGCGTAAAAAGGTGGATCTTCTAGCTATGTGGTTTGTAGAGGGCATGTGGATATTGCAGGTGTATTATTGTCCCATGCTAGTTGCAAGAATTGAGGACTGTGATCGGAATGTGTACATCCCAGGAAATCTGTTTGCTGGACCGCGGGGAGCAGACAGGCCAAGTTGAACATGCAAGGTGTGTGGCGATGAACATAAGGAGTATACTTGGGTGGTGGGGTTGCAGGCGTGCCAGATATCTTCAAGTTGCCAGTGTAGAAGCTTAGCCTCTGGACATTGGATGTGGCTAACGTGCCCAGGTAGGGGAGGGAAGTATTGGTCTACACAGTGTTCAGTACAGATTAGAAAATCCCACACCCCCCTCCCCCGGACCCATGGAACCGCACTCCAACGGGACAGCTTGCCTTACAATGTGCACATGAATGATGTTTGATCTGTGTTGGGGGCATATATTCTCCCTAGCAGCAGGTGGCGGCAATCAAGTGAGCTGTGAATCAACACATACTCACCATCAGACTTGACCTTCTCTGCTGTGAAGGGGACCCTTGGCCTCACCCAGATCAGTACCCCCCTGGTATAAGAGGAGTGGTCAGTGGCGAATTCTTGTCCACGCCATCACTGCTGGAGTTTGAGGCTTTAGTCTGTGTCAGGTGTGTCTCCTGTAACAGCATGATCTGAGCTGACCTGTGTTTAAAATAAGAGTATAGGGCATAGCAGTGCAAGGGTGTGTGCATATCACTCATGTTCCAGGTGATAATGTTATTGTGTGACATGCAAGGGCTTGGTCAAGACCACGTCCGTAGCTCTGCAGCGTGGGCCGGGGGCATGTGCTGTGTGCTCACCTCAGGAGCCGTCCCTGTTGGGCAATCCAATCTGCAAGGTAATGAGGTTCGCCAACAGGGGACAGCTGCGGGAGGCAAATGGAGCAGTTCTAGGTAGTGGATGACTTAGGTTGGCCAAGATAAAAGGTGGATAACGGGGTAGGTGTGTGGAGCCTCTTTAGAGTGCTTCCACAATCTTGACCCTGCTAGTCACGCCCCCTCTGGGCCCCGTTCAACCGAAGCCAGTGTGACTAACTGGGGGTCCATTTTCATCAGCACAGATTCGCCACTTTTGAAGGCCAGGGCATAGTTGGCACTGACCAGCAGACAGACTGCACACTATGACAACCCCACAAGCACTTCCAGATGAATGGAGGCACCTGTGTCTTACGAGTGGAGGGGCAAATCTAAAAATGTTACCAGGAAGTCAGAAACATCTAGCAATTTAGCCAGACAAACTTTTAGGGCTGTTTCTTTTCCCTTTTGGGGGTTCTTAGTGAACTTCTGAAGGAAGGTGAGCATAGTGGAGTCAATTTCAGGAGTCAGAGCAGTTTTATGAGGAAGGGCAGGTCCAGGGTACTCTGTTCTGAGACTGGATTGAACCTCCTTCTCAAAGGACTTTTGGAGGGGGTGTTACATATAATCCGCCACTGCTGGTGCCGGAAACCAGTCAGAGGACCTGGGAGGAATGATGTTGAAGGGCTCAAATTTGAAATGGTTGGGGGGAGGGGCTTGGACGGGGACGGGAAGTATGTTTACATTTCTTAGAATGTTTAAAAACTTGAGACAGGTGAGAGGAAAAAGTACCAGTATCAGTATCGGGGGATGTCAGAGGAGCGGGAAAACTTGAGCGCTTCATGGAGATATTAGTATGCTCACCTAAAGGGGACGTTAGAGGGCACACACGCAAGATGGCCACACCACTGTGAGGCTCCAGAGGCCCAGGATTTATAATCCAACATTATCCTGCTCAAACACAGGCTTAGATGCCATCAGTCACAGAAACTGAAACTGGAGAGTGCAATGACCAAGCAGATCTATTTTGGAGCGACTCACTGGCCTTGGACACAGTCAAACAGGCAAGTGTCTCCCTGGTCCGGAGCTAAGACGATGCGGCCTGCAGAGGCCTACGCACAAACGACACACGCAAGACTCGGAGCCCATCGCAACTGGCCTGAACACTGACCCGGTCTGCGGCAAGGCATTGAAGGGAGCCGGCCCCCCTCCTAACAAAGGGGGCTGGAAATACGCCTACACGCACATGCCTAGATGCCGCAGTGACTCGCAATAGCCCTCACCCTCGGTCCGGCCCCTGAGAGTTTGAAACGACAGACATGGAAGCATCAGCCGAGCAGACAGAGCGACACGGCCTACCGAATAACACAGCACGGACGAGCCCGACAACAATCTCCCCGCAACTCAGACAGTGACCGAAAGGTACTAAATGCAGCACTATCGTGTGATCACATAGAAGGTGAGGAGTTATGCGGCAGGGTGTTGGCCCCCCACCCCCTCTAGGGAATGTTCGTGACAAGGCTTCAAGGCAGTGCCACTCAGCCTCTAAGACACAAGTGACCTACCCGGCGGTGCACAAATGAGCCACTAGCGAGGGGCAGAAAGCTTAATTGACCCGGGCGAGCCCTCCGCACTAGCTACTAAATGCCTATCCTGGTTGGCAGCGATGTTGAAAGCCAACCTTTGCACAGATTCTGAATGAACTGCAAGCGTGGAGCTTCAGGTACCGCGCTATCGCCAATCACGCAGCTGGAGCACAAATGGCGGGAGATAGTGCAACACCTTGCACTTGCATTAACCCGCCTCTGATCTATAGTCGCACCGTTGTGAGCTGTAGGGGCTGAAATAGACAGCCAGAAAAGATCCAATAACAGGCATACAGCAACTTGGTCAATATCGCTCATAAAGCGCCCGCAGCGTAGGTTAAATAGACCCTACCATTAACCCGTCACAGCCAACATCTACAACATTTTACGGGATTCTGGTAATTGAGCTAACAAAAGGACAAATTAATACAAGTAAACTGAGCACAGCTCTATAGATAAATATTGTGGGCATTGCGCAATCAAACTAGATAACAGCTCCAGATGCAGCCACTGGGAAAAGATGGGCAGAACATAGACCAAAGAAGCCAAGCTGCCATTTGAACCCCGGGGAAGATGCCCCAAACTCAAGGAGACAATGAACACCAAGTCACTCAACAACCAACTGACGCCTTGCAATCCATGGATGCCGACCTAAAAACAATCCTCACCACCATGAAACACAGCCTCACCTCAATAGAAGCTAAGATGGACACCATGTGCAATCGAGTTTGTGCAATCGAGCATCGTGTTTTTCCAGTTTTTGCGCCATGGCACAAAAACTGTGCCATGGCGCAAAAACTGGGCGCAAAAACTGGGCGCAAAAACTGGCGCAAAAACTGGAAAAACACGATGCTCGCATTGAGGGGGCAGAGCAACACATCTCCGACCTAGAGGATACTGCAGAGGCATGGAAGACACAACTAACGCAAATGGATGGCCTGTTAAAGGCCACTGCTGCGAAAAATGAGAATCCTGGAGAACGCTCAAGGCGCAATAATATACGCATCCTGGGGGTGCCGGAAAGTACAAACACAGGAAAAATGGAAGACTATGTTGAACAAATGCTACGCAATGTCTTTGGAGTTGAAGTATTCTCCGCCAAATTGGAGTAGAGAGGGCCCATCGCTCCCTTGGTCCCAGACCCTACCCAGTGGAACCATCCAGATCCATTATAGCCAAACTGCTCAATTACAGGGATCGCGATACAGCACTATGTTTGGCAAGAACAAAGCAGCACATCGTGTTTGATGGACATAATATTGCCCTGTACCCTGACTTCACACTCGCAATCCAACAAGCCAGGAGGAAATTTGTACCAGTCAAGAAGAAACTAATCCAGGCGCAAATTGACTATGTGATGATGTATCCAGCAAGCCTCCGAATCACCCATCAGGGGAAGCAGAAATTTTTCATCAACCCACAACAAGTACAGGATTTCCTCAAAAGTCAAAGACAACAGGCAAACAGAGAAAGAGATGAACTGGACGACCGCTCACCATCACTGCTGTCAGAAAATGATTAACATTAAAATGATTAACAGAACTGTATGGGACTTTTTATGAGTATAATAATGAGATGCGTAGTTGTAAAATGCCCCTGAGGCACCCGGCCTAGTGTAAGACTTAATACTGACAATGCTGAATGCTGGCATAATTGATAATTGCTTTTGTTTGTTTATTTAAGCCCATGTGGCCAGTGAGCACAATACTCCTTCTCTCCCCTCTCTCTCTTTCTCCCTCTAAACTTGGAAGAGGTAGGAGTGGGTTGTTGTACCCTCTGCTATAGCCCCAAAGGGGATCCCTCCCCTTATCTTAAAAATCCCTTGGGCGACTTCAGCCCTATCTCATCTCCATCCCCCCCCTTTTTTTTACCTTTCTTCCCCTCTATCCCCTACCCTTCTTTCTCTATACTGTTGATTATTGCATTACTGTTTGAAACAACTGTGGTGATCATTCATGGTGACCACAAGCGAACTGTATTCTCTGCTGGGAAAGTTGTTAGTTAACTTTTGGGTTTGTACGGGTGGGAATACTGACCTCGACAAGTTGAGGCTGTTGTTGTGGGTGGGGAGTGGCACAAAGAGATGTTCAATTAGATGCATGGTGCATAATTTTGGAAACCATGACTTGCAATCATTAGATAGCACTTATAAAAGTATGACTAGCCATTTATACAACCCAATAGTATATATAATGAGAACGCTTGGATGACAGAACCTACCAAAACACTGGAGATACGCTTTATGACCTGGAACATAAGGGGTTTGAGAAACCCACGTAAATGCAGACAAATACTGGGATACCTTGATAGAAATGGTATTCACATTGCAATTATACAAGAAACCCACCTCGACCCCAAAGGGCCCCAACGCTTCGCTACACGATGGGCAAAACACAGATGCTTCACATCCTTCTCCACCTACGCGCGTGGAACAGCGATCCTAATTAAAAAGAATACACCATACACACATATAGGAGCACTCCAAGACCCTCAGGCCTGCCTCAGCATTATGTGGGGTGAACTTGCTTCTCATTCCGTGACATTAGTCAGCTGCTACGGCCCAATAAAGACGACCCAATGTTGTTCGCCAACTTATGGGGAAAGATAATGGGCATTGGATCCACCCATATCATTTGGGGGGTAGACTTCAACCCATCTCTTGAACCAACGCTAGACTGATCACACCCAGAGCCACATCACTATACCCATACCCAACAGCAAGTATGCAATATTGTTACAGAGAATTGTCTATTAGATACTTAGCGTAATCTACACCTAGGACGGAAAGAGGGTACTTACTATGCCATGGCACAGGTTGCATGGTCGAGACTGGACTACTGGATAGTCTCTAAGGAGCTAGGTCTATGGTTTACGAGGGTAGAACATCTCACACATACTTATTCCGACCATTCTCCTGTGGTAATGAGTCTTACTCCACCCAAGGAATACGTCCCACACATATCATGGCGCTTAAACCCCACAATGTTACTGGACACGGTGTTCCGAACAGAAACAGGTCAGGAAATACACAACTACTTTCAATGCAACATTGGTACGGCTGAGCACATGACAACGGTATGGGAGGCTTTTACAGCCACCATAAGGGGGGGACTTGCATTGCCAAAGGGACGGTGTATTGAAAGATATGCGAACAACTCTTAATTGATTAGAAATTGAAATAAAGTGAACAGAGCAGGAACTTGGCCACTCACCTTCTGCAGTGGGATAAATAGCACTTAGAGACAAAATAACTGAATATCAAGACACAGCAGATCGGGAGTGCCTAATTCGTGGTAAATATTTCAAAGCCCGTAGATATGGGAGAGGGGAGAGACCAGGTAAGGCGCTGGCTGAAGATTCGTACATCCCGCTTCTCGAACTACATAAATAAAATTCTGGCACCAGAGGCCGCAACAGTCAGAGATACACCAGATATCCTCCAAACATTCCAGACTTTTTACTCCTCACTCTATAACACAAAGAGACAACACCTACTCACATTAAAGCGCTATCTGGAACAAGTTGCCCCCGGCTGGCTGGGCGATGCACAGAGGGAATTCCTCTCTGCTGAGATTGAGGAAGACGAAATTCGAGCAGCCATTATGCAACTCAGATCAGGCCGAGACCCTGGGCCGGACGGCCTACAGGCTGAACTTTTACAAGGCATACAAGGGGCATCTAGTCCCCATTCTAAAAAAGTATATGAAGAAGCTGTGGAAGAGGGGATACTCCCTCCCACGATGTGCAAAGCATCTATTATTTCCCTGCATAAACCCGGGAAGCCAGCCAATAAATGTGAATCTTACAGACCGCTCTCCATGATAAATTGCGACGTAAACATGTTGGCCAACATACTCTCCAATAGATTAAGTCTCCTTAAGGGTACACTAGTATTACCAGACCAAGCCGGCTTTGTGCCAGGCCGGGTCACCTCCCGTAATCTATGCACCCTATTAACGGCCATGCAAGATATCCATCCAGAAATTGCAGCGGTCGCTGTATTTCTTGATGCGTCCAAGGCATTCGATTTGGTGAAACGGGACTACCTCTTTGAAATACTTCAGAGAATGGGAGTTAGACGTGGCTTTCTGTCTTGCGTGCGGTTGTCATATCAACGGCCACAGGCAAGAGTATTGGTGAATGGGGTCTACTTGTCCCCCTTCCCTATCACAAGACAAGGTTCGATGAGTCGCAGTTTGGTTTCCGCCCTGCGCATGGGACGGAATTCGCACTGGTAACCGTTCTGGACAATCTTCGTTCGCGAGTCGATAGTGGTCGGGCAGCCTTTTTGGTGCTGCTCGACATGTCGGCCGCGTTCGACACGGTTTGCCATCGGACCCTCATCAGGAGGCTCGAGGAGTGCGGGGTCACAGAGAGGGCTAGAGACTGGCTGGTATCCTACCTTAATAACTGGCAGCAGATGGTCACGCTCCCCCCGTTTCGGTAAGAGCTGCGGAAAGTAGGGCAGGGGGTCCGACAGGGATCGGCCATCAGCCCCATACTCTTCAATCTCTACCTCCGCCCTCTGGTCCAGCTTATAAAATCTTTCGGTATCTCGGCTTTTAATTACGCTGACGATACCCAGCTGGTCTTCTCCCTGGAAGGAAATAATGCGGTCCCGCTGGAGACATTCCATCGCTGCATGGCAGCTACGGCGGACTGGCTTCGGGCCAACTCCCTACAATTTAATAGCACAAAGACTGAGGTGCTCCACTGCTCCATGGACCGGACTCCGCGGGCACTTCCGGAGAATTTCTGGCATTCCACGTTTCCCGAGACGGTATCGGCTGCGGAGTCAGCTCGTAATTTGGGGGCGATCTTCGGCCCAAATTTGCAGCTGGACATGCATGTCAACAAGACCATCTCTTCGTGCATGATGCTGCTACGCATGTTGCGTAAAGTACTGCCCCTTCTCCCTGCACAGGCCAGGCCGGAAGTAGTTCGCGGGACCATACTGAGTCGCTTAGACTATTGCAATGCGCTACTTTTGGAGGCACCAAAAAATCTGCTGGGGAAGTTACAACGGGTGCAGAACATGACCGCTAAGCTGGCTCTCTCTCGTCCTAACCTCAGCACCTCCACCCTAGCATTAAGGGATCTACACTGGCTGCCGGTGCACCTGCACGTAGTGTACAAAGCGGCATGCCTAGTATTTAAGGCGGTACATCGACAGGGCCCAGTGCCATTGCAAAATATGTTTGCCTGGTATTCTGCCCCGCGGCCGCTTCGCTCCTCTTCGGCTCAACTGTTGGTGGTTCCGAGGTTCCAGAGAGTAAGGATGGGTGGCCGCTCGTTTAGTGTCGCAGCGGCCAAACTCTGGAACTCCCTGCCACTTCCTTTAAGAAGTTTTAGGGACTACCTTCCGTTCAGGAAAGCCCTAAAAACCCATCTTTTCCCTAGTATTGGCTGAGCAGTGGAAGTGCTGTTGACCGGATCTCAAGCGCCAGGATGCCCTTGGGGCAACAGGACCGCGCTATATAAGTACACAAAATAAATAAATAAATAAATAAGAGGCACAAGACAGGGATGCCCGCTCTCTCCTCTCTTTTTTGCATTAGCCAATGAACCGTTGGCGGCCAAACTCCAGCAACATCATCAGGAATGGACCCTCCGCTACCCTACTCGACACGTTCTGGTTTCATTATACGCAGATGATGTTACACTAGGTCAGCCTTAACCAGATACTGAGGGAATTCATATCCTTCGGTGACATGTCGGGGTCAAACATCAATTGGGAAAAATCCCAGATCTTCCCACTCACTGCCACCGCCCAGCCTTACTCACTAGACCACCCCACCGGATGATGCCCGGACGAAGGTAAATATTTGGGGATAATTATCTCGAGAGACAAGCTGGAGCTGCTCAGGGCTAATTATGGGAGAACGCTAGAACACTTAACGGAATCAGTTACTAGGTGGATCGTCTTACCTTCATCCATTGCAGGGAGGATATCCCTGATGAAAATGATTATCCTTCTGAAATTATTACACTTATTTGTCAATATACCCTTTGCTTCAGGCCACACTTTTTTTTAAAAACCTGAAAACTGGGGGGTGAACAATCTCAACTAAAAGGGAAGACCCTGACCTTGCCCTTTGCACAAGGGGAGGTTCCAGGTTCCCGACTTTGATTTATACTACCATAGTGCACAAGCACACTTTGCGACATATTGGTTCACACCTCCCCATACATGCCACACCTAGCGGTAGAACAATGTTATATGGAACCGACGCTGCTGGCGGGATTCATAGCAACACGCACACGAGCGAGAGATACAGATCCCACCACAGTGGAATGCACTGTGACATCAAATAGTGAAAAGTCCAGACATAGCAATGATATACTCTCCCCTGCTTCTGATAGCCAGGCATCCAAACCTAGAAGTGACTCAGGAACTAAGATGTCGCCAACTACTAGATAAGGTCCAAATTACGAAATGGGGAGACCTCTATGTAAACGAGGTCTCCCGCACAAAGGAACAATTCTTCCAAAACACAAACCCCACAACAATGGATCTGTTCATGTGTGTCAGGCTGAGACAGAGTGTGAAGGCAGCCACCCCTCTCACATACAGAATTAGCAACTCCTTGACCAGCATCAATCCGGCTTTCGAAAGGGGCACAGCACTGAATCGGCGCTCACTCACGTCATGGACGATATTTTAAAAATGCTTGACCAAAACGAATCCTGCCTCCTGATCCTCCTCGACCTTTCCTCTGCATTCGACGCGGTTAATCATGACCTCTTGCCATTTTCAAAAATAGGATGGGCTTTTCTGGTCAGGTGTTACAATGGTTCTTGTCCTTCCTTCACCACAGATCTCAAAGAGTCGAGGCAATTCACTCTCTCTTCCAGCCCTCTCCAGTACTCATGGGGGTTCCCCAAGGGTCAGCCCTATCGCCTATCCTCTTCAACCTGTTTTTGGAACCTTTAGCAAACTCATTAAACTCCACTAACATTCTCTTCCATATGTATAGGCGGACGATACGCAACTCTATTTGAAAATCTCTTCCCCGGAAAACATCATCTCACCCAACACTACCCTAACGTCTACTCAAAACTGGTTAACTGAGAACCATCTCCTGCTCAACACCTCCACAACAGAATTCCTGCTCCTCTCCCCTCCCAACCACATCCCAAAGCTAGACATGTGGCCTCACTGCCTTCAACTGCTTTCCTCTCATCATAGACTCAGCCAAATCGCTCGGAGTTGTGGTTCTGAAAATCTGGACCCTGTTGTTATCCCGATATCGAGGTCCAATACCCGTGTCACAAAATATCAACGTACCATGACGAATTTGGTGTCCACGAACCGATAATGATTAGGACATCATTCCTATACATTTGCGTCATAATCGAGGGTCGCCAACGACCCTAAATCGTAGTTTCCGTCCCGACCCCTTAGACTCCATTTTGTGAACGACATCCATCTTACGTCTTGCCCTCATGATAAGTCAATTAAAGGTCGAGCTTGATCTAAAAGGACACGTCCACCTTCCCTGACTTCCCCCTGACCTGTCCCAACTGACTCCATTGCCTTTAGCCAAACCTGTTTGGGCAGCCCCTCGCCCAGTGGCCAAATACGATAGCATCAATACATAACATTCCTCAAACCATTCACTACATACAGACCATGCTTTCTACAAACATGCACCTGTCCATACTCCTTGTTTATGGCCAGTTTTATGACTGGGTGGTACCTTCCTTTATTGATGTTTCATCGATATCTGATGGGAGTTCCGGGTCTGGCTGGGTAATCTATCACGAACTGGACATCTATAATGTGGGCTTGCTTACATGACTTCGCTCTTTGTATTATTATAGAAATATGTTTACAGCCGTATCATAAACTCAAGAATTCTTGCTTGCAGCTATTATTTCTGTATATAAGGAGAAGGCTGGTTCTGTAAAAATGAACAGTCTCCTGAGAACACATGACCCGTGCTTGTCGTGCTTCTAGGACACCTGTTACTTGGTAGCTATCAATAAAACTTGATCTCTGACTGCGACTAGAAGACTCCGTGTTTCTGTGGTCCGAAACAAGGGGAACTCAGAGGTCTTCGGGTGTTATTCCCTGGCACCACCGGGTTCCTAAAAACCCGGTACCTCAGTTGGCGCCCAACTCGGGGCGGTATCAAGCGGCGACGGTCCAAGCCAGATGTTCGTGAGGAGCTTCGTGTGAAAATTCCGGAGGACGGCCAGCCACTTCAGCGACCCCTGTATATCGACGTGGTTCCGAAGGTCTTTGCTGCGAGGTTCCCCGCGTCCCGACGGCTACGAAGGACTGCTGCCCTGACTATCGCCTTGTTTTGGACCCAGTGATCCTTGGTAGAGCGAAACAATAGACGAGTCTTCTGGCGATGTCACAGATCTTCAAATACTTCAGTTAAGTATAAGTGGAGCGTCTCCCAGTCCTTAGTTTGTCCTTAGTTTTTTGTATCCTTGAGATACGACTTGATTTGGTACTTGCAAGCCCCAAAGCCGAAGGACTCGTGTTTTCACGAGAAATATCGTAATAGATAATCTTTTGAAGTTTGAAGCTAGACTAGTGAGCGAAGATGCCTGGTTTTAGCAGACTTGGAAACTTGTTTTGTCTTGGTTGTAGTAAGGACTCCCGATTAGAGGATTCCTGTCCGGTTCCTCCGATTGGAACTCCAACGTATGAGCTCTATGTGAAGCATGGCGTAGGTCCTATCGCATATAATGAAGTGTGGATAAAATACACCCGTAAGGATGGTGTTTTAAAATGGCCCCAATATGGTAGTTTCGACTCAGAAATTTTAGATAATATAGAGGTCAAATTGTTCAAGAAGAAAGCCCGGCCGGCGATGTTTGACTCTTTCCGTTTATGGCGTAAAGAGGCCAAACAAAAGGAAATTAAATTAGAAAAGAAAAATAAGAGAGAAAGAGGTATTTCAGTAATGCAAGCCGCGATAAAATTTAAAGACAATGAAGAAGAAAAAATAAGTGAGCAGTTGCACAGGCAACGTAAAATGGCAATAGATAAATGCTATCCTGTTTTACAACATCCTCAGAAAGAAACAATAAAAGAGCGTGAAACAGATCCATTAATGGCACATCTGCTAAGTTCGCCACCGCCCTATGCACAAAATGCCACAGCACCTCCGCAACCTTTAGTTGCACCTCTGGTAGCTGTTATGCCGGCTCCTTTACAGCACTCACCAGCTGCTCTTCAACTGGCTTCTATTTCCCTGGTGCAGCCTCCTCAAGGCTCACCGATTACATCTATTTCTCCTACTGTTCCTCCTACAACTCCGCCTAGCACACCTTCTATTTCTTCTGATACTCGCTCTACGAATGCTTCTGTTCCTACTTTGCGTGACTCTGTTCTGCCACCAGTTATTCCTCCGCTTTCACCTTTCGTCTGGCATAAAATGGCCAGCATTGCTACTAACATTCCTTCATCACTTTTTCGGTCGCCTAAAACGACCCCTAATACGGGACCAAGACAATTACGAAGCCAAATGCCTGATTATCAAGAGAGGGAATCACTGAATAAGTTAGCACGGAATTGGGCTATGGATACAGCGAGATATGACGTAGAGTCCGTCGTGAACGTCTTCCGTCAATGGGATGAACCGACGCAAAGATATGTTTTTGAACAGATGTGTGTTTTTCTGTGTGAGGATTTGGAAGATAATGGTCAAGAGAGCAACGCTCGAGAGTTGTGCAATGTACGATTTAAATTTGGTGAAGGCATGATCATAGGTCCCGATGTCGAAAAAGCAGTTGGGATATTATTATCATATCGAAGTACGGGTGGTAATTCTGGGTCATCATCTGAATGTGGTACGTCTAGTAGGAAGAGAGCGAGTCAGTACCCCATGAGAGAGGTTCCTCCGGTTTGGAGGGAAGGTGATGCGAATGCGAATCCACCGATTCTGCCTCATTTCCAGCGTGTATGGGTACATGTCCCCTGGAAAAGATCGGAAGTGTTGGCACTCAAGCAGTCACTACCTGACCCTCGTGAAAACCCGACTGGGTATTATAAGGAGTTATCGCAAACTGCAAGCTCATGTATAATGAATTTAGCGGATGTAGACATGTTGTTTGGGAACGTTGTTCCACATCCTTTATGGAGCAAAATCCGTCATACGGATCACGATCAGGAACTAGGTGACTCGTGGGCAAACATTGCGACTACAGATGCTAGACAAGTCGGTGGTTTTAAACCTGAGCCGTTAGTAGCTGAACTTCCCGGTAGGATTATAGTGTACATGAAAACAATAATGCCTGAAGTGCGCGTAAACTGGGACAAGCTATCCGCATGTAAGCAAAAGAAAGATGAGAATGTGTCTGACTTCTTCACGAGATTTGAGGAAACTTTCACCGATCATAGTGGTCAAGATATGGCTACCGAGGGTGGCCAAAGATTGTTTGTAGACAAGTTCATACATAATTTGCTTCCTGAACTATGTAACAAACGGAAAGATTCGGAGAGTGCTTGGGCTGTCTCTACGTCGGCGCAGATTTTAGCTACAGCCCAGTACTATGAAAATAGGCGTAAAGACGAGCTAGATAAAGCAGATAAGAAGACGAAAGATTTGAAAACTAAGGTTCTTCTCCAGCAGGCCTATCCGCCTCGCACGGCTAGTCAGCCCAATTATCAACAACAACAGCAGTATTCGAGAAACGCGCAAGGAAACAAGTTTTCCCATCAGCGTCCTACGTATGGCCCGAATCAATGTGCGTATTGCAAGGAAGAGGGTCATTTTAAAGGTAATTGTCCGGCCCTTGCGCGACGTTTAAACGGTTCTTCAGGTGTAAGGGGAAGAGGTGTTCAGCATGCCCCTAGAGGTAGGGGCCGTGGAAATCTCACTCAGAATACGACTTCTTTTCCGCCTCAGAATTCCATGAACAGCTTTGACCAACAGAATAATGCATCGTCCAAGTCAGCCCAGTACTATGCTGACGACTATTACACCGAACACGAAAATGAGGGTAATGATTGCTAGGACAGCCATGGACAAAGAGAGGGAGTTGTTTCAGTTCCAGTAGATCAGAATGGACCTTATGTCGAGGTGATTACCTCAGGAGTGTCAGAGCCATTTCTGCTGGATACTGGTGCTACAAAAAGTTCTATTATGCACTCGAAACTTCCTGGCGCACCTTTGTCTGGCGAAATGAATGTCTCAGTAGGTTTCTCTGGCGCCCCTGTTAGAAACCCGATCTCTAGTCCTATATCCCTTTCTGTTGGCCCATGCGAATTAGAAGCACCCCTCATTTTGACGACAGGTTGCGGTGAAAACTTGTTAGGTTTGGATTTACTAAAAAGGTTGTATGCGACTTTGTACTGTTCCCCCTTGGGAGTACAACTCACTTTAGGCAAGAAGGTTGTTTCTCGAATGTATTTGTCAAAGGAAAATACTCCAACTGAATTGTTATCACTTCCTGATATACTTTGGGCCAATGGTTCTAATGATGTAGGTCGTTTGGAGATAGCACCGTATGTCATAACTTTGAAAGCCAACGTTAGGTTGCCACCTATTCCCCAATATAAGATATCTGGTGAATGTGAAAGAGCGTTATTGACGATTGTTTATGACCTGATTGATAAAGACGTCATCGAAGAAACAACAGGAAATGTTTGTAACAGTCCAGTTTTGCCCGTCTTAAAACGTACTGCTCCTTCACAACCGCCTGTATACAGGTTCGTGATCGACCTCAGAGAAGTGAATAAGGCAGTTATCCCACAGTTTCCAGTTGTCCCCGACATTACTGCTTTATTGACAATGGTTCCAGCTTCAGCAAATTGGTTCTCGGTGATCGACTTGAAGAACGCTTTCTTCAGCATCCCGATTGCCGAGGAGAGTAGAGATCTTTTCGGTTTCAATTTAGGAGGACGAAGCTTCCGCTTCAAGTGGGCTCCTCAAGGCTACTGCGAAAGCCCATCCATATTCAGTCAGGCCCTGAAAACACAACTAGACACCATTGTTCTACCAGATGGGTCAACTCTGATTCAGTATGTCGACGATCTGCTGATCGCCGCAGACACTGAAGAAATTTGCAAACAAGCTACACTGTCATTGTTGCGTCACTTATGTGACATGAAGCACAAAGTCTCTCTTTCCAAACTACAATTTTGCCGACAAGAAGTAACCTACCTAGGTCACATCTTATCGAAGGAGGGAAGGAGACTGACGCAGGAAAGAATACAGGCAATAACAGAACTGAGTGCCCCAAAGACACAGAGAGAGGTTCGAGCCTTCTTGGGCATTACATCGTACTGTAGACAATGGATACCGAATTTCTCACTACTAGCTAAACCCTTGCTGGCGCTACTCTGTAAAGACACGCCCAATCCTATGCCCTGGTCTGAAGATTGTCAGACGAGTTTTCACGAGTTGCGTGATGCATTGTGTTCGGCTCCTGTGTTGGGAAACCCCAACTACAGTAAGCCTTTTACATTATACGTCCATGAGAAGGAAGGTTGTGCATTATCAGTCTTAACACAACACTTTGGGGACAAACAGTGCCCATGCGCGTATTTTTCGGCAACTCTAGACCCTGTGGCTAAAGCCCTACCAAGTTGTCTGAGGGCTACCGCAGCAGCAGCTGTCTGCATTTGACAGTCTGCTGGATTAGTCATGAATAATACTCTGATCGTTATGGTTCCACATGCAGTAGACATTTTGCTAAACAGGACGAAGACACAACATCTTACTAGCGCTCGACTATCGAGTTACGAACTTACACTGTTAGCAAGTCACATCCACATAAAGAGGTGTGATACACTGAACCCCGCAACGTTATTACCCATTCCGACAGAAACAGACAAGATTGATAAACATGACTGCTGCTTTAGGACAGAAGAAGAGACAAAAGGGAGAGTAAACTTACAGGACACTCCCCTTCTTGAATGCAATGACACTTTATGGGTTAATGGTTCATGTTTCAAGCTGCCGAATGGTGACACGGCTGCAGCATATGCCGTAACAACATTACACACCATTATAGAGACCGCGCGCATTTCCCATAATTCTGCACAAGCGGCAGAACTTATTGCACTTACCAGAGCATGTGTGTTAGCAAAAGGAAAGCGAGTGAATGTCTACACTGACAGCCAGTACGTCTTTGGTGTGGCTCACAGTTTTGGGAGATTGTGGCGAGAACGTGGTTTCCTTACATCACATGGTGCAAAGATACAACATGGTCAGCTAGTTAATGAACTCCTTGAGTCACTGACCTTGCCCCTACAAGTTGCCGTTATGAAATGCAGTGCACACAAAAAGATTCAGGATGATGTTGGCCGCGGGAATGCATTTGCAGACGAGGTTGCGAAAGAGACTGCAAAGAACACAATGAGTCAGATGTATGTTGCGGGTCCCGCTAGATGGATTGCTGATGTGGGAATGTGCGAAGACACCATTGAAAGCGTGAAATCTATACAAGCCGAGGCAACTGAGAAAGAGTTGAATGAGTGGAGAGAAAGTAAGGGTAGACTAGATGCGAATGGTTGTTGGGTCGAATTGTCAGAACACCAGCGATGGCTATTACCTAACGCATATGTACTTGCAGTAGTAACAATGGCTCACGGCATTGCGCACATCAGTTCGAAAGGAATATGTAAACTATTGGCCCCAGTATGGCAGAATAGCAATATCCCGAAATATGCAGAGAATGTGGTCAGAAACTGTATGGTATGTTTAAAGTACAATCCCGGTAGGGGAACCCCAACTCCAGCTGGTCATTTTGCGCCTCCAACGTATCCGTTCGAGGTTTTGCAGCTCGATTTCATCCACATGGAGAGGTGCAACAATCTAAAGTATGTGCTCGTTGTTGTTTGCGCCTTTTCCAGGTGGGTGGAAGCGTACCCCCTTAAGGACAATACCGCCTTGACAACTGCCAAAGCCCTTGTCAAAGAGTTCTTCCCTAGATTTGGTATGCCTAGAATTGTCTGGAGTGATAATGGAAGTGAATTCATAGGACGCGTGATGAAGAGAGTGTGTGAGTGTCTAGGCATACACCAGAAGTTCCACGCTGCAAATCACCCCCAATCAGCTGGATTAGTAGAGTGCTACAATGGCACGTTGAAACTCAAGCTAGCCAAGATCCAAGCCAGTACAGGTCTTAAATGGCCTGACGCCTTGCCCCTAGCACTCTTGTCAACGAGAGTGACTGTCCATTCCAGATTAGGACTTAGCCCTCACGAGATAGTGTTTGGCCGCCCAGCCAACGTCTGGGGCGTGCCAAGACCAAAGAAACTCAGCGAAATAGAACACCCCGTACTGCTTGACTATTTGTGCGAATTGACAGCTAAATTGCGTGTTTTACACCAACAGGTTCACAGTTCCTCTCCACCAGCCTCTGACGATCCAGGTCACTCCATCACACCCGGCACGTGGGTCCTGGTGCGGAACTTCCAGCGCACAAACAACGGACAGCCGAGGTGGTCCGGACCATACCTGGTACTTCTTTCCACGAGGTCCGCTGTTCGGGTGGAAGGCAAAAAGAACTGGGTGCACGGAACCCATTGTAAACGGGTCCCTCTGCCCCTTCCATACGACCGGTGGGTCAATAAAGGACTTGCCGACTCTGAAACAGAATCCATACCTCGTTTCATCCCTTTCAGCGATGCACGTTTAAAAGAGACTGGCGCCGAAAAGGAGAGTGATCGTATTTTGCAAGGACTTGTGCCACCGTCTATGCAGTTGGACACTACCGAACCTGAGACATTGTTTGAAGACACTTCCGTACCTGGGAAACGACGGTACAACCTGAGATCTAACCCCAGAGACTAATAAAAGAGCAAACTAATGTGATTTCTTTTCCCCTAAGAACTATTTTTTGATTTTCCAGCTCTCTCGTCCCAGGGAACTAGCTCATTTTTGATTTTCGAACCGCCATCCGGTTCTGCTGCTAGGGTCGCGGTTGAAGTCTGGGGAGTGCAACTGGGGACGTTTAGGTCAACGGTTCTGGTTGGTCCAAGGGAGTTACCCCGGACTGAACAGAGCGCACTCCCTGGGAGAACTAACCTACCACCGCGGGCAGCAAGTAGAGGATGGAGTTTCCAAGGGTAGAGAGACCTGCCAGATTCACAAACTTTGAAAGACAATTGTGTACAATACTGTCCAGAAGAAGATTTTTAATAATATGTGTTTTAATGCTGTGTAGCATAGTAATGTTCTTGACTGGTTATGCTCTATTCGTATTTCAAGTTTCCTTATTCCAAAATGACACCCGGCCAACGCCTCCTCCCACTCTCTCTCCACACTCCTTTCACCATCTACCTGAACACGAGTCTGCCAGAAGACTCGAATTTGTAAATAACTCATTTATTCAACTCCTACACCAACACCAGTCCATAATGAACACATCAAACTGTTGGATATGCGGACTCATGCCGCACACGACCGATAAGGGTATCCCATACTTCATCCTGCCATTCAGTTATTATGGTTCTCTGTGGGCTTTCCAGACCATGTTCCTGTTCGCCCTAGAACCATACCCAACCGGTTCCATTGAAAGCGATTCTAACAACAAGGCACTAGTGGCAGGGATAAGAAACATGAGTAGGGAGTTCGACACATATCTAACGATCCCCAAAGATGAACTCACTCCACACACTCGTTGGAACGTAACTAAATATGGGGTTTACCTGAGTAAGAGCCAGACAGCAAAGAAATCCCGCCCAGTTTGGATAGTACCCCACCGAGGTCACCTATGTTTACAAGGTATTGGTAGGGATCCCAAAGCACAATTAGGAAAGAGCATATGCACGGAAACATATGTGTTCGCTTCTCGAACTTCCCCTATACTCTTAGCAGCCAAAGGCACGTATTTCGTCTGTCACGACCAAGCATATACATGGTTGCCCCCTGACTTCTCAGGCACGTGTTTCGTCTCATTTCTACTGCCTCCCACCTACACGGCCCAAGCAGATTACCATCGGACAAGGACAGCTAGAGGTGTCGTGAGTAAAGACGACACCGCGGGTCAGGAATTCGCTGACTTCGCAAAGGGTTTTCTGCCATTTTGGGGGCCTATGGTGAACAGCAGGAATATTCGCCAGTTATCTAGGATAGTCGAATCCGCCGTGATTACAACGGCCGGAGCACTTGGCAATTTGACGACCGAGCTTCAGTCGGATCGACTTATGACCCTTCAGAACCGAGTTGCCCTAGATATCATACTCGCCGATCGTGGTGGTGTGTGTAGAGTGATCCAATCTAGTTGTTGCATTTTAATCCCTGATAACGCACCGACAGTGTACCAAGCCATCTCTAAACTACACGAAATATCCGGTTCCCTTCACGTGGAAAAAGGAGATTGGTCCTTGCTAGGGTGGTTCTGGGGACTGATCACTGCCTGGGGATGGAAAACACTGATCTTCATTGGGATGATCTTAGCACTTCTGTTTATGTTCTGCCTGTGTGTACAGTGCGCTCCTGCACTCTGTGGCCTCTGTGCTACTTCATGTGTACGGAAGCCTGTGTCAAGGGACGAACTGAGCAACAGAATGATGTTACAGCAGCATCTCCACGAATTCCTTCATACAGATTTGGACTCAGATTAACATGAATTATTGCCTTACATAAGGGCAAAAGGAGGGTCTGTGGTTCTGAAAATCTGGACCCTGTTGTTATCCCGATATCGAGGTCCAATACCCGTGTCACAAAATATCAACGTACCATGACGAATTTGGTGTCCACGAACCGATAATGATTAGGACATCATTCCTATACATTTGCGTCATAATCGAGGGTCGCCAACGACCCTAAATCGTAGTTTCCGTCCCGACCCCTTAGACTCCATTTTGTGAACGACATCCATCTTACGTCTTGCCCTCATGATAAGTCAATTAAAGGTCGAGCTTGATCTAAAAGGACACGTCCACCTTCCCTGACTTCCCCCTGACCTGTCCCAACTGACTCCATTGCCTTTAGCCAAACCTGTTTGGGCAGCCCCTCGCCCAGTGGCCAAATACGATAGCATCAATACATAACATTCCTCAAACCATTCACTACATACAGACCATGCTTTCTACAAACATGCACCTGTCCATACTCCTTGTTTATGGCCAGTTTTATGACTGGGTGGTACCTTCCTTTATTGATGTTTCATCGATATCTGATGGGAGTTCCGGGTCTGGCTGGGTAATCTATCACGAACTGGACATCTATAATGTGGGCTTGCTTACATGACTTCGCTCTTTGTATTATTATAGAAATATGTTTACAGCCGTATCATAAACTCAAGAATTCTTGCTTGCAGCTATTATTTCTGTATATAAGGAGAAGGCTGGTTCTGTAAAAACGAACAGTCTCCTGAGAACACATGACCCGTGCTTGTCGTGCTTCTAGGACACCTGTTACTTGGTAGCTATCAATAAAACTTGATCTCTGACTGCGACTAGAAGACTCCGTGTTTCTGTGGTCCGAAACAAGGGGAACTCAGAGGTCTTCGGGTGTTATTCCCTGGCACCACCGGGTTCCTAAAAACCCGGTACCTCAGAGTCACCATGGACAAGCACCTAAATATAAAAAATCATATCAGCAAAGTGTGTAAGGGATCAAATCACTCGATGAGGACACTCAGAAATATCAAACCTTTCCTTCCACAAAATGATTTCAAGCAGGTGGTCCAAGCGCTTGTCTTGCCGAAGCTTGACTACGGTAGCGCTATCCTCTGTGGCCTTCCCAAATACACCCTGGCTCCACTAAGGGCATCCCTGAACACAGCGGCTAGACTGGTTACAGGCACCAAACGAAATGAGCACATATCCCCTGTCTAAAATCTCTTAAATGGTTGCCCTGCGAAGCACGAATTCAGTTGAAGATTGCCGTTTAGGTGCACAAAGCCCTTCACTTCAATACTCCCAGGTACCTTGCGCAAGAATTTGAGCTATCTTGTGAAGCAAGAGTCTCAAGAAGCGGCAATACTTTCCTCTTGAAACCACCCATCCGTAGCAAACTGAGAACTTGTCACAAAGCCTTCTCCGGCGCTGTCCCAAAGATATGGAACTCTCTTCCACCGGAAGTATGCAGGATCTCCTCAACGACAGCGTTAATTGGAAGCCAAAAGATTCTTTATGAATAAATTCCTTCCCTAATTGGGCTAGGCTCATCTGTTCGAAGACACTGTCTCCTATGTCCATTGTGCCATCATTTGCTACTGCTCCTCTTTACCACAGACTGTGACCCCCTGTTGTATGTCGCTTTAGATTCCGAATGATTTTTCCCGATTCATGCCCTTATATAGGTACAATTCACGTTGCCCTTATATAGGCATAGAAATCCAGCCCTTATTTAGGCATAGCCCATGCTACCCAAATACAGGCATGGCTACTTCCATCCGTTCATCAACGTCACAATGATTTCTTGAAAAACCAGACTCTTAAGCTGTAAGGGACTTCCCCTAGCCTGGATATTGATTTCTCCAAGAAACTTATTATTATGCATGAACAACTATTCCTTAGTGGTTCATCCATGAAGTTCATATGGCCGACTTTACGTCAAAGCTGGCATTCCTAAACACCTTCAAGGTATAAATATACCTTCACTTGCTATGGACCTAGGTTACGTACATTGGGGTAGGCGTATTTTAGAAGCACCAGTTAAGTATTTTAGCCTGTGTTATTTATGTATGTATTTTTACATGTCATAGCAACAGACAATGCTATTGCAGTATTATTTTATAATACTATTCTTGCTGTACGCATTATACTTTACATTCTGTCTAACGATTGTAGCAGTTCACCTCTCTTGCACGAGAAAGAAGACTGTTCAAAAAATCTTTTTATTGAAAACGCCCGTCTCACGGACTTTACGCATGCGCTGAACAGCGCCTTGTCTAGTGGTATCCTGCTGGTAGTCCATGATACAATTAAAATCCCCCATAATAATGAGTTCCCCTTCCCACCCCAAAAACTCTATATTCAATTGATCAAATATAGAATCATCGTCAATATTTGGTCCATAGATCCCACAGAGAACGTATTTAGAGTGCCCTATAAAAACTTGTGCAATAGCCCAACGACCATTTTTATCTGACGCAGTCTTAAGCGTTTCAATTCTAAATCGTCTATCTTTCAGGATAGCAACTCCTCTAATTGATACTTGTTGAGTAGAGCATATTATAGTATCATAACCTAAGTGACTAAATAACTTCCTATCTTTATAGGCAATATGTGTTTCTGATAGAAAAACTAACTGAGGATTATAGAGTCTAAGTTCTTCGGAGACAAGTTGTCTTTTATTCTTGCTATTAAGGCCAGAAACATTCCATGCTAAACACTTTAGTTTCTACATTTCAAAACATAACTTACACCAATTCTACCATTCTGCTCACTAAAGATCCCAAAAAAATTCCTTCCAATCATTTTGATCAATTTTCCAAATTTCCCAAGTCGTGCTGTTATTTGTAACATTTATACCCCCACCAGCCACCCCTCAGACAGCCCACACCCACCCCCCACCCCCCTCTCCCTCGCCCAAGGCGGGGGGGAGACCCCGTGCTGCAATTTTGGACATCAGTCGGATACATAAGGTTAAAGATATATGGCGCTCTCTTCATCCTAATATTCCTGGTTACACGTATTATTCCGCGCCCCATAAACTATGTTCCCGTATTGATATGGCTTGGGCAACTGATAACATAATACAAACTAGTTCTATGGAGATTTGTCCTCGGGTCTCTTAGGACCACAACCCAATTCTATTGGTATTTAATAATAGACAAGCTCAAGCGGCTCCAAGAATGTTCTCCTACCCTCGTTATCTACTCTCTGATGCAGGTTATATTTCACAGCTTAAACTACATCTCTGTGAGTTTATCACAATTAATCTTTACTCTGCTTCTCATATAATTGTTTGGGATGCTTGCAAAGCCAGCATCAGGGGGTTTACCCAACAATATGTCCTTAGACAGAATTCGGATCATCGGAATATTAATATTAAGCTGATATCGAGCATTTTGGCTCAAGAGTTACTCTTGGCCGATGCTCTATGAACTGGCTCCCCCAAAGTGGTAGAATTGGGACTAACACTTGGATCTCTTAAGTCTAACTTAAAAACAATTATTTTTGAAAAAAGTAGTGGCAAGTTACATAAATTAAAAATTTCCCACTATGAAGGGGGGGGTAAAGTTGGAAAAATATTGGCTTACAAAGTGGCGTATGATAGAGCCCAGACCTTGATAAAAAGTATTAGAGGCACTACTAATGTTATATTTAATCAACCTGCACAGATACTGGCCCAATTTTCTGAATTATATAAAATGTTGTATACTCCGGAGAATCAACCTGGTGCATTAGATATTTTAGACTATTTGGACAACAATATTAAGGAAAAATATAATTTACCTGGGTTGGAGCAATTATCGGAGGAGATTACTCTGTTAGGGATTAGACAAGTCATATGATCCTTACCATCGGGAAAGGCTGTGGGGGAAGATACTCTTCCAGTTGAACTTTATAAAATATGTACTGAAGAATTAATCCTGCTCTTTTCTCTGGTAATTCAGTCGATAGGGGATACAGGGAAGGCTTCTAACTCCTGGAACATAGCAAAAATTGTCTTTTTTTTTTTTTTTTAAAGGCAAACCGGCAGATGAGTGTGGGTCTTACAGTCCCATTTCTCTTATCAACACCGATGCCAAGGTTTTTGCTAAGATCTTGGCTAGTCGACTAGCTCCATTTATTCCCAAGATTGTTAATATGCAACAACACGGATTTGTATTAGGTAGGGATACTACGACTCATATTAACACTGCTATTACTGCTTTTGATTTAGCTGAGACAGAATCCACCCCACTCGGGATGATCTTATTGGATGCTGAGAAAGCTTTCGACCGAGTGGGGTGGGACTATCTGTCGTCTGTTATGTCTTTTATTGGATTCAGGGGCCAATTTGCCAGCTGGATACGAGCTCTATATGATAGACCCACAGCTAGCATCAGTTATGCCGGTTTGTCTTCATCCACTGTTGCTATCTACCGGGGCACTCGGCAGGGGTGCCCGTTGTCAGCCCTGCTGTTTGCATTATCAATGGAACCATTTCTCTCCGCTCTTCAGCTGCAATCCCGAATAATTCCATTTAGGTCTGGTCTGCATATTTTGAAAATCACCGCATATGCCATATATGCGAATGGAAAATGGCCGCCTGGTAGGAGCTTCACTCCGGAGCTCCAGGGTTAGGGATTACCGAGTCTGTTATAATCCCCGTTAAACCCCGCCATACACCTCCCACCCAAAGACCACCTACAACAGAAAGTAGTTGGGGGGCAAGGAGAGGAAGAAAAAAAAAAATATTAGAGCGACCTACCGGACACAGAGATGGTCAATCACCTATGACTGGCCAGCCAAGAGCTTTGGAGGACGTCGGAATCGATTGGAAGCTGCGGGGGAGTTGCGCAGAGATGGCGCTTCCCATGGCGGAGGTGAGCACCGAAATCGGCGGGCAGCGGTATCAGGGAGAGCAATAACTGAGGGGACTTGAGGTTTGCTGAGATGCTCCTGCAGACGGCATCAGCGGCACCTTAGAAATCGGAGGAGAGGCGCTGCCAGGAAGCTGAGCTGAGGGGAGAAATGAGGCTGAAGTGCGCTGGCCGCACGGCGGAACATGAAAAAAAGGAGAAGCCGAGAGATACTCAGAAAGTTCCAAAGCTCTCGAACCGGCCTGCCTGACCCCAAAATGGCGGCCGCATAAGACTTTCAATGAGAAATGGTATCACGGGCCAACTATATTACCCCTAGAGAGGATATTAACCTAAAATGGCAGAAATTAATCGAGTCAAGTGAAAGAGGACATGCAGAAAAATAGAATTAGTAGAAGGACAAGCAGCAAAATAGAAAGAGAAAGAGGAACTATACATTAGGACATACAATAGCAAGGGAAAGAGGACTTGAATATAATAGAAAGAAAGGACACCTCAATACACAGATAGACTGCTAATCTGGCGGACATCTTGAAAGTTCCTCTCCACATGCAAAAAGCTCAATTACTCCCCTAGAAACAACAAGAAGAGGGCTCATAAGCGCAACTACAAATCACTAACATGGAGGACAACTATCTAGATCTAATAAGTAAGAACGCCCATGTCATACAATACTCAACCAAGCTCTCAAAAAAGACACAAGCCACATACAACACCAGAGACCACCAGAAGACAAAGCTGAACCACATGACACTACCACCACATTCAGCACACCAACGAGAGACCTCATGGAACCTGAACAGGCTACACAACTAGGAGACACAAGCAGAACAGAAGCCACGTCATCAGGGAGGGACTCAGAAAGAACAGGAAATACTAGCGAAACAGAAGTCTCGGAGTCTGGGAGAAACTCAGAAAGAATAGGAAGTGCACACATCATCCTAGAGCATCCCCAGGGGGAAAAATCGACCGCAGACAGCACACTAACTAGAGTCCGTAAGAAACCAAAACAGTCACAGCAAAAAGGAGATGCAAGTGAAACGGGAGACCCACTGTCGGAGATCATTAATGAGAGAAATGTGATTTCCACACGCCACGCCTACAACGCATCAGATACCCTCCAGAGAGAAGAACTGATGCCTTCCCTCAATGACAAAACTTCTCCAACCAACAAACTTCAAAATGTAAATCTAAAAATAGCAAGCTTGGAAAATGCCGCCCCTCCCTTACCCTCAAACAGGTCTAAACGAGACTCTCCTAGATCGATACTCTCCTCAAACAAGAATATAGGAACACATAACATAGACAGCACATCAAACACGGCAAACAATATCAGAAGAGACGACCGAGCTAAGGGGAAACAGAAGAATTTACAGACGAAAAACTCAAAACGAAAACTCAGGATCAAAAATAATGAAATTCTAAATAATCGAAGGAACAATCCAAGTACATCGCCTAGGATCATGAGAAGAATAAGGGAGCTCCAAACACAAATGAACAACCTGTCACAGGATTTACTAAGCACCCTTAAAGGAATAGAAAAACTACAGGATATTACGAATCACACTCACACAGAAGTCGAGCTCATTCGAGATATGCTTAATACATCCAAAAGCAAGAGCAATGAGAAAGTGATGCCACTGTCAAACAGACAAAATAGACCAGACAGAAATCAGAAACACCTAACTGAAGAGGAAATCCGATCCCTACTCCGAGATTATGAGGTCACAGACCGCAGTAGAGGGGAGGAAATCAAAATAGTACCAATAAATGCCAACAGAATACCTAAGCTGAATGACAGAAAACCCAATCACAACAACCTTCAACAAGTACAGTTAATCCCCGAAAGGCGAAGCTAGAATACAACTAAAAATGGCATGTATTACCCACAAAGCTATTCATCACAACACACCTAGATACCTTGGCCAGAAAATTGAAATTTCGGGAGGAAATAGACCTTCCAGGAGTGCTAAGGATCTGATGCTGAGACCACCAATCTTCAAGAAGAAAAAAACATACGCTAGAGCGTTTTCAGGAGCTGCCCCCAGAATCTGGAACTCTCTCCCGCCAAACATTAGGAAAATTACTAACACAGCAACATTCAAGAGAGAATCTAAGATCTTTCTCATGAGTAAGTTCCTACCATAGACAAGGCAATTCATCTCTTGACTTAAAATGATACTACATTTTTTAACTTGGTGACATTTACAGGAACTCACCAACCCTATACTGATACTGTACTCTATACATATTCCTCAACCTACCTCAGATCACTGTATACTATCGTACTGTTCTTTATGGAAAGACGTGTATGTAATTTATGTATTTCTTGGTGTGTTAAGCGCTCTGATACCTAAGGGTCTTGTTCGCGCTATAGAAAACTTATAATAAATAAATAAATTGCTGTATATTCTACCAATGTTATAGAAGCGTTAGAGGGTATAATGGCTGAGGCTAACAGATTCGGAGCCGTCTCCGGATATAAATTAAATATAAATAAAACACAAATAGTGGGCAATTATAACCCATCGGCTACGGTTTCTGGAATCTGTAAGGTCGCCAACTATTTAGGGGTTAAAATCTCTGCAAAAAACAGGGATATAACTACAATAAATTACGACGTTTTATTAAAATCAACAGCTTCGCTATTAAAAAAATGGCACAAACTCCCTTTAAATATTATAAGTAGAATTAACTTGAATAAAATGAAAATACTTCCGAAATTTCTTTATTTATTTTGTTCTATACCATTAGCTCTCAATAATTCTTTTTTTTAAAAACTTGATGGAATGTTCAGTAGCTTCATCTGGGGATACAGGAAGGTTCACAGATCTCTGACGTTACTTAAGGGCTCCTTAGATTCGGGGGGGGCTTAACTTTCCAGATTTTAAGTTATACTTTTGGGCTACTTTTATTGGCCATTTACGCTCTTTGCTTAATCCAGACATGCAACTTTTTTTTCATACTTTTATGTTAAACTTAGACCCCAGAATGTTTTTGTTAAGACTGAACGACCCAAACTACTACAAAAGGGTTAAATTTAAGACTGCTTGAGACACTGCTAAGATTTGGTTTAACATTTTGTCTTTTTGTAAAACATCTTTTTTTCATTCTAGGTTGCGGTTCTGGGGAAATCCAGGTCTCCCCGGGATTTTTAATGATGGTCGGGCAAATATATGGTCTGCTTATGGGATTACTTCAAAACTTATACAATCTGACCGAGGAAATGAGGTTTAAGTATATCCAAATCCATGATTTTTTGATACGTAAGATGAAAATCTCCGATATCTTAGACTCTGACATCTGGAGTTGTTTGTACTCATCTAAGACTAAATCTTTAATTAGTGAAGGATATAGTTGTCTTATTTCATAAAAGACAAGTAATTGTGTTAAATTAGCCGAGAAATGGAGCTCCATGTTGAGACTCACAATTAATTCCACTCAGATTGCCCACTCTTTTTTCGAATCTCAATAATATTGTACAATCATCAAGCTTAAGACTACAACAATTTAAAACTACGTGTATGTTATACTATACTCCTGAAGTGATTCTTAAATGGTCGGCAAATACTTCATTTAGTGACCACTCCAAGTGCCCCAAATGTGATCTTGTAGGTGCCAATTTAGAACATATGTTGTTTTCTTGCTTAAGGTTAAAAGAGTTTTGACTTACTTTGGATAAGGTCCTCCTTTTCTCTCGGCTTCATCTGTTCTTCTAGACATACATGATGTATCCCTTCCTCAACATGCTTTAATTACTATTTTACTATCATGTGCTAAATTGACTATTGTTCGTGCCTGGATTTCCCCATAGCCTCCACATATCATGGAATGGTGGTCTTTGGTTAACGAAATACATGGTATGGAGGCGGCTCTGGCCAGGTTCAGAGGTCTCCGGTCTGTCCATAAATTTGAAAAAATCTGGGGTAATTTTACTTAATTTTATTTTAAATTATTTTAATTTAATATGCAATGTGTTAACTTTGTACTTCTATTGTATTGTATATGTATTATGTCTCTTTTTCTTGAAGTAATTGTTAACATATTCATTCTGCTACACTATGGTTAAATCTTATTTTCTATTTTCCATTTTATATATACATATATATTTTTTTTGTTTTATTGTCTTCCATTTTCGTGCTGTTAATAAAAATATTTTTTTTTTAAAAGAAAACGCCTGTCTCACTATTTCTCTGCAACTCTGTAGAAACAAAGCATGCACGATTGACTGAGTGAAATAGTTATCTATTGTTTCCACAACTCTGAAGATATTTGTTCCAGTCCTAGGAAAACAAAGTTGTCATGTTTATGCGGTTGTCAGAAATAAATCACTTCTTGTTTATTCGAGAAAGTTTCTAGTGACCTCTGAGTTAGTCGGCACACACAACAAATTTATATTGTATATTATTCCCATGCGCAGAGCCTATTGGGAGTATAGGAACTACACTACATGGCGCCCAACGGTTTGGTAAGGCCCTAATTTAACGATAGATACTGAAGTAACTCAGTCATGCTTTTCTCAGAGACCCCATACTCATAATACTCCAATAGACTTCTGGAGTGGGTAAGGGATAATATCCGCCATAGCTGAGTAGGATGAAAATCCTATGTATTAGCTTTTTGGTTTGTTCAACGTTAAAGGATACAGTGTCCCAAAATATTGTGCACCTTATCTTTGTTTCCTTGAAACTTGCTCTGCAATTTTCATTAAACAATGTCGAATAACGGCAACAACACCGAAACCGGTGGAGCTGCAGCTGATTCAGTCGATCCAGTCCTTAACTTTTCAGGTTTCCAAGAAACCGACGTGGATGCTATAGAAATCCCTCTAAATTTAAGAAAAGCCATCATTATAAAATGTATAAAACATGGCCTAACATTGAGAGGTGGTAGGGAAGTTTTTGTGATAGAGGCACATGAATATCACCAGACAGAGGTACTCTATTCATGGATAGTCTTCCCTGAAGCAAATCCAGCAACACATGTGTTTCACTTCTACAAAGAAGATGAACCACCAGAGCAATACATTCCTTTCGAGAATATTGAAATTCCACTCACATACCAAGAGCATGAGCTCTGGTTTAAAGGTGCCCTAAAACATTTAAATCACATTACCAGGTTCGGTCCACTAGGTATACCAGTAGCCACATAGCTGGTTTTAGCTGGCTATACACCACATCCTGACATTAATGACAGGACAGTTGTGGCATTACTAGGTCAACTCAAAGAGTTAATCAAAATCTATAGACAATTGGTTCAATATGTCTTGCGGACTCTTACAGTCCAGCCTGCAATAATGATTCCACAACATATCCCTCACCAGGGGAATACACTGAAAATAACACCACAGACTCTACACTCCGTCATTGGTAAATTACCTGCAAAACAGGAACAAATTCCATTCTGGATAGCTCAAAATATTACTCAGATGGAAGCGGTATTTCCTAATACTACCCCTCATGAGAAACACAGGATTTTAACAATCTGTTTACCAATGGGGTTCGCACCACATCTGGAGGACTGCAACACTTGGGGTACAGTCTTCGCTGCTATCTACAGTAAAACACATGGTGTGCCGTCTATGGCGGTAATACCTGATGTCCTGAAACAGATTCAAAATGAATACAGGGCAGAGCCTGCCTTAAATTTGGGTATGAAACTACTAAAAGATTTCAAACAGGTCTCAGCAATAATAGCTAATATTAAAGGAGAAGCAGCATCAGTGGCGATCCGCCAGAAGTTGAGGGAATTTGACATAACAAAGCAACTTCAAGAACTAGCCACAATAATTGAAAAATCCTAAGAAGAATTAGGCAGAGACAGTCTGGGTGGGAAAACAGTGAAACCCCAACTGTCTGAAAGTCCCGACAAGGTCTTTCCTAAAAACACTGCTACTCCTTCTAAAAAGAAGTGGGAAAATAGTAAACAAACTTCTAAAGAGAAGAGTTCTCATTCCCGAGGTAGGTCTCCTCAAAAGGAGCCCTCCGAAAGGAGGTATAACCTCAGGAATAGGGATAATTTGAGAAAACCTGATAAATATAAAGATACTGATACACGTTCCTCTCGTACCTTTCAGACAGAAATCCGAAAAAAGAGGACGGTCAGAAAACAAGGGAGAAAGCATGAAGTCCAAAGATGATCAACATGTTCAGAAGAACAAGAAACCCAAATTCACCAAGAAGAAGGTAGCAGGTCTAAAAATCAGACATGCCGAGGATCTTGAGGACACAACTCAAGAACAGAGAATGGGCTCAGACAATGTTGGACAGCGCAGCAGAAGTCACCATAGCTCGCCAGGACTTGAAAGAGTTCATTCAAGTTGAAACTGAAGATACCAGGGTTAGTTCTCCACATAGGTTGTATGAAATAACACTGCGGATGGAGGGAGACATAACCAGAAAAATAAAAGCACTCTTTTCTGAGCGACTTTCTAAGGGTTATGACATTCTTCTAGCTGAACAAGACTGGCCACCACAATTTGTCAGGTAGTGCCCACATGGCGAGGACATCATTATGCCAGCCTTTTCTAATCATATTCCAATTCATTTAAAGTATACATATGCCAGGAAATGGGCAGTCGCCCAAGCTCCTGCATTATACAAAAATCATGTAGGGTGGGATGAGGACTCTCCTCACCATAAACTCCAGTTACAAAATCAACCAACTGCACAAAGGCAGTACCCAGTTAAGCAAGAAGCTAAAAAACAGGTCAGGGAGATATTAGATCAACTTGAATACCAAGGGGTGATTGAAACATGCACCTCGTCAATGAACAATCCATTGTTTCCTGTCTCCAAACCAGACAATACATATCGTCTAGTATTGGATTACAGACATCTTAAAATCTTGTTGCAAACCATTTGCAGTACAGAGTGCACACAGTACAGCACTAATGAATAACATTGTGCGTAAAAATTATAAAACCACATTAGATATTTCTAACGGTTTCTTTTGTCAAAACATTGCACCAGAAAGTAGGTATTTGACAGCTTTCTCAATTATGGAGACACAGCGTCACTTCTGTCGTCTCCCACAGGGATTCAAGAACAGTCCTGGGTTATTCTCAGCAAGAGTAACAGAGTTACTACACACATATGATTATGAAGCATTATCATATGTAGATGACATCTGTCTAACAGATGACGACTTGGATAAGCACTTGAACAAAGTGAACACCATTATACTTGGATTCGCATCTGAGGGATACAAATACAATTTCAAAAAATCTAGAATTGCCCATCTCAAAGTCCTATTTCTGGGATATGAATTATGAAGTGAAGGATAAAGCCTGGCCGCAAACTTTCTAGAGAAATGTGCGCTGCTCCAACTTCCAAAAACGCTGAAAAACTTACAGTCGATTCTAGGATTCTTAAATTTGGGAAGAACTTACATTCTGAATTACGCATAAAGGGTTAAACCTCTCTACGAATTAATCAAACCTGATTTCAAAACAGTAAATTGCACACAAAAACACACAGAAATTTTGCGTTCATTGCAAACAGACATGTTAGCAACTAAACATTTACAAACACGCGTAAACGTACACAACTTAGTTATCCGAATCATTCCGGGTCGATGCGGATTCACCTACTTAACTTTTAACGAAGGTGAAAAAGTACCAATTGCATACAAATCACATTTGTATATACAAGCAGAAATGAAATTCACTTCAACATAAAAAATTCTGACAGCTGTTCAAACTGCTGTAGCGAAAGAAAGAGCCCTCGCACAGGTGAAATGCATTATGGTCGTAACTCCTGTACCTGCCTTAGAGGCAGTGACAAAGGCAAGCATTCTAAATGCTAAAGCTTTACATCCGAGATGAATACAATGGGTTAATTCTCTTGCTGCAACAGAGGTTGAATACATGTTTGATCATTATTTAAAAACACAAGCATTTCTACAATACGAACAGGAATGTCCTCTGCCTACTGAAATTCTGCCTCTAGAGAAGTATGAATATATAATTTATACTGACAGATCAGCTTAACCCGCTACGGGGGGTAAACAAGCCTATAGTGCTGCATGCGCAATCGTTAAAGGTCGTTGGCGCAATGGCAAATTTAGACCAATGGTCACTAAAACTCAATCCATAGGAAATTGTACAGCTCAGCGAGCTGAACTACAAGCATTGAAAACAAGGATCGCGAATTCCCCACACTCATAGTGTGCGAATCTTATTATTCTCATTATTGTGTTCAATCTTACAATGAATACTTGCAAAACTGGCTTCAAAACGGTTTCAAAGATGCAAAAGGTGGCACAATCAAGCATAAAATGCTTTGGGAACAAGTAGTTCAATTACGAGAAGGACAACAAAACACTCACGTGATACATACACTGAGTCATCAACGTGATGGCGTTCACGTTGAAGGGAATTCATTGGCTGATGAAGCTGCGAAAGGGGTTGTGCAATCCACGAAACGAAAATAGACAGTGAAATAATGCTAGTTGTCAATGCAACATGCAAAGGCAGTGGTGCAGCGTTACCTCAAACCTGTCCACTCATATATAACTGATGCAAAGAGTATTCCTTTTGCTTGGATCCCTGGACTGGGGGACAGAGTAATTCCAAACAGGAAATGCAGGGTAGCTTTGATACACAAAGCGCATCTGGGAAAGGGTCTGATACGCCATGACTGCAAGAGAGATCGAAGCACAGAACGTCGCCAGATTCCTGACTACAACATAGCCAGCCCTGTACAGACACCATTGTTAGACAGCATTAGACTGTCTACATGCAGACGTCCCTGTGGACAGATGCGGTCCCACAAATGTTAAGACAAGGTTCATTTGGATGTGGCCTCAGCGCTCGGCTGACGCTCGACCTGTTATAAAAGATTTGCAAGTCTTTATCAGCACATACGCAGTTGGCACGCTACATTCTGACCAGGGTCCTGTGTTTAGCTCACGATCTTACAAGAACGCCATGGCCAAATTGGGCGTTGCATTGCGGTAGTCTAGTCCATTCCATCCTGAAGGAAATTCGGTTGTGGAGTGAAAAAAAACAGGACATAAAGCAATCTATAACAGCTAGGGTGACGGGTGGGTTAAACATCTAATAAGTGTCCAATGCAGTTTGGGACCATAATGTTAGTAGAGGACCTCGATTGTCAGACTTCAGTGGTAGACCAAAAAACATTTGATATCAAAGACTGTTTGGCTGTTTTACAGGACTTAAATGAAATAAGAAGGAAACAAAGCAACGTGTTCCTGAAGCCAACCACCACTGAAGAAAAACGACCGTCCCAGCAAGGCCTGTCTGGATCCCAAAGCTCGGTGATCTAGGCAGAGATAAGATCGCAGACAAGAAGGAATTTGGGCCTTCTGGCAGACAACCAGTACCTGTCCTAGCAATCTACGGATCAAGAACAGTTTTACTGCCGCGTCTTGCTGGTAAAAAGGAGAACAGGTTTGTGTCCATCGACCTGGTCAAACCACACTATGTGGCCGATACTAAGCAGTAGGCCACATGGACTACACCAATGTAGCAGACACCCTACCTTGTCACGTTGGGGTCGAAACGTCGACTGCTATAACCCCTAACCAGCATACGCTACCAGCAGTTGCATTATTAATAAGTGCGCTCATAGCATGTTGTCTAAACAATTTATATCATTGACTGTTATATTTCATTCACTGGCTCTTTTTTGAAGCCAGAATGATGTGTTTTTCTTATATTTTCATGTTTTGAATGTATGTCATGCATAAATGATTGATTTTGCACATACCTTTCTCATCACTTTACTCACTCTCCCACTTCCCCTACCTTTGGGACACCAATATACCTGCATTTACTATTTATGAAATCTTATACGCATTGTGATTAAATAACAATGTGGTAATCCATCTCATCTATGTTTTTTCTATTTGATTATGTATTTGTTGTGATTTTGACATTGTACACTGTGACCCCCTTTCTATACGTACTGTCTAGTACCCAGGTCCCAGTCACTTTATTGGTTTAACCCCTCTTTTGTAACACCAATTCTGATTACGGCATTCATTGAGATCTCACAGACGCAAAATGCTGATGGTGAGGTACGAGAGGAAACTTCAGGCACACAGGTACCATCCAATTTGAACATTGCTAATGTGACCAATGCTGAAGGCGATGCTTCACATCTATGTGCGGTTAATCTTCTAAACAAGGTAATCCAACTGTCACCTACAATGATAGACGACTTTTTTACAGACTTAGAAGATCTGATGTTTTCTCCAAGCACTAACACTGACTTTTGAGCACACAGTGTTCTGAGAGACTTTGAATTTGACCTTCATTTTTAAAAAAACAAAGAATTTTTCCTATGATTAATTTTTTTCTCCAAATTTGTATTTTTCATTTTTGGCACAAGTAATCTGCTTATAGTAGAACTATTCACAGAGAACAAGAATTATTTTGAATACTTCCAGATGACAATATTTGACCTTGTCCACATTCAAACAGTTTATGTAATCTGACATGAAATGGTTTTGGCATTTTTTCTTCTGTATTCATGAGCCATTTCATAAATGTATATTTTTTATGATTCATTCGTTTTACCATCCAAATGTCAACATATATGCTTCGAATGAAACATTGCTTAAATGTGTACAGCACCAATGCATCTTTTATGTATACAACCAGTTCAAATGCATTTTTATGTATTTTGGGTGGGTTATTAACACTTCACGTGTAGATATGTTTTAGATATGTTAAACATGTTTAGGATTTTAGTAATGTCGTACATATGAAAGTGGAGTGGGTGTTGTATGTCGTTTTAGATTCCGAATGAATTTTCACGATTCATGCCCTTATATTGGTACACTTTACGTTGCCTTTATATAGGCATAGTGTGATCCCTGTGTCCTCAGGATTGAGTATAGAACACTACCACCCCACTTCCGTACCTTGAAATGACGTAACAGAATCAGTGATGCTGTTAACCGAGGTTTATTCACAGCATACAAAGAACATCAGACTAACAGATCCGGAGGAGTGTAGGGGCTGCTGCCCTTCCTTCCAACCGTCCTCTGCACAAATGTCGGTCCCGACACTCTCCAACAGAGGACACCGTGCTAAGCAGTGGCCGACAATGCCACTCGATTGTTTATGGGGGAGTAAGGTTGTTTTCCTGTTTCGTCCTCCGCATTGATGTTACTCCTAACACCAGCCAACGGAGGGCATTTACATGCAAGCCTTTCTCTAGCCCGGTTTCTCCAGTTGGTTAGTCTCTTGAAACAAAACGGTGAAGCAAAACAATGTTTAGCGTGAGTCTCACGCTCGATACCCCTCGAGCGGGGACTGCTGTTGTGAGCGCTTCCTAGCACGTGTATCCAAGCTCGAAATACCCTCGAGCGGGGACTGCTGTAAGTAGCACCATAGCGTGAGTCTCCAGGCTCGATATACCCTCGAGCGGGGACTGCTGTAAGTAACGCTGTAGCGTGAGTCTCCAGGCTCGATAAACCCTCGAGCGGGGACTGCTGTGAATAGCGCTTTAGCGCGAGTCTCCAGGCTCGATATACCCTCGAGCGGGGACTGCTGTAAGTAACGCTGTAGCGTAAGTCTCCAGGCTCGATAACCCCTCGAGCGGGGACTGCTGTGAATAGCGCTTTAGCGCGAGTCTCCAGGCTCGATATACCCTCGAGCGGGGACTGCTGTGAATATCGCTTTAGCGCGAATCTCAGGCTCAAAATACCCTCGAGCGGGGACTGCTGTAAATAGCGCTTTAGCGCGAGTCTCCAGGCTCGATATACCCTCGAGCGGGGACTGGGGCTGAGAACAACGGTTCTCTCAAAGGAATACGGAACACGCCTCGCATGCAAACAATGCCGTGGCACGATACTGGATTCCAGGTCTCACCTTGTTGAAGCTGTCACTTTGGTCCACGAACGGCAATAACTGACGCCTTCCTCTGCGTCCGTTGTGGGCTTTATGCTGTGTGTTTGAAAATCGCCGGTTCGCCGCTCGGCATTCTGGGTCCCGTAGTTCTCGCACCAGGCGTTCTGGGGGTTGTAGTTCCTTCATCTGTCCGTCGGCGCTGTGTCTTCGTTCTGTGTCCTAACACATAGAAATCCAGCCCGTATTTAGGCATAGCCCATGCTACCCAATATAGAGGCACGGCTACTTCTATCCGTTCATCTACGTCACAACGATTTCTTGGAAAACCAGACTCTTAAGCTGTAAGGGACTTCCCCTAGCCTGGATATTGATTTCTTCAAGAAATTCATTATTATGCATGAACAACTATTCCTTAGGGGTTCATCCATGACGTTCACATGCCCGACTTCACGTCAAAGCTGGCATTCCTAAACACCTTCAAGGTATAAATATACCTTCACTTGCTATGGCAAAGCACGGTGTGGTTCGGTGCAGTTCGACTACCTACTGGCCCGACGCAGCTCGCTACAGCAAGTGCCAAAGGAAGCCGACTCTCCATCTGACGCACTGACAAAGAAACTGACCTCCTCCTGCCGAGAATCCAGCTCCAGTGTTTCTGACTCCCCTTGCAGGGTGTTGGGAAATCGGGTCTCGAGACTGAGATACCAACCTCTCTCATTCTAAGGTATGGAGCTGATTAGAACCTAGAGAAACCTTTGGCAATTCTTGGCAAAACTAAACTTAGCTAAAAGACAGCACCTACTTCTTCCCTGATACTATACCTAGGTTAGGTACATTGGGGTAGGCGTATTTTAGAAGCACCAGTTGAGTATTTTAGCCTGTGTTATTTATGTATGTATTTTTACATGTCATAGCAACAGACAATGCTATTACAGTATTATTTTATAATACTATTCTTGCTGTACGCATTATACTTAGCATTCTGTCTAACAATTGTAGCAGTTCACCTCTCTTGCACGAGAAAGAAGACTGTTCAATAAATCTTTTTATTGAAAACGCTGTCTCACTGTTTCTCTGCAACTCTGTAGAAACGAAGCATGCACGATTGACTGAGTGAACTAGTTATCTATTGTTTCCACGACTCTGAAGATATTTGTTCCAGTCCGAGGGAAACAAAGTTGTCATGTTTATGAGGTTGTCAGAAACTAATCCCTTCTTGTTTATTCGAGAAAGTTTCTAGTGCCCTCTGAGTTAGTCGGCACACACAATTAACTTTAATATACTCGATAGAGACATACTGACCTCAGTCCTATGTCAAATCTATAGTGAATATTATTCTAATGCGCAGAGCCTATTGGGAATATAGGAACTACACTACACCCCTTCATTGCCCGCTTATACCGGTTTTATTGTATTACCCTCCATGATGCAATTGTTCTTGGATCTGCGTTTAATACTGTTTTTTGTGTCTTTTTTACTCCTACTTGATGACAAGTTTGCATTTATGTTCTTCCTTCCATCCTATTGTAAAGTGCTCTGATATTCCTCTGGATCTTGTTCGCGCTATATAAAACTTTATAAATAAATAACCTCGTCATTTCCTAATGAACCACCTACACTGCTTCCACTCCATCGTCTGCTGCAGAGCACAAGTCCTGTGCATGCCATCACTTATATATCATAACATGCAAACTGCAACACAGGGAGACAAAATGACATCCCTGGTACAATGGGAGGAAGAACTAGGTGAACCTCTTAGTGATAAACAATGGAATTATTGCTGCCAACAGACTGGATACATATCTGCGAATAGACAACTGTGATCGATGTGGGCAAGAAAAGGCAGGTTTATTACATGTCGCTTGGGAATGTACGCCAGTCAAACAATACTGGAGGCAAGTATTCGAGGTCCTAGGTCTTATGACCTTTACCACACTGATGGCGTCACCCACTATTGTGCTCTTAGGGTACACAGGAAAGATCCCTCCAACGTACAAACGTTATGTAGCATTAGTGCTATTGCTATTGTTGGCCAAGCGCAGAGCAGCGTGAAGATGGAGCAGGGGGGCGGGCACCTAAATTCAAAGAATGGCTTCAGGATTTCCTCTTTTGGCAGGAGCAAACATTGAACTACGCAGAATTACTCCCTATATCCTGCAGGCAAAGGGACATCTGAGACCTCTTACACACACACCTGTTTACTAACCCAGACGTAATAGACAGGCAGAGAGACACACCTAGCGGGTGGAAATGAAAGCACTCACTCGATCGAAAGACAACGCAAGCCTATTGGGAAACTAAACTGTCACCTTACCACACTTTAAATTCATAGCACTAATACACAGGTGAATGACACGAATATCAAAGGCATTCAGGAATAAGCAAGTAATCCGGCTGTCTTCTGAGCAACTGACCTGACGTTACTAAATTACAAGTTATAAATAGCTCTGATATGCGACTCATTTTCTATATGTTACAAGATTTTGTAGATGTGCCCATGCAATTGTACCTATGTATTGGTTTGAAACTGACAATCAAAACTTTTTTTTATGCTCACCTAAAACCCCTTGGAGCAACTTAGCATAGCCATCATAATGTGTCCTGGTGGGCTCTGTATCAGGGGCTGGTGAGGGTTGGGAGGGGATTGATGGCGGGGTAGGAGGGGGCAGTAAACCGTTCAGAAAGCTCTTCTAGACATTTGGAAATGGGCTGGAAGATTGAGGTAAGGCCTTTATCCAGAGAGCGTTGGCACGAATGGTCAATCACCACCCCAAACAACTCTTCATAATAGTAATCCTCATCTTCATAGGGCCCATAAGCCTCAAGGTCTTGTTCAAAGGTCTCATAATCAGACATGTCAACACAGAGGGGAAAGCCTCACAATCTACAATCCACAGTGGGAAGCAAGGGTTGCAGGGCATAGCCAGCGAGGTAGGATCAACCTCAAAGTAAGATTTATTGCAGCCCTGGAGGACTCTGCCAATCAGGATGTAAGTGGGAGCTGAAGGCTGGTCACAGGCCACAAGAAACAGCACCACGCACGCAAACCCAATTAAGAAGGTCAAAAAATTGGATCCACTGGATGGAGTTAAACCATCACTGCAGGAAACAACATATTTGATGTAAGAACACCAACTTCTTCAATGCCTGTAGAAGAAATCACCTTTTATTGCAGCCCTGGAGAGACAGCACCAGCGCAATGTTTTCAGGAGGCTCATGACAGCGGGGGAGAGCGTGCTAGCTAACTTCCAAGGTGGTACATGTGTAGCCCTTATGCAGCCCAATTGGGCTACACATGCCTCCTCACTCTCTTAGGACATCACTTCAGCAGCTACTTGTCCTCGCACAAGAAGGGGAAGGAAACTGGAATAAGAGGAGAAAAACAGTCACTACGCGCGCCGAACTTGCAGTGGAGGGATGCGAACCAGAGGCAGTGGTGGACCCTCTATAGGAAAGTAAGATCTGCTTATATGATTACCCCCACTTTTTAATTGATGTAATGCTGTTACTGGACTAGTCTGACTGGGATCCTGCTAATCAGGACCCCAGTCTGTCTGCTTTCTCCCCTAAATTGTTATGGTAAGTACCTAGGTACATCCCAGATTAGATACTGGCGTACCCTTATCGGTCCCTAGTATATGGTACCCAGGGCATAGGTACCCCATAGGCTGAAGCATGTATTATGCATGTATCATGCCACCTATGGGAGACCATTCAAACTATCTCTACAGGCCTGCCATTGCTGCCTGTGTAAGCTGGTGCGAGCACCACTCACAAAAGATATAGGTTTTCCTATATGTAAGGTCGCTGCACTTAAAACCTATAAGTCACCCCTACAGCAGGCCTTTTCAATCGTGGGGCAGGGTGATTTGTTCTAAGTGTGAGGGTGCCCCTGCATGAGCAGGACACCCCTACAGCCTTCGGAGTCAATTCTCCCGGGTTGTAAGTGAGACAGCAATATAAGATATAGAGGGGAATCGCATCATTACATGATGACCATTTCAAAGCTGGCTGTAACGAACCCTGTCGTGTTTGGTATCAAACATGTTGGAATCATACCCGCACACAGTAAACAGGGTGGGAGGTATGATTCCAAGCACGGTTAGGCCCTCAATGCTCCCGGTACCAGTCTTCTAGACCCTGACTGCACAACATGGCTGCTGTCGACCAGCGACCCGATTCTGCCCTCCTGCTGATGAGCCAAGCTCGAGCAGGGGAAGGCAGAACAATAGGCATTCTGTCACAGGGAGGTGTGACCACCTCCCAGACAGGGTTTAGGGTATTGGGGCAGGGTGGGAGCAATGACGGCAAGGGATGGAAGCAAGTCAGATCGCAGAGGCTGCGGGACAAAGGAAAGAAGGAGAAGGAAGAGGAGGAAAAGAGGCAGATCAGGTCCAGAGGGAAGACAGGAGCCGCACCACCACCAGCGGACATCGAAGCCGACCCCGACAACAACGTGGAAGAAAAGGGAGACCAGGCCCCCCCTGGACCTGCAGGCAGAGAGGAAGGCCTAGGAAGGATGACTTCTACACTCCGAAGAAGATTATCAAGGAACAAGACCAAAAGAACACAGGGGACGACTGCATCACAGTGGACTCTGGTACGGAGGACAGCGACATAGAGGCGACGAAAACACACCGGAGGACCCCTTAGAAGCTGTCTGAGAGGACCTGCAGAGGTTGCACCAGATGGTCAGTGAAGCCCCTGAGACCAGAGCAGAAAAGAATGAGGAGGACAACATCGTGTGGACAGACGTCGCAGAAGCCACCATGGAGATCTCCAATGAGAACCCAGACGGGACATCACCAGTGACAGAGGGCCTACAGACTGTTCAGTACCCAACGGTCTAACAGCCCTCCCACAGAAAGGTTCAGAAACCAGACACTGACTGCTAGAGCTGAGACAATGGAAATATCATTGTTCACCCTAAACATCAGAAGTGTGAAGGATTAGGTTAGGTGGGTCGGCACGTTGCTCTTCCTGACCACTCAGAACCAAGATATCTACTTTCTGCAGGAATGCGGGATTCCGTACGCCCAGTTGTACAGCCAGCTTGGATCGCAGTGGATGCACTGGCCATCTTTTTGGTCTGGAGGTAACGATTCCAAATCGTATGGAGTGGGCATTCTAATCAAGGGGAGGCATTTCGAGCAGGTCAACGGCAGAGTGCTGGTTGTGGACGGGTCGTGGGCCGGTGAGCCCGTTAGGCTCAATAATGTGTATGCTTCCCAGAGAAGAATGAGCAACTCGAGATGTTCAGGGTGCTCAGGATGCAACTTGTGACCTCCAGAACCATTCTGATGGGTGGTGAGTTCAACTGCATAGTAAAGTTGGACATACCTGGTCAGGCTTTGCAGGGATGGATAGGACGTCCAGGATGTTGGTGTAGATGATAGGTGAGGAGTCCCTCCGGAATGTCATTGGTAGCATGCGCCAGAATGCCAGGGACTTTTCCAGGAGTAGGCCAGACGGATCTGTGCGTTCTCAGATCAACTTCCTATTCAACTCCCCAACAGTAAAGTCTGGGCGAAGCTCCATGGTCGCCGTCCACTTCTCTGACCACAGAGCAGTCAGTTTTCAGGGGAAACGTACAGGGAAGTTCCCAGCTGACCCAGGATTGTGGAAGCAGAGCTGCTCATTGCTGTTAAATGAGGAGTTGGTGGCGAACCTCAGAACCACGTATGTAGAGTGGAGGGGCATGAATGACTTCTTTCACTCCACCAGCGAGTGGTGGGAATGGGTGAAGAACAGGTTCTGGGGCCTCTTCCAGAATGCAAGCAGAGCTGCTGCACGGGAAAAGAAGAGGTTGTTCAGGAAGCTGCAGAGAAAACTGCAGCAACTGTACGAACTCGAGCTCAGGGTATGAGACGTGGATGACAACCTGGAGGAAACCCGAAAAGGGGTCACGGAGCACTTTAGGGAAGAATCCAAGAAAATCATCTTCCTGACCAGAACCGAGAACCTTGAGAAGGACGAGAAATGCAACTCTTTGTTCTTTAAAAAACTTCACTCAGACCCCAAACCGCTGGTAGAGCTTTGGGACTCGGAGGGCAACCTCCAAAGTGAGATGGAGGAAGTCATGAGAGTCATAACGGGCTTTTATGGTGAACTCCACTCACCAAAGTTGTCGGAGAGAGCCCAGGCAGACAGTTTCCTGGAGTACATCTCAAAGACACTGGGTCTGGAAGAGAGAGAAGGCCTGAACGCGCCCTTCATCCTTGAAGAGCTGCACTTGGCCGCCACAACTTCCAAGAGGTAAGACACCTGGAAATGACGGTTTCCCAATGGAACCTTATGTCGAACTATGGGACCTGATCGGGCCGGACTTGCAGGACCTCTATGAGGAAATGGTGGGCAAGGGCAGAATGCCACAATCCATGCTAGAGGGTATGATAACACTCTTGTACAAACAGAAGGGAGCGAGAGAAGCCTCAAGAACTGGAGGCTCATCTCTCTCCTTAATGTGGACTACAAGATTCTCATGAAGGTGATGGCCAACTGCCTAAAGAAAGTGATAGCGAAGAAAGTTCACCCTGACCAGTCCTGTGGGATACCAGGTCGCAAATTGCAGACAGTATGGCCCTGGTCCAGGACACAATCGAGTACATCAAGGGCGGCAAGGTCCCGATGGCCTTGGTCAGCCTGGATCAGGAAAAGGTGTTCAACCGCGTTTACCACAAGTTCATTGACCAGACAGTCAGAGAACTGGGGAATTTCTTCTGTGATGTGGTGACGACAATGTATAGAGACATCTGCAGCACGGCGTTGGTAAATGGCTGGAGAACCGACCCCTTCCCAGTCCTGTCAGGGTGAGGCAGGGTTGCCCGTTTTCCCCCTCCTGTTCATCTGTGTGTGAGCTCCTCACTGAATGCATCTGGCAGAATAAGAACATCAGAGGAGTAAAGGCACCAGGAAGCAAGGGACAGGGCGAAGTGAAGTGCTCCCTCTACATGGACGACATCTCAGTCTTCTGTGCGGACGGACCATCTGTGAAAGAGATGGAGAGGACTTGTATCTAGTTTGGGAAAACATCAGGAGCAAAGATCAACAGCGCCAAATCGGAAACCCTACTCTTCGGACACTGGACCCTCACCGAGACCCACTGCCATTCCCCACCAAGAAGGACTTCCTGAAGATCCTTGGAGTTTGGTTAGGCGGCGAGGGTGCAGTGGAGAAGACATGGGAAGAGAGGCTGGTGAAGACGAGGCAGAAGCTGGGACTCTGGAGCCTTCGGAAGTTGCTGATCGAAGGGAAGTCTTTGGTCCTGCGGAACAAGACCCTGCCAGTACTCCAGTACATTGCTCAAGTATGGCCTGTGCAAACCCGAACGGCCAAGCCCATCACAAGAATGATCTTCTTCATATGGAGCTCAAAGATGGACAGAGTGAAGAGGGCAGTGATGTTCAAGACCCACGACAAGGGAGGCAAGGGAGTGCCAGATACCAGCACCATCCTGAGGGGAGTCTTTGTGTGCCACTGCGTGAGGAGAACCCTGAAGACCAAAGATGAGAGGCCTGACGGCTTTCTGATGGAACGCTTCTTCCTGTTGCCAACGTGGAGGCACCTCAGATGGGCAGAGTGGGTGAGCCACATCCAGTACAACTGGGAGACCCCTTGGTTCTACAGGGAAGTGGAGAAGTTTGTGAAGGAGTTCGGGCTGGAGCCTGACGCCCCTGCCACATGACCCCAAAGCTTGTCCAAAGTCAGATACAAGTAAAGGACATCAGCAAACCGATTGGCGTCCTCCCCTCTGCCACAGCGGACCATGTGTGGGGAAACGTGGCATCCAAGCGCCTGATGAACCAGCACAAAGACATCACCTGGATGGCTAGCCAAGGAAGACTTCTCGTGAGAGCCTTCATGCACGCAAGAGGACTCAACCGATACAAGTCCTGCCCGAGAGGGTGCACCGCAGATGAGATGACATACCATCTCTTCTGGGAGTGCGCGTAAACCATACATCTTTGATGTATTGTTTGTTCCCAGGGAAACATGCACTAGGTGACCACCAGGGCTGCTGGAAACTCCTGTGCTGTTTTAAAGAGGTTCTTGAAGATCCACAGCCTCCTGCATGACTACGTGGCACTGGGCGGATCAGATGAAGACGACGATGACTGAGGACCCAAAGGGGTCCCCTTGCACAGGCGGACCCTGGAGGAGGCACTAACCTGTTTTGTCCTTTTTTCTTTAACCCAGGAACCGGTTGGCGAGAGGAGAAGACAGATGGAGTAAATGTAGTTATTTACTGTATGTTTTTGACTAACATGACCTTTTTCCTTCACAGGTAATAGGTCAATGGGATAGCTTGCGCATGTGGTCGTGGGGTGTAGGCAGGCCGGAATAACAAGCGGGGAGGCCGGATAAAGTGGGCTATGTCTGAGCCGGTTTATTGTTCAAGTACAAGTTATCGGTGAATTACAAGGGATTGAAATGGAGACACACAGGAAGGAGATGTCCGAAGAGCTGCTTGACAAGATGGCTGGTGTAGGTCCTCCTCTGCCTCGCTCTTGTCGACTGGCCGGTCGGGATGGCAGTCCCTCGGAGGTTTGGGAAAAAGAGAGAGAGAGGGGGCAGTTAGTCCAGTGGACAGGAAGCAGGCGTTGCCTTCTACCGACACCAGGGGTTGTGGGAGGAGAAAAGGACCGTGAGGAAGGTAGGGTTGGGAGCAAGAGTTGAATAGGAAGAAGATTAGGAGGGCGGAAGGGTGACGGTGAGATGGGTGTGGGTAGGGGTCTATTATACAGGCGTGCTCGTGACGGACAATACTGGTGCTATACAAAATATCTCTACAGTGACGGGTGCTAATTACAATATCTCTACAGTGACGGGTGCTAGGTGTGGGCGTGACTACTATAAACACTATGGCTATGCTCTCCAGCAAGGGTTCGTTACTCACCTGCCCCGCCGTAACTCTCCTCCGAGTTACGGCCGCTCTCCAGCCTCCTCCAATGGACTCCACCAGTCCTCGGTCCAGACTTCGTCTCCTTCTTCTTCTCCGTCACCGCTCTCCTCCTCCTCCGGTTCTGCGCACGCTGTCTCCTGCCACGAGTCCGCTGGCTTGAACACCCGGTCTTCCTTGGTTCCGGCTTTTCTGTGCTCCGCCTCTGGAGGGTGGGAGGTACTTCCGGGGTCACGGGACAGTCCTTCCGGGGTTCCGTCGGTTCTGATAGGTTCCTGAAATGAAGGAGAGAGGGGTGGAGTCCAGGTTGCCATGGACGCCACCGAGTCGGGTGGCGAGGCTCGGGATCTCGAGGGATGATGCGGCATTGCCGAGGTGGGGTTCCCGGCTCTTTCACAACCCCTTCCCCTAGCTGTCCTTCTTGATCGGGGCGGAGGGAAAGGGTGGCAGAAAAGATAATCGGCGTTACCCTGGTCAGCGCCTTTCCTATGCATAGTCCTGAACCTAAAGGGCTGAAGGGACAAGAACCAGCGCAGGACGCGGTCATTGTGTCCCTTGTTACGGGCCATCCATTCCAGCGGGGCATGGTCGGTGTACAGGGTAAACTCCCGTTCGTCGAGGTAGTAGCGGAGGCTCTCCACTGCCCATTTGATGGCCAACTCCTCCTTTTCTACCACTGCGTGGTTCTTCTCTCGAGGAAATAGTTTTCTGCTCAAGAAGAGGATGGGTCGTTCCTCTCCGTTGTGATCTGTTTGTGACAGTACGTCCCCTAAACCCTGTTCTGATGCATCCGTCTGAAGGATGAAGGGTTGGGAATAGTCCGGGCTAATGAGCACAGGACCAGACATCAGGGATTGTTTGAGGGTGTTGAATGCGTGCAGCAAGGAGGGTTCAGGGTGCCTTAGTGCTTCTTCTGTCTTTGTGGTCTTCTTTAGGAGATCGGTTAGGGGGGCTGCGGTCTGAGAAAAGTTAGGGACAAATCTCCTATAGTACCCCAGGAGGCCTAAAAATGCGCGGAATTCTTTCCTTGTTTGGGGAAAGGGGATGGACTGTATTGCGGTGATCTTGTTATTTTGTGGACGGATAACCCCCTCGCCTAACAGATAACCCAAATATTTAACTGACTGCGCCGCCAAGGTGGTTTTTACGGGATTGATAGTGAAGCCATAGGAACCCAGGGAGGAGATGACGTCCTGTAGGTGGCATAAGTGGTGTTCCCAATCATCGCTGTATACGATGATATCATCCAAATAGGCCACTGCGTACTGGGAATGAGGCCGCAACACCTGGTTCATGGCTCTCTGGAATGTGGCGGGGGCGCCGTGGAGGCCGAAGGGCATCACGGTGAATTGATATAGGCCTTCGGGCGTAGAAAACGCCGTTTTCTTTTTGTCCTTTTCTCTCAAAGGGATTTGCCAATAGCCTTTGCAGAGGTCGAGCGTGCTGATGTACTTGGCCTTCCCTATGCGTTCAATCATTTCATCAACACGGGGCAAGGGGTGTCAAAGGAAGAGATCTTATTGACCTCACGGAAGTCGATACAAAACCTGACCGACCCGTCAGATTTTGGCACCAACACTATCGGTGAGTTCCAACTGCTAACAGAGGGTTCTATGATTCCCATGCGTAACATCTGGGTTATCTCCTCCTTGATAACGGGTCTACGGGCTTCAGGGACCCGGTAGGGTCGTTGGCGTACCGTTTTCCCGGGCTCTGTTTGGATGGCATGTTCAATAACTGTCATATGCCCTGGGTAGGAGGAGAACACCTGTTGCAGGGTTTTTAGGGTAACTCGGAGGGCCTGTTTTTGCTTCTCCCCTAATTCGGCATCAATACAGACATCGTAGGAAAGGATGGTATCGGGTACCGTGTTGGTGAGAACAGGACGAGGGCCTACCCATTTCTTCAAGAGGTTTACGTGGTAGATTTGGGTGACATGCCGGGTTGGGTCTACTTCTATCTCATAGGTAACCGGCGTCACCTGTTGTAGGATCGAAAAGGGGCCCTGCCATTGACCCAGAAGTTTCTGGTCTGAAGAGGGCATCAGGAGTAGTACGAGGTCGCCGTGCTTAAAGGACCGGGGTTTCGTGCCCTTATCGTACTGTCGTTTCTGGGTTGCTTGTGCGGACACCAGGTTCTGTCGCACTATGTCCCGGATTTGACCCAGATGAGTTCTGAGGTTTTCCACATACTCCGGGAGGGGTCGGGTCCGGTCGGGCTCGGCCTCCCATGCCTCTCTGGCCATATCCAACAGAGTACGCGGAGGTCGCCCATACAGAAGCTCATAGGGCGAATATCCGGTGCTGCTCTGAACCTTGCAACGGATCGCAAACAGGGCTAGCGGTAGCATTTCTTCCTACCTCTTGCTCTCAAGGGCCAACAGTTTTTTGAGGGTGGTCTTTAGGGTGGCGTTATACCGCTCCACAAGTCCATCCGTTTGGGGATGGTAGGCGGATGTTCTTATTTGCTTAATGCCTAACTGGGAACATACTTGTTTCATGAGGGCTGATACAAACGGGGTCCCCTGATCCGTCAGGATCTCCCTAGGGAAGCCTATGCTGGAAAAGACGGTTATCAGTGCTTTGGCTATGTTCTGGGTAGTGGGTTGTCGTAGGGGGATAGCTTCCGGAAAACGGGTGGCGTAGTCGACCAGGACCAACGCATACCGACACCCGCTCCTGGAGGGCAACATGGGGCCTATTATATCCATCCCCACCTGGCTGAAGGGAACGTCGATAAGGGGCAGGGGTTGAAGAGGCGCTCGGGGGGGTCGATATCTGCTATTTTTCTGACAGATCGGGCAGGTCCGGCAGTACTGTTTTACCTGCTGGTAGACGCCTGGCCAATAGAACTTTTCAAGGATTGCCTGCCCGGTCTTCTCGTCGCTAAAGTGGCCCCCCAATAGGTGACTGTGGGCGAGGAATAACACCTTGTCCCGGAAGGGCCCCGGGATGAGTAATTGGGGAGCTTGTTGGGCCCCCCCTTCCGGTACAACAGTCTGTTCTTCTTATAGAAATAGGGACCTACTTGAAGGGGGTCTTCATTGTCCAGGGCACGTCCCCAGGCATCCCGTAGGATGGGATCCTCCTGTTGTGCGGCGCGGAATTCCCTGTCCGTTTCCCATGGGTGTTCTTCCACCCGAACGGAGAATGCGGTAGCATGGTTTTTCTTCTCCTTCTTCTTTTGGGTTTTTGTTTTGTGTGGTCTAACCGGTTCATCTGTGCAGCGCAGTCCATGGGAGAACGGGGCTTCCGACCACCACTTTTCCAGGGAGTCGGTAGTGTCTTGGAGGAGGTGAGGAAGACCGGGATAGTCGCTACCCAGTATCACCTGTTCAGGCAGAGAGGGCACGAGTCCTACTGTTAGGGTGCTTCCGTGGTCCCTGGGGTGTTGGACCATAATCCGGGCGGTGGGGTACAGTTTAGTGTCACCATGGACGCACTGAATGGCTACTGTGCCAGTCACCGGTCCCACCGGGTTGGGGAGTTCCTGGGGTCGGAGCACACTCTGCCTGCAGCCTGTATCAGCAAGGGCTAGCAGCGGATGTCCATCAACTGTCACCGGGCAATGGAATTTGGGAGGGTTGGTCTCCGCAGGGAGACAGACAAAGTTCCGGGCAAGACCCACTTCCATCGGTTCCTCCTTCTGGGGGCACACCCTAGCGATGTGTCCATAACCCCCGCAATGATAACACTGAGGTCCGGGTGGAGTAGGGCGAGGCAGAATAGGGTAAGGGAACAGTGGAACGGGTTCTGGTTTCCTGGGCAAAGGAGGCCTCGGACCCCGGTGGAGGTTATGGGGTTGCGAACGGTGGGGGTGCTCGTCTTTGGGTTTTTGAATGTCCTGGGCCCGACTGTAGGCACTAGCGATTTCTATCGCGTTTTCCAGGGTGAGCCGTGCGTGTTGACGAACCCATTTTTGGGTGGCCGGATGCAGAGACGCCAAGAACTGTTCCAAGTATATTTTGGAGAGTATGTCCTCCTTTGATGCCGTGGCGGAACGCAGCCATCGATCGGCCAGGTCTCTAATGCGGTAAGACAGGGCCCGGGGTGTTTCTTGGGGCCCTTCTTTGGCTTGGCGTAGTCTTACCCTATATGTCTCATCATCTATGCCAAGGCGTTCTAGAATGCACGTTTTTATGTCCGCATACGGGGTCTGTCCCTGGATGTTGGCCTGTTGGTAGGCCGCTTGTAACTCTCCAGTCAGAAGAGGACCTAGGTAGTGACCCCAACGGTCAAGGGGCCAGGCGGCGGCCTGAGCCAAACGCTCGAAATTGGTGAAAAAAAAGTCCGGGTCCTCTCCGGGTACATACTTCTGGAGGACCACCAACGGGAGTGAGGTGACCGGTCTTTGCTGGCCCAGTACATCGGTGAGCTTGCCCATAGCCTGGTCTTGAGCTGCGCCTTGGCCTTTAAGGACATCGTGCAACTGCCCACGGTCGTCCTCGGCCGTCTTGAGGAACTGTTCCATCATCTTCCCCAACTGCTCCTGTGTCTCCGCTAACTTCTGGACGGCGGCCTCCATGCTTCCGGACGATCCCACTTCTGACACCACCTGTGGTCGTGGGGTGTAGGCAGGCCGGAATAACAAGCGGGGATGCCGGATAAAGTGGGCTATGTCTGAGCCGGTTTATTGTTCAAGTACAAGTTATCGGTGAATTACAAGGGATTGAAATGGAGACACACAGGAAGGAGATGTCCGAAGAGCTGCTTGACAAGATGGCTGGTGTAGGTCCTCCTCTGCCTCGCTCTTGTCGACTGGCCGGTCGGGATGGCAGTCCCTCGGAGGTTTGGGGAAAAGAGAGAGAGAGGGGGCAGTTAGTCCAGTGGACAGGAAGCAGGCGTTGCCTTCTACCGACACCAGGGGTTGTGGGAGGAGAAAAGGACCGTGAGGAAGGTAGGGTTGGGAGCAAGAGTTGAATAAGAAGAAGATTAGGAGGGCGGGAGGGTGACGGTGAGATGGGTGTGGGTAGGGGTCTATTATACAGGCGTGCTCGTGACGGACAATACTGGTGCTATACACAATATCTCTACAGTGACGGGTGCTAATTACAATATCTCTACAGTGACGGGTGCTAGGTGTGGGCGTGACTACTATAAACACTATGGCTATGCTCTCCAGCAAGGGTTCGTTACTCACCTGCCCCGCCGTAACTCTCCTCCGAGTTACGGCCGCTCTCCAGCCTCCTCCAATGGACTCCACCAGTCCTTGGTCCAGACTTCGTCTCCTTCTTCTTCTCCGTCACCGCTCTCCTCCTCCTCCGGTTCTGCGCACGCAGTCTCCTGCCACGAGTCCGCTGGCTTGAACACCCGGTCTTCCTTGGTTCCGGCTTTCCTGTGCTCCACCTCCGGAGGGTGGGAGGTACTTCCGGGGTCACGGGACAGTCCTTCCGGGGTTCCATCCGTTCTGATAGGTTCCTGAAATGAAGGAGAAAGGGGTGGAGTCCGGGTTGCCATGGACGCCACCGAGTCGGGTGGCGAGGCTCGGGATCTCGAGGGATGATGCGGCATTGCCGAGGTGGGGATCCCGGCTCTTTCACAGCGCACTTACTGCCAAGTTTGTTACCAATGACAGACGAATACATAGGGTGCTGTGGAAGGTGACGATTGACGTATCTGAACCAGAAAAAACACCCTGATCAGAGTAAAACAAGCATTTGCAATGCAATAGGTCTCGCATTTGCAGAGTTTAAGTTATTGGAATTGTAAATGACAAAAGTCTTTTATTTGTGTGGTTTGAAAACCTGAAAGTGGTACGTAAACACACACTCTAAACTTATAGTTCTAGCTTATGACTAGCAAGGCTGGCAGTGACTACGCCTCTTTTACTAGCAGCCTTACTTCTCCAAAGCAAGGCCTATAATTACAAAGTGCATGTTTATGCACCACTTGCAGGTTTTCAAAACACATAATTAAAAGGCATTGTAATTTACAATGCAAATAACCCAAACTCTTGCAAATGTGAGACATATTGCAGTAGTGTTTCTTTTTTTTCTCCCCTGGAAAGGAAAGTGAAGCCAGTTATTTCCAGTGAAGAGATGTTGTCAGGTTTCCTAAAACCGACTACGGGCTGTATAAATGTAAATGTAAATGTAAATGTAAATGTAGGCGTATTTGTAAAGCGCACTGATACTCCGGAGTGTCCTGGCGCTGTACTCATACCGCTAGGGAACCCTTCCTGGTTTTTCCCCGTGAAATGTCCACTCCTGGGCATCCCCAGGGTGCAACCAGGCATCCCTAGTGCTGTAGGGGGCCGTTGTGGAGATTAAGCAAGCTATTGCCCAGAGTTGCAGCGTGGGACCCATGCTTAGAGTAGGCACCGAGGCGAGAAATCAGGTCCGAGGAATTATGAGCCCAAGATCTGCCGAGACCAACCGAGGCAGGAATTGAACCCTGGTCCCGGGCCAGATCTCTGCATCAGGGTCTGCCGCTCTAACCATTGAGCCACACTTCTCCACATAGTGGATAGCTTGTAAACAGTGTGAAGTACTGTGAATTAACATATGTTGAAGTAACACCATCAGTAAATTACTGTCTGAGACTTTGAAATGAAGGAGCTATGTACTTTAAAAAAGTAGTTTTGTTACATCCTAATACCTAATACTTGTTAGCAATGTAAATGTAGCGGGGGAAGCAGTATTATGCATTATGTAAAGAACGAACGATCTGCAAAAGCCAGCTGCTATTGGAAGGGTTTTAATATACAGTAGTAAGCAGCTAAAGGTAGGTAAGAATACTGCACAGACTAATTTCAAATATGTCTTCAAATATAATTTGTGAATAGGCAGAAGTGTTTATAGAGGTGCTTTTCCAAAATAACCCCTAGACTGCGAGTCCTCTGTAAACAAGGTGCACAGGCCCTCTGTGTTATTCTGATGATAAAAGAGCTGCTTCCCTCGCCAATTTGACATGGATAGAGAACACCAGTTTACAGCTGTATTGTATCTGAAATTTGTAAAGGGAGCTTATCTTTCTATATTTTTTTCTGTGCTTTATATGGGTACTGTAATGCAGCTGGGTACCATGCTTAAAATATGTGCTGAGAGAAATTGACTAGAATGAAAGAAATTGAAAGAAGTATAGCTGTTTATATTGGCGTAAATAAATGTGCTGAAATCTGTCGAAGTGCCTGGCAATACTTTAAATACAAAGTGGGAAGCAGTTATGGGAAGGGTGGAGTATCGCACAGAGTAATTTCTTTTATGGTTTCAGATATAATGTGCAAACGGACAAAAGTACATGTAGATGACCATTTCCTAAACAGCCCAAGGAGAGCGAGTCCTGCATAAACAATGTGCCCCGGATTACAAAACAGCCACTTCTGATGGACAGAGAACCCCAGCATCCATCTGTCTACACTTGCGCATCTGTGCAAGTGTTTATTACATTTGTTTTATTATTTTTCACAGGCTGTGTTAGACGCTTAGAAAGACAGCGCCTCAAAAAATCCACTTTCCCACAAAAGTAGCATATAAAGGGGGCCCCACTGTCCATTTGTGCACGCTTGCACATCACTGCAAGTGTTTGTTTTTTCTATATTGTTATTTTGTAATTCTTTATACACTGGCTTGTAGGCTTCAAAGGGCAGCGTCTGGACAAAACATATCTAAAATCAAATGCATCCAATATTTTAGTGGTAGAGGCGAAGGCAATACACCAAAGATAAATGTTCCAGGAATAGACTTTTCCATCTATGTAACAAAAGAAAGAAAGGTGCCTTAGTAATGTGAAGGTTTTCCAATAACAAATTAGACTGTTGTGTACGGGAGGAATTAAAATATCGGTGGAAGGACAACTTTTTACAAAATCATGCTGCAAAAAAAGTAAAGTTGTATAGTGTTCACATATTGTAAAATAGCATATGAATCCTTAATGTTTGTGAATTTTGTAATTTTTTACAAATGGAGAAGAAAGGAATTTACTAAATGTTAACAAATGGTGGCTACAAAACTTCCTCTAAATTCACTGTAGCATAGAGAGTTCTTAGCACACGTTTAAAGTATTAAGCATTTATGGGGCAGTAGAATGTCTTAAACAATAATTAAAGAAACTGTGTTAAAAGCAGGAACGCTTTTCCGTGGAAACAGATCTTATCGTAGAGTTTATCAGTGCTTGAAGTCTAGACTGGCATTTGTCATTCAACTGAGCAAATTGTGCTAAAGCAACATGTGCTAGATTAAGCCTAAAAAATGGTTTACAAAAGTACGCAAAATAATAATAACAATCTAGCTGGCGTGGTGCCTGAAAAAGAATTAAGTATGAAAAAGAGTTAAGTACGTGCACTTGGGGAAATGTTTGAAAATAAGCGTGTAACTAAATGAAAGTGTACAAAATAAGGTAAAGGCACAATTAAAAATGAAATCAGAAAAACATGTTTACAATAGTTGACATGTATATTTTTAAAAATTGGGAAAAGTTCATTAAAGGCGCATTTTCCATGCTTGCTGCCACGAAAACAATTCAGCCTATATTAAATATATAGAGGTAGAGTAATATTAGAAAATGTGCATATAAATTTTAAAAGTCCGTGCGTGGTGTTTTAAAAAAAAAGCAGTGCAAGCTTTAAGTTTGTGCAGTTAGGGAAAAGTTTTAAAAAAGGCGTGTGTAAAGGTAGAAATTGTAAAACTGTACTTAAAGGCGCTATTAAGCAATCCTTGCAATACATCTTTAAAAGCACTGTTCCAATGTGTGCAACTAAGCAATTCATTAAAATAGCAATACAAATTTAAGTGCTTTAATGCCTAGCTAGGAGGAGCAAACGCTAAATTTACACAATCCCAATGTAAGAAAACCTATTTTAGCATAAGCAGTAGTAGCCCTTTTAATGTTGTTTTCCATGCTCAATTTGTAGTGTGCTGTAAAGGGTCTCACTCTCTGATCCTAGAGTGTGTGTAGCAACATTAAATAACAGCGTTCCCTGGAGCAAAGTGCACGTTCATCAGTAAACAACACGAGTGATGACGAAAAGCTTGGACAAGTGAAGAGCGCGCACCGAACAGAACGTGGGAAGAGAGACTCAAGGGGGCGTTCATCCCTCGGAAGGTATCGCTATAAGCTAGTTATCCTGCTTGTGATGGAACGTCAGGAATGTAGGAAACTGCCTGATGTTGCGAGGCTTCCGCAGTCGGCATGGCTCCCAGGCAAAGTACAGGGCATGAAAAAGAGACTAATGGATAAAGCAATGCACATGAAAAGAACGCATCGGAAAGCGATGTAAGGATATTGTGCCCGCACCCAAGATTACTGTGATGTTGACATGTTTGAAAATCAGAAACCTTTGTGCGGAATGCAACAAAGTAATATGCTAGTCAGGATGAAGGAGAGAAAAAGTGTGGGGGCGGAGAGTGGTGCAGCAGCACAGAGACTGAAGTTAAAAATAAAAAAAAATAGCTCTCGGCATTGCGTGGCGCGGGAGCGCATTCCTTTGAAGTCTGAAGGGGCGGGGGAGCGGCTTCCTTTGAGGTCTGATGCCAAGGCTCAGACAAATGGTGGTGTGCGAGCGGCTTCCTTTCAAGTCTGATGCGGGGGGCACAAATGGTGGTGTGTTATGTGGCTGGCTCTGTGCACGCGCATTGATCACATGAACTGTATGCGATCCGCAGCCGTTTTGGTAGACTTTTCTTTCCCGCTTACTATAATCTCGCAGGAGCAATGCGCAAGCGCATTGGCTCAGGCGAGACCTAAAAGGGTACTTAAAGGCATGCTTAAACTATCCTTGAAATACATCTTTAAAAGCACAGTTTCAATGAGTGCAACGGTGGAATTAATCACACGTTTGCGTGCATCACAGCAATTCATCAAAATACAAATAGAAACACAAAATACAAACAGAAACATTATCCTTCCCCCTAAAAAACGTCACCAACACAGAAACAAATGTCCAAACTGCATACTTAAGTTTACAAATGCAAACACATTTTTCAAAACAACAAATATCGCCATTGCACAAACAAATGCTCAATAGCAGACCGAAGCAGAAGAACAAAAAAAAAAAGCTGCATGCACGTTCAATATGAACACAAACAAAATAGTCCCACGCCAATGCAGGTCTCGGAGAGACAGCGCATGCCTCAATCGGCCATTCAGGGAATATTTTTTTCTCAGATAGAACTATGTAGCCAGTCAGGAAACGCAGACGAAAATGCGACTCATTGGGATCATAGAGACGAAAACAGACAGTACAAAACACAATGCTCTTCCCTTAAGTCACCTTTTTAAAAAAATGAAGGACCCTATTATGGTGGTATATTTCTTGTTCTGCATGCACGGCTTGACATAATGTCCCTACAACGGAAAAGGAGCGCATCGGTGTTGGCTATAGGTCTAATTTTACTGAACGTATTGAATTATCTCAAAACAATGTCCAATTTAACATTTTATAACTCGCGTATTCCGAAATCACTAATTTAAATCACACATTATTAATTTATATCGAGCAAAACCCAAGTCAAACATGTCCGATGCTTTTACACATTTACTAGCAGAAGTCACCAGTATCTCTTCTCTCTTCATTGATGTTATTCTATTGGCGTACATCCCCAAACCGTTACTACGGTTGGTCGTGCTCCCTCGTCATCTGCTTCTTCTCCCCTTGCCGACAGGATTGTGATTGGTCAGCATGGGCGGGCGTCAACAGAGAGGAGCTCAGCGCTATAGGTACAAAGCGTAGTGGGCGGGACGGTGTGGACTGCCAATCGGTGGTGAGCTGCCTGGTTCAAATCGGGATTTCCAGAAAAAGTGTAAAAAAAAAAAAAAAAAAAAGTTCACTACTCTCAGAGACGCTTCTTAAGCCGCGGAAAGCACCAGCCGCCCGTCCCCGGAGGCATCGCACCGAGAGCAGCCCCGCTCCACCGGCACCATGTCCCACAAGAACATCTACTATTCCGACAAGTACACGGATGAGCGCTTTGAGTACAGGTAGTTAGATTCGCGCGTGGCTCCCGGGAAGGGCGGGCGATTGGTTCGCTAGCACGCAGGCCTCGTGTTTGCCCAACAGCCCTGCGCTGCGGTTGTCTACTCGGCCCAATGGGTATCCCAAAGTACTTTAACAGTCAACTTTTTGGTATGTGAGTGTCATCTACCCAGGGCGCGGTACTAGACCAAATGAGGCCCGTAGAATTGTGCGAGGGGTGGGTCGCCGTACGCCGCGATAGAACGTCGTCGTAGCACCGTGACCGGCGGAGGGAGACCGTTGGCGATAGCGGCTTACGGTGCTAGCAGGAAACACAATCCGTACTACTGCGCGTGCCCTGGTTGAGCGTACTCGTTGTATGTGTTGGTGTCTTCCGTGGCCGTCCAAAACCTAGTCTTGCGGTGTTTGCCAAGCGGCTAAGATTCAAATCCATTGGAAAGCTGAGCGGAAGCCCGCTTAATTTGACACTCCAGCTATTCATTTTCAGATTCGTATGCTCCTGTGTAGTTTGCTGTCTTATGAGAATTCTAATGATTACAAATGGATAGAGAAGCTACCAATTGAACTACGTGATGTCGCGACATATTGTAACGAATGGAACACCGCCAAACTATGCAAAGTTTGCAGCAACCTATTATTTTTTTTGTTCGCTCTGCAATCAATAATGGATGAGAGTAAATTGGGAGACCATTCAATGTTTTGGCGGTTTCGTGCGGTAACAAATGTCTGCCCTCCATGCTGAAGTTAGTGCTTTTGATTCTTGATGGTCTCCTAAAGTGATAACTTTATTAAACAAGCATTGGCAAAGATAGTAGGTTTCGCCTATGCGTGAGGTATTGGCAGTGGCAATGTGCATAAGCCACTATGTACACCAGTGCAGCTGTTGTTGAGCATAGTTAGCAGTTCGTTGAGTAGAATGGGGTGGGTTAGATAGGAGTGAAGTTGAGGGCAGAAGGTTAAAGTGGGGAAGGATTATAGTGGATTGGATGTGGACTGTGGTAGATTTGAATTGCATGTGGATTGGAGTGGGGTAAGTTGGGTGGACTAGAGGAGGGTACATTGGGATGAAGTGGGGTGGGCCTAGATTGGAGTGAATTGTAGTGGAGTAGAGTGGCACGTCTAAGTGGGGGGCAATGTTGTAGAGTGGAAGGGCGTGGAGTATATATGGGGTGGTAGCGCAATACCATTACAAAGACCTTTTAATTTGAAATGACCCTTCAATTTGCACCACAATGGTTTTCCTGCACGCAAATAATGATTTGCGTGAATGTTATAACCTAGTATATTTGTGTTTTAATAGTATCCAAATGTTTCTGCCACACTAAAGAAATACAGAACAAAGTGCTTAATTTGTACTACTTCTAATATTCTGAAACATCAGCACAAGCAGTTTTTTTTGTGCTAAAAAAAAATCATACTCTTACCGTGGGTACTCGGCTGGATTGTCACCATAAATTTTCTTAGAAAAGTAAACACCAAACTCCCTCGGGAGGAAGAGCTTGATATTTGATCTCTTTCAATACACAGCAAATGTGACAAGATAAGAACAAGATTTAAAGGCCTGTTCACAGAAAGGGGTTTCATGGAAGACCATAGTAAACAAAGTTTGGGCAACTGGAGTGATGAATTCAAACTGGACATCTTAAAGGAAATACAACCCAAAATGAGTTGCCGTCCATAAAGCCAATGGTAAGCAACAGGCAAAATGCATTCCTAGGTCAGCTTTCAGAATGTTCTCAAGATGTCTTTGGCAGAGGGGTGTCTGAAAGCTAGGCACATGAAAAGGTTTTGCTAGTGTCAAAAAGGGAAGAAAAAAATGGACAGACTAGACATCTTGGCCTGTGACTTTTTAGCCATGCCAATGTTTATATAGGTTGTCACTGTTTGTTTTTGTAGAAATGCTCACATTTTATAAAAACAAGCATTGTCTAAATGTTGTAAAATCACATATTTCACCAGTTGTGTGGGTCTCTACAGGGTACTTGTGTAACTGCACATTGAGGGAAGAGCAGGGTACTGTCTGGTAACTCACTGGCTGAAGTTGCCTATCTCTGTGCGCCATGTGTAAACTGTTTGGGTAGGAGAAGCAGAATGTTAATCATTCTGCATGCTACTGGGAAAAGGGCTGACTGAAAGCCCCCGTAAGTATGTTTAGTGCATACATTTTTATTAAAAATAAAAGGTCTTGGCCGCCACCAGACCTACGATAGCCAACGATTTGCCATAGTTGGGGACATTCTGGGGACTAAATAATTGTCTGTTACGTTCAGATATCACTGTTAAAACATCACCATTGTAAATGTCCAAGGGGGCTATAGAAAAACATACATGGCTGTGGCCAGTACATTTCTTAACAAATCAAACTATTAAGATTCCTTGGTGTCTCTTCTAGAGCTGTTTATTGTGGAGGTAGATATTATGAAGACGTCTGTGTACTGCAGTACTGTCCGTTGTTTGTCACGCCTATGAGAAATATTTGGCTGAAGAATTGCATAGATATATGCCAGATCTGAGGCATTTTATATAATCTGACAATGGAGATTTTTTTAATGTCATGTGTTGTCACATGATGCAACTGTTTGTGGCTCTACCTTGTTTTGTTGTTGGATTTTGGAGTTGTGCTGGCTTATGGCTAAAAGGTATACATGTAACTTGACCATAGTAGTCTAACAGAGAGACTCATTTAGGAACAACATGCCCACGTTGATCTAAAAAGATCACAGGTGCAAAATCACTTTGGTAATCGGGAAGGGCACTAGACTGACCTTACACAACAGCACAGCCATTCCATTTAGGCTATCAATGTTATTTTATCATGGAAGGGTCCAAGGTCCCCCCCCCCCCCCCCCCCCCCCCCAGAGTCTCTCGGGGAAACACTGGAGTAGATGAAGCAATCTGGCTCACCACTACCACAATAATGCGATTGTGCATTTTCCCACCGGCTGGCGTCCAACACACGCGATTGCGCAGGGATGCTCTGAGACTTATTAAGTGGAACTGTAACATAAAAAGGCGCCGCATATTACTGTCAAGACTACAATGTATAATGCTATCGTCCTGAAGATGATGCCTTGTATTTAATAGTGGCATCTAAACATCGTCGACACCGATACACCTTATGCACTAAGATTAAGCTGTATTAGAGTGTGCAATGGTGTTTAAAAGTTGATCTATGTCTGTGTAAACTGAGTACAAGTATACAGACCCATTTTGGCTTGCCTTTTGGCCAATCTTTTTCGTTGTTCTGTCTTGTGTTTTGTGGGTCACGGCTGTGCCCACTTGTTATTGATTGTTTCTTAAACGCTACTTATTGAAAAATATTATGAAAATAAATTCTTGTCCGACTGGATAAAAGTCATACTTTCTATCTAGTGTATGAGTATCTGCTCTTGTTTATTCTTTTAGAATAGGGATCACTGTTCTCTATAATATGATGCTACCCAAGTTCCCTACCGAATTACCTTTGGGTTCCCTTGTCCTTGTATAAAAGGGGTCTTCGCTATGGCATAGACCTCTTCTGTGCCGCCAACACTGAGCTGCAATTTATAATGCAGTTGGGTACCTTAAACCGTAGAAATCCACATAATGTAGGAAGGCAACAGTGTACTACAGCCTGAATAATTTCCTCCTTCCTTTTACATTTGCCAAGGTTTACCAGTGTGTGTGGAATCTGGATATGTGACATATTCCCAAAGCTAAATTACTAGATTTCTAACTGTTGAACCTGTATGCAATCAAGGTTTGCAATTTGATTAAGGCCTGGCGTATAATTTTTAGATTTAGCCTACTGGACAATGTGTGCTCTGTTGTGAGGTATATTGTAGCTAATTACTTTTTTTCCCCCTCCCATAGGCATGTCATGTTGCCCAAAGACCTGGCAAAGCAAGTACCAAAGACCCATCTTATGACTGAAGAAGAATGGAGGAGGCTTGGTGTTCAGCAGAGTCTTGGTTGGGTTCATTACATGATCCATGAGCCAGGTAAAGATGGCCCTTCTCAGATTAAGTATATTAATTAGTAGATGCTTAATGGATTATGGGGGGTGCCCAGCTGCTGACAGTTGTGGGGTGAGGGAGAATCACCTAGCTGCTGACAGTTCTGGGGTGAGGGAGAATCACCCAGCTGCTGACAGTTGTGGGGTGAGGGAGAATCACCCAGCTGCTGACAGTTGTGGGGTGAGGGAGAATCACCCAGCTGCTGACAGTTGTGGGGTGAGGGAGAATCACCCAGCTGCTGACAGTTGTGGGGTGAGGGAGAATCACCCAGCTGCTGTCAGCTGTGGGCGGAGAGTCTCTCCCAACTTCTGACAGCTGTGTGAGAGATGGTGAGACTGTCCCATCTGCAGACATTTGTGTGTGGGGAGGAGACTCTCCCAACTGATAGGTGTGTGGAGGGAGACTCTCCCAACTGATAGGTGTGTGGGGGGAGACTCTCCCAACTGACGACAGGTGTGGTTTGAGGGGAGTGGGGGAAGGTCACCAACTGCTGACAGATGTGGTGGGGATTTCTGCAGGCACAAAGTAACTTCCTAGAGATCTTAGTATTGGTGCAGCAGTCAGGATCAGCTTGACACAATTGACCACATCCATACCTTCTAGGAAGTAATCTCCTTAGAGTGGGTGGCTTTACACCTGTCCTCCACCTTCTTGTCACTGCTAACATTCTAAGAACATGGCATATCAATTAAGGAAATTGTAAAGCGCACTACTTACCCATGAGGGTCTCAAGGAGGGCGGGGGGGGGTGTTGCTACTGCTCGAAGAGCCAGATCTTGAGTCTCCTGAATGTGAGCAGGTCTTGGGTCAGCCGTAGGTGGGTGGGAAGGGTGTTCCAGGTCTTGGCGGTGAAGAAGGAGAAGTATCTGCCGCCGGAGGTTGTTCGTTGGATGCGCGGGGCGGCGGCAAGGGAGAGGCTGGTGGGGGTGTAGAAGTTGAGTCTGTTGTTCAGGTAGGCTGGTCTGGTGTTGCGGAGAGCCTAGTGTGCGTGGGTGAGGAGCATAGTGCCTAAGACTCTTGGAGACACTAGCTCTTGTGTATAACAGTGCATCTAGCTTTCACCTATAGTGACTTCCATCTAAATCAAGTGCAAGAACTGAGTTTACTTCTAACTCGACCTGTGGATGTCTGTATATGTGTTGGAATAGCATCAGCCCCTCTTGCTTTAATGGAACAAAATGTCACATCTGTTCGAAATGATGGGTCCCACCATATCACATTGAGTGCTTAAGATTAACAAGGGAACTTTGAGTTGTCTGTTTGCCTTATTGAAGGCATCAGCATTCGCAGGGCTCTTATTCCAGCCTCCCATTTGTGCCTGATGGGGTCTTCTCTGCGGTCCCCCCGCCTACTTTACTGTTTATTGGACTTTCTGATATCTTGTCAGATACTTGAGGTAGTTGGACTACATGTTGTGAAGTCGTGGGGCTATTTAACCTATGTTTACATATACCAATGGCTTTCAGTAGGTCTTTATGTACAACTTTATCATTGGCATCACTTGTAATTAAAGCATCATCATGTGGGGGGTTGAAATTCGGGCAAAATAGTATCCCAGTTAGTTGAAAATAATTTCCGGAGCCCCAGATTGTTTTATCTATGGATTGTAACGGTGTCCGCTGGGGCCCAAGTGATAATAGAATGTGACAAGGCCTGCCATGTTGGATGCTCAAGTGATATCTACCAGCAAGTATTGAGGCGCTTAGCCACCAATAACCCCAGGTCCAAAAAATGGGAGATAGCTTTGTGTTTTTTATCCCTGTGGTAAAGTCCCACCAAGCACACTTCGATGGTACGTAAAGCAAGTTTTCTTGTGCAAATGAAAGGATGTGTTTTCTTTTGCTAGTAATGTTGTATGGCTGGGCAGGCCCACAGCATATGGAGGAAGTGAGGATTGAGCTGGTGACATTGAGGGCAGGTGCAATCTGTTTTGTTAAAATAGCAGTTAATCTTGGCTGGAGAAGCTTGGTGTACTATACAGAATTGTATGACCTGAAATCTGGCATTATGGAGTATGTTTGAGCTCGCTAGTATTGCAGACGAGTCTTTCTGTCAATGCCATTTCCCGTAAGGCGTATGATGCATGGGGTGTGGCAGTGTGGTGCCCAGTACATGTTAATATTGCCGAGGCGTGGGAGTTGTGGGTTCTTGCGTTTTGCCCCCTTTACTACACATTTTCACCATTGATACATTTTTTTCCCCTAAAGACCTTTTTTAATTCGCACCGTTATATAAATCTCTTCTTGCCAAACAAATGGAGTACTTTAATTGTTTCATCCCACCTTCATGACACCATTTCAAATATTATACTATATCTTTATCTGCCAGGACAGTGTTTTCTTCCATGCAGTGGTAGCAAGCTCAGTCCACCTGGTTTAACGTATTCAGGAGTTGTGATCTGTTGTGGAGATGTACTACACCCTTATTATCCCCATGGCCCACCTCACAATCCAGATCCTAGTTTTTTGCGAAGCTGTAATGTAGTTATTCGTGTGGTTCACTAAACATGCATCTCGTCTGACCACTCCTGCTTACTCTATTGTGTTCTTGTTTTTGGAATAACTGAGCTCCCTCGTTTTTTTCCTCTCAAATTCTTAAGGGAACTATGCACCCCAAATTTCAATTGAACTCGTGTATTTGTTGTTGGTCTCCTCGATCGGATTTGCGGTCCCCCGCCTCCTTTACTGTTTGTTGGGACTTTTTGATATAGTGTCAGATACTTGAGGTAATTAGACTTTAACTGTTGTGAAGTGAGCTAGATAAACTATTTTTAAATATACTGATGGCTTTCAGTCTGTTTATATTGTTGATTATACTTTTAATTTGTAATAGTCATTGTAATAGTCATTCTGACAGCATGGTTAAAACTACTTTGCATGCATCTATATATCCTGCAAGAAACATTTCTTGGACTTGCTTAATAAACACCCACTTGCAGTGTTACTGTTGACCTAGTTCTGCTTTGTACTGATCATTGTTTTACTTTGTTTTACAGAGCCGCATATACTGCTATTTAGACGACCCCTTCCAAAAGAACAATGAACCGCCTTCTGGAATCTTCACATGAATATTTTGGGACTGTAACTGTATATATAGTAGTATTCAATGAATACTTGATTACTGTGTAAAATTCTCATTCAGACCTGCGCATGAGCTGTATTCTTCACAGCAAGAGCTCAGTAACCTGCAGTTAAGTTGACTGCTATGATCTAAAAAAAAAAGTTTGCTTTCTGTCTTCTAAGTTCCGTGATTTCTTCTAAGTCTTTGTTAATAAAGTTTACATGTTGCATGTATCCCCATATCAGTAGTGTAGTACGTTTTGGATTGACATTTTACTTATACTTAATTTATGGCCTAAATATTTTGTTGTATGTTTTCAGTTCACGTGGTCAGACTTTCTGCAGTCTCACCTGTCCCCATGAAAATAATTGTCCATATTTCCACTGGGCCCCAATTTTAATAAATGTTTATCTCCATCTTAAACTGTTATATTTTGGCTTTTTAAATCTACATGTTTGTGTGGGTTTATATATTTTTTTTTACCCCAATGCCTTAAACCAGGACAAAATTTACGAGTGCCTTTTACTTTTCTGAACCACATGTAGTTTAATTTTGCGTCTTTGCTTGCAGAAGTAGGGCATCGACTGGCTTATCTTAAAGCAGTTTTGATCCCTTGGGTAAATCGTGCACGGATACGCTGAATTAATTTGCTCGATTGCGTAATAACAATATGGTTGACCCTCTGTTACTCTGACCCCAAGATAGTGTATCCAATTAAGACGGATGTCTGTCAAACCCACCCCGTTTTTGTATACTCCACAGAATACTTGATTTCCTCCATAGGCATTCAAGTGTTTTTCATCCCTTTCCAAAAACACCCTACTGTCACACTGGAAGCCCACACAAGATCATTCTGAAATTGCATATTTGGGTCCCCAAACTGGTGCAACTGTATATGAGCAGGGTCACTGGAATTATGTGGCCATGGCAGACTTGGTTACGTCATACAGCACATGCAACACACCAATTTTAATGAGTTGCAATAATATATACTTCCGGTAGATCTTATTCAAAATGTTGTTCACACTGGGCAAGAAAGCCCAGAAAAAGCCCTTTAAGTAAGACTAGTTGAAGTTTATAAGACTAAACCTGGGAAAAGAAGTAATTTTTAAAATTTTGGAACAGATTACAATGAAACTAAAGTTTCTTTAATGGAGCTGTTTTTCATTTGTCTCCTTGTATCTATACCATCCTGAAGCACATAGGGCTTTTAACGAGAGCTCTTGATTTTCTGGTACTATAGCCCCATTACACACACACATCTCGATTATTGGCGATTCTCCATGGTGGTCTAAAGCTCTGTTTATTGTTTCTGGTGGATATATCTTCCTGCAGATTCCTCACCCTAGAATTATTATTCCAGGCTTGGGACTGTTCTTGAAAACATTTCCTCTACAGTGGCCTTAAGGGGCTGCCAGGTGGCATAAGTTGACCATTCCTTGCTGCAAAATTCCAGTGGCCCTGTGTATGGGAAATGGGTGGTAATGGTTGAATTTAGAAAAGCCCCAACCCGCCAGTTACATTTTTTGAAAAAGTTGTTTATCAATTGACTACAGTGTTGTATCATTAGTTTGAATGCTTGTTTCTGTATTTTTGTGAATAGTTTTGCTGTTCAAAGCATAAAAATTGCTTAAGTGGTGGCCCCCAGATTCCAATAATGATTCAATGGGGATTCCTTGATTCCAGTAATTAAGTAGGGGTTCACAAAAGTATAAAGGTAAAGCTCCAACGCCTGTTGCGCAAGTTTCTGGTCCTGATCCTTCACAGCCAGACTATAGGCCACATCCAATCTTTAGTCAGCAAAGCAGTTGAAGCTACTTCTACCATAAGCGAAGCCCCCCATCTCTATCTGAGAAGACCACCCTGGGTGTGTCTGTGGAAGAGGGGCTGCAGAAATATTAAGCGGACGGAATTGAAAGCGGTCATTAGACACCCGAGAGAACATCTCTTTATCAAACGTTCCAAAACACAGGAGGAGGATTTTATTATTTACCTTCGTTATCGATGCAGTGAGTCAGATTTCCCTCGATAGTGAAATTAGGGGACTTAACCAGACAGAGAGCAGACATGTAGAAACCGGACTTTCCACAATTTTTCTCTGGATGCTTACCCCTGCAGAAATTTCAATAATGTGCGGCGAACAAAGTTTATCTGATGGCTGGCCTAGCTTCAAGTGTGACCATCATTTCGGAGGATACTTCTGTCCTGAGAAGATCGAAGCAGCCATTAAAAGGGTGTATTCTGCATACAGCTTTACACTAAGAGCAGGAACTTATGCAACCTTTCTTATACTGTCTCTTCTTGAAAATCTTGGATAATAGAGGAACTCCAAGCAAAGGCTTAGCCTGCCAGGCTGTCAATGATGGAACAGGTTAAATTACTAGCAGGTATTTTATCTGATAGTCTGTGTGTGGCCACATCTGCTTCCTGATCAGCAGTGTCAACTCAGAGGCACATTTGGGTGAGCTTGTGGAGAACTGTCCGGTAAACCTTCGACAGGTTACAAATCCTCCAGAGAGAACTCTCCCGACTAATCCCTGATTGAGCTATGATTTTAAAAAGCGTCTTGGTTTGGGGTAAATAAGAGTGTGGAGACTGAACGCTTGTTGGCTACAGGATGAACTGATACTGGATTTACTGTGGGATGACGTAGCTGAAAGCTTTGAGTTAATCTGAGTTCAGCCTATACCCAAACCACCCTGTAGGAATCCTTTAATACATTGATTTTGCCGGTTGAATAGTTTCCGGATTCACATATTGTGTGTGCGTTGTCCTGCAAGTTGGAGGTTGTTTCCGGAATGCGCTATTATTCCTTTCGTATTTATTTCTTTATGGTGTTGACCATTTGACTAGTCCTTACTTGATAACGTCCGGTGCTGCTCTGTGCGTGGTTGCAATCTTAAGAATCTTTTTTTTTTTTTTTTTTGTTCGGTCTGGGTGCACAGAAAGGATCTCCAGATCACATGGCTTGCTTGGTAAACCTAGCAGCCATTGTGACTCACTATAGGGGCGTAACAGGCAAAAGTTTCATCCGAACACCGATCATAAAGATTCCTAGAGGGTGGCTTGGACAGCAGAGCTGATGGCTGCTTGATCCTCTCTGCTCGACGTGGAGATATCTATGCGGCCTGCACTGCGGAGGCTAAATCAAGACCTGTAGTCAGAATCTGGGACCTCGTGCAGCGAGGCGCTTCTCGGGCTCGCCAAACAGTTGGACGCATAAATTCCAGCGAGCATTCAGCCAGAAAGTTGCGGGCAGGAATGCCCACATCGTGAACAAGATGGCGGAGACCCAGACGTACCCGATCGAAGAGTCTTAAGTCTAGCAGAGCCCCGGATTCCTGCCTAGTGCAGCTGTACTTTGAAGGATAATAGACTCTCCGATCAATGGGCAATTAAGGTACCTGTTAATTCAGGCTGTTAGCGCCAATTCAAATTGCACAAGGATTGTTCCCTCAATGCTGCCTTTCCCCTAAGATGGCGACCGCGCTAGGAGCGACCTTGCCATGACAGAGCTCAGCGCATTCTACAGTGTCCTGTATGTAATGCGGAACTCCTCTCATGCCAGCAAACTAACTTTCTGTTGACTCACGGGCATAAAATTCCACAAGAACCGGGAACTGGGTCGTGCACACTGAATACAGACCTATAATTCAGCGGCAAGGAAAATGACACGTCCAATCATTTGCAAGCCTCCGATATCAGCACACGGATGCCATTCTCCACTTTGCTCGCAAGAACCACCAGATCACATTGAAAGGCCAAAAAGTAACTTTCACACAGGACTACTCCAAATCTACTGTTGACACAAGGAAAGGTTTCCTCATGCACCTTTTGGGAAAATATACAGTTAAATCTGGACAAAATATAGAGTTTAGAAACCGGTATTTGCACAGGTCCGAAATTGAGTACCCATACTAGCATGAGAATTCTAGGACATTTTTCAAAGGGAAATATTTTTTACACATTGTCTTTCATTTGGAAGTCAGAAATGCATCGAAAGTCGATAGGTAATAACATTTGCCCTACAATTCTGTTACCCTACGTCTCCCGATTAAAAATGATACCTCACTTGTGTGGGTAGGCCTAGTGCCTGTGGCAGGAAACGACCCAAAATGCAACTTGGACGCACCACATTTTCACACAGTGAAAACTGGCCCCTTTTTTTGCAAAGTGCCTAGCTGTAGATTTTGAACCCTAGCTCTGCCGGCACCTAGGGAAACCTAGCAAACCTATACATTTTTGAAAACTAAACACGTGTGGAAATCCAGGATGGGGTAACTTGACTGGCTCTCAGCAGGTTCTGTTACCCAGAATCCCTTGCAAAACTAACTTGGTAAAAAAATAACAAAAAACATTTCCCTACTTTTCAGTGGTGGAAAGTTCTGGAATCTGCATGGACCCACAAATTGGGCTCTTCCCAGTCACAGGCCTTTGGCCCACCCACACAAGTGAGGTATCGTTTTACTCGAGAGAACAAGGGGAATGCTGGATTTAGAACATTTGTGCCGGCACAGTGATCCCATGCAAAAATGTAAGGAAAAGGTTGTTTTGTGATGGGTAATTTTGATGTCGCCGCAATAGGTTTTGGTTCCTTGCCTGTCGCGGGTACTTGACCCACCTATGCGAGTGAGGTACCAATTGTGTTTTTTATGACCGCAGAATATTACGACACAGTAATGCAAGGAAAATGCGTGACTATAATCCCATTTTGAGGTTTGCATATGGCATTGAGTAAAAAAAACTTGTTTTTACTTTACAGAAATGTCCTAAGTTTGCAAGTTTTCCCTAGAGACAGACTTCACATTAGCACAAAATGACAGATGAGACAAATGATTGCCTATCCATCTGTTCCTCAACTACACACACATACTGGTAGGATTTGGCACGAGGGTGAGTGAAAGGTTCAAAATTTCTATTTTTATTAACAAGAGATTTCACAAAAAGGAAATGCACTGTTAATAATTAAAAGGTTAAAAACCCGAAGCAATGACTCTCAGCTCGTGAGCTGTAAAGCCACGACCAGGCACCAATCTCTTTACAGGCCATTCACACACCTTTCATGCGTGACACACAAGACCAGTCCCACTGCCAGCCGCGGGGACCAGGACAACATTCACATCAACAGACCGACATCCAAGGGCCCATCACTTTCATACGCCCACATGACTTTTTTTGGTAGAGTTTTATATAGCGCGAACTAGACCTGAACCGAATCGGGTATCAGAGCGCTTTACATAGCACAAGTTACGTTTTTAGGTTTCGACCTGGCGAGGGGCACGTAGTGCCACTCCCAGATCGAAAACTATTGTCTACAGTAGGGATGTCGGCACCGCCTCTGCCTCTCATTGGCTAGCTCCATAAATGGAGGCTAGCCATTGGGAGACAGAGGCTGTCAATCGCGCTTTCTCCTGAAAACGCAATTCGGGGGCGTTTCTGGTGCTTTTTTTAAGCCCCGCCCCTTTGTCCCGGGCCGCGCTGTGATTGGCTGCCGGCCCGGGACACCCCGTGACGTCAGCCAATCACAGCGCGGCCCGGGACCTGACTTGTTTTCACTTCTCCGAGCCTCAGTACAGAGTTTCTGCGGCCTCTCGTTCAATGCATGATCACAGCAGAATGTATGGCAAGGAACACGCCAATCTTGCAAGCATGGAACAGTGACATTTATGTTACTACCAACGGAACACCTCGAGGTGCTTGTCAACAAAAATTTCAGGCGGGAGTGAGTACTATTGCCGAGAGCTGCTCTGGGTGCACGAATGGGGACTTGTCATGCGAGCGCCATATTTAATGAAGACGGGGACCCGATTAGAACGTATGCAGCCTTCGAAACAGCCGCGTAGCTAGGGGGGACGGTCCGTCCGCCCCAGGCGGCACCATTTTGGAGGCGGCAGTGAAGTGCAAGCACACCTGCTTGCAGACAAACACACAGCGCAGGCGGTATGTCCCAGGCAGGGCCGTCAATCCTGTAGAGCGCGAAAGCGCTACCAATGACGGCCCTGGGTATCTGTTTGGCTAGCCCGCGCTGTAGCAGTGGCGCAGACTAGTGCGTGCGCAGTGCGCTCTCTTGAGTTGACTGTTGGTGCTTGCGTGCACTGGGCCTGGCCTGCCATCTGTGCCGCCTCGAGTCGAGTGACACACCGACACCGACGGACAAATTAAGGTAAAGCGAAAATTAATTCCATTTGAATTTTTATCCAGCAACCCACTTGCCGAATTGACGTAACGTTTGTTCTTATACCTGCGTGTCTAGCATATCAGGGTCGTAACACAGGCCCACGCAGCCCCCGCATTGCGGGGGGGCCCGGCCATGCAGCCAGTAAGCACTTCACATCCGTCTGGGATGTGAAGTGCTTACATAACTTGTGTTAGGTTCCCCATCATTACACCTCGCTGTGGCCTCTTTTACAAATTAAATAGTGCTCCGTGGGTCTTCGCTCTTTTAGGGTGGGGGCATGGGGCTGGTAACCATTGTGAAGCGCATTTCAGCAGAATTAAAAGTGCGCGCGTGAGGCATCCCGGAAATGACTAGAGAGATTGCGTGGCCACCGGCAATAATTTAATTTTGCCTTGTCCTGTTTCCTGCCGCCCATTCGCGCCTACCACTGGAGCTGCAGGGCAGACATCAGGTGAGTGTTGGAGAGAGGAGCCTCAGAGGGTGGGGTGGGATGCATCCTGGGGTCATTAAAACGTAAGCCCTCGTGTTCCAGGGCCCCATCGGCTCTGTAGCACACACACACAGAGGAGACACTGTTGTCTGCGTGTACTTTGAGGTTTCCTCGGGGAACAAACGGATGCTCACTTTTGAAGTAATTGAGGCAAGTTTTGTTGCTTTATTAATGTCGGTGGTTGCAGCTGCAGGTGGTGGGCATTTAGACTCAGTTTTAGGGACTGGCATTTCCTCACGTAACAGAGGGAGAGAGGCCCGAGTCGTCCTGAGGTTATGCTCCAGATTGATTTTGCCGTCAGGCAGGCCACACTTTGCCTGGCAATATGTGTTTTGTTTTTCGGTCAGCCATTTGTTTGTAGTTGCAGTTGGGGCCTCACATATGCATATCCTGTTGGGGCCCTCCATGTGCGTTGCAGGGGGGCCCCCTCAAGTTTCGTTACGCCACTGTAGCATATATTGCAGTATTATACCTCAAATTGTACTTTGTTTTCTCTTGTAACCTAACCTGCACACTTGTCACTTTTTCCTCCTGTAATGCACTGTTTGCTACCTCATTTATTTTGTTTGCTCACGCACAGCTCTGTGGTCCACATAGGCTCCTGCTGGGTGGTGAAGAGGTACCATTTGCACTCAACTGGAGCCTTATTGAGTTAGGCAGCAAATTATTCACTTACTGTACAGTCGATGCACCTAGTAGTGCTCATTATTTTTTCTGTGGTTTTTGGAACAATTTATTACAAAAGTATACACAAGCAGCTAAATTAAAATGAATTTTGGAAATAAGTAAGCAGCATACTTTGCAACCGGTAATGATATAGGGGTTCTACAGGAGCATAATATAAGCAAAAGCACGAGCTCAGCCTCATAAGACAATATAGGAAAGAAATTAAAGATAGCAAAATAAGTAAAAGAAGATAGATGGATATGGTGATTCAATCATGATTTGTTGTTGGACTTTGATATATGATGCATAGGGGTAGTAGGTGATTGTAGGCTCGTTGATGGAATCTAAAGTCCCTAGGTGGACAGGATTGGGAACTTGATAAGCAGCCATAAAGGGTGAGATGGCATTGCACTAGTATTTGCGTATTGTTTAGTAGATGTGGGAAAGTGCCTTATTTTAGATCGTTCCTAAATCTTAGGTATTCTAAAAAGTTGTAAATTAATCTAGGAAACCTGTCTCATGGTATATTAGCTGCTTGGAGTGAGAAGGGTGTCATTTCCCCTCTTGTGGAAAGGGGAGGTGTCTAGATACTGACTCTAGGTTTTGGTCATGGACATTCATGTCTCATGTAAGCTCAGGTGATTTTGTGGACCATGCCAAGCCCTTCGAAGAAAATCCTCTGAGAAACTGGGGGCTATTGGAGGTGTGACATGCGTTACTAAGCTCTGTGGCTGTAAGATGTAGAAGAAGCCTTACTGCTGCCTTTTGTACACGCTGGGTTTTGCACTTGAGTAACAGAGCAAGGCCTACATACAGTCCACTGGATTCTTCTATTTCTGTCACTATGCTGGGTAATATGTGGAGATCTTAATCCTGGAAATTTATGTAAGGTTTTTATTCAGTAGGGTCTTGAGGAAGAAAAAGGATTCTTTCCATATTGTTTTGACGTGTTAACGTGTGAGATGAATAGCTGGATGGAGATAAGGATGGATGGATGGAGAGGAGAGTGAGTGTGAGCGTAGCTAGGTGGGGTTGGTCCGCCCCAGGCGGCACTATTTTGGGGACGGGGCTGTCTAGACCTGGACCGTGTCATGTATGTGCATGTAACTTGCATGATCGAGGTAACTATTAGCGGCGATACTACGTGTCTCTCGGACCTCTTTCAGGTGCTCGCCGTCCTTTTTCCCGAGCACCCTCCCAGGGGGGCGGCAATCTGAAGGATAGCCCCGGGCGCCACAAGCTCTAGCTACGCCCCTGCTTCGAAAAGGCACCATTCCTTGACAAAGAGGGCAATTTTCACCAGGGATTTGCATACGGTCGGATCCCCAATTACGTCTGCAAATTCGAGTGTACAAAGTGCCTGCACGTGACCTTTGAAAGGTTTTTATGCACCGCTGTCTAATCTAGCGCCGAAAGGATCTTCCTCTCAACGTGTCACACACAGTATGCCTGCTACACTGTGCAGTTTGCACTCCTGGCATTCATTTTCTACACATCTGCAAAACTGACTGCGCATTTGGCTTCAATTTGTACAGAGCTTTTAGTGAAACAAAACGCAGGCGAAGCAGCGATCCGAGGCGTACCTAGGAGATTGGCGTGATTCACTTTTAGAGACTAGAACGCGACCAGGGCGGGTTTCCATTTAGCGTCATTTCCTAAGCTTTCTCCGTGCAGCGCGGGGAAGAGACCTAACACCGCGATACCGGGGCCCTGCGAGAGATGCGATGACCTGACATGGTCTCTCGCAAGCATTACAAACTACATGCGGTGTTAATGGGCTGGCTACGCGGACACACTGGCGAGCATGTGCCCACCTCTCTCCTGTCGGAGATACTTTCACGAGGCCAGGCTGAAACTGTAATTCTATTAGCGACCGAAGTAAGTATGTGCCTAATGGGAATTCAGTCTCATTTAACAAACGTGCTGATCCCACGCAGGCACTTTCAACAAGCTGTCAATCATCAGCAGGCTTGCCTGCAGGCGTTTGAGTCCTGGGGGGACGCTTGTTCACGTGAGCATCTCTTACTTACAAGATCAGAGAAGTATGCTGGTGGCCAGAGAATGCAGGCTTTTGAACCCCCCTCAGCATTTTATGTCGTACTACATGTTTGACATTTTAAATTAATGTCAGGATGGTTATGCATCGCTGGGCAAGAGGTTTGTTAAAAACGTGGGTATTCATTCGGTCCTTACAACAACTTTACATCTTCTGGATTTTATGAAGATTAGGTAGATTGCACTTTTAAAAAGCGTTAGGATGTGCAGTCTGCCTACATTTCAAAACAATGTTTCTTCTTGCTACATACGTCTAGCACGGCTAAGGCAGACTCTGTACATACCAGTCAATCAAAAAAGAATTAAACAGACTAAACGAAACTCAGAAACGACTCCACTGCGCATTTACCTGCTAGAACTTCCAGTCTCTAAATGTGTATTTTATGCACCATGTCAATACATTTTTTGTCACAGTCAAGGTCATTTATTGCGGATATTCCCTCGTCAATATCTACTTGCACACTGAGGATTTAAAGGGAAAATTAGGATTAGTTACAATTGTAAAATACATTGCTGGTCTCTCAAAGACCAAACAAACTTGGAACGCTAATGAAAGAAATTGAAAAATGTCCTGAGGGCAGTACATCGATCAATGCAGAGGGTTGTCTTTCCCAGTGCTGAAGTAATATTTGGCAAGAGCAGAATAATAGGCAATTATAGATCTCAATAGTGCTCGGGTGGCAATGTGTGTCAAATAGCTCCAGGACCATTCATAAATATCAATATAGTTCTTACACAACTTTTGGACCATCTTAGTGCATTACAACATTCCTCTCCCCCAACTCACCTTCCTAATACAGCTCGAAATAAAAATGAATTTTTATATATTTTTTGTATGTATGTCTGCATGTCGTATATGTATCTCATGCAGCTAACACCCTTTGACAAAGCCAGTAGGCCCGGCTTGTTGTAGCTGTCATGTGACTTGTATTATACACCTGGAGGCGATGACTGAAGCATCGACATACCAGCCGGCGGCACAATATGCTGAGCACAGATCTTTGTTTTGCATAAATGTTTTAAGCCACGCCCTCGACCACGTCCCTTTCAGAGACCCCCAGATTTTCATCCCACTAAAAGCCTGGTTGAAATCATCTAAAAAGGTGCGCCTAACCTTCAGCACAGGGTGTCTCCCCAGCCAGCGCTCACTGACGCCCTCTGCCCTCCCACCCACCAGCCCTGCACCACCAGCCGCTGCCATGTACCACCTGTCACAGGTGATGAAGGGGGAGATAGTCTACACCTTATAGGGAATTACGTGTGCCACTTGAACTGAGAGAATCCAGTGCCCTCGGTTATTCCTCATTCAGCAGGCTCAACAAAGCATACATAACAAAGGAGCAGGGAGGGGCTCATTGCGCTCTGGCAGGATGGGTGAGTTAACATTACATTTTGAATCAACAAGTATTTGTATGTTTTTGATATGTGTGTTTGGACATCGGCATGTTTTGAAGCAACGCCGTGTTGCACTCTGGGATTTAGAGTCCAGTAGCAATATGACAAAACTACAAACCTTATTTGTGGTGAATGACTGTATGGAGTAAATACAGAACATTTGTGGAATAATTGTGAAAAACTCGGACCACTCTTTGCTGTACTTACTTAGTGACCCAGGTCCACGAGTTTTCAGGGCCCACCCCGTTAAAACTCAATACTCTGGAAGAAACTAAGCACAGAGTTTTTTTATTTAGTGCATTTTTATATAGCGCGGACATTACCCACTCTGTGTGGGTGTGTGTGGGGGGGGCTCTGTGTGGGTGTGTGTGGCATTTGCGAGAGATTAAGCTATTGACATTGTAAATGACAATGCCATTTATTTATCTGTTTTCAAAACCAACACATAAATAAAAAAATTGTCATTTACGATGCCAATAGCTCTAACTTTTGCAAAGGCGAAACCGTTGCATTGTAAATGCTTGTTTTTTTTTGGCATGAGAACATACACTTTCATTTTTAGGCACGGGGAGATTAAGTGATTTGCCCAGAATCACAGGAGGTTTTGGCGTCGTTACCGAGACTCGAACCCAGATTCCGAGGTCGAGCGCCTTAGCCGTTAGGCCAACTCCTCTCCCCGACTTGACAGCAATCACATGGGCTGGTGGTTGACATTGTGTATTCAGTGATGTTTGACTAGCAGTGTGTGTAATGACCAGCAGCAAGTCACTACACTCACACCGCCAGCCAAATGTCAGCCCACACACACCACCAGCCAAGCGCATCCCACCCACACTGCCAGCCAAGCACCATCCCACGCACACTGCCAGCCAAGCACCAGCCCACGCACACTGCCAGCCAAGCACCAGCACCGCCAGGCAAGCGCCAGTCCACGCACACCGCCAGCGTAGCTCCAGTCAATGCACACCACCACTGAAGCGCCAGCCCGCGCACACTGCCAGTCAAGCGCCAGCCCGCGCACACTGCCAGTCAAGCGCAACCCCACGTACACTGCCAGCCAAGCGACCGCCCATGCACACTGCCAGCCAAGCGACAGCCCACGCACAGTCATTAATTTTATTTTAAACCAAAATGAAAACACAATCCAATTGCAACTAGATACTGCTGTTTTTGTAGTTATAGTTTTGTAACTAAAGACATTCTAATGCCAACCAAGAAACTGTACAACAACTATATAAAACCTTACAGACCAGGCAGTACACTATTAGACTCACGGTTGCGCCCAAAAACTCTTGTGATATGCAGTCTGAAACATGGGCACACAGCCCAGGATTAGAAGGACAATCGGCACAGTGCATGCGACTCTCCTTCCGCATACATCTCTTACGGGTATTGTTTTTTGGGTGTGAGTAATTACATCAGGAAGGTGGCGATCTTTCAATCTAGCCACATCCTCCATCACTCCAACTCTAGGAACACTTGCTTGTTCCACTACAACAAGGCTGCCTAGCTCAGGCTCCCGACACTGAACAAAAGTAATCTTTGATGCAAGAAAACACCCCATGAACACAACAAGTATATTAAAAGTTAATACATTGAAGAGATGGGTGGCAAACTTCTTATACCAAATGTAAGCCTTAGGAACAGCAGTGTAAGGTCCCAACCTCTTATCTACTCTATTGACCCCACCCATGTGCTTATTGTAGTCTACTATGCACACAGGTTTGCGCACTTCAGCAACCTGATCTCAAACAGGCACAGGTGAAGTTCTCATCGTGGATGATAGTCAGCATGTACACATCCCTCCTATCCACAAATTTCACAGCTAGCAGTTCCTCACTATGCAAGGCACTGCACTGTCCCCTCTGAAGCTTTATTGCAAACAAGCTCTTTTGGGTAACCTTTACAGTTAGAGCGGATTGCGCCACAAGCAAAAGTGTCCCCTTCGAACAATTCCTTAAACAATTGCACAGCAGTGTAGAAGTTACCAAGGTACAAATGGTGATCTCTGTTAAACAGTCCTCTAGCAAGATCCCACACAGCTTTCTCTGCAACTCCAAAAGTGGACCGACAACCGGCGGGGGTGGGGGGGCAAATAGTGGAATCCTAGACAGTAGGGGTGATCTCGTGGCCACACCAAAGCATTATCAACAAAATGCAGCATCCGAAGCAAAAGCAAATACAGATCACGACTCCTAATTGCAGGAAATATGGCTGTTGCCATCAAGGGACTGGTAGACCAATATGAAGCCAGGGACGGCTTCCTTATCAAACCCATCAAAAAAGACAAACCCCAAAACTACTTCGTTTCATCCACCCTGGAGAGAGAGCGGTGAGGTGGGGTGTTCACTTGTAAACTCACAGGTGACATCAACACAACTGCGAGGCTCGTGCATTCTAGACCATTGGTTTCCGTAGGTTATATTTATTCCTACCATACGTTTGTCACCCATTTTACATTATTTTTCACCTTTTTGCAGTAGCTCTTTATATCTAGGTCATGAGGAAGGCTGCGATCAGAACTTATCATGATGGCTGAAACATGTAGACCTGTTTGTCGGACTAGTGCAGTCATTAATTCTTAAACTGCACATTCAGTTTTTTTAACCATGACACCAAGAGTTAACTAATAAAATATATTTTCTCTTGGTAGCCAATTTTAGATCACTTTTCACATCACCATTCTTTGCACTGCAACCATCACCCAAAGTGTTTCATGTGCTTCGCACCTAGCGGATTTGAGGAGATCAATCAAATATTCTATAATACATCCCTGAGCGCCTCTTACAGGGTTGTAGCCCTTGGTTGCACTAGGAATTGCAACCAAGAGATCCCAGATGATGAAGCATGCCACCTCGGTGGGTGATGGGATTCCTTCCTCTTTAAAGGACTCTCCTGTATTTGAGTAGGAGGCATATGTCTGTACTGTTTGCATTTAGAGCTGTTCTAAGCTCTATAGACCCGCAGATTATTTGTGTGACATAGTATTGGTTGGGGGTGTCTGTCAATCTGCACTGGTCTTTAAACCTTCCCTTAGACCGACTACCCCTGTTTTTGTATTGATTGATCTAAGACCAAGCAGAAGATGGAGGGATGGGCTTCTGTATAACTTTAAGATGATCGCACTGCAGCGAATCTTATACACCATCCAACCCCCGCATCAATCCTTTCAGTATATTGTCGCTGCTCACAAGCATTATCTGGGCTGGTGGGGTCTCCCCTCCCCACCCCATATGTACACAAGCCGCCCAGTTTTCGATTATAATACTGGGTGTCCAAGTGGCTTATACTCGACTGCCTCTTCTGTTATAAAGTGGCTGCTGCTGTAGTTTGAATCACTCTGGATGTTCCATCTGCTTTTAATCTTTTAAGATGCCATCATCACCCATGCCTTACCCCCAACCACGAGAAACACGATCCTATGTTGAGAGGTTTCATCGTGGCATATTGGTTGTCAGGACAAATTCACAGCTGAAACCCATAGGTGGCATGGGATGCCACTAGACCAAGAGACAAAACTTCATTGGCATGGGACCTCATAGGTGTTTCGAAGATGGGGGGTTGTGGACACAGAGTGGTATCAAATCATTTGAGAAATTGACTAGCTTTTGTGTTTTTTCTGGGATATCTTCGACATGCACTGGGATGCCTTGGAGGAAAGAATAGAATTCCCCCACCCCAGAAGCACAGATAACCTTGGAACTACTAGGAAGGAGGGGTATATTGTGGGTTTATAGGTCCTTGATACGTAATGCCCCAGATCCCTTGTAAAACTTAAGAAAGAAGTGGGAATTAGAACTAGGGGACACTGTTGTGAACTGACCCTGCCGGGAGGATCCGTTGACTTTCTTCTTCCTTACTCGGGACCTGTCTGATGCTCGCCGGACCCGCTCCGCAGAATCAAGGAACTTGCACAGCAATTGGGGGTGAGCTCTGAGGGCACCAGAGGCGAGGGCAGGACTTTTGCAGGGCTGCGAGCAGTGCCGCAGGGACTCCATCTCCCAGGAGTCCCTGCATGATCTAACCAACTGCACCTGCTCTCCCTGCTTGCCCCGCCCACTTCCGCCTCCTTAAATCCGACACAACCATCCGCTACACGGGAGCGTCCCGGGAGAAGCCCGGGACGAGGGCGGGCTGTCTGTGGCCGTCAGGGGCCGCAGGAGGCTGGGCTGGGCCTACCCTCTGACATTTAGCTCAGAACTATTGGACATTGTCCCTCTCCTGATACAGTGAGTTGTTATCCTTTTGAGTCTTACACACTGTTATTGTATTAGCGATCCACATTGAGGGGGGGGGCCCTGTGCTGTGGTACATTGTGATTACGATTCTCTTGTTCATAGTTAGTTGTCTTTAAACATGTCTACACACTCACTTAATCCCTCAACTAGTCCCTTACCTTCTACGGTAGGGGTTGCAATCCTAGGACCTTTAGACAGATACTTCTCTAGGGCTACCCGTGAGATTGATAGAGAAATTGCCCTAGCTGAGAGACTTGCTGAGCGCCGCCTATCTGTTGAACTCCTTAAACGCCCCTTAGAGAAGCGGTGGTCCTTGGGCTTCTAGGCGCCGGTCCTTTCCCCAGCTCGCGCAATTGACTCTGTATCAAATGTCTGCCCACTTTTGGACAAGTCACTTGCAACTGTTCTGATGTTTAGCCCTGATAGGGTGGAGTGTACGTTAGACTTAGTTGCACCGACTGACGATGAAACTATGGCTGCGAAGTCTACTAATGCCCTACCCCCCATGCTTACCTCTAATATCACTTCTAGCGATGGGGCCCCCACCTCCCTCACCAGTTTTATCATCCCACGCAGTAGCCAGAATTGTTGCCATCCCAAACCTTACAAGAAAATTAGGAAACTCGGAACCAGGGTGGTAGCGACTCAAAAGTCTGTAGGGGTTGGTGCAGGCCGCTCTCAGGGTGACACGGGGTGTGTGCTCTCCGCTGTGTTACCAGCCAAACCAGATATTCCGACTACGGTTTCTGCCGAGCTCACACCCCTTGAGATCCCCCTGATTGACCAGATAGAGAAAATGATGAAATCTGTTCTGACTCCGGTCGTAGAGGGTCAAAAGGCTGGCGGAGCGGCTGGACAGCTTTGAGCTAGGGCGACCTCTGTTACCCCACAGAACTTATCTCATGTAAATGGAACGGTCAATGGGGTGTCGGCGGTTGAGGCCCTAGCTCTACCTGTTGTCACTGCCAAAGGGGGCGATCGGAACCCAGGGCTGGTTAAAAAGAACATAACTAAATGTCCAGATCCCTCAAGGGCAACTAATACCCATGTTGAGAAACCCGTAGGCTCCGAGGCCACTGGTAAAAATGGCCATGCCAACCTAAGAAATTCTGGAATTGGCAAAGGTTTTGAACTAGCCCAATCAAGAAGAACCAGCTCTATTCCTCCCCTTATCATCCAGCCCAGTGCACTACCCCCCATGGAAGCCCTCAGAATACCACCCATGAATCTGCCCCCAGCCTGTCATCCTTATGTTGCTATTCTTATCAATGTACCACCCTTGATGGCGGGACAGCCAGAATCCTTCCAGATGTTAAAAAGCAAAACTATGCACTGGCTAAGGATAAATAGACCTCTCCCCAGAGAACTAGACAAGTTGATTCTGGGAGTTAGAAGGGTAGGGTGGGTGGGTCACGGGCAAAAGCGCTTTGAGGGAGACTGTGTGGTGGTTAATTTTAAGGATGTTAGGGTTGCCCAGATAATTTGCAACCAGAACCTAGGGATCGGTGGTGCCGGCATTGGAGTAGTAGATTTGTCCTACTTCTACCCAAGATCAGTTGGCAACCATTATGGGACTATTTTGGATGGTAGAGGGAGACACAATTTCGCTCTCCCTGGGTACGACTCCTTCCCTATGCCTTACCAGCCGGCTCCTTGGCTGGGACCATATGGAGGGATGCCAGGATATTGATACGAGACTTTACCTGGGGTGGGTTCCCTGTCCTCGAGCTCTTGGACGGAGCCCCTTGACTTGGAGACCATTAACATCAGTCTGTCATTGAGTGTTGGAAATAAGCAAGGAGAAAGTGAATCTTGCATACTCCCTGAGGGAGAGCGGGTCCCCAACCTCGTACCTCACAGCGAGCCTCCTGTGGCGGATCCAGTTATAAGGATTCTCAGCTGGAACGTTGCGGGCATCACGAGGAAGCTGGCCGTACCGGAATGGAACACCCTTGTGGAGGGCTACTCTATTTGTATTTTCCAAGAGACCTGGAGTAGAGAGCCTTGTCACAAGGTAGGTTATTCATCCTTTTTCCGGCCAGCAGTATAAAAACATTTTATAACATATAACATAACATCCCCTTCCGGGAAGGGCCACCCCTCAGGAGGCCTTCTCATATGGGTTGCCATTTCACTTGGTTGTCAAGTTACCCAGCAAGTGTCAAACTCACTCGATCTCTTGAGCTTATCACTCAAGGGCCCTAGGAGAGGGCTGACCCTAGATATTTTTAATATCTGTGCTAGGGGTACAAAGGGAGACTCTCCCACAGTGGCAGAGTTGGAATCCTTGCTTGGGAGAGGCACTAACAGTTCTCACGTCCTGGTCGCAGGGGATTTTAACTGTACGTTCGAGCCCCTCGGACTGGAAGACACTTTGGGGACTGCTGAAGAAGACACTAGGAGAGGTATACCTGTTTTAACCTTACCTCCCATTAGAAGGTGGTCTCAGGTGGCGGTTCAAATCTACTCTTTAAACTTAGAATTCGGCCTTAGGGCTGTGAATGGCAGGACAATTTCAGATCCATCTGGAGCCCATACCTACAACAGGGTGGATCATACGTCCAGGATAGACTATATCCTTCTTGATGTAAAACTCTGGGGCTATTTGCAGGATATGGAGGTACTTGCTACAGTTGAGAGTGACCACAATCCTCTCTCTTGCCCTCCGTCCCTTGTGGACGTTGAATCCGGGGGTGCTTGCCCCTCATTCGGTGTCTGCCCATCAGGAGGTATACCCTCCAACTGTAGTAGGCGCCTAAGGTGGAGTAAGCTCATCATGGATGAAAAGAAAGTGCTGTCCATCGCGGCACTCCTAGATACTGCACAGTCCAAACTGGATGTAATGATTCCTAAGCCAGAGGAAGTTTCAGCGCTTTTTTGTGTTACCACCAAGGCTTTGAGTGAACTTTTCCATCTTCCAAGCAAGGGCTCTCGAGTTGATAAGTTTGAGAAAAGGTTGAATCCATATGGTTGGTACACGAGTAAATGTAGGGAGAAGAAAAACTCCCTGATTGGTGCTGTTAAGAGTAAATCTTTGGCTGCCATAAGATTGGCAAGGAAAGACTAATCGCAGACTCTCCTTGCAGCGAAGAGAGAATGGGAGGACAGGTTCTGGGTGGATCTCAGGAAAGCGAGCTTGGATAGGGATGCAAGAAGCTTCTGGAATCTCATAAGATCTAGGGACAGGTCAGACAGCACCCTGATAACGTGTGACATCCCTGCCCAGAGCTGGTTTAATCATTTCTCGTCTCTACACCGCCAATGAGCCAACTACCCATACTATCCTCTCACTGGCCGCTTGCCCAGGAGGCCTAGAGTATGCTCCCTTTACCGCTAGAGAGGTGGAGAATGTAATCAAGACTTTGGTGCCCTTGAAAGCAGCAGGGCCTGATGGGTTACCGGGTGACTTAATTCGGGCAAATTCCAAGGAGTGGGGGAAGCTAGTGTCATCACTGTTAAATGCCATTAGTGAAGGTGCGCCCATACCTGAATCCTGGAAGGGGGCAGAGGTTGTCCCGATATTCAAGAAGGGGTGTCGGGACAACCCTGCCAACTACAGGCCAATAAGTCTTATTGACTCTTCCCAAAAAGTGGCAGGGAAGGTGATCCTGAGAAGGGTGCTCCAGTGGGTGGACGACAACAACATCTTGTCGGACCTCCAAGCTGGATTTCGCTCTGGTACTGGGACCATTGAGCAGGCCTTCAGATTGGCTCTTCTATACTGGAAGGTGGTGGTGCTGGGCGGGGCCAGTCTATATTTGGCTTTTATAGAGCTAAAGACTGCCTTCGATCTGGTTCCCAGAGAGGAGCTATGGAAGGTTCTGCTAGATTTGTGGTTGCCCATGCATATTCTTTCTCTTTTGGTAAAATTACATGCTGGCAATTATGCGCGGGTACGAAGGGTGAAAAAAACCGATAGGATCCCCGTGGGAAGGGGCGTCCGTCAGGGATGCGTGTTAGCCCCCACCCTGTTTTCTCTTTATGTAAACGGCGTGGTTGATCATCTGCTAAGAAATCCCTCGGACGCTCCATCCCTGGCGGGCAAACGGATCCCAACACTGCTCTTCGCAGATGATACTCTTCTTATCTCAAAGTCGCCTATGGGTCTTCAGAGCCTCTTGAACAGCTTTCAGGAGTTTTGTCTGTTGAGGGGGTTGATAATCAACACTGACAAAACTAAGTTTTTGGTTATGAATCCCCCGAAGAAACTCGGTCGACCTCCGGCTCTGAATTCCGAGCCACTGGAGAGGGTCTCCGAGTTTGATTATCTAGGTATTCGCCTTAATGATTCCCTTACCTGGAACCCGCACATCCAAAAAATGCTACTGGGCCACAAAAGGGTGGGAGGCACCTTACTCAAGGAACAACGTTCCTCAACTAGTAAACCTACAGCCCCAGTTGTGGAAATATATAAAGCCAGAGGGGCCAGTGCCGCCCTATATGGGGCAGAGCTGTGGTGCACCTGCAACCTGGACGCACTAGCTAAATCGGAGAGCAAATTTTTGAAAGATCTGATGGCTCTCCCATGGTGCACACCAACAGTACCAGTGCTATTGGATCTAGGTTGCAGATCCATCAGGGACCAAGCGCAACTTCGCCCCCTGCTCCTCTGGGCACGTCTATGGCGGGCGCCTGAACTAGCCTCCTATGCGGAAGCATTATCAGAGGTTATGGCTATGGTAGGCTGGTCCAGAATTAAATGGTTGAGGCAGTGAAACCCAAACTGTGCGCCGCGGCACCCCGGTGCACCGTAATGAGGTGCCAGGGGCGCCGCGCGCACAATGTGTGAAAGATATGTGAATGTGCGCAATTAACAAAGGATGCGTCTTTCCTGTCAGCTTGATGGCAGCAATCCTATTTAAATTACCCAGATGCAGTGCAATACACGGGGGTGTTACAAATGCCGCCTGTGTAATCCTGAATCATGTTTTGGCCCAAGAGTGCAGGGCCGCCATACGAGTTTACGAGGTGCTTTCACGTAGCCTCCATTTACCCGCGCACAGCAGTCTGTGGAGCCTCGAGCCTTGCTGCCCGTGTTGTGCTTCTTCTCTTAGGACCCTCTTCTTCACGAATTACACAGGTTGGTTGAAATACTCCTTGCTTCCTTACTGCAAAGAAGGGGGACATGGCAAACGTGTGACCCCCAAGCAGCCTCTGTATTTATGCTGGGTGCTGTTCGTGACGTACTCCTACTCTACTCTTGTGAAGAAACACTGCGCTGGAATTTATAAGCCCTGGCCTAGTGTATGGAAACAGGTTTTGAATAATGTATGTTTCCACACTACTAGGCCAGGGTTTGTAAATTCCGGCGCTGTGTTTCTTCACAGGAGTAGAGTACAAGTACGTCACGAACAAAGTGCAGGAACAGCAGCCAGCATAAATACAGGGGCTGCTTGGGGGGGGAACGAGGGGGGTTCACGAGTTTGCCATGTCTAAACACAAACGGGCACCGTTTGGCTTGCCTTTGCCACGCCTTCATGCTTCACAGCATGCCAGTTGCACATCCGCGCATTGGCCTGCTTTTTTTGATCGATAGGGTGCTTAGGAGGCAGCATGTGGTGGCCACTACTAACTATCCATGTATAACGGACTAGCTAGCACTAGTAAACTCGTTCTTTGCAATTCTTTCTAGTTTAAATCGGAGATAGCGAGTGAAGCTGTTGTCATACCCAGGAGTCATGGCCACATCTCAGTGCACTTTCAAACTGCAGTTTGTTGCCATATTCCTGCAGTATGCCACAACAATGAAACTACAGCACTTTACAAACCTTAGTCATAAAAAAAATTCACCCTTCCACTCGTCCTCCATGGTAAATCCGTCATACACCATTTCTGGAGGCCTTGAAGACTGTTTCTAATCCAGTCTTGCTGTTAGGCTGTGCTTCACTCTAGCTGTGCAAGGGTTTTGGTGGTACTTTGCCTATGGCTCGGAGCATCCCATGGGTCTTAAAGAGAAGGAACTAAGGGCCTTTTACCCTTAGTAATGCTCTCTAAGCATCACATTGCACAAGCACCTTTACCGGGTATTTGCCAAAGCAGTACAGGGCACTGGGACGACTGCTTGATCCATGATCCGCTGCACCGATGAGGCAAGCCCTCCACAGGTTCACACTAGACAAGCTCACAGTACACACTAGTCGTGGTCTCAACATGCACAAATAAAGCATACACTGCACACAATCCTAACGTAATGTGTCACACCCATTTAAAAACCTCACACTGATTTGAAAGATTCACACCTGTTATTTGTAGAGCCCTCTTGTTCGACTCCAACTCTCTCACGCACACTTCTCTCTCACTATTTCCCCATCACCTCTCTTTCCGCCCTCCCACCACAATCCACCGATAACAATAAAATCAGCTCATTAAAAGTATATCTGTGCCATGCAAAGGAAGGCACCCTTCTCAATGCGTTGCTGCACAGGATGCCACCCCTTGCCCACTCACCTCACACAAAACCAAGTCTGATTTTCGATTTATTTGAATAGAGCAGCTAGCTAGTAGCCAGAATGGCCGACAGGGAACAGTAACTAGATTAGGAAGCGCTCATCCGTTCGACACGCCCAGCCCCACCTTCTTGTTTGTAATGGTTTTATCTCCCCTGAGAGAAACACTTACGTTCTTCTTTGTCATCTACATGAGTTGATTTGTATATAATTTGTCATAACCGTGTTTATTTGTATTCTTACACATTCTGGCTTTGATTCTGCTGTATTTATTATTACTTCTTGCTCTCTCTTGTATTTTATTATTTCCCAAGTTATGTGAAGTGCTCTAATGCGCCTGGCCTTTGTACGTGGTACATAGAAATAAATGTAATATCACGTCTCCATGTATTTTGTTTTTAACTTGTATGCAATTTTAATTTGCATCATTATTTTTCTTTCATGGTTTCCATGCCCCCACTTTCTTATGGGCATATCTGAGTGGAACAGAGAACCACAGCTAGAAGAAGGGAAAGGGTTGTTGTAGGAGACAAAAAGAGACATTTTTAATCTACTTAACCGGCTTCATCCCAATTAATTTCAGGGAGAAAACTGTAAATACTCCAGAGGTCGTGCTTACATTCTCCCACCGGTAAAAAAAAATTGACATGATGGGGAGCCACGGCCAGCTGCCAATTAGGTCAAGGGAGCCACAGGTCAAAAAAGTTTGGGAACCACTGGGTTGAGGGATGTCAAATGATTGCTGGTGGAGATAGGGTTACCAGACGCATGGGCATCGAGAACAGCCCCACCCAAAGCTACGATTAAAAAGTTGTACTGGAACTGGGTCTCCGCTAAATTACACTCAGATTCACGACATTGCAACTCTACTGTAGCTTTTGTGAGAATCAAAGATGTGGTGGCTTATGAACCCTATTTAGATACTATTTCTATCCCCTTTGATCGTACTTTGTATTTCAAGTTTCGAGTAGGGATTTATTTATTTATTATTTATTTAAAGATTTGTGAAGCGCCTGGTGACCCGGAGGCATCCCCGCGCTGTGAGAGCTTGAGTTGGCCAAGAGGGGGGAAGAGCTTATTTATTTAGGGAAAAGCAGAGTTTTAAGCTGCTTGCGAAAGCGCAAGTAGCAGGGTTCCAACCGCACACTGCGGGGAAGCGAATTCCAGCGAGTGGCTGCCTTTACTGAGAAGCGACGGCCTCCAGTGCGTACCCTCCTAAACCTGGGGACATTTGCCAGTCGCTCATTGTCCGAGCGCAAAGATCTCGAGGCTTTGTATGGGGTGACCATATCTCCTAGGATCGAAGGGCCTTGTCCATTGAGGAGCTTGTGAACGATGCACATTGCCTTAAACTCGATGCTCTCTCGCACTGGCAACCAGTGGAGAGCCTTAAGTGCTGGTCTTGTAGAGGTTCTGGAGGGAAGACCCATCAGCATCCGGGCAGCCGCATTTTGGGTTCGTTGTAGCTTGCCCAGAGTAGCTTCAGGGGCTCCTAAATAGACAGCATTACTGTAGTCCAATCGTGCAAGGACCAGTCCTTGAACCAGGAGTTTCCTAGATTGAAGGGGGAGCAGAGGAAGGATCTTGCGGACTGACCGCATAAGTCCGAAGCAGGTTCCAGCTGTTTTAGTTGCCTGGGTTTTCATTGACAAGTCCGGTTCGAGCCAGACCCCCAGACTCTTGATTTCTTTCTTGGGGGCGGGCACCTCACCCATAGTATCGGGCCAAACAGATGATGGAATTGCTGACCACTTCTTGCCCATCAGCATAACTTCTGTTTTGGACCCGTTGAGTTTGAGTGAGGACTCGCACATCCAGAGATGGATTTTCTGGAGGCAGTGCAAGAGATTATCTGGGCATTGATCAAGATGTGAGAGAGAGACGACCAATTGCGTGTCGTCCGCATAATTCACAATCTTGATGCCGAAGGGGGCAACTACATCCTCCAGAGGGGCCATATAGGCGTTAAAAAGAGTAGGACTAAGTGAGGAACCCTGGGGAACCCCACTTGTCAGAGGAAAAGAGTCAGAACGGGAGTTGCCATCCCAGACCTGGAACGAATGGCCCGACAGGAATGACTCTATCCAGGCCAACGCAGTGCCCCCGAGTCCTGCCCTGGCCAGCCGGTGGAGTAGGACACGGTGATTCACCGTGTCAAAGGCTGCACTAAGGTCCAGGAGGATCACTGCCACTGACCCCCCTGAATCCAGGATGCACCTTGCCTCCTCGATGACGGCGAGGAGGGCAGTGTCCGTACCTTGGCCAGGGCGAAACCCCGTTTGGGAACGTCGCAGCAGATTGTTAGATTCCAGAAACTGGGACAGCTGGACGTTAACCAGTTTTTCAGCAATTTTGCTGATGCCCGGGAGGAGCGAGATCGGCCTGTAGTTGGCCAGATCAGCGGGGTCCAATTGGGGGTTTTTGAGAAGGGCTTTAACTACCGCCCCCTTCCAACTAGGAGGGACGGAGCCTTGGGACAGTGAGGCATTGATCAACTCCAGAACTGGAGGAACAATCGCAGAGGCGACTGCTTTCAGAAACCTCATGGGAGCAGGGTCACGGGGAGAACCACTTTTCATCTTGGCCAGAGTCTTTTCAACTTCGTCCGATGAGACCGCCCTAAAAGCGTTAAGCTGTGGGCGGGGGTCGCCTACTGGGCAAGTGTCAGGCGTCATGTTGTCCCAGCAGGGTAGCTGGCTAGGCTGCGGAAGTGAAGCTAAGATGTGGGCGACTTTAGAGTCAAAGTATTTTGCAAGTTCATTACTCCTGTCCGGTAGGGCCCTGATCAGTGAAGGGGGTTGTGGTACCTTTAGGAGTTCTTTGGCAATGAGATAGGATAAAAAATGCCACTAACTCCGCGAGAGAATCCTATCGTCATAGTAAGAGGCCTTAGAAAGTTTCAAAGCAGATTTATATGCTCTCACAGTCCTCCGGTAGGAATCTTTACTAGAGTGGAGCCAATCCTTCCTCCACAGTCGCTCCGCTTTTTTACATTCCTTGCGGAGGGCTCTGAGTTCCAGGCTAAACCAGGGGGCTGAGCCTGTCTTTCCGCTCTTGTCTTCGCGGGTTTTATAGGTATAATAGAGTCGAGTGAGTCGGAAATCCACTTCCTGAAATTGCTATCAGCTATGACAGGGTCCCCCGAGGGGGCGGGGGTCGTTGATTCCAGAGCTCTGGCCCAGTCCTCGGTTGAGAGTCTGGACCATGCCCTGTCCTGGATGTACGTGACAGGCTTGTGGGGCTTCCTGAATTCTCCTGGCCAGAAGAGAGGAACCACAAAATAAATGGTCTGTCCAGGGGAGGGGGCAAGAAGGTTTGGTATGGACATTTGTAAAAACTGGGTCTAGCAGGTGGCCCTTAATATGGGTGGCTCCGGTATTGGCCAATTGGAGGCCATAAGCAGCCAAGTCTAGTATCAAGTTAGCAGCCCCTGTGTCTAGGGGATCGTCAAAGTGAATATTGAGGTCCCCTAGCACAGTAAAGTTAGGTGTAGAGTGGGCCAGTGCTGAAATAGATTCTAGTAGGGCGCTAGCAAAGGGACCAAAATGGCCGGGGGGCGATACACCAGAAGGTTGTCGGGGCCAGATGGATGGTAAAATGGCAGCTCTCTGAGTCCGTGATGTGAGCATCGCTAATTCTGCATGAGAAATGATCTCTGTGCAAAATGGCCAGTCCGCCCCCTCTACCAGAGGGACGTACTTGGGACTGGATAAGAAAACCCGGGGCCAGAGCCAAGACCACATCCGAATCCGAGTGTGTTGTGAGCCAAGTTTCCGTGAGGAACAAGATGTCAAGCTCATGGTCCACGAGCAGGTGGTTAATAAGCAGGGCGTGCATGGGGAGCGACCTACAGTTCAATTCTGCTAGTTTCAGGCCAGAATATGAAATTGGTGCCTGAGTCAGTTGTAAATGGACCGGGTGGCAGAGTACGCAGTTTATAAAGTGTCCATCTGATTCGTGTACGTAATTACACTGTGTATTCTTTGTAGGTCTAAGACTTAGTAAGGCGCAACGCGAATAACTCACCCTCTCGGTGTCCACGCCCGGCATGGGTTCTGGCCCTATACCCGTTCGTGCGTTGGGTGGGTGGGAGGAGGGTGGGAGAGGCACAGAACTATCCCGCCAGCCTTCCCTTCCCAAGATGGCGCCTAAAGTTGCCGAATGGGGTTCCCAGCGCCTGATAACGGCGGCGCTGTGAAATGCCGTGCAGATGGCCTCAGGCGAAGTAGTCTCGCACCAAGGTGAGGGCAGAAAATTAAAAGCACACCATTAAAATATTATACAAGTTTTAAAAAGATCGTTATTATTTAGCTCAATAACAATCTCTAGTCAGCAAGTTAATAGGGCGCAAGAGAGCACAAGATTCCTCCGGCTTCCGCCTCAGAGGTAGTCGCCCGCTGGAAACGGCCCTACCAATTTTCTCCGTTCTGTGCGTCCTGTCCCACCCGAGTAGAGTCGGTAGCCCATATCTTTTTTGAATGTCCGGACTATCGTGCACCCAGGATCCGTTGGTTAAACCCCTATGTAGACTCTTAGGCACCCGTCAGCATATAGTGGCGATGCGTATTTTAATGTCTGACACATCCACCGTGATTGTTTGTGCTGTGTCAAAATTTTTAAAATGGTCTTGATTGATTCGCACAAAAAGGCTTTCCTTGTCAATTTAATTCAGTGTTAATTGTTTTAATACTTCCTTCTGTTTAAATCATCTGTGTATCTAGGATGTGATTGTTATTTATGCTGTATTTTTGATTGTTGTACAAGCTTTTATAGTATTTTTATATCGAAATAAAGCCAATCAATCAACTAGGGGACCTGGAAAACGAGGAAAAAAAACACCATATACCCTGGCCATCTCTGAATGCTTAGATTATTACAACTCAAATACCATTATATTATCTGTTTTTGTACCTTCAGACTGTGGCATATGGGTAGGACGCCAACCCACCATTATCTAGGTTGTAAAAATGCAAGGGTTACATTCTTGCACACCATTTGGAGTCAGTTGGTCATAACCGAATACTGGATCAGAGTACATAACGATTTAGAGGGAGTGGTGGTTGGCCATGCAATCCCCCTGGACTCTAAAATAGCTGTGCTGGGAATAATAGATGGCTAGGAGGAGATCGCAATAATTTTTGTGGTGGTGGGAGGGGGGGCAAATTGATCGGCCTACTGATCACACCTGTTTAGAGAATGGTGAGGGAATCTGTGCATTAGTAGCAGAAAGTATTTATAAGGCTAGATGCTGCTCATAAAAAATCAAAAGATCTTATCCTGCTGGAGTTGAAAGGAGGAATTATGAATGGGTGAGTTAATTTATTCAAAAGTGTGCCGTCTTGTTGGAGGGGCTGGTGTCTTCATGCCCCCCTGAAATGCTGCAATTCCTTCCCACATACGCTGCCTGTGACTTAGAACAGCTCTTGCAGCTAATGATAAGTCCAGCGCACCTAATGAATGCCCTTGACAGTGGGACTGGCTACTGGGAGTCTTTCTTTTATTTTTCACGGCGGAGCAGCACAAACTCAGCCCAGTGTCCTTGTAGATACAATAGCAATGTTGTATTGGCTGTACCACGGGTGGTGCGGGTGTCTTTACCAACTGCTGGGTGGTGCGGGTGAACCGCCCAAACAATGCTGCAGCGCAGTCCATTGAGGAAATCAGGTTCCTCATGTGCTTTTTTCACCAGTCGGGGTCAATAGAGTGAAAGAAAGTGGATTGTCCATGTCAATATGGGATGCAGGTGATGTGAAAGGACAAGGAGGGGCATGGTATACCGTGATGTTTCCTCTCAGTATGTAGTGCAGGGAGCATATGGGGTGTTGCTGGGCAATGTGAGAACTGATGACTGTGCACTTGCCTTGAAACACTCGGGTTGCACTGGTGTGAACATTTTAGTTCTTCCTGGTGTAAATGTGGACTAATCGTGAATACCGGGCATTCTTGGCAACTATTGTATTGCTCATGGGCATAATGGGAGCCTGACCTCCATACTATGGGCATTTTCTGTGCGCTTGTGGCTACCTTGAACGAACAGTGACCAGAAATTCACATAAATGTGATTATCCATTGGGTAACGGTGGCACTCTATGTTGTAACCCTCCGCTTACTATGGTTATTTTTGACACAAGTCTAGCCCAATGCTGGTGAAAATCTGTGTTTTCATCTGCGAAGGGGAATCAATGTCCCAGGGAGCATTGTGTGCCTGTGAGGAGGGGCTTTTCCAGCACAGCAGCACTGATGTGCATTCAGCTCTCCCTAGTCTCCTACAGCGTTGGATACCATGGGTCAGCAGCGAAGGGGACTCCAATGTCCCAGGGAGCATCGAGAATCCTGGTCTTTACCAGCACTGCAGCACCAACGTACATAAAGCGGCACAGGATGCGGTGGGCCCGTCCAGCGCCAGGAAGAGGCAGGGTCACCCCTGTGGCTGGATGCTGTCTGGTGCCCTTGGAAGATTCAACGTTTCATTAAGACACTTGCGTATGGATCCGTGCTTGCACTTCCCTATTGGGACCTTTGTCGTACTCTTGCCGCATATAAAACGCTACGACTTCTTGTGCGGCAGTTGCTGGGTTGGGCCTTTCTTTTCAGCGGCCTGAACTTATTTCTGTTCTAACTTGGGTACCAACTCATGTTACCATGCCTCTATTTAATTCTGCTCGCGTAAAATGGGGGAAGAGGAAACCTATAGGGGCAAAACCAACTATAGTGGGTACTGTGGTTGTGAAATTGACTGAGACAATCACAAATTACCTTACTGTCGTTATGGGTGTGCTGACTTCATAGATATAGTCTGTGGAAGAAAGGATGGGGGTTGCACAGCGCCAGTCGCTTGTACCCCCTGTGGATCATAGAACCATCACTGGTACCGTGGAACCCTGCTGTACTATCTATTCTTATGACTTAAGGGCCAGAAGTGGTAACTCTTCAACTGTCTATACACACAGGCATAATCCTCTCCATCACAACACATGCACCTCACCTGATACCATCAGTGTGACAAAGGTTAGTCTCCTCAGTTTAATTACCCCACCCCAAAGAGGAAAAAGAAAAAGGGTCTGGGACGAAGCAGAAAGAGAGTCATTGGCGGGCTTCAGAGTCCACAGCATTTCTTTTACAAGATTAGGGATTACTGACACCGACAATGGACTCTCAGCCAAAGTCTATGGCAGTGGGGAGGCCATAAACAATGTCCAGAGACAAGCCTGGGATCTATGTACTGAGTTTTTCTGCAAGGTGGAATTTATTAAGACAGATTTTTGCCAGAAGGTAGATAATAAATTGAGGATTATAGTTGATAGTAAGTACCTGCCACTATCCAGGAACATAGAATCTTGCTGTATGGAAACACTTGTGTGCCCCCCCCCCCCACCCCCCCCTCCCTGGATCTAACTATAAATGCAACTCATGATCGAATGACTCAATTGGCAGGGAAAAGTAACTCATTTTTTAACTTCTGGTAACTCAAATAATCAAAATCACTCTGATGACTACATTGGTACCCCGAAAATTGGAATGTAGCTTTGATATTCTAAACCTCCCCCCTGACTGTACACCATAGGTCATCGTTTTAGAAAACGTACCGCCCTTATCATTGAAATAAGTGATACATTGGATAAACACAAAATTAGGCTCCGAGGATGATTTTCACACCCAGATTCAGCTAGTAAGAAGGATGGGTTGGATTCAGCCACACAAGAACAAATTGACTGGTGACTGTGATAGTAAATTTTAGACACCCTTCACTAGTGAGATCTTTGTTACATAACCTGTGCGGCTTGAATCCAGTGAAAGCAGGTATTCAGGTACTCCCCTTGGTAATTTCTACAGACCGTTTAACCCTCGTTGTCTGGTCCTTGGATACCTGATAGGGGATGTGATACCCAGGGGGACCAAGAGAACATTTACACCATTCCCACATCAAATCGTTTTATGCCGTGTGAGGGGTTAATCTTGAATAGCTGAGAAGCATGCTGTACATGCTGTACAACAAATCCCAACTCCTGACGCTGTTTTAACGCCAGCCATCCAGACTTGAGATAGTAGCAATCTATCTTGTGTTTCTACAGAGGGTGTGTTTTTTCACATCGTGAAATATCCTCACTGTAAACTACATAATGATGACCGGTCATCTTTTATTTTTAAAAAAATGTAATGCCATTTGTTGTCCGGAGACTTGGATGAAGAAATAATTTTACATTGATGGTTATCATGGTTTCTGTGTTAGAGGAACATAAGGTGAAGATAAGACGGGAAGCCTGGGAGGATCTGTAGGTAGCGGGTGGGACAAAAGACACCACAAAATTCTGGGAGGTAATAAACCATCCATTTTTTTGCAGACCATGACACCCCAGTAATAAAGTCCTTAATACCTGCAGATACCTGGGTACAGCATTATCCAGACATGCAAGCTTTTAGTAACTCAGTAAGTGTGGAAGAAGTTTCCAAGGCCATACTGAGGAGCTCTGCGTGAAAGGTCCCCAGGCCAGACGGGGTTTCTGTTGACATTTATAGGTCTCTGGGGCTCACTCTTAACAAATATAGTCACAATTCCATTATAGGCCAGCTTCCAGAATCGTGGAGAAAAGCCATATTTGCTTCTATATTTAAAAAGGGCATCAGAAGATGTACGAAATCAGCACATTGTGCTTGGCAGCAAGGGCACTGTGAAAAGGCACCAGTGCATATCTTCCGAATTATAAGTGAAGTTGTGTATGCCCTACGAAGAGCAATGCATTGTATATACTTAAAACATGTGTAAGGGGGAAAACCTTGTTGGGGTATTGGATGAATTTGTTTAGTGGCAGTGAGGGCATTGTGAAGAGGCACCAGTGTATATCTTCCTAATTTTAAGTGAAGTTGTATATGCTCTATGAAGAGCAATGGATTATATACACTTACAAAATGTTACGGGAAAACCTTGTTGGGGTATTGGATTATTTTTTCCCCATTCTGTATCATTCAACACACAACCTATGTTCGTTTTCCATTTCTCTCTATGAGGAACCAGTGTAACTTCCGTGGGCTCTCTAATGCCATCTGATCAATTTCATACCATTGCTCATCGTGTGTAGGACTATTATTAGTTCATGTGTTTGTGGCCATGCTGAATATTCTGCCATTGCTCAGAGGCTCTGATGTAGCCTCACTAATTATGCCAGGGCTCATATCGTAGTAGGTTTTGTACACTAGCAATTCCCTTATGTTGCAGCGTTTCCGCAGATCTACGTACTGGCGCTGAAGGTAGTGGTAAGCAATAGTTCCAGGGTTGGTAAACCATTTTTTGTCTGTGCAAACCTACTAGCTTGTGTGTTTTAAGGGTTTTCGGCAGCTCTTCTCTAATCTTTTTCCATACTAAGAAAGGTTGGAAATTTACTCTGGATAATGGCAGACGTAAAACTTCTTCCAGGGTTGGGAAAAAAGTGGATGGAGAGAAAGTGAACTTGCAACTTGAACTTTTGCATGAGCAAATCTGCACGTGTATATTTGCTCATGTTAAAATGTGGTCCAGAAATATTTCCTAGGAGTACAATTTCTTTGTCTACTTCTGTAAATTCTTGAGAATTCATGAAAGCCGTATATCTTTTTTTTGGGGGGGATTTTCAAAAAACCTTTATTTCAAAGAAATTGCACAGTACAATTACACAGTCAAAATGTTACATCACAACAAACATAATACATGTTCTAAGGATCGTAGAGACAATATATCCTGAGGGGTTATCAACTGCTCAATGAAAGAAGGCGAAGGCTAGCACCCAGAAGGGAAATGTCATGTGAAAGGGAGGGAGAAACAAAGGGCGGGGGGCCATAGATCAGAGGGGACCAGCGCCGGCGGCTGCCACAGGCAGGGAGCCAGCGGGAAGCGCGGGAGAAGTCGCTGAATGCTGAGGGGTGCGGCTTGCGAGATAGGTGACTAGTGGCCCCTAAATATCTAGGGGACGGCTTTTGGCTGGCTGGAGATCCCAGAACTCAGAGAGGAGGGTATGGCATCGGGAAGCGTTCTCCAGCCAGAGTGACACCTTGAACACGGGCCTACGACCCCAACACATGGAGACCCTACTGCTAGCCAGAACAAGCAGCTTGGCCGTCAATCGACTGGTTGCGTCAGGGCAGACCTTAAGAAAGCCCAGGAGGAGATCGCGGGGTCAGGCTGTAGTAGCGAGGTAGTGATATCGGAGATAATTGCACATACTTCTTGCCAGAAAGCTGCGACACAGGGGCATAACTAGGCAAGATGGGCAAAGTCAGGCGCGGAGCAGCGTAGACATCTGTCACTGGCCGCAAGCCCGAATCTGTGGAGGAGGACGGGTGTACGGTACAATCTGTGGATATATTTAAAATGTATTAGTCGCAAGCGGTAGTTGGGGGAGAGGCGCTTGATCTGGGTGCAGCAGTAGAGCCAGTCCGCGTGGGATATCTCGATTCCCAGGTGCTCTCCCCAAGCCAATCGCGCCCGATCAGTGGAGATGGAGGAAGCCGCTAGCGTATAAGCATAGATCTTAGTAACCAGTTTCTTTGGGGAAGAAGAGGCGTAAAGCATTTCAAGAGGTGCCAGCAATTTGGGGGGGTGGGGGAGGAGGGGAGGTAGGATGTATCTTTCTACATGTCGCCCGAAGCTGGTAAAACAACAGAGTATTCATGGGACCAGCAGTAGGGGCGAGAGTGAAAAAGGTCTCCTCTGTATACAGATCAGAGATGGTAAGGAGGCCGAGGCGAGTAGCGTGTTTAATCAGGCCCGACAACTGAAGTGAGGGAAAAGCGGGGTGGTGGGCAATAGGCATGGTGTTTGCAGAGAGCAGATCCAGGCCAGAAGACTTACGAATGCCATCCCAGGCCCATTGCAAGGTCTCAACTCTGTCCACCTCCGTACGCAGGGGCTTCGCTGGAGCGAAGAGCGCGGTCGAAAGCGGCCAAGGGGTTGCCAGGTTCGCTTCCACCGCCACATGAGGCTGGAACAGGGTGGGGTGGAGCCAAAAATGAAGAAAGCTGGCCTGCACGCTTAAAGCATAAAGCTTGAAATCCAGAGCCCTCAGACCCCCACGCGTCATTGGGAGGGTGAGAACATGATAGGCGACCCTGGGTTCCCTCCCCGCCCAGTCCAGATTGATGAGCAGCGAACGGACCCTGCGGAAGAAGTGAGCCGTGAGGGCGATGGGGATGTTGACGAAGAGATATAAGAATTGTGGGAGCACCACCATCTTTGCTATTGCAATACGCCCAGACAGGGATAGCGGCAGACGGTTCCAAAGGGGGATCTTGAACTCAAACCAGTCAACAGCGCAACCGAAATTAGCCCTCCAGAGCCTATCAATGTCCCTGCTCAACCAGATACCTAAATATCTAGTAAGCTCCGTGGCCCACACAAAGGGGTAGTCCGATTCAAAAGGGACCGTGGCATCCGTGAGAGGGAATAACACTGACTTATTCTAGTTAACCTGGATACCGGAATAGCCACCAAAACGTATCACCTCCCGGACGAGCGGGCTGAGGTTCTCCTGTGGATGCCGATCGTAGAGCGTGATATCGTCCGTGTACAAGGAGACTAATAAAGCCTGCGCCGAAAAGCCTATACCTCTCTGAGTATGATGCTGTCAAAGGCGAGCCGCCAGGGGCTCCATAGCAACCGCAAAGAGCATGGGGGAGAGCAGGCAACCCTGTCGGGTGCCACATCCAACCAAAATGGGCTCGGAGATCTGACCATTAATACGGAGGCAGGCGTTAGGAAGTGTGTATAACAGCAGCACTTTACGTATAAAGATCTGACTGAAACCCAGACAAGGGAGAAGGTAAAACAGGAATGGCCACTCCAAGGTGTCGAAAGCCTTGGTGGCATCGAGCAGGGCCTCCACAGCCGGGAGAGCTGGGTTGATTTGATGCAAAACAGAGAAAATGGTCCTAAGTTTATGGGAGGTGGCACGACCGGGAATGAAGCCGGATTGGTCTGGGCGGGCAATGAGCGGGATGAGGCGAGAGGCAAGCAACCTGGCAAAAATGTTATTGTCTGTGTTGATGAGTGAAAGGGGTCGATATGAATCCCTGAACTCAGGGGGCTTGTCCGGTTCAAGAAGCAATGTTAGGAGTGCCTCACGCAGTGATGGGGTAATAGTCCAGACTCAAATGAGTTGTTGTACATGGCCGCCAGGTGTGGGACCAGTAGAGGGGCGAAGGCCTTATAGCAGGATGCAGGTAGGCCATTGGAGCCAGGAGCTTTGCCGCCCGGCATACTGTTTATGGCAGCCAAAATCTCCTGCTTGAAGAAGGACTCATCCAAGTACTCCCGGTGCGCATTTCCGACGCCAGCTTGTTTGGAGATACATTCCCCACGAATGACTACCTTAGAGCCCTCCCAGAGCGTGGATGGGGAGTCAACCGACCACTCGTTAAACTCAAAATAATTTGTGATTGCGGTCTGTATCTCATCACAAAACAACGTATCGCGAAGGGTGTTAGAGGGGAGTCGCCATTGAAAGGCACGGCAGGGGGAGTGAGGGAGCCAAGCGACAAGCAGACTGGAGCGTGGTCAGAGAGAATGCGTGCCATATGGTCCACCGAGGACATCCAGACCAATGCGTCTGGGGAGGTAATCCACAGATCCATCCGAGACCAGCAGCCACGGGAGCCAGTGACACACGTGCCCTCGCACGTCGCAGGGTGAGCGTGGCACCATGCATCGTAGAGGGAGTGATCCAGGAGAATGGAGTTTAGGAGTGAAGCTGCACGTGGGTGGGACAAGTGGGATCCAGAACGATCTAGAGCAGCGGACAAAGTAACATTAACCCCCCCCCCCCAAAGAAGTGTAGCAGGGCTAAGAGATTATATGCGATGCCAGACAGTAGCGAAGAAATCTGGGCAGTCGGAATTGGGGCCATATATTGCCGCAAGTAACAGGGGGTGAGCCTGCAGGGTGCCGCAGAGTATTACAAAACGACCCTCAGGGTCGGTAAGTACCTGGGAGGTCTGCCATGGGAGCCCCCTACGCAGTAGAATTGAGAATAGACATCCCCCGGGAGTAGTTGGATGAGAAGGAGGAGTGTATTTCACCCCAATGTCAGTAGAGGAGTCTTGTAGCTGGGGGTTGCATAAGATGTGTCTCTTGTACGAAACATATGTCCACTTTGTGCCTTGCGAGATGAGCGTGTACCAAGCGCGCTTTGCGAAAGTCATTCAGCCCTCAGACATTCCAGGTCCAGAGTGTGGTGTCAGTCATGGAGCTGTCATTAGAGGAATATCGTGTAGGAAAGGTAGCGAGGAGGGCCAGAGTGACATGGATAAACAGTGGTAGAGGCGATGAGATGTGTGAAATAGGAACATGTCAACAGTTATGAAAACAATTCGACACAATCTGAGCATATACATATTGCAATCACCAATGTGCGCCAATAACACAAATAATACAGGCCACGTAGCAGTGAAATACAGAACCTGGTAAAAAACCCTGAGTGAGGGCAGTGCAAACGCAATTGACTGTGCATGAACAAACAACCAGCTTAAGGGAAGGGGCCGTGGTGCAGAGGACCCAAAAGTCTAGCCCCAGGAGCCTGCCAGAAAAATAAAAAAAAAACAGTATCACCCCCAACCCCCCGCCCACACCAACCCCCCAATCAGGTTGAGATACCTCCCAAACCCACCCTGGGAACCCACAACTTGGAAGGGGGAAAACAGTGCCCATGATGGGAATTATCCCGTAGAGGCATGGCGAAACCCAGCGAACACCCCTGCCTGGAAGACAGGGTGGCCAAGCTGCAGGATTGAGCAGGCAGTAGGAAAAAACCTTTAAGGGGAAGCAGAACTATGCATCAGAGAATAAAAAACCACAAGTATAGGTGCCACAGGGGGCCGCAGGGACCAGAGGCCCGAAGCCACCTCCACAGGCTATGAGAACCTGTAGGCCTGGAAAAGCCATCACATAGAACAAAAAAGAAGTCAGTCATTGTCACTGAGGTTCACAGCCGCGGCAGCCTGGGAATTCTTGGGTGAAGGGCGTTGCGCCTTGTCGAGCTTCTTGGCGAACGGTACTGCCTCTCTAGGGTCAGGGAAGGTGAGAGTTTTTGTGCCCTGTTTAACCCGCAATTTGTCCGGGTACGCTAACGAGTAAGGAATCTCATGCTTCTGCAGGATCCGTTTGGCCGGCAAGAACTCACGGCGGGCCGTCTGCACCGCAATGGTGTTGTCCGAGTAGAATGAAAGGTTGTTGCCTTGGTCGCGGATCTCCCCTTTTTCCCTGGCAGCCCGTAGGATGGCATCGCGGTCCCTGAAGTTCAGAATTTTGGCGATAATGGGTCGCGCTGGCAGGCCAGGAGCCGGATGGGTGCCAAGGGAGCAGTGTGCGCGCGCTCAACGATGAGGACTGGAGATAGCACGTCGCCAAAAAGCTCCCAGACCAGCTACTCCACAAAGTCCTCCATGCTAGAGATGTTGGTGGACTCGGGGACCCCCGTAATGCGAAGGTTACTCCGGCGCAAACGCGCCTCCAAGTCCTCGTTCTTGTTGCGTATGATGGCCAGTAACTTGTCCATCTGCAGAAGTTTTTGGTGGTCCTAAATGAAAGCTTCTTCGGCGTCGGACATCCTAGTCTCGACAAACAAGAGTCGGATATCGTGGGAATCCACCCAAGCCTTCACCGTGTCCAGGCGGGCAGACAGCTGGTCCAGTTGCGTTGCTATAGTCGTAACAGTAGATTTAACCTCAAGCATGATTGCCTTTAGGTCATCCTCGCAGGATTGCGCCATGTCTGTTGAAGGCGGGGGGGTCAGCGATGTCCGTCCCGGCGCCCTCTTGGTGTGCCTGACGGCGTTGGTCAAACGCAATTTTGGGCTGTTTGGGGTCAGTTCTGCCCATGGCCCTTGATGAGAGGGACTGAAGGGGCCAACAGTAGAAGCAGGAGCTACTAGGAGGTGAGATACCCAGTAGTAGCAAAAAGCGGCCAGCCGGCGAGTGGGGAGAGCAGCACAAGGTACGGGGACCCACCACAGGGCGGGTAGCACAGCTGGCCGCTCACCAGTCTAGCATGGGGCTCAGTGAATCGGGCGCAATAGGCAACCAAAAAGCAGGAGAAGCGGCAGAAGATGGCGTTGAGCCCAGCGCAGATGAGCAGGCAGTTGGGCAGGCATGAGGCAGGGAAACTCCGTCAGGCCCCCAACCGAGGGTGTGCCGGGTGGGGGGTGACACTGTCACTGTCCACGGAGGCACACCACAGGCATCAGAGCAGGATACAGCCGGCGTGGCGCGAAACGTTGCAGCCTGATCAGGCTTTGCAAGGATAGTTATCCGGTCTCCAAGAGGCAAAGCCGATGATGTATAACACCACAGGTTAATCACAATGTGCACCTCAGCCACCCCAGAGGTCCAAGCAGAGAAGGACAGTCAAATTTAGTGTGAGGGCCAGATGACGCAGCAGGCGGAAAGCCCCACGTGGCAGGGGGATCAGGGGGGGGGGGGCCATGCCCGGTGTGGGAGGCCCCGGCCCCAAGCGCAAACAGAGGAACAGCAGCAACACACGAGGGGGCCGCAAGCCTTGGCCGGCGGTACGGCGAATGCGCCCCCAGCCCCACCGCACAGCACTCCCGCCCAGATGCACCTACCGGGCAGAAGGACCGCAGAGAGGAGGCGCCGCATCTAGGAGTTCTCAGGCCGGATCACGCAGTTAGCTCTGAGGAGGCTCAGATGGCCACGCGCACCACAGAGCGCCAGGCCCCGCACAACACAGCAACAGTTTTTAGCCAAGCGGCGGCCCAGGGAGGCACAGAAGGTTTCAAAATGCGCCTTGAAAGCTGGGAAACAACGGCGATGCCAGTTCAGAAGCCAGGTGAGTCGGATGCCTGCAGGATGTTAAAGGATAATGAGCTTGGCTGGCAGAGCCCACTTATAGAGCAGCCATTTTGCAGACGGCCAAGCCACGCCCCTTATGAAAGCCATATATCTGCACTTAACGACAGAACATATACTATAGGGGCACTTTTGAGACTTTCCTTAATATTTGCGCCCCTAATTAGGTCTGGCATTAACCATAACCTTTTGTCTTTATTAAAATTCTGTCTCTCTCTCATAGTCTATTGGTTGGCTTCACTATGAGTGACAGCCTTCTGCTCTTTCCCAAGGAGAATATCAGCACACAAAGTAGTTTTGTTCAGTGCCAGGTACTACTGTGGCAATGTGTGCTTTTTGAGATCGAAAACAGTGTTTGCTTTTGCCAATGTTTGTTATAATCGTGAGGGCCCAGGAGCTCCCACACCAATAAGGCTTTACAAAAACCATGCCAAACCACCAAGCATTAAAAATGCGATAGGTCTCGCCTTTCATTCAGTTAAAGCCATTTGCTTTGCTATACAATACAATTTGAAAAGCAAATGGCTTTAACTTAATCAATGGCGAAACCTATTGCATTTTCATTGCTTGTTTTATTTACAATTGGAAGGAGAGGGAACAAGACGATTAGAGGGAGAGAAGAAGGAATACAGGAACTGATAGAAGGAGATGAGGGCGTAAGGGAAGCAGAGAGGGAGCATGAAGTAAACAAGCATTTACAATGCAACGGTTTCGCCTTTGCAAAAATTAGAGCTATTGGCATTGCAAATGACAAAATTGTCATTTATGTGTTGGTTTTGAAAACGGATAAATAAATGGCATTGTCATTTACAATGCCAATAGCTTAATCTCTCGCAAATGCCACACACAGACCCACACCTACACACACACAGACCGACACCTACACACACACAGAGCCCCCCCCACACACACAGAGCCCGCCCCCCACACTCACAGAGCCACACACAGAGCCACACTTATGTCAAATAAAAATGTGATACCAGATCGCTGAACTGCAAGTGTACAGTCCAAATTGGTTGAAATGTTTTGGGATCGAACTCGGAAGGGCCCAGTGAGAAATAAAGAAAGGTAGTTCGGTTTTAATTTGTATGGCAGTAGTTAGGGTTGCGGAAAGATGAACATTCATCAACTCAATTGGAAGCTTAAAACACAAAGCCGACAAAAAGATGTCAAGCACAGACTAGAAGTCACAGACAGCAGGCAGGAACCGCCCACCCACTGCCTGTGTCTGAAGGGTACCAAGAGAGTGGGATCATTTTCAGAGGGGGCCATCGCCTCCATAAAACCCAGAAGCGTCATCTGATCACTCGTCAGCAATTTACCTCACATCCCTCCTCGTCGGTAGCTACCACCATGCTGGTAATCAATAAAGTGCAGTCTTAAGCTAGGCACAGGACTGGTGCTACTCAAAGACAACAAACTGATCATACCGCCTCCTCCAGTAATGGGGCAACAGCAGCTCTGGCTGGGGCACTTCCACGTCCCCGCCTGAAGGGCACATAATACATGGAGCTCTAAGGAAGCCTAGTGGCTGGACCTGTGCTCCTAGACACAAGAGGGTCAGCGCGCTTCTAGAGGATTGGGTTGTTCTCACAAGCTAGAAGTGCCGGTAGAACATTTGTCAAGAAGAATTAAGTAAAATCAAGAAACGATCCAAAACTAATGTACTATATGCCAAATAAAGCAAAGAAGACATATAGGCAATTACTGTATGAAACAAGGGGAAAATGTAAGATTACATAAAATCCATCTCACATGGAAACTACACTTTCTGAAGACTTGGCTCTGGAGTAATCAACGCAGAATTTAAAGACAAAGATTCAGAAAAGTAAATGTTATTTAATAAATGGGGACCACTCTTATCCATTCTGCTCGTGTTTCAGTGTGGCCTTAGTTATTAGCCTTTACAGTTTGGTAAAGCACGTATTAACTTCTCTAACCACAAGATAAGGAACAAAATCGAATTTTTTTCATTTAAACTACCTTCTCGTTTGAACTTGGAACACGAATGATGACCCAGCGGTAGGAAACCTCAAGGAGAACCATTTCAGTGTCTTCCTAAATCAATCCTAGAGGTGTGACCATTCTTCTACAGTCAGGGATTTAAAGGACAGATCTAGGAACTAAGGTTATCAGAGAAAAGAGAAAAAAGTAAACTGTGTTGGAAGCTCTCCGGTATCTATGTTTTACCCTCCCTAAAGCAGCTCTGAGGTCAGACAGGGCCAGGGTGTGCAGGGAGGATTCTGGGTGGGTGTGGACAAACAAGGCGCACACTCCTTTGGGAAAAGCACACGCCCAAGGAAAGGCATTGGCCAAAGGCAGCTAGCCAATGGAAGAGAGAGGCGGAACGAAGGCCACACTGTTCTAACATTAGATTTCGCCTGCGCCGAAAAGCTGAGGCATCTCGGCGCTTGTACGCATACCGCTGTGGAACCCTTCCTGGCTTTTCCCTGTGAAGTGCCCACTCCTGGGCACCCCCAAGGTGAAGCCAGGCATCCTAGCGTTGTTGGGGCCGTTGTGGAGATTAAGCAAGCTATTGCCCAGAGTTGCAGAGTGGGACCCATGATTAGAATAGGAACCGAGGCGAGAATTATCAGGTCCGAGGAAATTGAGCCCGAGACCCGCCGAGGTGGGAATGGAACCCTGGTCCTGGGCTAGACCTCTGCATCAGGGTCTGCCGCTCTAACCATTGAGCCACACTTCTCCATATTGAAATGAAAACAGATTTAAAAAAGTATTGTATTAATAGTGCTGCTTATCCAGCGCAAGTCACACATTTCAATTTCCCTATGAGTGCAGAATGTACACCTCCTGTAAGCTTGAGTACATTCAGTGCCAAGAGCTACTACTTCCCTACTAATTTGTTTACGTATTTTGCTTTGTTATTTTAAAGAGTGAGTTTGGATTCCAGGCTCCCCCATCTTGGTTGCAAGAATATTGCATGAATAAATCCCTTGGCTAGTCCAGACTGAAGAATCAGGTTCATCAGCTCGTTTCTATACGAATAATTGGACTTTTTACCACAGAATTATTTTTTTTGGGTGGTGGGGGAAGGACATCAGAATATGTGCAATTTTTTTAAGATGGTGAATCAGTGTCAGATTACTTAAAATATTTCTTCTTCAACTATCAACAGAGAATAGCATGTGGGTGGATAAAATAAGGCCCTCATTTGGGCCACGGTTGTCTCTGCGGACACATATGGCTGGCTTCCACACTCTTGGCTGCTTTTTGTCTTAATATTTAGATGTTTATGGTAGATGGTGTAAAACCGATATGGGACCCTTTGAAGTTGATTTTCTGAGGCTCACTATTGTGCTCTACGCAGGTGAGGGGTGGCGCAGGTGAGGGGGGCGCAGGTGAGGGGGGGCGCAGGTGAGGCGGGGCTTTGTTGAGGGGGTGGCGCAGGTGAGGGAGGGCGCAGGTGAGGCGCCAGCCAGGAAAGGGTGGCTCGGTCCAGCCCTGCTTTCATGCTCCAGTAACGAGGTCGTTGGCGAGGTTGGGGGCGCAGGGCTCATCATCATCACAGAGCGAGGGAGGAAGAGAGAAAGACGGAAACGGACTTCCGCGGTGCGCATCACCACCAAAATAACATATGAAAGAGGCCATTTTACGGGTCATTAAAACACAGCGAGGGAGCGAGAGGAGGGGAGGGAAAGAAGAAGACGGTGCAAGGGAGAGACCCTGGACAGAGAGAGGCGGGGGAGGCGGTGGGGGAGAGGTAAGGAGAGATACAGTGAAGAGGTCCAGGAAGGAAGAAACAGACGAGGGGGCAGAGTTAGATTGGACGTCGAGGAGGGAGGGCGGGGGGGCCGGGAAAAGCAGAAGGGGGCATTTTATGGGTCATTAAATTCAAAGGGGAGACTGAAGAAAAGACAACATTGGATTTAAAAAGAGAGACGGGCGTGTGGTGAAGGGGAAAGAGATAACCTGGCAGAGAGTAGACCGGAGACAGTTTAGAGAGGCGGAGAAAAGAGTCAGGGAGAGGCCGACAGTATGGCAGGACTTTGCACCTGACCTGGTTTCCCCTCTGTGCATCATCTTACGTGCTAGCATTACACAATCTCCTTGGATACAGCAGGTTTGGACTGGGAGGAGTCACGTACATTGCCGTCAAAGCAATTTTATTAAACACGGAACGAGAAATGGGCCTCGTTATTAGCGTCATGGGGACTACATTGTACAAAAAATGCAAGTAACAGCAACATTGGAATCTTCAAAAGAAAGGGTCCCACTGGAGACTGCGCGAGGAAGTAATCCCGTGGAGTCTGTAGCAAGCACTGGGAATTGCCAGATTATGGGGGCGCCGTGCAACAGGGCAGCTTTCCAAACTAATGGGACTACAGAGAGCGCGAGGCACTGCGAGATTGAGGTGACTACAGAAAGCACGAGGAAACGTCAGACTCCTGTGGATAAGTGGAGTGTGTGCAGCATGAGGATATGTGAAACCGAGGACTGTGCAGCATAAGGAGATGTGAGACCAAGGACTGGGTGCAGCGTAAGGAGATGTGAGACCGAGGACTGGGTGCAGCATAAGAATTTGACACAGAGGATTGTGTGCCGCATAAGGAGATGGGAGACCGAGGGCTAGGTGCAATATAAGAACGTGAAAGCAACTGAAGTAGAGGAGTTTACAAACACAGACAGTGAGAGAGCCGCGGGGCACACGGACAGCGGGAGGAGGGGGTGGGCGGGCACACGGACAGCGGGAGGGGGGGGGGGCGGGCACACGGACAGCGGGAGGGGGGGCGGGCGGGCACACGGACAGCGGGGGGGGCGGGCGGGCACACGGACAGCGGGAGGGGGGGCGGGCGGGCACACGGACAGCGGGAGGGGGGGCGGGCGGGCACACGGACAGCGGGAGGGGGGGGCGGGCGGGCACACAGACAGCGGAGGGGGGCGGGCGGGCACACGGACAGCGGGAGGGTGGTCAGGAAACAGCCTGCGGGACAGGTACAAGACGAACAATGAACACAAACATCGGTGATAAAAAAAAAATAACACCCCACAGTGGCCACGTCTTCATGACGTTGCGGAGAGGAAAAGAATCGGCGGGAACGCCCACGAATCGCCTCTCAGAATGACGGACGCCTCTCTCTTCCAATGGCTAGCCTCCATTTATGGAGCTAGCCAATGGAAGACAGAGGCGGGAATAAGCCACATACTTGTAAACAAAAGTTTTTCGCCTGGGCGAAACGCTGCTTGCGCAGCTGTTCGCAGGCGAAACCTAAAAAGGCAGGACAGGGAGAGAAAGAAGGCAAAGGAGGGAAAGAAGGCAAAGTTGGGGAGAGGGGTGGGTGGGCGGTAGGAGTACTTCACATGACAGAAATGAGAGCGTGCGGAATGAAGAAATTTAGGAGAAAAACGGAAGGAAGGAAACAAATGAGAAATGTAGGGGCAGGGAATAGGAGAGCAGGATGCGGTAATGAACAGATTTCAGAAAGTAAATGAGCCAAATTAACAAATAAGGAGATTGGAGGGAAAAGAATTAATAAAACCGAAACAAGTAAACAATTAAGACGTACAAGTAACGCAAGGAAGGCAGAATAAAAGCAATATGACAATAGTATGAGAAGTTAAACACAGAATAATCAATTAAGGTGATAAAGGCGAAATGTAGAGACAGAGATACTAGAGAAGGATGCTGGAACCAACGAAGCCTGCCTATAGCAGCACACAGACACTTTGACATTAAGACCATACCTCATTAATCTCGCCAAGAGTCACGGTTGCCTCTACAAGGACATTTCTGGGAAGCGCCATGAGACACCATACACCCTACTATGTTAACATATCTTATGAAGGACAATGTGCTCTCTTACGAAGATACTCCGCGATGCGTCCTGACTCACTGTACATATTATTGTGTAATTTTATCTTATGTGTGACAATGCTGAATCCCTCAGGTGTAGCCAGCACTATATAAAACTCTTAAATAAATAAATAAATGTCAGCCTTGGAAGCATATAAGTCAAACAATCAAGAGTGGTAAATAATCTATGCTTAATTGGAGAGACAAACAAAAGAAGAGGAAGGAAGCATTTCAGATTAACAAAAAAGTCAACTGATGAGAAGAGAAGGGTTGGCCAAACCCTATGGTCTTTCGACAACAAACAGCCAAAACGTTGCCCATAGATGAGACCTAAGAGGGCTCGCTTGGGACCAGGCATGTGTCAGTGTGTAGCCAAGACTGAAATATATAAACTACTGTTCTAGAGCTTAGTGTTGCAAACATTTCTCTAGCAAGCTGCCTTTTTAAAAAATGATGAGAGATTGAAACCACACATTACGCAATTACAAATATGCCCTGTGCCCCCTTCCAGTTTGTATGGGAGGAAGTTGGCAGTGCAACATGCAGTGCACATGGAAAGCAATAAAGAACCAGCAAGGTCTCACGTTACAACCTTGTGAACGCTCACCACAGGCCATGTAACCAGTTACCATGCACAAGTTTAAACTCATTGTATTAAAAAAAGGTAAACACCTACATTAAAAACATGTATTTCATGGCATAAATATCCTGTAAAAATCTATGGAAAGAGAGTGAGCTGCGAGAGCAAGAGGGGAAAGAGAGTCAGGGGAGGAGAAATCAAGAGGAGACAATGGGTCACTACCTGGCATTAGGCAAATTCTGAGCAGTGACTTTAAAAATTCAGAACACAGGGTCAAAATTCAGGTCACAAGTTGAGAACAAACGGTCAAATTTATGGACACACCTGAGGTCAGTCATTAGTATAATAGTAATTAAACATATGGCTGACACTAGTACACATCAAAATAGGTTTATGTGTTTTTAGGTCTCTCCTAGGAAGCGCATGCGTTGTCACGAAGGAACATGCTGTATCTAGGATATGGGTTTTAAATAAAGCCCATCTTTTTCATTGGTTACTCTTACTGTCCTTTAGAAATGCTTGCTTTTCATTGGTGAATGCTTGTAGTAGTCCATACTTTTGGAATTTCGTATCCTCCTATGAGGACTGCCCCTGTTGCTTGTGCTATTGCTCGTTATGTTATTTATTTCTTTTTTGATGGTTTAATCGCAGGAACTGCATGCACCCATGATTGCTCCACAGCTGCAGCTGACTCTTCCTCCCCCCAGTTCGCTCCCTCTCTTTGGGTACAGCTACCTCCTCCTCCAACCCTGCCTTCATATGGCTGCTGCTGCCTCCGCGTCAGAGCTCAATTGATATATGAGCTCTCTTGCTGCGACGCATGAACAAACTGTCTCATACCCAATGCATAAATAAAATAACAGCTTTGCTAGTCCTCTCCACCAGGGCCCTGATCAGCGCATAACCCCATGCCTGCCTCTATCTAGACCAGTGGTATGCAAACATTTTAATACCACAACCCCCCAGTGAAGAAAAAAAATCACTGGGCCAAGTTTTGTTACAGTTTTAAAAATCCATTCAAACTCTTGATTGCCAAACATAACATTCTGGTCAGGCAGGCCTTACAAACGTGTAAAGGTATTCACAGTGTGCTTATTAGAAATGGGAGTGGGGGTTTTGAAGAACATTTGGAGTCTTTTCCCTTTTGACACATACAGGCTTACTGCAGCTAATTTTTTTTCTGCTTAAATCAAATGCACTGTTATCAGCATAATCATTCTCTTGACCAGATCTAGACAGTAGGCAACAGCACCCTCATCTACCCGGCCTAAGAGAGAATATCGCTGCCAGGTACGTGACTACCACAATTTAAAGTGAGCCTCCAGCTTACCCTGCACCAATCTAGACCACCCGCCAAATACAGGAGGATGGCTCGACTAAACACACAAGCGAAGTCCTGAAAGCAATCAGAACTTCAGAATTTGATGTGTTGTACTAGGTTTGGCTGCTGTGCCTTCAATGCTACCATCCTAGATCGTTTTTTTTAGGTCTTGCCTGGCGTTAGCAGCGCGCAGCGCTGCCCTCGCCATGCGAGGGCCTTTTGTAATCGAGTCAAGATGTGCACACGTACGGAGGGACAAAAAAATGTACGCACATGTGGACAGCCTGACGCCATCTTTCTTTACATTAATTAGCTTGCGTGCTCTCGCTTCTGACAATGCAGCTTTTATTGCTTTGACTGACGGCTGTTTGCCAGCAACTGGTTTATAGAACATTAACATGTATATAAATGTACGACTGCCGTTTTAACTAAAATACGAATTAGAAGAATGTAAAGAGATAGGATTTTTAATTGTGAGCACAAGCAGGTCTCTGTTTTTGTCAGACTCTTTAAAGGCAGAGTGAAAATATGGAAAGGGTCATTTACTAGGGCAGCAAGGCTCAGCATATCGGTGTGGAGCTTACATACACAGAAGAACATCTCCACACTATCTATCTAGCACCAAAGCTGCTGCATCTTAGGAAAGGGCTGAACACTACATCACAAAGCAGTAGCAGTCCACAGCCCAGCTACCCAGCCAGTCACTGGTTAACGTTATGCTTGTGTTTGATCAAGTACAGAGCTCTGCGGCCTTTTGGTTAGGTTGGCGCCATGGTAATACAGTGACAGTTTTTTAAAAATGTTTCCACTAGGATTAATAAGTGATTTAGGGAAAGTGGGAACGTGAAAGCTGCACCCGCCCGGAGGTGAAAGATCAACAGCATCAAGTGCGCCACTCTTGCACAAACAAACAAACCGGTCGGTTCTTGCTGCATTTGGACCAACCTGCTCACGTTTCAGGGTCACTTAGCTCTGTCCAGGCACAGGAGACAGGCCGCACGGCTAGTGTAACTCGATGCTCAGCAAAGACGAGTAAACGCTTTTGAAATATAACCCTCGGTAACCAAGGTGCTTTAAAGAGAGGAAAGTCCGGCCTGCTTAAGTTTGTAAAAAAGCCACCCCTCTGGGACATGACTTTCAAGCACACACAGCACCAGGAAAAGTCCCACAATGGTCATCGCTGTCACTGGGGAATGTACAGCGATTTTCCCCTTTGTGCAAGAAGGAGCTCGATTCTACGCTTTGGCGGAAGCTGAGATATCTCCTACGAATCGCTAAATCTGAGCTGAAGGCCACAGCGTAACAGCAAACCAACTGCAGGTCAGCCACCGAGGCAACATGACTCTAGGCCACCTCAAGGCACGAGTGCCTTACTGATATGTGCATTAGAAAACAAGCATTAAAAATAGGTCTCGCCTTTAATTAAGTTAAAGCCATTTGTTTTGCTATACAATACCATTAGCAAAGCAAATGGTTTTAACTTAATAAAAGGCGAGACCTATTGCATTTTCAATGCTTGTTAAAATGTGCAGTAGAACCCACTCCTAGACGACTCTGGAATATGCTTTAGCCTTGGGATTGGTTGATGTGCTAACCGGAAGTGCTAAAATGACATTTGTGAAAAGTTCAGCACGATGTGCCAGATATTAGGTTGCTTTCATTGGCGATCTGTGTAAGTAGCAGACGTTTGGTCACCTTTATGAGTAGCATTCGTTTTATAGTTCTTCGTAAAAAAAAAAAAATCTGTAATTGTTGGCAGCTATAGTAAGAGCCTGGTCGAATTCATCATGTGGTTCCCCTGAAGCTTGTGCACACCCACTCTGGAGGTCCTGATTTCGCACAGACCTATCCCACTGTGCTCCACTAAATTGCCTCGAGTCCCGAAGCACATGGCCGTGCAAATCTCTTAGTGCACGAGACGTTCCTATTATGAAATGACTCAATGGCACACATCTCAGAGCCTGGGTCTGAATCTATGGTAAATGTGCATTCACCAGAAATAGCAATACGACTCCGTAATGTCTGCACAGAAGATTCGGAATTTAGCTGAAGATTTGGCACCACATTTACACAATTTCTACCTTTATTCAGCAGATATCTTAATGCTTGGTCTAGAGGGCCTCCTGTATGGGATGAAAGTAACTCACTGTGAGACTAATAGTTCCGATTTACCATTGAACTTAATGCAAGTCGTATAATTTTGGAAAAAATATATATGGCATGCCACTTGAGTATTATCTGCTCCTGGGTATTCTACCCCACACCACTATTCAATCCCTCCAACAGTCAGCCTCGTGGGCTCGTATTTCCTGCACCTAGACAGCATAGTCTAGGAGGCATTTGCTTCTTACATGGATTGCCCAGCCGGTAGTGGCCTGACGAGATAGTTCATATCTGCCTTGTGTGAAGACGCAGACACCCTACGGAGGGCCGCACTGCCACAGACGCTGCTAATGCTGCAGCTGTTATCAGTATTCAGAGAAAATCTCTGCTCCCCTCTCCCTCCCAGCATGGATTTGAGTCTCCCCCACACCACATCTGGACTGCCAGCACAGAAACAACGGCTGCACACCAGCTTCCTCTAGTAGCGCACTGAACAGTCTATGGCGTAGCTTTTTATTTACTTCAAACCAAGTAATTTACCACAGACTATTACCAAAAAAACGTATCCTTTTTGGATATATAACAATTATTCACAGCATCACACTTTAGCTGCATCAACATGTCAACGGCAGTAAGTGAATTAAGCAAAACATTACACTTTAATTTTAACTCGGCCACACACTAGAACATTTAACAAGACGAAATTAACAGAACTTGTATTTAGCCGCTCTTACTACCGCATGACCACATAAACCCATGCCCGTACCTCACGCCCATTGAGCCATTGAGCCCTGGCAGAGAAAGCAGTGGCGAGCTCCGGAGCTCCTCCGCGGCCGCCCTCCATAACCATCGATCCTGGCCAGCAATCCTGGAACCCGGCGCCACAAACTGCCCATGAAAGATCGGTGCCCTGTTTGAGCACTGTTCCCTGGGGCGGCGGAGGCGTGGGGGCCAAATAACGGAGTTCATACCTCTCTCCCTGCTCCTGGTGCCTACAGGCGGCAAGATGGCGTCCGCGACTGGCGAGACTGGCGTCAGGCGCTAGGAAAACCCACCGAGGCTGGCGACTGCACCGGGGACGCTGGAACCCTGCTGATGCGACCGGAAGATAGCCTGCTGCTCCCGTTCACGATCCCGGTGAGGAGACGTCGCATGCAGGTGGGCGGGGGCCGTCCAACACCATCTGTTTACCCCCAGCTGCCTGACCTAAGATGGCGGCGCCCGGGACACGACGGGCGCCATTTGGCGTCTAGTGAACTTTTAAGCTGTAGGCCCTACGAGATCCCCAGTGAGGACGGCGGAGCCCCTATATTGCCTTGGGCCCAAGAAGTGTGCTGCGTAGCAGCTTGCTCAGTTGGTAGAGACCCGGGACGCACGGCGCAGCTGATGGCTGGCCCCACGCGGCACCTCCTGATCTGGGGCTAGATCGAGAGCTCTCCTGGATGGTGCTCTGGGTCTTTCACTGCAGCGGATCACGTCAAGGTCCGTGGGCCCCTGGTAGATGCCCAGTCCCGACTTGCCTGCGCGCCCCGGACACTGCGCCTTTTCGCCCCTATGCCCTGACAATTCCTAGTACACAAGCGACTCGAGGATTCTACACCCGACAGGAACGCAGTTTCGGTCATCTCATACCGTCCTGCACCTGATGTATGCCAACGCGGAGGTTCGAAGCTGCTCCCGCTGATGAAAAACGTGTAATTTTCCCCGCCAAGGAGTTGGAATGGTAGCGATCCAAAATGGCGCCGCATGTCTCCTGAGTCTTTGCCTGACCCGCTGCTCGATCGCGGGACATCAACCAGCTCTAAATCCCCCTGTGGCCGACCGAAGAGAAGCTGCCTACATCTCGATCTGCACAGGAGGTAAGCGCCGCACCTGAGCGCACCTTGTCTGTCCCTAACGCCGACTTTAAGGAGACCGGCCTGACCCTAAGATGGCGGCGGTGAGCCCTTGAAACTTTTACTCAGCGCGATTTCAATGCGCGTCCGGTGCCGCTTGCCCTTATGTTACACCGGCATACCTGCAGGCCCGCCTATTGGCACCTTTAATTGCGGATGTATGAGCGGAGAACCCTGTTGACACCCAGATAAGCACTACAAGTCTAGCAGCACTTGCACATGTGCTCCAAAATGGCGCCGCCATTACTTATTACTGAGCTGTATTAAGTGAGCTCACAGCCTGTCTTCCAGATGTTTCATCTTCACGGCCAGTGCTTCCTGCAGCAATCGGACAGCCCTGCGGGCGTCTGCGAGAAATGCATTCCTCCATCATAATCGCCATCCGCTTAACTCTTTAATTGTGTGGTATTTATTTTGAACACTTTTACAGCTGCGCAGCAAATAGTGCCAGCTGCACCATTTAGACCTTTTACAGCTGCGCAGCAAGTAGTGCCAGCTGCACCGTTTAGGCCTTTTACAGCTGCGCAGCAAGTAGTGCCAGCTGCATCGTTTAGGCCTTTTTTACAGCTGCGCAGCAAGTACTGCCAGCTGCACCGCTGCATCAGAGGTGGCCTGAATGATGTCGAGGCTGTTGTGCATTTTCTAAACATTGCGAATCAATTTGTGATCCACCCTATGCTCTTTGCCCTAACGTTAGTGTCTCACAGGAGCTTAGGGTCATATAGTAGTCTGTTGAGAACTTGGGCATACATGGCGGCTGGTGCCGAATATAGTTCTATTAGCAGGCTGGTATTAAGTTCAATGTTCTCCAATGATCACTGGGTGGTCATTTTTATTCTGTTCTACTTTGTCTGTATTTGCTCTGTGATGGGTCCCTACTATCTGCAAATATTTCCCTTGTAACTTATATCGTGTGCCAGGTGGCACCTCATACTCCTAGACGAAGGGCCCAACAAATACCCACCTCACTTCCATGACGGCACATTAACTCGGTTATTCCACCATAAACGTTTGGATTATGCGCCCCCTTTTTGCCCTTTTATTTCTCCTCACTACCGCTTTCCCAGTAACACCCCTCTCATCTCTCCCCCACCCTCCTTCGCCTCATCTTCCCAACATGGCCACCTCTCGAGTTAAGTCTGGAGCCAATTGCTACAAAATCATTTATCCTCCCGACCAGACTAAAGCTACAATAAAACGACTGAAGCATAACACTATTGAACGTTTCCCGGACTCCCTTTTTGTTGATCAATTTTACAATGGTCGTCTTGGGAGGCTCAAAAACGATTTCATTTTCTTCACTCGCGACACCCCCTCTTGGTCCAACAGTTTTTACAATTCCCTTAACGTCACCTCCTCCTCCTCTATCCCTTATGGGAAACAACTAAAAATTTCCCCCTCTGAGTGCTTCAATGGATACCTCACTATCTCACTCTATAACAACGGTACTGTCATGATCCAAGGCAAAGACTCCTGCCTCTCGCTCTTTGATCACCTCTTCCCCTCCTTACTCCCCTCCTCTGCAACCGGGTTTCCGTCTGACTCTCCTTCCAGCTCCACCCATTACTCCCTTTCTCCTCGCCGACCCCACCTCACTCCAATTGGCTGCACTCTCGAGAAGCGCAGGTCGGCCCTCTTCCCTCCCCCCCCAACTCACCTCATCTCCTATTCCTCCCCCTCACAGTATGTCCCCTCCCATATTACTTCAGCCCTACCACTTGCTAACACGCTCCTCGTCCCATCTGCACTATCACGATACTCCAATCTCTTCTCCTCCCCCATACTTCTTCCCATCACCCCCCTTTTTAGTCCACCTCTCCTCCAACCCTCTCCCCCAATTAACTTTCCCTATGCTCCCCTTATCCCTCCTTCCATCCCTCCTCTCCACCCCTTCATCCCCTCGTCATTCACCCCGTTTTTGCCACATTCCCACTGCATCTCTCTCCTCCCTCCTACTCCTCCAGTACTGCTGCACTACCCCCTTTCCCCTCCTAGTAACCCCTTCCATCTCCCTCCCTCGGGCCCAGCAGAACCACTTCCCTTCCTCAACTTCCCTTTCTCTCAACCCCCCTCACTCTGCCAGATGACCGTTCCCTCACTGCTACCTCTCCTAACTGACAGGACCTCCACAACCACTGCACCTCTTTTACTCCCAAACCTCCTACATTCCCATGACGCCACACAGGCCTCCCCCCTCCTACTTCCCTACCGCCGTGTTCCGCACTTTTCTCCCTCTAAATTTGTCCTTAATTCCTCTCCCTCTTGCAACACCAACAATGACAACTCGCCCTTAACCCCCAATTCACTGACTCCCGCTCCCAACCTCCACCTTTCCCCACCGGTGAACCCCACCCCCCAACTCACCTCCTGTCCCCCCACCTCTCCCTGCCTTCCACCACCAATTCCACCCCCCCTTATTTCAATCGAGCCACCCAACCTCCACCTTTCCCCACCTGTGAACCCCACACCCCAACTCACCTCCTGTCCCCCCACCTCTCCCTGCCTTCCACCACCAATTCCACCCCCCCTTATTTCAATCGAGCCACCCAACCTTCCGTGCTCTGCCTCTTTCTCACTGGAAAATACGCTAGGCTCTCTGATCACCTCCATCTCCCAGCTTACAGCTGCCATTTCACTTTTATGCTCTAAGATCTCCACCCCTCCATGCACCTCTACTCCCTCCCAACTTCCCTTGAGATGCACCGCGCCCCCTCACCCCAATACAGCCATGCTCAACCTTTCGTCTGCAAATGCCGTTAACTCACACAAGCCCTTGAACGCCACCCTTCTTCAACAGGCATACCCTAGCAACCCCACTATCTACAATATTCCGACCATCACCTCTGTCAGAACAAAGCATCCACCTAAACCCTCCCGAGCACCCCCGCAAAGGTACAATATCCCGATCACCCTTCAGAGCCCAAGTGCCCCCGTCACCAAAACCGTCTTGACAGAGCTGCGCTGTATGCTTCACAACTGCAGATCTGCAGTAAAACACAAACTTGAAATCTCCGATACCATCACCCTTCACAAACTTGACATGCTCTTCCTCACAGAGACCTGGTTCAAAGATACCTCTCACTCTATGTTTGATCTCCTATTACCCACAGGTTATTCCATATTTAGGAATGACAGAACTGAAAACACGGGGGGAGGTGTTGCAGTCATCTTTAGAAACGCCCTCCAACGTAAGGCTTCTCCTATCAGCTCCTCCCACACCTTTGAATGCCTTTCTCTTGAGCTTCAATTGCAACACCGTTCACCGCTCAGATTCCATATCATTTACCACCCGCCTCGTAGTGGCTCTTCGTTTATAGAAGATCTCAAAGACTTCATCAGCGACCAATACTCTCAAAGTGACAATCAGACCTTCGTGGGTGACTTAAATCTCCACTGGGGCGCACCGCAAGACTCCTCTGCGAACTCACTGGCCACCTTCCTCTCTGCAAATGATCTTATCCAACACTGCACTGAATCAACCCACTCCAAAAGCGCAATCCTGGACCTTGTTATTTCTAAAGCAGGCATGCTTTCTACTACTACCCCAATTCATGTAGATTGGTCTGACCACCACGTCATCCCATTCTCTCTTCAACTTTCACACTCTATAACTCTTGGCCAACCCAAGAGGGCCATCTCCTGGTTCCGTGATGCCAAAAACATTGATGTCGGTCCCCTCTGTGAATCAGCTTTGCTATCACTTCCAAGGCTAGAACCGAACATAGCTGTTGACGATCTCACCTCCCAATGCCTCACGGTTCTTGCAGCTGAAATTAATAACGTCGCTCCACTCAAAAGGAAAAGGGTAAGGCCCACTCCATCAGCACCTTGGTTCAACAAATCCCTTTATGAGGAAAGGAAGCAGCTAAGATTCCTGGAGAAGCAATGGAGGCAATTGCCCTCCACTGACAATTTAGCCATGCTTCGCACAGCAAGATCCAAGTACCACAAGCACATCTTCCTTGAGAAAGCGACGCACTTCAAAACCCTCCTTGACTCCGCCAAAAATAGACCCAAAAAACGATTCGATCTCGTCAAGACTCCGAGCTCCTCTCCCCCAACCTCCAAGGTGGAGGATTCTACAAAGAGAGCAGCGGATTTCGCTATTTTCTTAGATGGAAAAGTGAAATCACTTGTGGATCAGGTTGCTCATCCTACACCTCCAGAGGAGCGCAAATCCTTAGCCATTTGGCAGAGCTTTGACCCCATATCTGAAGATGCCCTTCTCAAGTGCATACGCGAAACAAAGCCCTCCAACCATTCTCTTGACCCTATCCCCAATGCCATTGCCTTTGACTTCTATACCCATTCCCTTTCCTATTTGACCACTCTGATCAACCTCTCCCTCTGGCAAGGCTCCCTTCCTGTCTCCTTCAAAACTGGGCAATCACCCCTCTGCTTAAAAAGCCCACTGCTGATGCGAATGACCTCAACAACTTCCGCCCCATCACTAACCTTCCCTTTCTTGCGAAGATCACAGAAAGATGTGTAGCAAAACAACTCTCTCGTCATATCAAGGACAATGATCTTCTTGACAATTGTCAGTCCGGCTTCATACAAAACTGCAGCACTGAAACAGCCCTACTGCAAGTGGTTGATGATGCGCTGAGGATACTCGACTCAGGTGGGTCCTGTCTGCTAATGCTTCTTGACCTCTCCGCAGCCGTCGACACTGTTAATCACAACACCCTCCTCAATATTCTTCAACAGAGAATGGGCATGGAGGGCACTGTGCTTAAATGGTTTGCATCCTTCCTCTCAGACAGATCTCAAATGATCAAAATAGCGAACAGTCTTTCTTCTCCTGTGGCGGTGGGTCAAGGTGTTCCCCAAGGCTCTATACTTGCACCCACATTGTTCAATCTCTACTTAGAACCACTGGGAAACCTCCTAAGCAAATCCGGGATTCACTATCATCTCTATGCAGACGACACTCAACTCTACCTCAAGGTTGCCTCCACTCATGATCTCTCCACCCTAAGATCTACTCTTGACTCCATTCAAAACTGGATGTCAACGCATCAATTGATTCTGAATCCCTCCAAACTGAATTCCTCCTCTTCTCCTCCTCACTCTCTCCTCCTCCGGTTCAATCATGGATGGATCAGATGAATCTACTAAACAATAAACCCATCATTGCCGACAGCGCAAAATCCCTTGGTGTCATTCTAGACAAAAAACTCAATCTAACTCCCCACATCAATTCTATTGCAAAATCTGCTCGTTACCAACTGCGCCTTCTTTGGGGAATCCGTCGCTTCTTCCCGGAGCAGGACCTTATAACCCTGGTGCAATCGCTGGTCCTCTCCAGACTAGACTACTGCAATTCTCTTCTTACTGGCCTCCCCAAATCTCACCTGTCCCCACTTAAGTCTATCTTCCATTCAGCAGCTTGTTTCATTTATGGGGCCAAAAGAAGCGATCACATCACACCGATGTTATCCACCCTCCGCTGGCTTCCCTTCGAGGCTAGAGCTATCTACAAGACCGCTTGTATCACTCACAAAGCCCTGCACTCCTCCTCTCCCCGCTACCTGGCGAATAAACTGAAACTCTCTGGAGGCTCTAGACCTTCACGCAATGCAGAGAATCTACTGCTTGAACCTCCCACTTTCAAGAAGGAAAGAACAATTGCCCAATCCTTTTCAGGCAACGCAGTGAGAATCTGGAACTCCTTTCCGCCTCAGCTCCGGACCACGCCTCCTCCCAGGCCTTCAAAAGGGACCTCAAAGTTCTCCTCCTCCAGAGACACCTCCAAAAGTAATTCACGTCCTCTTGCTATTTGGAGGAAGACTTCCCACTACTGATAATTTCTACTTTCCATGACCATGGAAATGCCTTCCCAGTGTATTCCTGAGGTTGGAGTGTCTGCCTTTTTGCAGTTTTTTCCATGTACTTGTGTTCGGTGCACTTTTGTAACATGCACACACCACTTTGCCCTTGTAACACACGGTTGCTATCTCTCACATGTTTTTACCTTTGATACATGCACAAGTGCCACCTTTGCCTACGTAATGCTTGTTCTTGTGCCTGAGTGTCTAGCACTTATTGAAGTATTATACCTCAAATTATACTTTGTTTTCTCTTGTAACTGCACACTTGTCACTTTTCCTCTTGTGCACTTTTTACTACCTCATGTATTTTTGGTTGCTCACAATTTTTACTACCTCATGTATTTTGTTTGCTCACAATTGTCACTTTTACCTTTACTACCTCATGTATTTTTGGTTGCTCATAATTTTTACTACCTCATGTATTTTGTTTGCTCACAATTGTCACTATTACCTTATGTAACGTAACGTACGCTTTTGTAATCTGTTCTCTTGTAATGTTTCTCATTATATTTCATTTCTGTTCCTATTGTGAAGCGCTCTGACGCCTTCGGGTAAAGTCCGCGCTATATAAAAATGCATAAATAAAATAAAATAACAGAACATCTGAAGGCAGAATGCTTATTTTTCAATTAACCGACTCCTCAACAGAAACACAGTTCGCAGTACAGCAGACAGGTAGCCACAGCCATTACACACTACTGAATACCACATAAATACACTCCACATAAAAACACTCTATGCCACATAGCAACAATCCATATAAATAAACTCCACAGCATACCACATAATTCCATTAGCATATTTTAATTTAACACCTCACAGTTCCATGCCACATAATTCAGCACCACACATTTTCATTTCACACCACATAATTTGGCAGCAAACCACATACTTCAACTCAACAACACAATTCTATGTCAGGACCGGAGGTGAGGATAATGCTATTTTTTCTTCACTTTATTCCATAGCAGCAATTTCACAACTTTACCAATACAAACTACCATTCCCATGAAACCTTGGGAATGAAAGAAAGAGCAACAACAGCCAATGGGAGAACAGCTCCCTACAACAGCCATTGAGCTCTCAACAGTCCATATATAGTCCATGATCTGTGCCCCTCGTCTTTTTCTTCGCTGCTCACAGCAAAGATAAGTGCCTTTCCCCTTCCTTACACATCGTGCTGTTTATATGCGTTGCTTGTGGTTGTTTTCCTGATTACTGTAGTTTATTGGTCTAATTCTAATCCTGCAGTAATTTGTTCAAGCCACAGAAATGCTTTGCACTGCTTTGCAGGCGTAATTGTTTGGTGTGACTCCCGCTGTGGGGTCAGCCTGCCGCTAGGTAAAGCTAGATAGGCACTGGCGTAACGAAAACTGAGGGGGCCTCCCTGCATGGTACATAGGGGGGCCCCCCTCCGGGTTCAATCAGGAGCTCTCCGGCCAGAGTGCAGTGCCGAGGGGGCCCCTTGGAGCGAGGGCCCCCCCCCCGCACAGGGTGGGCTGCGGGGGCCTGTGTTACGCCCCTGTAGATAGGGGGAGTATCGGCCCGCAGTGCGCAATTTAAATTCCCTCCCTGTGGGAGCAGATGGCTGACCGGAGCCTTGTCGTCTGGAGAGAGATGCCCAAGCAGGGTCTGTACTGCCCGATCGGGCTATTTCTGCAACTGAATTGATGCCCAGCAGTCAGTATGTGGCACGCATGTGCTTTATGCCCCCCCCGTTGAAGGCCTGTGGGGACACACTCCCAGGTGGGATCCCTAATAAAAATGGAGAGAAGTTAACAAAAATGAATGTGTCCTCATGTAACGCAACTGGTGATCATGTTGAGCGCTCTGCTACCCGATACCTTCGGGTCAAGTTTGCGCTATATAAAACTCCGTAAAAAAAAGTGCACCTGGGGTGAAGTGTCCCTGGGCCTGGACCCATCGGCAGTGCAATGGACCCATTGGCAGTGCAACTCTGCCCACGTTAGAATTTTGTCTGTCACCTAGCCCACCGCATACCCCCCAACAGCAGGTTCAGTCTACATGTACGATTTGGGCCTCTATTGATATCAATAGGGTGTGAAGCCTCATTATTGTGCCTATCATCCTAATTTGCCTGCAGTGCTTTGCCTGCCCCTATTTTCTGTCCCTTTGACATTGTCCCAATTACAAGCACCGAGAATGGAGGTCATGGGTGACACTCAGAGCCTTTTGTTAAGGAGTTAGAAAATTCGTCAATATAGTCACCTCCCTCGACGAGTCTCCGTCCTCTATTAAGAAGGTGGTTCCATCCAGTGTTTTCCAATGGGCCGGTTGTGGTAGGGGCCGCTCGACCAGCCGTTCTTACAAGCAGTATTCTCCCAAAGGGCAAGGCTCCCAGCAAGGACAGTACCAAGACCAGGCCCCCTTCATACATTTCTACCCAACAAGAGGAATGCGAGGCAGAGGCAGGCGATTCAAGGGAGCAGCGGCTTCCTCCAATTTCGCTGAGTGTTCTCCCTTTTTCCCGTCTAGGGGTAGGGGACCGACTGGCGAGTTCCATCACAAGGGACGCGGGGTCCTACAAACAGTTCGATGGTTTCAAATAGAATTTTACGGCGTTCCAAAGTAGGACTCCGGCCCAAGACCCATACAGTTCTCAGGGCACGAGCCTGCACTGGTGGACAAGGAGGTCGCTACGCACCTCGCCATGGGGTCTATATCTCCTTTCTGGTCGACAAGGCTGATGGGGCTCAGCGGGCAGTCATCAACCTAAGTGAGTTCAACAAGTGGCTAGTTTACCGGCATTTCAAGATGGAGGGGATCCACCTCCTACAACATGTTTTGCGACCCCTAGATTGGATGGTGTGTCTGGATCTCAAAGACGCGTAACTCTCTTACCAATTTTTTCACCACACAGGAGGTTCCTTCAATTTGTTTGGTGCCACCAGACCTACGAGTTCACCACACTGCCTTTCAGTCGCTCCCCCGCCCTGTGGGCTTTCACAAAGGTTCTCAAACCAGTCTTGGAGCACCTGCGGGCGCAGGGGATGCACCTAATAGTCTACCTAGACAACATGCTCTTTCTTGCTTGCCCAATGCCCGTCGAAACTGTCTCTTCAGCTCCAAACAGCAGTGGATCTTCTACAAAACCTGGGTTATGTCGTAAATGAGGCCAAGTCTCAATTGATTCCCTCTCAGAAGGAACATTTTCTAGGGTTCCTCGTAGACTCAACCATGGCCACCCTGAGCCTACAGTCCCGGAAGATGACTAAGATCTGTCACGAGTTGAGGCACACTCTCACCAAACAGTCGGTTTCTCTAAGACAGGTAGTATGTATTGTGGGTATGCTGTTGTCTCCCATATAGGCCATCTTCTTGGGACTTCTCCACTATCTGGCCTTGCAACAGCTGAAGGCTGCGCATCAGCGCAGGGGTCTGTCCTATTCTCAGATGGTTTACTTCTCTGAGGAGGCCCAGGAGGAGATTCACTGTTGGCTCACCCATATGGCCCCCTGGAAGGGGAGACGATCTTCAGATCCGCCCCGGACATCATAAGAGAGTCTGACGCCAGCAGGTCAGCTTGGGGCGCCAGATGTGGCACATTTTCCACAAGGGGGGTTGTGGTCTCCGCACAAACAGAAGTTACATATCAACTGCCTAGAGCTCCTGGTCGGTTCCTTTATGGTCTGTTGTTGGACCATGGACTCAATCCAGTCTTGTGTGCTTCTCAAGATGGACAACATATTGGCGGTCCGATATATCAACCGTCTAGCGGTACTCGGTCCAAAGTCCTTTCAGACCTAGCGACCAGCTTTTAGCTGTAATGTCTGGATCAACAGATCTCAGTCACGGCGGAGTACTTGACGGGACAAGCAAATCAGGTGGCTGATTACCAATCCCGTAATTTCAGGGACTCCAGTCTTTGGAGACTCCATCCAGAGGTTTTTTCGACCCTCCAGGCACAGTGGGGTCCGTATTCAGTGGACCTTTTCACATTCAAGCTGGACCACCACCTACCCAGATTTTTCAGCTAGAGGCCGGACCTTCTGGCCACGGCCACAAATGTGTTTCTCCAGGAATGGAGCCAGGAAAAAGGTTATGCCTTTCTGCCGTTCGCAATAATCACGCGGGCCTCTGGGCAGGTCAGGCATTAGAGGGTGGAAGTGGTCATAGTCACTCCCATGTGTAAGTAGTAAGTCTGGTTTTTGGTTCTGTTGGAACTTTCTTGAAGTTCTCCAATGCCTCTCCCCTTGTTTCTATCGCTTCTACTCAATCCAGATCAGCTTCCACACCTGTTGGTCCGGGAGGGATATTTCTCGCTCATGGAGGGGAGGATTACAGGGGACGATGGTCGTCCCAGGCCTTTTGTCCAAGCAGCCCAGTTAAGCAATACCAATCTGCTTGGCTTAGATGGACCTGTTGGTGTTTTTGACGGGGTCTCGAGCCTATGGCTGCCGATTTAGTCCACATCCTTAACTTCTTGGCTCATCTAGCCTCTGGGCAGCTTGGCTTATAGGTCGGTCAATACGATTCATTTGGCCATTTTGGTGGGACACGTCCCGGGCGAAGGATGGGCGAACACCCTTATGTGTATCATCTGTTGCAAGGGATTAGGCTGTCCCTTCCCCTGGAACCTCAATATTCTGCACTTGGGGACATCAATCAAGTGCTTAATTTGTTTGCCAATCTAGCTGTTTTCTATCCAGAAAGGACCTCTTGGCTAAACCAGCCATCCTGCAGGCAAGTTTTGGATGTGAGGGCCTTGGATATCATGGGCAGGATCTTCTCCCGCTCTGGGTGACCTTCACGATCAGTAGAAGGGCGAAGTGTAATACCAGAGTAATTTCTTACCCAGTGTTTCCGGAGTCCCCGAAGCTCTGTGTTGTGCAATGCCTGAAGGCATATGAGGAGATTTCGGGGGGGTTCCGGCCTCTGGGAGAGGCTCAGCTTCTCGTTGCTGTACAGAATTCGCATAAGGCGATATCCTCTCCCACTATTGCCCTATGGGTGATGCAGGAGGCTGGTTTTGCCTGCAACTCTTTGGAGCCCATTCGGCACGCGGAGCAATGGCTTCGAAGACTTTCGGTTTAGGTGCCTCCTTGGGCGATATCCTTAATGTGGCTGATTGGTCTTCGGACTCTACCTTTAAGAGGTTCTATTTTAAGCCGGTATTGGATATGGCTCACCTGGTTGGGAGCAAGCTTTGAAGTAGCATAATCCTTGCCTCCGGTCCTGACATAGAATAAAAAATTCCCTAGCTATGGTAACGGAAAGTTTCAATTCTATTAAGGACTCAGTGGGTGAGGATTAGCCCACCCTGTGATTTTCTGTTATGACTGAGCCTTCCTGTCACTAGTAAGTAGTGAATTGACTATGCTTATTACTGTTATGCTTATGTGTTGCATGTTATAATTCTTGTCAGCTTCTGATGTTGCTGATACAATTGCTGTTTTTCTGACGCTCTTGAACCATTTTGCAGAATTGTTTGATAAAATTACCCCTTTGTTATAGGGACAGAGACAGGTAAACAGAATGTATGAGGACAGAGCAGCGGCTGAACTCATGCCACAAAAAAGGACAAGAGGGTTCAGGTGATGGACTATAATATGGAATGCTGATTGGCTGTTGTAGAGAGCCGGTTTCCCATTGGCTGTTATTGTTCTTTCTTTCATTCCCAAGGTTTCATGGGAATGGTAGTTTGTATTGGTAAAGTTGTGAAATGGCTGCTATGGAAAAAAGTGAAGAAAGAATGGCACGATCCTCGCCTCCGTGTCCTGAATTGAAACTTTCCATTACAATAGCTACAAAAACTTTTTTTGATTACGAAACACACCACATGCATCCAATTCACACCACAAAATTCCACATAATGCCACAAAATTCAACAGCACACCTCCACTGCATATCGCTCCACAACACAAAATACCAGTATATATAATTACACTCCATAACACACAATCCCACTCTACATAACTCCAGTACACTCTTTACTATCCACATAATTACACTACACATCATGCCACATAATTCCACTACACAGATCCACCCCACAGTATTCCACAACACCCACAGTATTCCACAACTAACAATTTCAATCCAACCCACACAATTCCACTCCACACCCACGAAAGGGGATAGCAAGAGTAAAATGGGGAACACTGCCATGGTGAGCCTAAAAGCCTGAAGAGCAGAGCAAGGCCCAACATTCCTGACAAAAGCTGAGGGTAACCCAGACCACACACATGGTGAGGTGCAGGGATTTTCCTAGTTGACAGCAACGTGGGTGGGAGTGGGGGACAGTTGAGGACGTTGGGAGGGGAACAACATGAGAGCCATCCAAGATGACCATATACTTCTAAGGTTGAGATTCTCAGGCAGACATGAAGAATAGCAATGCATACCAACAACTATATAAATGATGTAAACTAGACACCAAAGAAATTACCTCTGCAAGACAATTACTACGATGAGAATAAAATATGTATATAGTGTCTGGAATGAAAAGCAAATGGCAATAAAATATGTTTAAAAAAAACAATTCCACTCCACACCACATACATCCACTCAATAAACATAAGTAAAATACATTATCATTTACAAGGTCAATAGCTCCAACTCTAAAAGAAAACACCAGCTCAAAAGAGGGCTGTGCACCGGTTTTAATTAATATAGTCCTTGATGTGTCTCTGCACATGCATCTATTTATATATGTACATTGAATTAGGTGCTAATGCGGCTACCCACCATTGAGTATGGGAAGTTTGTTTATAACAGTTTATAAACATAACAAAAGTTTAGTATGCCTGAACTCAGAATCTAAAGATGCATCTTTCAGTGAAGGTGATTTTCACATTCTGTGTTTGAAAATACCACTTTTAGAAAGTGGGTATTTTCTTGCTCAGTCATCCCGTGTGCCTCTGCTGAAATGTGGATTGCCTGTCTGGGTTTTGGATGACAGAAGGCTGGGGAGCAGGAGGGCTTCAGATAGTCTAGGTAGGGTCAGTAAAGGGCTGAATAGACCTGGGCTGCAATGGGGGAAGAGGGAGGAGATTTCCTTGCATCCTTAAAGGGACTGGTCTGCCTCTGACAATGCCATCTCCACCTCCTGCGAGGAATTCACACCAGAGAAGGCAGAACTGGTTCTGGCTGGGCACAGACACTCTCCGCCTAAGTGATCAAAAGATTTTGGGGATATAAATATTGGGACCCAGACCCCTGAACTTTAGAACTCTTTTGGATCAAGAAGACTGCCAAGAAGAAGAGCTGGAGAAGCTGTGAGGAGGGACTATCACTTTGCTGTGTTGGCCTACAGTGGCTGCTTTTGCCTCGGGCAGTGAAAGAACTGGACTGAACTTTCTGCAATCCACTTTTGTGAGTTTCTACAAGGGCTTGAAGTAGAGCTTGCCCCCTCTTCAAGAAGTCTCAGGAACAGCAAAGACTTCAAGCTCATCTGCCCTCAGCACTGGGGACTGTGTGTTTTGTGCTACGACAGAAGAAAAGCAACTTGATGACGTCTATGACACCGCTGCCGACTCCGTGTCCTGAGGGCACCGCAGAGGGCACAGCTGCAACGCGACCCTGGTCTCATCGACGCCGCCTGCTGACCCTGCCATTGAGCCGCTGGTCGCACCGCACAGTCTTGCTTCACGCCAAAGCCTGGGCCCCCGCAGAGAGCACCGCTGCAATGCTGCACCATGACCCTGATCTCACCGACGGCGCATGCTGATGCCACCACCGAGCTGTGGCTCGCACCGCGACCTCAGGGCACCGCACTCTGCACTGCCTCGCTTCACGACGATGCCTTGGCCTCCCCAACGCCACCGCTCCATGCTGAAATCGTTGCCGCTGCTTGCACCATCGTTCGAAGGCACCACTGGTAAAGTTACACGACGCATCACCCTCATCCCGCACCTCAGCCTTGGCCTACCGATGCCGGCGCCATCGACTCCAGTTCGTCAGCCGACTACATCGCTTCAGCAACGACGACGACGCTGCTTGCACCATGACCTGCTAGCACCGTGACGAGCACCGCTTTCATCTCACATCGTGACCCTGGTCTCACTGACCACGCCATCTGAAGCCGCCACGAGCCGCTACTCGCACGTGACCTGAAGGCACTTCGCACCGCTGCACCCGACACCTGCCGACGTCAGCGCACCTGACTTCAACAGAGAGGAGATCGATCTGCAACGCGTGTGACTACGAGGGCCCCAACGACTCCTGCACCGAACTCCGGAACTGATGCCTGCGGACGCTGTGTTTTCTGAAACTCCACGAGAGGTCGCCGGTGCCCTGCATTTCTAAGAGGTACTGTTTGCGGGTCTTCCCGACGCCGTAGCTGGTCGGCGACACCCCGGTCAGCCAGAACTATTTGGATTTGTTTGCTCAAGACTCCGTGATAGCCCCGGACAGAGCTATCTACATCAAGGAACTTTTTTTAAAGCGTTTTTTGATAACTGTATATTTTTAAGTTCTGTATTGTGGATTTTTATCGTTTTTGGTCTTGCATATAAATATTAGATATTTTTCTAAACTGGTGTGGAGTCCTTTTGGAGTGCTTGCACTGTATTACTGTTGGTTATGTGCACATGCTTTACACACTGCCTCTAAGAAAAGCCTGACTGCTCGTGCCAAGCTACCAAGGGGGTGAGCAGGGGTTATTTTAGGAGTGCAACTCCCTTATCCTGACTAAGAAGAAGGGTCCCTATTTGGACAAAGGTGCAAGCCCTTGACAACTAGCGGCCCCCATGTAGCAGGAATTCCGTTCTCCTACAGAACTGTGCATAGAGACTTGGAACCTCAGTGAATTAGGGTGTGCCAAAACTCACCTTAGTACCCAAAATCCCCTTACCGAGCTAGCTACAGTGTCTCATTGGTCATTACACACTCCCAATGTTTAGACAAACCAGAACATGAACTTAGAATACCTCAGGTCACGTGGAATACATGAGCACTCTTTCGTTATACAATCATTTCAAACCAGAACGTGGAGTAAATGAGGATGCGTGCATATTTGAAATATTTATTTACTAATGCAGTGTTCTCAAACGCAGTATCTTAGATAATACAAGCAAACATATTATTTTAAGCAAAGTTATCAGCATAGTTACTCGTCCATAGAATACAAAAGGTGACAACATACTAGAAATGCTGAAATGAATAGGAGTTAACAACACCTAATTCTCACCCTCCCTAACTAGCATAATATATTATATCTAAGGTCTCATTGGGTTTTAGCAGGACGGCCCCCTACCTCAAGATTCTAGTGTGAAGGGATCACATCATCTTCCACCAGCTCTCTGCATGCAAAGCACCATCAAGTGTAACGTGTGCCCTGTGTGCAGCAATATAAAACGTGCCTAAAGCAAGAACTTGGCTGCCGCTTGCATGTATGTAATGTCTAGGAAGGTGCGAAGATCAGACCTCACAACAACACTGTGTCGAGTTATCCTTGAAGGCTTCGGCACTCACTGTACAGACACAGTTTACCAAGCAAAGCTGATATCAGAGCAATAACATATTATTCTCGGGTAAATCACACCGCTCTACTGGGCTGAAAGCTAAAACACCAATTATGTGTCGTGTGCAGAAGCAGCAAAAGGTAAAATGGCGTTTAAAGCATTTAATAAGCTCATGCTAACTTAACACAGTATATAGGTAATGCGTATCAATATGACATCCCCCCATGATCCGAGCCCGGACCAGACACAATAATATAAGGCGCTCAACGTTGAAGTGCAGAGTTCAAGAACAATAGGCAGTTCAAAATTTGAGCAAGTGAGAAAAATAATTTCGTCACTTTAAAAAAAGAAATCCAAAATTGCATCCTCTGGTCAATTTGAGCAAAGTCAATAGTTCTGGGAAAAGAACAAACCGGACATAATCCTAAAAAAGTAAAAATAGAAAAAAGTTAACTTGTCAAAGTCAATAGTTCCGGGACATGTAAATTTAGTCATAATTCAGATTTTTTTTTTTAAATAGCTCATTGTGAATAAAAGCTTCAATTCCATTCAGCCAAGGACAGAATATGCAAAATAAGCAGCAACGGCTTCCAAAAGGAAGTCACTGTTATCATCAGAAAACAAATCAGCCATCCAATTCAATAGGGGGAAAGAACATTCATGCTCTTCAATTACCGGAGCCTCTAGCACCATCAGAGGACAACTCGGTGGGTTCTCAATGAAGCCTTGTGCCAAGAAATCTTGCGCTGCTGCGAGTATATCCCAACGACCCATTAGTCCATGCATCGCTGCCAAGGCCATAATCCTTTCGTCAGAACAAACCAACTCATGAGCAACTAAGGGACTCTATAGTCGATTAAAATCCACGTTAGGAGACACCGTCTTGCAGAGACACAAATCAAGGTCCCACTCGAAATCGCAGCTAGGCAATGAAACACAGGCTGGGCACATGTAAAATAGGAAAATCGAAAAGATAATCCATATGCTGCGCTTAATGTGGCAAGTGGCAGTGTGCCATAGTATTCAAGCATCCTGTTGCGAAACAGTGCAAAGTGGTGCTGCGCGTCATGAAACACAGGATGGGCAGCCATTCTTAATAAAACAAAATATCACCAGAACGCCTGCAGCCAATACCAGCAAAACAGGAAATCCACCAAACAAGCTCGAAAAATAGAATGGAAGAAAGCAGGGATGACTCCAAATATCTTTTCAAATGAAGTTAAAAGACCACTGCTAACTATCTTAAAAAAGTGTGCGAGGCCGGAAGTGGAGGAAGCGTTAAAGATTGAATGAATCAGCTTGCTGAAATGCAATGGCAAGTCAGTATTTAATAGTGCCTGCACCTCTGTGCGGGTGTTGGCGACGTGAAGGACAAATGATTCGCGAGCTGAACTCAGGGCCACTTCTTTCTGAGACAAAAGGGCTCTTATTCTACTCATTCCATTGAACTCTGCCGTCAAGGTTGGAATCCGCAGCCAGATGGAAACATCCGAGTTCCCATGTGGAGGAGGATACAGAACGTTTTTGCAACAAACTACACGTTCAGTTACTGTAACCACATAAGCAATACCTCTAATTAACCCACAACAATCTTCATTATTCAAAAGTAAATAACTGCTGTTTTCCAGTAATGTGAAAGTGGGGACGTTTGCGGGAACTGGAGTACCTTTCAAAACACAGGCTAAATTTGGCCGTTCTTGGTTGCAAGAACCGTGCAATTGGATGTGTCTACACATTAATGAGTGATCCGGTGTTTCTGTGCACTCTTCACCTTTAAGATACACCTCTTTCCCATCTTTCAGGCATCTGTAAGTAAACGGAAGCGACCAGGCTTCATGTAGAAATGAACTACCAAGTGGTTCGTATCTGCCTATCGCAATATATCGCATACAATTTGTAAATTTAAACAAGGCAAATGGTAACGTGATTAACCCGTGGATAAGCCACATTGCAGCAGTGGCTTCTGCCACAGAAAACGGTAAAGACTCTAATCTTTCAATGTGTAACATAGAAAAAGAGGCATCTCTCATTGAAAGTAAGCGCTGCTTGTCAGTCAAATTAAAAGGGGCAAAGAGGGAGGTGACGTTCATGTAATTCCAAGGCACCTTCCCAGACTTAAGCGTCTGCAGGGTCCACGCAAATTGCATAATGCAACACAATTGATTTTGACCATGGTATAACACAGACACTTCATCTTGCACAATATCAACAACAGAAGACACAATATTATCTAACGTGTAAATGCGGGAAGAAAGCATGTTAATGCTATTATCTACAACTGCAAGCACTTTTTCTAAATTAGCTTGATCAATGGCCCTAAGGCGTGTAGCTGCCTCAATTTGTGATGTTTTCCAGATTTCATTGTAAATCGCATAAATCCATCTTTTTGATCTACCACTAGCCGGGCCTTTAATGAAATCATTTAAATCCACATCATCCGTTAGCCTGGATAAATGCAGTTTGACAGATGCCAAGGTAGAATGTTTGAGCCAATTCTGACATAACTTGCCTACAGAATAAGTGGTGACCGAATGGTCAGTTTCAAAATGGGGATCAGTCCTGACTTGTGTAAATCCATCGGCCAAACCCAGAAAACGACGTTGGCACGAATCAGCACTTCTGTGCCACATCAGCCAACCTCTTGGGTTCAAACTGGATATGTTAAAGGATGAATTATGTAAAAGAGTTTGCAACTCTCTAATCGAATATTCAGTTGTATTACCCCAACCGGAATATTCTTCTAAATCAGGTATGGAAGGAGAATTTAATCTTTTAGAAGTAGCCAATCCAAAGCATGTAGTTTGAGAAATGGTAGAATTTAAAAACAACATATGATTTGGGATGAGACATGCACGGTGCAAAGCCTCAGTGCCTTGTACCTGTCAACTTTTAGAACCCCAAACAGATTTTAGGTCAACAGTTTCCTTCCATAACTCGTAGCCTTCTATAGCTAGCTTGTCTAGAAAGGACTGCGGGTACAATAACTTAGTATCGGTAAGTCTAACCTTGGACATGGAATTCCGTGTCATTTTAAAATAGAAAGATGCGGGATTGGACTGATTAAAGTCAGTAAAATAAGTGTACTTTTTCAAAAAAATACTCTAACTGCCTTGTAAAGGAGCCGGGCAATGCTCCCATTGTGTATAATTTACAGCACTCCTTCTGAAATTAGTCTTATGCAGATAATGGTTGCCAAAATGTTGGAAGCAAAATAAATCACCATAATTAGCAGGTTCTAAGTACAAATTCTCAGCATCAAAGGCAGCATAATATTTCATATCAGAAAACAATGCCTCTACGGCCTGAATATCCCAATCATCAGAACGTATGTTCTGTTTTACCACATCCCCCATGTTTACTCTGAGCACATTAGGGACATTAACAACCTCAGTTGGGCCATGAATTTGAAATTTAACAGCATCCCATACAATCCCATCAAGGACAGGCCAAGCAGTGATATTAACAAAGGTCAAGTCTCTCTTCAGTCTGTGTGCCGAATGTGATGAGGAAAGGGGCTCCAAAGTACCATTTAGATGTCGAATGCATGTTCTCTCTTCGACATAGTGTCCATCGACAGTTCGAAAAAAATAAAACACAAAACCAACGGACATAAAAAGGTAAATTGAAACAAGCATTTACAATGCAACGGTTTTGCCTTTGTAAAAGTTAGAGCTATTGGCATTGTAAATGACAAATTCTTTATATATGTGTTGGTTTTGAAAACAGATAAATAAATGTCATTGCCATTTACAATGCCAATAGCTTAATCTCTCACAAACAGTAAAAACAATTAATAATAACTAACCTCCTTATCAAAGGACCAAAAACCCTGCCTTAAGTTGCAGTCATTAAAGAGCTTGCTGACAATTAGGAGCTCCCTGAGTGATGGTGTGTGTTTTGTAGGTGTGTGTGTGTGTGTGTGTGCACGTGTGTATTGCTGACAAGCAATGCTCACATTCAATTAGGAGCTCCCTGAGTGATGGTGTGTGTATTTGTAGGTGTGTGTGCGCGTGTGCACGTGAGTATGCACATGTGCACGGTGTGTGTGCATGATCATTGTGTGAATGAACGTTCAAGAGTGTGTATGAATGTGCGCATGTGAGTGAGTGTGCATATGCATGGATCCACAAAGCATGAAAATGTATGTGCCACTCTAGTTTGTTGGTCTGCAAGGATTTTTTCATCATGCCCTCTGAGGCAATCATGGACCAGAAACAATGTTTACTGCATGTGTGAGTGAAAGCAAGTGAATGTCAGAATGCATATGTTTGTATCTGTGGCAATGTGTTGAAAGTGGTGTGTGCATGTGTGAGGGTAAGTGTGTGAAAGAGAGAGATAGTGTGCAAAAGGCCTTGAAGGGCTGGTATCAATATGCAACAAATGTCAGCAACTCATTCTCCTCTGAGGCCGGGCTGTCTAGGGATCAGTGTTTATAAATTATTTTACGTCCTCGAGCACTCTGTCTGCGAGGGGACGCACACAAAGCACGCCTGCCACGACTTTATCAAATATACTTTGTTGCGAAATGTGGTTAAAGTGCCAACATTGACAGAAAGCGCTATACAGAGATAAGCGCAGTATATCTGCGTTTTCTCCTGTCAGTCCCCAGCTCCCCAACTGCCCCCCACTCACCACCAATAATCATGTTCCTCGTTCTCCTAACGTTTCCCTCACTGTTGTTCATAACTTTGGTATCTATTCCCTCCACTGCATTTTGAAAGCAATACAAAGAGCGAGAGAATTAACTTAACATGTTGCTTTTTTCTTTTCTTGCATTTTTTATCAGGTAAAGGTATGTCTTGTGATGAATTAACGCCTTCCTCTAAAACTTAACTTCTTTCTTCTTTTTCGTAAGTGAGCCCTGACAGCAAGAGAAAGTTTAACACTTTATTACAGTTTCACTGCTTACATCAAAATCACTTTACCTACGATTACGCTAATCAAGCAGTTCAAAATTAGATGCAGAAAAGTCTACCCTGCTTAACATTTTATTTATTTTATTTGCAGTTGTATATATTGCGAACCCTGCCTGAAGTTATTGAAGTGCTCTACCCGAGCACCAGTTACATTTACACAAGGTCATATTCATTTTTTTCGTACTTGGGGCACGGGGAGATTAACTGATTTGCCCAAAATGACAGGATGTTTAGCCGACGCTGAGACTGGAACCTGGTTCCCCAGATCCAAATTCGGCCGCCCAGGCTCTAAAGTCACATCCTCTCCCCATCGAGAAAAGCATGCATGTGGCAGCCTCATCAATGTTAGTAAATAAAAATAATAATATATATATATATAAACTCCATCATTCCGCCCAAGGGTCAGATTTGATGGTTTGCCGAGATCTGACCCCACTCAAACTTAAGGTAAATAATTGTCCACTTAGCTTGAGGAGCTTGTGGCTACTTTTCCAGTACAAATCGCACTCGAACGTTTCTGTAATTCCATTAGACGCATGCCGGTCTCTCCCAAGCAGCAACAGAAAGGGCATTTTTGGGGGGAGGGGTGAGTTTCATCGGTGACGAAAGGGAAGACCTCCTAGGAGTGGGCAGGAGACTGACGCGATATACAGCAGAAAGAGCATGCGCACGAAGCGGCGACTATTAAAAACACACAAGACATTGTAAACATCTTTGTGCTTCAGCAGGAAATACTCCCCTCTCCCAAGCAGAAGTGGTATGGTCTGGCTACGGGCTGCCTTTCGCCGAGACACATAACAAACAGTCCATGGCAAAGGGCAGCAATAATTCCTCCAACTGTGTCCCTGTTGCAAAGGCGCAGACGACCGGACTGCCAAGATGGCGCTCTGAACAGGGCTCTCGCCTGCTACAGAGAAGGCATAATGCTGGAGCAAAAGGCCTATCTACACCGCTAGGCCAACCCGATGGTCTGCCGGGTCGGGGGATGGAGGGGCGGGTAATTGGGCAAGGGAACCCGTCTCTGCCGCAGTCTGGATGGGGAGGCAGGCAGACTTTGTATGCCTCAGAGCGTCACACTGTTTACCACGGCACTCCGACACCCCGTACAAGGCCGTCATTCTACCAGTCCCCTGCGAGATCTTAAACCTTCGAGAGGGAGACTGCCCGTGCCTCCGGATCTCACACTGCACCCACACAATTCCACCTGCGGGAGATAGCGGCCCTAGAACCCTTTGCGCACATAGACATTCTTCGACCCTAGGGGGCAGACCGACACAATATATGCACCGCCCGAACCTTTCGACCAGGATAAAACAGTCAATGCTGCAGTGCCGTCTAATCTGCACTTTAACACTTCTTTCAGCTGAGCCCATAGGCTTGTACTGCCTGGCCCTTTCATACTCCTCTAACAAAGAAACAGTGTCTACTGCTGCCAGCACCTCACAAGCTGCATACAGGGGTAACAATCAAATGCCACTAGTTATTTGCAGATTCCACCAAAACCAAAGGTAACAATGAAATGCACGCACGGCCCTTCGTGAAATATGAAGCTTTCGTTTCACCTTAAACCAGTCAGGTCCCGGGCCGCGCTGTGATTGGCTGACGTCACGGGGGTGTCCCGGGCCGGCAGCCAATCACAGCGCGGCCCGGGAATGACGTCACGGGGGTGTCCCGGGCCGGCAGCCAATCGCAGCGCGGCCCGGGACAAAGGGGCGGGGCTTAAAAAAACACCGCGAAACGCCCCCGAATCGCGTTTTCAAGCGAGAGCGCGATTGACAGCCTCTGCCTCCCAATGGCTAGCCTCCATTTATGGAGCTAGCCAATGATAGGCAGAGGCGGGTCATCACCCCACATAGAAATCAAGAGGTTTTGCTAGCGCATGCGTACTTCGTACGCATGGCTAAGGCAAAACCTAAAAAGCATCAGCCAAATATATGTCCAAGGGGGAATCACATTTTTTTTTTAAATAAACTGGTATAAACTGCAAAACGTGAGGACTTTTTCGAGTTATTGGAAACAGTATCAAAAGAAAATCTGGATTCTGTGGCCAAACGTGTTTGCAGATCAGGCATAGATAAGTCAGTAGGGTAAGTGTAATCAATTTCATCAACGTCAGTACCAGGCAAAGTACTTAATAAAGGACTGGAAATTGTAGGCATCTCGATGGCCACCTCTGGCTCAGGATTAAAAGCAGTGGCCAAAACAGAATTTCTCACAATCGAAGGACAGGAGACTGCCGGTGTCATACTAAGAAGAATCGGCCACTCTGTGTATTTTGACATTGTCAATTGAGATAAACCTGTTTTCCTTACGACCTGGAAGTGGTGGTAAAATGACTGTTCTTGTGCCCTTCACGCCGAAGACAGGAACCGGAGCTCGATAGGAAGGACCAAATTCTTTCTTGTTATCGATCTTCTCTCGAACCAGTTCTCCAACTTGGGGTAGCCAGCCAACTACCGGGATCAGCAACGCATCATCCGATGTGGAGGGCAAATGTTCCTTTGCAAGACTGTCTCTGGTCTTTTGTAGATCCTGTAAAACATTGCAATGTTCATCTACGTCAAAGGCTGTGGCTTGGGCCACGCAGTCTAGACCGTCAAGGTCCGGGACAAACATCTTGATACCAAAGAGCATTTCGTATGGGGTCCGCCCACACAGAGACCTTCTAGGGAGATTATTAAGAGCACGCTACACGCCATTGAGATGGGCCAGCCAGTTTCTGCCAGTGCCTATAACTCGAGCTGTCAATGATTGCTTTAAGTCACGGTTCATTCGTTCCACTACACTGTTACCCTCAGGTCTGTATGGAGACGAAAACTTGACTTGGACCCCCATCGAAATCATGGCATCCTTATACGCCTTAGAGGCGAAAGCAGGACCCTGATCCGAATGGAAGGTACCACAGGCAAAAATCCCTACAAAGATGCGCAAATCTCTTATGACAGTCCGTGAATCAGCGCTGCGATGGGGCCAGACCCACACAAAGCGTGTGCATTAATCAACTGCTACTAAGATGTACTTAATCATGCGTCTGTTTGTACAGGCCCTGCCACCAGAAACGCTGTTGTAACTGTGATACAGTGGCCGAGACGCCCGCATGCGCAGACGCAACACCTTCATGAGCCGCTGTGATCAATGTATTTCTGCGGTCCAAGTTAGGAATCAACCTCTCCCCAACTTCAGGAATTTTCACATAAGGAACCTTATCGGGACTTAAATGGTATGTGTACTTCGAAGGGAACCCGGCAGGATATTTACCTCCCTTCTCAGTGGCAGCAACTGCCGCCAAGATATCATCATCAATCTTACTTTTGGACCGTGTAACCGCTGCAACTAAATATGTAGATACCGCTGATTTCGCTGCCTCATCAGCAAGCGAGTTACCAACAGCGTGAACTCCAACACGCTGATGGCCGAGAGTATGAATCACAAACACAAGTGGCAACTGCTCTTTAAGCTCAGCCACTCGAACCCAGATCATTTTATGTTTTATTGTGCTACCCTTGGAATCACGAAAGTCATTTTGAATCCAAAAGAACAAGATTTCATTGTAAGACTGGACACAGTAATAGGAGTCACTCACAATAAGAGTCGTCACACTAGGATCTGCGTACTCCAATGCAAGCATCAGAGCCCGAAGCTCTGCTAATTGTGCGGTGCAGTCCCCAAGAGTCTGCGTGTGCACGACTCTGGACTTGAACTCATCGTTCACCATGGCACTGACCACAATGGCGCATGCGGAAACGTAGGCATGTTTAGAGCCATGCGCAACCTGCGCCGAACCATCAGTTTAAATGATGCAATGGAAATCCTCCAAAGGTTGCATAGCTAGAGGATCTAGATGAACAAATTCATACTGTAAGTACTACTGCGACCGCAACGAGGCATCAAAAATAAACGTGACATTCGGGGACGTCAAGGAAGCAGCCCATTGTATCCACAGAGGGTGCAAAGCTTTTGAATTCGGTACACTGGCTTTCGTAACTGCCTCCAAGGCAGGACACGGGGTAACAACCAACATGCGTTTTCCCTGTGACAGAGCACGTTCCTTAAGAATCGCCATCTGTACAGCCGTCAAAACTTTCTCCACAGTTGAAAAACGCATTTCAGCTGAAGTGTACAAGTGTGACTTGTAAGCAATAGGTATTGTGTCTCCTTCATTAAAAGTCAGGTAAGTGAAACCCACCGTCCCAGGGGTGATTCTTATCACCAGGTTGGTGTGGTTGTCACGAGTCGGCAAAAATTTTGAAGCGAGCAGATCAGCCTGCAAAGATTGCAGAATAGCTGAGTGCTCCGGCAGCCAGCATGATTTGGAAAAAGTTGGTTGTATCAAAGCATACAAAGGCTTGATACGCTGGGCATATTCCGGAATGTATGTTCTCCCGAAATTCAAAAAACCCAGTAAAGACTGTAATTTTTTCAGAGTTGTCGGAGCGCGCAGTTGTGCGCATTTCTCCAGGAAGTGAGGAGCCAATCCTCTACCTTCATTGTTGAGCTCGTAGCCCAGGAACAACACTGTATATTCTGCAATGTGCGATTTTGCAAAATTGAATTTGTAACCCATGTCTGCAAAGCTACAAATTAAGCGGTCCACGCGACACAGATGCTCCCAAAGTTCGTCGTCTGTGAGATAAATGTCATCCACATACGAGCAAGCATCAGGGTCGACTCTCTCTAAAAGAGAGACTATGCGGGCAGTAAAAATCCCAGGACTATTCTTATAGCCCATAGGCAAAATTCAGCGCATGCTCTTTTGAGACTGTGTGCGCGAAACTAGGGAGGATCACCTCCTCCCCTTGCGGAGCTGCGAGCACAAAAGATGGGGGCCAGTCAGCCTCCGATAACAAAATGTCGTACGTAGACGAAAGATTTTCCCAAAATATCCCTTTTATGGTACGCTGTATGTCACCTTCGATTAACAGGACAATTTCATAAAGTCTGTCAGGGGGAGTAACTCTAGTGTCAGCTGTTTCAACTAAAACATAACGGTCAGTCGCTGTCACCTTCAGTAGTGGACGCAGGGCCTCTCGCACTATGGTAATCTCCGCCGCGCTGTCCAGCAAGGTCAGAGCCCATGTCAGATTCCGAAGCCGCGTTCTCACTATCTGTGGCATATCTCGCTGTTAAAGCGGCGACCTTCTTCTTTTGAAACTGGGGTCTCTTTGGCGTAGAGCCGTCCTGCTTCCCTGCACCGTCTTTTGGGCGGGGCTGGGCGCATCCTTGCTGGCCATCCCGACCCCTGCCGCCTCCTCCTCCACCACCGGTCGCCGAGGCCGATGAATCCAGAAAAGAACGAGGAGAGCGTTGATCAGAAACCTGAAAACAATCAGGTGATTTAATCTTCGCGCGAACGCGCAAGTCATAAATACGTTCTGGGGGCGCAGGCAATGGAGACACAGGACGAGACTCTTGTTTCTGTTGCTGTTGCTTTCCCTGTTTTTGTTTTTTAGGCCAATTTTGTTTCTTGGACTTGGGCTGAACGTCCGTGTCAGACTTCTGCCCTTGGGGTTGCGTTTTCTCTTTAGTAGAAAAAGGCTTGAGACCCCTACTATTGCGACCCACGGTTTTATAAGCCGCCACAATAATCCTCGCTAACTGACGGGGTTTTTCGGCATCGGGGAGCGCCTGCAAAGCATTGGCCACCTGAAAGTTTACTGCATCTCCCTTGACATTAGCAAGAATGAGATCGCAAACCACATCAAAGGTGCCACACAGGCGCATGCCCAATTCAACCGCAGCCTCAGGTCCTTGCTCGTCTTGAACACGCTTAAGGACCGCAGGCAGGACAGTCATAGAAGGAGTGCCGTAGCACCTCGCATAGACCGCCGCAAATGTTCTACCCCAGGTCTCACAGTCACCCATTTCAGGGGCCAAGTCTTTGGGTAAACTAATTGTCAGAATCCTGTGTTTTTCACCAGGAGTCGTGTTAGGAAATACTGCTTCCAGCTGGTCAAATTTCTCGGCAAGTCAGAAAGGAAATTCATCCTTATCTTGGGGACGCTTGCCCATTACAGCATTGACCATCACGGGACTGAGCTTCATACCACCCTGTCCCGCAGGAAGCGTCGCACCTCCCGGGGCCCCACCCGGAAGATTACGGGTTATGTATTGTACCAACGCTCGAATAACGCTAATGGAGACTACATGTAGTCTACGAAGTTCAACTACGGTGCAATTGCCGTGTTGAGGATGAGGAGTAAATCCAGCCAAAACAGGCCAATTTGTGCCTGGAATGGACAAAGGACCTAACCTCGGAGCTGTCAAAGAATGGGGGAGGGCGCCACCAAACCAAACGCGATGCTGCCAAGTATCAATAGGTACTTCCTGTGCCCGGTACGGTGTGTACTCATTCGGCACAGGGGTGGGAGTGTATGGTGGAAAACACCTGAATTTCCGTCCACCGCCGGGAACGTCACCCACCAATAAAAGATTTCATAAGGGTAAGCTATCTCCGCACTCACCACCATTATCAAGGCCATGCCATCCACAGGGACATTATAATTCTGCAAATGATTGCGCACCGCAATGTGACTATGTTGCGGAATGTCCACGGCAGCGGCCATGATAATACAGAAGAAAAAAAGACAAAGGAAACTTTGCAGCACAACTGGGTATGTAATTCAAGGAAACCGTTTAGAAAGATTCAAGCTTGAAAGACCTATTTCATAAATAGGTAGGTTTTTTTCCGACACCACCATTTTCCGGAAACGACAGTGAAGGGGTTAAGGATTAAATGATGTACTACTCAAGTGCCATGAAATAAGACCACCAACGTTGGGCGCCATGTAGCAGGGATTCCGTTCTCCTACAGAACTGTGCATAGAGACTTGAAACTTCAGTGAATTAGGGTGTGCCAAAACTCACCTTAGTACCCAAAATCCCCTTACCGAGCTAGCTACAGTGTCTCATTGGTCATTACACACTCCCAATGTTTAGACAAACCAGAACATGAACTTAGAATACCTCAGGTCACGTGGAATACATGAGCACTCTTTCGTTAAACAATCATTTCAAACCAGAACGTGGAGTAAATGAGGACGCGTGCATATTTGAAATATTTATTTACTAATGCAGTGTTCTCAAACGCAGTATCTTAGATAATACAAGCAAACATATTGTTAGAAGCAAAGTTATCAGCATAGTTACTAGTCCATAGAATACAAAAGGTGACAACATACTAAAAATGCTGAAATGCATAGGAGTTAACAACACCTAATTCTCACCCTCCCTAACTAGCATAATATATTATATCTAAGAAGGTCTCATTGGGTTTTAGCAGGGCGGCCCCATACCATAGATTCTAGTGTGAAGGGATCACATCATCTTCCACCAGCTCTCTGCATGCGAAGCACCATCAAGTGTAACGTGTGCCCTGTGTGCAGCAATATAAAACATGCCTAAAGCAAGAATTTGGCTGCCGCTTGCATGTATGTTATGTCTAGGAAGGTGCGAAGATCAGACCTCACAACAACACTGTGTCGAGTTATCCTTGAAGGATTCAGCACTCACTGTACAGACAGTTTACCAAGCAAAGCTGATATCAGAGCAATAACATATTATTCTCGAGTAAATCACACCGCTCTACTGGGCTGAAAGCTAAAACAACAATTATGTGTCGTGTGCAGAAGCAGCAAAAGGTAAAATGGCGTTTAAAGCATTTAATAAGCTCATGCTAACTTAACACAGTATATAGGTAATGCGTATCAATATGACACCCATTTCTAACAAACTGACACTGCAGTTCACAATTTAAACGTTCTTTCTTCCTACATAGAAAAGTTAAAAGCCGTTCCGGCTTGTTTCAAACAACCCAGTATCTTTATTTATGCGCTATCTCAATACTGCCTGCAATCTGTGATAATTGAATCTGGGGAACCATATCAAAGGGGCCTAAACTGTTGTTACATTTGAAGAAGGAAGAGGCTTCATATGTCCCTCCAGAGGGAGAAACACGCATGCAAATATTTTAAGATTACCGCCATGGACGTTTGGAATGGCGGAACACCTCTTCTACCTACTTGCACTTTCTTCAGTTGCCCAAAACACTAGCAGTAGAGGCCTGGGCAGCAATTGCTACCCTTAAAAGGGCTTTTTTTTTTTTTAAATAAAAAAATTCAAGAAAAACTTCTGCTTCATGCTTATCGTGTCTCCACTCGTCTGTCAAGCAGACAAAATAGTTAACAGCCTAATTGTGACAGGGCGGGGCATCCTATGAGCCCTGTCAGAGATCATTTTCTTTGTAATGCTGAAAGTTACAAGTGGAATCCGTAACAGGTGACGCTAGACTTCACAGACACAGCACCATAATATCGGATAGTCCACAACAGGTGGGCATCTTAGGAGAAGATGGTCAAAGGAGAATGAGATAGTTTATCAGGCACGTAAGACTATGACTGAATGGGCCTGAAGTTTATATTCCACTTGCACCACACTGATATGTTTTCATGGGTACAACTGGCAAGTTTTTGAAGCTGGCACTGGCATGCAGTGGAAGAAATTGTCTCGGGAAGGCAATGTAGAAAAAGAGGAACTGGGAAAAGCAGTCAGGTGTAAAAGATGCACAGGCAGTTTGTGTGGGAAAAGCACCATTGAGGGGCATTGGAAGAAGCATGTACAGGTGGCCAGTGGAGCTGAGATTGGTGAAGCAGTGTGAAAATCTAGTAGTGGTGGCCAGCGAGAAGTGGCATTATGAGGAGTAGCCACTGGCAGGAAGTATGAGGAAACTGAAATGGATGGCAGAGCAATTCATTCTAGGGAGCAGATAAGCAGCTGACACTGCTTACGCTTCAAAGCACTTATTGGTGCATCAGCTATAAACCTTAAACCCATCTTTGGGCCTAGAGATGATTCTATTAAAAAATACAATAGAAACACACAAAACCCTTCACTGGAGTAAAGCCACACATCCCACCACCTCCTGAGTGTTCATACATTTCAGAACCAAGGGTTTGGGCTGTCAGACCAGCTTAGAAAGTTTGAAAATGAATGGAGAACGTCTCTTTATACAACATCATGTACCCGGGTATGCAAATATCAGTCCTCTGAGATCTATTACATTTGTTGATCCTGACTTTTCAGAACTGCAGCACCCTCTCCACAGGAAGAGCCAAGAGCTGCCAACACCTTGGAAGGACAGCATATCCAGATTAGTCATCCTGCGATTGGAATTACAGAATGCCGGACTAATTTCCGAAGGCCTTAGGAAAGCCCACAAAAAATATATTTTCTTGAAGTCAGGTAGTCGGACAAATTCTTTCATTAGACTCCATGTTCCCTTCTTTTTCAGGAAAAATTAGGGGAATGTTTGGCAATTTCATAGAAATGTGTGGGTGCTGATTGAATTGGTAAGGTGATACCACCGTTCTTCTGGGGGCCAAAGCATTTCCTCTCAAGGAAACACCATGTGTTTCGTATGCATTGTAGGCAGTGGAGCTCTCCTAAGCCTTAAGAGCGCCTATTTGAAAATACTTTTCTCCCCTCAATGTACTGCCACACTTATAAACCTGATGTGGGAAAGGAAGAACTCCAGCTATAGGGACTTAGAGGCCACATTTATTCCATTAAGTGGGGTGGGGTGATGCTAGCAACAAGACAGGAAAGAGGGTCAGGGAACAACGTGGGGGGGCAAGGTACAACACAGAGTTCTAAGGAAGGTAGGGGGCAAGCAATAAGAACGATACGGAGTGGGACGGTGGGTGGGGACAAGCATTAACATGGAGCAGGACGGGGCAAGGAACACCACAGAGCACAGTGGACCAAGCAACAACACAGAGCACAACAGAGAGTGGGTGGGGGTAAGCAATAATACAGAGCACAATGGGAGGTGGGCAGGCAAGTAACATCAGACACAATGGGTGGGTGTAAGTTAAAAAACAGGGACGGGTACAAATGTACATGGGAAGGAAAGAAGCACATGAGGAAAATAGTCTGCAAACACATGTACTCTTATGGATTGCTTCAACTAAAAGAAAAAAGTAGCACTGAAAGCGCAAACAGTGGAAGGACACAAGTAAAATTGGGCCATGGTCCAAGACAGGGACAAACACACGAAGAGGAAGTGAAGCCAGGATGCACTGACCAAAGAGAAGGAACGAAATGAGAGTGACGATGAAGCCAACCAATGGTAAGGTATGGTCGGGCTGTAAGCGTACAGTAACCTAACAAAATGTCTAGCAAGCGACAGCACGTGTTGTGTCTCAGACGAGACCTAAAAAGTAGATTCCTGAATGTGGGCCGTTGAATGATTGTACAGAAGCTTTGCTCAATTGTAGTGACAAACACAAGAAAAGGAAAGGAAGCCACTGAGCATGAAGAAAGCAAACAAGATCGACAAGCAAGCAAAAGAGGAAGGGAAGCCTTTGATAATGAAGAAAACAAATGAGAGGGACAAGAATGCCAATCCATGGTATCAACTTGCTGGCCCAAATCCATTGTAAGTATAGGACTTCAATAGGACTTCCACCTAGACCTACAAATAAATATGCCTGTGTAGATTTTAACAGGGAGATACTTTCTGAAAACCTACAGCACACTCTTAAAATAATTTTTTATCCATTCAGTTTATTGGGATCCTCCTAAATATCGGACAGCGCAAACAGGTTTACAAATATGCAATAAGCGGTTCTGGTCTTCCTGCGCTGCTCAGCTCAGGCCCTTGCTGGGCACCTCTGGCAAGCAGACGTTGCTGACCGAAAGTCACCTCCTTCCCATCCAGACAATTGTTTCTGACTGCTAGGAGAGTTCACACCTCCTGGCAGGGGGTCAGCAGTGGTCTGCCAGCGAGAGCACAGCAAAGGCTGGGGCAACCTCTAAGGTAGTCACTGGGTGCATGCCACATTGACTCTGACACGAGAACCGTGTCAGGTTGATGAAACAAGTTGATTAACACCATACATTACCTATTTTGGTACCATAATGGAACAAGCAACCTTGAGTTTGCCCGGGTGCCAGCCCATGTTATCCTATGGCTTGCTGATCACTGATAGTAGCCCTTAATGGAAAAGGCTACCATACGGACATATAACCTTACACTTGTATATCCTCACCTTTAACATAAGGCACGCTGCCTCCTGGGCTCGAAAGCCCTTCCTTAGAGGAGACTGGCATATATTAAAAACAGTACTTTGACCTTGCCCCACATGGTGAGGGCAAAGTCGAGTTTGAGCAGTTTGCACTGCTGCTACAGCCTTCAACGGCAGGCCTGCTGTCATCTGTTTACTTTGGTCACTCAGGGTGGAGCATACAGTGTTTTAGGCCCTCGTGACCTCTTTAACTGCCATGCTCTGGGTACCACTGGTCCTATTTACCAGAGACTTATAAGGGGGTTAAAGGCCTTGCCAATTGGGGTTACCAATTCACATGTATTAGTTTTAGGGAGAAAGCACTGGCACTGGGACCTGGTTAGCAGGACCCTGTGCACTTTTAGAGACATAACCGTCACCATGGGAGAAAAAAGTGGAAGCAGAGGGGAGCACTTGCAAAAAGCCTGTTTTCTTACAACACCAAAATACAGCAATAAGCAACAGAAAGGAGACCAGTCAACCTTTGCAAAGGATATTCTAATTCATAGCTGCAAATGAAGATGCATTTTTTGTAACTTTTAATCCATTTGAGCAAGAAATATATATATATTTTTTAATCTGCAGCTTGTGTGGCAAAGTTTAGTTATGCAGAAAATGTAGCGGCCCCAAAACTGCACAATTCCAGTGGCCTTGATCAGAGTAAATCACATTTGACAGACATCAGTACTGTGCGAGTCAGCTTCTGCAGTCTCTCTAAAGCTCTGTTTGAAAACAGAAAGCATACGAGAAGGAAAAAGCCAAGCAACCCATCCTTTCCCGGCCCTGCCAAGTACAATGCATCCAACATTAGACTAACGCATCTCAGTATGGTGGTTCACATCACTGCACTGAAATGCTAAGTCACACATAACAAGCATAGCGCCTGCCTTGGTTGTTGACATGTAGCGTGCTGACTGAAACTAATTAAAGCTGGAGTGGCAGCGCGCCGTCCCGGCAGGTTGGGGGCAGGCTGACCATTGGCGCTGAGTGGCACAATCTGATGTGGTAGTAGGAGCTGTGCTACATTAGGTAAAGCAGCATGAACCTGGTGCGCTGCTGGCAGAGTGCGCTGTCTGATCACAGCCTGCTGAAGCATTGCAAACTAATATCAGAGTTGGTGCCGGACCCTGTTCTGGGGGCTGGCTGCATTCAATGAGTAGTCTCACTTTCAACCAGGGCCGCGATGCAGCTTCACGTGACTTGGCTGTCACAGTTCCTACATCCGAAGTTATAAAAAAAACAGCCAGTAGTGCGCCTGCACTGAATGAATCTGGGATATGTGCTGCTTACCATCAGTTTGTGTTGCAAATGCATTATTGTGGCCAATGAATGAATGGCGGGCAAATTAAACTTTCGTTTCCATGTTCCACCGACCGCCACAGATAGAATGTGAGGCTGGATCCTCAGGTTCACTTGGTACCTAAATGGCAATGCACTATCTGTGTGCTAACGTAAACAAGCCTTTACAGCAGTTGTTCCCAAACTGTGCGCCGCGGCACCCAGGTGCGCCGTCATGGTCTTGGACTGCCGGCCACCTCCCCCCTTGAACACCGACTGAATTACCCAATTCAACCAGTCAACACATGGGGGTCTTTGGAAGTCAAGGGGGGGTACGGGGCCCCCCCCCTGGCCGTATTTATTAAAATATAAAAACAAATAAAAAATTTTAATCAAATAAACATTTCTGACAATTATTAAAATGCACACTTTTCAGAATATTAGATTGACATCCGTTTCGACATGGTATGATGGGCTAACCTTAACAAATAGCTAATACAGCGTGTCTCCTAACGTAATCTAATCATCCTGAAAATTAAACTGCATTCTAATATTTTTAATACTTTTAATAATTTTAATAAAGTCCTACGGCAAGGTCGCCAACCGGTGTCAGATCCTTTTACAGCTGCGCTCTCACGTTGAAGATGCGCATGCGCAACCCAGGGCACGTTACACCCACGTGCGCTCCCCGAACTCCATTTAACCATAACAGGAGGGCCCAGACACTCGCGCACCTTAGTGACGTCATAGTGTTGTGAGGGGTGGCTACCAGCCTGAGGAAAGCGTAGACTCCCTCCCCCGCACCCTTTAAATTAATGGAGATCATATCCTGCCCCTGAAGTTCTGAGAGAGACCAATGGCCCCTCCCGCGGGCGGCCCCTTTCGTGAATGGGTCCGCCCCCCCCGTAAGGACCTTAAAATGCTGCTCACCGATTAATGACCTTACCGCCAGACACACATAATAAATACGACATTGCTATTCTAAAAGGAAAAAAGGCCTAAGGATAAAATTGTTAACACACAGCAAAGCACAAACATCTACATATATAGTTACTCCTGTAAGCGGGAAAAAAGGGCCTAAGGAAAGAATTAGTTAAATATCACGGCACTGCACCAAAAGTTTAAATTCTGTTCTTCCTTCCAGTAAACAGGAAATTCAAGGCCTACTGGATCAAGCCCCCCTTACATCTATGTTCCGGCACATTGACAAACCTGATACTCACCATTTGCCAAGCCCCAAGGTCTGCTAATAAGGGATGGAGGGTGGGGAAAATTAAACGGCCCCACGGTGGGGCGAGGAGCGAGCCTGGGAGCGCGGGCACAAAGAGGCCGCTTCCCGCGCTCCCCAGGCTTTTAACCCTTTCGCCGCCGCGACCCCGCCCCCTCGCCCCGGAAGCACACCAGTACTTCCGGGGCGAGGGGGCGGGGCAAGCGGCCCCGAAAGGGACGGGGTGTGGGAGGGACCGGGCCCCGCCATGCTTGCGTGGGGGCCTATTGGCCCCCCCTTGTATCATGGTCTTGGACTGCCGGCCACCTCCCCCCTTGAACACCGACTGAATTACCCAATTCAACCAGTCAACACATGGGGGTCTTTGGAAGTCAAGGGGGGGTACGGGGCCCCCCCCCTGGCCGTATTTATTAAAATATAAAAACAAATCAAAAATTTTAATCAAATAAACATTTCTGACAATTATTAAAATGCACACTTTTCAGAATATTAGATTGACATCCGTTTCGACATGGTATGATGGGCTAACCTTAACAAATAGCTAATACAGCGTGTCTCCTAACGTAATCTAATCATCCTGAAAATTAAACTGCATTCTAATATTTTTAATACTTTTAATAATTTTAATAAAGTCCTACGGCAAGGTCGCCAACCGGTGTCAGATCCTTTTACAGCTGCGCTCTCACGTTGAAGATGCGCATGCGCAACCCAGGGCACGTTACACCCACGTGCGCTCCCCGAACTCCATTTAACCATAACAGGAGGGCCCAGACACTCGCGCACCTTAGTGACGTCATAGTGTTGTGAGGGGTGGCTACCAGCCTGAGGAAAGCGTAGACTCCCTCCCCCGCACCCTTTAAATGAATGGAGATCATATCCTGCCCCTGAAGTTCTGAGAGAGACCAATGGCCCCTCCCGCGGGCGGCCCCTTTCGTGAATGGGTCCGCCCCCCCCGTAAGGACCTTAAAATGCTGCTCACCGATTAATGACCTTACCGCCACAGGCCAGGTAGTTAACCGACTATCTGGCCCCCCCCCAGAACACCCCCCTTCTAGAAAGGTCATACTCTTCCTGCAAAAACTTCCACCCATGCCAGGATGTTTCTTATAAAAAGGGCATTCCCCTCCTCTGTTAAGTGAACCCCGTCCCGCAGGTAGAAGTGTTCCCCCCAAATGCAACCGTGAGGGATGGTCTGTAAGACCGGAGTCCTAAATAACCTGTCCAGCTTGTTGTTGACCCTCTTTAACGAGCTATTCAATACGCTGACTGAGTTTCCCCCCTCCATTGCATCCTTGGTATCAGTTGTGACCATACTACAACACTACCTGGTAACCGCTTTGCTAGCCAACCCGCTGCAGATATAATTTCTTCAAGGAGGACCCTTCTGCCCAGACCTGCCAGATCATTCCCCCCTAAATGAAGTATTACCGCCGAGGGTGGTGTAGTATGTCGCGCTAGTAAGTCCGACATATAGTCCCTGAACTGATTGAGGCGGAGCCCCCCCCTGCCATGGAAGGAGACCCTGCACCCCCTACTTTCCACCCTTTGTTTGCCTGAACCTGCAAGAAAAATTTGGTTAGCACGTTTGACATATGAATGCCCCACTACCCAAATGACTACGGTCTTCTGTCTGTCCTCCTGGTTCCTCCATGCTGTAGTAAAGTTGCCTTGATGATCCATGGGTAGTTTCCGTCCCGCGTCACAGGCCCGTGAAACTGTAAATAACCAGAAAAACAGCAGGTATTAGCAATACTCAACATGGCGGCAGCTCTCACAACATGTGCAACCGCACGTAGCGTTTATAAGCGCTTGAGGACCATCTCCCAATTCTTTGCACACTATTTGTGGTCAAACCCCTGGCTGTTGCTTCTGTGGCTGCCCCTATCCGGAAGGAGTGTGTCCCAAACTCTTTGTGGTTATAACCAGCTTTTGCCATGCTCATGGCTAGTACCCTCTGGAACTGAAATCTGGTAAGAGGAGTCCCATCCCCATGCATTAGCAGTGACCCCACACACTCCTGTGCCCGCTGTCAGTTCCTCCACATGTGTCACCGGGCAGCAGGGATTGTTCCTTGCCCGATGTAACGCCAAACTTTGGCCCCTAGCGTCTTGATCCGTTTTAGATTTCCTGATGCTGATCCACATAGTGTCGCCCCTTATGCTGATATCCCGCAGCTGAAGGCCGCCTATCTTATCACCTTTGTTGGCCGCCACAAGTTCACCTACCCTGAATGCCCCATAGAAGGCTAAAGAGAAAGCAGCTTTAAATAGGCCCACCTCAGATGTAGAGCTACATGTGTCCGGTAGCGCGAGGAGAACAGCTGATAGACGTTCAAAACCTATGGGTTTCCTAGAATCTATGGAGGGGGGCTGCATGCGCCGCCATCCTTTTAATGCCCTCTGGGCCTGGAAGCTGTGCGTAGGGTCCCTGCCCCCTCGTGCCCGTGCGAAAAAGGAGATAGCGGCCTTGTGCCTGTTGGCTGTTGCCACCGTGCGCCCTTCCTTGTGTAGGCTGCCTAAATACCCATTGAAGCTAGCCTCCATGGTCCAACTACTCTCCCAGCCCTGTCCCAGAAAGTGACAGTAAGACCTGAACGCCCCTTCGTATGCCGTCCTTGTCTTGGGTGCTAGGCTGGCTGCCACGAGGTCATGTAGTTGGGGGCACCAATTTGCCAAAGAATCGCCGGGAATTGAGCTGGCGTTGTCTCTGCCTCCGGCAAGTGATCCCTGAACACCTGCATCTTAAAGCGAGAAAGGGCATCATTGTTTGGAGCGAGCCTGGGAGCGCGGGCACAAAGAGGCCGCTTCCCGCGCTCCCCAGGCTTTTAACCCTTTCGCCGCCGCGACCCCGCCCCCTCGCCCCGGAAGCACACCAGTACTTCCGGGGCGAGGGGGCGGGGCAAGCGGCCCCGAAAGGGACGGGGTGTGGGAGGGACCGGGCCCCGCCATGCTTGCGTGGGGGCCTATTGGCTCCCCCTTGTATAATGAGGTGCCAGGGGCGCCGCGAGCACGATGTAGGAAATTGCAGCCACAGGCTGATGGACCTATGTGCAGTGGCGCAGCTGGGGGAGGGGGGGGGCGGTCCGCCCCAGGCTGCACTATTTTGGGGACAGCATTCAGTGAACAAGCCACACAGAGTCTGATTAAAAAGGCCATAGGCTTGCAAAAAAATCTAATACTCATATCACCGAGCTTTCCCGAAGCAAGAGACCCCACGTGTGTGTGCGCGCCTGCACCGATGGGAGCGCGAGAAAGTGAGCTGGCTCGCAGAAGAGACTTCAGTGCATCCTAACTTTCCCAAAACAGCCTTTAACTAGGCAGTCACTGTAACAAATTAAGTTAGCGAACTTGTTGGCGAAATAAGGCTTTGCACGAGGTGTCTTTCCAATCTTTTAATTGCTGTGGTTAAAATGTTTGCCTTTGTGTGCTTGTGCGGGGGAGCAGTGCTCTATTTTAGTGAAACTTTGATGTACTAGAATGCAGCTTAATGAGTGGTGTGGAGATGGGTTAGATTAGAATACCTTTATAGCAGACACGAAATAAACCAGGGCTGTCACCAGGACTTTAGGTGGGGGTGGGCCTTGCTAAGTCTCAAACCCAGTAGCAATTGAAATCTGTCTTTAAAACTGGCCGCTATCTGTCTCTATATTCATAGCCGTAATTTTACTAGTAAAAACCCTAATTGTTTTCTCAACAATGACTGTAAAAAGCATTTAGATATTCCGTATTAGCAATGCAATCTCTGTTTACGTGTCACATGTTTTACTTTATCTTGCATTCCCTGGGAGTATTTGCTTTTTCAAGGTGTTGTGTTTCTGTAGTGTTTTGATACACCAAATGACTCTTTTATAATGGTGCATATTTTAAACTGAGAGGCCTCCAGATGTCTGAGTGAGCTCGGGTTATGTGTGTGGGCGGTTCAAGGTGCACCATTGAGAGCTCTCAAGCTGAGACAGAAGGCAGTGCGACTTTCTCACAGTGTCTGCCGTTTCGTTCTAAATGTGTACAGACTGTATGCACCTCCAGTCCTTGGCCTCTCTTCAGAGCGATGGCTACATATGTTCAGTTGTAATTGTGAAAAAGTGCGAGATATGCAGATGGATGATTGCAGAATGATGTGAGGGGGAAATGCGCATAAGTGGGTAACAGAGTGGGAGACTTCATAAGAAAGTGGTGTGAAGGGGTGAAATGGGTTGTCTGAAGCACTCGAAAGGGCACTGCCCTTTCCATAGACCTTGCTATGTTAATTCGCAGGCTCATATTTTCAAAATTGAAACATTTTAGATTCTAATTATTCCCAATAATATTATTGTTGTTACTCACTTTTCTGCTACTGCTAACAAGCACTCACAAAGCTAATAGGTCTGCCTGATTTGGGTGTGTGCATTGGTTGTGCTGGTACATGTCGGGATGCAATAATAGAAATCTCATAGAGAGGCATACAATTACTGGTCAGGTGGCACGCTCTGTGAAACATGAAGTTCTAGTTTACATGTTTTAAGCCACACCATTAACCAAGTAGGCCATGCCTCTTAGAAAGGAAGCCTGGTTATGCTTATTTGGCCCTGCTCCATTTTGAGAGCTTCCTATACTTTTGATCAAACTTATAACATTGGATCTAACAGAAAAGTGGGGCGCAGCATAGAAAGGGAAATATGGCTGAGAGCAAGGGGGATACAGGAGAGGGAAGGGCACAAGGGACTGTGGAGAGAATATAGGGGCAGTGACCACAAAGCCAGTAGGGTCAGTGCCTAATTGGAGATGGTGGTTGCAAGTCAGGCAATCATTTTGGGGGCTGGCAATTACTTTTCCTCACCAGGCTTTGACCCGGAGCAAGAAAGTGAAAAATCACAAAAGCTAGAAAAAGAAAAAGTGAACAATGGAGAAAAAACGTGAAGAGGGAGAATGTAGTAACCCTGCAAGAGAGAATAGGTTTGGGACCAGGCACTCTGTTGGGGGGAAAAACGATGGATTGGGATGCAGCCAAAGTGATTGCCAGTGGATGAGATCAATAATTCAAGCATTCCAACCCTTACAATACCTTCATTGCGTCCCAATTACTTTAAGGAAGACAACTGGAAGTACTCCCGAGGTCGGGCTTATATCCCCCCCACCCGCCCACCGGTAAAAAAATGGTGGGAGGCCACGGCCAACTGCCGGGTAGGTCAAAAAAGTTTGGGAACCACTGCTTTACAGGGTCGTTGGCGCATGTGACTGGCAGGATGTTTTTAATTTTGGCTATCCTGCTTGCCCCTTGGAAGGTATCGCTGCCTGCTGCTCACCAGAAAACATCATGCAGGGGGTCCTCTAATCACCGAACACTGCCGCCAGCCAGAGCGAGACACTGTTGAGGAGAGCTGCCTGTGACTCGCTGTGTGCTCTTAGACAGCTTTTAACAGCAGCTTTATCTCGTGTCAGCCTCCTTCCCAGCTGAAGCCTCGAGACACCTCAGCTCAAGACTGTATTAATAAAGCCAGCTCTGGCGAAGTGCTACGCTAAATTGAGACACACTCCAGGCACCTGTGGAATGGCAGCACTCGGGTGAGTCATGCCTAGGGTTATCACCTTTCCAAGAGAAAATTATCCATCATTAGTTGTTGTTAAGAGCTTACAAAGGTCTGGAGGTGACTGATACTAAATACAACTGTAGGAAAAAAAATCGTTTTTAGGTCGAGCGTCAGTGAAAGACCTATTGTGGCCCGTATTTGGGAATGTAGACACGAGAGGGTGCACGAGCGCAGATTTGACCTCGTGGGCGCGCACGGCGCCGTGCCCCTCTCGTGCCTCATTCCCATGCGCAAACACACTCACACAGGCACACTCACGCATGCGCACATACACAGCCACACGCATACACAGGCACACACACACTGCATACACACACTGCATACACACACGCACCCCCCCTTAAACAGACGCACGCGCACACAGACAGACACACGCACAGACACACTCGAACACACACAGACACACGCGCGTACACCCCCTCCACCCCTCAACACTCACCGGGCTCTTTCGGCGTGTTCCGTGTCTCCTCCGCAGCGCTGGTCTTCACCCGGGCCCCCTCCTGGGACCCGGGACTTCAGATGCCGCACTGCGCACTCCGCTTTGGCGCCGGGGCTCGGAGAGCGCATGCGCAGGCAGCCCCCGCCCTCTCGCTCAGCCCGGGCTGCTTTCTGTTTCTGCTCTAAGCATTGCATGTGTTTGTGTACAGAATGGTAAGTGCCAAATTGAGTTGTATGTTACCGACGATTGGTACGATTTGCACACAAAAAAGACTTTCATAGCGTGCCAATATCATAACCACATCTTGGACATTAATAAGTGGGTTTCAGCACAGTCAAGAATTGGTCCTGTTGAAGCTAACAATTGTCGCTCGATAATCCCAAAATAGAAATTCTCTGCGCTCTGTCAATCAAACCACAATACACTTACACTCCAAATCTACAGGGGAGCTGAACGCTGTGTGTCCCTGCTATGCCTCGTCCCACAGACGCTTCTTGTAACCATGGCAGCCATTTCTGACATCCAGGCGAGCTTCTCGGTCTGTAGTGAGCATGCACTAGAAGGAGGAAGAATAGCGCACATTTGAGTCCCACTTAACTATACCTTTCATTCAGGTTCAGCGTGCTGCAAAAAAAAGCCAGCAAGTCTGACTTTCTTTGTTATTAAGATGTTTTGTTTGTGCAAGGTTATGAGTGTGAACGGCAATGTATGCAAATATCAATGTTCTTAGAATGGGGGCTGTTGTAACGCGGAAGAAATCTAGTATTGTGTTAGTGGACTTTTCAAGAGACCCTTTTTTCATTTCCATTACATCGATGGTTTTCAAAGAGGAGTGCATCATTTATAGTGGTAGACTTGCGAACTGGACTTTCACCTGTCTGAATTGCTATGTAGGCTCCATTCTTGTAGTTGGTCACCAATGACACTTTTTAGAAGTATGTAAAGTTTATAAATTAGATACTGAATTGGTTCCTATAGTTGTCGACTCCACTGTCTCTTTTTTTTAATTTTTTTTTAAACTACTCTATAATTGAATCCCTTCTTGTTAAAACAGAGCACTTTAATCTGGTGAAAATTCAATCCCGAGTTCCTCAACTTTTGCACCTACAAAAGTTTAAGCTATTGTCATTAGAAATTACAATAACTTTTATTTAAGTATTAATTAATTAGAAAAATTAAAAGCCATTGTTATTTGTAATATCAATACATGTAAGTCACGTAAATACAACACATATTGCATTACAAATGCTATCGGTGTCACATTTGCGAAAGTTATAACTATTGGCATTGTAAATGACAAAGCTATTAATTTCGCTATTTTCAAAAACAAAACATAAATAAAAAATGTCATTTACAATACCAATAGCTCAAACTTTCCTAATGCGAGACCTATTGCATTGCAAATGCTTGTTATTTATTTGTAACATGCAATTTCTGTATTTGTTTACTTTAAGTATTAGTAATGGCTCAGCTCTAGAGCACATTTAAAGGCCATTTCTATTTGTTCTTTGAAGTATGTACAGATAAAGGATAAAAATATTTACCAGCTGTGATTTTGCTTATCGTTGCATTGGCTGGAACATCAAAATATCTTTCCTGTGTTTATTTGATATCTGCAGCACGTGCTTAACTGTGGTAGGGCGCAGTAAAGTGCAATGGCATAAGGATGTAAGACGTTTTATTGTGACTGCTATGTTTTATATCTTCTGTGTACACAAATCTTTTGTCTCATTATCTTAACCTTCCATTTCAGGGGTTTGAAGAAATTGATAAGATATTTTAGGACTTCTTATTGATCACAAGGGTAATTTCTAATATTTCTCTTTCCATGCACTTCGTTGCTTGGTTTTACTTGCAGGAAATGGTCACACCGAGTGTCACATTTGACAGTTTAGTGTCACTTATCAGTGCTCTGATACTATGGAAATGTCACGTAATCTGAAAAGTGGCAGCTATGTGTATGAAGCTTTCTCACACCCCTCCCCTTCCCTCAAAACGCCTTAATTCGGGTCCTAGCTGCAGCGATGCACAGTCTTACCTACATAAGGGCACTCATAGTTGTTTAACGTCACTCATAACTACACTGAAATTGTGAATATGTCACACATAAGCAATCTGAAAACCTTGGCAGCTATGCTTCCCTACGTGGGCCAGGGTATCTGGGTTGATCATACGGAGGCAGCTTCACGTGTTTCTCGCGTGCAGTTTATTGCTGATAAGGACGCTGAGAAAATTCGATAGTTTAATGAGAAATAGACATTAACGACCTGCAGCATTTAACTAAGAAGCTTGCCAGCCACCATACACTATCGGCAATATTCACTTCCGGGTTATGAAGCGACTGGTGCGTTCAATTCCGGAAGGTTTTGTCATCCGTATGGGGCGGGGCTTTCGCTTTCAGACCTATTGGACGATTTAAAGGGGCAGTATTAACCACTCTGCGCTTCCTGTCACCATACTGATGCGCGACCGTCAGATTAAACTACTTTTCTCATTGGTTCCCCCTGTGTAGTTGTTTTGAAGTATTTTTCAGACTCTAAAAGTACGACAGGGGCAATTATACTTTAAGAATTCTGACTGCCGGTAAGTCATAAGTTTGCTGTGTCCTCATGCCTGCAAATGGGTGGTCATCTGTTGATTACAGTGATGGGGATATTATGTAATGACAAGCACACTGTGGTCATGTGGTCACGGTGTTCCTGATTGTATGCTCTGTGACCGCCTTCCAACATTGTATTTCTTACTTTCATAGCTACACCACCTTCTATCCATCTTCCAGTCCCTTCTCTTTTCCATTCTTGGCTCCTTCTATGTGGCGCAGACCAGTTTTCAGAATGGGGTTGCTGTCATTAGTTTTACGTCACAGACCTCACAGTGTTCTTGTACAATTAAACCGCTGCATAAAGGACAAGTTTAGCACACGAACCTCGGCTATTTAACGAGGGAATGATAGTGTTATAGTAATCGTCCACTGGTGCGTTTTGAATCACATTGTTCAAAAGACAGGAGTAATGTATGGAGTGGTAGGGTACTTTATTTACAGCGTGCTCATTTTTCATTGTAATGTCTTTTAGAAATGGGTATTAAATTCGATAATCAAACATACACTTTTACTGGGAATCCTATAGATTGCACAAACAATAATGAGCGGAAATCCAGGTTGTCTGAGCACAATACAGAACAATCAACTAGATATTAGCACAAAAAAAATGTGACAAGACCATTGAAAGGTTATTTTTCCTAGCTATATTCCAGATCCGGCAGCTGTTATTGAGCAGGATTCAGCTGCCCCCTGTGAAATATGCTGAATTTGTTCTGGTGTAATTTGAAGCCACAAGGGCACATTCAGTAGCACACTTTCGTGGTCTGATTTCATTTCCAAACAGCAACCTGCACGTGTTGAAGGGGTTTCTTATGTTTACTTTAAGCTGGGTCCAAAATAATGGGCAATGGACAAATTTAAAGGACAAATTTAAATGGCCATCAGCTCTCCTTTTGTTGGGAAACCTCCTTACTGAGAGCTATCTGGACCGTAACTCCTAAAAACGCAATGCTTTGGGTGCATCAAATGCAAAAAGAACAAATGATGGATGGAATGTTGAACAATGTCAAACACTCGCTCCCAGTACAGAGATCTTGGGCAATGAGGAGCAGGGTCAAGACTGATTTGCATATGGCTGGGTCCAAACTGGGGTGTTGTGGTGAGCAAAAAAAAACCAATGGATTTAACCCAGATCTGTGACTGGGGGGTGAATGTCTGCATTGTTCAGCATTCCATCCATCGTCTGTTCTTTTTGCTTTTGGATGCATCAGCGTCACACATCTTGTTATCACTTCACAAGTAAGTAAAATAAACTAGTTTTTTGACTCTGTTCAATACAAATATATAAGAGATGTGCATGCACTGGAAAAGTGTCAGTCAAATGTAGCTATTTCTTTGAGTAATTACACAAAGATTTAATTAGCATTTTTGTATGGTCCAGCTTGACAATGCAGCTGTGACTAGAAAACTGAAAACCAGCAGAAAAGGGACTTTGGCTCAGCCCACATGTTGGGAGGCAGGAGTACATTTTTTGATTGAAAAGAAGTTGTGTGCTTTCACAAAAAAGTGCTTAAGGGGCACCCACCTGATATTGTAATGCTATTAAAGTGTCTTACATAGCAAGATAATTTATGGTGTTTTCTCTGGCAGCAGCACAGATAGGAGGAGTCAGTCATTAACATGGATGTTTAGGTCTGACTTGACAGTGCATTCATAAGCCAGACTCCTGGGCATTAGCTATGTCTTTAGGGTTTTTAGTAACTCAGGAAAGAAGGGCGCCCTGCTTAATAAACGGTTAAGTGTAAATTCAATCTGAAGTGTACGGTGCCACCAGGTAAGGGGATAATTCCCTAAAACCCCTTAGTGTGTGTAAGGTCAAGCCCTACACATAATGTCAATGCAATAGAAGACCCGGGCACACGTGAGCCAGGTGTTAAACCCCTGATGGATTTAAAGGTTTCGAAAAAGTCTCAATGTTCAATCTCCAATGTATTCAATCTCGTTTTATTGTTCAATATAACACTTGAAAACCGGCTGTTTTTCATGTGTTAAAACACTGATATCTCTAGCAAGTGCATAAACCACCAAAGTTATCTCGCCATTAGTTTCCCCTTGAAAATTGCTTGGTATACAAAGATTTCTGTAGCAAGACCCTTACCCCCTTACTAGGCTACATGCACTTCAAAGAAGCCCTTTACGCATTTGAACCAGATTTTTATTTTGACAGTGGATGTTTTCTGCTTTTATTGTGAGAACAGATGTTACCTGCTTCCAAATGTATTTTCACTAAGACATGGGCGTAATTACTTTCTTTATGTGATGTTGTGCCAAATGTCATATATTTTTTTCATGCATGAGGAGATTAACTGATTAGCCCCGAATCACAGGAGTGTTGTGCAGAGACCTAACCGGCATTGGCAAAGCCAATGAGACTATTGGCTTAGCGATTCCCTTTTGTTCATGCTGTAAAGCATGGACATTGACAACTTTGGCAATGATTTGTAGCTATGTTGTATAGCACAGCGGCTGCTGGGCAGCATGGCTAAAAATAATAATTAAACAAAACATTGCCAAAACCAAAGATCACATCCCATCTCCTGGTTCTAAATGAGTGGTGGTACGGGGATAGGGGCGACCCAGCATATGCCCTGGAACGACACCTGAGGGGCTCTAATTCCCTACATGGGATACTGTACGCGGCACGGCTTCGAAGGAGGCTGCCGCCGGCTACTCAACTGGTATTCCAGATTTGGAGACGGACGCTGCATCGCATGGGATGGTGGGGCACGCTGACCGAGAAAACCCCACTGTGGAATAATGGACACCTTCCTGCTCTGGAGTCCCTCCGGGGGTTCAGGGGATGGGATAATATAGGGATTTCAAAGCTGGGAGATGTAATGTCGGGTACAACACTCAAATCCATCCATGATCTCCAAACGGAGTATGGCATGCCCCGGTCCCAATTCTTTCAATACATGCAGTTCCGTCATGCCATTGCACCGAGCTTGGAAGGTCTGCATTCCCTCCTGGAGTTTAGCCCATTGGAAGCTAAGGTCTTCATGGGGGACTTAGGTGATAAAAAGATATCTTGCATCTATCAGTCACTAGTAACACACTGCTCCACGACATCGCAGAAGCTCAGAGAGTCACTCGAAGGGGATGTTGGGGTGCTGGAGGAGGAGGACTGGCGAGAGGCACTGGAGGCCCCTAGAAGTGCAGCCATAGCGATGCGCCTGCGGCTTATCCAATTCAAATACCTACATAGAATTTATTATACTAGGGAGAAATTGTGGCGGGCAGACCTCATTGCATCCCTGAATTGTCTTAGATGTGAGAGGGAAGTGGGGACATTGATTCACACGGTATGGAGTTGTAGCTCACTGGCCAGATTCTGGAAAGGGGGTGTGGGATTGTCTGTCCGAGGTCCTGGGGTGGGAACTCCCACGCACTGCGCGATTAGGTTTGCTGCATGTGATGGATGAGGTGGGGGGAACAGATATAAGAGGCATCTGTTGTTATTAGGCCTGACCCTCGCCAAAAGAGATATTGCTAAAGCATGGAAAGACCCCCGTGCCCCCTCTGTTCCGGTATGGAAGAAGGGGATAGATTTCTGCATGGGACTAGAGCAGCCGATCTTTGTGGCCTGTGGCTGCCCGCGTAAACACTATAGGATATGGAAGAGGTGGGCTGATTATAGGGGCCTGTGGCTGGAACCTCCGGTGGAGCGGGAGGCTATTGTAGAGACTGTATAACCAGTCATGTTAGAGGATGTATGTAAATTCTGGACCGAGAACGGATTTGCCGAATAGGTGAGACGGTGTTGTGTGACCGGGGGGGTGGGGGGTTGGGGGGGGGGGGTATTAGGGAGGGGGGGAAATGAACTTTATTAACTTTGATATTGTCGCCTGACAAAATGATGTAAAGATTGCTACTTCATCGATGTCTTGTAATGACTGGCAGCTTACTCCGGAGTGCGGGGTGCTGCAATATATGTGCAATCTATCAAATAAAATCTGTTTACAAAACAAAACAAAAAAAAACAAAGATCACATAGGCAAGACCTATTGGCTTTGCTATGGCTCATTCCTGTTGCAAAGAAGACATTATTGCAGTGTATATAACAGGTTATGTTACTACTAGACAGAATGCAACTGGCTTTTATGCTGAAATGAGCACGGAAGTTTGAATGCTGCTTGCAAGGTGTTTATCATCTATAAAATGTTTGTATTTCATATTGTATGTTGTTTTATGCTGTAGTTCTAATGTGTTCTTTTTTCTTTTACGAGTATTTGAAAGTTTTTTATTCATATGAAACAGCAAATAAATAAACAAAAACCATTTTGAAGCCAAAAATCTTTCCTATGACTTACGGCCAGATGTACTAACATGAGGAATTGCGATTTCCGGATTGCGATTCTTACCGATTCTCAATTAGGAAATAACAATTCCTAATGTATGAAACTTTTTATTTTAAATTGGCGAAACCTAGTGGGTCGCAAATTGACCAACCTTATGAATTTTAATGAGGTAGTTTGCAGTTTGCAACCCATAATGAATCGCAGCCATCACAGGGATGGAAATAAACAATGCATTAAACCCAGATCTGTGACTAGGGGGTGAATGTTTATATTGTTCAGAATTCCGTCCATCATCTGTTCATTTTGCTTTTGTCGCCCTAAGCGGGAAGGGTATGTTCAGACGTGGGACCCGTGCTCACTGTGCCACTGGATTCAAGCTAGCCTGACTGATGAGGGGTGATACCTAGAAACAGGTCCCAGGATGCTTGTTTCCGGTCTGAGGAGGACCTGGCTTGGTAGTTCAGGCTAGACTGTTCCCATGAGGAGGTTCCTCGGACCACTGTTTGCTCTTAAAAAATATTAAGTCTTAACATTCTTAAAGGGGAAGGGGCAAATTACGCCGCGGCGCTGGGGGTGGGGGGTGAGCGCGGCTCTGGTATGCTATGCTCGTGACAGAACCACGCCGTCATGAGCCACGGGCGGCGTGTGCTCATGACTGCGTGGTTCCGTCACGGCCCCGCCCGCTCATTAATTCGCCCGCACAGGCAGGGAATTAATGCCGCATGGGCGGAGCGGCCACAGCATGACGGAACCGCGCCGTCATGAGCACACGCCGCCCGTGGATCATGACGGCGTGGTTCCGTCATAAGCAGGCAAGGGGTTAAGAGGACCACTTCCCATTTGCAAATGGTGGAAAAGTATTATTTTTTTGCAAATGGAATTCTGTTGCAAAACAGTAATACATACCATACAGATTAGTTTTTTTAAGGGAACCCCATAAACACACCTCTTCTAGATACTGAATCGTAAATGCAATCTACCAGTTATCAAATTGCACTGTGCATTTTGTAAATTTAAAAATGCATTTTTGTGATTGCAAATGTCCAGATTCTTGAATTGCGTCATTTGTGACCGCAAAAATGCTTTGTACATCTGGCTCTTAAAATGATTCTTTCTACTCTGCTAGTATTTCAAGCCTGTCAACAGCACAAAGAGGTAATTTAAGTGGTATATGAGTGCTCTGCGAAAGAACATTTGACATACAAGCACACTATCAAAGGAAACTAACTGCTAAAATCGTAAGCTTATGCATTAAAATAAATAAACTTTTGAAATATTTGACACATAGAGTGACTGACTTAAATGCTGTAATACAAATAAATACTAGCTTTCTGTTCAGTTTATAGCACCAAAAGTTCATTACAGTTAAACAGCAAAAAATTATTTTGCCAGTATGGTATTCTAAGTAAGTTGCTTCTTATGAAACTTGCCATATTTCCACATTTCTTAAAAACCCTTGTGTAAAAGCATGTCATTCTACTTGGCAATTTTGACCATAAATGCCCATTGAGTTGTTCTTTAATTCATTTTTGTTAAACAGATTTGAAAACTATGGATGGCAAGATGACATCTTTATTGTTACACAACTGTGATAATTTGAAATATTTCAAAGACATAGCTAAAAAATGTATTAGGTCATTCTTGTTGTGTGGCTCATGTCTCTGAAAAGTGAATGAAGCTTAACATCTAAACTAGACCCCAGTCCTGCCAGCCTTTGTACCCCCATTAAGAGGAATGGCTTACTGCCCCTCTTCTTTTTTTAGATCTCGCCAGAGACAGCGCATGGCTGTCTCTTCGAGACATTTAGTAAGTGGCTTTTAAAAGTGCCAACAGAGGCTTTTGCTGGCCTACAGCCCGCGTTCACGAGCGCGTGCACGTGCACAGCTGCCATCTGTGTTTTTTTATTGCTGTGATCAGGCTCTTCTGCTCGCACTCCCTTCTCCCCCTCCCTCTTCGTCCCTTTCATTTGCCTCTTGGGTCCCTGTTATTATTAGCTTAAGCATTTACACACCACACGAATCACCAGCAGTTAAACACGATGTGCGTAGTAAAGAACAGTAGGCCAATTATTAAAGGCAGAGCCCCCAAGTAACCAAGTAAGTTGAAAAACCAACGCTGCTCCTCTTTTAGCCCGGTAACTGTGCCATTTGCTTACCTGGACGCCACGCATTCATGACGCTGCAGCCATGTCTTAACCCGGTTGCTGCTTCGAACGTTCCGCGCCAGTGCGTAACGTTCTATTAAGCGGGCGGGGCCGCGTCGGCCAACGGACGTGCGCAGCACTACCGAGGTGGTGCGAGCGACGGCCGTTGGCCGGCACCCGCAGCAAACGGGTTAATTATCATTTATGACGAGTATTTATTAGTTTATAAACTACTCAGTGAGTCTCTGGTTTTCAATACTCAACATACTAAAATCGTTAGGTAGTTTGCATTCGCGCTACCAGTTATGTATTATCAAGTATGCTTCTGCTGAGGCTGTCCTTGCTGATCCGCCATCTGTCTTTCCTCCGTCTGGCCGTCATGGCTCATAAAGCACAGCGCTCTCCCACGCGCTGGCTCCAGACGACCTTTTCCATGGCCCTGGGCTGGCTTTAACACTTGTATCAAAACACTTGATGCGCTCTAGTCATCTGCATTGTTGAAGACATATTAAGAGCATAATATGTATTACGGATCCCAGAGTATACCGGGCCATTAACCGTGTACCCGTTCGCCGCAAATTAACATGCAATTTTTGCTTGTGGGCTACTCTTGTATATGGCTATCGGGCCATGTAGTCTTGTATCCATTCGCCGCATCGTGTTAACACCCAATTTTACCTGTGGGCTTCTGCTGTTTAAGGCTATATATAGTCCTCATGTGCATAAATTATAAAAGTGCCGCATTTACTCTCAGGTCAGGTCACAGGAGCTTAGAGGCATTACAACTTTTTGTATCCTTTTCCTAAACTACAGATTATTAGTATCGTATTTATCATGCCATTTGCTTAACTGGACGCCAAGCATCCATGACACTGCAGCCATGTCTTAATTATTATTTATGACGAGGCACTCCAGTAGTGCTCTTGGGTATTTATTCGTTTATAAACTACTCAGTGAGTCTCTGGTCTTTAATACTCAACATAGTAAAATCGTTAGGTAGTTTGCATTCGCGCTACCAGTTATGTATTTCCGAGTATGCTTTGCTGAGGCTGTCCTTGCTGATTTGGCATATTTGTACTTCATTTCTTGAATATGTGATGTTTCATGTCTCCGATGTCGCCCCTTTTTCTTCACCACTTTGCAGATCAAGAGTTTACATCTGTCTTCTTCACCGATTGTTGCATTCCGTTGCACCTCTGGATAATCCATGATTGGTCCTAAGCTATTCTTTTGATATTTCACTTTATGCTATTTAAGGATAACGGTACAAGACCATAGTTCTTCTTTTTTTTTTGTAAGCACAGTGAGCAGTTTTCAGTAAGACCAGCTACCTCATACAAAATTGTATTTCGTCTTCTCTCTTTGCAGCGGTCAGATTTAGTATTTCGCTCCTGGTCCATTTCTGTGTTTTTAAATAAGAATTCTTATGCTTGCTTGAACCCAAAATTTGGTGACCATTATACACATAACACTACCCCTCTCTCTCTACCCCTCTCTCTCTACCCCTCTCTCTCTACCCTCTACACCCACCTCTCTCTACCCACCTCTCTACACACCACTCTCTCTCTCTCTCTCTCTCTCTCTCTCTCTCTCTCACTCCACACCTCTCTCTCTCTCACTCTACACACCTCTCTCTCTCTCTCACTCTACACACCTCTCTCTCTACACACCTCTCTCTCTCTCTCTCTCTCCCTCTCTCTCTCTCTCTCTCTCTCTCTCCACACCTCTCTCTCTCTCTCTCACTCTACACACCTCTCTCTCTCTCTCTCTCTCTCTCTCTCTCTCTCTCTCTCTCTCTCTCTCTCTCTCTCTCCACCTCTCCACACCTCTCTCACTCTACACACCTCTCTCTCTCTACATATCTCTCTGGCTCTCTACACATCTTTCTCTCTCTCTACACACCTCTCTCTCTCTCTCTCTACACACCTCTCTCTCTCTCTCTCTCTCTCTCTCTCTCTCTCTCTCTCTCTCTCTCTCTCTCTCTCTCTCTCTCTCTCTCTCTCTCTCTCTCTCTCTCTCTCTACACACCTCTCTCTCTCTCTCTCTCTCTACACACCTCTCTCTCTCTCTCTCTACCTCTAAGTGGCAGCTGGAGCCTGATAGCACTGCTTGTCCTTTTAATAAGGTCCCAAAAGCGAGAACTATTGGCTATGCCAATGCTTGTTTCTTCTTCTTTTTCTGAGCAGGGGAGACGGGCTGTCATCATCCCCCATCCCACCAATTGGAAGGGGTGTTGCTGACCATTAGTGAGCACAACTGGTAGAATAAGCACACTTGACTAGTTGTATTAAAGGGCACACTGCTCTCGCATGAAATGTATCATGTAGGCAGTGTCCCAAAAATATGTTTGAAAGAACTGTTTTGACATTTGAGAGTGAGTGTCAGAATAGAAAGGAAATTCTACTCGTTAGGGACTGAGCAGTGTCTCTACATGTATACTTAAGAATAACTGGGATAAAGGACTTTGTGCATACGTATAAGTAAAAGTAACTTACTTTTTATAGTGCTTTGTACTGTACCTCTGCAGTTTCTAAGAGCGGTAAGTAGCAGTTGCTATTACTGAGGGTACTACAGTGTCATCCAGGATTAGAAAAGACTTATTTGAACCAGTTTTGAAACAGGTTTTAACATACCCACCACTCACCACTATCAGGCAGTGTCAAGCAGACAGTAGTAGATCTTTAATTCATATACCCGTGTATCTGGATGGTACACTGTCATGTCTTTGACTATGATCAAAAGGTGAGCTTAGTACGGTTTTATTCAGGGACAGTCCCTCCAAACGTGCGGGAATGACCTCCTCGTCTGGCAACCCCTCTAGCATAAATCGGATCCTTTGAACATGGCCTGTGACATTAAGTACCATTGCATTAATATTTGAAATGCATTTTCTTTGTACAGGGACAAGATTGAGATTTTTTTAAGCCCTCGCCAATTTGGCCTCCTACTCTTTTTCAGCCACTGTGCACCCCAAATCTTCCTTTCATTTCTGCATTGTAGCAAATGACTTCCTCCCATTTTTCGGACTTTTACTGTGAGCGAGCCTCACTACATGAGTTTCACTCACTGTAAATTGCTGGTAATTGAACTGAGCTTGTTAACCACTAGTGTCTGTCTTTTAAATAAGGCCACTACTGTGTAGCTAGGGTAAGAGGCTACACGTGAACATGCATGCACATGTGAGACTACCGACTCTCCCAGCCCAGTATCCGCGCACAGGTTGCTTGTCCAAGAAGGGACTGACTCATTTTCTTTTATTTCAAGTGTACTTTTAAAGTGCACATCTCACCTGGGAGGGTATCCTGGCTCTGGTGAGAAGGGAAGGATGCTGGCCTGTCTGGATCCTATGTGAAGAGCCACATTTTTAGTTTCTTCCAGAATTCAGGGACTGAGCTGGAGGCCCTTCTGTCAAGGGAGGAGTTCGTTCTTTTAGAAGCCAGGTACTAGAAGCTACAGCTGCCAGTACTGGCTCTTTGGATGTGGGGGACAGTAGCGGTCAGGAGGTTGGATGAGCCCATTTTTCTGGTCATAGTGTGGAAGGTGATGTGGCTGTTCATGTAAGTGGGGCCTAGATTGTACAATGCTTTGTATGTGAGTGTGAGTAATTTGAACTATGCATGCTTACGTATGGGGAGCCAGTGGAAGTCTTTGAGGTGAGTGGAAATGTGGAGTGTGGTTGAGTGTGAATCTGGCTTCTGCAATCGGAATGATCTGAGGCCACCAGATTAGGATCTCCCTAAAGGCTGCCAATGAACACAATCAAACCGTGGAACCAATCACATAAAATCCAGGGGAAGAAGGCAGTCAGGCCCCCAAAAAGCACTGAGGCGCTTACCCCTCTTTATCCGCCCAATCAAGACTGCACAATTTTATGTACTTTAACTGAAGTGCCTTGGCGAACGGCTAATAGACTCGCCAAGCAAATGTTTTTAGCGACTACTGAGGACCGCCGGTTGATTGAGCGGGCCTCGGGAGGGGTGGGGGGCTTCACATCGCCCAAACACAACTGAAGTTTTTACAAATTTTAGTCTTGTTAACTGTTTTTTACTGTAAAGATTTTAATTAATTGTGCAGTTAATAAATACATACAAAATACATGGTGAGTTGGGCAAAGACTTTACTTGGGTTCTGTTGGTGTCTGAGAGGGAGAGCATGAGTTCTGTGTTGGCATAGGAGATTCATAGGTTCACAGGATGTTGGCAAGTGAAACCATGTAGATATTAAAGAGCGGAAGACTGAGTGATGATCCCTTGGGGGCTCCACAGATCAGCTCAGTAGTATCAGAGATGTAAGGGGCTAGGCTGACTTTCTGCATGCATCATGTGGAACTGATCCACTGAAGAACTGTTCCTCAAATTCCTGTCTTGTGGAGGCGTCCCTAACATCCCTCATAAGCACTGTATGGCACTTTAACATGTTTCTCAGGCTTATCGCATAATCAAATTCCAAGCCTTTGTCCTTCCCACCTTCTTAATGGGCCAGGTTAATTACTCTGTTCCCCAGCAGCGGGATCAAAGATGTCCCCACACTATAGATCAGTTAACAGTGCTTGATGAATTCCTGGGAAAGGAAGGGGTGAGGAGGAAATCTGCATCTGATAATTAGCTTGTCAAGCTGCATGTGGGCTGGGAAAGACCAGGGCCCCTGATACAGCACAATTCATCGGAAGCGCTCATGGAAATAATAAAAGAGCAAAGTTTATTGCCCAGGTGCAGCGGAAACACACGCACAGGGACCAACTTCCAAGTGTTTCATTTCACTGGATTTACATAGCACTTTTTAGGTCGAGGTAATATCCGGTCTGCCGAAGGCAGAACCGGAAGTCCGAGAATTTATGTTTCTTAGAGTGGACTATTTGTCCCGCCTCTGTTTTTGGCTCTCTCCCATTGGCTGGCTTGCTAAACAGAGGCCAGCCATTAGAGGAGAGAGCCGTCCCTCCGAATAGGCTCCGTCTTTTTCGGATTTGGGGGCGTAAGTTTTGCTGTTCTTTAGACAGTGACGTCGTCTGTCACTCAAAACAGCAAAACCACGCCCCCGAATCCGAAAAAATCGGAAGCTGGCAGGCGCCATTTTGTTCTTGTTTTCCTATCCGTTTGTTCTGTTTTACCGTTTGTTTTCTTGTTTTCCTATCCATTTGTTCTGTTTTACCGTTTGCGTTTGCCCCTTCTCGGATCACCCACCCCACTGCTCCCTCTGCTGTTGGAACTCACCTGTACATCGCTCTCTTTCCGTTCTCCTCCGTCACCGCCGTGAGCTCTCCTCGAGGTTATCGCCTCTCTCGGTCAGACCTCCTTGCCCTACCATTCATGTACCCTCCCTCTATGTCCTTTCTTGTAGCGCCTTGTCCCCTGGTTTGTCCCCTTGCCTCTCCCTGGCCCCGTATTCTCTCTCTGTCCGCTTCTTGGCCATTTGACTCCTTCCCCATTCCGCTCTGTTAAGAACTCTGACGCATCGCTCCCTGGTGCTGTCGCAACTCTTTGCCCGCTCCTCAACCCAGAGGCTTCTCCGTCTATCTGCTCTTAGTCCCGTCCTCTCTCTCTTTTTCCCCCGTCTCTGTCCTCTGTCTTCGCACCCTGTCCACTTCCTCTGCCCGCTCTCGTCGCACCTTGTCCCCGCTCCGGCCGCTCCGCGGCTGTGGTATCTGTCTGGCTCTGCGGAGACAGCGAGTGCGGGGGACGCCGCGCCGACACAAATAGAGCAACCGCGGAGGCTCGGTGCGTGGGCGGTGGGAACGTTCAACTTTCTATTTGCATGAGGGGGTCGGTCCAGGGTCTTCTGACAAAGAGCAGTTTACGCCTCAGTGTGCGTTTGCCCAGTATAAGAAGTCTTTAAAATCACAGCACTGTCAGCTTAATGAGGAAAGGACAGTTCCATTTGCTGGCACTCTGCCCCCTTCTTCACTCACCAAGCTCACCTTTTGTATAATGTTGGAAGAAATACAACGGACAAACAGCGTGGGGTATTTCTAATGGAAAAGAATATATCATGGCAACCGTACAACCCTGGCAACGAGCCTAATAGCAACACGTTAAGGTGGGAGAGGGAAAGTCAGCGCAGTCTGCAGGTGCCTTTGGAGCAACTCTGCTGCCTCCAGGATGTGTTACTTAGAGCTCTACTCTAAAGAAACCTGTTTTATATTAAAGGAAATAGTGGCTACTTTCATACATTTATTTAGAAAAGTACTTTGCATTGACGTGAATCTGTTTTAAGAAATGTAAAAATGTACGTAAGGGAGGAGGATTGGCATCCAACAATAACATAAAATATGTATTTTTTGTATTAGAGAAACGTGCTTGAATGCATTCTGCAGCATTTACATCCTCACGTGCGTGTACCCAAGCGCACATCTAGACTAACTGCACTTGAAGGTCTATTATACTGACTAGCCCACTCCAAATGGCGTCTCGTGTAATGTTTTGGGTTGGGGATGAGGGGCACACAGGGTTACATTTCAAACTCGAGGGCCGCCTGAAAGTGTAAATGTGAAGTGTGTTTGCGCGCGCACATGCACAGGATGTCCCCTTTCGTCCCCAAAACTCATTTATTATTTCTCTTCTCCTTTTCTCTCATTACTTTCTCTTTCGTCATATTTCTCTTTCCTGTCAGTACACCTTCCATCTTTTTCGCGTCCTCATTTGGTACTTAATCGCTGTTACTTTTACAGGTAGCGCCGCTTTCTTTCTGTTTCCTCCCCTACATTAGTGCCTCTTTTTGCAGGCCTAGATGAAGCTCTGGAGTTTACCTTTCTCTGTGTTTTTTCTTTTAAATTGTTATTTCCTAATAGGCATTGTGATTGGGTGCTGGGGAGGGGGGGATGTGGGGGGGTTGCAGATGGGGTACGGCCCTCAGTTCGCCCCACAGCGGAGACGCTCTAATTACCCTAAACCATGCGGTGCTCCAACTAGCGCTGCCTAGTCGATCTCTGCACGGACAGCTCGTGTTTCTCAGTTTGCCAAGATGTGCACAGAGAGCCCCGCCGTTCTTCCCCGCGTGCAACAAGTCTCAGAACAGTTCAGTTAGCTCCTTCAGTGACAGCCGTAGTGCGCATGCGCCACTCCCGCTCACCGCCGCAGTGCCAATGTAGAGCTTGCGCCATTCCACCTGACCTCCCAGGTTCTGCACACTTGGGGACGGACGGCACAAGACCTGCGCAGCTAGACCCTTGACATTTTATTTTACAAACATACAACGAGTCATTTGTATACGATTCACTTTAGCCAAAGCTTGCAATAAACCAAACCTACGCGGGGGCAGCAGCAGGAGAGGGTTTTGCAGCTCACTGGGAGGAGTTCAGGCATCTGCGGTGACCTGTTGCTGAAACCGCCAATTGATGCTGGGGTGTGGGCTGCTGCAGTCATGGCCCATCAGCTGGTGCTCACAGCTGCAGACGGAGGCGACCTGGCCAGGTCCGGAACCGCGACCATTAATATCACCGTCCTAGATTACAACGACAATGCTCCCGTTTTCAGCCAACCTGTTTACAAGTTCAGCGTACTGGAGAACTCCGCAAAAGGGGCTGTTGTGGGCGCCGTCAGATCCACTGACATCGACAAGGGAATAAATTCAGAGGTGACGTATTCCTTTAACACAATTAAGGAAAATGTTTTACAAAAATTCAAACTGGATTCTAAAACCGGAGCAATATCTCTGATTGAACAATTGGATTTTGAAGACTCTGAACTTTATGAATTTGAAATCATAGTAACTGACGTCGGAAGTCTGTCATCACGCTGCACAGTTTTGATACAAGTGATTAATGTTAATGACAATACCCCAGAGATTTATATGTCTTCTCTGTTCAAGCAAGTTCCAGAAAGCAGCCCAACGGGCACAGTCATTGCTGTTCTAGAAGTGTTCGACAGGGATTCTGGGAAGCATGGAATGGTCACATGCTCCCTCCCGCCTCATCTTCCCTTTCATTTAGAGAAGTCGATCGGAAGCTATTACACTTTGGTAACTGATGATGTTTTAGATAGAGAGCAGGTCCCAGCATACAATATATCCATTACAGCCACAGACAGCGGAACTCCGCCACACTCTAAAACCGAAAATATTAATCTTCAGATCACAGATGAAAATGACAACTTGAGTTTTTGCGCATGGCATATGTCAAATTCAATCTAATCTGTGTTACAGACTTGTTTGTTTTTTTATGTTGAGTTTTTTGGTTCCTGAGCCAAATTGTGATCCGGTGATTGTGCCCGCTGTTTTCGTCCCTCTGTTTCCCTGCTTGTGATCCGGTGATTGTGCCCGCCGTTTCGTGCCTCTGTTTCCCTGATTGTGATCCGGTGATTGTGCCCGCCGTTTTCGTGCCTCTGTTTCCCTGCTTGTGATCCGGTGATTGTGCCCGCCGTTTCGTGCCTCTGTTTCCCTGATTGTGATCCGGTGATTGTGGCCGCCGTTTTCGTGCCTATGTTTCCCTGCTTGTGATCCGGTGATTGTGCCCGCCGTTTTCGTGCCTCTGTTTCCCTGCTTATAATCCGGTGATTGTGCCCGCCGTTTTCGTGGCTCTGTTTCCCTGCTTGTTGTATGTTGAGCTCTTCCACTGAATAGCTGCGGATTCAGCTTCTGTTATGTGCTTGCTCCCATGCCTGTGCTTGCTCCCCTGCCCCCTGGCTGTGCTTGCGGGCAAGCGATTAAGCTATTGGCATTGTAAATGACAATGCCATTTATTTAACGATTAAACTATTGGCAATGTAAATGACAATGCCATTTATTTATGATTTAAAAAAAAAAAAGTCATAAGCAATGCCAATAGCTCTACCTTTAATAATGCCGAGACCATTGCATTGTAAATGCTTGTTATACATGAGTTTTTGTATTAAGATACATTGAAATGACTGACGCATCTTCTACACCCGCCTGCAAGGTCACTTTTTTTTAAGACAGATTTTATTTGCCAAAATATCACAAATAACGCAGATCTCTGAGCCCCAGAGACACCTGCCGCATACAAATGCAAGGTCACATTGTATAAGAAACTTGGACGCGCTAATTTCACAATTGAATGTCTTGGCAGAACACCCACTGCTTACAACTAATTATTTTGTTAGTTTTCAAGATCTAAAGCCCTAATCATACATTTCTCAGACAAGGCCGCCTATCCGTGCCCTCCCTGAATTCTTTAGCGAAACACTGGAAACCTTTCTCTCGAGTAAGCATAACCCATGCTCTGTGTCTGCATTATCTCGGTTTGCGAGGACAAGTGGAACTTGCAAGCCTTCTCGTCAACAAACTTTCTATTTAACAAGCATATTACACACAATCAGTTTTTAGAAGACATAAAATGGAAGATCATTTTAAAATGATTGAACAGCGGTTCACACATTTTTTATGCTTTGTCAAAGCTGCTATTTGAACTCTCGTTCAACCATTAATTCTATCATTACGTGATCAGTTTCTATTCCACACAGTTTTTATATGACAGCATCTTTCATTACTATTGCATTAGTTATAAATATTGTTCAAGCTTCAGCTAAACATTCACTCTTCCATTGCAGTGTATTAGTCCTTTACAATTAACAGTATATGGAGAAAACTATGTGTGCCCAGTGGCTCATGGAAGCTTTCCAAGACTGTAACAATCTGCTATATTTAAACCCTCACTTTTTCTCATGCAATACCTGTACAAAACCGTATGCTCATAAACATGGACATGTTCATGTACTATAATAACACACGAATCAGTATATGGCACAGACAGCTGTAAGAAAAGCATTCCTTTTTAGGTCTCACCTAGGCAGCGCTTGCACTTTCTCTTCGAGCCATGCTGTATTCAGGTATTGACTTTAAGCCCTGCCCATTTTCCGCCATGCTTTTTAACTGGCTCCTATAACTGTCCTTTGTAAATGTATGTATAGGCATTTATATAGCGCACTACTTACCCGGAGGGTCCCAAGGCGCTTCGACCGCTGCGAAACCCTTCCTGGCTTCCCTGAGAGATGGTCCCTTAATGGGTATCTCCAGGGTGAGACCAGGCATCCCCGGCGGTCTGGTGGGGCCGTTAGTGAAGATGAGGCAAGCTAATGCCCAGAGTTGCCGAGTGTGATCGCTGATCAGAGTGGGCACTGATGGAGCGAGATAGAAAACAAAATTTTGTTTAAACTCGCAAAGTCACATTTCCATAACATGAATAAAATTATTAATGATTTGTGATATGTCGTGCTAATACAACCTAGATTAAACTTTACACGTGGGGGGACTAACATGTGTGCTCATAAACGTGCATAAATGTTGCATCTTTTTGTTCGTGCAAAATAATAAAATAATTTATTGTTTTCGTTTTTGTCATTACTAACTGCTGCATATTTAAATTAAGCATGTACTTGTTTTGCTTATTCTTGTCTGTATGATGTCATTTCTACTATTCTAGGTGCATATGGGTCTCATAGAAAAACGGAGACTGGTAAATATAAACGCTGCTTTATTTGTTTGCAATGGCTAGGTAACATTTTGATTAATCGGGTGGGTTAATTATTTAGTAAACCATGGGGTGGATACAGAATATACTTTATTTCTTACATTAATACTTTTCTTGTGTTTGTTTTATACTAGAAATCATAAGTTGCCTGCTTTTGAGGCCTAGCTATTTGAGCCGCAAAATAAAAGCTGACCTATAATTCTGCAGAAAGTCACGAGACGCCCATTCTGAATTAAAACGTTTATTGAAGCTGCATTCACAAAGCAAAAACTGATGAGCTGACATCATTCTGTCGGACATGGCCAAGGTCGAAAGTGAACTTTTTGTCAGTCCTTAACTTGGCATCCGCGGAAGTTGCACTGTAAGACTATGGAAGCTGCGAGGATGACTTAAAACAAAGTTGCAAATCGCAGGAAGCCTCTGGCTTCACGTGGAAGAGACAATGGTCTTTGTAAGACATGATTTTGTGGAACTTTTTAAGAATCGGGTGACATGTCACTTGTCACTCTCAGCCAATGGGACGTCGAGTATTTCTGAAAATTTTCCTTCGCTAGTTTAGTTAGCGTAGAAAGGTATAAAAAGTCATGCCCTTAGGGTTGGGCTGGCTGCTGCTTTCTGACTTTCCGATGAGGGTGATGTGCTGCTGGACTTTGCGTGGAGCACGTAAGAATCCTCAAAGATCTTTACTTTAATTTCTGTCTATTTAGCTCAGTTAGGGAAATAGGTTTTAGAAATGCTAAACTTTATATAATTTCTTTAAAATTTGATTCAATTGCTTAAATTGTATTTTTCATATTTCTTACCATCATGCTTGCTTTATTGCAAATAAATTTCAATTATAAAACTTACAACTTATATACCATAATTTAGAAAATAAAATCTTACTTTTGACAAACAAGCTGGTCTTGGTTATTTAGAAGTATAGGTTACCATTAGCTAGATCACGTCGCCTATAGTGGTCATTTAAATGGTTGGGTTTTATTCTAATGACAATATTCTTTCTGCAAATGTATAAATATGTTTATAGTTTGTAAATAATGTGTATATAGATTTATTTGACCACCTGATTCAGTAGGCCCAAAAATATATCAGGTTCATAAATGGGTCCATGTATAGTTTAGAATTTTGTTTACAGGTTATGAAATTGGGTAGCGTAGTTTATGATATATTTTCTATAGCCCGCTGGATCAATTATCTGGTAGCAGAAATTGATGGTTGCTAAGCGGTAACCAAGGTAACATGTTGGTTGCTAAGGATTGCGTCATGGTATGCAAATAGGATCAATGTTTTAACACTCGTTAAGTTCGTTTTTCGTGCCTATCTGTAAGCTATACCGGTATAGATTGTGTGGCGAGAAATTAGTCACGCAAGCCATCTGTTCGTTTGTAGTGATATCGCCGAGTATCACAAGAGGTATCGCCGTGTACCATAGTGTTGTCGCCGAGCAGCACAGTTTTAGGGCTAGGTCTGAATCTTGTATAGTGAGGATTTTCTAAGAAATCAAAACAGCATGAGAATAGGGACAAAGCGCCTTCCATAAAACTCACTGTGATGAGAGTATTAGTTATATCTGAGCTTGAGTGAAGGGTAAAATTTAACGTCGGTGCATGATTATCTATAAACAGGTTAGAGTCCTGTACGGGTACATGTTTCATATCTATAAACAGGTGAGAGCCCTGTACGGATAACGTCGTTATTTTGCTAACGGTGCATGATTTCTATAAACAGGTGAGAGTCCTGTACGGATTTCGTGTGTGTTTGAATTTAGGGAATTTTCAGTGTAAAAGTGCGAGTTTGAATTGTATTTTATGTTCAAGTGGAACTCTTAGAACTTTCACTTCGCGGTGGGTTCAGAGCAAAGCGAGTTCATAATTATACTTGCTTGAAGAGTGGGGTAAGGTTACTCTACTGACAATTGAATATTATCCTTAGTGTGAATAGCGCCGTCTATTCCGAAGTGTGGATACTTGAATGTATGTAAACTATCCTAATTAGTGAAACGAACAGATGTTGTCTTTATAAGTCATTGTTAAGAATTAATTTACACTGAAAAGTGTCCTTAAAATGGCGCTGTGAAAAGATTTTGTGAAGGAGGGGTAAGCGCCAGGAGTGAGAAGCGAGAAACCGCAGCTGCTGTGTACGTCACAGAGCCGCGCTGGGATTGGGTGACCTACGTCACAAACTGTATTCTGATTGGCTCCTGAGTCTCTGACGGCCTGTGAGCTGATTGGTCCTTTGGAAAATCTCCAAAATTATTGGTCGAGCTGAAAAGTGACACAGCTCAACTGTCATTGGCTTGTTGGTGTGTTTCGCGCACGGATTGGTTGTTTTGCGGAACATCCCGGAAATATTTTACGAACGATTTTGTGAATTAAATTTAACTTTTAAAAATGAGTTATCATTTTAAACATGTTGAGAAAAAGACAACATTATTTCAGAAATTTAAGAATTTATTTTCACCTGACAAGAAAATCGAAACGCGAGGTGGTAAACTACTTCATAAGTATAAAACACCTGCAGCGTACATGGAAGGTGAATACGGATATCATACTGTCTTATGGTTCGACAGTTGGAAACGTTATACTAAAAACGATGGTGTTTTGGCTTGGCCTGATGATGGTTCATTTAATGTAAGAGTTTTAAGAAACTTACGAGAGAAAATGAATGCTCTTGTTCCAAAACCGAGACCAACTCAATTTGAAGCTTTAGTTGAGTGGGAAGATGAGATGTATCAGTTACAAAGAGAAGCTAGTGGAATTAAAAGACCTTCTAAAAGTCCATCATGGAAAAGAGAAACTCATGAAGATAGATTACGAATGTGGAGACAGGGAAACATGAGTGAAGGATTGTATTTAATTCATGAAATGGTGATGGGTTCTCCTACAGGAAAATCTATGGAAAGTGAATCTGAGGATGCAATTATGGAAGAAATATATACAACTGCTAGAAATAAACAGCCTAATCAGCCTTTGAGACCTCCTAGATCATGGTCTACTCCGGTGGTTTCTACTGAAACTTCACCGAGTGCACCTCCAATTAATGAAGCTCCTAAACTTTATCCAAATAATTGTGAAATCACTGAAACTCCTAGAAGACCAGAATTTGAGAATGCTCGAAATGAGGGTAGACATTTTTCAATGACTCCAAGAGCAAGGGAACCTCCAAAAGATTATACAAGAGAGACAAGAAATGTTGATGAGGATGATTATAATGAATACTTAAGGTCTAAAGAAGAATTAATTAAAAGAATGACAAAAGGCATGGAAGCTGTCACAGTTCCAGTAACAATAGGTCCTGTTCAGCCTGTATTTGATCAAAGAAATACAAACAAAACTGGATTAACTATTCCTTTAAATACAGAAATTCAAAAGCCTGCTGAAAAATTTTATTCAGACTTGACAGAATTAAACACTTCTAGATCGAGAATGCCTGATTTAACCTTTAATGAGGATTTATCTCCAAAAACACCAATGGGTGCTATGTCAGATGTAGGGAGTCCTGAAATCAGGGTAACCACACCGAAGCTTGATGTGGCCAAATTAAAAGCAAATATTGAAGAATTAATAATTGGAACAATTGGCCCAGATAGTTTAAATTACTATCGGGATGATGAACTATTATTCATTTGCAAAAGTATTCAATGGAAAACGAAAAATAAATATGATCAATTAGAGGATCTAGCTGCAGAACTTGAAATCGATGTGAGTAAACAAAAGAATTTTGCAAAACATTACAGATTAGATTTCTCAGAAAGCGACATTGAGAGTTTGAACTCAATGGGAAGAATAGTTCACATTAAAGATTTAATTGTCTATATCAAAAAGCTAGGAGAACTGAACAAATGGAGAGTGAAATGGACTAAAAGGAAGGAAGATGAAAGATTAGAAAGAATGTCAAAACAATTTCCAATGAGAGAAGTTGCAGGTGGAGGATATGTTCATGTCCCATGGTCGAGACAGGACATTCTGTTATTCACAAATGACTTTCCAAAATTAAGAGAGAAACCTGTTGAGTGGTACAGGCAAGTCGATAGATTTATCAAAGTGTCAAAAGTTCTGTGGATTGATTTGGATGGATTTTTTGACATTGTTGTTCCATCTGATCTTTGGACAGAATGTAAAATATCTATTAGTTGGCCAAAAACAGAACCTGAGCGAATTAAAGAAACAGGTGCCCCAAATCCACTTGTAATGGATTTTTACGAGAAAGTAATTGTTTGGATGAAAAACAAAATTCCACCCAAAGAAGTTGATTGGGTTAAAATAGAAAGAACAGAGCAGGAAACAAAAGAATCAGTTCATTCTTTTTATGAAAGACTACTGTTAATCTTTAAACAATACAGTGGTTATGAAAAATTAGATGAGAAAGACATGAGTCATTTTATCTATAGATTTGTTTATGGACTAAAACCTGAAATTGGAGAAATGATCAGAACTAGTATTGTCGGATGGCAAGCACTATCTATTGATGATATTCTGAGAAAAGCAAAATATTGTAGCGATGAATTAGAAGTAAAACAGAAAAAGCTGAAGGAGAAAGCCATGTGGGCACAGGTAAAAGTGGCTGAGCAACAGATTGCCAGCATGGGAAATAAGAACACTAATTTTGTTCAAACTGGAAATACGAACCAGATACAAGGAAAGTTTAAAGGTAATAATTTCCAAAAGAAATTTAGCCCAAAAATAGAAGAGCTGAAACAAAGATTACCTTGTTTTAATTGTGGCGAAATTGGACATTGGAGGGACGAGTGTCCTCATCCTCCTAGAAACTTAAAGAATCCCTTATTGAATCCACAGATGCAGAATGGTGTTAACGTGCAGCAACAGCTACAGATGCAACAGGGGTTAAATGAATTTAATATTCAGCGACAATTACAACAACAGCAACAACAACAGGTGAATAATCGTCAGGACCAGTTGCCACAACCACCTTTTCCGAATTGTGGGGGAGTTCAAAAATATAATCCAAACGTGGGATTTCAGGGATGTGAACAGGTAATAAAACCACAAAAACAGCAAAAGCAGCAAAGGGTTCAAATGCAAAATGCTTCACAACAATTTTTATTAACAGAAAGCCAAGACAGTGATTCTGATGATTATTGCTGACGGTGCCCGAGAGAGGAGGAAGAGTGTGTTGTTGGAGCCACTCTTGAGGTTGACCAGTCTGGTCCTTTTGTAAACGGGAAAGTTAATGATGTAGACATCACTTTTCTAGTGGACACTGGTGCTACCCGTTCTACTGTTAGATCAGTGGAAATTGAAAACCTACCTCTCTCTGGGGATACCATCCAAGTTGTCGGAGTAAGTAATCAGCAAATTAAAACAGACCTAACTGATCCAGTACCAGTTGAAATTGGAAATTACAGAGACAAACACAGATTTGTGGTTTGTAATAGTAGTCCAGTAAATCTATTAGGTAGGGACATCCTATGTAAAATGAATTGCAGAATATATTGTTCTCCTGAAGGAGTTGAATTACAAACAATGGAGGAAGATGGTTTGTACAGAATGACAATGATGATGATGGAAGCAGAAGAAACAAAATTGTTTCCTGCATTTGAAGAAAAAGATTTACCTGAAGAGCTAAAAGAAACAGTGAAATCTGAAATATGGGATTTTACTGGGAATGAGATGGGTCTGATGAAAAACGTAGATCCTGTTAAAATTGCATTGAAGCAGGGAATAGAATTTCCAAACACTCCACAGTATAAAATGAAAACAGAGACAATCGAAGGTATTACACCTGTAATTGAAAAATTAATCAAGCAAGGTGTATTGGAAGAAATGAAGAGTAGCTCTTGTAATTCACCAATTATGGGAGTTAAAAAGGCTAACGGAACATTTAGGATCGTACAAGATTTGAGAAAGGTTAATCAAATTGTTATTCCATGTTGTCCTGTGGTTCCAAATCCAGCAGTGATTCTATTTCAGATTCCATATGATGCTGAATGGTACACAGTCATTGACCTTTGCAATGCATTCTTTACTGTTCCTCTACACCCAGACAGTTATGAAATCTTTGCTTTCAGATTCCAAGGTAAGACCCTTGGATGGACAAGAATCCCTCAGGGCTATACAGAAAGTCCTTCAATCTTTAACGAACTGTTAAAAAGATCATTAGAAGATTTAGACTTACCAGGTAGGTCTACGTTGGTGCAGTATATTGATGATTTGTTAATAGCTGCAAAGACAAGAGAAAATTGTGTAACAGACACAATAATTCTGTTAAATCGCCTTGCAGAAGAAGGACACAAAGTGTCCCCAGCAAAATTACAGTTTTGCAAACAAGAAGTGAAATATCTTGGTCACAGAATTGCAAAAGGAAAAAGACAAGTAACAATAGAGAGAATAAAAATGATTCAAGCAATGTTACCGCCAAGAACACAAAGACAGGTCAGAATGTTCCTGGGAATGGTAGGTTACTGTCGACAATGGATAAGTGGATTTTCAGTAATTGCGAAACCACTACAAAGACTGACCAAATCAGATATAAAAGATCCAATTATTCTCAATGATGTTGAGATGGAATCTTTTGAGAACCTGAAAAAGAGCTTATGCCAAGCTCCTGCTTTGGGTATGCCAAATTATGAGAAAGATTTTGAACTGTATTGCAGTGAGAGAGAAGGATGTGCATTATCTGTGTTAATTCAGAGACATGGAAACCTAAAGAAACCTATTGCATATTTCTCTGCAGTTCTTGATCCAATTGCAAAAGCATTACCAGGTTGTTTGAAAGCAGTTGCAGCTACAAGTATCAGTCTTGAACAAAGTGAAGGAATCATTATGGGATTTCCTGTGAAAGTTTTTGTGCCTCATTCAGTTGAAATATTACTGACAAGAGGTAAGACTCAACATTTAACAAGTAGCAGATTGACAAAGTATGAGAAAATCATACTAGGAGCAGATAATGTTTCGATTTCAAGATGTTTGAATCTGAATCCTTCTACATTACTGCCTGATTCAGAAATCGTTAATGACATTGAGACAGAACATGAATGTTTAGATGTCATGGAATTCTGCACAAAACCAAGAAAAGACATCAAAGACAGACCTTTGCCTGAATCGGATTTTGTCTACTTTGTAGATGGCTCATGCTTAAGATCCGAAGGAGGTGTCTTGAAAGCTTCATACTCAGTTTGTACAGTCGAAAACATTAAAGAAGCATCATGTCTTGAAGGAGTTCGTTCAGCTCAAGTAGCTGAATTGATTGCTTTAATTCGTGCATGTGAAGTATCAAAGGATATAAGAGTTACCATCATTACTGATAGTCAGTATGGGTACGGAGTTGTGCATGATTATGGACAACTCTGGTCACAGAGAGGATACATGACATCAACAGGGTCACCAATTAAAAATGCTGTTTTCATTAGAAGATTAATTGAAGCAATACAATTGCCAAAAGAAATTGCCATAGTCAAGTGTGCAGCGCACACTAGAGGAACTGATTATATTTCCAAAGGAAATGCCTTCGCAGATGAAACAGCAAAGTACTGCGCAAGGAAAAATTATTCTTACAATCGGAATAGAAGTACAGAAACTGATTCAAATTCATTAATGCTAACAACTATTGTAGAAACATGGAATGAGATTAGAGATTTACAAAACGAAGCAGATGATGAAGAAAAAGACCAGTGGTTAAGATCAGATTGTAGACAACGTGATGAAGATGGAGTGTGGGTTTACAAAGATGGGAGAGTAGTTTTACCAAATTGCATGATTTCTGACATGGCCAGATTATATCATGGTCCTGCACATCTAGGAAGAGATTCTATGGTCAGACTGTTTAAAGAAACATGGTTCAATACCAAATTTAGAACCATTGCAGAATCTTTTTGTCAAAGGTGTTTGTCATGCCAACAAATGAATCCAAACAGAAAATCAGTGGTGGGGACAGGAATAATTGGTCGAGAAGGTGGTCCCTTCACCAGGTTGCAAATAGATTTCATTGAAATGCCCTTACACAACTGTTTGAAATATGTACTTGTAATTGTATGCTTGTTCTCAAGGTGGGTAGAGGCTTTTCCTACACGACATTGTGATTCAATTACAGTAGCAAAACTAATGCTCAGAGAAATCATCCCAAGGTACGGTTTTCCAGTCACTATTGAGAGTGATGGAGGAAGTCATTTTGATAACAAACTGTTGAAATTAATTTGCGAAGCTATGAGTATTGAGCAGAAAATACACTGTGCATACAGACCAGAGGCATCAGGTGTAGTTGAACAAATAAATGGAACTATCAAAAACAGAATTGGAAAAATGTGTCTAGAGACAGGAGTTAAGTGGACTGATGCTCTTCCACTTGTTTTGATGTCAATAAGAAGTACACCAGATAAAAAGACAGGTTTGAGTCCTCATGAAATTTTGATGGGAAGAGTTATGAGGCAAGCTTTTGTACCTGTAGGTAAACTGTTGAGCATAAATGACAGTGCAATTTTGGATTACTGTAAAAGGTTATCTGATATGGTAACTTCTGTGTCTAATCAGGTGGGAACTGAAGCACAATCAAATGACAAAGTTTTGACACATGATCTGAGACCTGGAGACTGGGTCAGAACGAAAGTACATCGGAGGAGGAATTGTCTATCTCCTAGATGGCAGAAACCTAGGCAGGTAATCTTGATCACTACTAATGCTGTAAAGTGCAGAGGATTGAAGCGCTGGATTCATCCAAGTCATACTATTCCAGTACCAACTCCTGAGAGTTCTGATGTTGAAAGTGATACCACAGATGACTCTGATTCTGAAGCAGAAGACAGAGCAGAAGGTGAAGTAATTCCAGATTCTGAAGATCGACAAGTAAGTCGACATCTGGAAACTGTGCCAGTGAATGGAAATCTGACAAGGAAAGACTTAGAAATAATTGAAATAGATTCTGAAGGTGAAGAGAATCTGTTAAAAGGAAAGATAACTGAGGATTCGGTTGTCTATATTGAAGACAAAGAAGCTGAACCAAAAGAAGTTTCAGACCAGGAGAGTATCGAAAGGCAGAGAACAAGCTCTGAAGTAAGGAACAAAAATCCGAAATCTGGGAAGCTAGAGGTAATTGAGGAAGAGGAGGAGAACGAATTACCGAGTACCAGTGATGGAAGACAAAGTGAAGTTCCTGAAGGAGTGAAATTGCCGAATAGAGAAGTTCCTGAGTCAATTGAAATTTCAGACTACGAAACTGAGGAAAGTGACGTGGAAGGTGGAAGTGAAAGCAGAAAGAAAAGGACTTGGAAATCTGAATCGAATAATTCTGAACCAAAGAAAAAGTACGTGAGAAAAGCAGACTACTGGCCTGGTGGAAGATTGAGAGTGAGATTGATTAAAAAGCCAATAGAACAAGTTGAAGAAATCAGTAGTCAAAAGAGTCCTGGAAAAGAGGTTGGAGTTGGAAGAAAAATTGAAGTGATATCAAGAAAAGGGAAGAGAATAATTAGACCAAACCAGAAATACAAATCTCCTGAGTGGACTTACTTAGTAATTCCACCTGTTATAGACATATATGATAGTAGTGAAGAAGAAAACGAAATCCAAGAAATTAGTGACAATGATTGAAGTACAAATTTATTGAATTGGCATAAGGCTGAAGAAATCCTGTTAGTTGACACAAGGTCGAAGAAAAACTGTCTAGTAGAAGAAAAACTTATGTATGACATAAGGTCGAAGAAATCTTGTTTAGGGTTATAAAAGAAAAATATATTTTAAAAGGGGGGTGTATATAAATTTTAAAATTTATTTTTATTTTTAATTTTATTTTTGAGGCTAAAACTAACCTAAAAATGCCTTACATTAAGGAGAGCACTTCAAAATGCTCTGTTTTTAAAAGATGCTGTAAGATGACTCTGGTGTGTCTGCTCATTTTAGTTCTGCTCTGGTTGGTACTAGCTGTGATTATACCTTTAGAAATGAATAGAGAATTACACAAAGTTAACATAACAAGCAAAGCTCTGGTTAGCCAAACTAAACATAGTGCATCTGCAAAAGTAATTGATCATCAGCCTAACATTCATCAAGATAAATCAATAGGTGATTTTTCAAGCAATACATTCACAAAGCTTTTGAGTGAATATGTAAAGGTAATGGATGCAAAGGATTGTTATGTATGCGTTAAGTTGCCCGCTTCTGTTTCTGAGGGAGTAACATATAATATGCTTCCTCTCACTTATGCTGTTACATGTAGTGTATTAACTAGTTTATTTTATCAAACTGGTCGTTTAGAATATTACTATTCAAATTATGATGAGATTTTTGCTAATGTCAAGATTGATAATGCTTTAAATAAGCATAAGAAAGCTAAACAAATGAGAGAATATTTCCTTGTTACTAACGAACTCACTTATGAGTATGCTTACAAGAATAATCTAACATGTAAATTAAGTGCTGAAGGGAAGAAATTTTTGAATATGGTTGAGGAGAGAAGAGCAATTTATAAGAGAAATGAATTAGTCAAGCAGACTAAGTCATCATTCTGGCAAAAAGAGGATGAGAAACTAAATGGCAAAATGCTTGAAAATATTGCAATTCACATAGACAAACCTGTTAGTGGAAAGCTTTGCATTAGAAGAGATAACACACTTTTTGATAATTATTTTGTAGGTGCAAGCAACTGTGAAGATACTTATCAGATTTTGGGAGGTTGGGGATTTAAAGGTGGAAAAGATCCTATCTTTCCTGGAATTTATTTTGTCTGTGGTGATAAAGCCTACTACAACCTTCCAGACCATTGGTATGGAACTTGTTATGTGGGAATTGTTTTTCCTAAAGTGTTTCATGTTGACAGAGATTCAGAAGGATTATTTAAAATCCATAATTATGTAAATAGAGCTAAAAGAGAAACTTTTACTGAAGTTCTGGGAGATATTTTTCAAGCTGTAATACCTTTTGTTGGTATAACCCTAAATGCAGGGAGAATCAGAAAATTGTCCACTATAGTTGATAGATTATCAACTGACACTGCTGATGGATTTCAATTAGTGAATGTTGAAGTTATTGCAATTAGATCCATGGTAATTCAAGACCGTCTTGCTTTAGACATACTCCTAGCAAAAGAGGGAGGAGTCTGTGGCATTTTACATGTCCAACATTGCTGTACATATATACCGGATGAAAGTAAAAATATTGAAATGTATATTAAGAATATTACACAAATGCATTCTGAAATAATTCCTTTAGAAGAAGAAGATTTTACTGGGAAACTTTCAAATAGGTTTCAAGCAATTAAAAACTGGTTTCATAATATCGGAAGTTCAATTCTTGGCAAGATTCTGGCACCTTTGATTATAATTATATTCATTTTTATTTTGACTAAAGTAGGTTGTCTGTTGCATAAAAGAAAGAAGCATTTAAGAGAAAAGAAGAGAATTTATAAACTCAGAAAAGAAGAGGAAAGGGAGATTGAGTTGCAGGAGTTACATAGAGAGCGTCATGTCAATTGCAAAGATTATGCTGAAACAGACTTTTAGGTTTACTAATACAATGAATTTGAATCGATTTCTTATAAATTAAATTTACCAAAATTTTGAGTGCTGGTGTGGTGATTTGTTAATCACCAGATGAGGGAGTTGATGGAGCGAGATAGAAAACAAAATTTTGTTTAAACTCGCAAAGTCACATTTCCATAACATGAATAAAATTATTAATGATTTGTGATATGTCGTGCTAATACAACCTAGATTAAACTTTACACGTGGGGGGACTAACATGTGTGCTCATAAACGTGCATAAATGTTGCATCTTTTTGTTCGTGCAAAATAATAAAATAATTTATTGTTTTCGTTTTTGTCATTACTAACTGCTGCATATTTAAATTAAGCATGTGCTTGTTTTGCTTATTCTTGTCTGTATGATGTCATTTCTACTATTCTAGGTGCATATGGGTCTCATAGAAAAACGGAGACTGGTAAATATAAACGCTGCTTTATTTGTTTGCAATGGCTAGGTAACATTTTGATTAATCGGGTGGGTTAATTATTTAGTAAACCATGGGGTGGATACAGAATATACTTTATTTCTTACATTAATACTTTTCTTGTGTTTGTTTTATACTAGAAATCATAAGTTGCCTGCTTTTGAGGCCTAGCTATTTGAGCCGCAAAATAAAAGCTGACCTATAATTCTGCAGAAAGTCACGAGACGCCCATTCTGAATTAAAACGTTTATTGAAGCTGCATTCACAAAGCAAAAACTGATGAGCTGACATCATTCTGTCGGACATGGCCAAGGTCGAAAGTGAACTTTTTGTCAGTCCTTAACTTGGCATCCGCGGAAGTTGCACTGTAAGACTATGGAAGCTGCGAGGATGACTTAAAACAAAGTTGCAAATCGCAGGAAGCCTCTGGCTTCACGTGGAAGAGACAATGGTCTTTGTAAGACATGATTTTGTGGAACTTTTTAAGAATCGGGTGACATGTCACTTGTCACTCTCAGCCAATGGGACGTCGAGTATTTCTGAAAATTTTCCTTCGCTAGTTTAGTTAGCGTAGAAAGGTATAAAAAGTCATGCCCTTAGGGTTGGGCTGGCTGCTGCTTTCTGACTTTCCGATGAGGGTGATGTGCTGCTGGACTTTGCGTGGAGCACGTAAGAATCCTCAAAGATCTTTACTTTAATTTCTGTCTATTTAGCTCAGTTAGGGAAATAGGTTTTAGAAATGCTAAACTTTATATAATTTCTTTAAAATTTGATTCAATTGCTTAAATTGTATTTTTCATATTTCTTACCATCATGCTTGCTTTATTGCAAATAAATTTCAATTATAAAACTTACAACTTATATACCATAATTTAGAAAATAAAATCTTACTTTTGACAAACAAGCTGGTCTTGGTTATTTAGAAGTATAGGTTACCATTAGCTAGATCACGTCGCCTATAGTGGTCATTTAAATGGTTGGGTTTTATTCTAATGACAATATTCTTTCTGCAAATGTATAAATATGTTTATAGTTTGTAAATAATGTGTATATAGATTTATTTGACCACCTGATTCAGTAGGCCCAAAAATATATCAGGTTCATAAATGGGTCCATGTATAGTTTAGAATTTTGTTTACAGGTTATGAAATTGGGTAGCGTAGTTTATGATATATTTTCTATAGCCCGCTGGATCAGCACCGAGGTGAGAGAATTATCGAGTCCGCTGACCCTGGTCCAGAAACCTGCCGCGCCGGGATTCGAACCCTGGTCCCGGGCCGTCCTCTGCTCTCGGGTCTGCCGCCTCTAACCAGTGAGCCACACTACTTTACCATGGTGGCTTTTGATTTTTTAATAGGCTTAGTAGTCCCTCCTTAGTACCTCCCTCTCTTCTGTGGTTACCACCCAGGAGGATATCCCCTCTTGCATGTGTCCCCCCTACTCACTACCTTTTATTAACAGTTAGTGTGCACTATTTAGTTAATTAATGGCTTGTTGAAGCAGGCACAACATGCTGTCTGGCTTTTGCAAACCACCCTGGTATCCTGCTTAAGGTATCTGTGATGCTGCAGAGGCGGTAATTTAAAGTGTGCTTTACTATTATATTAACAGAGTAATGCTTTTAGAGGACTAGTTTTTTATTTTATTAGCATTTGCGGCACGCTGTGCTTTAGCTCCAGACCTTCAAAGATGAAGGCAGCATGCAGCGATTACTAAAAGAGAAATAAATAGAAAATAAAATGCGAATGCCCGTCGAGTTTGGTTTCCATTTATTTACTTTTGTAGCAATCGCAGCAAGCTGTGCTTCATCTTGAAATGTTTCAAGCTACAATGCGAAGTGCCACCATTACTACAAAAGCAAATAAATAGAAAAACAAAGGCTGCGTCGGCCCGCCTTTTTTGTTATATTTATTTACTTTGAAGCAATGGCGACACGCCAGGCTGTAGCTTGAACCATCTTAAGCTAAAACCCGGCGTGCCACCATTGCTTCAAAAGTAAATAAATAGAACAAAAAGAGTGGGCAGACGGTGCATTTCTTTTCATTTATTTGATTTTGTATCAGTCCCGGCACGCCGCACTTTAGCTTCAAACATTTAAAGTTAAACTGTGGTGTGCTATCATTGCAATGAAACTAAATAAATAAATAAAATGCGGTGGACGAAATTGGGTTAGTTTCGGGCACAACGCCTTCAGCTTTAAAATGACTACTGCTCTTTAGTTTTGTTCTATGCGGCTCACTTTAAAGCTGAAGGCGCTGCAAATTTTTTTCCAAATTGTTGCGTCTGACTCACCGCCAGGGTGTGATGAGCGGAGGTACCATCAAGCACTCTCGTCCATTAACTGGGCACGGCCTGATATGTTTTTCTTACTTCTAATATGGCCGCGTCGATTTCCTTTCTTTAGTCATTATTATTGTTACATTTTGGCGTGGTGCTGCTTTATGAGACCGATAATCATAAAGGTCCAACCTCAAGTAGTTAACTGTGAGTCCAGATATTGTTGGCATACACAGTGTTTGTTAAAATACCCCTCGCACACCAAAAGGGCCCTTGGTGTCATGCTTCATCATCGGGGTCTTCCCGTTCCCCTGCGGGACGGGGCGTGCTACGACTAGCGACTACGCTGGAGCACCTTAAATAATTGTGAGTGCTATGTGAGTTGGAGTGAGTGTAGGTAGGGTCAGGGGTGTTTGGAAAAGTGAATCTAAAATGATACCTGGCTTTGTGAAAGCAAAAAACTATTTATTAGTCACAAGCTGGTATCGTTAAAAAAGGTGTAGCGGAGACTGATAGGCTTGACAATGAGCTTAATCTCCTAATGGCGTCAACATGTTTCGAGGCAGAACGCCTCTTCGTCAGGACGGGGTCTGATCCCTCTGTCACTCACTAATGTTGATTCACAGTATGTGCAATGTGTATATACAGGTGAAGATAATCTATACCTATGTGGTATGTATTAATTCCTATAGTGTACAGTCCTAACAGTATTGCTGAATGGTGGGCTGTCACAAGCAGGGGTTAATAATCCTCCCTCGTCCTCGGAAGCCGAGCACGAGGGAGGATGCGAGAACTATTCGCGGCCTAATGGAAGTTCCATTTACCCCTCATCCCTATCGGCTCATGGGGCATTAACCCCTGCTTGTGACAGCCCACTATAGGTTTTAGGGGTGTTATAGTTAGCTGGACATTTCACTCGTATAAAACCTTTGAAATTCCCCCGTTATAGTTAGTTGTACTAACTATAACTCGCGCGCCCGCAATCCACTACTGATGATGTCACATATTACATCATTCATGACATGGTCAGTGACATCACTGATGACATCACTGATGACATCTCAAATGACATCACTGATGGCATCATCCAGTGAATGTGGTTTGGTTCAATATTTAAATAAGTATTATATATATATATATATATATATAGGAATCTGCCTTGAAGACGGAGTGCATGTATAAGTGTCGCAATGGAGGATTTAGTAGGAATGTGATTGACTGTCTAAGTGACGAATTTAATGTGTCTCACTAAATATGTGGGATAGTGATTAAACTGTGTGAATACCTGTATCATTCTACCTCTTGTTGTGCAAACAACTACATAAGTTGGTTACTAGCTATGTGAAAGTCTACATTAGTTATTAATTAGTTGAGTGAGTATTTGTATGGGATAGTGAATGAATGTGTGTGGTTGGTTGGGACGTGTATGACTGTCCAAAGATGTGTAAATAGTTCATTTAGTAGGCATATGAGGTTAAGAGTGTCTGTGGAAACAGTTGTTTGAGTGAGTGAATCTCTTTATGGGTGTAGTGATGAGTAAATATATTTCTGAATGATATATGTCCAATAAACTAGAAATATAAAAGGCAGTGTATGTGACAGATGTATATAAATAAGTATACCAAAGACTCAGTGAGTGTATGAGTGACTGTATGGATAACTGTATACTTGTAATAGTGATTTTATAACACACCAAGTATGACTTTCTAACTATATGAATACATAAAGTGGTGTTTGTGTAAGTGTGTAGCTTAGTAAATATAAGTATGATCAATTGTTTGCATAAGTGAGTAGAATGTCTGCATAAGTGAATAGGATGTGTGCTGGTGTCTAATGTTGATGTAGGTGTATAAGTATATTTAATAGTATTCTATTGATCTTTGTTAGCGTGTATGACTGAATGTATACGTAAGTGTTTAGATGTGTGTGTAGATGTAGGAATCACTAAGTGGGTTTTTAGAAACTTTTATTGGTGTGTCAATGGTTTCAAACATGATACTCCATATTTTATAATGAGTGTTGAAAGGTTATGCTACTGTATGATGAGGTGTATCAGTTTGTCACATGGATGATGTCATCAGTGATGTCATTTGAGATGTCATCAGTGATGTCATCAGTGATGTCACTGACCATGTCATGAATGATGTAATATGTGACATCATCAGCAATGGATTGCGGGCGTGCGAGTTATAGTTAGTACAACTAACTATAACAGGGGAATTTCACTGGTTTTATATGAGTGAAATGTCCAGCTAACTATAACACCCCTAAAACCTATGGTTTTTTCAGTGAATTTCAAAGGTTTTGTTTAATTGCTAATTCCTCACTATAACATGTCTGAAACCTATGTTTTTTTCCAGTGAATTTCAAAGGTTTTGTAAATGACAATTTTTAAATGTATTTATTGTTATTTGTATTTATTTTTATAGTGATTTTCTAAAATTTTTCAAAGTTTATTTTTTAGATATTTTATTTTTTAAATTACATTATAATTACATTATTCATTACATTACAAAATATACTTTCTCAGAATGAATTGTTTTAGTTTAAAATAGGCAATAGACTTTTAAGTACAGTAGTTACAGTTGTTGCAATGGGCAACTCAATTTCAAACACAATGCAACATTGAGGTCAATGTGAATTTCTAGTTAAATGCAACTAATTACTTTTTGGATTATTTTTCTAACTACAGGACTGGATCCTAAATTCAGTCCTGAGAAATCACCTGTAAACAGTTGAGTAAAAGCGTTTTGGTTACAGTAGTGATTTTTAAGGAATATTATTGTATTTTAAAGATGATACTTAGAATCTTTTTCACATAGAATCACCAATGTTATCCCATGTGAGGAAATTCACTTATCAGGTAAGTAGTGTTAACGTTACTTTTTTTTACTCAGTGGTGGATCCTGGTTCCAGCACGGGTGCATCTCCTGTAAACAGTCGAAAGAATGCGTTTAAGTCATACAGGCAATTTTAAGGAATATTTTTAGTTTGTGAAAATAGACACTTTGAAACTTTTATGGTGAGAACCAGTCAATGTTAGCCTATGGAAGGAAATTCAAGTAACTAGTAAGTACGGTTAGAATTACTTTTCATGATCAGTACTGCGTTCAAAGATGCAGCACTGACGTCTCTCCTGATAACAGGTGAGTAAATCGGAATTCGTCGTTCAGCTGATTTTAGAAGAATATTTGTACGTTCAAAAATCAACACTTGGAAACTTTTCTGCTGAAAACCACACACTGGATTCCTATGGAAGGAAATACAAGTTACTGGTAAGTACGCTTAGAATGACTTTTCAGGGTCAGTGCTGGTCTAAAAGATGCAGCACTAGGTTCTCTCCTGATAACAGGTAAGTAAATCGTAATTCGTAGTTCGGCTGATTTTAGAGGAATATTTGTACAATGATGAAGGAAGGGGGCAGGGCCTGAGGTGACGTGTGCAAACACACCCTGTGGCGCGTTTTAAGTTGCGAGATTAAGTGCCCTTAAATCCTGAGGTCCCCTGGGGGCCAACTAGCCCACCAGGTACCTTTAGTATGCGCCAGGGGGCTGAGTTGCAGAGAGGTGTTAAGAGGCCATGCCCCTTTTTACAACACTCTGCAACGCAGCCCAGTGGCCCTTACTAACATCAGGTTTGACAAGGAATTAATTCCCCAACTTAAACCATGCCACAGGGTGTGTTTGCACACATGTAAACTCAGGCCCGACCCCTCCCTTCACCAATGTGCAAACGCGTCCGTGGTGCGTTTTAACTTGGGGAATTAAGTCCTTTTGAATCCTGGGGGTCCAACTAGCCCACCAGGTACCTCCAGTGAGCGCCACAAGGATGTGTGGCTCCCCATATGGAAAAGCAATTTGCTTTGCTTCATTGAAGTGAGAGCAGGTTTCCCTGCTCTTGCTTCAATGAAGTAAAGCAGTTTGCAATGCAGGGTGGGAGCCACGAGGCTCCTGCCTTGCCATTGCAAACAGCAGTGTCCCGGGGGTGGGCACCCCGGGACACTGCAGGAGAGCCCCCCCACCCATTGCCAAGAAGACCCGGGGGTGGCGCGCCCCGGGGCTGCAGGGGGCCCGTGAGCCCCGCATTAATTAAATTAGAGCCTCGGGGGGGTGGCGGTCCCCGGGGCTGGGGGGCCTGAGAGCCCCCCCAGCTAATGTTTTAAAGCCCCAGGGCTGGGGGGGGCCTGAGAGCCCCCCCCCACCCATTTTGAACAAGCCCGGGGGGTGGCGGTCCCCGGGGCTGCGGGGGGCCCTCTGAGCCCCGCATATAAACTAAGAGCCCCGGGTGGTGGCGGTCCCTGGGGTAGTGTGGGGGGGATTGGGACCCCCCCACACTATTTTTTGTAATAATGCCCCTGGGATTTGGCCCCTCCGTGGGCAAATTACAATATTTAGCGCGGGAGACTGCATTTCTTTTTTTTTTTATTGGTAGGATGCGCGGATCCTACACGCATCCCGTGATTAAAAAAAATAAATAAATAAATTCTTTTGGCCCTGGGGGTCCTTGTGGGACCCCCTGAGCAGCCCTGCCATGCCCGCCCTGCCATTGCAAACAGCAGTGTCCCGGGGCTGGGGACCCCGGGACACTGGAGGAGCCGGCCCCTGGGGGGTGGCGGTCCCCAGGGCCATCGAGGGCTCCAGGAGCACAGCAATGCCGTGTAGTGCCCATCTAGAGCGCAAGAGCTCATTGCTGATTTTCTCTGTCGTCCGTTCGGTGTGTTGAGAGACTGCAGCTGTTGGATATATATATATATATATATATATATATATATATATAAATCCAATTGCCCATTTCACGGCTCGGGCGCTGCTTCTAGCCGTGCATTACCTCGCGGTCTGAGCAACACCACCAAATATATCCTTTGACGAAATAATTGGGTCGCACTCCAAAGAATATCTTTTAAGCTTGTAAGTTATTTATTGCATATCTTTCCCAAACGTAAACACACACCAACACGTTTTGAACTCAACCGAGTTCTTGTTCACGGTAACGCCCCCCCTCCAGTCTACTGCCTTTAACAAACAGCTCAGGTGTTGTCATTTCTGGTGACTACTGGAGCGGGGCATTATGGATGTTGTGGTTTTCTATTGCTCAACTTTTAAATAACATTACGTAATGGTTTTCATTAATCAAATACTAGAAGTCAAAACGAAATATAAATTATAAAATATTAAATCATAATTCTCCTGCCAACAATTTGTTATAAGATTCATGTTGCATCAATTAACTTTCATTATTGACAGCCTCCGGTGGCAAAATTCATTCATTAATCACTATATATTGATTCCCATTCTATTTCCTCAAGTGGATTTTTATGTTTAACATTTAACATATAGTTGGTCCCAAAATTCCTTAAACATTTTTATTTTTTCAGCCCACCTTTACGAATATTGACTTCAGTGACGCCTACTTTCTGCAATAATGTGACATGTTAAAAAATTAATCAAAATTGTGCCCAATAAATTCTAAATTGTAAAAAAACAACAATGTAAAAACTAGTGTCAAAAAACCTCTCGTGAATTTAAAAACTGGAGTATCCCTGTGTGTATCTTTATACAAATTATCAAAGACTTATTCAATTGCATTCTATCCAGTCTATAGATGTATGTACAATTCTTCGCTCTGGTTCAGTCCATAGGGAGTCATTGATCGTAGACTGAGAATGTATCTTGACTCTTTCATTCTCAATAATTTTTCCCTGTCTCCTCCTCACATTTGCTTCTTCACTGTATCAATTCCATAGAAGTTTAAACATTTCCAGTTACTTTCATGATGCGATTCCATGTGCTTGGCAACTGCATTGCTTCTGTCCTGATGTATGGTTGCCCTCACGTGTTCTAGAAAGCGTTTCTTTAATTCACGTTTCGTGCTGCCAACGCATTTGAGTTGGCACGGACACTCAAATACATAAATAACATATTGTGTTTTGCATGTGATGAGTTCCTATATGTCCCAGAACTTTCCATTAGCCAGCATCACGTTTTGGACATTTTGGGCGATTTGACATACTTTACAATTAAAGTATTTTTTAAACCCCTTACTTTGCAACCATGATTTCTTTTTTTTCTTTACGAAAATGACTATGTATTAGTCGATCATTCAAGTTAGATGCTCGCCGATAGGTTACTTGTGGTGCATCTCCCACTATCGGTCCGATAGTTGTATCCAGTTTTAAAATGGTCCAATTTTTCTTCAGTATGTTCCGGATTTTTGCAGATTTTTTTGAGAGTGTTGTTATGAACCGTATTGGTTCATTGTTATCATTTGTGATGGTATCCTCCTCCATTGGCTGCAAGAGATCATCTCTATTTTTTTGATTTGCTCGATCCCATCCTTTTTCAATGTGTTTTTTCGAATACCCTCTTCTCTCAAATCTTTTTACTGCAGATGCACTTTGTTTTTCCCATTGTGTATCTTCAGAGCATATTCTTCGGAGTCTTAAAAACTCGCTATAAGGGATGTTTTGAAACAAACATTGTTGATGAAAACTAGTGGCATGCAATGTTGCATTAGTTGCTGTCTTTTTCCTGTGAAGAGTGGTGTGTATCGGATTACCTTCAATATAGATTTCTGTATCCAGGAAGACAACTCTCTTTTCACTCAATTTATATGTGAATGTAAAGTTTGCTGGTGTTTTATTCAAGATGTAAAAGTACTCCTTGAATTCATTTTCCGTACCATTCCACACTATTAGGAGGTCGTCGATGAATCGCAACCAAAGTATAGTTTTGTTCAGAATTTTCACATATGCAAGAAAATTTGACCTCTTGAAACAAAAAGAATATGGTGAAAATAATGCAAGCACCTTGGATGGTACATATTCATTAGCATCTACGGACCAAAGCGATGGAGAGAATGCAACAAGAAAACAGTCTTTTTTAGGGGATATGCGGCTGGGCCTACAACAGCGCCAATGGGAACAGGCTCGGGGGTTTCAGCCGCAAAATCAGAGAAGCCGTGGAAGAGACAGGGGAAAATCAAGAACAAACAGACAAGAAGAGGAAGACGCGGCAACCGGTGGGGAAAGAGTGGGGGCAATGACCCGCAGCATGAGGATGAAGAAGACCTTTTAGAAGATAAACAAGAGTTGACGGTTATAAATTTGTCTTGCAGGCAAATCACAGAATCAGAAAATTCATTATTGAAAAAAGATTTACATTTCTGTCCAAGTGCCCATATGGATATAGCCCAGACGAGGATTGATTTATATAAGTATATCCGTGAAATCAAATAGACAAAAGTATTCAAGGAAAAAGAAAAAGAAATAAAAAACAAAAAGCCACCTATAACAACGAACTCAACAAGCTCATCCTTATTGGCAAAGGATTCTGACAGTTATCTAACGTTGGTGAACCTAGAAGAAGTACAAGAATCAGCTCACATGCAATTAGATGAAGCATGTACCCAATTAGGCGCAGGACTGAGCCAAAAAAAAACAAATCACGATTCTATCCACAGCTCCCATCGGGAAACAAGATAGACATATTCCATGAAGCAGTGATCCAAGATATTTACAAAGTGAAGAAACCTGGTTACTTGGATCATTTAAAACCGGAAGAACGTAAGGCCTTAACAACACTCAATCAGGATGACACCATTGAAATAAAGATGGCTGATAAAGGCGCAAATATCATAATTTGGGACAAATTGGAATATGTGAATGTGGCTTATGAACAATTAAAGAATGAAACATACTACAAGAAATTAACAACAGACCCCACAATGGAAATGAAATTGGAATTAGATAAAAAACTGAAAGATTGTCTTCATTTAGGATTAATTGACCATGATGAACACAAATATCTGACGGTCGAACATCCAATAACTGCAACTATGTACTTCTTACCAAAGGTGCACAAAAACCGCACTAGACCACCAGGACGCCCGATAGTCTCGGCAAAAGGATCCCTGTTTGAACCCATGGCCAATTACCTGGATTTCTTTCTACTACCCTATGTTTCAGAATTAAGCTCTTATATCAAAAACACAACAGACATGTTGAAACATCTCAATGGAATACCCAGCATGTCATCGTACAAGTTAATAACGATGGATGTGACATAGTTATATACGAATATAGACCACGAAATCGGTATCTCAGCCTGTAATTTCTTCCTGCAAGAAAGAAAAATCCATTATTCCCGACACAACAACATGTTGAAAGAAATGATGAGAATGTGCCTAAATAAAAATGTTTTTTACTTTGGAGAAGACCTTTTTGTTCAAATCAAAGGAACTGCAATGGGTTTTTCTTTCAGTCCCAGTTTGGCTGCCTCACCATGGGATGGTGGGAGCAGAAATGGGCTTGGCAAGCAGAAAATGATTTTTACCTGAACAAAACTATACTTAGGTTGCGATTCATCGACGATCTCCTAATAGTGTGGGATGGTACGGAAAATGAATTCAAGGAGAACTTTGACATCTTGAATAAAACACCAGCAAACTTTACATTCACATATGAATTGAGTGAAAAGAGAGTTGTCTTCCTGGATACAGAAATCTATATTGAAGGTAATCAGATACACACCACTCTTCACAGGAAAAAGACAGCAACTAATGCAAAATTGCATGCCAGTAGTTTTCATCAACAATGTTTGTTTCAAAACATCCCTTATGGCGAGTTTTTAAGACTCCAAAGAATATGCTCTGAAGATATACAATGGGAAAAACAAAGTGCATCCGCAGTAAAAAGATTCGAGAGAAGAGGGTATTCGAAAAAACACATTGAAAAAGGATGGGATCGAGCAAATCAAAAAAATAGATGATCTCTTACTGCCAATGGAGGAGGATACCATCAGAAATTATAACAATGAACCAATATGGTTCATAACAACACTCTCAAAAGAATCAGCAAAAATCCGGAACATACTGAAGAAAAATTGGAACATTTTAAAACTGGATACAACTATCGGACCGATAGTGTGAGATGCCCCACAAGTAACCTATCGGCGAGCATCTAACTTGAAAGATCGACTAATACATAGTCATTTTCGTAAAGAAAAAAAGAAATCATGGTTGCAAAGTAAGGGTTTTAAAAAATGCTTTAATTGTAAAGTATGTCAAATCGCCAAAAATGTCCAAAACGTGATGCTGACTAATGGAAAGATCTGGGACATACAGGAACTCATCACATGCAAGACACAATATGTTATTTACGTAATTGAGTGTCCGTGCCAACTCAAATACGTTGGCAGCACGAAATGTGAATGAAAGAAACGCATTCTAGAACACGTGAGGGCAACCATACATCAGGGCAGAAGCAATGCAGTTGCCAAGCACATGGAATCGCATCGTGAAAGTAACTGGAAATGTTTAAACTTCTATGGAATTGATACAGTGAAGAAGCAAATGAGAGGAGGAGACAGGGAAAAATCATTGAGAATGAAAGAGTCAAGATACATTCTCAGTCTACGATCAATGACTCCCTATGGACTGAACCAGAGCGAAGAATTGTACATACATCTATAGACTGGATAGAATGCAATTGAATAAGTCTTTGATAATTTGTATAAAGATTCACACAGGGATACTTCAGTTTTTAAATTCACGAGAGGTTTTTTGACACTAGTTTTTACATTGTTGTTTTTTTACAATTTAGAATTTATTGGGCACAATTTTGATTAATTTTTGAACATGTCACATTATTGCAGAAAGTAGGCGTCACTGAAGTCAATATTCGTAAATGTGTGCTGAAAAAAGAAAAATGTTTAAGAAATTTTGGGACCAACTATATGTTAATTGTTGAACAAAAAAATCCACTCAGGGAGGAGCTACGCTAGCAACCAAGATGGCCGCTTAAGCTCCCGGCTCCGTCGACCTCCGTCTTTAGCTGGATAATCCTGTCGTATATCCTAATTTCACGCCCGACCTCCGTGTGGCTGAAGCCTTGCAGAGCATTATGGTGCAATCCCAGGAGTTTTACCGGCTCGATTAATGGAGTTATATCGTGTTTCATTTCTCGGCCTAGCCCAGCTTGTAAGCCGGGGCCTCGAGTACTTCAGTTGAATAACATCGGCCGTGGGACTCACGCAGGATCCTGTCTCGCAGTGGAGGTTATCCTTGCCCGATCTGGATGGCGGTCATGTGGTCTGGTTGACAATGAAGGAACGGTGACAAGACACGTCTGTGGCTGTGGGCGGGGGTCCCAGTCCCGGAGACCCGGTTTGCCGCCTCCCGGGTTCGACGGGTTGGAGTCCTCGCTCGCGGTGGCGGAGTACAGATCGCTGAATTGATAGGTCGCCCTCCGTTGCCGTCCGCTCCACTCTTGCCTGTTCCCCCGGAGTTATCCGGCCCTCTGGGGTAAAAGATTTAGTTTGAAATCGAACGAGAGGAGATGGATCGGACGAAATGTGTGCTGTCGCTGAGGACTGTAATGACCGCCATCGGGGCACTTCACTCGCAAGTGGAAGCCATTGTCCACAAAATGATCGCTGCACTTGAGACTGGGCGTTTGAGACCGGACTCTGATCCCTTGCAAGACCTGAAAGGAGCTGAGTTCCCCACGATGCACATTTTAACGGTGAAAGAGGGCCTCGTGCAGAAAGAAGAATTGATGCCCTCGGTCAGCGTTCGAGTAAATATTTGGGAACTGGAGATTTCGGAAAGATCACTACACCCAACAGTGCTACCGATTGAGGTGGAACCACTCGATTCTCCACTCCTGGAGACCTCCATTAGTGACTTTTGGATTGAATTAACATCTTTCTCCTCCCATGCAGTTTCACTACGTTTTCGGAGGGAGCAATATCGAGACTTACTGTCGGCGGGGGAGTATTTCTGTGCGGTTGGAGTTCTTAAAGATCTAACATTTTTTACTTGTTCCAGTTGCAATTTTTTTGAACTCCTTTGGCACTTTGACTCTCCTGTAATTGCGGTGGTTCTACCGGTAGGAGTTCGCAGGAAGGATCGGAAGGGCCAGGGTTGAGCTTGACTGTCTGGGTCCGCTATTATGACTTCAATGGACACGGGATTTGCTACCATTATTGATGCGGGAGGCTGGGCGGTATTCATACCTTCCCCTGTTTGGTTTTGCTAGGAACTCCTAATAATTTTTTGATTATACTGCAGGTGTGATGTCATTTGAGATGTCATCAGTGATGTCATCAGTGATGTCACTCACCATGTCATGAATGATGTAATATGTGACATCATCAGCAGTGGATTGCGGGCACGCGAGTTATAGTGAGTCCAACTAACTATAACGTGGGAATTTCAATGGTTTTGTATGAGTAAAATGTTCAGCTAACTATAACAGGTGTGAAACCTATGGTTTTTTCAGTGAATTTGAAAGGTTTTTTAAATGCCAATTCCTAACTATAACGAGTGTGAAACCTATGGTTTTTTCAGTGAATTTCAAAGGTTTTTTAAAAACTAATTCCTAACTATAACGTTTGTGAAACCTATGGTTTTTTCAGTGAATTTCATAGTTTTTTTAAAAGCTAATTCCTTTGTATATCGACTTTGTAACCTACGATTTTTTTTTATTAGCTGTTTTTTACAACAATTAATTATATATATATTTTTAATTATTTGTTCAATGTATATATTTTTTGTAATCATTTTTTCCTGGTGCGCTCAGGGTGCGCGCACCGGTAAGCTTACCGGTACCATTTTGTCTTGGAGCGCTCAGGGTGCGCGCACCGGTAAGCTCTCCCGAGAGCGCACCGAAAGCGCTATTTCTGCTTTCGTAAAAAAAAAATGTATGAAAAGTAAATAATAATGCAAGACATTTAGTACCATACGTATAAAAGCAGTATTTTTGATTTACGAAATGAAAATGATTTTGCATTTCCGTAAAGCTATCAAAACGTCACTCAGGCGCCGCGTAAGCGCCCCCGGAAGCGTCTACGTTCGCGCTGTGTAAGCGCCCCCGGAAGCGCTCCGGTGCACGCAGCGTAAGCGCGTCAAGTCATGTGACCTTAAATTAACACTTTTCATTGGTTGCTAACATTTTTTTTCCCAAAGAATGAAATCCCCACCCATTTCCTTCACTTCTTCTTTCACTTTTGTGACTGCAAGACCTGTCTTTTTCCTGCTTAATCTTTTTTGGATTATCATGGCTGCTGCAAGACACTCCAGTAACAGTGAGGACTCAGATGGGTTCATAGAAGAAGAGGCTCCTCAGCCCAGGGTAAAAGAACACTTCATATGGAAGTTTTTTTCCATTCCAGATGATAAAAAAAAAGTAAATGCTCCAAAGGTGGAGTGCCGAATTTGTCACACTGTCCTGTCACGGGGTGACCCCACCAGAAAATATTCATTTGGAAATTCCACCATGATTCGCCACGTCGAGAGGAGGCACCCCCAGAACTATGCCCGGGAGAGTGTCAGGGCTCTGGCACGAGAGGCTCCCAGGGATGGTGCCTCTACTTCAACCGGAGGACCAACTACATCGGTGAGGAGGCGACCAGGAGAGCTGATCCCTAATATTCAGCCTGCTTTTAATGAAGCCGTAATTAAATGCAGAAAATGTGATCAGCTACTTTGTTATGGGGAACAAAGTGTTATGTTCATGGTTCGAGCATTAGAGAACCACCGCTGCCGTCCCCAGTCCTAATTTTGATATTTTTTTTTTGCTCCTGTTGAGCAGTTTCCCATTCCCTGTTTTTGTTTTTGTTAAAAAAAAAGGAAAAAAGAAGATAAAAAAAAGTTCCAATTCTCATCAAAGAGCTGTATTCTTAAAAAAATGAAAAAGAGTAACTGAAGTGGAGTGCAGTGAGAGAGGAGACGAAAATGAGTGGGAAAGCAAAGAAAGGGACGAGAGGGGAAGGGAAGTGAAGTAGGGGGACTGAAAGAAGGTGAGTGTGGGGAAGGAGAGTGAGGAGAAGGAGAGTGAACATGGGGAATGTGGATAAGTGAAGAAAATGTAGTAAAAGAACGGTGGTGTGGAAGGGTAAGAAAAGAGCAGTGATGTTTAGGAAAGAGTGGAGATACAGACTGGATAAAGACAATTGAGTGTGAGACAAGGTCAGTAAGGCAGTGAAGAAACAGAGAAAGTGAAAGAAAAAATAAGAGTAGAAGACTGAAGGCCTCATTTATGAGGCCATGCGTCACTTTTACGCCGCCGGTGCGTCACTTTTTGTGACGCACCAGTGCTGTAAAAAATGCACCTTGTTGAGTCATATTTACAAGGTGACGCATCTAGGTAGATGCGTCACTTTGTAAACACAAGGTGACGCATCTAGGTAGATGCGTCACTTTGTAAACCCCTGCGCCACATTATACCTGCGTCAGGTGTAATGTATGCAAAGGGGGCGTATTAACGCAAGAAAGGGTCGTAGAAGTGACGCAGTGAAATCTATGAGATTTCACTGCGTCACTTTTAGGACACCGTTGCGTCAAAATCTTGCGCCTACCTCATAGCAAGCGTAAGAGTGACGCAGGCCCTTTCACATGGGGCTGGCCCCATGTGAAAGGATGCATTGCTGGAGTTGCGTCACTTTTGTGACACACTCCAGCAATGCATCACTTTTGCGCTTACAGATACGTCAGAAATACTAACGTATCTGTAACTCCTTGCGACATAATGCGTCATATATTAAATATGACGCATGAGTAGAAGACTGAAGGCCTCATTTATGAGGCCATGCGTCACTTTTACGCCGCTGGTGCGTCACTTTTTGTGACGCACCAGTGCTGTAAAAAATGCACCTTGTTGAGTCATATTTACAAAGTGACGCATCTAGGTAGATGCGTCACTTTGTAAACCCCTGCGCCACATTATTCCTGCGCCAGGTGTAATGTATACAAAGGGGGCGTATTGACGCAAGAAAGGGTCGTAGAAGTGGCGCAGTGAAATCTATGAGATTTCACTGCGTCACTTTTAGGATACCATTGCGTCAAAATCTTGCGCCTGCCTCACAGCAGGCGTAAGACTGACGCAGGCCCTTTGACATGGGGCTGGCCCCATATGAAAGGATGCATTGCTGGAGTTGCGTCACTTTTGTGACACACTCCAGCAATGCATCACTTTTGCGCTTACAGATACGTCAGAAATACTGACGTATCTGTAACTCCTTGCGACATAATGCGTCATACATTAAATATGACGCATGAGTAGAAGACTGAAGGCCTCATTTATGAGGCCATGCGTCACTTTTACGCCGCCGGTGCGTCACTTTTTGTGACGCACCAGTGCTGTAAAAAATCCACCTTGTTGAGTCATATTTACAAAGTGACGCATCTAGGTAGATGCGTCACTTTGTAAACCCCTGCGCCACATTATACCTGCGCCAGCTGTAATGTATGCAAAGGGGGCGTATTGACATAAGGAAGGGTCGTAGAAGTGACGCAGTGAAATCTATGAGATTTCACTGCGTCACTTTTACGATGCTGTTGCGTCTAAATCTTGCGCCTGCCTCACAGCAGGCGTAAGACTGACGCAGGCCCTTTCACATGGGACTGGCCCCATGTGAAAGGATGCATTGCTGGAGTTGCGTCACTTTTGTGACACACTCCAGCAATGCATCACTTTCCTCTAAACACTCTACTTTATTTTTTTACTCTATTTTTTACACTGTTTTTTCCCGTGGTGCGCTCGGGGTGCGCGTACCGGAGCACGCACCTGGGAGCGCTCCCAGCGCTTACCCCGCGAATTTTTTTTTTTCAAAGTCCTTCTAGGCCCCCCTCAGAAAACCTAGGGGGGCAGGGGGTGTCTACTCGGCCCCCTTTTAATTATTTCCCCCTTTCTTTTTCACCTCTTGTGTCTCGATTCTACCGAGACACAAGATGGCAGACTCTCCGGACTGTTTAGAATGTTGACAGACACCCGACAGCCAATCAGCTTTCCGCTCGCGCACTCCCGTAGCGCGCCGGGTGCGCTCCCCGGTACGCGCACCTGTGAGCGCTCGGAGCGCGCCTATCGATATATATGTGTTTTTAAGTTAATTTTTCAAAAAAACCACTGGAGCAATTTTCAGCAAATATAGTAAAGGCACATCTGCGTACCAGTCCCTACAATTTTGCCAAGTTTGGCGTAATTCCGTTCAGCGGGTCGGGCTGTAGACTTGTCAGACCGTCCTATGGAAATTAACATGGAAAAACACGTTTTGGGACCCCCCTTTTTTCTCAGTGCCCACTTCACGAATCCCCCCGAAACTTTCAGGGAAGGAGCGGAGCGGAGCTGGCCAACATTTTGGAAAATTACACACAAATTCCTCAAGCGGCGCCAGAGTTATTCCCAATAGAATGTTGCGGATTTCCTATTGTAGCCAATCCTAACTATAACTACCTACTGGCGACCAACAGTAGGTTTTATATATATATATATATATATCCAAAGAAACCCTCCTGGAAGAAAGGCAGAGGCCACAACGGGGAACAGTATGAAGGCTTTCTTTATTGCAAAGTTGGACGGCACTCCGGGCGTATGCATTTCCGCTGTGTAGCTTCGTCAGCGCCCAGCGTGGTACTCTGGAGGATGGTCGAGTGCCTGTTAATAGAAAATGAAAGTTCATTCACTGCCACATTTGTAGATCGCTCCGCCCTTGGTGATGCCTGACAGCACCAATCACAGTGTCTCAAGAGTGCAAAGCACTTCATCTCCCAGCATGCAGTGTTAAACTAGGAAAGGGCAGCCAGATGGTAGCGCGACCCACAAAGTAGCACTCGATCACTTCTCTCACTGTTGCCGTGTCCCCTGCAACGTACAGCCTCCTCGGGTCCCCAACTGCACAACCTTCGACATCAGGGATCAATTTCACGGGGGTAAGTCCGACAGTGCGTCTCTCCCAATGCGGAGTTGATAACTCCGACACCGCTGTGTTTTTCCCTGTTGGCTGGGGTGGGCCTGATCTGTTTCAATAACTTGAAGAGAAAAGTTTCTCGCCAGGGCAAGAAAGAACGCCAGTATGGATCAGGCCAACTTGCATGCAGGGGCCTCTGTAAATTGCCGCTGGCTGGCAATTGTCAATGTCCAAAGAAACCCTCCTGGAAGAAAGGCAGAGGCCACAACGGGGAACAGTATGAAGGCTTTCTTTATTGCAAAGTTGGACGGCACTCCGGGCGTATGCATTTCCGCTGTGTAGCTTCGTCAGCGCCCAGCGTGGTACTCTGGAGGATGGTCGAGTGCCTGTTAATAAAAAATGAAAGTTCATTCACTGCCACATTTGTAGATCGCTCCGCCCTTGGTGATGCCTGACAGCACCAATCACAGTGTCTCAAGAGTGCAAAGCACTTCATCTCCCAGCATGCAGTGTTAAACTAGGAAAGGGCAGCCAGATGGTAGCGCGACCCACAAAGTAGCACTCGATCACTTCTCTCACTGTTGCCGTGTCCCCTGCAACGTACAGCCTCCTCGGGTCCCCAACTGCACAACCTTCGACATCAGGGATCAATTTCACGGGGGTAAGTCCGACAGTGCGTCTCTCCCAATGCGGAGTTGATAACTCCGACACCGCTGTGTTTTTCCCTGTTGGCTGGGGTGGGCCTGATCTGTTTCAATAACTTGAAGAGAAAAGTTTCTCGCCAGGGCAAGAAAGAACGCCAGTATGGATCAGGCCAACTTGCATGCAGGGGCCTCTGTAAATTGCCGCTGGCTGGCAATTGTCAATGTCCAAAGAAACCCTCCTGGAAGAAAGGCAGAGGCCACAACGGGGAACAGTATGAAGGCTTTCTTTATTGCAAAGTTGGACGGCACTCCGGGCGTATGCATTTCCGCTGTGTAGCTTCGTCAGCGCCCAGCGTGGTACTCTGGAGGATGGTCGAGTGCCTGTTAATAAAAAATGAAAGTTCATTCACTGCCACATTTGTAGATCGCTCCGCCCTTGGTGATGCCTGACAGCACCAATCACAGTGTCTCAAGAGTGCAAAGCACTTCATCTCCCAGCATGCAGTGTTAAACTAGGAAAGGGCAGCCAGATGGTAGCGCGACCCACAAAGTAGCACTCGATCACTTCTCTCACTGTTGCCGTGTCCCCTGCAACGTACAGCCTCCTCGGGTCCCCAACTGCACAACCTTCGACATCAGGGATCAATTTCACGGGGGTAAGTCCGACAGTGCGTCTCTCCCAATGCGGAGTTGATAACTCCGACACCGCTGTGTTTTTCCCTGTTGGCTGGGGTGGGCCTGTTCTGTAGTAGGGGATCTCTGTGTATAGTCATAATCTAGAGAATAGTCCCGCCCATGTGCGTGGACCCCGGAGCAATCAAAAATAATCTCTTACAGTGTCAAAAAATGCAGAAAATGCATAGACACTTAAGAGAGAATTTAAAGACAGATAATGCAGCCAAAAGGCTACACTGTCCAGTACTTCAACTAGAAATTTCCACCATAAAATCCACAAAACAGCAAAGCCTGTACAGATTTCCCTTGCTTAACAGCAAAATCCCTCAGGAATGATAGAGAGAAGAACCTGGACAGACAAGCCCCATAGGCTGCCATTATGTGGCTTAATTAGGATACTGTGCCTTTAAGAGAACCTTCCAGAACCTTCTCTCAGTATCCCAGAATGCATAGCAGGTCCAACTTAGCCTCAGTTCTTTTTTCCGGCTCCTGCAAGCAGGACCCTGGAGCATTGAGCTCTCCCTTTCAAGGGTTTTTGTTGGTGTTTTACACTGATTTCGATTTTTGGTACTTTTAAAGTACTCTGGTGACTTTCTTTCTGTGTTTCTGCACTCTTTTTTGTCCAATAATGCCTGCATTATTCGACAAGTGCCCTGAGTGCTCAAGAAAGAAGGCCAAGACAGACTCCCATGAGGTCTGTATTCTCTGCCTTCCCTCTTCCCACATCCCTGAGGAGTGTAGGATCTGCAGAAGCTTCTCTGGAAGGACCCTGAAGGAGAGGAAGAAGATCAGGCTTCAGGGGCTTGAGGAGAGGAAGCTGAAGGCACGAGGTGGGTCAGGAGGGGCTCCTTCTACCCATGCTGAGGCCTCTGGGGGGCTCCCCAGGGGCAGGAAGACCAGCCCGCGCCCAAGGTCTCCGTCTGGGTCAGTTGCGCTGACCACGACGTCGAGGGGACGGTCAACGGCCAGTTCCAGGTCTCCCCAGGGCTCTGGGTCGAGAAAACGTCGCCCGTCGACGTCGAGGAACGTGTTCCGGCCGCCGTCGAAGCCGGTGTCGATATCCTCGTCGTCGCTGTCGGCGTCGAGTGATCGACATCGGAGGGCCCGGCGTCGGCGCTCGCCGTCGAGGCGACACCGCCGTTCGCCGTCGAGGACATCGTCGTCGAGGGGATCCTCGTCGTCAAGGTCGCCGTCGAGACAAAAGGCATCTCCGGCGCCGAAGAGGTCGACGTCGAAGCATTCCACAAGGCCGACGTCGAGACGGTCGAGAAGATCGACGTCGAGAAGGTCGGAGAGGTCGACGTCGAGGAGATCCAAAGGGTCGCCGTCGAAGCGATCCAGGAAGTCGACGTCGAGACCGGCGAAGAGGTCGAGGTCGCCGTCGAGGCACCATCGCCCGTCGTCGAGGTTTCGTGGCTCGTCGATCTGGTCGGGGTCGACGTCGAGACGAAGACACGGTTCGACGTCGAGGAGTGTGATTCGGTCGACGCCGAAGGACCGTTCGACGTCGAGGGGACATCGGTCGTCGTCTGGACACCGGTCTTCAGCGTCTGTAGGTCCTAAGGACAGGCCCAGGACTGTGGGGGGCTCCCCACTCTCTGGTAGAGGTGATGGCTCGCCGGGACCGGCGCATTCCGGGGTGGATACTCCGATGAAGCCGTCTACGCCTCCTCCGCGGCCTGCTGTGCCGAAGGGTCCTCCTCCGAAGGCCCCTACCCCGCCTCCGAAGCCGGCTCCGCGGGACCCGCGTCCGGTTGCCCCTCCACCCCCGATCCCACCGAGGGAGGTGTCGATGCCTAAGTTCCCGACGCCTCCGAAGAAGACTCCTAAGAAGCCTGGAGCTCCTGACCCTGGGAGGCCGAAGGAGCGTCCGAGGCCCAAGAGGTCGAGGTCTCGCTCGGGGAGACGGGACAGATCGAGGAGTGGCCGCGGATCTTCATCACGATCCAGGCATCATCACAAGAGACGTCGGTCCAGGTCACGTTCTCCTTCTGGGACCCGTTCCTACTCGCCCACGCTGTCCGATTCGCCGGAGACTAGGGTGTCTCCGATAGACGATATTAGCACATTTCAGGAGGTTCTCCTGCGTGGTGCGGCGAAGTTGGGCATTGAGGTTGAAGCGCCTACGGCTTCTACCTCGGTAATCTTTGAGACTTTACACAAGAGGCACTTGTCTCGCCCCCTGTTACCTCTGGTGCCGGGGCTCCTTGAGCCCGCCGAACAGCTATTCCTGACGCCGGCGACGGTGAGATCTGTCCCTTCCAGGATACTGAAAAAGTACAGGGCTCCGGACTCAGACCCAGCCTTCTTGAGGAAAGACCCGGTACCGGATTCAGTCATCGTGACTGCTGCTCGGAAGCTTCATTCCACCTCCCCTGCGTCCACGGTGCCTCCGGACAAGGAGAGCCGGTGGATCGATTCTGCTGGTCGCAAGGCGTGTGGGACATCCGCCTCGTCCATGAAGGCAGCCAGTGACTCGGCTTTGCTGGGACGTTACGACCGGTCCCTTTGGGACTCGATGGAGCAGTTCGCAGACCTCGTCCCTCGAGACCGCAAGGAGGACTTTGTGGAGATCGTCAAGGAGGGGATGTTGGTCTCTAATCAGGCCATCGGCGCTGCAGCAGACATATCGTTGCTGTCCGCGCACGGATATTGCCACGGGATTCACCAGAGACGCCATGCTTGGCTCAGGTTGACATCGTTGAAACCGGAGGCACAGCAACGCGTGGCGAATCTCCCGTTTTCCGGAGATACCCTCTTCGGGAAGCACGCGGATGATGAGATGGCCAGGATGAAGGCCGAAGCGGAGACCCTGACGGCAGTGGGCCTGGAAAAGCCCAAGGAAAAGAAACCCTTCCGACAGTACCAGCGTCGGTTTGGGGCGCAGGGTCGTGGAAGGGGGCAGTCTGCTGGTCAACATCAACAGCGGCAGCAGCAGCAGCAGTACAGGCAGCCCTTCCAGAAGCGACAGGGTGGTAGAGGTCGTCAACAGTCCTCTACCGCGACCAAGGGCCCGGCCGGGTCCCGTCCCTGAGCTGTTACTTCCCCCTCGTCCGTTACCCGCTCCGGTGGGGGGAAGCGTTCAATTTTTTCTGGCAGAGTGGAGAAAAATTACTCAGGACAAGTGGGTGCTGAATATTGTTTGCAATGGATACAGTCTACGTTTCACCAGCCCTCCTCCATCGATTCCTCCCGTCAGCTCGCAGTATCAACTGCGCGAGCTTCAGACGGAGGCGGACGTTCTGCTAAGGAAAAGGGCGATCGAAGAGGTACCTCTGTCTCAAAGAGGAAGAGGTCTGTACTCTCGGTTCTTTCTTGTCCGCAAGAAGGACAAAAACGAGTTCAGGCCCATTCTGGATTTGCGGCAGGCAAACAAGTGGATTCGCAGAGAAAAGTTTCGCATGCTGTCGTTGCATCAGATCTACCCTCAGCTGCAACGGGGAGACTGGATGTGTGCCATAGATCTACAGGACGCATACTTCCACGTGCCCATTGCATGCAAACACAGAAAATTTCTGCGCTTTCAAGTCGGCACCAATCACTATCAGTACACGGTGCTACCCTTCGGACTGAAGTCTGCACCCAGGACATTCTCAAAATGTATGGCAGTGGTAGCGGCACACCTGAGGAAGAACAAGGTGTTTGTCTACCCGTACCTGGACGATTGGTTGATCAAAGCCTCCTCCTTCTCGGAAGCTCGAGCACACTTCCAGAAGACGTGCGTTCTCTTGAACAGGCTGGGGTTGCACATCAACATGTCCAAGTCGGTCCCGATTCCGGTGCAGTGCATCCAGTACTTGGGGGCCTCCATCAATACGCTGTCAGCAAGCGTGTCTCCTTCGGAAGAGCGACGTTTATCACTCGTTCGGAAGGCTCAGGCTCTCATGAATACTCCGTCTACGACGGTGAGGACCGTGTCTTCTCTACTGGGATCGATGGCCTCTTGCATTTTTCTCACTCCTCACGCACGGCTACAGATGCGTCCTCTGCAGGAGTGCTTGGAGGATCAGTGGGACCAGAGGAGAGGTTCTTGGGACGACAGGATACGACTGTCTCTACATGCTCTTCAGTCTCTGAAGTGGTGGTGCTCGAAGGAGAATCTCCTCAGAGGCGTTCCCTTCCACAAGGACATTCCCACACAGACCATCGTGACGGATGCGTCTCTCCTAGGTTGGGGGGCGCATTCCGGAGATCTGCAAATTCAAGGGACGTGGTCCCCGACGGAGTCCACGTACCACATCAATTTCCTGGAACTGAGAGCTGTTCACTTGGCACTGAAGGCCTTTCATCCGTCCTTTCAGACCAACTCTCTGCTTGTTCAGACGGACAACACGACTACGATGTATTACCTCAACAAGCAGGGGGGCTCGAGATCGCGCACTCTGTCGCAGGAGGCGCAGGCGATCTGGCACTGGCTTCTGGCTCGAGGGCTGTCGATAACGGCCACCCATCTGCCAGGTGTGCAGAATGTTCAGGCAGACGAGCTGAGCAGAATCGTGCAGGAAAACCACGAATGGGTCATAAACGACGAAGTACTAGGAGAAGTCTTCGCAAGGTGGGGAACTCCAGACGTAGATCTGTTTGCCACCGCCGAAAACAGCAAATGCCGAGGCTTCGCCTCCAGGTACTACCAGCCAGGGACGCTGGGGAACGCGTTATGGATCAACTGGTCGAACAGCTTTCTGTACGCTTTTCCACCAATTCCCCTGATTCCGGCGGTTCTCATCAAGCTGTCTCAATCCAGGGCGAGAATGATTCTGATTGCCCCGGAATGGCCCAGACAGTGGTGGTTCACGGACCTGCTTCACCGATCTCTCCTTCCTCACATGAAGCTGCCGTGCAGGCCGGACCTTCTCACGAAGTTCGGGGGGCGGATGGTGCACCCCAACCTCTCGTCTTTGAGTTTGGCGGCATGGCTCCTGAAATAGTGCAATATGGCCATCTGAATCTCCCAGAGGATTGTATGGGCATACTGAAGGAGGCTAAGCGACCTTCCACTAGGACTTCCTATGCTTACAAGTGGAAGAGGTTTTGCATCTGGTGCAAGTCTAAGAACTATGACCCTACGTCATGCAAGGAAGATGTCATCCTTCCATATCTGCTTCATCTGGCGCAGTCGGGCCTTAATGTCCATTCCATTAAGGTTCATCTGGCTGCTTTGACTGCCTACAGGAAAGGCCCTTCACAGACTTCCTTTTTCCAGATCCCTGTGATCAAAGATTTTTTGGAAGGCTTGAAGAAAGTGTTCCCTCCTGTCAGGCTTCCTTCGCCTTCATGGGACTTGAATGTGGTGCTGTCCAGATTGATGAAGGAGCCTTTTGAACCCATTCATAAGGCTTCGTTGCAGCACCTGTCCTGGAAGGCGGCGTTCCTCGTGGCCATTACATCGGCCCGCAGGGTGAGTGAGATTCAGGCATTGTGTTGCCAAGAACCTTATACTGTATTTCATAATGCTAAAGTTGTTATGCGTACTCACCCTAAGTTTCTTCCCAAGGTTGTTTCTGATTTTCATATCAATCAGACTATCACTTTGCCTACGTTCTTTCAGAATCCTTCATCTCCGGCGGAAAGGTCTTTACATTCCCTGGATGTGCGGAGGGTGCTGAAGTTTTATCTTGATAAGACTAAAGATATTCGTAGGTCAGACCAATTGTTCGTCAATTATGGCTCAGTCAGGACAGGTCTTGCTACCTCTAAACAGTCCATCTCGAGGTGGATTGTGTCCTGCATACAGTTGTGTTACTACAAAGCTAATAAGACCTTAGGAGGTAAGCCTAAGGCTCATTCCACCAGGGGCAAAGCTGCTACGACAGCTATGCTCCGTAATGTTCCCATTGCAGAGATCTGCAAGGCGGCCACTTGGAAGTCGGTCCATACCTTTGCTAAGCATTACTGCCTGGACACTGATGCCAGGGCAGACGCTCAGGTTGGGCAGGCTTCGCTGCGGAATCTGTTCGCACAGTAGTGGCGTTATTTTACTCTCCACCGCCGCTTGGTGTGGGGATGGGCTTGCCATTCTATTCACTAGATTATGACTATACACAGAGATCCCCTACTACAGAAGGAGTAGTTTCTGTCCTGTAACTCCAGTTCTGTAGTAGGGGTATCTCTGTTATAGTCATAAGCGCCCTCCCGCCTCCCCGGTGGAGTGTTGTTCATGATCATAATGCTACAGGTCTGGCGTTTCCTACGCCCTCGAAAAGAACTGAGGCTAAGTTGGACCTGCTATGCATTCTGGGATACTGAGAGAAGGTTCTGGAAGGTTCTCTTAAAGGCACAGTATCCTAATTAAGCCACATAATGGCAGCCTATGGGGCTTGTCTGTCCAGGTTCTTCTCTCTATCATTCCTGAGGGATTTTGCTGTTAAGCAAGGGAAATCTGTACAGGCTTTGCTGTTTTGTGGATTTTATGGTGGAAATTTCTAGTTGAAGTACTGGACAGTGTAGCCTTTTGGCTGCATTATCTGTCTTTAAATTCTCTCTTAAGTGTCTATGCATTTTCTGCATTTTTTGACACTGTAAGAGATTATTTTTGATTGCTCCGGGGTCCACGCACATGGGCGGGACTATTCTCTAGATTATGACTATAACAGAGATACCCCTACTACAGAACTGGAGTTACAGGACAGAAACTACTCCATCTGTTTCAATAACTTGAAGAGAAAAGTTTCTCGCCAGGGCAAGAAAGAACGCCAGTATGGATCAGGCCAACTTGCATGCAGGGGCCTCTGTAAATTGCCGCTGGCTGGCAATTGTCAATGTCCAAAGAAACCCTCCTGGAAGAAAGGCAGAGGCCACAACGGGGAACAGTATGAAGGCTTTCTTTATTGCAAAGTTGGACGGCACTCCGGGCGTATGCATTTCCGCTGTGTAGCTTCGTCAGCGCCCAGCGTGGTACTCTGGAGGATGGTCGAGTGCCTGTAAATAAAAATGTCAGGCATCACCAAGGGCGGAGCGATCTACAAATGTGGCAGTGAATGAACTTTCATTTTTTATTAACAGGCACTCGACCATCCTCCAGAGTACCACGCTGGGCGCTGACGAAGCTACACAGCGGAAATGCATACGCCCGGAGTGCCGTCCAACTTTGCAATAAAGAAAGCCTTCATACTGTTCCCCGTTGTGGCCTCTGCCTTTCTTCCAGGAGGGTTTCTTTGGACATTGACAATTGCCAGCCAGCGGCAATTTACAGAGGCCCCTGCATGCAAGTTGGCCTGATATATATATATATATATATATGTGTGTATATATATATATATATATATATATGTATTTATTTATTTACTTATTTATTTATTTATTTATTTATTTATTAAAAACAAAGCTTTAGTGTCAGACAAGTATAAATGGAAATGATGAGAGCATTACATCTCAATTTGAGAGGCTGAGGCAAAAAACATTTTACATCTATGCAAAACTAACAAGCATACTCTTGGTATTTTCAGGGAAATGTGACCTGACAAAATAGAAGCCTACTAAACTGGCAGTTATACAAGGCTGTCACATAAATACCCATTTGTTTCATGGTAGAAAATGTTAAGGAAAATAAATCTGCAGAGTCTACGAATTTATAAAAGGAAGTGAATTAAAGAACTATAAAAGTGGTACATTATGTAGTTGTCGGGTAGTACAAAATATTTCTCAGACACATTTCAAACACAGCTGTGTGGAACAGACATGTCAGTTGTGTTCTCTTCCCAAGCTGCAATGTGCCCTGAGGAGAACAACATATTTATCATTATTCTGGACCTGCACATTATATGGCAGTCTCGGAAATTTACTTTGTTGATGAATTGAGAAATATGGTCTTGGTGCATGCCATTTATATCATACCAATGTTTTACATTCACAAGCATGAATACATCCATCCATAGCATGACTCCCAGCATCATCAAATGGTGTGTCCTGCGAATATATTCTGCCCCTCTGTTCTGTAAATGCAGTTGCGATTATCAAAGTATTGCTTTGCACTTTTAACATGAGCTAGTCATGTCGCTGCATTCAAAATACGTTTATAATCCTCCCACACCAAGGCAAATAACACAAGAGCCCACAGGTCAGACCCATGAACAAAAGGATGAAAGTCTTTAGAGGAGTCATGCAGAAAAATACTATGGTTAAACACTGAGGCAAGATATTCGCAGAGAGCTTGCAAAACGGCAAGGAAGCTATGTTCATGGTCTGCTGCCCAAGGCAATGGCTTAGGTGTGTTCTGCAGATAAGGGCCAAAAATAATTTAACAAATAGTGAAAGTTTGAAATCCAGTGGCAGCAGTAGCCAGCCGTTCCTAAAAATGTGCACACCTGTTTTCGGCTGTTTAGAAGTGGTACAGCCAAAATGAATTTTATGCACTTTGTGTCCAATTGTCTCCACCCTTTCAACAAAAGGTATCCTAAGTAGAAACCTACCTGTTGAACACATTTGTTTTGTATCAAGGGACACCCTATGTCCCCTGGCAGCTAAGAAACTCAGTAATTTTTACAGTATCTGTGGTGTAGTGTTCTTTAATAGTGCTAACCTAAAACAAATAATTTATGTTCTGCATAAATGTCGTTCTTTATTGACATGTACGAGTATCAAATTCTCCTTGCAATACAAAACAGTAAAAATACCCTTAAGGAACCTGCGTGAAACAATAATAAATATGTAGCTGATCTCAACATTAATCCTAATTCAGACCTTTCTTCTAGTTTATTGGAGAAATGTTGGTCTGTCTACACCTTCTGCATTTTGATAAGTATTTTGTTCTGCCTGTCCTCCTTTTAACTGTTCGTATTGTTGTGTCAAAAGTACTGCTTAGAATTCTGAATGAGGTGGTGTAATTGGACAGTGTAGTAAAGCCGGTTTCATAAATTCGCCCTTTGCTGCCTTTGTATCTTGTTCTTGTTCCTTTATTAATAATATTGGTGATGACCAGTAATGAATGGACTTGAATATGGTTACTGTCCCTGTTGTGTTTAAAGGTGTTGCAGTATTGCTTTATGACGTGGTTCTTTGACTAATGTGGGGAAACACTGACAAAGCCGGTAGGCATGCCTTAATTAAAATGACCCACCCCTTTATATTGTGATGTTGTGTCTGGTATAAGTAGGGGATATTGTGGTTGCAGGAGTCAGGACCCAGTAGGACTGTAATGTGATATGAGGGTGTCACCAAAGGTATTTCCACCTACCTGATGTACTTATTTTTAATCTAATGCATGGCATTTAGAGTGTGTGTGTTTAATAAAAGCACTATTCCTTTTTATAAAGCAAAAACACTGGCTGATTAATGATTTAAGGAGTTTTGTTGTGTTCATTGTACAAGGATTACTGGCCCACACAACCTTCCTTAGGTAGACCTTGGAGTCAAGTAAACAATGGGGTACTTAGTTCCCAGTAAAAAGACAATACCAGATGTATTACTTGAGAAGGACTCAAATCCTTCGCAACCAGAAACCTTTATATGTTTAATCATAATGGGGCCTGCAATCGGTACCATATATAAATGATTTTGCATTTTTCATGCTGAGGCTTGAGTGAGAATGTTTTCCAGTGGAACTAGTTTCATGCACCCTCTATGCATCTAGTGTCGGTGCTCTCCCAATTGAGTGCTTGTAGTAATTAGTATTTGTCAGTTCAGTTGATCTGGTATAGTTGCTCACATTCACTATTGGATTTGATTTCTGGTCCATTACAAACATCACTCAGCTTCTGTGGCCCTGCCCTGTTTTGTACACTGTGCATACTTAAAGTTTAAAATTCCCACTGCGCAAGAAGATCAGGCTTTCCACCTTCTGGGTAGAGGAAGGCTTATTCTGTCCTGAGTATACACTGCAGTATTGATGGCTACATTCCAAAACACAGTGGTGTAGTACCTCGAGGACTGCTATGTTCGTAAAGGTGGATCCCATGCGGACAGTTCCCAGATAAAGAAGTAGACTATGGGCATCAATGTTGATTGTGTGGTATCATCCATTTTGCATTCTCTATTTAAACCAAAAGATGTTTACCGTCATTCATGAGGATCCCCTGCATTAGCTGTACAGAGATGATTTCTATTATGTTCCATTAAAGATACAGCGATTTAAGGGAAGGAATATGGCTTTGAAAGATGCATATCCTGTTTCGTATTCTAACTACTTGGTGTTTTGTTTTTGAAGGGTCTGTACACTGAAAGTTTCACCTGAAAACCTTGAACTCCAGTGAGAATGTACAAAATGTCACAATGGCTATAGAAAGTGTCGCATGTCTTTCTTAACCCCTTAAGTGCTGCCGTCGGCCAACGGTCGTCACGGGCACTACCTCCCCAGTGCTGCGCACGACCGTTGGACGTCCAGTTCAGCACCGGATAATGGACAGCGCAGCACTGGGGAGGTTTGTTTACTAGCTTTAAAGGGGTTAAATATTGGAACCTTCTGATTATGGGTTCCCTTTCCTTAGAAAAATCATTGTTCTCCCACTAGAGAAGTAGAAACCTGAAAGACATTCTGGTCCATATGAGGGATAGCCCTAGAATAGCTGCCCAATATGATATGAGGCCCATGTGGGGGTTCCCAAGAGTGATGGGGAATTTCTTTTGTGGACAGTGTAGATAGTGTTTGATCAACAACATATATTATTTCTTTAGACCAGTGATTGGAAAAAACTTGTATTTTGAAAAGACACACAAACTGCAACTCTACACACATTTGTATTATGACATGCCATTTATGATACACCGGCATTACTTGTAGAAAGGTAAAAATCCATATCCGGAAACATAGGAGGAATCTGAAGTGTAGAAAAATTACAACAAAAAATGATCAGTCACTATCTAACAGTGGGCCACTTGGTGACCGACTTGAAGTAGGTAGTGTTGGAAAAACTGAATGTGGGCGCTAGGAACCCTGAAAGGGTCTTTTTCTAGAAAGAACAACATTGGGTGTTCAGACTCAAAATACACATTAGAGGATTGAACGATGATATCCCATGGGAGGGTGTGTTGAAGTGAATCCCATTGTAGTGCATTTTAGCAGGTACCGTTATTGACCTCATGGAGGACATTAGAGTAGAGAGTGTTTGAATCCTTGAACATGCCATTTCTGTTGAGTGGATCTCTAATACATACAGATGACTCGCATCAGGCTACCAGGATAGTGAGGGCGGATTATGGGGATATCCTTAATAATTTGGGGTCAGGGAAATCCACATTATGGTGAATACAAGGCTATCAATGGGTAACCAGTATCATAAATTAAAGAAGAAATTAGAAAAACGCCATCCGGTGGGGGTGGGGTGTGTGTGTGTGTTGAAGTGTTTCCCCTTGTAGTGTGTTAGGAGCAGGAGCCTTCTATGACCTTACTGAGGACATTAAAGTAGATAGTAGAGGCTATCAAAGGCTATCCAGTATCATAACTGAAACAAATATTTTTTTATAAATGGTTGAAAGTAATAATACATAACAGGCGTATTGTGACATAACAGTCTTCTAGGTCTGATAAATGGGCAAAGGATACTTCACGTCCAAGAACGACATCGATAGACTTCAATTTGAATTCATACTCCGTCAAGGGACGCGTCGCATCCACAAACGTCATTAATTAACTGCTAATGTGGCTCTGCATTTGGTTAGATGTGTACGCAGGTCATGTGATCTTTGGCATGTGACCCGGAAATAGCTTGTAATAGCGTTACAGGGTGCAAGGCTGCGACTTCTTCAAGATGCAGATGCCAGGGGGCAAAAATAAGCAAATCGCCAGTCAGGTCCTTTGACGATGCAAGTACTTTTACCTAGGAACAAGGCTAGTAGTAAATAGTACCACTTTAAGACTTTGTAACCTTATGGGGTGTACAAGGAGAGAAGGAGCCACTACTAAGGTATCTAACAATGTGTTTTATTAAGTTGTTCTTCACAAGGCAGTTCAAAATACAGTTCCGGCTTTCCTTAAAGGGGACTCGGTTAACTTCCTGCTTTGTCTTCAGCTTTCTTCACAGCCCGGTCTCACCGTCTCGCCCGGTTGGAAGAGGAAGAGGAGAAAGGAAACGTGGCAGTTAGTTCACTGCTTGATTATATCAAACTGAAAATGGGGGCAGGGAGTGAGGGTAACATTCGTGAGGAGGAGATAGACCGAACAACCGTCACCAGCAGCGTCCTCGAAAGAACAGTAGCCTGAAGTGTGGTGTGAAAAGTGCTCAAAGTATTTGGTGGCCTGGAACGACGGTCCCTCCCACTCCCTCCGTTACCCGGTCCTCCCCTTGTTAAAACGAAGTAGGTTTCTAAAGCTCCCCCGTACCTGGCTGAGCCACGCGTCTTCCTGCGCATGGCTGGGCGATGCGTGGGGACGGTGGCCTCCTGGCTTCTCCCTCGGCGGTTCTTCCGGGTCTCCCTCTCGCTCCGACGTTCCGTTGTCGGCTTGCTTCGTCCTGGGTTTGCTGGATCTTCCCACCGACTCGGCGTCCTCCGACCCTTGCTCCTCACGGCGGGTTCTTCTCCTCGGTTCGATGTCTCCTCGGCACACCAGCAACTCTGTGTCTTCCGGGTCCTCCTTTTCTTCGGTTGCAGCCAATGAGTACAGGCTGTCGCCCTGTGACATCAGGGGGTTGGGTTCAGAGTCTGGGAAGTCCAGGCTTCCCTTAAAGGGCCCAAGCCATTCCTGTAGGGGAGACGGAGAGTCAGTCACGGGGAACAAGATAGGTGACTCCGCGACCCCGTGACAGACTTCTAACGTACACGGAATGTCTATGTTTCTACGTTGCTTCTGTTAGAGTGACTGCAAGGCTGACCACCCTTGAGCTGCCTATGGGACAAATGTGAATGAACTTGCACAAATAGGGATGTTTAGACCATGTGAAATAATCACAAGATATTGTGCATTATTTTTCAGAACGGCTACAAAATAACTACTATTGAACTTAGTCATACTTGTTGGCACAATATGTATTGCTGCATGGTGAATTGTCCTCTTCGTTTTTGCCTCTGCACTGACAAACAGTTACGTAGGTAGAATGCACTTGCGTGTAGGAGTTACAGTTGAGTCACTTAGGTGGAATACACTTACATATAGATTGTAGTGGAAGTAAATATAGCCACTACAAAGAATTGGGACTGACAAATATGTTCTTTTTCTTGCCCACTGGAACAAGCCTGGGGAAATACCTCTGAAGGTTGAGTAAGTGTGTGGCATGCAAGGCTGAATGCGTGAAGATGACTAATATTGTAACTGGATAGGTTGAATTGTTAGTAGGCATCGATATATATTGGTAGTGATGAAGAAAGCCAAAGTCTCCTGTTGAGAGCATGCTTGGGCTGAAGCATTTGGACCAGAGTTCATGTAAAGCACTTAATGAGACTTTGCAGACATTAACAAATGCAATTTTAATATAGCTTAGAGGCCTTGAAAAATAAAGAATAAAAATGGTACAACATAAGACAATTTTAATAAAGTAGAACCCCCCTCCCTAAAAAATAGGTTTCACCATAAGTGCTCCATTGGATTCTCCAAGGTGTAGCCACCCAGGTATGTTTAGAATATCTGTGGTATGTACTTGATGATGAAGCATGCCACTGGAGTGGAACCAAAGGGGTTGAATGTCCTTAAAATAAACGAATAGATTTTCCAGGGAGGACTAGTGAGACTCCCCCATAAGTTGTGGATACCCCTTATGCTTTTGTGGTAGTAAGCTCAGAAGCAGGGTGCTCACAGCGATTAGCTTCTTTCTCCCTTCATTTGATTTAAGCTGTAGAAATTATACTCTCTTTGGCAGAAAGCGTGCACACATGGTTTTGGAGTACCTGGAATAGTATTGCATCAATAACTTAGTCTGAATGTGATTTACTGCCTGTATTTTTTTGAGTCTACTTGTGCCGGGTGGGTATGTATTCAGAATCGGTGTGTCTATTGCTATATACTGCCATTCCAACATCTGCAATTTTTCTTGTTTTTGTGCATGCGCTTATAAGATGTGTTTTGTGTGCACTCTGCCATGTTGTACCCTGTTCTTGCCTTGTGTGGTGTTGTATTTATTTTGTTAAGAATGTGGGCCATGTGTCCTATATTTGTCTTTCTTTCATGTGTCTTTCAACGTGAGCTTGTGAGTGGCCATTCAGGGTCTATTAGTGAAACAATGAAGACGGTAGTGTTTTATTGACTATGTGATTGTAATGACAGTTGAAAGAGTACATGTTGTTTTGGGGATGGTATGCACACTGTGTCTGTATGTACCTTGAAGGTTAACTTGAAAAAAGGACTTATGAGCATATCACCTACGTCTAAATACATTTATACAGCAGCTTGTTCAATAACTTAGTAGTGACTTATAAACTTTACCAAAAACAAGCAAAATCCACACAATGTGTTTACTTGTTTCAAACCTGACATTTTAACATTGGAACATATAATTCTTTTTTTAAAGAACTGTTTGAAACCGTGGTAAAGAGGTAACAAAATCTTGATTTTCTCTGTAAATCCAGGATGCCTGGACTCCGTGTCCATGTGTTATAATTCCTACAAGCTATACCTGATGATTGCATGTTTTAACAATTTGGGATTCGAAAGAGACTAGGGTGAACTGGAGCACTGCAATTACATACTGTGTGCTTGAGTGGGGGTGGGGGGACCAGGAGGCCATTTAAGGATAGGCCATCTAAAGGCATAGGTGTTTGGTGAGTGTAGGTGTCTAGTGATTGTGCTAAAGGATGTGATAATTGCATGTTTTAATAGCTTAAGGATTATGTAGTTAAAATGAGACTGAGGTAAACTAAATATGACAGCTGTGTGTTGTGGGAGTGGGGTGATGTGAATACGAAGAATGGATCAAGCTCAAGGAGGAGGGGGATCTGAGTAATGGAGACTAAGGTAAAGGGGAGTTGGGCAATTTCTTTTGACCGACTTTTGATCTTGACCAGTTCTTGGCAAGCTAAATATGCCAGGCCACTGTGAGACCACAAAGTGCCATCAAGATAACGTTTGGAGATTTGCCTTTAGGTTCTACATAACATTGACAGAAATTTAACAGGATTGGTGAGAGACCCAAACCTAGCATACTCCGAATCCTGAAGATACGGTTGGATCATGCCCCCTTCTGATAGGGTCTGTGCCAAACCATGCACCTCATCCATGTTTCCTGACTCTTAAAGTCTGTTGTGTCATATTCCTTAGATTATGAGATCTAAATGCGTTTCTGAAATTCAGCACCTAAAGGAGATGCCTTCTGGCACAAAGCTCTAATAAACCTTGACTGTGTTAGTCATGAAGAGATTGAAGCTCCTCATGAGCTTGCAGATTCTGTTTACATTTCTGCATTAGTTTGAAAAGGCCAAAAAGGTTAGGAAAAGCATATATATATTAGATGGGGTTTAGGGATTAAGAATGTTAATTTGTTAGGAGCTTGGATTTAGGTGGTCTATTCGATTCATTTGCGGCTGACACATCCAGCATCAAGATAGCATTGCACAAATGTTGGTAGAGGTTATAACACCTTTGTATGTTACTCATCTGTTACACAGTAAATTCATCTGACTAGGAATAGGATGACCTTCCTACATGCCCCCTTCCACACACCTGCTTAAAATGTTAGATCAAGCACAAACACAGCTGAGAAATGCTGATTTCATGTTGGAGCAGGGAGACCCAGAAACATACACAAATCTCATTCATATACACATGTAGGTGGCAACAGAGCAACAATTCTTACTTTCTTACACCATAAACCAAGAAGATTCATATACCCTTACCTTGAAGTAAAACAAGAACCCACTACTTCTTCCCTCGTTCAAAAGGAGGCCAGATAAAGTTCAAGCACGACAGGTATATAGGATTGTATTTAAGGTGAAGAAGGCTCCTTCACCATAGCAATTAGAAATTTGGACCTTGATCCTCAATGATGGGCCTTAGTCCTCGTCGATAGGCATTGGGCCTCCTCGATGGGCTTTAGTCCTCCTTGATTGGCCTTGGCCCTCGTTGATAGGCCTTGGTTCCCATTGATAGGCCTTGGTCATCCTCAATAGGCCTTGGTCCTCATTGATCGACCTTAGTTCTCTTTGATAGGCCTTTCCTTCTAGGAATACCCTTTCTTTCCTATTGAATATTTGTGACCTCTGTAGCTAGTAATTTCCTAATGAAAAAACTTGACCTCAGTTGGGAAACAGCTACTTGACGCAACCACATCTCTTTTGGCACACAAGAATATTGAGACAAAAGGCTGTTTTTGTCTTTTTGTTGCTATTGCACCTGAGCCTAAATTACGTTTTGCATTTTATCTGCTCCCAGTCTGCCTTAACCCAATCTGGCCTGTTCATAGTTGATCAAAATTTACTGGTGGTTAAAATGGAGACCTGGCAAAAGTCGCTTAAAATTGCAGTATTAGTCGGTTCTGGAACCTTGTTGATTTTCATTGTGTTTATAGCATTATTCACCATCTTTTCCCCCTGGTTTTCTTTCATAGAGACATCGTTTTAGTAGGCAACATTAATACATTATCTATTGCTTAGTATTTGTATTGTATAGACAGTTCAGTACCTCCATGGGTTCTGTAGTGCAGTAAAACTAGATATTTGGCCTTTATTTAGAGGAATATTGGTTTAATAAGGGGGAAATCTCATTGTGTCATAGATGGATCACGAATCAAAAGAAAATTGAGTGGCACTGGAGTCATCTAAGATACACCCACAGGTTGTTTTGTATTTTTCTTTGACACTAACGTTTGTTACTGTTTCTTTACATTCTCATTTGTTTCTTTTCAGCTGAGCTAATGCAGACCACAACCAATCACTCAGTTCCGCTAATGTCATGGGCCAGTATAGCATCCCTGCCTCCCAAAAAGAGTGTTCCAGCTTCTACCCAAGGAATGCCTTCCTCCAACCATCCTCTCAATAAAAGAGAAGACATTCGAACACATAAGGTAGGTATATTGGGACATTTCAATTTTATTAGGTGTTAGTTACATTTTGGCTGTGAAAACGTATTGTAAATGAAATGCAAAGAGCTGGTTTTCAGGCAACACGGTAGCAATTTTCTTAGCACACAGGAAATACCTGACACTTCCTCTAACTATTTATGTCTCCAAAGTGAAAAACAGGAAGAGAGGTAATAAAAGAAGTAGACTTGATAAACAGATCTCTGGGAGGGAAAACTTGGAACTCAGAAAATACTGAATTCCATACAGGCCAAGGCATTAATAAAGTAATCTAGAAAAAAAGTAGTGATTTGAAATCCAGGAAATAGAAGTAGTACAAGGCAGCTCTTACAGAGCAAGCAACAAGCTGAAAGAAGTGAAGCTAAGATGCGATGAAAACTAGCTTCAAGGGCTCCTCTTTTATAATAGAAGGTTAGGACCTGGAAGTAGTTTCACAGAAAGGACACAATATCATTGTCATCTTGGAGAAAGGGGAACAAAATAAGAGGAATATCCTATCTGAGGAGTGTATCCCAATGTGAAATATATTTGCTGGATTCGCTTGTTTCAAATGGTTCAGGAATGAAGTACCAGAGACTGAGTAATATAGGTCAGAAATGAGGAACAAGAGACAGGGAACAGTGCAGAGTTGGTAGTATACCTTCTGTGGCAACCCCAGAGAGGACCAAACCACTTCGCTCTTCCACCACCCTACAAGACGCTGCAGGGTGTGCACAAAAACAAGCAGCAGTCATGAGCACAAAGACCTAGAAGGCAATCAGCACATAGAACTTGATGTCAGCAGCCAGGGACACAGAACCAGAAGGCAACCGCTGCAGAAAACACTGTGGAGCTGATTCTCAAACGTGTGAGAGCACAGGAGGTAGTTCTGCAGGAGTACTCTTTTACATACAGTTCGCATGCATTTGTGCCCGAAACATCCATTTCCTTTTAGTATGATTGCTACGAAAGCCCAATGTTTCTATCTGTACTAATTGTATATAAATACTTATTTTATACTATCCCCATTTTATTTCCATTTTCGATGTTTTGGTGCCAATTCACAAAAGCATGTAAGATTGCTTAAAAGAGTACTACAGGAGTGTTGCTGTTTGTTCTCCAAATTACCTTTGTGAATGGTCTCGAAAGAGCTGAGGAACGTCTGCCTCGCCACTGGGCATTTGACAACTACACAGGTATGTTTAGCCTCAGTACCTTGACTTGGATCTCCGGTGTTTACAGGGAAGGCTGATTTGGGTTTCGAGTGCGTGCAAGGTTGGCTGGCGAGCCATCAACTTCGATCTTCCATGCATCCGCCGCCGGATACTGAATGCCATGTCACAATAGTGGGTGGATTGGCTCTTTTCCAGTTCATAGAAATAGAACATTTCGCTAAGAGTGAAGCAAGACCTACAAATACCCCAGGTTTTTGAAATTTTTAGGACGTGGTAAAAAACCCACTATACTGGCCTCAAGGTGGTTGATGCATCCTATAGCCCGAGATAATACATACACAACCCGGGGCAATAGGACAGCAGCATTTGCAGGACCACATCATATGAGCAAAATCTGCGTCATCCATAGAGCAGTGGGGGCAATTAAAGGAAGCCCTCGGGTAGATTATGACGATCCTGCTAGGTGTAAAATAGACTGTTCAATATATCAAATTGTATATATTTAAAACACACGTTGCACAATATTCTTAATGAGTATGTGAACATCTTCCTCCATTCTGAATTATTCAAGGGTCGAGCTATATCTCTCTCCCACTGAGTGCAACGTTTAGATCGGGGCACATCCGTATATGTATGAAGGCACTGTAAAGCCATCTAATCAAACGCCTAGCATCTCTCATTGTATGCAATGTTTTAATCACTTCATGTGTATGTGTATGTGTTTGCTCGGATTAATGTGCCACGGGGTCTCTGTTGCATATTGTATTTGACCGTGGATGAGAAATTGTCCAACAGGAATGTCACAATCACCAACGAGCACAACAAAAATTCAACATTGAATAAGAGCATTATATTTAATTGTATTTGATTTCACATGAAGCAAAGGAACTGGCCTGAGATTCCAAGCGAACAACTCTCAGCCAGAGCAATGATGGTAAGCCCTATGCCAAGACCAAACTGTCTGGGATTCTAGTCCACACCTCTAAACAGACAATAGTAAACAAGATTTGTATTTACCGGAAGCATGGGGGGGGGGAGGGTCCGTTTGAACCGTGCATTATATTGCCTGTGCATGTTTCTTAAAATAATTTTTTGCTTCTAAAGTGGAAGTTTACAGAGCCATGGCTAGCACTTACAAATGTGTTTGTATTCTAAAAGCCAGATGGAAAATTATTGTAGGCAAAATGCAAGCTGAGGCTCCTGAAGCTAAAGTCCGGCGGTTCTGTTAAATGGTTAAAAGCAGTCCGAATTCATCTGCATAGGGAAGAACACACAGGTCTTAGGAAAATCTTTATAGCACATTTCTGGGATAGTTTGTTAAAAGCTCTAAAGGCATGTAATAATAAAAATTATGATTGCCCCCGTAGATTCCCCTTACTACAATTGTTCATTATGGTTTATGGAAAATGGGGAATTTTATATATCTTTTTTTTATCAAAGCAATTGGTCGAGGACTTCTATGATGACATGTTGATGGGGCCTCACTGATACATAATCTATGGTTAAAATATTTAACGAGGATGCAGTGTTGCTTAGGAATATTTGCACAATAAATTAGTTTTAACTCTCTGGTAGTTATAGGGATGGCGAATGAGGATTCGGAAAAGGTTTAAGAACTGTTGTTACTATTTCTGGGATAAAAGCATATAACAAACCAATAAAAAATACAACTTATTAGGCATTGTGGTTTGTGTTGATGTTTTATACTACCTTACAGTGGTAAGTAATCATGTGCCTCCGAATGATGCTACAACATGCATACATTGTTATCATGTCTGATAATGGCTAATAAAAATTAGTTAAAATGTGTGTAACAAAATCAAAAACAAAGTTATGTCACTTGAATTTGCTGACGTGATAAGGGTGTCTCATCAAATGTGCAGAAGTTGATGACATGGTTTGAATTTTCTGTTCTTTTGATTTTGTTTATAAGTTCCTTCAAGGTGAAACTGATTTGTCCTTGACTCTCCCTCAGTCCAGGACTGTCCCAAAACTGCTCCACAGCAGCATAGTCAAAGGCGAGTACATGTAGGCTAAAGCAATGATTGCAACTTCTTTGTGTCTTCAGTCTTCACCTCACCATACCTTATTGGGTATAAGTAGCAAAGACAACAATCTAGAGTTGCGAAGGGCTCTTTCAGATCTCCTTTTAATGCTTGCTTCTCTTTTGGTTCAACGGTATATTGACAACATGATTCAGTATAACAAAGCATTCTTTTTCATGTAAAAACTCATTTCTTTTGCCAGATTGCTAATGCAAATGGTCCCAGTGAGACTGATGGTGAAGAAGCAGAAGGAAAAAGGAAAAAGAAGCGAAAGAAAAAGAAACCCAAAGCCAATTTAGCCACCCCGGAAAGTCCTCAAGTTGAAACTGCTGTAGTACAAGAACCACCGAAGATTGAGGTATCTGTTCTTGTTATCTGAATGCATGCAGCGTTCTTAAGTGCATGGCCTCTCCTTGACCTGATAAAGCATTAATGTTTCAATTGTTGTTATTAAACCCTTAATAAACTTACATAACATGAGGCAGGCATACCCACCTTTACTAGAAAACAGAAAAAAACTCCTACAAACAACCCATCCCATGGAACCACAGCTTTATATTGCTTGTGTTCTAAGACCTACTCCACACCTGCCTGCCTCCCTCCCCTAGTCTTCATAGAGGAAGTCGCTATCACTAGACAGAAGACCCAGAGTATGTACTCTGTTAGGACACGTAAAGTCTCTGTTGTCCTTGTTCAGATCAGATAATACAGGGCTGCCTATGATATCGAGGTGGGATGAGGACCACTTTTTTTTGTTTTTTTGAACAAAATTGTATTGATTTTTCACATCAACAAACAAACAGATGACTGCGGGTTCTCAGATTGCATAATACAGATCCATATTTCAAGTACTACACCCCACATAACAGTGCCCTATCTTCCCCCCACCCTCTCTACCCCCACCCCCCCATGTCAGTGTGCTCCACACATTAGTCTTGTTGTGCGACATAACTCAGAGTGAAACGGCCGGCGACTCCTCCCAGAACTCAGGCAGCAACTCCCACATCCAGATGTGGCCCAAACGCCATGCAGGCACGTGCATGCAACCCCATCCCTCCTCCACACCCCTCGGTGCAACGATCCAGTTCCCTGACCGCTAACGAGTATGCAGTTCTAGCATGCAAGGCTTCCTGTGGGCGTCCCTGCCCTCCCCGCTGCCCTCTCCTCCCCTTGGCTCGCTTGCGCCTCCTCCATACTATCCTCCGTGACCTCTGACATTGATTGTAAGTCTGCTACCAGCGCACACCACGCCCTGGCTGTTTCTAGCGCCTTATCATTAGCTGCGCGGTTGGCCATTTGTAAGCGGAGAGTCCCTTCACTAGAAGCCCATTGCAGAAGACACCCCCGCCATCTCAGGAAGCTAGGACCCCCCCTAGATTTCCGGTGTAGGGTAAGCTCCCTCTTGGCCAGGATCAGCCCCAGATCGAAGAATTTACTGGTAACCTTCGTGGTTGGGGTGTGTGGGAACCAGAGTAGGAGGCAAACTCCCATGTCAGTATCAACCTGACGCCCCGTAACCTCATTCAGACAGGTCACAACATCAGCCCAGTATGAGCCAAGCCAAGCCCAGTATGAGCCAAGCCAATGGGATGAGGACCACTTGGTGTCATTGAAGGATGGGGAATCGAATAGAGCATGTGCACTAGTCCCGCACGTGTCTGGTAGTACTAGCTTTAAACGTGCTCATTTTTATGTGCTCCACCGCACTGATCTATTGCCAGAATAAATAAGTAAAAGTTACCCAGGCAAGCCGGAAGACTTCAACAGATGTGGTGTTGGAGGCACCGATTTTGTGAACACACTTTGGATCTGCACACATATTGTACCATATTGGAAAAGTATTGTCCAACAATTAAACGTGGTGACTGGTATAACATTAGAAGTCATTATCAGACACTCCCCCCTACACATAGTCCCAAGCCCCAAAAATGGCAAGATGCGATCTCGACTTGCACTTCTGGGATTAGTCTTGGTAAAGAGGAGGGTTGCTTTCCGATGATTGTCCCCCACCACCTCAGTCTTTCAGTCATGGCATATGGATATGGTGGAATGGAGTCTTGCAAAAAAAAAAAGGGCACATGTGAGAGGTCAGAACTGATTATAAGGTTGGGGAGGATTGCAGGAAGTGGCCACACCCTATGACGCAGTAGCCCCGGTGGATTGCACAGACGTGTAACTGTTCCATTACAGACGCACCCAACAGATACTGGCTGAAGTCATACAGAAATCAACTTAGGTAAATAATTGGCAGTGATTTCATTGACTGTTTTTTTGAGGGCGTGCAAGGTTCTACGTCCTTGTGGATATGTTGCTCACTCTTTCACTGCAGGGTGTTTGATGAAGGAGACTGGATGGGCGATCTGTAATGCCCGGGCATGGCAGTGGACACTCAGACCATAAAAGTCTAAATCTTTAAATAAACATTTTTTGCAATACTGTGACTTGTGACTGTGTGTACTCCATTGGAAAATTTGTTATGTCATGTATTTTCTGTACTTTGTTTAAAATGAAAAATATATTTTTAAATCATACACAACCTTCTCATATGCTAATAGCTAAGATAGCCTCCAGAGCGATTAGTCTGTGTTTGATGTGTATCCTTTCTTAATAACCCCAATATAGTTTGCTGAGCAGCTAAAAGAAGGTAAGAGATTATTTTCCCTGTGGGGAGAATAGTAATTGGCACCTTCTATGGGAGTCGCCAAGAGTGATCGTATTGGATTTTTAGGTCTCGCCTGTCGATGCGCATGCGCATCGAGCAAGCGAGAGTATTGGGACTTATCCACTCTTTATCCACACTGCAAGGAATCGTGGCGATTCCTTGCAGTGCCCGTGACTTTTAAGCTCAATGCGCATGTGCATTGAGCTTAAAAGCGCGTGCACAGCCGCCCGCATTCCTCCGACACCTTTGAAGTGAAGCTTAGCTTCACTTCAAAGGCCCGGCTTCTTCACACCCACATGCCGCTCTCGCTCTCCCCGCTCCGCCCCCTCCCCTGCCCGCCGTGCATAACTCTTCTCTAGCTGTAGAACAGCTAAGCCGAATGTGCTGCATTAGGGCTGTTCGAGATGCTTTAGAACAGCTGAGTGATGCTGCGCGGACATAACTTGTTTTCTAATATTGTACATTGCATTGCTAGGGGTTCTTTTACACACAAAAAACATTCCAGCTGACAATATACCGCCTAGGTGTTGAAATTCGAAGCAGCTGCTCATTAGCTTCCGGGCATTGACCAAACCAGTTTTACTTGAATGGTCTGCCTGATGCTTGTTTTGTCCGTTCAGTTCATTTATAAAAAAATCGTCCTTTTTGTGCAAATTTAAAAATTGATTCTGAACAAAAAAGGGTGCTCATGCGGTAACTATATAGGGATAGCGGTCTGGAAGACCAGACTACGGTCGAGTGACTATTTGGTCAGAAGCTCAGGAAGTCTGCGCATAAATTGTGTACAGGCGCAGAACTAAAGCTCGCACTCGCTGCCTCGCCCCCTCTCTTTTCTCCCCAAAACAGAATTCGTCCTGAAACCATACGAAGGTTTACCAAGAACGGAAGATTGCGCTACATTTTTTGCTCACTCTACATTTAGCAGGTAGATGACAGACAATTGAAAAAAAACAACCTTGTCAAGGAATCCTGCGGAAATTAAGTTTAGAATTCAAGGAGTAAATTTACAGACATAAGTGTCTCAAGTGCTTCCGGGCTCGCTATAAAAAGTCGACTGAATACTTAATGACTTGCATCCTGTTGTTAATGAGGGTTAAATGCAAAAGCCATTTGATTGCTTTGGAAGTTCGTACGTTTCTCACCCCCCACGCAGAAAATAAATTCCATTTTATTGTGTACTTCGTTATGGTGCTTATAGTGTGGTTTGCAAAAGACGGGGACTACGAGTTTTGGTTTTATTTAATGCCGGTTTGCTATGTTAGTGTATTTGTAAACCAGTCGTTGCCGTGAAATCTGCCATTCAAAATACCAACTAGATTTTGCAAACGTTTCTTTTATGATCAATTCAGACCGCAGTCCATTTTGAAATCTCAGTGTTTTACCTATAAACGATTTTAGACAACTAATTTTAAAAAAGATGTTTAATAGGCGTTTTGCCAGTATTAAAAGTGTTAGCGTTTTCCGGGACTTCGAATAATTGTAAAGCCATTTTAACGAAATGCTTCTCTTGCGCTACATTTGCAGGTGAACTACCTTTTAATATGAACACTTTGAATGTTGAGTGATGTGATGTGATGCGTTTGGCACAAACACATATACCGATTCATCATTTTATACTTTCACACTGCTTAGTCCCTTGTTTTGACTGTAGTTTAGTTGTAGTTGATTTATTATTAGCAAGGATTTTCGAGAAGTTCTGAGGGTGTTCTCGGTTATCGTTTGTATTTATTACGATCGATTTCATATGTTGGGCTACTTACTGGTAACTAGGGGTCCACGTTTCATACGTTCCCTCCATTCCAGTCGCAAAATAAATTACATTTATTTAGCCTTTTCGTTTATTCTATCTCTTTGTGTAGCAACTGCAGCATTTTGGTTGTATTATTTGCAAATGAGGCATGATTTCTTATACTTATACTTCCGCTCACTGTAGGCATTGGCTTTAGAGGTTGCTCATCTGCCCAAAGCATACTGCACCCTCACTACCCTCACTACATACTACCCTCACTCACCCACCCTCAACCCCTCACCCTCACTCACCCTCAACCCCTCACCCTCACTCACTCACCCTCAACCCCTCCCCCTCAAACCCTCACTCACCCTCCCTCACCCTCAACCCCTCACCCTCAAACCCTCACTCACCCTCAACCCCTCACTCACCCTCAACCCCTCACTCACCCTCAACCCCTCACCCTCACTCACTCACCCTCAACCCCTCACCCTCAACCCCTCACTCACCCTCACTCTCACTCACCCTCACTCAGCCTCAACTACTCCCCCTCACCCTCACTCACCCAAAACCCCTCACCCTCACTCACCCTCACTCACCCTCAACACCTCACTCACCCTCACCCTCACCCTCATTCACCCTCACCCTCACTCACCCTCACCCTCAACACCTCACCCTCAACCCCTCACTCACCCTCACTCACCCTCACTCCCTCACCCTCACTCACCCTCACTCACCCTCACCCTCACTCACCCTCACCCTCACACAGTGCAATAGTTCTCAGACCATTTCAGTTAGAGCTTTTAGAAATGTTTATGGCTTTTTTTATTTGTAATACTTTAGCATTGGCTACAGGAAACAAAAATGCTAAACATTTACAAAAAAAACCCATAAACAATTCTAAAAGCACTAACTCTAATGGTGCGAGACCTATTGCATTTCCAATGCTTGTTTTTTCTTCTGCATTCCTGCCCTCAATTTGGCATATGATGGAAAGTACTGAGTCCTAGATCTTGGAGTGTTTAGGACATTCATAATATGTGGAGAATCATGCACGTCTTTCTATAGTGCCTACAGCAGACAGCAGAGCATGTTTGGTCTGTGGTATGAAATTTCACCAGTGTGTAATGATACCAATATAAAATCTTAAAAAGGGTTTCCCGCCATTGAGCAGATGTGCATAATTATTTGTGCTTGTATACGTCGTGTCCCATTGTTTCTGGTCCTTTCTAATAGGCAAAGTTTTATTATATTTTGGGTGACGTTTTGAAAGTGGTGTAGATCTGGGAGTAATGGGTGTTTTGTGGACTTGAAATTATGAAGAACATTTTCAAAGAATATAAGTGTTCAAGGCATGTGTTCTGTAGATACACGAGCTTTGTATACTCCTGCCATCTAGTGTTGGGTCTGGATGTTTGCAAGTTGTTTTTCTTCGAAGAAGTCTTTTCCAGTCACAAGTTATACTTTGACGCCTCCTTTCGGTGATAATACTCATGGGCATCGACTCCATCGTTAGATTATTTTCTTTCCACCATGGGGTTTGGACGTAGATTGCAGCACTCCCATTCAAAACTATCAATTGGGATCCTTACAGTTTGCAATTTACTTACCCTCGTCTGTATTGCTTTCAATCGTGTTTCGATCTTCTGCATGTCGAAAATGTCTAAATATATTCATTATCTAATAGAAAACTCCAACTGCGGCCTTCGGGCCTAGATCGTTTTCTTCTATCTACTTCCACTCAAAGATCCATTATCGAGTCTTCTGCCGATGAAATGGACGCCATTTCAATGCTGTCCTTGGTGGTAATCTGAATACCCACTACCCACGCACTGGCCTTCATAGGGTCTGTAACCTCGGTCTGTCCCCGGAACATAAAGAGGAAGATTGTGATGCTTGTTGGTCGTTCCGATCCAAAAAGACTCTGCGGGACCGTTGGTCTCGATGAAGAGACATGGAGTGGCAGGGTATCAAGGATACCCCCGATATCTTCAGAGAAGATATCGAACCAGAAAAGATGGAAGCATCAGCAGCAGAAGAGGAAGAGGCCTTCTCTGTCCATGGCTCTGATTCCGAGTTGGAGATCAAACTAGAGTCCCAGGATGTTCCAGCTGGACAGGGTGCTGTGAGTAACAAAGTCCCTTTGACCACCAAACCCACTCCAACTTAACAAAAGGCTATTGGGCCACCACTGCCAACAGGCCTGATTCCAACGCCCCGGCTTCCAGCTCAGCACCAAAACAGCAAATCAAGCCTTCCGGCTCAGGCTCGAGTCGAGATGCTACCCCTTCGGTTCTGAAGCATTCCAGATCCAAAGACGAAAAGAACACAGTCAGCTCGGCACCGAAAATTTCAGCACCGAAAAATAAAGAAGCTCCTTTAAAGACACCACAGCCTATTTTAGAGACAACGAAGCAAAAGCTTGATCCAACGCAGAAGAACATTTGTGTAAATCCTGACACTGGCCACATTCCAACTAAGCCAACAGTACCATCTTCTAAAAGGAGAATAGACACTGAATATAGGATTCCCCTCAAAAAGAAGAAGGACATGGCTGCTAGTCCTATTAACATTCCTCAAACACCACCACCTTCTTCACCAGTACCTATTGTACCAGCTCAGACCTTTTACACACATGACATCACCGTGTTCTTCGAATACAAATCATGATTTAGTAGATGATGACGACACCTATAATCAGCCATCACCTGATCCGTGGGAGGACTACAATATAGACCCACCTGGAGACACAGACCCAGATCTATACCCGGCTAAACCTTCCCCTCCTAATGATAATACTGCATATCAGTAGTTGATTGCTTAGGGCAGCCTCTTACCATGGGGTGACTTTACATAAAGAAATCCTATCAGGTGTTTGTTAGTTAAGCGCGACTACTCACCCGTAAGGGTCTCAAGGTGCTGTGGGGTGGGGGGGTCGCAAGTTCCAGTCCATCAAGGAGGGGGTCTGTCAAAGAGCCAGGTTTTGAGGTGTCTTACGAAGATGGGGAGCAATGTTAGTTGTCTGAGGTGGAGCGGAAGGTCGTTCCAGTCTCTGGCGCGCGAAAGGAGAAGGAGCGGCCTCCCGATCTGGTCTTTCTGGTGTGGGGGACCATGCGTAGGTGAGCTGGGCTGATCATAGGGTCCTTTGGGGTGTGTGGAATTTGAGTTGGCTGTTCAGGTATGCTGGTCAGGTGTCATGGAGGGCTGTGTGAGCGTGGGTTAGCATCTTGAAGGTGACTCTAGCTTTGATGAGAAGCCAGTGGAGTGTGCGCAGGTTCTGGGAGATGTGGCAGTGTCTTGGCAGTTTGAGGACCAGTCTTGCGGCTGCGTTTTGGATGTTCTGTAGCTTGCGGGTGAGTTTTTTGTTTATTTCGGCATAGAGTGCGTTGCCGTAGTCGAGCCTGCTGGTGACTAGGGCGTGAGTGACTGTCTTTCTGTGTTCGCGGGGGATCCATTTGAAGGTCTTACATAGGAGGTGGCTTGTGTGGAAGCAGGAGGACGAGACAGAGTTGAGCTGGCGGTCCATTTTGAGCTCTGAGTCCAGGATGATTCTCAGGTTGTGTTTGTGGTCCGTGGAGGTCCGTGGAGGTGGGCGGGCTTTCGAGGGCGGTGGCCACCAGGTGTCGTTCCAGGCGTTGGGGTTTGGGCCCATGATAGGTACTTCCGTTTTGTTGTTGTTCGGTTGTAGGCAGCAGTTTTTCATCCATTTGGCGACGGCTTCCATGCCTTCTCGAAAGTTGTGTCTGGCGGTGTTTGGTTCATTGGATAGGGAGAGGATGAGTTTAGTGTCGTCTGCGTATGACACAATGTTGAGTTCATAGGTTCTGACGGTGGGGGCGAGCGGAGCCAAGTAGACATTGAAGAGCGTAGGGCTGAGGGAGGACCCCTGGGGAAATCAGCAGGTGGTAGGTGTAGGGTCCGAGATGAAAGGGGGGAGTCTGACCCGCTGCGTTCTGCCGGAGAGGAAGGAGCGGATCCAGTGGAGGGCCTTGTCTTGGAACCCTGCGTTGTGGAGTCTGCGTATTTGGGTGCGGTGAGAGACTGTTTCGAACGCCGCTTACAGGTCGAGGAAGATGAGGGCTGCTGTTTTTCTTTTGAAGAGGATTTGCCATTTGAAACATTAGGATACACACACAATCCTTGTCTATGTTAAAAGGTATGATGAGGCATGCTGGCAATATTTTTAAGGATCCAGTTAGAGCACATATCCTAACATCTAGGGTGCACTAAGAATTTAAACCCCCTCCATCTGACCCTGTTTTTTATTAAGGGTCAGTTTCCTTTAGATTCTTTAGTAGTTTCCAACGCCCATAAAAGAGCAAATTCACAAACCTCAGGGGAGGCACCACCTCCTGATTAAGAATGGATGCCCCGGGGAAAAGAGTAGCTGCTCAATCAGCCAATCATTGGCACATAGCTAATACACAAGGCCTATTGGGTAGATATGATAGGGAACACTGGGTTGAGATGGAAGAACTATTACAATATCTTACAGAAGAACACAAGAAATAGGGGCAGGGAATAGTGTAAAAAGGCAAACTTATCTCCAATTCATCTATCAGATGTACGTTAGAAGCTGCAGATACTGCAGCCAGAGGAGTCAGTACTGGCATTCTACTCAGGAGACATGCATGGCTCAGAATTTCTGGTTTCAAACCAGAAGTTCAACAAACTATTCTTAATGCACCATTTGATAAGGAACACCTCTTTGGACCTCAGATAGACCAATCGCTAGAAAAAATAAAAAAGGACACAGACGTCGCACACTCAGTGGGAGCACTTCACACTCCTTCTACTAGAGGTTCATTTAGTCGCTCCTTCTACAGAGAGGGCTCCAAGACCAATACCACAGATGCCAGCACATCTTCGTTTAAAACACAAAAACAATCTTCCCCCTCTAGAGCATTCTATAAAGGTGGATATAGAGGTAACAACTTTAAAGGAACAGGTAGAGGTACACCAACAGGCACCTCTCCATCCTCTAACTAACAGTGACTTGATGTCACTTCCCCCGATCATTCATCACCTGTCAGGGGAAGATTACAACAGTTTCTTCCCATTTGGCAATCAATAACAACAGACAAATTGGCGTTGGACATTATCCAACATGGTTAGTGCCTGGAGCTCACCAGCAATCCTCCCAATATTCCACCTCATATTCACAAACTGTCTTTAGAACACCAACTTCTGCTCAAACAAGAAGGATAAGCTCTTCTAACAAAAGGAGCTATAGAGCCTGTCCCATTACAACAACAAGGATCAGGGGTATATTCATTATACTTCTTAATTCCCAAAAAGGACGGATCATTAAGACCAATTTTGAATCTCAGACCATTAAACTCATATATTTATTATCAGAACACTTCCATATGCTCACACTGCAACAAGTACTTCCACTTTTGCAGTAAGGCGACTTTATGTCAACACTAGACTTAAAAGAGGCATACTTTAATTTACCGATTAACCCAGCACGTTGCAAATATCTCAGATTTGTGATAGGAAAAACTCCTTATCAGTTCAAAGAGCTTCCATTCAGAGTAACAACTGCACCCAGAGTGTTCACCAAATGTCTTGAAGTGGTAGAAGCACATCTACGAAGACAACAAATCCATGTCTTCCCATACCTAGACGATTGGCTCATCAAAGCCAACACACATCCCAAATGTGTGCAACACACACAAATCACCATAAACCTTTTACATCAATTTGAATTTACAGACAATGCACAAAAATCCCAACTTCAACCCACTCGAATACAACCGTATCTAGGAGCTATTTCAAACACTCATATAGCTCTATCATATCCCAATTCAGCCAGGATTCACTGTTTTCAAACATTGTTACTCCAGTTTCAAAACCACCAGTATCTACCAGTCAGAACTTTCATGCAGCTACTGGGAAAGATGGCGTCATGCATTTCCATAGTGCTTAATGCAAGACTAAGTATGCATCCTCTACCAGACTGCTTAGCACGTCAGTGGAATCCATCACAGGGTCAGCTAACAGATCTAGTGTTGAAAGACAGCCTCACTCATCGCCCTCTTCACTGGTGGATCCCACAAAATGTATCAAAAGGGCAACACTTTATCGACCCTATTGCATAATTCGTGTTAACAACAGACGCATCTCTCACAGGTTGGGGAGCACATTTAAACATTTAACAGTTCAGGGTCTTTGGAATACCACCCAACAGAACCATCACATCATTTACCTAGAACTCCAAGCAGTTCAACTAACGTTAAAAGTATTTCTACCTCATTTCATGGGGAAAGTTGGCCTAATCTGACAGACAATATGATAACAGTGTACTGTATACAAGAAAAGAGGGGGATACACTCTTTGCAACTGTCACGCCTTTCTCAGACCATTTGGCAATTCATCACAAGATCCAACTACTGGCAGAACACCTTCCAGGGACAGACAGCATCTTTGCCGATCTTCTCAGCAGAATGAGGCAACAAGTACATGATTGGGGACTTCACCCACAAGTACTCTTTCCTTTATTCATAAAATGGGGATTCCCACAAATAGATCTCTTTGCCACAGCAGAGAACTCAAAATGCCTAGACCTCGCCTCCAGGTTCCCACACCCTCTATCCAAAGGCAATGAGCTATGGATCAACTGGTCAGGAATATTTGCCTATGCTTTTCCTCCTCTCACTCTCCTTTCATTTCTGGTTCGGAAACTCAGGCAGACGTCTCTCACACTGATTCTACTGGCTCTCACATGAGCTCATCAACCATAGTTCACCACACTATTAGAACTCTCAATAGTTCCACACCAGAAACTTCACATAACTTTACATTTTCTCATACAGAACCATGGTAAGGTAAGGTAAGGTAAAGCTTATTATGCATAGTTAATTAAAACCAGTGCAAAGCATGTTACAAAAAGATCGTAAAATATCATACTATAAAACCGTTAAAAAATAAACATACGATTAAAAGGTACGGTGTGGCTGCCCATGCGCCTTTTTACAAAGACGGAACAATGGGTTCCCTTACTTCCTTCTGTCCGTCTGCTTGTTAGCCTGTATCTGTATTGTTGGTCCCCGGTTTTGGCGGTCTTGGAATTCTTTGCTCGACAATCGCGAGAAATTTGACATATCTGCAGTTCAATTTAGTGTTTGAAGGATTCAGGCAGGCGAGCACCGCTTGCCTTCTGGTACTGATCCCTTTTTGCTTAAACTGGTACTTAAGGAGCAGTTAGCGGGCTAGTTGTAGTTCTTCACAAAGACAGGTGACATGGAGAATGTCACCCTTCTTTGAGTTGCAGAGCGGGCAGGCCTCGTTGCCCTCTGTCCTGAGCCATGGTGGGAGATACTCTGTACTTGGCAGAATCCCTAATCTGTATTTCAGGAACCTCATTTTTGTGGCTTTTGGGTAACCCTGACTAAAGTATGTTTGTGGTGTCAAAGATTTGTACGAGTTGAGGGTCATCCATGCATGAGATCTTTTGGAAAAAGCAGCCTTGTCCTCTAGTAAGGAAAGTAATTTTACATTTTTTTAAACTAGTTTTTTAAAAGTATTATGCACAAGTTGCATGTCCCAAAGCGCAGAGAGTTTAGTCGCTCCCAGCGCTGCCTGCAAGTAAGTTTTTGCCTGAGATGCGTCCCTGCCTTGTATGTCCTGCCATAGCAAAGAGTTTAATGTGTCTGTAGTGGCGGTTCTGAGTTTGTGGCAGCAAATAATGTATGCCCCGTGCCTGGCTAGATTTTGTTTTTGCAGGCCGAACTCCAGTCTTATTTGAGCAGGCGAAGTGTGGTGCGGGAGCGAAAACATTGTTCTGTAAGCTTTAACCTGTATGTTGTCCAGGTTTTAGAGTCTCTTCCCCGCAAGGCCTCGCTGCCATAGGTAATCGAGGGGAGTAGCTTCGCCTGAATGACTTTCAGATAGGGGGTCAGGGTCGGTCCCATCAGTTGGGTTGCTACATTTTTCCACGTCACGGCAATCAGTGCTCCTCTCCTTCTTGTTTCCTGCTTTTGCTGCACAAATGAGCCTTCTCTGTCAAAAACAACTACCAAGTATTTATACTCGCAAGTTGGCTCAATTTTTAAACCGCCAAGAGACCAGGTCTTCTGTTGTTTTTTATTGATGTTGATTGACATAGTGCGAGTCTTGCTCAGGTTTATTGTTAAGGTGTTTTCCGTTGCATAATTGTGCATTTCCATCAGAAGCTGCTGGAGACCAATATAGGTGTGGCTGAGTAGTACAACGTCGTCAGTGTACAGAAGGTTGCTCGGAGTTTTCCCTCCCATCCTCGGAGTGTGAGAATTGCAGGTATCGAGTGGAGAACCATGGAGAACTCAGACATCCAAACCACAAGGAACTTAACCTAGCGATTTGGCTCCTGAAGTCATAGAATTTGGATTATTAAACCTACAACCAGATTATATGACCATTCTTAAAGAAGCAAGAAAACCCACCGCTACAGTATGTTATGCAGCAAAGTGGAAAAGGTTTATTATATATGTCATAACACAATTGATCTGCTAGATGCATCTATACAAAATATTATTTGTTCTCTTTTGCATCTACAACGTGCTGGCCTTGCCTACACATCTATTTCATTACACCTTGCAGCAGTAGCTGCATATCTTCAAAACAGACAACATGTATCCCTATTCAAAGTTCCAGTAATGAAAGCCTTAATGGAAGGCCTTAATAGAATAATAGCATCTAGGGTACTACATGCACACGTCTGGAACCTTAACATTAACATAATGCCCCCGTAAATCTGATTGGGGGGAAGAAGCTCTTCATATCAGCGTGGGATGCATCTGAGTTGGTCCTGATTGAAAACCAGGCCAAGATGGGCCCACTAGAGCTCGGAGGAGGCTGTGCCACGCTTGTTAGTCTTGCGCACCAAATTGTGGGCAGCAGACACTATCTGAGATGTTATAGCAGGCGCGTCAACAGCAGAAGCAGCTAAAGGTGAGAAAAAAATCAACAAATATGTGAGGGGAGAGCGAATGTCATGCTACTACGATGGAGTCAATCACCATCTCTTTAAAGAGCGCAGTGGGGGATAATAAACATTGAAATTTAATTATTTTTAGGAGTTTTTATTTTTATTTTAGGAGTTTTATATAGCGCTAGCTGGACCCGCGGGTATCAGAGCGCTTCACAGCATGTACAATTAAGAACAATATATGCATATAAACAATACACAGCATGTACAATTATGAGCATTATAGACATATATACAATACAGATATTGTGGTAGAACATGAGAGTTCGGGCTGGGAAAGTAAGTTTCAGACAAAGGAGCGAACGTGCTAGGAGCGAGTAGGGTGTCGATCAGTCAAGACGAACCTCCAAGACTTTTCTTTGTTCTTGCAAGACGGGTGAAGAAAGGCTGGGGGCAACCCAACACACTGTACATCAACTCCCATTAGACATTTAGGCACCAGCAATTTCATCCCTAATATCGCCTGTCAGTAAGATTAACAATTGATAATCAAGTTAATAAAACTCGGGCATTTTCTGGCAACCCTTGTGTACTCACATACCCCCTTAAATTCATATCAAACAGTGGGCTGTTATCACTTAGCCCCCCACCGGAAAAACAAACCATGTTGTGACTAGGTATGTATAGAGCTTGTAGGGCTCGTGGGTGGACACGTCGTGTTACTGCTCATGGGTAGAATGCTGGGTGTTGATTATGGGAAGGACGGTTGTTGAAGAGGACAGCTGAGGAGTTTCTCCATGTACATTGATGCTAGTGAAAAGAGTCCAGAGAGAGCAATAAATCAACTACTGAATACACACTTTGTGTTCTGTGGTTTATGGACACAAGAATATTGGCATTGATTACTCGGGACCTGTGACCAAACCCATTTGGTCATCAACCGTCTACTGTACAGTAAGAATCGCACTGGCATTAGAGCAATCATTTCCCTAATGGCCTTAATGTTATCCTCACTCAAAGTAAACCCTTAGTACGGTTGAGCGCGCCTCATCAACCCTGCAAGTCTAGTGGGTGACGTCATAGGGCTAGCGCTGCTTCGGCTCTGTTCCTGGTTTTGCATGTACAAAATAGTGTGATGCATGTGGATGGACCCTGTAGGAAGAAGCCCATGTGTGAAATGATGGCTGGGAGGTTTGGGTGGTCCAATCTTTTGTGACAAAATAGGCTCTGAATTCGATAAACCGTACATCCATCCACAGAGTTTTATGAGTGAATCTATTGACTTTTTGAGATATATCGCAAATTACTATTCGAGTTCAGCGGTAGGAAGGCGCAGCGTAAACTGTATGTTGCAGTGTGTGGGTTATGGGTTGGTGGGATGAGTGGGGGTTGGGCATCGTTCTTGATCCCAACGGCCCAGATCCTGTGTTGATTGTGAGCAATGATAGGGGGATATGATTGATGTGGTCAACTGTTTCTCAAAGGTATTTACTAGTAAAGTGGGCGAGCTGGAGGGATTTGTATACAGAATTATTCTTAAGGAAAATGCACAACCTTGTATACACAAATTGAGAAACATTCCGAAGAATGTGAAGGATGAAGTAATTCTTGAACATAATAAGCTGGTGGAGAGTGGCGTGAATGAGAAAATTGAGTCTTCGGATAGAGTTGATCCCCTTGTTTGGCGAGGAAAGCGAATGATCGCATCCACCTCTGTGTGGACTTAAGAGAGCTTAATTGGACATCTTTGTGGATCTGTTTCCATTACCTGATAAACTGTTATCAGCAGCTAAAAGTACGAAATGGTTTTCCACAATAGACTTAACTTCAGCTTACCTCCAGATACCTCTACACCAAAGTTGTAAACACCTCATAACTCCCATAGGATGTTTCCAATTCAGGAGAGTTCCATTTGGGTTGGCCTCGTTTGCAGCCATGTTTCAGCGCCTTATGTACAGGTTATTTCCGGACAAGAAAAATTTCTTTTTTTCCAAGATGAGCTTCTGATCATGAGGAAAGATAGAGAAGAGCACGATGCAGAAATACATGGGGCACTCTCGATGCTGGAGAGGTATTGGTTGTCAGCTGAGGAGGCTAAGTGCAGGTTTGCAGAAGACATCGTTACTTATCTAGGGTGTAAGTGGTATTAGACCCAAAATAGATCTAGTTGATGCCATAAGGAATGCACCCGTTCCCCAAAACAAGGACGAAGTATGTTCATTTTTAGAATTAGCGGAGTGCGACTCCACACTAGTGTACAATTTCTCAGGGCAATGTATCAAATCAGGCAGTTGTTAAAAAAGGGAAGTACATTTTTGTGGACAGAAGAATACCAAAGTAGTTTTGAGATCATCAAGGAGGACATTTGCATAGCCCTGGCACTACAGGATTTTGATCCGAGGTGCAAAAGCTTCATCACCGCTGGTTGCTAGCAGTAGAGGATATGGGGCAGTATTATCCCAGTTACAGGATAACGGAACTGAACGTGTAGTTGTTTTGCATCTCGAGCACTCTCCTCTGCGGAGGAAAAATATTCTGTTCTCAAGCAGGAGACTCTGGGGTGTGTGTGGGGCAAAAACATTTTAGGCAATTTATTTGGGGCACTGGAATGGTGGTAAGAAGTGACCACAAAACCCTTACCAAGGTGCTCTTGTTACAAGGTTTGAGCAGTGTCTCTCCAGGGATAAGTAGGTTGTCCATGCAGTTATTAGATTTAGTATATTAGGTAAAGTACGTTCCAGGTGCACGCAACAGAATAGCAGAGGTTCTAAATAAGTTACCCTTACCCATCAGTGATGTGACTAAGAACGATTGGGATGAGTACCTACTTGATATGGTGTTTGCAGAAAATGTGCAGAGCATTGGACAGGAAGAGTGGTCCAATTTTTTACATTTTGTTTTCAGAGTTTTATATAGGGCAAACTAGACCCGAAGATATCAGGTATCAGAGCTCTTTATGTGAGCACCAGTTTAGTTACACAAGGGAATATTCATTTTATGTTAGGCACGGGGAGATTAAGTGATTTGCCCAGAATCACAGGATGTTGAGTGTCGTTGCTGAGACACGACCGCTTTAGCCGTAAGACTACATCCTCTCCAATTCACTTACACAAGATGGTATCTTGAACACTGTCAGTGAATACGTTAAAGAGTGTTGGCGTGAGAGGAATCTCTTGCATAAGAATTAGTCCATTTTTGGTAGGTAAGAGTTGAATTGTCAGTGGAGGAAGAATTTTTGTTAAGAGGTGGCAAACCTGTTCCGCCAACAGTGTTGAGGGAGAAAGTGGTTAATCTGTGCCATGAGGGCCACCTTGGTGCATTGTTGAGACTAAGAGCAGTGTTAAGCAATCTTACTGGTGGTCAGGAGTGGATAGAGAAATAGAAAAAGTGGTAAGAGACTGTGTTAAGTGTGCTAACTCGGATAAGTCCATCGTTACATTTAAAACGCCATTACATCCCTCTGACGTTCCACATATGCCATGGGAAAGGGTAGCAGTTGACAACTTTGGCCCTATGCAAGATGAGAACGGTGTTCCTAAATTGATTTTGGTGTTGGTTGACCATTTTTCTAAATGGCCAGAGTAAAAGGTGGTTTTCAGAGCAGATTCTGATGTTGTGGTGAATTTCGTAGAGGAAGTGTTATGCCGTGAGGTACTACCTAAGATTGTAATTTCCGATAACTGAGGAAATTTCATCTCTGATGTGCTCAGTACATTTGTAAAAAAAACTGGAATGGTGCATAAGACTACATCTTTGTTCCATCCCGAGGGCAACAGTAATGTTGAGCGCTTCAACAGAGTAATTAAGCGTACCATTGCATTGTCTAACAGCAATCGCATTGACCTGGAGGATGAATTAAGGATGACAGTGGGAGCATACAGGATTGCCAAGTGTGTATCAAGTGAACTTTGCTTTTGAATTAATGAGGGGGAGATCTCCACGTATTAAGGATAACATGGGGTGGTAAGGAACACCAAGAATGTTGTGTGGTCACCTAGTAGGGTGAGGAAACATATGAAGTTGGAACAAGTGAAGTACAAACAGAGGTATGATTCCTTACACTGGGTGAAGGAAGAGGCCCTCAAAGTGGGGGTGAAGAGTGGAAGGCTTGTGCGTAAAGGAGAGCGTAAATTGTCTGCGCCTTTGGAAGTGATGAAGATTTTAAATAATTCTGCCCTACTAAGTGATTGGAAGGCATGGCATGTGGAAAGGTTAGCAGTGTTTAAAGAAAAGATTTCTAATCCTACGTCAATATGTGTGGGAGTGACCGCTGCGCCTCTCACCAGGCCGGGTCACCCCCTTGCTCCTCCTGCCGCCCCCTGCTCCAGCCTACCTGCCGCATCTTCCCCGCATTTTCTTCCCGCCGCCACAGACGCCCCCCTGGTCCCACGAGGGGCCCAGCCACTGCAGAGCCGGCCGCTCGCCCGTTCCCGCCGCTGCTCGCCCAGGCCCCGCCCACCACCGGCCCATTGGCCGAGCCGCTCCCGCCGCCGCCCAGCTGACCCGCCCTCACGTCCCCCTTCTTAAGGGGACAGCTAGGAGTGCTCGGGAGTGACCGCTGCGCCTCTCACCAGGCCGGGTCACCCCCTTGCTCCTCCTGCCGCCCCCTGCTCCAGCCTACCTGCCGCATCTTCCCCGCATTTTCTTCCCGCCGCCACAGACGCCCCCCTGGTCCCACGAGCGGCCCAGCCACTGCAGAGCCGGCCGCTCGCCCGTTCCCGCCGCTGCTCGCCCAGGCCCCGCCCACCACCGGCCCATTGGCCGAGCCGCTCCTGCCGCCGCCCAGCTGACCCGCCCTCACGTCCCCCTTCTTATGACGCCCCCAGAGCGACCGCGCAGCGGACGCGCGCAGCAGGAGCACCGAAGGTGCGCCGAAGGTAAGCCCGTCTACGCCCGTCCGCGCCTGGACCGCGCCCAGTGCCAGGACCCCTGGCCCTCGCAGACCCCGCAGACCCTAGCCCACCCGCCGGACGTACGACGCCGCCACCCTCAACGCACTCAACTCCGGCCGATCCCCGGGATGCTACCGAGCCACCCCGAGACGCACCCACGGACCCTTCTGCTGCAACGCCTGCAAGTTCACCTGCAACCGGACTCACGCCTCACCAGCACCCACCAAGCCGACCTCCAGCAGCACCCACCTGAAGTGCATCCTGCTCAACACCCGCTCCATCCACAGACACGCCATCGAGCTCTGGAACCTGCTCGACACCACAGCCCCAGACGTCGCCTTCCTCACGGAAACCTGGATGAACGCCTCCTCAGCGCCCGACATCGCCATCGCCATCCCGGACGGCTACAAGATCATCCGGAGAGACCGCATCAACTAGACCGGAGGAGGCATCGCCATCATCCACAGGAACACCATCCACATCACGACCAACACCGACGACACCCTCGCACCCGCCGAACACCTGCACTTCCAGCCACGTCAACCCCAAGACCACCCTCCAAGGCACGCTCATCTACAGACCCCCAGGACCACGCACCCAATTCAGCGAAGACATCGCCGACTTCATCAGCCCACACGCCCTCCCCTCCGCCGAATACATCCTCCTCGGGGACCTCAACTTCCACCTGGAGAACAACAACGACCGCAACACCACCACCCTGCTGGACAACCTCGCCAACCTCGGGCTCAAGCAACTGGTGACCACCCCCACCCACTACGCCGGACACACACTCGACCCGGTCTTCTCTTCCAGCAAGGACATCACCTTCAGTAACGCCACGGGACTCCACTGGACGGACCACAGCTGCGTCCACTTCAGCTCCAGGAGGACCACGCTCCACCATCACCAGCAACAGGTTCCCCGCAGAAGCTGGAACAAGATCACTGCAGACCAGCTCGCTACTTCCCTGAGCAAGAACCCTCCCGCCAGCTCAACGAACCCCAGCCAAGCGGCCACCAACCTCACGAAGTGGATCAGCGACTGCGCAGACGACCTCGCCCCTCTGAAGACCCCGCCGAGCAGACCCGGCAGCAAGAAAGCCCCATGGTTTAACGACGAACTCAAGAGCTCCAAGAAGAACTGCAGAGCACTCGAGAAAACCTGGCGCAGAGACCCAACACCGGACAACATGACTGCCCTCAAGCTCGCCACCCGAAAACACCACCAACTGATCCACACCACCAAGAAAACCGCATTCAAGGAACGACTGGACAACAACGCACACAACAGCAAGGAACTCTTCAACATCGTGAAAGAGCTCTCCCACCCCAACGCCGGAAACAATGACATCACCCCTTCACAAGACCTCTGCAACTCCCTCGCCTCCTACTTCCACAACAAGATCGCGGACATACACAACAGCTTCAGCACTCAACCGACGCACGCCACGACCGAACCACCGCCCCCCACCACCACCCTCCGCACATGGACCCCGATCAGCACCGAAGACACCATCCGCACGATGAACTCCATCCACTCCGGATCTCCGACCGACCCCTGCCCTCACCACGTCTTCAACAAGGCCGACGCTGTCATCGCACCCCACCTGCGGGACATCGTCAACACCTCCTTCGACACCGCTACCTTCCCGGAGAGCTGGAAGCATGCCGAACTCAGCGCTCTACTTAAGAAACCATCAGCCGACCCCACCGACCTCAAGAACTACCGCCCCATCTCGCTGCTCCCGTTTCCGGCAAAAGTCATCGAGAAGACCGTCAACAAGCAGCCTTCCTCGAGACGAATGGTTCCCTCGACCTCTCGCAGTCCGGCTTCCGGGCCAACCACAGCACCGAGACCGCCCTGATCGCAGCTACCGATGACATCCGAGCCCTGCTCGACAACGGAGAAACAGCGGCCCTCATCCTCCTGGACCTCTCCGCTGCCTTCGACACTGTCTGCCACCGTACCCTAGTACAGCGCCTCAGCAACGTCGGCATCCAGGAGAAGGCACGGGACTGGATCATCTCCTTCCTCGCCGGAAGGACACAGAGAGTCCGCCTCCCCCCGTTCAGATCGGAGGCCACCAAAGTCATCTGCGGCGTTCCCCAAGGCTCCTCGCTCAGCCCAACACTCTTCAACGTCTACATGTGCCCCCTCGCAGCCATCGCACGCCAGCACAAGCTCAACATCATCTCCTACGCCGACGACACCCAGCTGATCCTCTCCCTCACCAACGACCCCGCCACCGCCAGAGCCAACCTGCACGAAGGGATGACAGACGTAGCCAAATGGATGTCGAACAGCCGCCTGAAACTGAACTCGGACAAGACGGAAGTCCTCATCCTGGGATCCTCACCCTCCGCCTGGGACGACTCCTGGTGGCCCCCGCCCTGGGCAGCGCACCCAAACCAACAGACCACGCACGCAACCTGGGCTTCATCCTGGACTCCTCCCTCTCCATGACCAGACAAGTCAACGCCGTCTCCTCGTCGTGCTTCAACATCCTGCGCATGCTACGTAAGATCTTCCGGTGGATCCCCACCGAGACCAGGAAGACGGTCACCCAGGCCCTCGTCACCAGCCGACTGGACTACCGCAACTCCCTCTACGCCGGAACCACCGCCAAACTCCAGAAGAGACTCCAGCGGATCCAGAACACCTCAGCACGACTCATCCTGGACATCCCCCGCCGCAGCCACATATCCGGACACCTGAGAGATCTGCACTGGCTCCCGGTCAACAAAAGAATCACCTTCCGGCTCCTCACCCACGCACACCAAGCCCTACACAACCAAGGTCCAGGATACCTAAACAGCCGCCTCAACTTCTACGCTCCCAAACGCCAGCTTCGATCGACCAGCCATGCCCTCGCCGCCGTCCCCCGCATCCGAAGAGCCACCACAGGAGGAAGGTCCTTCTCCTACCTGGCCGCCAAGACTTGGAATTCCCTCCCGGCCCACCTCCGCCTGACCCAAGACCACCTCGCCTTCAGGAAGCAGCTCAAGACCTGGCTGTTCGAGCGGTAGCGGACCCCCCACACCCCCAGCGCCTTGAGACCCTCCGGGTGAGTAGTGCGCTATATAAATGCTTTGATTGATTGATTGAGGTGGTCTGGGATCCAAGTTGTATGATTGGATGGATGATGTACATGTGGGTGAAGTCAACTAGTGCACATGATGGAAGTCCCATGTCAACTAGTAGTCAAGATGGTCATGATGTTCCTGAAAATCATATTGACAATAAATGCCACAATAAAAAAACGACTAGGTCAGGCAGTGTTTGTGTGAAACCTAAACGCTTTAACGATTTTGTAGTTATATAAATATGTAGGAACTGTTTTAACATGTCCAGCGTATAAGAACTGTAGCTCTATTGTAAGTTATATTCCCTGCATTCCTTTTGCAGGTTTATTTGTTATGTATTTTGTTTTTGCTGCTCATTGCCTTCGTTTTACCGTTATCAATTTGGGAAAATCCGTTGTTTATATTTTTATGGGGTGGGATGTGTTGTGACTAGGTATGTATAGAGCTCATGGGTGCTTACTCTGTGTTGCTGCTCGTGGGTAGATTGTATGGGCTTGGGGTGGAATGTGCGGGGAAAATGTTGGGTGGTGATTCTAGGAAAGACGGCTGTAGGAGAGCACCGCTGAGGAGTTTCCCCATTTGTATTGATGCTTATGCGAAGGGTCCCTGAAATACCAATACACCACCAACTGAATCCACGCTTCGTATTCTGTGGTTTATAGAAACAAGACAACGCATCAAAAACACAAAGATCCTTAGGCCTTCGACCTGCAGCACCCGAGGCCACCCAGGGGTTCTGAGGGGCCTTTAAGTAGTGAGGAAGTATAGTCTTTGCAACAGCACTTATGTGACAACATCAATATACACGCCACTTCACTGGACGTACATTTTAAAAGCCTATGTGCCTCTTACTGGACAAGTTAAATCACATAAGGCCTGGTTGAGGAAATTTACAGAAACATTCAGATGTGTAAAGGAAGATTTGTTCATAGGAATACCCGCGCCGAACGAACCTTGCCCCAGGGTAGTAAAAACCCACAGAGAATCTATAGCGATCAGTAAATTACACTTATAGAAAATAAGCAGATCTGGGGTAATCCCAAAAATGAACAAAGATTCAACCATTCTAGCTGGTTACTCATGGAAGGTGGCAGTTGTGAGGAACAAAGAATTGATTGACATGTGTAACTCCCCCGTGCCATCAGTTGTTCTGCATGAAAACACTGTACAGTTCCAATTGCCTCTGGAGGCTGTGCCCTATGTTGTTTTACTTAAGGATGTGCCCCCTCAATGCACTAACCAAAAAGATTGGCACGAGCTAAAAAATATGAGGTGACACATTGAATGACCAAACAAATAGGACCTGGCCAGCAACTCTAAGGCAATATCAATGTGGTCAGGAGACTACCCTGTGTGGTGTGTAGGTGGCTACGCGGTGGTCAACTTTAGAGTCGCTGGAGCTGCAAGTTATATTTTGTCCTGGTTAAATTGCGCAAAACCATGGTATAGTAAAATCATGCCATTTTTGGGCTACTTTAATCAGCCAGTTGAAAATCATAAAGCTGGCACAGTATATTCTACTGGAGAGATACAGCGGGATTCGCAACCAACTTTCAATGTTGCGGTTAATTACTTTTTTGAACCTCTTTCAGCTTTAGATGAGAATGGCCTCCTAACATATAGAGCGCCCGCAGCTCTTGTTTTCATACTAAGTGCCAGTTCCCTGGTAGTCACACTAAATATTGGCCTGCATAGCTCTGCTAACCCTCTGTTAACAGATCTGGTTAATACAAAGGCAATTTCTATCATGGAACGTAGTAGGGGTAGACTCCAAACTATACAATGCAGCAGGCGTGGTGCGTCCATTGGGACGTAGGGGCGTAGCCCCACCAACCACCATGGACCCACCGTCGCGCGTCGTCAATGCAATCTGCATTCCCGCAATCCTATAATTTAATTAGTCATCCGCCGCCAGGAATCCGGGACACACCCGGCGATTTAAGGGGGCGGCCTGCTGCCGCTTGAGTGACAGACAGACCACACACTCAGGCTGCAGCAGACCGTAGTGCGCAAGTGCAATTTGGGGCTGAAACTAGCCCGAGCATGCGCATACTGTCAGTATGCTGTTCCCCTTAGAGAGAGTGACCAGGGGGTGCTGGTTTAGCCGGCCGCAGCCCCCGGGGTTTACAAAGGGCGACTGGGCGAGTAGCAAATGTGCCCCCCTAGCCAATCCTAGCGCTTCATGCAGCGCCAGGATTGGCTGGTCCACCGCGCAGCAGGGCAGGCAATCCATTATTGGATGCCGCGCGTGGGGGTGGCACACTGCCTCAGCCGCACTGCTAATGACCAATCACTGTGTGACTTAATGTCAAGCCATGCAGTGATTGGCCATTTCCCGGGATGCCTGCGCCGCGCTGTGACGTCGGTTCTTGTAACGTGGTCCCTCCCTGGAGCTCGCCACACCGTCGTGCGCAGGCAGAGACCGATGAGACCGTGTCCGTGACCGACTCCCTGAGGCGCCTCACTGACAGCAGTGTGCTGACTTCCGTGACTTGTGCTGTGCAACGAAAGGTAGGTAACGCATAATGAATCAATGTGTTGATAATAATCCAGCCGGACAGAGGTCATTCAGGTTTACTTAATAAACAAGATTTCTCAGAAATAGAAAATAGGAATACCTTCCACAGTGCCCCTATGTGGTACACAAGCCTGTGCCCAACACTTACGGGGTGATTATAGTTGGTGAAAACAGGAAAGGTTCAAGGCAAAACAAACGTTTTTCTGTTTACATACACATTATACAGAAAATATCAAGCTGCACCATTACAGAAAATCAATCAATCAGATTTGTATCGGGTGCATGAGCAAGTCGACGGCGTTTCGGTTCCATTAAGAAATCATAGGAACCATCATCAGGACAATTAAATACTTTTGCCTTTACACTAAACCTCAATTTTGCCTATAAGAAGAGATAAAAAGTGTACTTTAGGTACAGAATACATAAAAGAATACGAAAAGTGACTCTTTGTGCACCGTGCACATGCTCATTCGTCAGGAAGTGAGGTCCTACTCATAACAAGAATGTAGCGGCAGTGACCTTATTCTCAACTATAAGGCATGCGTCCAGAGTTGCTATAATGTGTCTAAGGGGCCTTAGTGGTTGCGCAAGAATTTTGAGCGGAGTGTACGTGAACTAAAAACGTGGTAATTGTGTACTTAGCACTCGCCGACAAGTGGGACTATTTTGGAGATAGTGAGAGGACCGCACTGCTTACCGAGGCAGTGCGCGTTGGGGCACAGATAAATAAATACTTCGTGTTGCCCGGACCAACCGCCCTGTAAAAGGATAGCGCATGTTAAAACAAAAAGGGCTTGAACCATACCGAGTGTCGGTAGGGGAAACATGCAAACAATCTTACCGAGGTAGGGCGTCAGGTTAACCAGTTTACACGATCGTAACTGGACGACGCCAGGGCAAGCCTAAGTAAAATAAGGTCCATTTTAGTAAAGGCACAATAGGTTATAATACAGAATTACTTCCCAGTCATGCTGATACACTTACCGATTGCTTCGGTCATGGAGTGTTTCCCTGGCGTGCTCGTGTGCTGAGAGCAGGAAGTGATTAAAACCCTGCACTTGCGCTGCACTCGCGCTGCTGACTGAACAGCTAGGCTTGCTTTTAATATTTTCAATTTTATTGTGTTTGCGCTGGGCGCTAGCTGTAACTTTTCTTTTCCTTCGTTTTGCCGCTTAGTGGGAACTGAGGGAGCCACTTACCCGCATATAACGCTGCATACCCACACTTGTGGGTTAGAAGGGACTCGGGGGCACTGTCTATTCCTCGCGCCGATCGGAGAGCGCCATTTTGGATTGGGGGAAGCTCTCTCTGTGGGAGCGCCATCTTGGTGAGGGAGAGCCACTCGCCCTGCCAGGACCCACGCATAGGAGGCGGAGGCACTATAAGTAGCACCTCCTCATTTTGCCTTGCTAGATTAAAACCCTGCACTTGCGCTGCACTCGCGCTGCTGACTGAACAGCTAGGCTTGCTTTTAATATTTTCAATTTTATTGTGTTTGCGCTGGGCGCTAGCTGTAACTTTTCTTTTCCTTCGTTTTGCCGCTTAGTGGGAACTGAGGGAGCCACTTACCCGCATATAACGCTGCATACCCACACTTGTGGGTTAGAAGGGACTCGGGGGCACTGTCTATTCCTCGCGCCGATCGGAGAGCGCCATTTTGGATTGGGGGAAGCTCTCTCTGTGGGAGCGCCATCTTGGTGAGGGAGAGCCACTCGCCCTGCCAGGACCCACGTGACCTTTTGGTCAGGCCTCTTAACATGGTGGAGGGACTGGCGCGCAGCGACGGCGCGCAGCGGACGCGCCGTAGACGCGCCGGAGGTGCGCCAGAGGTAAGCCCGTTTGCGCCCGTTCGCGCAACGGACGCGCATAGGGCCGCTGCCTCTGGCAACCTGCTCCTTTCCCCTCGGGCTTACTCCTACTCAGACCTATGTGCTTTGAGACCACCGCGTGACCCTGTAACACACGGTCCTTGCACTCGTTCGCCGCCCCAGCCACTCCTCTGCGGGTTGCTTAATGTGCGGTCACTCTGCAAACACCATACGGAGATCGCCTTCCTGGTTGAATCCTCCGGGTTGGATGTGTTGTTTATGACGGAGACTTGGACTCGGGAGGACTGCCTAGTAGAACTTGGCCTGGCTTGTCCCCCGGGCTTCAAAATTATCCATACTCCGCGCCCACTGAATCGTGGCGGCGGAATTGGTATTATTTTCCGCGAACAGTTGAATGTCTCTCAGCTTAAAATCGGCGAAGTTTCGGGTTTCGAGCTTATGGGTTTTTCATTTAGTAACCCAGAGAGAACGCTGCTATCTGGCGTGTTATGCTACAGACCGCCGGGCTCGGCCTCGTCGCTGCCGGAGTTCCTGGACCTAGTGTATGATCTTTCCAACACTCACTCTAATCTACTTGTTCTGGGAGATTTTAATCTCTGGCAGGGGGGCCCTTTAGATGGAGCTTTCACCTCACTCTGCCAGGCCTTGGCCGATATCCAACTGCAACAACTGGTTGGCTCCCCGACTCACAGGGGTGGTCATATGCTCGACCTTATCTTTGCGGGCGCCCACTTGGCGGTGATCATTGACATCTTAGTCCAATATTGGACGGATCACGCGCTGGTGGTCTTCTCCCTATGTCTTGGGAACAATCCCTCGGAGGTTTCAGGGGTGGGACTCTCGCAAGTGGGTCGACCGTGGTCTAGACTGCTTAGTCTAGCGCCTCTACCCTCGTTGATATCTGCCAACTTTGGCCTGGGGAACTCAGTGGAAGATAGCTACTCCTCCTTCTGCAGGTCCATTACCGAGTCACTCGATAACATCGTGCCTCTTCGGAAAGCAAGAGCGAGGGCGAATCGGGCCTTTCCTTGGTTTACGGCGGAGCTACAACACCTGAAGCTGAGCTGCAAACGGGCAGAGAGAGCATGGAGAAGGGATTACTCCCCCTCGGCTAAAGCTCTGTTTAGACTCGCACTGAGAGGTTACAAGGAGCAGATCAAGCAGACCAAGACGTCTTTTATACAAACATCCTTATTACAGGCGCCTAATAAATCTCAAGCCTTGTTTAAGATTGTTAAAGACTGGTCCCATCCGGTCTACGCGGCTAACTCCGTGCGAGCCTCTCAGGCTTTATGCGACTCGCTGGCGCTAGCCTTCGAGGAGAAGACCGCTAAGATTCTGGCTGGCCTAACACTTCCTGTAACTGAGGAGGCCTGCCCTGCGAGCCCTTCTGACAGGGGGCGGGGAGCTTCGGGCAGCCAACCCCAGAGGGACATCAGGGTTCTGGATCTGGGCGCTTTGAGCGGCTCATCCAGTCGACCCCAACCGACGGCTTTGGGAGCTCCGGATGAGCAGTCCAGTCGACCCCAGACAAGCACTGCTGTCTCGGTTCTGGGAGCTCCGGTCAGTTCACACAGTCGACCTCAACCGACGGCCTTGGGAGCTCCGGATGAGCAGTCCAGTCGACCCCAGACAAGCACTGTTGTCTCTGATCTGGGAGCTCCGGTTAACTCACCCAGTCGACCCCAGCCAGTTGGCGTGGAAGCTCCGGTGGAACAGCTCAGTCGACCCCAGAGAGGCACCAGTGTCTCTGATTTGGGAGCTCCGGCCTGCTCACCCAGTCGACCCCAGCCGGTTGGCGTGGGAGCTCCGGTGGAGCAGTCCAGTCGACCCCAAGGGAGCACAAGTGTCGCCGATCTGGGAGCTCCGGGCAGCTTATTCAGTCGACCCCAGCCAGTCGGTGTGGGAGCTCCGGGGGGGCAGCCCAGTCGACCCCAGCAAGCCGGCGTGGGAGCTCCGGGCTGTTCACCCAGTCGACCCCAGCCATCCGGCGTGGGAGCTCCGGGCTGTTCACCCAGTCGACCCCAGTCGGCCGCGGCGGCCTTTGGGGCGGGTGATCTGATCATCTCACCACCGCGGTTGGATTCCTTCCCTCTCCCGTCCTTTGAAGACTTTTGTAAAACGGCTTGTTCGGTGTCATCCGGTTCTCCGCTCGATCCACTGCCCCCCAAATTTTGGAAAACTTTTCAGGAAGAACTGTTCCCGCCTCTGTTTTCAATCTGTCGCCAATCTCTGGAATCGGCTTCTGTTCCGGGCTGCTGGAAATTAGCAGTGGTGTCGCCTCTGCTAAAAAAGTCAACCCTGGATCCAGCTGTCCTTTCCAACTACAGGCCGATTTCCTTGCTCCCCTTTCCAATCAAGATCTTGGAGAAATGGGTAACTCGCTCTCTCTCCGGCTATCTGGAACACATTGGGTGGTTCGATGAGGCCCAGTTTGGCTTCCGACCTGGTCACGGGACGGAGACCGCACTTGTGACCGTGTTGGATAACCTGCGTTCGCGTGTTGACAGTGGTCGGGCAGCCTTTCTGGTGCTGCTCGACATGTCGGCCGCGTTCGACACGGTCTGCCATCGGACCCTGGTTCAGAGGCTGGAAGAGTGCGGGATTTGCGAGGGGGCCAGAGACTGGCTAATGTCATACCTCGAGGGCAGGCAACAGTTGGTGTCACTTCCGCCTTTCAGCTCGGAGCCAAGGAAAATCGGACAGGGGGTGCCACAGGGCTCGGCCATCAGCCCGTTATTGTTTAACCTGTACCTCCGTCCACTTGTCCAGATAATAAAATCTTTTGGGGTCTCGGCATTTAATTATGCCGATGACACTCAGCTGGTGTTTTCCTTGGAAGGAAGCAATGCAATCTCGCTGAACACCTTCCATCGCTGCATGGCAGCTACAGCGGATTGGCTTCAAGCAAATTCTTTGCAATTTAATAGCTCGAAGACGGAGGTGCTCCACTGTTCCACGGATCGGATCCCGCGGGCTTTACCCACCGACTTCTGGCCCAGCACTTTTTCCGAACCGGTGTCGGCATCGGAGTCAGCCCGTAATTTAGGGGTCATGTTCGGCCCTAATTTACAACTTGACCTACATGTTAACAAAACCACGGGAACATGTATGATGCTGCTCCGCATGCTCCGCAGAGTTTTGCCTCTGCTTCCTGCTCGATCCAGGCCGGAGGTAGTCCGCGGGACTATTTTAAGTCGGCTGGATTATTGTAACGGCCTCCTTTTGGGGGCCCCAAAAAATCTGATTGGGAAACTGCAGAGGGTGCAGAATATGGCTGCCAAACTGGCCCTTTCACGTCCCAGATCCAGCTCCTCTACTCTGGCGCTTCGTGACTTGCACTGGCTCCCGGTAGATCTACGGGTCCAATTCAAAGCGGCCTGTTTGGTATTTAGAGCGGTTCACCTTTTAGGCCCCCTTCCACTACAAAACATGTTTGCATGGTATTCTGCCCCACGGCTTCTGCGGTCGTCATCGGCTCACCTTCTAGTGGTGCCCAGGTTTCAAAGAGTGAGGATGGGCGGCCGCTCATTTAGAGTGGCGGCAGCTAAATTGTGGAATTCTCTCCCACTCACTCTCAGGAGCTGCAAGGACTATCTTCCATTCAGGAAAGCCTTAAAAACTCATCTCTTTCCTAAGTAATGGCTGCGCGTCTGCTCTAGTCTTGTGCGATGGGTTCTCTGATCAAAGCGCCAGGATGCCCTCTGGGTGACAGGTCTGCGCTATAAAAGTATGCGAAATAAATAAATAAATAAATAAAAGGGGGTTGGTGCGCTGTGATTGGGCAGTGCACGGGAACCGAGGGCATAAGAATAAAAGAAGGACTAAGGTCCAGGGGCCATCTTAAGGTGATGCCTTACGTGAGTAACATGCAGAGTGACTTTAAAAAAATCAGGTTCATTTCAAAGACACATTGTTGGTGGATTGCTCGTTTTGAACAGAGTCAGAAAATTATTGAACAGAGTCAGAAAATTATCAAGGCAATTCAGATTAATGATGTCCACTCCTCTTGCAGGTTCAAGCCGGAATTCAAGCTATCCGTCTTCAGTATCCACTTTAACTCCTCTTTGTTGAGCATCCGACTCAGGTCACCACCTCTAGGTGGTATAATGATCTGTGTGATGACAGTCCAACGGATCTCATTTTCAGTATGTCCCTTGTCCAAAAAATGTTCAACCAAACAGAAAATTAAATTACGGATATCCCAGCACCGCAGCCGCATTAGGTGCAAAACCCCCAACGCCCCCTCGGATGCTCAACAAAGAGGAGTTAAAGTGGATACTGAAGACGGATAGCTTAAGATGGCCCCTGGACCTTAGTCCTTCTTTTATTCTTATGCCCTCGGTTCCCGTGCACTGCCCAATCACAGCGCACCAACCCCCTTTTCACTTCCTGCTCTCAGCACACGAGCACGCCAGGGAAACACTCCATGACCGAAGCAATCGGTAAGTGTATCAGCATGACTGGGAAGTAATTCTGTATTATAACCTATTGTTCCTTTACTAAAATGGACCTTATTTTACTTAGGCTTGCCCTGGCGTCGTCCAGTTACGATTGTGTAAACTGGTTAACCTGACGCCCTACCTCGGTAAGATTGTTTGCGTGTTTCCCCTACCGACACTCGGTATGGTTCAAGCCCTTTTTGTTTTAACATGCGCTATCCTTTTACAGGGCGGTTGGTCCGGGCAACACGAAGTATTTATTTATCTGTGCCCCAACGCGCACTGCCTCGGTACGCAGTGCGGTCCTCTCACTATCTCCAAAATAGTCCCACTTGTCGGCGAGTGCTAAGTACACAATTACCACGTTTTTAGTTCACGTACACTCCGCTCAAAATTCTTGCGCAACCACTAAGGCCCCTTAGACACATTATAGCAACTCTGGACGCATGCCTTATAGTTGAGAATAAGGTCACTGCCGCTACATTCTTGTTATGAGTAGGACCTCACTTCCTGACGAATGAGCATGTGCACGGTGCACAAAGAGTCACTTTTCGTATTCTTTTATGTATTCTGTACCTAAAGTACACTTTTTATCTCTTCTTATAGGCAAAATTGAGGTTTAGTGTAAAGGCAAAAGTATTTAATTGTCCTGATGATGGTTCCTATGATTTCTTAATGGAACCGAAACGCCGTCGACTTGCTCATGCACCCGATACAAATCTGATTGATTGATTTTCTGTAATGGTGCAGCTTGATATTTTCTGTATAATGTGTATGTAAACAGAAAAACGTTTGTTTTGCCTTGAACCTTTCCTGTTTTCACCAACTATAATCACCCCGTAAGTGTTGGGCACCGGCTTGTGTACCACATAGGGGCACTGTGGAAGGTATTCCTATTTTCTATTTCTGAGAAATCTTGTTTATTAAGTAAACCTGAATGACCTCTGTCCGGCTGGACATGTCCTTCTGAAAATATAGAATCGATTTCGTCTATATTTATTGGTTGTGTTTTATTATATATGCATGGGACCACTGTTGTTTCCATAAAATTGTTCCCCGAGGTCCCTGCTTGACTGAATTGGGGTCCCTTGTTGTTAAAAATATAATAATCCAGACCATTCCCATCGTGTGCTTGCGCAAGATTAGGCCATTTGCTCTTTGCGGTGGCATGGCAATGTAGCCATTGGCTGTGAAACACCAAACCGACATGGGGGACGGGGGCATTGAGGCTGGGGACGTGACGCCTGACGGACCACAAAATCGTGGCGATATACCGATCACTCTTAGTTTATATGCCAGACTCCTTTCGCCGCATATGCAACGCCTTGGCTCGGGCCTGCCCTTAGGCCCACTCACAGATTATGAAGGGTGGTGGAAGGTGTTGGCATCTCCATAGGAGGCAGCCATTGCAACCCAATACTGAATTATTGTAATGACCTACTTCTCTGTATGTTTTGGTGCTTCTGTCAGTCACCAGGTCATTACTTACCACATCCTTTCTCAGGTTCCAGAAAAAAACCACATTTCACAATACTTACCCAAGAAACACTGACAACATATAAGACCATTGCCGAGGAGCTCGCAAATAACAACAAGTCACAACACCTCCCCATTTGAGAGGGTACGCAGCAAGTCACAACACCTCCCCATCTGAGAGGGTACACAGCAAGTCACAACACCTCTCCATCTGAGAGAGTACACAGCGCATGCTCCTCCTAGCAATGTATTGGATAGAATAATTAGAATTTAGACATCCCTGATGGGAGTCGATTTCCCTTCCGTGTCAACAATTACCCATTAGAGGGGAATCGCCCATCCCTCTGTAAGTACTTGGTAAAAAAGAGTCCCGACCTTCCCTCACAAGGAATGCAAACAAATGATATGCTCTAGGGTTTCTTTATTACATGATAATAGAATTACAAGGAAGAAGAACACAGTAAACATTTGTAGCAATCACCAACACATACATATACATAGAACCTGAAAATAAAAGCATAGTTAGATACAATAAGTACACCTGGAACGCCTCACCATAATGTTAGGCGTCTTGTCATCTGAAGAAGGGTCCGTCTCTTCCCCTCTATGGTTGGGTCAGAACTCTCTGTTGCACAAACACGTCTGCACGTCTGCACCGTGATGTATCACCAGACCGCCAAACCACCAGACCAGCATCTCAGCATCTCTCCCTCTCTCGGACCCCCTTTCTCTAATATAGAACTCTATCCTCTATTGAAGCTTCTGGAAGAACCCGCCTACCTTTCTCACAAGATTCCTGTACCTTTCCACACCAGGCACCCAACAGCAGCTGCCCAAGCGTTTTGTTATGACGCCAATGCGAAGAAGGCACATTCCTCTTGATAAGAACTGGTCTGCTCTCGTTCACTGCTGGTGAACAACACATGTAATCTCAAATATAACCTCTCATCTACAGAGGCTCAGAAGATGGCTGCAGTTTAGAATATGGAGTTGCTCAAGCATAGGCCTCTACTACTTGGAAAGCAGAATGATATTAGACCACGTCAAAGCCAATAGGCTAAAGTCATAATTCACCTAACTCAAATAACACTATGCACTTAATCCCTCCGTATCCACTATGGGGCACATGTGTGCACCATCACCAACAACACTGCACCTTGATATCCCATACCTTCTATTGTTTGGCAAGATTATTGTAATGCAAGACCAATCTACATTAAGGCTAAAGTAACATAGCACACTAAAGTCAGTTCACAATGGTGGTGATCGAGGGTCATCACAGATCATCAGACCACTAAAGTGGCTCATTCACTACAATTATACAGTTAAAGAGCCCGATTCACACAGGGCCTCTGCAGTCCAGTTTCTCATTGCGGAGGTCCCGCCACAAGTGCGGGCCTCAGTCACGAGTGTGGATGCCCTTTTGTGTGAATAGGGCTCAAAGTATCTACATCGGGTACATTTCACAAGAGAGAGAGGTTGTGAAGAAAGAAGCTCATTACAATCAGGCGCTGCTTGCAGTGCAACATGGAGACAGGGAATTTTTATGCTCACAGTGTAGAAAAGTGACAGAATCTTAGGCTTTTGTGAGGGGGCTTGCGTTTCTGGAGGGGTTCCTGGGGTGGAGGGACCCTAGATGTGCACTTATTCAAATGAATGAAGGCATTGAGAGTGATAGTTCCAAAGGGGCCTTTGTGTGGCTTGGCCTTGTGCTAGCCAAACGAAATAGCGCAAAGCCCTGGAAGGACAGGAAGACACCGCCACTGGAGGGCTATAAGAGTCGACTGGACCACTGCCTGCGGTGAGAAGTTCCCATATACACTGCACATGGCTGTCCACACAAATAGCAGGATATGGTTGGTGAGACTGGACTCGTTATAGGGGGATACACCTTGAGCCGAGCCAAACACGGAAGTGGTCATTGCATAATAAAATTCATGCATTCAGGCCCTGGCTGTTTGCCGGAGTGAGAGGGGGAGATCTGGAGCAAATTGTTCTATTCAGAATGTTTATGGGATGGGCTATTGTAGTTGAGGGGTGTTCTGTATTTCTGCATTGACTTTATTAAAGAAAGTCAAAAAACCACCACTGGGTCTGGGCCCCCAGAAGCAAGGCTGAGCCACAACGTATCAATAAACAAAAGAAATGCCAGTACTGTAACAACCAGTTCTTTTTACTTAATCAGACCATAAGGAATGTGCACTATGGTCGAGCAATATTTAAATGAATCTTTTATTTTATTTTTAAAGTTTTGAGCAAGGATTATTGGTTATTATTTCACCAATTCACTATACTTTACACGACCTCTTCTATATATACATATATTTACATTCACAAAAGATTTTTTACAATATCATCATTATTATCCAAACCAATTACAATTTTGAAACAATCATACCCTCACACATTCACACCCATACACAACGACAAATGTTATCACAAAACCTGGAATCAAAAGTATTCACAGTAAGCCATATACAATAAATTTTCAAAGATAAAACTTTTTGGGGAATTTTTTTTTTTATATATCTTCCTCCTTTGTTTAGATGGCAAAAAAATTGTCTACGCGTTTCGAACTCACACTGCTCGCGGAGTTCTCATCAGGACAAAATAGCTGTGGAAGAAAGGAGAAGAACCTTCCTTTAGGGTCTTATCAAAAATGCTGGTAACCTTACTCACAATATCCATTACTCAAGCCACCGTGTCTTACCTCTAAAATCTAATCGAGCAGTCTGGGGTTACGTAGATCACCCGTCGAATCCACCAGTTATCCTAATCAAACCATCTGTATATGAAAAGACAATCAATCACCAACCCATCTCAATGTCAGTCTTTCTTTCTAAACAAACAAGGTGTGGATGAACTTACTTTTATTTAAGATGGAGGTCACATATGTACTATGCAAGGGTCTCACATTTGTCCCCACTAAACGCACAGACTTTGTCCAACTCAAAACTGAGGCGTTAGAATTTTGCCGCAAGGTGAGACTTAGAACTTTCTTCTTGGGCAACCCATACAACACCCCAATGGAAACAACGGGCCTGAGAAACAAATCAGAGTTTTGTCCTCCACCAAATAAAATCCCCAAAGAGGTGTTCACCTTTGAAAAAACAATCTTATCAGCGATTTCTGACATGGAAACCAAAAAAAGCTGGGTTAAACATAACATCACCAAAAAGGAATCGGAAGCATTAAAGGATTTGCAAAAGGACACATCAGTGGTGATCAAACAAGCCGACAAAGGCGGATCAATCGTGGTTTGGGATAGGTCTCTTTATTCCATTGAGGTAAAAAGACAACTTGAGGACATCTCCTGTTACCGAAAACTAAAAAAAGATCCCACCGCTGAGTTTAAAGGTGAACTTCATGCCATGATTGATGAAGGATTTAGTCAAGGATTTTTAGGTAAAAGGGAAATGGAATATCTAAAAACTAAACATCCGAGAGTACCACTATTTTATGTATTACCAAAAATACATATGAATGAGAAAACACCGCCGGGCCGACCAATTGTTTCTGGTTGCGGTTCCCTGATCGAACCAGTGGGAAAATTTGTAGATTTCTTCCTGAAACCATTTTTGACATCAATAAAATCATTCATCCAAGACACAACGGATTTTATCAATAAAATATCAGAGATACAATTTGACAAAGAAAAATCCTGGATGGTGACAATGGACATCACGTCCCTGTACACAAAGATCCCGCAAGAGGAAGGATTATATGTCCTAGAGTCCATTCTTGACGAGAGGGTCAGACCACATAGGATCCCCACATCATTCATCCTAAAACTGGCGGCCTTTGCACTTAAAAAAAACTACTTTAGTTTTGATGGGGATTTCTACCTACAAATTAGCCGAGTAGCAATGGGCTGTCCCTTCGCCCCGGAATTGGCAATTCTTTTTATGTCAAAGTATGAAGAAACCTTTGTGTATACAAATAATCCATATGTACAATGGATTGAGAATTGGAGTCGATATATCGACGATATTTTCTTTGTATGGACAGGCACTGAGGAGGATCTTTTGACATTTTTTGATTGGATCAACAATAGAACTGCGACCATCAAATACAGCACTAGCTACTCGAAAAGCAAAATGGCTTTTTTGGATGTAGAAATTTACCCCCATGAGGGTGGGCTAGTGACGACCTTATACAAAAAGCCAACTGACCGGAATAAAGCTTTACATTATAAGAGTAACCACCCACGCAGCCTCAAGGATAATTTGCCTTTCGGGCAATATCTCAGGATCCGCCGCAATTGTCATGACAAGGAGGAGTATCAACGACATGCTGAAAATCTTACGGACAATTTAAAACAACGTGGCTACCCCAATAAATTGCTAAGGAGATCCATGAAGAGAGCATGGTGGACCCCCCGTGAATGCCTGCTAGAAAGAAAAGCAAAAAAAGAATCAGACAGGATGGTTTTTGTGTCAACCTGGTGTCCCAACTCAAACATGTTGAAGAAAGTGGTTAGGAACACCTGGCATTTACTCAAAAACTTGGATGAAACCTTCAGCAAAGAACCACTTTTTGCATTCAAGAAAAATGTAAGTATTGCGAATCAACTAATTCGCGCTGCATTGCCGAAGACAACAGCCTCCGATTTGAGAACAATGTTGAGGCTACCTCCCATTCAGGGCCACCACAAATGTGGGTCATGTAACTGTTGTGACACAACTGTGGAGGGGACATTCTTCAGCCATAACAACATAGGATGGAAACATGAGGCCTTCACTAATTGTAAATCAAGATATGTTGTCTACAGTATAAAATGTCCATGTGGACTCATATATATTGGAAAGACAAACCAAGAAGTTCGGGTACGGATTCAACAACACAAATCAAGAATTAAGAACAACGTTTTGACAGCTCTATTTGGTGAACCACTGGCGTATAAACAATCATAAGGAACCAGACGTAATGTGGACAGTTATCTCTAAAGTAGAGAAAGACATAAGAGGAGGAGACCAGGACCTGAAATTGTCCAAACAAGAGGCTATGTTAATTGTGAAATTTAACACCGCCACCCATGGACTCAATGAGCTCTCTGAAATATATAAATTAAGTTGAGAGAAAATAGATCCCCCTGGATAATCAGCATCTGCAACCTAGCTGAACCGATTTTGAGATTGTGCTGATTTTCTGACCCGGGAAACATAGGCATTAAGTCACTGTGGAAACCACTCAAATATGGCCGACACGATAACCATTTCATGATACACGATACGAATGGTATAATTGTGCAAATTGTATTGAACCACAATTGAGGTGGGTTGCAGTTAACTTAGCATTATACTGCAAACATAGTGGCCATGCACCGACATCCAATTCCGAGTTGTGAATATAAGGCACAAACTGTATCGCAACTACAACTCCTAGGATCCTCTTACGGAACCGGAAGTACGGCCACGAGCGATTCTCGAGATTGTGACTGATGACAGTGACATCCTTCTAACTAGACTGGTAAGCGCGATTATTGTGCAACAAGGCAAGAACTGAACTAACGGCAACTGTATGGAGTCTTAGAAAAGGGACGGTTGTAATAATCACTTCATACTCGTTTTTCAGAGACCAGAAGCCCCTCGTGATTCTCTTCGAGGCTAGCGGGGATAGGAAATCCATCCCACGGAAGAGCGTTGCAATTTACTACAGCGCCGAGAGTTTTCCAGCACAGCGGGGAAACCCCCAACTCTGGGCAACCAGGTAGGCACCTAGTGTGACAACCTAAATGCGACAAACCAACACTTGCGCTCACAATCGTAACGTTTTGGTAGAACTAACCGTTCACCAACTTCTCCTTTTCAGTGTGCTCCCGCGTCCTGAGATTAGCCATCGCGGACAGCGGTAATACATCTGACAAGTAAGCATTAACATGTTCATGATTGCCTAGAAGGTCGTTTTAAAAGAAATTTTTTTTTTTTAAAAAGGAATGATCCTCAAAATATTCATCCTGTTACAGGACCGGCCGCACTCCATGTTCCATATGTGACCTCCATCTTAAATAAAAGTAAGTTCATCCACACCTTGTTTGTTTAGAAAGAAAGACTGACATTGAGATGGGTTGGTGATTGATTGTCTTTTCATATACAGATGGTTTGATTAGGATAACTGGTGGATTCGACGGGTGATCTACGTAACCCCAGACTGCTCTTTTAGATTTTAGAGGTAAGACACGGTGGCTTGAGTAATGGATATTGTGAGTAAGGTTACCAGCATTTTTGATGAGACCCTAAAGGAAGGTTCTTCTCCTTTCTTCCACAGCTATTTTGTCCTGATGAGAACTCCGCGAGCAGTGTGAGTTCGAAACGCGTAGACAATTTTTTTGCCATCTAAACAAAGGAGGAAGATATATAAAAAGAATTCCCAAAAAAGTTTTATCTTTGAAAATTTATTGTATATGGCTTACTGTGAATACTTTTGATTCCAGGTTTTGTGATAACATTTGTCGTTGTGTATGGGTGTGAATGTGTGAGGGTATGATTGTTTCAAAATTGTAATTGGTTTGGATAATAATAATGATATTGTAAAAAATCTTTTGTGAATGTAGATATATGTATATATAGAAGAGGTCGTGTAAAGTATAGTGAATTGGTGAAATAATAACCAATAATCCTTGCTCAAAACTTTAAAAATAAAATAAAAGATTAATTCAAATATTGCTCGACCATAGTGCACATTCCTTATGGTCTGATTAAGTAAAAAGAACTGGTTGTTACAGTACTGGCATTTCTTTTGTTTATTGATTTATTAAAGAAAGAGCAATCTGGACTGGAGCTGTCAATGAGTTGAACCTGGTTAGATTAGACCATTTGCTCTTTGCGGTGGCGTGGCAATGCATTGTAGCCATTGGCGGTGAAAAACCAAACCGACATGGGGGACGTGGGCATTGAGGCTGGAGAGGGGACGTCATCACACACGATATCCTATATGCGGATGACATGCTGTTTTGTTTGCAGCACCCAGCTTAGTCAGTGCAGCTGCTTCTGGTGGGACTGGAGGAGGCCTTCAAGGAGGGGTCGGACCTGTGTATTGAAAAATCACTGTTGCTTCCCCTGGGAGTTTTGGATGTAGTGCCAGAGAGTTGAACCTGGTTAGATTAGGCCATTATGGGGTTCGGGCTCGCTCGCTGCGGTGCAGTATGCAAATCAGTTTGCGCCCTACCACTTTCAAATGACACTAGCCGCCCCTGCAATCCAGATGGGCTTGCTTTTATTAGATAGTAGGATCTTATTTGTCTTCATGAAACTAGGGCTTTGGACTCTTTCCACATAGATGGGTTCTACACACATCATACACACGCTCTTCCTTCACAGATAGGCAGGGCCAAGGATGGTTTGACTGTTCTCATTTCTGTCCTCTCCCCATGAAACATTTTATGATCTTTCTATATATCACATTTGTACCAAATTGTTACACATTTAATTTTCTAGTCGCTTACATTTTCTAGTTATTAAGTTCTACAACCATAGTGTTGAACTTCGCAATATTGATTTATTCATAAAACGTGAAGAGATGTTTATAACTATATATTGACAGGTAATTATTTCCTGGAGAAAGTGTGCGAATTTATGAAAATAAGTACGGGAGGGTGAGTCGCACTTCAGACATCATTTACATGGTGACACCCTTAATACCTTTCTGATGAAATACAGCCTTTTCATTGCGTCTGAAGTATGCCCTTATGCACTCTCCCTAGCACCTACTTTTACTCTTTTTTGGGAGGTGGGGCGGGGGGGGGGAGGGGTTGCAGTACTTTAGATTATATTCTGTTTCCTGAAGGTCTGACTCCTTGTATGTGCAACTTTAAGGTAAATAGCTTAAGTGATCATAACCCGGTAACAGTGTGCCTCAGGTTTGTACAGATCGTGAAAGCACCATTAAAATTACAACAGCTGTCCAATTTTTCAAAGATAGAAGGGTTGTGATGAAATTGTCCAAAGTTAGCCCCCCGTTTATTGTCAGAACTATTTGAGGAGAATGCCGAAGCATGCTGAGTTTCTTTAGATGAGAGTGCACATCCCCTTAAGTTCCTGAGCTTTTTTAAATCATTTTGCGGCTCTATCAGGACATAGCTAAAAGCTACTGGGATTGAGAGTCGTGGATGCTTGGATTCAGCATGCTTCCAGGCCCATACAGAATTTCTACCTGCATTAAAAACACAGAGAATACCTATGGAATGGAAGAAATGTAGAGGGCAGTATAAAGAAGCCTTGAGGACTAGAAAGAACAGCATCAAAGAGGAAGCCTAGGACCCGCTGGTTTGTGAGGGCAAGTCCTGTGACCGTGGAACCGTTCAGGTCATAAATCATATATATTTTTTAGTGTTGTGCGTCCACCATTTAGGGCTGAAACTGTAATACTAGCCTGCTACTGGGTGGGCTATTTTACTAATGTGTAAACGCCTGCCAGCCAGCCCTCTCCCCCAATTAGGATCGTATTGAAGCTAGAGAGGCTAATGTAAGTGGTTGTATACCGAAACAATGCAGGTAAAAATATCACATGCCTTTACAACTAATTTTTTACCTTGCATTTTTTAGCAGACATTATTTTACCTCGCATGCCTTAATGGTGAAAGGTTTGCACTGAGACTGTTAGGCTTTTTAAACTTTAAACTTCTTTTCATTGTAATAATTCAGAATTGTAAATATTGTTGATCTCCGATGAGATATAAATTAATAAAAATTTTCTCTGAGCCTGATTACGATCTTGGCGGACACGTTTACTCCATCACAAACAGCCGTATTACAATTCCATTATTTCCTATGGAAATTGTAATACGGTGGAGTAATATGCCCATGCCTTCCTGTATGTAACGTACCTTTCCTTGTAAAGCGCTCTGATACCCTAACGGGTCATGTTCGCGCTATATAAAACTTAAAATAAATAAATTACCATGCATTATTAGTCTAACTAAGGTAAGTATTAGTAAGGTAAGTTTAAATATATATATGTGTGTATATGTGTGTATTTTTATCTTTTTGGGGGGAGACACCCCTATACTTACCTTAAATGTGTGGTAAAGTCATGCATGGTAAAGGCCTATACGTGGTAAAAACCTGCTTGGTAATAAATGCTCGGTAAAGGCAGTGCGATGTAAAAATCACGTTGTAAAGACTGTTTCCCATTTAAGCCGTCTTGTCCTCTATCTAGAAGTGGTAGCGGTTGTCTCTGCAATCAAGAAGAGTCTAAATGGCAAAGCACTAAGCCCGCACAATGTCCCTATGAATTTGTTTGAGAATAACACTGTCCTATGAGCCCCACTGTTAACTAGTATCATAAGGGCTGCTACCATGAGTACCCCACCTCCAGCATGATCTATGTCTAATATCTTACCAATTTTCAAAAAAGGGGACGCGTCCGACCTAATGTGCTACCGACCAACAGCTCTCCTCAACTCTATTGTCAAGCTTGTGGGTCGAATTTTTATGGAAGTGCTGGAAAGCCTGGACTGAGCAGAAACTCTATTTTTACAGATGTCCAATGTGGTTTTCGGCCCAGCCTTGGAACAGTGGAGCAGGGTTTGAACCTATACTGCTTACCAGCAAATACATGATAGCCAAGCATGGTTTGTCATATCTTCCTAGCTTCCTGCTGAAAACGAATGCTAGCACCGCATTTAGTATCACATAATACTTTCTGTGTGGCATGCTGTAAGAGAAAATACTTCTTGTATAGTTTGGTCAATTATGGGCTTTGGTTTGGAATCTTCATGAGTTGTGACTCCTCCATATTGTGGCCACGTTGCGACTTGCCACTGAAATTACCTGTCCTTGATAAACTGTGAGTATTTACAACAACATTTTGACTGTCCCCGACATGTCCAGCTTTGGCATACTGTGGGCACTATTGACAAAAGTCTGTCTATCCATGGCAAAACAATGCCCACGTTTTGTGAGTATGATGTATTTGTGGCTGTCCCAGTCATAATATTAATCTGAGGCCAACTGTGCTAAGGCTTGACATAAATGTGGGGACAAATGGTGTAATAGAGTCCTGCATAATAGTCCCATCTTTGATATATTGTAATAATTCCTGACTGAATCAAGGTGGAAATCTCTGCCTTAGGATGCCTCGAATTTGATGATATACGGTAATGTAAATCACATCCTGTCCATCTGTGTTAATGCTACATGAGAACATTAGATGAAAGTATCAAGCTAGTGTTTGTGGACCAAACAGCTATTTACTAAAACTGAAAAACTGTTGTTTTTTTTTAAAAACAAAAATTTGATTTTGTTCATGAGAGTACATTTGCTAGAAAAAAATATGCATATTTTTGGAAACTGCTATTTAGGGACTAAATGGTTGCATTTAAAAAATATATTTACAATTTACTTTCTAGAAATAATTCATCATGCAGAGTTTGTGAGGCTCATTGCAAAAATTGATTCCTTGGTATCTCGGAGCACTTTAGTCTTTGTTTGTTATTTGACTTGTGTAACATCTATATTGATAAATGTTTTTATGATATCACTACTGCTGTATGAAGTCTAATAATTTGAGATTGATGTAACCTGTCTGCTTTCTGATCCTGTTAGGTCTCTGGAAACTGAGCCAGTAAGATTTGTCTACCTCTGCTGTCCTTGGGATGGTTTATTTGAGATTTGTGTATTTGTTTTGGCACCCAGCTTATCACCCAAACTCAAACCCTCCTCAGGATGGCTACATGGTTGACTCGTACAGACCTGAACAGTTATTAACTCTGCACCACTTCCAACTTCATCAGACCCCACTGTTGTCATGTATTTTAGGGAACCATCAGTCATGACCGTGTAATCTCAGAGCCATTTAAGGAGAGGTCATGGTGAACGAGTGATTCCACTTGTTAATGGTTTTCAAATTCACCCATTCTCCCCATGTGTTTTAGGTCGAACATTTTCAATGATTGAGTCATTCGTTTGCCTTATTGTGCCTGGTGTTCACTTCAGGATTGTCTTCATAAATACAGGAAATTGCTATTTTGTCATGGCTTTCACTTTTGCTAAGTCACTAGCCTCCCGTGAAGTTTTCAGTTTAGTCCTGGGTTAGCATATTGGACTTCATTGCTCTGCAAAGTGTTGGACCTTACTACTGAAAAAGCGGGTTGATTCACCAAGTTGGTGACTACAGTGCTTCTTGGTCCTCGTGTGTATACTGTAAATGTGTAAATGTGGGTTTACTTGTAAAGCGCACTGCCACCCTACTCAGGGTATCCTGGCGCTGAATACCGCTGTGGAACCCTTCCTGGTTTTCCCTGTGAGATGCCCCCTACTGGGCACCCCCAAGGTGGAACCTAGAATTATGCATTCTATGTCTAGATAACTGGCCTTATACAGTGACACATTTAATGTTGGGAACACTTCTTAGGCCACTTTTATTTCTGTATTTATTTTATAAATATGTAGAACGGAAGGATTTTTTTGTGTGTTTTTTTGTTAGCATTATGAGGCATTCATGAGTGTGCTGCATTAAAATAAAGAATACAAGTATTGCTTTTTATTTGACACATATTCAACTGGAGTTGTTCAAAAGATGTGGGCCACATTGCCAATTTAACTCGAACTGTGTAATTAAAGGACTTTGTACATACATGAAGAAAGCAACATGTGTTGCCTGACAATATGGCTGGGGTAGGTTTGGGATACAAGTAGCCTGTTTTATTTTTTCACTTAGGTGTACAACTCTTTAAGGTGATGGCTGAATTGAGAAATTTCTGAGAGCCCTTCATCTGTTCTCTCTTGATTCTTAGGATGATGAAGAGTTTCCTGATTTGGGAGTTTCGACCATTGGCAGAGAAAGCAGGTTCAGAACAACAAGGCCTTTCTCCAGCAGTGGGATAACAGACCTACCCTCGGAAGTAAGAAAATGCCCCCATGTTCAGTGGAATAGTGTACCTGAACACTAAGATGTCCTTTTGCATAAAACAGAAATAGTATTTTATACCATTTCTAGTTCATAATACAGTACCACGGCTGCAGATTAATTGTAAATGTAACATATTCCATTTTATGAACTATTGCCATTTTTTAAAATAAATCTGTCTTAATATGATATAACAAAAACGTGTTTTACAGAACCAAATGTAAAGTATTTATGTATTTGCGAGCTAGTAGAACAGTTGAAATCTTCCCATTAGCGAAAGTTATGTCAATAACCTTTGTAAAATGAAGCATGTTTCTTTTTAAGACACATTTTTATTGTTTTAGTAACACAAAGGGAAAAACACTTTTTATCCATTTAGTAAAAACAGTATATTTGTTAGTTCTCTTGGCTTACAGTACAAATGCTTTCTTGATCGTTACACCGTTTATCTGATCTCCTGTACAAGAAATCTGCCTGTCGGATATCTTCCTCACTTTTCCTCTTTCATCCCGCTAATTGCCACAAATCTTTGGATTCTTTTCATGAGTCCCATATGTTTTCGCACTTTCTGGTGGATCCATGTGCCTTGTATACCCATTTCTTGGCATTCATCCACCAATCCTTCAGTTTGGCCCATGACGCCAGGTCTAGTATTGTTTTTCCTCCCCTGTGTCTTGAGGTGTCTCTCCCAGCTACCATCATTGCTAAATTGCAAAAATAAATTGCCTAATGTGGCACAGAAATAACTTGCCGGATCCTGCATAATGGCACATTCTACTGGCATATCAATCAACCTATAGCCCTTTTTTAATTACCTATTTTAATATTTTCACTTGTACAAACAAGAACAAACAATTATAAAACCAACAGCCATCTTCAACAATGTCACGGGTAAGGTAGATTCCTACAGTAGTAGCAATTCTTCATCATAGAAATAACTCGCCCAAATCGCACATTTGCATATCCATCATAGATATTAACTGATTAGCCCCCAGAACCTTCGACATGAATCATCACTTCTTACCTGGTCAGTCCTCATTTGTGGTAAGAGACCTCTCATCATCCATGGAGGAGCATGATCGAGCACCCTCAGGGTCCATGAATTCAGACAGGAGTCCCGCCCACACCTCCAGGTCCTCCTCAGCCATATCATCATGCCTGCACCTTTTCAGACATATCTCCTCTGCCACCGCCCACTCTGCCAGGTTTGCCTCTCACTGCACCACACTCTGACCCATCCATGTAATTACCACCCATCGTTTGGCCAGTAGTACAACCAAGTGCAAGAATTTAAACACCGTTTTCTGACCTTTCTGCCTACAGATGTCACCCATCAGACAGACAGCAGGGTCCATGTCCACAGGAATCCACACCACTGTCCTCATCCGTGCCAGCACTCTCAGCCAATACTCATTCACCACAGGGCAGTCCCAAGTCAAATGCAAAACTGGCAAAACGGGTGCCTGGCACCTGGGGCAACCAGCAGACTTACTAGGATTCAGTTTATGTAGCAGGACTTACGTGACATATGTGTGATGCTGAAATTGAAAATGTATACGTTTAAATCTTGCATTGCTCAACATAGTCTTCACCAATGCACACGTTCTCTTCAGTTGGGTATCCCCAAGTTGCACCCTTAGGTCACTCTCCCAATGTTCCCATGCAGGAAACAGAACCTGCTTACAATCTGCTGTCCTGGCCCTATACAAGAGGGAGACCAGATGGTGCCCCCTCCCAACTCCAACAGGTCTCGGACGGTGAGCGATGTAGTAGGGGCCTCTGGGAACGTAGACCTTATTTCCCAGACTATAGCTGCAATATGGGCAAGCTGCAAGAACTGTCCTGACCCTACATGGAAGCTTTCCTGCGCCGCCTCAAAGGTGATTCATTCTTCATTAGGGAACAGGGCCCCCCTGATCTCGCAGACACCCTCTCTGCAGGCAGAAAGACACACAGATCCCTCAGTACTCTAAAAGCCGGAGGTCCCAAAAGATACATTCCTGGTGAAGGGGGCTCTACCCAGGACCACCCTGACAGTCCATACCCACAGGGATGGAGTGTGCCGTATAAGGTACGGTACTAATATTACATCCCATCCCCCCTTCTGACAGCAGAAGTTGAGGAAGGGAAGATCACCCCCTCCGCGTCCTCTAAGAGCGATTTTCTCTCAAGCGCCCTCCTCCACTAGCCAGTGGGCAGCATGCTGGATTTGTGAGGCCAGGTAATATTGCTTTGAATTGGGTATCGCAATACTGGAGTGTAGCATTGGCAGAACTTGGAATGATAATGGGGGCGGTGTTCCCGGTGGAGTCTGAATATGTTCTCCTGGGTATTCCCACAGATGTAGAAGTGCGGCGTGCAAACTCCTTTTCAGTAATATGGGACTGGTGGTAGAGAAGAGAGAGATAGCCAAACTTGGGGGGGGGGCTCCTGAGGTCCCGTCCCTTCGAGAGTAGAAGAATTCAATGGATTTGTACATGGCAGCTGAAAAGGTTATATATAAAGTAGGGGGTGCCCGAGGAAATGTTACTAGCTCTGGGGTCCTTGGATAAAATGCTATGATCTGGACTTGATCATGGATGTAGAAGGGACCCCTATGGTCCAGGTTCTCCCTCATGATTCCTAGCTGACTCCCCTGTCCGATGAGGCCTATGTGTTAATGTACCTGTATGAGAAATCTCTCATTATGATAATGTTGCTGCATTTTCTCTGCTCAAATGTTAGTATTGTGTTGAGTGCAAATTCACACCCATTTGCTGTTTAACTATAAAAATATAATACAAATATTTTAAAAAATAAATAAAATGGGTATCTCCAATCTCCCCTTCTCCAGTGGTTGAAAGATATGGGTCCTGGCTACCCTGCTCCATCCCCCAGCCCATATCAGTGAGGTTAGGAGGAAATGCAATCTTCAAAATCCAGTGTGTGGTAGAGTATTGAATGAATGCTGGATAATGTATAGGCATTGTCGTAAGAACACCATCTTTGAGACTATCACCTGACCCATAAGTGAAAGCGGGCGTGAGATCCGAAGCTGCACAAATGAGTGGAGGCCCTCTGTGACCTTTCCTAAATTATGATCCATACACTTCTGCAGTGTGTAGGCCGCCATCACTCCCAGGTACCGGAATGTATCCATCTCCCAGCGAAGGGGCACAGGCGGTAAAGCAGCCGGATCACAAGTGGCCAGGGATCCCAGAGGAAACACTAGTTATTTCCTATGATTGAGTTTAAAGGTTCAACAGCTGTCCGAATGTGGCTAAGTGTGTCAACAGGATGGGAAGAGATCACTGAGGAGTTGCAGGAAAGGAGAGCGTGTCGCGTACAAGGATACCAAGTGAGTAACTTCCCTACCTTAATCCCACACTCAACCTTGTTGTGACAGATCTGGACTGCAAGCGACTCCAGTGTGAGCGCAAAAAGGAGGCATGAGAAAGAACAGCCCTGGTGTGTGCCTCTGCCCACCTCCCGTGTTTCAGAGCATATCCTACCCACTTGTACCTTGGCCCTGGGTCGAATATACAAAAAGCGAGTGAAAGGTTGTATTGAACCCCATCGCCTCAAACACCTGCATAAGGTTGCCCCATTTAACTGTGTTTAAAGCTTTGGCTATGTCAATGGAAACCACAGCTAATTCCTCTTCTCTACCCTCCACGTCATGAGGGATATTCATCAGATGCCGCAGGTTCATAGAGGTACTATGACCGGGTATGAAACTGCATTGGTCATCGTGGATTAATTGTGGAAGCACCGGCCTCAAACGAATGGCAAGCTCTTTGCAAATTACTTTATTGTCCATAAAAATCATTGTGAGTGAACTATAGGCAGATGGATTCGCGCCGGACTTGATCATCATAGAGATGCAGCCTCCCACGTAGACGGACGGAACATCCCAGACCTCCCAGCCTCCAGAAAGCATTGAGTAAGAATGGGGGCGAAGGTCTGTTAAAACTTGGTGGGAATGCCAATTCTGCCCAGAACCTTCCCTCCAGGGTGTTGGCCTAAGGCTGTATGGATTTCCTCCTAGGTGAAGTCAGCATCCAATTCACGTGCAGCTACTTCTCATGGCCCTGGAAGCAGTATGGATGCCAGAAAGGCAGCAATGTGCACCCCTTGGAATGTACACGGGTTACAATACACATGCTCCAAATGGCATTTAAAGGCATCCACTATGCCCCTTTGCATGTAAAACCTCCCTGCCCTGAGGGGACAAAAGGTGAAGAATGCATGGGTGAGGCGTCTCCTGCTAAAAATACAGGCCAGAAGCCGCCCGGAGCCGTCTCCTTCCCTATGCAGAAGCTGGTGATATGATTTTAGCATGTACTTCTTGAGCCTATCCCGCACCTTGGAAACCAATCGCTGAGCTAATAATTCCTCCTGCCACCTCTCCCCCCAAGCCAGAGCTAATTGCTCACTGTGTAGAAATTCGGATTGCAGGGTTCGCCTGATCCCACAAGAAAGACCTATACAACATCCCCGGATCACAGCTTTCATAGTTTTCCACTCAGTTGACCAGTTTGGCTCAAAGAAATACATCAGTGCACAAGCCAGAACCTCCCTACCGTTGGGATCCTGTAGGACTTCCGGAGATAGCCTCCAGGTCATCTGCGACCACGGCCCTCCCCTACCCCTTCGATTTCGCAGTAAATAGGGTCATACTCTGACAAGTATCAGGAGAGAAGTGGCACCTCATGAACGCTGGACCCCAGGGAGGCAGTTAACAAAATACTGTCAAGTCTGCAATAGGTATCGTGCATCAGTGAATAGCAGGTGTATTCTTTAGACGAGGGGTGGAAAGCCCTCCAAATATTGCAAAGTCCCAAGTGATCAGTGGCCTCCCACAGGGTGGCAGTCATTGTATGTTTGGTGTTCTGTCATGGGGGGTGTCTATCTATGATACCATCTGTTATGCAGTTGAAGTTCCCTGCCCACAGAACCCATGAGTCTTAACACCAGTGAGATAACGTCTCGCATCTTCAGGTGAAAGGTGATCACCGTTTCCATATCAAGTCTCCCCTGGATCAGCTGCATAACGACCCTCCATGTTCCCCTCCATATAGGCGCGGTAGACGGGAACCCCTGGTGCAACCCGAATGAGCACCCCTTGGGAGACCAACCAAACTATTTAAACGCAGAACGAAACACGTAATCTACAGACCCCCCCCCACCCCCCCCCGGACAAGTAAGAGCCAACCTAAGTGCATACAAGCCCATAAAGATTGGTACACAGCATCGCTACCCCACCCTCCTAGAACCAACATAACTCAATAAACCCCATCCTCTCTGCTGCAGCGACAGATTCGCACCCACAGATGCACACCAGAGATGCACCAGATGTTAAACAACATTCCATGCAGAACACAGCCTCCCGGACCAGCAGACAACCCTGTATAACACACAGACCCAACCTAAGTGTGAGCTAGATGCTGGAAAAGAATCAATAGCTGCTGTAGTGGGTCAACATTCGAACATAGGATTCGTCAGAGACTTTGATGATGCTCACACACACCCCCCATTACAAAAGAAAAAACAGGTGGCTAGGCAACCCCACAGCAATCCGGGAGAACACATATATACCTCAGGGCAATATAGGGCCAAATGTATGAAACTTTGGTTTTGCAATTCTCAAATAGCGATTTTTAGTGAATAGCTATTTGAGAATAGCAAAACGCTATGTATGTAGGTTTTTCAAATAATTTTGCGAATCCTACATATTCCTTAATTGCAAATTGCAAATTGCGATTTGCATTTAAGGAATACCTCCCCATTCATTCCTATGGGCCTAGAGGCCCATAGGAATGAATGAGAAGACAGTCTCTATTTGTGATTCTCAATTAGAGAATCGCAAATTGAGAATGCAATTTCAAGGGTGCCAGGGTGTCAAAAGGACACCCTGTTGCATCCCTCAAATATGCATGTGTGCATATGTGGCACACATACATGCCCAAAGGGCAGAGGGGATTTCACTTTTACCCTTTCCCCTCATTTTACGTTGGGAGGCATGTTGGTCTACCGCCTGCCCGGTCCCTCTGGAGCCTTTTTAAAAACGCTTGATGATGTCATCACCCCCCGGGCCCTTCGCTATTCTAAGTTTTTACTTCTAGGGGATTTTAATATCCACCTGAACGCTCCCAATGCACCGGACTTTGTGGCTCTCTTGGATTCACTGCATCTGGCCCGATTGAATTAATGGGTTAAGAGGCCATCACATGTGGGTGGTCATCTTATTGATTTGGTGTGTACTAATTTTGCTATAGAGGTAGAGGATCCGGAACCTGTGTCTTGGTCTGGCCATATTTTGATTAGGTTCTCCTGGCCCATGGGAAGGTATTCGCGTAGCCCTGCTTTGCCATTCGATCTGCACCCAGGGAAGATCAATCTATCGGCCTTTTCAGAGGCTCTGCTTTTGGCACGCCCGGGTCCCGCTCCCAATCTTGAAGGGGCGGTTGACATTTTTGATGGCTGGATTGGCCAGGGGGGGGGCTTAGCTCCTGCTCCAAACCAGTCCGCTGTAGTAAACAGCGCTCTCCACCCTCGAAACCTTGGTTTTCGAATACTCTCAAGGCTCTGAAACTTAAAAAACTGGAGCGCTGCTGGCGAGTGAACTACTGTACCGCCGCCAAGTCAACTCTCCGTACAGCTCAGAGAGAGTACTATTCGGCTGTTAAGAAAGCCAAGAGTGACTACTATGCTGGGAGGATTGTGCTGGCTAGTAACAACAGCAAGGAGATCTTTGCCATTGTTAAGAGCTTTTTATCGCCTTGTGCGGAGCAAAGGTCTCTCCCTGCCTCCCAACAATGGTGTTAGGAGCTGTCCTCCTTTTTTGTCGATAAGATAGCAAGGATTCAGGACAGCGTAGATTTACATGCCAGTGATCTAGGGATTTCTTCTGTGGTGTCTTTCCCTATTCCCAGTGTCCTTGCCCCTCGACTTACACTATTTTTACCGACTGTGGAGTCCAACATCTTGGCCATCTTGGGGTCTCTCAAGTCAGGTTCGCCCAGTGATCCCTGTGCGGCCCGAGTGTTAGTGGCCGAGGTGGTTTGCTCTGAAGTAGTGGCGATTGTCAATTGCTCCCTTCGGACCGCCATGGTTCCCTTGCGTTGGGAACCGGATGAAGTGGAGTGGTGTGGCTCACTGGTTAGAGGCGGCAGACCCGGAAGCAGAGAACGGCCCGGGACCAGGGTTCAATTCCCGACGCGGCAGGGTCGTGGACCAGGGTCAGCGGACTCGATAATTCTCGCCTCGGTGCCTACTCTAACCAGGGAAAACACTCGGCAACTCTGGGCATTAGCTTGCCTCATCTCTACAACGGCCCCCGACATTCGCCGGGGATGCCTGGTTTCACCTTGGAGATACCCAGTAGGGACCATCTCACAGGGATAGCCAGGAAGGGTTCCCCAGCGGTCTACAGCGCCACGACGCCTCAGGGCAGCAGTGCGCTTTACAAGACACATACATTTAACTGTTACCCCTTCTCAAGAAACCTTCGCTGGACCCTTTGGTTCCAGCTAACTATCGGTCTATTTCTCTCCTTCCAGCTTTGGCCAAGGTTTGTGAGAAGGTGGTTTTCCGGCAGCTTTAGACCTTCATTGAGTCCGCGGGTGTGCTACACCCAGCTCATTTGGGGTTTAGAGCGGCCTATAGCACGCAGACTGCGCTGGTGGAGATGTCGGAAGCCATCAGGGAGTGCCTGGATGGGGGCGGTAGGGCGGCCTTGATTTTACTTGACCTCTCTGCCGCCTTCGATACGGTGCCTCACCACCTGGTCTTGGCCCGGCTATCGTCCATTGGCATTGGTGGCCTTGCATGGGAGTGGGTCCACTCTTTTCTGGACGGTCGCACGCAGCAGGTCTGTATGGCTCTTTTTTCATCCTTGGTCAGGTAACTCTTAACGGGGGTCGCCCAGGGCTCCACATTGAGCCCTCTTCTTTTTAACATTTATTTGACCCCTTTGATTTATCTGGCAGAAGAGTTTGGCGCTAAAATTATAGCTTATGCGGACAACACCCAGTTGTTATTTACCTGGAAGGTCTCGGATCTGAACACCGACTTTGCCCAGACGTGCCTAGCGTCCGTATCCCGCTGGCTTGCGCAAGCCCATTTAAAGTGCAATTAGGACAAGTCGGAGTTCCTCTTGTAAGGCCAGTTTCCTCCGGCCTTCCGACAATCCCTGTGGCCGCCAGATTTTCCTCCCCCTAATTCCGAGGGTGGCCTAGCAAAAAACCTAGGGGTATGGTTCAGTGAGGATCTTCGATTTGCTGATCATGTAAAGAAACTTACTGGTGTCTGCTTTGGCACCCTCTTGGCCCTGAGAAGGTTTTTGCTCCCCAGAGAGGCCAAGGAGACAGTTGCCCGTGCTTTTATTCTCTCCCGCCTCGATTACGCCAATTCCTTGTTCATTGGCATTCCGGGGTATGTGCTGAAAAAACTGCAAATTATACAAAATGCCACAGCTAGACTCCTGTTTCTAGGAGGTCTACCGTGCGGCAGCATTTGCGGGATCTGCACTGGCTGCCGGTGGCACAGCGAGTACAATTTAAGGCCCTTATCCTCTCACACAGGGCCCTTCATGGCCAGGGCCCTGTGTATCTTAGGGGGCGCTTCACTCTCTATGTGCCTAATCGATCTCTGCGGTCTGCTTCCCTACGGCGGATGTTTATCCCACGTTTCCGCAGATCACGTTTGGGGGCCAGTCTTTTTCTGTCAAAACTGCAACGGCCTAGAATGCGCTCTCCTTGGATCTGCAGCTCATGCAAGACTTTCGCCTTTTTAAAAAACGCTTAAAGACATATCTGTTCAGTCAATCCGGTTAAGGGCTCCTGCTCGCTTCACCCCAGTTCATTTCCGCGCCAGGACACTCCAGAGTATTTGTGTGCGCTACAAGCTCTTTATAACATAACATGTCCACCACATGGCACTTTGAAAAATGTAAAAAAGTGCATTTTTCAAAGAAATCGCAAATTACCACCAACTTGAAGTTGGTGGTAATTTGCGTTTCTTTATGGCCAAATTGCACTTTTTCTGGGCCTCGTACATTGCATTTAAGGAATCACAATTTGCGATTGTTGCAAAATAGAGAATCTCAAATTTGCGATCCCTTATTTTGCGATGCTGTTTTCCATTCATACATCCCACCTAGCTAAATTGCGATCCCAAACGGCGAAATTCTGAGAATTTCGGCGTTTGCGATCGCAATTTTGAATGATACATATGGCCCATAGTGTCATTGACAATGTCATTGAGTTGAGAGGGCAAACACAAGGAGATGACCTGGCCTGGCAGTTCGGGCTGGACTCTTCTCATTGGGTGCAGAGTTCAGACTGATTTGCGTGTGACTGGGTCCAAACTGGAATGGCATGGGGAGCAAAAAAACAATGGACTAAGGCCCAGATATCTGTACTGGGGTGAATGTATGACTTTGTTCTGCATTCTGTCCATTAATTGTTCTTTTTGCATTGAGTTGAAAGGGAGCATCTGATGTTCCGCCGTCGGTAAACATCCTTTACAACGACTGCGTTACAACGCAGTCCATTACCCCGCATTTTTTTAATCTGCAAAACCTTTTACAATGCAGGGCTTTAGACCGCAAACCATCACAACGCATTACCCATTACAACACTCCAGTAATGTTAGAATAGTAAATTGCGTTGTAATGGATAATGCATTGTAATGGAATGCATTGTAAAGCCCTGCGTTGTAAAAGATTTTGCGGAATAATGGCACACGTTATAAACGCGTGCAGAGTAAAGAGACATATTTCCCGCCATCTAGCCTGGCCCCACTCAGCATCTTTTTCACTCACTGGGTCCCCAGATCAGCAGTGTCCATGGTGCCATCACCTTAGACCACAATGTGGTCAGTGCCCAACGTCGGTGACCCGGCGCTGACACTGTAGAGGGGATGCCCACGTCCTCGCCAACCACCCCTGTTGTGGAAGCTGGCCGATTCATTCAGGGTGCGTGCTGGATGCACATCCGTCAAGGCCAGATGTCATCAGGCCACTCAAAAAAGTGCGACCTCCCCGATGTGATAACCCAGAGTTTGGCCGAATAAATGATCATGTACCTGAGAGTCATTGTGAGAAATTTCCTTTTCACCTCGAGGAAAGACTTTCTCCCCTCCTGCACCTTGTGAGTATAATTGTGGTAAATTGCAATATTACAGTTTTTGAACTGTGGTATGGGTGTATCTCTAGCAGCTGTCAGGATCGTGTCCTTTTAATTCAGTATCCTAGCGATGAAAGCCTTTTGAGGGGTACCCGGCGGAGGTTCAGGCAGCAGTGCCCTGTGCGCCCTTTCGCTAACAAAAGAAATCAGACCTGTCTTTGATACATACGGGTTGCCTTACCCAATGGTCAAGGAATCCCTAAACGGACCGGCCCTCCACCCTCTCTGGGAAGCCCAGCAGGTGCATTTTGTTCCTTTGTGAGCGCCCCTCCGTATCTTCGACTCGGTGTACCAGGGTGTTGGAGACAACCTACAACTGAGAATCCTGTTGCTTAAGTTGCCATACCTCGGTCTGTAAAGTAGTGATGTTGGTTTCAGCATTCTCCAATTTGTTCACCACCTCGCGGAGATCTGCCCTCAACAGATTCATCTCGATATACACCCCAGCTGTTTGGCCCTCCAGAGCTGATCTTGAGCCCTGTTTTGCCTCTAAAAGGGCAGCATGTGAGGGTTCCTCATGACGCTCTAGGGAGGGGTTGGCAGTGCTACTCAAGTCCTGAGTCTGAGTGCCTGACTAGAAGTAGTATATTGGATGATAGTATTTCCCTGCTGCTGTCTCTGGGACCTGTCCTTCCCCATAATGTAGATGAAAGAGGGAGAGTGCGCCCACACTATGCTCTTTAGTCCGGTCAGCAGAAAAAGCCCACCCCTGGGTCCCCCAAACGGGCAGTGGGCACCACGCGGGGACAGCGTCGCCAGGCACAAATATGACTCTTTACTATGCGAGTCATTACATCGTGTGCCTTCATAACATGGTTGTTACAACAACCGTGGTGTTACAATGCAGTACCATTGCAACGCAAGTTGTTACAACGACGTGTTCTAGATGGCTGCCGGTGGCACAGCGAGTACAATTTAAGGCCCTTATCCTCTCACACAGGGCCCTTCATGGCCAGGGCCCTGTGTATCTTAGGAGGCGCTTCACTCTCTATGTGCCTAATCGATCTCTGCGGTCTGCTTCCCTACGGCGGATGTTTATCCCACGTTTCCGCAGATCACGTTTGGGGGCCAGTCTTTTTCTGTCAAAACTGCAACGGCCTAGAATGCGCTCTCCTTGGATCTGCAGCTCATGCAAGACTTTCGCCTTTTTAAAAAACGCTTAAAGACATATCTGTTCAGTCAATCCGGTTAAGGGCTCCTGCTCGCTTCACCCCAGTTCATTTCCGCGCCAGGACACTCCAGAGTATTTGTGTGCGCTACAAGCTCTTTATAACATAACATGTCCACCACATGGCACTTTGAAAAATGTAAAAAAGTGCATTTTTCAAAGAAATCGCAAATTACCACCAACTTGAAGTTGGTGGTAATTTGCGTTTCTTTATGGCCAAATTGCACTTTTTCTGGGCCTCGTACATTGCATTTAAGGAATCACAATTTGCGATTGTTGCAAAATAGAGAATCTCAAATTTGCGATCCCTTATTTTGCGATGCTGTTTTCCATTCATACATCCCACCTAGCTAAATTGCGATCCCAAACGGCGAAATTCTGAGAATTTCGGCGTTTGCGATCGCAATTTTGAATGATACATATGGCCCATAGTGTCATTGACAATGTCATTGAGTTGAGAGGGTAAACACAAGGAGATGACCTGGTCTGGCAGTTCGGGCTGGACTCTTCTCATTGGGTGCAGAGTTCAGACTGATTTGCGTGTGACTGGGTCCAAACTGGAATGGCATGGGGAGCAAAAAGACAATGGACTAAGGCCCAGATATCTGTACTGGGGTGAATGTATGACTTTGTTCTGCATTCTGTCCATTAATTGTTCTTTTTGCATTGAGTTGAAAGGGAGCATCTGATGTTCCGCCGTCGGTAAACATCCTTTACAACGACTGCGTTACAACGCAGTCCATTACCCCGCATTTTTTTAATCTGCAAAACCTTTTACAATGCAGGGCTTTAGACCGCAAACCATCACAACGCATTACCCATTACAACACTCCAGTAATGTTAGAATAGTAAATTGCGTTGTAATGGATAATGCATTGTAATGGAATGCATTGTAAAGCCCTGCGTTGTAAAAGATTTTGCGGAATAATGGCACACGTTATAAACGCGTGCAGAGTAAATAGACATATTTCCCGCCATCTAGCCTGGCCCCACTCAGCATCTTTTTCACTCACTGGGTCCCCAGATCAGCAGTGTCCATGGTGCCATCACCTCAGACCACAATGTGGTCAGTGCCCAACGTCGGTGACCCGGCGCTGACACTGTAGAGGGGATGCCCACGTCCTCGCCAACCACCCCTGTTGTGGAAGCTGGCCGATTCATTCAGGGTGCGTGCTGGATGCACATCCGTCAAGGCCAGATGTCATCAGGCCACTCAAAAAAGTGCGACCTCCCCGATGTGATAACCCAGAGTTTGGCCGAATAAATGATCATGTACCTGAGAGTCATTGTGAGAAATTTCCTTTTCACCTCGAGGAAAGACTTTCTCCCCTCCTGCACCTTGTGAGTATAATTGTGGTAAATTGCAATATTACAGTTTTTGAACTGTGGTATGGGTGTATCTCTAGCAGCTGTCAGGATCGTGTCCTTTTAATTCAGTATCCTAGCGATGAAAGCCTTTTGAGGGGTACCCGGCGGAGGTTCAGGCAGCAGTGCCCTGTGCGCCCTTTCGCTAACAAAAGAAATCAGACCTGTCTTTGATACATACGGGTTGCCTTACCCAATGGTCAAGGAATCCCTAAACGGACCGGCCCTCCACCCTCTCTGGGAAGCCCAGCAGGTGCATTTTGTTCCTTTGTGAGCGCCCCTCCGTATCCTCGACTCGGTGTACCAGGGTGTTGGAGACAACCTACAACTGAGAATCCTGTTGCTTAAGTTGCCATACCTCGGTCTGTAAAGTAGTGATGTTGGTTTCAGCATTCTCCAATTTGTTCACCACCTCGCGGAGATCTGCCCTCAACAGATTCATCTCGATATACACCCCAGCTGTTTGGCCCTCCAGAGCTGATCTTGAGCCCTGTTTTGCCTCTAAAAGGGCAGCATGTGAGGGTTCCTCATGACGCTCTAGGGAGGGGTTGGCAGTGCTACTCAAGTCCTGAGTCTGAGTGCCTGACTAGAAGTAGTATATTGGATGATAGTATTTCCCTGCTGCTGTCTCTGGGACCTGTCCTTCCCCATAATGTAGATGAAAGAGGGAGAGTGCGCCCACACTATGCTCTTTAGTCCGGTCAGCAGAAAAAGCCCACCCCTGGGTCCCCCAAACGGGCAGTGGGCACCACGCGGGGACAGCGTCGCCAGGCACAAATATGACTCTTTACTATGCGAGTCATTACATCGTGTGCCTTCATAACACGGTTGTTACAACAACCGTGGTGTTACAATGCAGTACCATTGCAACACAAGTTGTTACAACGACGTGTTCTAGATGGCGTGCTGGACTTGGGAATAGTATGATTTACTATTGCAATTCCAGTGTGTGCAACAGTAGGGAAGGTGTTTGAATAGTAAATCGTACTATTCCTCAGTCTAGAGCGCCATCTAGAGGAAGTCGTTGTAACGACTTGCGTTGTAATTGCACTGCGTTGTAACAGACCGGTCCTCGTTGTAACAGCGCGTTGTGAATGTATTGCGGCGTAATGTCCGCGTTTCAAAGTTTGTTTCCACCAGGCACACCAAGGAGGAAAGGCAGCTGAGTGTCCCATATCGAATTCAGTGAGATTGCCAGAGTCCACGGAAGGTAGCTTCCACCCGGCAGCCCCACGCCTGCAACCAGCCAGTGTGTGAGGCAGTACCATGCCACTGTCATCACATGAAGAATCACACCTCTCAGAGCTCAGTTGATTATTACTCACTGACCTATGAGGATGGGGTGGCAGAGGCAGTCCAGGGCCCTGGTGCCGAAAACCTCAGCACGGACGGACTATCCGTTTCCTGAGGATTGCCTGCTTTCGCTCTCCGCCCGCACATCCCAACTGGACAGAGTCCCTCTCCCCTTTGGGCAGAGGGACTCATCCTGTCATCCCGGGTAGAAGACTCTACCTGTCATCCCGGGTAGAAGACCTGGCGCTGGTGCTGCCTTTCATTATCCGGGGCAAGGTTACCCAATCCGAAGGTCAAGCTTTCCCGTGTAGCAGCACTGAACCCCACAACGAACCCTCATGCAGTCCTCCTACTTACCTCTCCTCCGGGTCCAAACAGAGCACCGATACTTCAGCACCAGACCACTGCCGGGGCCCACCCCCCCCAGCTTTAGTGCGAGGTGAGTGGACATCGCTTCCAACCTCAGCATGGGGGCAAAGTTTCTCCTCACCCCAGACAGCCCTGGGGCCCCCGGAATTTCTGAGCCGTGTGTGGACCGGCCATGTATTTTTATGAGGTCTACCATGGTAGAGTGCACTGGTATGTTCACCACTGCCCCATACTCGAAGATAATCCATAGGGTCATTTAGCATACCATATGTCCATTCCAAACATTAATAAACATTCGGTGTAACCCAGTACTATTTCCGTATGTCCAGCATAGTATGTCCCCCCCTTTATACACACCTGTTTGCAGCATTACTGTGTCTATCCACTTGGTCCCTGTAGCGTCCTCTCCAGCCTGGGCTACCGGCCGTTGACTATGCCACACACAGAGCTTAGTATTACACATCTTTATTCTTCTGCGTGTAACTACAAACTTAATATTCTAAAACAACCGTTCATTGCATTGTGCTTTGATACCTACGTCACAGCTCAACAGGGGCTTGTAGGAGTCAAAAGGGTTCCATCCTGAAACTCGCAAGACACTACATTTTCCCCTCTGTTAAATAAAAATTCGAATTTTTTTACAAATCAATATGTGTGTGTATATTGTATTAATCTCATGGCGGTTGCCAGTAGGTAATTATAATTAGGAACTAGTTTTCATAGGAAAAGCATTTTTGCATATATTTTTGGCGCCGTTTGACGAATCTTCATGAAAGGCCTCTTGGGTGGCCTGGGGCAAAAAAACTTTTTTTTTTTCTTGGCAGGATTCGTGCTGGATCTGCGGCTCCCTCTGAAATGTTTTTAAGAAAGAAGCCTAGGCTCCTGTGCTTCTCTACAATTTAGCCACTAGGTGGGCAAAGTCTCGGGGGTATGCACGCTCATAGTAAATTTAAAGTGGGGGGACACATGGGGGCTGCCCTCCTGAGGCTCTTTGAGCCCCGGGTACCACCACCTCTCCGGGGCTACAGAAAGATTAATGGGGGGCCACGGGGACCTCCGCGCCCTCCCCCACCGAGCCCCAGGGACCACTACCTTCCGGGGCTAAATAACACTCACAAGTAAGTCACCCACAGCGGGATCGCTTCAACCTCATTAGAGGCCCGCTCTCTTTCTCAACTACTCTGCAAAGGGGCCTTCTGGTGCACTACTGGTTGGAGGAATCAAGTCCACATGCCTGCCAAGGGTTGTTGGGGGCCAAGAACCCATATTTATGCCACAAGTAAGTCCCCCATAATGGGATTGCTAAGACCTCGTCAGAGACACCGCCCCCTTTCTCAACCACACTGCAAAGGGGCCTTCTGGCACACAATTGGTTTGTGGATGAAGTATAGGGGTGAAGGCGCCAGTAAACTACACTCTGCCGGCAGTTGGTGTAGTTTTTGTCAAAATCTGCATTCCAAGAGGAGGGCGGAGTGGCAAAACTCTGCAAACTCTGCCGGCGTAGCGCAGTTTACCGCCCACCCCTATCGGAGACTCGCACACCTACTCACAGACAGTCATATACCAACTTACAGCCCCAATCATTCTCTCTTACACCTACTTACAAGCATACTCAGACACTCATACACCCACTGAGACATGCACTCACTCATACCCTCTGTGTCAAAGGTTAGTGGTTACAGTTAGGAAATGGATTAAAGAAAACCTTAGAAAGTCACTGAAAAAAACAAAGGTTACAGGGACGTTATAGTTAGGCTCATATTTCACTTGTACCAATATGTGTATGTGTTGTAATATGTGAGTTCATAAGCAGTGCATTGTGGGGGTGTAAGCTATAGTTAGGTCAGGTAACTAGAACTGCTGAATTTCACTGGTTTTGCACATGTGAAATCTGAGCCTACCTTTAATGTTCCTGTAACCTTTGTTTTTTCCAGTGAGATATCGCTCTCTCTTTCTCTATATACACTCACAGGGTTGCTCCGAAAAGGGTTTACTGCTAGATCATACTTCCCAGTACAGCATCTGTTGAGGAAACTGACACAAACAGGACCGTGATGTCATGCTGTAGGTACCATTCAAGTTCGTTGTGAACAGCTTCTTGTAAATGAAAAGCAAGTAGTCAATGTTTCTGAACAACAGGACGGACATCTTCATTAATATGCAACTTTACTGTTATAGTCTTTTTCTTTTTTAAATATTTTTTATTGGTATAACAGTAAAGTACCAAAGTTACAATGAAGCATAAGATGAAACAGTAGAATAAAGACATATATTATTAAGAAATATTATAGTAAAAAATCAGTAGCAAAGGTAATAATAAAGATGGGGTAAAAAAGCCATCTTATGGAATAAAATAAGTAAGAGAAGCTAAGGGTACATATCTAGTCAGGTGATTGAGGAATACATATTTAAGAATAAGAAATAAAAAGGAGTAAAAATACCAAAAAGAAGGAGAGAAAAGGAGAGGGGAAGAGAAGGCGAAGAAGTAGTGGTTAAGATAAAGATGGGTGTGAAGATAGGAAAGTAGTAAAAGGAATCCAAAATAAATCAGATTTGATTTTCTGAGATAACGTTGATGATGAGACAGTAGAGATTCTATGTTCATTGCAGATAAGGTTCCACCACGTTAAAGTACACACTTTAGAGTTATGTTTCCAACAAGTTAAAATAACTTTAAATGCAAGAGAGATAAAAAGATCAAGCAGTTTTAACTTTGGTGAGGTGTCAGAAAAGTCATCGGACAAGGATCCAAGGAATACATTTTGAATTGATAATGGGATATGACTATGAAATATCTTACAGGACGTAGACCAAATGGACTTTCAAAATGTTGGGACAATAATATATTAAGTATAACAGTGTGCCATCCGAGGAAAGACAAGACCAACTAAGGGGTGAGGAAGAGGGACTAATCTTTTGAATATGAACCGGGGTGCAAACCGCTCTGTTGTAGAGGAAAAATAGATATTGAGTAATGTTAGTGGCTCTTGAGGTAGTAAAAATGTTGTGCCATAGTTTATTCCATCTGTGAGTGGAAAGGGATATTGAGAGGTCTTGTTCCCAAGCTAATTCTGTGGAGGATTTCGGTCTATCAAATATAGGAGTAGACAGAAGCTTATATATGTCAGAGGCTTTGGGAGTAGAGTCCGGGAGGATTGTGTTCAAAGGGGTCAGGGATATGAATGGAATGGAGTCATCAGGGTAGTTTTTGGATAACAAGAATGACTGTAGAGCATTTGATATTTGTGAGTATTGGGGAAAATAGGATAGAGGTAAATTATAACTTTCTTGTAATGTTTCGAAGGGTAAGACAGAATTTTGTGATACCAATTGATGAACATAAAAAATACCCTTTTCTTTCCAATGCTTGAAGTAGAATGATTTTTATCGAAATTTAATACATTTTATGTACCAAATGAAAGAGGCAAGAATTGATTGCTGAAAGTTAGCACCTTCTGTAAATAGTAAATGTATCAAATGTTGGGAATATTTTTAAATGGGGTATTGAGAAATGATGGTACAATTTGACATAGGGCAAATGTCGAAAAAAGAGAATTCTTGTAGTAGAGAGCGCTCAAAAGTAATCCACCTAAGTATCGGGGAGTCTTGATACTGCTTATTTAGAGCATAAAATTGTCTTACTAAAAAAGCAGTATGATATAATTTAAAATTAGGGAATCGAACACCCCATCAGTTTTTGGTTTAATTAATTTAGATAAGGCAATACACAGGAATTTAATACAAAGAGAGTCAAGTTGTATAAAATAGTAATTGGGGATTTTAAAGGGCAACATAGAAAGCAAAAAAAGAATGAGATGTACAATCATCATTTTAATAGTGTCCAGTCTACCCCACTAAGATAGAAAAAGAGGGGACCAAGAGTTAAATGAATTTTGAATCTTACGTTTTAGGGCATTAAAGTTATGTAAAAGAGTGTGAAGGATAGTAGGGGAAAACCATATACCCAGATATTTAATTTTTGAAGGACACCATTTAAAATTGGTGTTGGAAAACATAAACTGATAGCATATGAAGTTTAAAGGTAGGACCTCAGTTTTGGAAAAATGTTTATAGCCAGATACTTTAGAGTATAAATCAATTTCCTGTAAGAAAGGAGGCATAGAGGAAGGAGATTTAGAAAGATAGATCAGGATGTCATCTACATAGGCAGATAATTTGATTTCGTGAGATTTGTGTTGAAAACCAGTTATTAAGGGGTTGTGATGGATGCGTTCAAGAAATGGTTCAAGGCACAAAAGAAATAAAAGAGGGGAAAGTGGGCAACCATGTCTAGTACCTCTATGTAAATTAAAATATGGGGACAAAAGACCATTAGCTGAAACAGAAGCTTGAGGTTCTGAGTATAATAGTTTAATAAATTAGATACATTTGGGACCAAAACCAAACTAATGAAGAGTTTTAAACATAAATGGCCAATTTATACGATCAAATGCTTTTTCTCCATCAAGGGATAATGTAGCTAGGGGATCAGGATACTTTTTCCCCAACGCAAGGATATTAGAAAACATCCTAGCATTATGGCAAGTGAGTCGACCTCTATTGAAGCCAGATTGGTTAGGTTTAATTAGTAGGGGTATAACATCATCCAAGCTAGAGGCAAGAATTTTTGCAAACATTTTACAATCGTAATTAATTAATGAAATTGGACGATAATTTTGGCATAGGGTATGGTCTTTGTCTGGTTTAGGGATGATTACAATAAGGGCATCTATAAAGATCCTGCAGGTTTTAATTGAGATATAAAGGAATTAAAAAGTGCAAGTAGACGAGGAGCAAAAATAGAGGAGAAAGAAGAAATTAATTCAATAGAAAAACTGTCTGGACCAGGAGCCCTGGCCCTCCTCAAAGATTTAATGGCATCAAGGATCTCTTAAAGAGATATGTCCTTTTCAAGGGTTGCCATGGCATCCGGTATGAAGGGGGAGAAAGAAGATCGTCAAAGAAAAACTGAGTATCACAATCAGAAGGGTATGTATCATCCAAATATAAAGAGTGATAATAGGATTGGAAAGCGTTAACAATATCTGAATCAGAATGAAGTAAATTATTAGTAGAAGGGTTGCGAATAGGACCAATGGTTTTCTTTTCCGTTTTGATTTTTGGGTAGTTGGCCAGCATTTTACCCGCTTTGTTTTGACCCCTGTGATATTTGGATTTTATTTGAAGGAGGATGTTACAAGCATAAATTGTAGCTAATTTATTTAAGTCTGATTTCGCCTTAATAAGGTCTTGGAGATGTGTGGGACAATTAGATGTAAAGAAAGAGTGTTTGAGAGATTTAATATTTTAAGGGTAGAAAGATACTGGGAGTTTAATGTTTTCTTCTTTTTGGCAGTGTAGGCAATAGTGAAGGCTCTAAAGGATGCTATAAAAGCATCCCAGTTACTATGGATAGAGGTATCGCTAGGTTTATTAAACAGAAAAAAATCATTTATAAAAGAAGTAGCCTCAGATATATATAGGATTGATCAGACAGGAGTGAATTGTTAAATCTCCACCTGGCATGTTTGGAATTGTTAAGGGATAAATTAAATAACGAAGAGACATGGGCATGGTCAGAAATAAAAATGGATCCAATTTCTGAAGATTGAACAGAGGGTAGTAGAGACTTTGAAACCAAAATATAGTCAATGCGCGGCATAGTATGGTGAACATTTGTGAAAAATGTAAATTTATATTCATCAGGGTTTCCTCCACACATCAAAAAGTGGATGAGAGGCTATAGCAGACTGAAATACTTTATGCGACTTATAGGGTTTAAATTTGCATTTAGATTTTCTATCCGAAAAGGGATTTAGCCAATTGTTAGTCTCCAGCAACAATAATGTTGGGATTGGTTATGGAGGATAATTTTTATTTGATCAGGTTCCAAAATTCAGGGTCAGGTTTAACTGGTCCATAAATATTTCAAAAAGTGATTGTTTTATTATGAACCTTGGCATGGAGTATTGCCCATTGTCCATCTGTGTCACATTCAGTAGACAAAATCAGAATTTTAAAAGATTTGTAACAAAGGATTGCAAACCTACCCTTACGATTGACCGCAGGTGAAAAAACAACCTGGCCCACCCATTGACGTTTAAGTTTAAGGGATTCAATATCATTGCAGTGGGTTTCCTGTAAAAAATCTATTTAACAATTTAATTTCGATAAATGAGAGAGTCCCTTCTGATGCTTGATAGGGTGACCCAGACTACGAACATTCCACAAAACAACCTTAAGCATATTTCACATTCAAGACTAGGGTACAGGAACAATAATGACACACTGCAAAAATAACAATGGAAATAAAAAAGACACCATTTGTCAATAATAAGGCAACATAAAATGTGAATAGAATAAAGGAAGGTAAACGAAGAGATAGAAAGAGAAGAAAGGAAAGCAAAAACAGGGAGAGAGAGATAAAAAAGAAGCAAGAAAAGAAGAGGAAGAAGAGACAGATCAAGGACAAAAAGCCAGATCTGTAATAAATGGAGAAAGAGACAAGAACCGGGCATGTCCGCACTCAAGGACAAGATAGAGACAGAAAAGGTGGAGAGGAAGAGAATAAGAAGAATATTGATAAAAAGATTATAAGAAATATAGAATAAGTGAAATGATGAAAAAGAAATTATGAGGACAACTTATAACATCATAAATATATAAGGAACTTTAACAACCAGAACAAGATATAACAATGAACTGTAGCACTGCAACATTCTAGTCATATAACCACAGATAAGACTTCAAGGACAATGAGCATTGGCAACCATAGGTAGATTAGAAATGGAATGTAAAAACTGCTTCAACTTGATAGGATCTTCAAATGAACGGGAGACACCTTCATGGGTGATTTTACAAAAACAAGGATGCAGAATACCATAACGGATATTCATAGATCTCATTTGTGGTCGGAGGGCTAGGAATTCTTTACGCCTAGCATTGGTAGCATTAGAGAGGTCCTGTGAAATGAAGATGTTATGACCCGACCAAACAAGACAGCGTTTTTCTCTGGCAATCTTGAGAACATGCATAAGGTCAGTGAATTCAAGATACGGCATAATTATGCCACGAGGTTTGGCCGAATGAGGTTGAAGAAGACTAAGACGATGAGCTTGTTGTATGTTGAGAGGAGCTGAAGATTGAAGATTAAGGAGGTCAGCCAGGAATTTCTTCAAAAAAGAAAGGAGAGCCGGACCTTCTATATTTTCGGGCAGACCATATAGACGAAGATTGTTCCTTCTGTTACGTTTTTCTAAGTCCTAAGTATGAGTTTGAGCTTATGAATTTCTTGTTCTAACAAAGGTATTTTAGTAGCTGCGTCCTCCATTTCGGACATTTTACCTTCCATGTTAATCCATCGTTCCTCCAAGATAGAATCTAAGACTGGGTTGGAAGAAGATTGGATTGGTGAAGGGGGCTCATTTTTGACTCTTTTCGGTTTGGCGCCAGATAAGGATGATTTAGTGTGGGAAATGGATTCATTAGCCATCTTGACAAGATAAAGTTGCCGTCGAGGAGTAGGACGATTTTTATGTGCAGAGATCCTTCCCATAAATGAGTGATATCACCAGCCCTGTGAAGTTACCACAACACCAAGTGCTTAATATGGCAAGAAGGTAGATTGGCGGCTACCTCAGCTTCTGCATCTCATGACAATAAGCATAAAAACCTATGCATGAAAGCTGTCCAAATCCTCTTCCGATACTCCGCGATGTATCGGAGCTCAGGAAGGGGCCGCCATCTTGCACGGCGCAGTAGCCAGGCCCCCCTACTTACATAGTCCTAAGCGTTCCTAAACCATGAAACAACCATGAAACAACAAAGGGAATTGACTTACTATTTTGTGGTGGGCCTTCATGTTGTTATTCACAGAAATCAGTCCCATTTCAGCAGCTGTGCTGAAACCGAGCAAACAGGCACTTGAAGCTGTCCCTTGAATCAGAAGGATGGGTGTGTGCACCTTTGTTTTCTTGTGTTTCATATTGCTGCAAATGAACCTTGACTTTTCTATGGGCGTCGATGCAGCCCATGTGTACACTTTGGGTTTAAATGGCATAGGTCGGAGCAATAGAGATAATTCATTGTATTTCTCTTCAGGCATTTTGTTTATTGATGCACCACTGTCAATGATGAAAGGTATTGAGCAATCATTTTTTCCATTTTAATCTTCAGACAATGTTTTTATGACTTTGGTGCTTTGGCATGTCAACTTTTTTTGACTGACCATTTTCCTCACATGCAGCTAGTCCGAAATGGGCATGTTATGTTTCTCAATACATCGACATGGTAGAACCATCTTCCTCACTTTCACTTGATACTGAAGTGAAATAACTGTTTGACGATGATTTAGATGATGTTCTATTTCGTTCAGTGTCAATTTGCCTTAATTTATGTCTCCGCTTGGCCTTATAGGTATGTGTCGAACATTGCTTCTGGAGTGCCCGGATGGCCATTTTGTCTTTGCGCCGTGACTCGCTTGCTTTTCCCTTCACTTTATAAACCGTCACATAATGGTTCTCTTTCCCACAGCCTTTACATATCTGTTCAATGGCCGGACATTTACTTTCATGTGGAAACGAAAATCCACATCTAAAACATACACGTGTATACATCATTTTGTGCCCTTCAGTCTTTTACTTTGGCTTACTTTTTATACTCATGACTGATTCACTCTGGGCACCTCCGGCCTCCATGTCAGCAGCTTCTCTTTCAGCACTCTCTTCACCTCTGCCAACCATCAGCGCTTGCTCCCGACTACGAGTTTCTCTCAGCATTCGTCAACTGAATGAATCTGACAATCAATCATCAATAATTCTAAGACGCATAACTTCTTCATCATTAAATGCATTGTTTGCAGTGTTCGGGTGTATTGGGTCTCTCCACAAATTCATCAATGTTTTTACCAACATTTTGGTGCTCTTGACTGAAAATCTTTTTTTTGTACTCAACGTTTGGTACTGGATTGAACTTGATATTCAGTATTTCTTTAGTCTGACAGTATGTTATTTCATCGTCCGTCCGCGGCATTTTCTTTATGACTTCTTTCTGACCATCACCAGCAAGATTTTTGAGATACTTGATGAACTTTTTATCAGTCTCTTCAAGTGCATCAATGAAATCACCAAATGTCTTTATCCAAGGAGTCCATCTATCGCCAATATTTTGCTTGATGACGGTATCGAAAGGTGGTGGTAGCTTCAGGAAGGAAGCAACATGATAACTAGTTATGGGAATCGCTGACTTTGAGGGTGGAGCTTTTTCTGATACTGTCGGCTCTCCATTTGAGCCTGCGTCATTTACTCTATTTCTGAGGACTGGTGATGGACCGGCCTCAGAGTCGTCATGGACAACCAGGGAAACTGAGACCTCCCCCTTGGTCTCCATCAGAGACATTCACTTGTTAGAGACCTCTGGAGTTGTTCTGAGCGGTCACCTAACAGGTTTGGTGGTAGGCCACTTCAGGTATCGAACAGCTCAGTAAACACAATCCTCATGCTTCTTGCTCGTGCTGAGGTCGTAAAGCTCCGTTATCAAGGCTCTGGTAAGTGCAGTGATTATATACTTCTTTCTTACTTATTCTGTCAGCCAGCGCTTCTATGTATTTTGTTAGTATTTGACTACAGCAGTTCTTTAGCTTTTTTTCCTGTATCAATACGTAACCACCTCTTGTAGTATCGCTCTGTATAATGTACAACTTTATCTTGCGTGGCAGCATGGTACCTTTATGTATTGCCTGACCAGCATGTTCTCAACGTGTAGATTCTTTGCAATGCTTCCATTGTCTTCACATCCTTTACAGCGGCTGGAGTTGCGCTTTGACTTCACGTGCACAAAGCGTTTATTCCTTTCTCCAACAGTAACACACGTGGCATGCACCAGCAGTTTGCTTGGACCGCGGTAAACTCTCTAGGAGAGCAAATTGTTTCTCAGGACACTTATCCCCTTTCTTGTTGCCATTTGTAGTGTTCTCCCCAGCCTGGGTACCCACCATTGAATTCACCAAACACAGAGCTTAATATTACACACCTTTATTCTTCTTCGTGTAACTGCGAACTCAACATTTTAAAACAAGCTTTCATTATATTCCGCTTTGAAACTTGCATCACAGCTCTATAGAGTCCGCTAGGAGCCAAAACGTTACCATCTTAAAACTCACAAGACACTTCAGTCCCCACTATGCTCCACTTCAGTTTTCCGAAATATCTCCAGTGGACCAAAGGGGTATTTGGTGATACATTTAATATACACGGCAGTGCATTAATTTTAAAAAGTGCCCAATCTACCTATCAACAACATCTGGATCCTTCTCCAGTGCATGACATATGATCAAAGGCCTGTCCGGAGCTTCATCATTTTTTAAAAATAAGATTTTCCTTGTCGTGTGTTACCAGATTCCTAGATATCGAACTCCTTCCCTGTCTGTCCAAAGTAGTAGTACATTCCCTCCTATGGGGTTCAACAGGGAATCCAGAATCAGTTAATATGTAGATCTGACTCAGTGGCCAAGGTGTACAGGAGGGGGAAAGTTGACCTGCCTCTTGCCTCTCCTTAAAGTGAACACCTCCGATATGGTACCATTAACTCATACTCGGGCCACCAGTTCAATGTGTAATCGTTTCACCCATGTTATGTGTTCTGGGCTCAATTCTATCTTTTCAAGAACCAGCAGTAAATAGGACCATTCATGCTTTTTCAGCATCTAATGACATAATAAATGCCAGTTCTCTCAGCGCATGGGATCTAAATAGGTATCTGTTTTTCCAACATAGATTGCGCCTAATGGGCCTGTGTGGCATGAGCTCAGGGTGCTCTAGATGTAATAACGTCTCAAGTACAGTATATGATCGATTGGTCAACATCTTGGCCAGTTTCTTTGCCTCAATATTCACAATAGATATAGGCCTATATGAGGTACAGTCTTCTGGAGATTTGCCTGATTGTGAATTGGTATGATCATGGTGGATCTCCAACCAACAGAAGAATGCCCCTCTCCCCCTTCCCTTTTGGCTTCATCAAACATATTATTAATGTGATCTAAATTCTGCTTCATGCGCACTTGATCAATTCAGCCCGAAAGCCATTAGGGACTAGGGCATTTCTGGTGTTGAGATGGAAATGGCTTCAGCAATCTCTCCTGTTACAATATCCACCTCTAGCGTCTCCAGATCTTCTTCACCTGTATTTTGATGGGAGGGCTGGTATATAACCCTTCAGTCTTCCCCAAATACCTATTGTGTTAGATTGGTAGACTTGGTCTAAGTGTTGGGCAAACACAGCAATGCTATCCTCAGCTAAATTTCTTACCTTCCCATTATTGTCCTGACTTCTAATCCATTTGTGGGCTACCTCACATCTAGAGAGCAGTTCAATAATTTTCTAATTCATTGCCAACTTCATATAGTCTATACTGGGTATATAAGAGTCTTTTTGAGGCCGCTCTTTTAACCATTCCTTCATACTCTTCTTGTAGGAGGATTATCTGATGTCTTGTCTCTTCTGTGGGTTCAGGTATGTGTTGTTTTTCTACAACAATTCGTTGTGGTTCTAGTTCCTGTGCCTCTCTATCTGTAGCCTTCTTATTCCATGCAATCGTAGACATCACCTGTCCCCTTACCACATGTCTTTGATTGGACAGCAACCATATTCTCTTTCAAATAATTGTCAGTCGTACTTGTTAGGCAGTTCTTTACTCCTTTGGCTTTGATTGCACCATCTGCCCTGTCTTATGTGTGATTTCTCTGCAGTGTTGTCCCCAGAGGGTAATAATCAGATATACCCCTCACCGAGTGTTTTGTATCTGAGCATCGATGACTCTGTGCTAAAGGAAAGAATACATAATTCAACCCTGAGTAGGACCCTCTTACCACTGAGTGGTATGAGTATTGTCCAGCACTAGGGGACATCCCAGTCGATATTTGAACAATCCCTATGGCATCCATTAAATTCTAGAGCAATATGTCCTGCCCACCTCCATGAGACCTTATTGCTGATCTTTTCAGCTCTTATTAATACTGCATCTGGAATTCTAAGCCTCCTTTCAACCAACTTATCCAAATTTACCCTCCACAGCTTGGGTGGCAGCTAGTCAGATAGTATGACGACTCTTTTTACCCTTTCAGTCCCCACTAACTGCAGCCAAGCAGCCCTACGGGTCTGTCCATGTGTGTGTCATTGTCAGGGGCAAGGACTTTTGGCTAAGATCATTATCCCCTGGGATCCTGATGTGAATTCTAAGTGCATACATTTTTTTGTAGCGCCCCCTCCTTTACTCATGCATTAGTTTTGCATAAAGTGTAATTCCTGCAGGAGCAAGATGTTTGTTTTTATTATGCCCCAAAAAGTTTGACACTAAGGCTCTTTTCAGCTTATGTCCTAGTACACGACATTCCCGGTAATGATACTTGGTGATCTATCTACGCGTGCCATATGTTTTTTTTTTTAAAACATCTTTATTAGCATTTTCATTGTTAGCATACAACAGATTGCTAGCTGAAGCCAGCCGGATATGTGATACAGCATAGATATAATACGTCTGCTCATTCATGCACTGCTATTTTATCACGTCATGTCTGCGCTTACAGGAGTTATATGCTCTTAAGGTGGTAAATAACAAAAAACAGTAATACACAAAAAGAGAACAATTAACCAAGCACATAGTCGCCATGCTCAGGGCTCATACAGTAATGGGAGCTGCCTGTTGACATGAAGTAATAAAGGCCCTTGTCCAAGTTTCCCCACAACCCTACCCTTTATTACTTTGACAGTATATTACAGACTGCTGAATGTAAGAGCACACCCCTGTCTGCCCCACGCTGAATGCTTGTCTATCCAAATAAAAAGTTCTACGCCCCCGGGACGTACCAGAGAATGTTATAGTCCTTAGGAGTCTATCAACGGTTGCAAGCCTTCTAACGATTCCTCCCAGTCTTCTGCTATAGATTTGTTTTTCAGGCCGCGGGCCTATACGCTTGCCTTATGTACCACTGTCCGTCACATATCTTAGGATCATTAGGGTCAAGTCCCCTCTTGTTTTTCTACATGGTGTTTTATATTGCGGCTATTTCAAACATGCCTCCTAATTCTTCTCTCTCCCAAATTCCCTCCCTATATCCTTGTGCGGCTTGTCCTGAAATACCTGCTCCCTAAAGCTTGAGGTTTTTGTCGCCCTTCTCTATGCCCCACAACACTCTAGAAAAGAAACCGTTCAAAGTGTACCCTCTTCTTAACTTTTGTTACTTCTTGACTGGTATTCCCTGTTTTCCTCAAAGATAGTTGTTTCTTTTTAAAGGTGGTGTGACAAGTTACCTGCCTCTCCACTCCTGTCCAATCTGTCTTCACCATCCCCTGTCAGGTCATCGGGGGCACTCTCGGTCTTTGAGTTTTTTAACCTTCAGTGCAGTTTCAGGTTCTGTGACTGTCCAGTGTCATCGTTCATTTGGTGGTGCTGATTTGTCATCCTGTGGAAAAGGCGGTCCTTCTTCTCTTTCTGTAGAACCTGGTGGAGAAAGGTTCTTATTCTCCTGCATCTTTTTCCATCCTGCCAGCAAGACCTAGACCTCATCTGGATTAGTGCAGAGCCATGATTTGACATATGCCAGTATTTTCAATTTAACAGAGAATAACCTCCTATATTTGACAGCCTTTTTCCTCAGTCCTTTTTTAACTTCATTGGACGTTCTTCTCTTCATCTGAATTGCCTATGTTTACTCTGGGATAATGCAAATTTGTGTTCTCATAGTGGATTGAGACTTTCATTCTGGTGGTGTGCACAATAACATCTCAGTAAATTTGGTCCCGCACAGTTATCGTCATGGTCTTGCCCCGGTTTTGGTGGCTGTTCCAGTGGTCTGTGTAATCTTTCTCTGATAATTAGTAGAGTTGCGCAGGCTGCATATTGTTAAAGACTAAGGGCCGGATTTAGATCTAACGTCTGCCGAACTATAAATCCCATAGGATATAATGGGATTTATATTTTGAAGGATGGGATGTCTGTCACCATTGTGACAGAGTGACCCGTCCACCAAGATCTAAATCAGGCCCTATGTACTCAATAAATTTGATCATAGTTGAGCCTTCCGCTTTTTCTGGAACTCTCACTATCCAAACTTTATTTCTGTATGAGCTTTTCTGCCATCTGCTGCTTTATCAGCAAGCCAGTGGATCACCTCTTTCAATGTTTTGACCTCATCTTGTAGGTGCCACATCTTCGTGGAGGACCTTCAGTTGTGCCAACTCTACCAGAAGCTTTTCAGACATCTTCACATAAGAGTTTTCTCCAGTGTGACTTTACCTATTTTGTGACCAAGTGCCATCCTAGAGTCTCTGACCGTTACCTACATTTTTCCCAGGATTGCATCGCCCATGGCCGCTGGGGATGTGTCAGGGGGACTGGAGTTTATGTATTCTGCCCTTATCCCGCTGCAAGGGAAAAATACATCGTCCCCCGGCCCCCTGGTTCACAGAGGCCCTCAAGAAAGAAAAATCTACTTGTAAGAATCTGGAGAGACAGTGGCGTAAGAACTACGAAGGGCACCAAAAAGAGATCTACCGTAGGGCTAGAAACAGCTATCACTCGGCATGCATGAAAGCTAAAGCATGCTATGTTACCACGACTATAAATACAGCTATTAATAAATCCCAGACTCTTTTTAACACGGTGAAGGAATTGGCCGGAGAAAACTCAAGAGCGGATGCTCCCCCTCTTAGTACTCAGCAATGCCAGGACTTGGCGTCCTTCTTTACTGAAAAGATTGAGAAGATTGTCTCTAATATTAATAAAAATAGCATCACCGCTCATAACCAAGAAGTCACTTCTCAAATCTCTAAAGGTAATTGTCACCTCGAAGACTGGCCTCCCATCACATCGGATAAACTGAGGAAAATTCTCAAATCTATCAAATCGGGTTCTCCCCGTGATCCTATTCCAATCAGCATCATTAGCCAACTGGAAGACTCCACCCTGACGCCCATTACGGAGATTCTTAATGCGTCTATGAAACAGGCCTCAGTTCCTGCTTCATGGAAACATGCCATAGTTAGCCCTTTGCTGAAAAAGCCAGCCGCCGACCCTGCGATATTGGCCAATTATCGACCAATATCATTGCTTCCTGCTTTTTCCAAAATGCTGGAGAGGCATATTCATGAAGCTCTCTCCACATATGTGGAAAATAATGAATTACTTCACCCGTCTCAGTCCGGTTTCAGGAGTGGCTACTCCACTGAAACCGCCCTGCTTGGAATCACGGAAAAAATCAGAGAGCTTAGAGATGATGGCCAAACGGTGGCCCTGGTCCTGTTGGACCTAAGCGCGGCCTTCGACACCATCTCTCACTCCAAACTGCTCATCAGGTTGGGGGAGAGTGGTGTCGAGGGCAAGGCATTAGAATGGATCAAATCATACCTATCCCTACGGACCTTCCAGATCACCTCCTCTGAGGCTTGCTCTGATGTTTTTTATTCTCCCCATGGGGTACCACAGGGATCCATCCTGAGTCCCCTTTTGTTTAATTTGTACCTCCGCCCACTAGCCTACCTTGCAGAGAACTTTGGTCTGGTTTTGATGACTTGCGCAGACGATTCTCAGATTTTGTTTTCACTATCTAAATCTGACTCGTCTGACTCTTCTGCACTTAAATCAGGCCTCCATGAAATTTTCTGCTGGATGTCGGCCAACCAGCTTAAATTAAATGGGGAAAAAACAGAGATCCTCCTCCTAGGGAACAGTAAAGATCTCTGGAGTGATTCCCATTGGCCGACCTCACTAGGCAAGCTCCCGACCCCAGCTACTCAGGTCAGAAATCTTGGGGTCATCATTGATGACAGCCTATCTATGGTGCAGCAAGCAAATAAAGTGGCTGGCGTATGCTTCACTATTCTCAGATGGCTACGCAAAATTGTCTGGATGATACCACCGACCACCCAGAAGACCGTAGTCAATGCCTTAGTGACATCTCGGCTTGACTATGGTAACATCTTGTACCTGGGTGCAAACAAAGCAGTAATAAGACGCTTACAACTGGTACAAAATACTGCGGCCAGACTGCTTTGCAGAATCCCGAGATATGCCAGGATTACTAAACATCTCAGGGACCTGCACTGGCTCAGGGTCGAAAATCGGATCCGCTTTAAAACCCTGAGCTATCTTTTCAAAATCAAAGCCGGGATTGCTCCCAAGTATCTTCAAGATCTTGCCAAGCCTTACCTACCCAACCGCAATCTGCGCTCAGTTACATCAGCGAACTTTGCGGTACCAAGGTATAAACGGGCTAGAATGGGCGGGAGATCCTTTTCAGTTCTGGGTCCAACTCTTTGGAACACACTGCCCACTCAAATACGCAAAGAAGAAAACTATAGGAGTTTCAGAAAAAGTGTAAAAACCTGGCTGTTTGATAAATAATTTGCCTTCGGATCTGATTTTCTCTCTAGTTGTGTCCTGTGTCTTTGCTGTTTCGGCGCCGGGAAACCCTTTGTGGGTAGCTGTGCGCCTTATAAGTGCTATAAAATAAATAAAATAAATATTCCTCAGCATTCTCTGCTACAGGTTGGCATCAGAAGGAGTACCATTGAAGTCTTTTCTGTTCCTCCAATTTCTGCACCTTATCCATACCCAGTGCTCTTTTGTCGGGGCTGTGTCACCATAGTTACTCCCAACTATGGTGCACACACATGCTGTGGTCGCATACACAAGTCAGCATGAGCACAGGTGCAGTGTGTAACCCCAGTGCAGACTGTCCCCTGCATAACATGCTCATCGTGAAGCAACATTCCTGACACATCGGCTGCTGTTTGTCCAGTTTGTCTTTAGTGCCCCATTGTTTCAATGCAGGCTGTCGGGTACTGTCCACCCTATACCACTTGTGATGATGCCTCTTTCCCCCAGCCTCCCCACCAGCCCAGCTTCTGGTACCGAAGGTAGTTTTTGGAGTCTGCTACATCGGAATACGAATGGTGCCCATGACTCATTTTAGGACACGGTTGGTTGTCCTGTCTGTATGCAGTATGCAGAGCCTGCACCATAGTTTAGTGGCTTGCAGTGTTCCACAGAACACTGATGCGGTTTGTCCATGATCTTCTGGACTTAATAACTGTTCTCTTGCCATGGGAGGTTCACAAACTACCGCAGAGCCGCTCACCTCTGCTCTTCGGCATTCTTGGCCCCGCCAAGTCTCCGACTTCTCCTCACCCCTTCCTCCGGTGCTGAAAATGTCTTCTCTCCTTGCAAACCCATCCATGGAGCAGGTCTTGCCCTTCTGAGCCCCCCACACTCTCAACTCATCCATAGCTTCCCGGACTCTCCACCTTGCAAGGCTACACCACTCCGCTTTGCTTGCTGCCTGGAATATAGCGCCATTGCTCCAGGCAGTGGATCTTTCCCCCAGAGGTTCTTCAGTTTCTTCAGCCTGGTTTGTTCCCAGTAGGTTCTAGCCATTCAGTCACCTGCCCTGGGTGCTCTGTGGGAGTTTTTCTAAGACAAATTACTGGCATATTATGCCAAACGGTCAGGTAGCCTAGCTAGTGAGCTGCCATTTTGTAGCTTGCTGGCAAAATGAAGTTCATGTTGTACCCGATCCATATGTTTTTTCAAGGTGACATCCTGTATGAGAAATCTAGATATGCACTATGTGCATTAGTAAGTGACTCAAACAGTCCGCTTGCCGTTCTTTCAATTCCATACAAGGAGGTAGGTATCGCACAATATATAAAGTTATTGCCTCACACCAAAGGTGGACTTCTACCATTAAAGCACACATCAAATACACTTGTAACTAGAAAAGGAGACCTGTAAAGTAAAGCAATATTTTATAATGGAACTGGGACCCAACTGGTGTTCTGCACGCTTCTCCATGAGCAATCAAGGATGCAAAAAAACTTAGCACTGTATCAACCTTGACTAACAAACTGCTTGCTAAGTGTACATCAAGTTTTTTTTTTTTAAACAAATTTTATTGGCCGAAGACACATATTTATGCACAGCTCTGAAATCCAGAGGCAACTGCCACCATATTTTCTCAATATCAACTTCAGCATTTTACATTAAGACAACAAAGGAGGAAATCAACTATCCCCCCCACCCCACTAGTCCCACCCCCGAGCGCCACTGCTAGCTCGACTCGCTACGTGTGAATCATATACAGTACATGCTATGTACACAAAGTCACCGTACATAAGTTCGGAAAGTATAGTCTGTCAAAGAGTTGGGAGGGCAGTGTCCTCTGGCGGTGGGTCCAGCTCCAAGCCCCGATAGTCCGCCCATCTTTTCCATATTTTAAAGTGCTTCCGGGGGCAGCCCCTCACCACAAATACTGGGAGTTCAAGCCCCATACAAAAGTCTAACCCATTCTTCCAGGCCGCAAGGGGTGGAGCACGAGGCGCCTTCCATGCCCTCGCAATGTCCCTTTTCGCCAGTGTTAATCCTAGCAAAAGCAGATGTCGCTTGTATCGATTGCCCCCTACCCCAGCCATAATATGAAGCAGGACTAGTTTAGGGTCCCTCTGGAGCTCCCAGGCCAGAACTTCCTCCAGGCATCTGATGACCCCACTCCAGAATCTCTGTAATCCCCCACATTCCCACACTGTATGCAGCAAGGTGCCCACCTCCATTCCGCAGCGCAAGCATTCTGGAGATAGCACCATGCCAGCACTCCATAGCCGCTGTCTGGTATAGTATGTACGGTGCAAGTATCTGAACTGGATGAGTTGCAGGCGCGTGGATATTGCCGCCCCCCTGGGACTCTCTAGGGCCTCTACCCAATCCTCCTAGTCTCCCCAACATCCTGTTCCCATAGGGTCCGGAGTCTCGTCAGGTCGGAGGAGCTATGCCGCACTAGTGTTTGGTAGATGCGAGACACCTTGTCGGGCAATTCCCCCATAAATAACTTGGCTTAGAGTGGGCTAAACTCAGGGAGTTGTTTCAGACCCGTCAGATACGGTATAAGTGCGTGACGGAACTGGAGATATTTGAAGAACTGCGTACGGGGCATATCAAATTCCTTCTGCAATGTTTTAAAGGTCTTGAGGACACATCCGGACATAACATCTCCCAGGGTGGAAATGCCAATCGCATCCCATCCCCGGAAGCCTACCAGGGTGGTTAGCTGAGGCAGCCTACCGTTATGCCACAGTGGGGTTTCCTGGGTGAGCGTGTTCCACCAGCCCAGTCGGCGCAGGGCTTGCCTCCATACCTGGAAAACCACTTGGGCGACTGGGGGAAGGGCCTTCCTAAGTGGAGCCGAATATAAGAGTGTGTGGAGGGATGCAGTTCCCATTAGGGCCCTCTCTACCGCATACGCTGGGTCCCTTCTGTCAGCGTACCACCAATCATTACATCAAGTATTTTTTATATAAAGAAACGATTATGGAACAACAAGAGGGGTACTAGGTACATTTAACACGTAAGTGGCTGTGCAGTGCTTCTTGTGTCTCGAGTGTCATGCAAAACACAAGACAATAACAAAAAAAATTCAGGAACCTTTTCTTGGACCGGGGTACATTACCTGTATCACCGAAAACATAAGTATACCAGCCTCGGGTGTCATATTGACATCTTTCCCAGTTCAATTTTAAGCTCATTCTCTGAAAACAGGTTGTAATTAATATGTATTAGACTTTTGTTTTCATGAAGGCCTCATTGAATCATCTTCATTAGTGTGGTCAAAACGTTGACATTGGTCCAACTAGCCACATGCATGGTCCACATTGAAACACATTTTTTTTGGTCAGCCAGCACTGCACTTAATCATGTTGTGCACTTAATCATGTTGTGCATAGCACCCTATCATTGTTCCATGCGTGTTTCTGTTGATAAATAATACGTAATAGAAAGTTTGTATTTTGCCTGTCACCTTCGATACAGTGCTAATTTTTGCATCCCTGGTTGTCTTTTGAGCAGGCTGGAGAACTTTTGTTGGACTTCTCTTAATAGTTAAGATCCTGACTGTTATTTGTATTATTCCTTACAGGAATCCTTTGTTTTTTCTTGTATTCGACATGGAGCATAGGCACAAAGGAAGCAACATACACATTTTTGATATTCTGAATAAAACATCAACACTACTCTGATGAAGAGACAAGCCCCATGATCTAATTGCACCCACTTGCCCTCTATTCCTCTTTCAATTTACCCCCTACCATTACTCTTCAGTCTGAAAGCTCTCCTCATTGCATTTATTCAATGCAGGTTTTGGCTCCTAGTTGAGACCTTCTGGACATGCAATACCGCACGTAAAGCAGGCATAGGATCACGAGCCCCTGCTTGCGGCCCAGCTTTCGTGATGCGCTCAAGTTCCCAGGGAGCACCTCCGTCAGCTGTATTTAAGCTTTACCAGTTGTGTGTGAAATGCCCAAAGGCAGTGCGTGTGATATGTAAATTGTTATATGACAATGTTGTGGAATGCATTATTTGAGTTGGATGTTTCCCTGTCTCTTGCAGGCTTGGGTGAAACCAGACATGGGGTGGCCTCCACAGAAACATTTTACAACTCAGTTGACAAATGCCAAACCCATTGGCCCTTCATTGACGACTCCTAGAGCACAAAGTGCAACTGTAGCAGTAGAAAAAAGGAAAACGCAGGTAAATTCATCCTAAAACCTATTTTCTAGGACATTTCCAAAATTTTGTATAGAACGTGAAGCAATGCATTTTTTATTTGTAGTCATATATTTAATGCAAGCAACAACAAAGTTACTTCACAATGAATGTTCTACAGCTGTTATAATTTTGCTAGAAGGGGAGGCACGAGGACATAAGGCTGTGTCATCAAGGTGGTGGAGCTCCATAATGCGGAGGAGTTGGGAGCAGTCCCAGACTCCACAAATATAAGGAAACTGGCTGAAGAACTGATTTAAGGGCAACAGTTGACAGTAACATAAAGAGAAAATACAATATCCTGATTCTGTTTAATGTGGTCAGTCACAGGGCATAGCCAGCATTAGTCACGCTCGAGTTACCCTTTTAGTAGACTGAATGTGCCAGAACACCTAAAGTCGCTTCCTCTAGGTGACAGGATCACTATGGCGATCCCCTATAGTCCTATGCCCTGCCCCCTTACACAATTATTCCTTGCATATCTTAGGGAGGCAATCCTCTTACCCACTCCAGGGCTCATTATTAGCTGTGACTTTATTGGTCTGATGGAACAGACCCTTGACCAGGCTGGACCACTGCTGCCCTCTCAGGCCTCCTTTCGCCTACTGTCAACATTCATTGCCACGTTGGCCTCAACGATGTGTGGAGCCAGTTTCACCTGGCCTGGGTAGTTCACAATGGACTGTTCCCATGAGGAACAGGGTCAAGATTAATATGCATATGGCTGGGGTGGCGAAGTGAGCAGAAGAGCGATGATGGATTCAACTTAGATATAATAGTGACTGGGGATGAGTGTCTGAAAAGTTTCAGCGCTCTGTCTCTCATCTCATTGTGTTTGCTTTGTTTGCCCTAAGTTAGCAGGGTATGTCTAGACATGGATTCCTTGCTCACTTTGCCACCAGATTCAAGCTAGCCTGGCTGATGAGGGGTGTTACCCCAAAACCCTTCCCAGGATGCTTGTTTTCTTTCCAGGGAATACTTGGCCGGCCAGTTCAGGCTGGACTGTTCCCATGAGGGACAGGGTCAGACTGATTTGCATATGGCTGGGTCTGAACTGGGGTGGCGAAGTGAGCAGAAGAACAATGATGGATTCAACCCAAAGTGACTGGGGTGAGTGTCAGAATAGTTCCAGCGCTCTATCCATCATCTTATTGTGTTTGCTAGTTTCACTGTGGTATGTGTGGCTACACATTTCTATCAGGAGTGTATGGTTCCCTATACCTCCTTAATTATTTCCTGATTCCCACAACATACATGCCCTTGATAGCTAACATGCATATCCATGTTTGTGGGCTCTCTGATCATACCCCTTTAGAGCTCCTAGTACAATACAGCAGCCTGTGCATGATGACCCCATGGCGCTGATCCAACAGTCTATGAGAGAAGCCCTTAGAGAGTGGTCAACTCACTTTTTTGCAGATCACACATGGTCTGTAGATTCCACATTAACACTATGGGGTCCTTCGGTGCAGTAATTACAGGTCACAGCTGAATCCCTCCACAAGCTCAAGCAAGGTATTCTAGCACTTAAGCAACTACAAAGCGACAAAGCCAGAAAACTTTAGGCTGTCTGAATAAACATAGCAACAAGACAGGCAAACTACTGTATTGGTCGAGCCAAGCATCAGACAAACATTGTTACATAACACAAATTGAAGATGACATAGGTGTCTTATACTCGACCCCCAAGAAGATAGCGAACAAAATTGGTACGTTTTATGCCTCACTCTATGGGCAAGATCAAGGCGCCCCAGTGGAGAGGATTGACACATACCTCTCCTACATCCACCTGCCAAGGATAACACCTGACAAATGCCTCACTCTGGATAGCCCCCTCACAGCAGATAAGGTAGGTATGGCCATCTGCCAACTTTAAAGGGGAAAAAGCCCCAGCCCCAGGCCTCCCATGGAATTCTTTAGCTACCAATCTGATATCCTTAGACAGCCCCTACTGAATTGATAAACTGAGGCACAGAACATGGGTCATCTTCTGACAACCTGGAGGAGGCCCACATCCTTCTAATTCACAAAATGGACTGTCCCCCACACCTTTGCTCCTCCTACAGGCCTATCGAGCTGATCAACTGCAAAACTAAAATACTAGTTAAGACAGTGGGGACACACCTCACAATGGTTATCACTGACCTCATACACAAGGATCAAAGTGGCTTAAGGCCATCCAGATAGACGCACCACAACATTCGCAGTCAACATAACTCTATGCCAGCCACTGATGTCCTATAGAGGTCGTTGGCGATGATTCCCATAGATTTTGAAAAGGTCTTTGAGTGTGTGTTGTGGACCTACCTGTTCTCGCTGCTCCAATACCTTAGCTTCAGTTCTTTTTTTTTTTTTTTTATCCTAAGTTCAGTTCTTGTATGCTGAGCCATATGCCATAGTCAGAGTTGGCAGAGATATGTCGGTAACATTCATGCTGAAATGAGGAACACAAGAGGTGTTCTCTCTGTCTCCTCTATTATTTGCCCTTGTAGTTGAACCCCTAATTCAGGCTCTCCGCATAGATCCATGTGTAGAGGACTTCAAGTGGTCCATCACTTGCGAGATCCATGTGTCCCTGTATGCAGATACCCTTTTAATATACCTTTGAGACCCCCACATTTCCAGACCGATAGCAATGGCAACTCTGGACTTATTTGGACGTTGACTCCAGGTCAACATGTGGAGCACAAGGATGCATCCCAGAGGACCACCGAAGCACACAGTGGCATGTGAATAACTAGCGTGGTTTATGCTCACGACCGTAAGTTTCTAATGTAAAGATCCAACACCTTTGAATGGTGATATTCAAGTCTTTAATAACGCCCAACCAGGGAGGCAAGTAGTTCAACACCAGTCCAAGCTCCAACTGCCCTCGCTCAAGCAATAACATTCCAACCATGACAAAATGACATTCCTAGCAAGGAATGCACACAATTAGAGGTAAAGATACAACAGTTTCCATTACCTTGGAGTCCATGTCCGGGCCACAGCAATGCAGACGAAAACGGACAGTCCCACATCTCTTCTCATGGCCACTCGGGGCGACCATCAGAGGTTGTCCTCACTGCCGCTATCGATATTTGGGTGTGTGGCATTAGTGAAAATTATGACCCTCCCCTAATTGCATCCTCCTGCCCCCTATGAATAAGAGTGTCCCTGCAGATCTGGAAGGTGATGCTACAAGATCTAAGGTGAGATGGTAGACTGATGCAAGAGTCACCCCTGGGTGAGGGAGTGGGGGATCTGGAGTTGGGATGCTCTGGATTTCTCTCCCCTGGGACTCATCATACAGGGCAAGATCTTGAAATCATACACAGATCTCCAAGACAAATTTACATTGGAACACACACAGTTCTATCAATACTTGCAATTCAGGCATGCCCTTAGGACCTACCTCACCGCACTTACCGAGTTAGCCGAGTATAACCTCCTTGAGGTAAAATGGACAATGTTCCAGCTAGAGGCAGAATAGCTGTAATATGTAAGTCCCTAATACTAACCACACCTGACTCCTTCCAGAGATTGAGAGATAAGTGGGAGGAAGACCTGGACTCACAGGCTGACACAGGGCAGGTGCTCGCCCTGATGAGACCAAGGGAATCAGCAGTTAAACTACGATTCCTCTTTATACGTTTCAAGTTCCTAAAGAAATGGATCTCTGTTGTACTAGAGAGAAGCTGGTGATTAAAGCCATTGGATGCTCTAAGACTCACACCGGGGTCTGGGGGTCATGTGAGAAGTATCGGGTGGGGTTTGGGGAGATTGTGACTTTTAGCTAGAAAGGCGCACACTGGAGGGATTGGTGGCCCAGATTACTTTGTAATTTATTAGGATAACTGGGGATTGAACATGACCATGTGCTGAGTGAACATATACTTATTGTTTTCATTTTCTCCTGTTGATTCAACTATAAAATTCAATGAAAGGATACTTTTTTGCTAGTCCCATTCTTGAGATATAGTATTACGATTTTAATCTGTACTCTGGTCTTCTACATAGGACAGTCAGGCCTGCCACAGTGGAAAATAGCTTTTGAGTACCAGTCACTGTGAAGACATGTTAACATTACATTTTTACATGTTCCCCCGCGCATCCTTTTTGCGAAATTTCTGATTACTAGTAAGTGGAAAACAACAAACACCCTGATGGCCTCTCCGTGGGTCCTATCCACGCTGGCATGGGTCCAAGCTAAGAACGCATTACTACACAGGGAGGAGGTAAAAGGACTCCGTGAACACCCAATTTCAGTGACATAGCACATGCTCCTGGAGAAGTTCTCTGAGGGGATTTTAGCCACCACGCCCACTTCATATTCATGCCTACGGATCATTTCCTCCACCCCCCTTGCCTCCCCCCTTTTCTCTCTGCTTCATTAGGTACACCTACCACAACGCATTACTTTCTCCCATTGATCGGCATTAAACGGTACAACATTGCTAGTCCCCACCGGCTTTGTGACTCTTGTGATGCATTATGCCATCACTATAAACAAGTGCACCCATTATTTCAGTTTTGATTTTGAATGTTTCTTATGTATCTGGTTTCTGCTTATTAAGTAGAAGTTTTTCCTTTTTTCAACCAGTTAACGTATGGTTCATAGTTGTATTCCTTGGCATCACTGTTTTCCACCGTGCCTCGATTGAATATATTTGGTTGCATACAATACCATTTTCATTGTCTCTGTTTTTGTTTAAATCTGTTTTTTTATTAGTTTGTTTACAAACGTGAGAAACAGTGACAAGTACAGGGAAGGAGTAGGACATTGCCAGATATCTTACAGTCTGTCATGTTATATACAACATTTCTTTTACATTACCGTTCACGTCCCAACATCAATCGTGTTCTCTTGAGGGATGGTGTCCAAGGGTGGATATATAAAGGGTGCCTTGCTTGGGAATTTGTATCGGTAGATGCCAGTAGTATTTCAGCAAGTATCTCTGCTTACCGATAGTGGTGTATCTCTTCCATCTGTACCTGCAAGTAATAGAATGCGGGTGAATCAGGGTCTCACAGCACATGCCTCTGCTGGAGAGGTGATGGTGGGGGCATGCAAATCCTGCAGAAGCTAGCCCTGAAGATCATGTAAGATAACATCCATGTTTGCGGCTATGGGGATTTTGCAGAGGCCTAGGGTGTCCTCAATGTGTTGTACCACACTCTCCGCCCTAGCCCACACTAGTAATGGATGTCTCCAAGCTATAGAGTTAGGATGTTCAGGCGACATCCACTGCTTTGTGATCAGTTGTTTGCCCACTAACATACCCAGATAGAGAAAGCAGGAGGTTACTTTCTGCCGCTTGCTTCTGGGGTAAAGATGTGAAAAACATACTTCCTAGGTTTGTTACAGATGGCGACTGGTGCAGGCAGCTAACGCAGCGACTACTGATCGTCAGTATGTGTCTTGGGTTGGGCAAGTTCCCAGCATATAGAGGATATCAGTATCAGTATTACTGCATCTGGGGCAGGTTGCATCTGTGCAGTGAAAGAATCTGTTAATTTTGGCAGGGATGAGGAATGCCCTCTGTACGATGTAATGCTGGATGAGTCGGAAACGAGCGTTGCGGGTAATATAGGTGGGACTACCTAATATCTCGGCCCATTCTTTATCCGTGTAGGGGCGATGCCTGTCTGCCTCCCAGAGTTGCATCAAAGGCGCTAGCGGCATTTCTCTGTGATGCTGCAGTGAGGTGTCAAACCATTTAGTGAGATAATTCCCCCGCTCTGTGGCATGTAAGTACTGCTTGGTCAAATGTGTTTTGTGCTCATTGGTCATGTTCCCCCATCCGCTACCCAGGGCAGCAAGTAGTGTGTTGTTCAATGGAAATTGACAGTGATACAGTCCATTGACTTCTGTCAGTGTGTCGTAGAGCACTAAAGTACCATCCTGGTACAAATCGCCCAAAGTGTGAAGTCCGGCATCTCGCCAGGTAGTCAGTTTGGTAGATGTGGTTACAAGGCAACTCCACGGTGTGCCCTGCAAAGGCAGTGCTGCTGCATAGGGGCATGATGAGCGTTTTATGCATATATTTCTGTGATATCTCTGGTATGCAACTCTCAAAAGTAGAGGTTCAGGCAGTCTGCTTTTGGTGCAGGGGTGCAATAGCCAAAGTATTGACGCAGTGGACCAGGGTGGAGAGAGCGCAGCAATGCAATTAAGTTGGAGTCCCGCCAGCCATCTGACCACTCATTGAAGTTATGAGGCGAGTAGTATTGCTCCATGTTCGGAATCGCCAGTCCACCCCGGTCAGATGGCAAGTAGAGTTTAGTAAGGGCTACACAGAAGTGGGAATTGTTCAAAATCAATTCTCTCATGATCCGCTCAAACGCATGGAAAGGGTGGGGGGGGGACATATAGATATATATGGGCAGGTTGGTGAAATAGTATAATAGTCTGTGTAGGGCTACCATTGTTAAGAGGGCTATTGTGTCCATAACCGACAATTGAAGAGTGTGCCAGAAGGACATCTGGGAAGGGAGAGCTGTGATTGCCATCCCATCTAACAGGTCTGCCCGCTGAGCGATATACTCTTATTCCTAGGTAGCAGAATGTTTTGTGTTAAAACTTAATCTGACTACCTTTGAGGGTGAGAAGGATCGGGACACCCGAACGGAAATGGGTAGAGATATGATTTGTTCCAGTTAACCCGCAGTCCAGAAAGGGCTGCAAAATCACTGAGTGTTTGGGGCAAAATAGGAAGGGTTGACTGCTTGTCTCAAATGTATACTGAAAAATCGCTGCATGTGGCGAGATTGTGTGTGCCGTCTCCCAGGGGGATTTCCCCAGACCGTGCCCCGACCTCTGATGGCAGCAGCAAGTGGTTGTATTGCCAGGGAGAAAAGCAACAGAGAGAGCGGACTCCCCTGATGAGTGCCGCAACACGCCGGTGTGAGGCTGGAGATGTAGGGGCCAGTCTTTACTCTAACTGTCCACGTTATATAGAGCAAGTGAGCCAAGCGAAGGAATCTGTCTCCGATGTCATATCAAGCCCCATGCCAAGGGGTGGAAGGCATCTTCATTGTCTTTGTTATTGTGATTTTTCACGGTTCCACACACACACAGGGCCTACCTTTATTGACCACAGAGTTCTTTATTGTTATCCTGTTCATTTTTAATCCTTTTGAACAATTGCTCTGTAGAAGACTCTTGTATAGTATACAAAATGTACCCAGGGCCTGGAAATAAAATGTCACTAGTAGACTGCAGAACCCATTTTGTCATCCACTACAGTGACAGTGCAAACCATTGTAACCTGACAGTAGCAGTGTAAACAATGCAATTTGATCTGTTCCTTTTGAGAGGTCAAAATCTCCTTACTTTCAATGAATAAGTCACCTCAGTGTAGGCCATATAGCCCACAAGGCAGGATGCATGGTATTTAAAAGTAGAAGATGTAGAAGTGTAATAACTTCTTAAATAAATGCCAATACAAATTATTCAAAAAATAAATGCATTTCTACATGTCCTACTTTTAAATACAATTTATATAGTAAAGTGTAGTTGTTATATCCTAATACAGTATGTGTACAGGCACATTACTACTGGCTAGCATGATTAAAATGCATGGACTTCTAACTCCAGCAAAAGATGAAAAATATGGGATGATGATGCAGAAAATGCAGATTTCCTACACCTCCTGATTTTGCCCACCCAACTATGATTATATACGGAGACTGCAGCAGCAAAAGGAAATGTCCTCTTCTCCATCTACCTCTTTTCAAAACATAGCCAACCCTTTGCTGGACCCTACAAATGGCTGTGTTATCCAGCCAGCATCCTCCTCGTTGGCCGAAATCAGTCCCTGACTCTGAATTTTTCACGGGCCTGACCTACATAAATACATGCTTAGCCAGTTAGTTAAGACATCATCTTCTTAAGTTACAGCAGTGGCCCAAACATGCACAGGCCTTGAAGCTCTGGAGAGCCAGTATATGGAAACTGAGAAGACCCTTTATGGCTGGGGCTGCGAAGCTCACGCCTAAGCTGTTGGTTTCACTGCCAGGCTAGGAGAGGCATTGATACATTAATACCTTTTTTTCAATTTCGTTCCAGCACAAGGTCCAAAAAAGGTTGCTCGAGGCGTGTATGCTGTAGATAAACATGCTTTACGTACGTAGGCATTTACTTACGTACATGCCTTCCATCTAGTGTTGGGACCGGATGTTTGCAAGTTTTTTTTCTTCGAAGAAGTCTTTTCCAGTCATGGAGCCAGGACTCCTCCTTTCGGTGATATTGCGCATGGGCATCGACTCCATTGTTAGATTTCTTTTTTTCCACCATTGGGTTCGGACGTGTATTGCTGTGCTCTGATTCAAAACTGTCATTCTGAACCCCTTCGGTTCAAAATTCACTCTATTCTACAAGCCCCCAATAGTACAAAAGATCTTTTTAATATCGTCGGGGATCTATCCAGTCCAGCCTGTACAAGTAACAAGGTAGTGGCATCGCAAAAACTTTGCGATGATATTGCCTCTTTTTTTGAGGACAAAATAACCAACATTGTCGGAAAATTACAGTCTGACGGCCCAGCTGACTCGGCTTGGAAGCCTGATATAGTATCCCAGAATGCCACTTCCTTGGACATTTTCCATGCCCCCTCAGAGGACTCTTTTTTTAACAAGCTCGCTCTAAGTGTGTCATCCGGTTCCCCACTAGATCCTTTTCCTCATAAAATCTGGAAAATCTTGGGTGAAGAAACCTTTCATGGGCTATGGAGGATCTGCTGCTAGTTATTGGAGGAAGGTGTGGGTCCGGGGGTATGGATACAAGCAGTAGTAACTCCTCTGCTAAAAAAAACATCCCTGGACCCCACTGATCCAGCAAATGTTAGACCCATCTCCCTACTGCCTACCCGGTTAAAATCTTGGAGAAGGCAGTCAGCAAAAGCCTATTGTGTTATCTTGAGGATAACTTTTTGCTGGACAGGGATCCATATGGTTTCCGCCCGGGACATGGGACTGAGACGGCACTGGCAACGGTAATGGATAATCTGTGAATGCGTACTGACAATGGGAACTCCTCGGTCCTAGTACTATTGGACATGTCAGCCGCATTTGATACGGTGAGCCATGTCGTGCTGGTTGAGAGATTGGAAAGCATAGGGATTGAAGGGCGAGCCCTGCAGTGGCTACGATCTTACCTGTCAGGAAGACAACAGGCTGTATCTTTAACGCTGTTTATCTCTGACATGTCCCCAGTACATCACAGGGTGCCACAGGGCTCGGCAATAAGCCCGATTCTTTTTAACATCTATCTGCGCCCTCTATTCCCTATTATTAAGACCTTTGGGGTAGACCTGGTCAACTATGTGGATGACACTCAATTGGTATTCTCCCTGGAGGGGAAACAAGGAGTGTCTATGGACACCTTTCAGGAGTGTATGTGTCAAACTGCAAGTTGGCTCAGGATAAACTCCCTACAGCTTAATGGGGGAAAAACAGAGTTGGTGTACTGTCCTGCCACCAGAGTGTCTCGACACTTGCCAACTGAGTTCAGACTCACTCCGAAGGATGAATCTCTGGCTCCGGCTAAAGTTTACGCAACCTGGGAGTTATGGTAGATGAAAATCTCCAAATGGACATACAAGCTAACAAAACTGCCAGTCTGCCTTTCTTTGCTACGAGTATTGCATAAGATCCTTCCCCTATTTCTAGAAGACACCCGACCGCTTGTAGTGAGAAGTGTAATACTGAGCAGGGTGGACTATTGCAACTCCCTGTATCTGGGAGCACCACAATATATTGTGCAGGGGTTGCAGAGAGTACAGGCAATGAGCAGCAAAGTTGGCGCTAAATAGACAACGCAGGTCCTCTACTATACTGACGTTAATAGACCTACATTGGCTGCCCATCAAGGAGAGAATTTGTTTTACATCTCTCTGCATTGTATATAGGGCAGCACATGGACAGTGTCCTATTCCTTTGCAAGACATGTTTACCTGGTATAACCCAAGGAGGCAGCTCCGTTCATCAAATACCAATCTGATTACAACTACCAGTTTTAAGAGATCCGATAAGGGGGGTAGAGCCTTCGGAGTACTTGCCTCACATATTTGGAATACGCTGCCTTTGACTCTTAGGCAGGAAAGCTCATTGATCGGGTTCAGGAAGACTCTGAAAACCTGGCTTTTTCCAAGCAATGCTTCTTAGTTTTCCTGTTATTGACAACTGACTATGCTATTTGATGTTCTCTCTTTGATCCAAGCGCCAGGATACCAGTAGGGGGGCAGCTTTGCTCTATATAAATTCCTATTCTATTCTACCCTCGTCGATATTGTTTTCGATCGCGTTACCCTCTTCTGCATGTCAAAGAACTTTGGAAAACTTTCATGATCCATAAAAACTCTGACTGCGGCCTTTGTCCCTAGACCTTCGATGATACGGATGCCATTCCAATTCTGTTCTAGGTGCCACTCTAAATACCCGAGTACGATCTTCATAAGGTCTGTAACCGTTGTCTCTCCCCAGGGCATAAACAGAAGACTGCGAAGCATTAAGGTCGGACTCTCAGAGACCGTCTCGCTTAACGCAGAGACATGCAGCGATAGTCTATCGAAGAAACTCCTGATATCTTTGGCAAAGAGGCCGACCAAGAAGAGATGGAGGCGTCGGAAGAGGCCTTTTCCATTCGGGACTCTGATTCGGAGTTGGACCTCGAACAGGGTGCTGTGAGTAACAAAGCCTCTTTGCCCACAAAACTCACTCCAATCAAGCCAAAGGCTTCTCGGCCACCACTGTCATCAGGCCACGGTAGGCACCGAGACTCTGATTCCAATGCCCTGACTTCTGGCTCGGAACCAAAACAGAAAGTCAGGCCTTCGGGTTCCGTCTCGAACCGAGATGATACCCCCTCGATACCGAATTGTTCGCCTTTGAAAGATTGAAAAGACAAATCCTATTTAGCAAGCAAAGACAAGCATGCTTCCTTGAAGCCACCAGAGCAGATTTTAGAGAAAATGCAGCACAAACTGGATCCCAAACCGAAGATAATCCACATTAACCCTAAAACTGGACACATTACCAGTAATACCACCTCCAAAAAAAAGAAAGACACTGAGTATAGAATTCCTCTGAAGAAGAAAAAGGACATAGCAACTAGTCCTATTAATATTCCTCCAACCACTCCACCCTCTCCACCACAACGTGTCATACCCCCATCAGACCCATTACATATTACACCTCCAGGTTCTTCAAACATAGATCAAGATATAGCCGACAATGATGATCCGCTACCTGACCCTTGAGTTGACTATAACATTGACCCGCCAAAAGACACAGATCCTGATCTGTATCCAGCCAAACCTTCCCCTCCTGATGATGATAACACTTATCAAGAGTTAATTGACAGAGCTGCCACTTATCATGGGGTCACTTTACCTAAAGAAGATCAAGAAGAAAATTTCCTTTCTGAAACTTTAGGAAATACACACACAACATCTCAGTCTTTGCCATTTGGTGTTTGCTCACAAATCAGTGCATACGATAGGGACCCATTTTCCTCGTCCATCTATCTTATAGAAAGATAATATGCACAATAATATTGCAAAATGTGTATTTGTGGTTAGAAGACAAACTTGGTTGCCAGACTGCACCCTTCTTAGGTTTAAATCAGGAATATTGTAGAACAAATTTAGAAACTTGATCGGCCTCACCCACCGTGCCCAGACCATCATTTTGATTAATTTTACTGAATGAATGATTGTACTATAAGCAAGTGTAGTACTGGGTTGATATTACATCCAGTATTCCCAGGCAACAGCTAAAAAACAGAAAATGTAAAGAAACATTACGTTCTCTGAGAAAGGTGTGCGAACAGCTGTACCAAAATGTATACTTTTCAAATATTTCACTGATCACTTCAGCAGACTCTATGGCACTTTGGTCTCAAAATGAAAGCTAGCACCGCTGGTTTAGACAATATACATAATAATCCTTTTCAGTACAGAACTGTGAACCGTTTTTTACATAAAATCTGTTTTTAATTTGCATGCAAATTCTGCATAAATCACTTCTACACTTTACACTTGAACTAGTGCAAATCTACATGTTATATAGTGATGTTTAAATCCACTTTGAGTTCCATGTTGAAGAGCCTGAAATAAAAATAAACAAGACTTAGTTCACTTGGACTTTTGTTAGATGCCTGCTGTGAGAAGTTGGCCTGGTATATGATGTCCACTAATTAAAGTGAGAACCTTGCACCAGTCCAGCCAACCCTTATGGTTATTTAAGAGGTCAATGATAACCTTAGAAAGCCTTAGAAAGCTATCCAAGTGTTAACTGTGGAGAATAGCCTTCAGGCTTAGTCTTGAAGGAATGTTAAGCAGCTTGTTTAACCAGAATTCAATCTTATAGTATTGGTTAAATGAAAGGAGAACCACACAGTAGTTATACAAATATGTATTTATTAATAGCGCTTATAGAGTGCCATTACCAAGTGGTGCCTGATTTTCTAATGCGTTTTTTGTAATATACAAGTGACCGTATAGCATGCTGGTGTTACAAATACACCTCTAAGACATATTACGACCCCGGTTTGGGCTACTCTTACCAGCCTTTTGTTTTCTTGAAATAATCTAATCAGGACGCGTGCAGTAGCTCATTTTGCTTTATTTATCATCCTCTTGCCCTTTTGTGAAATATACTTGACTGATTACTGAGTCCAGTTTACTGGTTTCATTTCACCATTTATTGTGATACTATATATGTGGGTTCCACATGGATTAATCCACGTTGTTTACACATTAGAAACCCATGGTGAACAACCTCATTCTGTTACCTCTCCTGCTGCATGGTTTACGTTCCACTCAATCGGGCATTTTGGACTGGGGCTGTTGTTCTTCTGGAGCCTCAATTTCCACTGTATCCTTCAGATGAACTGACATCACATGTGTCGAATTATTCTATCTTATTAGCCTTGAAAAAGTCCTTGTACTTATTCATAGTACGGACGAAACACGTGTCGGCTGTTTTACGAATTTGAAAATCACTTTAAGAATCAATAAAGAAAAAGATGACACGAAATATGAACTTTATTCATCCCTTTGTCCTATAACATATGAGAAGTTGTTGACCTCATTTGTAGTTGTATGTTATTCTGACTGTATATTGTAGCAGTCTTGTACATAGTTACATCATAGGATTGTGCTCTCCTGACCTTTCTTTTTGCCTATGTATTTATTAATATAACAATGTCTAGTACGACACAGTATCTCCTACACGGAGATAATCACAAAGCAGACAATACTAAAGCACAGGAATGACAGTAAATATCACTATTACACAGTGGGCCCGGGGAGGGGGGGGGACCGAACCATACACTAAGTAAGTGATATAAGAACCACGACTCGAGTCAAGACAGTGTTGAGAGGATGTAGAATCGCTGGGACCCCAAGGAACCACCCAAGGTGAGCAGTTAGGGACCCCACGGAGGACAGGCGAAGTGTGGGAACACGACCACGTGTTCCGTACAAATCTATGGGAAAGTCGCAGTTGAAGTTTTAGAGTTTAAGGACCCTTCCCAGTGGACTTCGAAGAAACCCAGTGGAAGACAGAAGATTGGAGAGCCACCCCACCAGTGGATGCCGAGGTACCCAAGTTACCTATCCCAGGTAGGCCAGGTGCATAGCTCTGAAGTGGCATCGGAAACCGCTGTCGAACCCAATGGAGGACTTTGAAGACTGCTGGAAGGAAGAAAAGTGTCAGTTGGAATCCAAAGGTGGATTCTTGTCGAGAAGTACCTGTAAGCAGAGGGGACAGAGTCTGGGTCACTTGGGAGTGACCGGGGGCTCGGTAGATGAATGCCCACTGATGTCGGGTGCTTCAGATGAGTTGATGGAGTCCTTGACTCTGCAGCTACGGGGACCAGGAGACGTAGAGGATGACCAGGAGCCGAATACAAGCTGTCCCACAAAGGCTGTCGAGTGCTGAGGGGTCGGTGTCCAGCGGGAGCACCAACAAACTTTGGCAATGGCAACCCACGCAGAAGGTCATGGATGTGTACAGTTTGAACCAGCAAGGTCCAGGAGACTCGGAACAGCAAGGGGAGTCGGGGCAGGCCTGGAGCAACCAGGGGAGCCCAAGAATAGCAAAGTTGGCCTCAACAGGGCTCACAGGCCCGAGGCACAGGAGTCGCGAGAGGATCTCGAGCGATTTCACCAACTAACAGCCCACTGAGCACTTGGTGCGAGGAGGTGGAAGTTCTTGGTAGGAAATGGTGCCAGAGGTTGGAGATACTCGGAGCCCAATGCACTTGTTAAAGGAACGCCAACAAACATATGCACTTGCAAATGAACGTGGTGCACAGGGGTTCGGGTATTGCTGCCCCCACGAGGGATACTGGCCTCAAACTTGGTAAGAGGGCAGCTCGGACCTCAAGTGACGTAGAAACCCACCTCATGTATTGCTGGACCATTCGGAGTCCGTAGGACCTCGGGCTCAGCAGACCCGTCAGCAGTGATGAGGTGCCTGCAAAAAAGGGGAGTGATTCTTTCACTCCAAGGGAGATATCTTTGGTTGTCCTTGATGCTCCACAGGTCCTGCACGGATCCTGTACGAATCCTGTACGGTGCACGGGCACAGACAATGCAGCAGACTGAGTGGGAGATGAAGTTGGACCCAGATGAAGTCCAGAGTGTCCAGACGGTCGAAGTTCAGTTGTTTCTGATTCAAAATCGTGTCCACGTCGAATCTAAGGTCCTACAGTCCGATAAGCCCTTCTGTACCTCGGGAAGAGGGTTGGCAAGATTCAGGGGACCCTCCGAGGGGAGGGTCTGGACAGTGCGGAGGTTCCTCCCATGTCCTTTGTCCAGTTTTTAGCCTGAGAGGGAGCCAACGGCTCCCAGGACTAGTTTGAACTGGACTATGCACAGGGACACCAAATGTGCCCCTCATGCAGACTTTTGGTCGCTCACAGCGCACCCACCCAGCCCTAATGCACTAAACCCTGTCTTGGAGGTGGTCACACCTCCCTGTGACAGGATGCCTATTGTTTTGCCTTC